>NC_135902.1:26172568-27372568 GCF_964194155.1 Cetorhinus maximus | reverse complement strand
AGCACAGAACCAGGTCTCTCAAAAATAGTGGTCTGTAAAGCTCTGCAATCTCCCAGCAGACAATGGTCTGTATTAAGTCTCCATGTGGTATGTTTTATTGTAGTTATAATCTGATTTATGTTTGGCCTTTACATGGAATTTTACCGTGAACTAAAAGTTGATGATGACTTCAAGATATTAATTGGCCAAACTAAAAATCCCTGCTAGTGTGCCTCACAGGAAATAAAGTGCTTGGTCTAATGCAGCTCATTATTTCACTACTTAATCTCTATTAACTCTCATTAAGATTGGTGCCCAACCACCTCAAGAGAGCTCATCTGATGCAGTGCCGAATATTCAAGCGTCTACATTTACAGGAGTGCTGCTTAAAAATCCAGCTAAAAGGAAATAAACATGTTTTATTTAAAACCATATCATCTTTACATTTGTTGCATGAAGCAATTATATAACTTGGAAGGCCATATCACTGAATTCATACAAGAATTACGTTGGACGTACAGCACAGAAACAGGCCATTTGACCCACTTGATCCATGCCAAATCTTATGCTCTGCAGGAATTTCCTTCCAACATTCTGTGCCTGACCTTTCATCTGCATCTGATCTTTCAGCTGCATATCTTTCTATTCCTTTCTCCTTTATGTACTTGTCCAACTTTCCCTGAAACACACCTATGCCCTTCACTACCAACTCCATCATTTGAGAGGAAGTACCACATTCTAACCACGCTCTGGGTAAAGTCATCTCTCCTTCAATCCCTGTTCACTTTTTTAATAACCATTTTATATTTCTGGCTCTAAGTTTTGGACTTTCCAAAAAGTACAAACATCTTCTCCATGTGTACCTCATCAAACCATTACATCACCTTTAAGACCTCGATCAGGTCATCCCCTCAGCCTTCTCTTGTCTAGAGAAAAAGTGCCCCAGCCTATCCAATCTTTCCTGATAAGTATAACCTCCCCATTCTGTATCATCCTTGTAAAAACGTTTTTGCACCATCTCCAGTGTCTCGATATCCTTTTCATAAGATGGAGCTCAGACTTGGCACAGTACTCCAAAATGTGGTCTAGCTGTGATTCTGTTCCAGTTCAACAACTTATCTGGTTTTCAGTTTTATTCTTCAAGAAATGAACCTCCATCATTTGTTTGCTTTCTATGGCCTTATTAACTTGGGTTGCTACTTTCAGTGTTGTGTATTTATAACCCTCAATACCTTTGCTCCTCCACCCCATTTGGACTCTATTTTCCAAGGAATATAAGGACTCTTTATTCTTCCTACCAAAAAGCATTGCCTCACACTCACTTATATTCAAATTAATTTGTCACTTACATTCCAATTATGGAAATTTATTAATTTCTTTCTATACGCCCAAATTGGGAAGCACTTAGTTATTTATGGCTCTTTAACTTCAGACTCATCCTTGAAATGCTTATACCCTACAGTGTTGCTTTTATAGTGAAATAGATTGTGAATTTATCAACAGTAACTGCTAGAACTTGTGGCTTCTCCAGATCTCTCATTTAGAAATAAAAATCTTTTATGGAACTATTCAAATAGATTTTCCATCATCAACTTTCTCTCAAACCTCCAAAAGACACTTAAAATAAATAATTCCTTCACTGTAAATAGCTGTGATATCTCTTCTCGGGTCTGTGTGCACATAGCCAGAAGGGTATAGAAAGAAGCTAATATTTGAATCATTGTCAAATTGCTGACAAATGTTCAGTTAAATGAAGAAAAAACACATGTATCTGACCCGGAGGGCAGGATTTCAGGCCTTGATCACTAGTATTGTGCAGTGATAAGACAACCAACTTCTATCCTCCTTACCACTTCCGTTGAATGAGAAATCTAACATTAAGTCAGTGATGAAAAACATGTCACTTCAGCCAGCTTAATAATGTCACCTCAGATAGCTAGCACCATTTCCCGTATTAGTTGAATTAAAAATAAACAATGTATAAAATTAGGATGCAACTGTGAGAGTAGATGGGGAGGACCTATTCCCCTTAAGAAAGTAGTCAATTAGCAGAGTGCAATAGATTTAAAGTAATTGGCAGAAGGGTTAGAGGACAGAGGACAGGTTAGAGGACACCACCAGGAGTCTGGAACTCACTGCTTGAAAGGGTAGTCGAGACAGTAACCTTCATCGCATTTAAAAAGTACTTGAATTTCCACTCAAAAGTGCTGTAACCTTCAGGGCTATGCACCAAGTGCTGCAATGGAATTAGGCTGGAGAACTTTTCCTTCAGCCAGCACAGACATGCTGGACTGAATAGCAAATATTATGTGTTTCTACAATTAGGCTGCAACCAATGGCAACAGGGCTGAATTATGCTGTTTTGTGCTTAGCTTCAAATACGCTTCCCACTCAATATGCAAAGAGGCTTTATCAAGTGGTGCAATGAAATTTACAAATCAAATTATTTTCTTATCAAGCACAATTTCCGAGAGCACATGGGGTTTACAACAACAGGAGAAAAGTAATTGGGTCATTAGTGCATTGGAAGCTGTCATTACATTTAAGATAACATCTGACTGCCCTTGGGTATGAAGGCTAATCTACAATATTTATAGATGTTGCAAAGCACCAATTAGTACTCAACAGTCTCAACAGTTAATTAACAAAGGAAGGAAAACTATTTCAGGACTTGATAACAAATGCCTGTGTTGTATTTTTCAATGTTCAAATATAGCTTCCAGATGTGAGGCAAATAGAGGATACATCATCTGCATTATACAAGACACAATCTTAAACATGTAACTATGAAGGCAATGTAAACTACAGATATTACCAACCAAAACACAATTTACAGAAAAAAACTGATTCATCATTGATGTGAAACAGGAATTAAATAATTGACAGGATATTTTGGATGCTTTTATTTTTGAATAAATCAATCAACTTTGAGAATGATAAAGTTAGAAATATTCCCAATGTCCTTTGTTACAGCATCTTTGCAGCTCAGAAACAATTCTGCAGATTCCACTGCCTTTGATCAAGGAAAATCCACTTTTGCCATTCAGTCCTCAGCTAGCAGGAGGTCAACTTGCCTAGACAGCCAAGATGTTATAGACCAACTCATTTTCCACACCAGTCTTACGTCAGGGGAGACAATGGAGCAGGCTGCAGCAGGAAGCAGGAACTTGCCCCTTCTCTTCATGAGAGCAGTTGAAGAATTTTTAAAAAGCCACACTAGGGGCAAAGGTTTGTTTAACAAAAGTTACATCTGTCATGGCAGAATGCTGTTCCTGGCTCAGAAATTGGGGGCAAACAATCAGAGGTGCAAAATTTACACATTTGCACTGACTTCAACACAAAGCAGGCAGACCCTTTAAGCTTTCTTTCAAACAACAGTAACTCATTTCGCAAAGATGCTAAAGAGCTACCATAAAAAAGCCATTGCACTCTTAAATGGGGCTCCTCCCCTAAGTTTAAAAGAAAGCTGCAGAGAATCAGCCAAGGGACAGTTTATTATATCTCATTACAGCCTCAAGCAGCCATGGCTTCCATGCGAATAACTTATGTTGCACACTTTCTACTGCAATCCCTCTGCTACATTAGTGAGTGGACTCAGTATCCTCACTGCCTATAGGCTTAACAAAAGCTTGTTGCAGGCAAACTCATGGCTCGTCTACAGTGAGTGAGCCGCCAGTGTAGTCTAGCACCTTGAGCACATTAAGCTTCCTTATCAGTTCATCACCAGTGTTAAACTGTGAAACCCTTTACCGATTGAATACAGTAAAAGGACAGGCAATTAAGTGATTTTGGGGCCTTTCCACATATGTCAAAGGGATGCAAAAGCTTTGTAAATTTAAACAAACAAAAGAATTACAATGATGTATGGTTATACTACAGTGAAAGCTAGATAATTCTACTGGAAATATCGCAGCTTTTAATTTTCCAGTTAACAATGTTTACCTAATCTAGATTGAAAACAAAAGTCACTGCGCCTTGGAAATGAAGAAAAGCAAAATTGTGACAGATGTATGTGAACTCAGAGGGTGAGTGTAACCTCTAAATAGTGTGGGAGATCTCACACAAGCCAAAACAAACATCAAGTTTGAATATCAGAGATAGAGTACCATATGCCACGTGTACAGATTCTTAAGGGCAAGTCAACCAGCTGCTGCTTGAGGTTTCATAGGGAAGAATTTAGGAAAATAAACCCCCACACACTGCAAAGAGCCCAACTTATTACAGAAAGCAGAGCTGATTAAATCAATTAAAAATATATGAAAGTAAAGAACCAAAAAACAATTAAGGGCTGCTGCCAAGCTTGGGGGGCCTGCCACGTCGACATTATTAATTTGGTGAACAAAATGTAGCGTTTGAGTTTGAATTCCAGATAGGAATTCATAATATGCAGTCAAATCCATCTGTGGTTTCCTGTGAGAAGGAGCTGACAATAGCAGTGTGAGAAGGTGGGAGAGGCTTATATACAATAATTAATACCATGTTACTGTAAGATTAGAAAGAGTAAAATTAACTTACCCCTTTTTCTCTAGACCTTATTCTCTTTACTCATATGAAGGAAGATTTATTAAAGGTCAATTATGAATAGATTTTTTTTTAAAAAAAACCTTCATAGAATATGTAGCAGAAACTTGGGTTTAGTTGGTAGCAACCTGCCTCAGAGTCAGAAGGGTTGGATTGAGCACCACCTCAGACAGCCCAAACTAGCAGAGACTGGAGCATCAGCTCCGAATTCTGGACTGAGGTCCAGCAGGTGTACTTGGGCCGACGGGTGCAGGTGACCCTTATTGTAAAAGGGAAGTCGGATTCTTTAGACTCAGTTGCAACTAGGTGAAAATACTCAGCAGATTATAAAGCATGTGGAAGGCAACAAGGTTTCTCCTCCCTAGTATGAATCCCATGTGAAGCTTGAGTTAGGACTCACCCTAAGACAGAACACAATAGGCAGATGGGCACGTTGCATACATCAAGGGGTTGGGCAGGGAACTAAACAGGTTTTCCGCCTGCATCATTCTACAGCTGACCACTGGGAGCTGTGTCAGAGTGTCTGAGGGAATATTCAAGTCCTAACAACTCCTCTTAATGCTGCTTAAGGCTGAATTACTCTCATCGAAATTAAGCTAACTTCTGAAATATAGTACTCAACTCTCTGGGAAAGCCTCAGGAGCATTTATTAGACCTTTAACAATCATTGAAAAGTTATAAGCTTGTGTGTTATTGCATTACTAAAATGATATTTATATTGTAAGTAGCACTGCAAAGCATCTTCTGCTTCACAGAAACACTAAAATTTCAGCTTAATTTTGAAGTCGGGTCCCAACATGTTTTGAAAGAAAAGCAGTTGGAAATCTATTGGACCAGGTAATCTTACACCATGTTTGAGTTTTGACATCACTAAACTCCAACATAGTGTCAAACCTAATTAAAAGTTGCATTGTCTCAGCACTTCAGAGGGTAGTGAGAGAAGGTGGACAGTTCCACCCGCAAGACATTTAAGTTTAAACAGCTATGAGGTGAGCTCTATGCATGCAAGCACCCAAGCACAAAGCCCTTTCTTGGATGAGAATATCCCAATCAGAGCCAGGCAATATATACAAGACAAAACCTGGCTGAATCCAATAGGCTTAACCCAGTTGCTACAGTACAAAGACCCTCTAAGTCAACAGGAAAAGGGATAAGATACCGACCTCACACAAATGACTGCTCAGTACACAGTGAGGAAATTGTGGACTCATTGAGCCCTATTGTCTATCCATTAAAATTCTTAAATGAAAATATTGAGTGATGCACCTGTGATTTTTGGCAGGGATGTGCTCCCTATCAATTGTATGAACTCTGAACATACATTAATCATTTTGTGAATGGACTGAGAAATTGAGTATTTTGTGGCTTTGCATCAACAATGCAATGTACAGGACAAAAGTCACTGAGAAAGCTGGCACTGTGTCCCAATTTAAAACAGTCTGATACTGAATTTTGAAACTTGCCACTCTACTATGCAAGTTACACCAAAAATCTGTTACTGCAATACCAGTGATGTCATTGCCAAGCACTCCTGTGCACCAAGCACAAGTAAGGCTTTGCAGTACAGGGTTAATGGCCCCTGAAGCAGTTAAATTGACTGTTTGCCAAGAGCCTTAGCATTTTTAAATTTATATTTTGGTGGCAAAGAAGTAACTTCTTGTATAAAACGGTTTGATCTGAAAGACACTAATAGATGCAGTGTGAGATATTTTATATTATTGTAGTGCTCCCGTGTTGTTTGCCATGCCAAGATGGAAGGACTGCTGTTTAAAATGCCCTGAGCAGTATGGCATATAGAGCAGAATGTATGGTGTCAACCATGCCTTACTTGGTAGCACTTGCTAATGGGTCACAAGGCTGAGAGTTCAACTCCCACCCCAGGACATGAACTCAAAAATCAAGGCTGACACTCTGGTGCAATACTGAGGGAGTATGGCACTATTGGAAGTGCAGTCTTTTGGATGAGGCATTAAACCAAGGCCCTTTCTTCCCCCTAGCTGGATGCAAATGATCTCAAGTCAATATGTGAAGAGCAGCAGGGCAGTTATCCCTGTGTCCTGGCCAAAATTTAGCCCTCAATTACCATCACAAAAATCGATTATTTTGTCTTCATCACATTACTAGGAGCTTACTGTGTGGAAATTGGTTGCTGTATGGCCTACACTACTACTGTGATTACACTTCAAAAGTGCTTAATTGGCTGTAAAGTGCTTTGAGATGCCAGGTGGTCATGAGGTGTGCTATACAAATTCAAATCTTTTATGAATACATAATCTAGTGGATCTGGGGTAGTCCAGGACATGCTGTTGACTGGATTGGGTAGTACTTTTGATACACTGATCAGAGAGGCTGGTGGTGGGGGTGTGGGAAGAAACTGGAAGTTTTTGATTCAATAGGTAAAAATGCAGATGGAAATAAATGAGATAGCGGATGCAGGGTTGGAAATCGGGACTAATTGACTTGGAGCAATCTGCAAAATAATTAAGTAACCAAGAAGAAATAGACACAAGTGGAAATTAAGAAATAAAGGAGGAAGAAAGAATACAAAACAATCACAATGCATACCTTGTAGTTGTTTCGTTGTTCATTGAAATGAAAGTCAAAAAAATCATTACAAGCTGAGTTAGCTGCATGAAAATGCCCAAATACGTATATTTAAATTAAGTGTAACAGAAAAATTTGACACCGGAAGATTGTCAAGACAATGTGTTTGAGATACCATCAATAAAATAAGTGGTGAAAGGTATATTGGTGAGGTTTCCATGACAGTGAGTGAGCAAAGCGTACAAATTACACAGGAGTGCTGTCCACAGCTAAATGTACAAGATCAATTCTGTGCATCGCACTTAAAAACACATTTTAAAACTATTAGGCTCTACAGTGTAAAGATTCAGCATCTAAAGTAACAAACAGGGGAATTTCATAAAATGAACTTGCTCGCAGGAGAAACAAATGATCCAAGTGACAAGGTGTCTTGTGTGGAACCACAAGTTGGGGAGCTGTTTGAATTGTGATCATGTGACATACCTCCAGCTGGATTATATCCATACTATTCTGAAGTGAAATAAAACAACAATTATAAAAAGGTGACAGAAATCCCCAACCTCAAGCAATTGCAATTTCTCAGCATTCTATTGCATTTATCTAACATTCACTCATTAAGAATTTTATTTATTCAGGAATGCGACAAAAAAGCAGTTCTACAAAATCATGACGAATAATCATACGGAATAAAGGAGTTGCAGAATTTTATTATTGCCGAGGAATGAAACCAGTAGCAAACGCTGAAGAGTGCTATTCAAACTGCTGCTAGTACAAAATTAAATCTGTAGCTAGGTTTCTAATAATGCGAAGTAACCATTTTCAATTAGTCGCAAGGTTCTGTGCGTCATTTCTCATCTGCTTGGGTCATAACCCCAATATTCACCTCAGTTGTCTGTTTTGTACAAACATGCTCTCTCAGTGTGACTGTATGCAACTAATTCATGCCTCGCCACTCACATCTGTAGAGAAGGGCTCATTCAAAATAAACAGACACATCTTTAACCTTTTGATGGGGAATAAGGCAAATAGATGATGATGCTTCCTTGCTACCTGTCTCTCTGAGGCTCTCACTAAAAAAGACAAAAACATTTGAAATGTGACAGATATGGTGTAAATTGCCCTTTGCTGAATTGTTTTCTGGAGGATGATCTCCCTTAAGGTGGCAAATTCACTAATACTGTACTTGCATTTCTAATATATATATAAATATTAAGTCATTTAAGTACAGAGCATCTTAAACTGAGTTTGCTAATGGAAGTGTGCATGTGACCCTTTTCTGATCACTTGCTCAACTTGGTATAGCCCGAGAGAGAGGATTGCTGCAGTACTTCCTGATATGTCACTAATGACTTGCCGTGTGTTCTAATTTCAACTCCGGAATCAGCTCTCAATGCATTTGAGGTGCCAGGGCATTTAGTGCAGCACTCCAGCACACCATATTTGTCATAAAAGGAACTCAAAAGTTTCTAAGAAGAAAATTGATCTCGTTGCTAGGGAATTCAAACAGTAACCATAGCAACAATTTTTTAAAAAAATACCTTTTGGCAAAATGAACACACACTGCTCCTTTAATTAATTGCTACAGAGAAATGCACATTACTGTTTAATTGTGAAGTTATAATTACCACAGCTCAGAACTTCAAAATTCATTGCCAGTAATAGAACAATGAAAAAAATACATTGCATTCAAAGTTCCATTCAAAAAAAGACTATAAAGCAAATATTTACAGTATAGAACAGGTACAACTTTTAGCCTAATACTTATCCAACAAGTCAGAAAATTGTACAAACTAAGCGGTTGGCATAATAACTATACAAACATTTAGTCCATCAGATTTATTCTATTTGAAACACTTCTCTATGCAATCAATCTGCGATGTCATTCAATCAGAACAATAACTGTTTTAAATTTGGCAGCTGGAGTGTTTATTGTTCAATGAGAAGATAAAATAAACCTGCCCTGAAATACAAACAAAAAACTACTGCGGATGCTGGAAATCCAAAACAAAAACAAAAACAGAATTACCTGGAAAAACTCAGTAGGTCTGGCAGCATCGGTGGAGAAGAAAAGAGTTGACATTTCGAGTCCACATGACCCTTCAACAGAACTGAGTGTAGTTAGGAGAGGGGTGAAATATAAGCTGGTTTAAGGTGGGGGGCGGGGAGAGAGAAGTTGAGGGTGGGGTGGTTGTAGGGACAAGCAAGCAGTGATAGGAGCAGAGAATCAAAAGATGTCACAGACAAAAGGATCAAAGAGGTGTTGAAGGTGGTGATATTATCTAAGAGAATGTGCTAATTAAGAATGGATGGCAGGACACTCAAGGTACAGCTCTAGTGGGGGTGGGGTGGAAAGATTGACAAGGTATTAGTTGTAGATTTAAAAATAATGGAAATAGGTGGGAAAAGAAGAATCTATATAAATTATTGAAAAAAACAAAATGGAGGGGGAAGAAACGGGGTGGGGATGGGGGGAGGGAGTTTAAGATCTAAAGTTGTTGAATTCAATATTCAGCCCGGAAGGCTGTAAAGTGCCTAGTCGGAAGATGAGGTGCTGTTCCTCCAGTTTGCGTTGGGCTTCACTGGAACAATGCAGCAAGCCAAGGACAGACATGTGGGCAAGAGAGCAGGGTGGAGTGTTAAAATGGCAAGCGACAGGGAGGTTTGGGTCTTTCTTGCGGACAGACCGCAGGTGTTCTGCAAAGCGGTCGCCCAGTTTGCGTTTGGTCTCTCCAATGTAGAGGAGACCGCATTGGGAGCAACGAATGCAGTAGACTAAGTTAGGGGAAATGCAAGTGAAATGCTGCTTCACTTGAAAGGAGTGTTTGGGCCCTTGGACGGTGAGGAGAGAGGAAGTGAAGGGGCAGGTGTTGCATCTTCTGCGTGGGCATGGGGAGGTGCCATAGGTGGGGGTTGAGGAGTAGGGGGTGATGGAGGAGTGGACCAGGGTGTCCCGGAGGGAACGATCCCTGAAATGCCCTGAAATACTTCTGGCATTTTGGTCCAGCATCTGACAGTGTAGGATGAACAGTGGCTTTGGGGATTATCCATCACAAGGTGTTCAATGTGGTGCTTGAAAACTCAAAATAGGTGTAAGCCAAGCAAATGTAAATAAATATAGGACTCATACTATAATCTAGCAGCACACAAGTTTACCACTCCTCTGCCAGACTTTGGCTAGATACCTAGTACATCCCACATCCAGTGCAAGTTACATAGCCATTATTATTTGATAGGGTGCTTTTCTATGCATGATTCGATTTGTCCCCATTATGAGCTTATGTTTTTGCCCTGCTGCACCTAGATAGTTTATTAATTGTCCCAAGAGAATGGATCGGAAAAGACCTTGCAGCCAATGCCATCTGTTCCTTCTCTTGATGACTTGCAATTGCCCTACAATGGATGGACTCCATCCACTTTAGCTAACCACCTGTGTGTTGGTACCACAAAGATTTCACTGATCCCCCAAAGGGGAAAACTCCAAAGTATATGCAATTATCACAGTGAAATGCACAGTCAATAAGAGAAGAATCAGAGTTCAGGGCAAACTTAATTGTGAACATATGTTGGACTATCTTCAACAAAGACAGTGATGCAATACAACCAAAATTGTAATTCTGAAAATCCACAGCACACAGCATCAAATATGATTTCTATGCTTTGGATGCTACTACTGGTTATTACACTACTGGCAATAGCTGCACCCAAATTCTAGGTCAGCAAAGGAGTTAGAAGACAATGGGATTTAACAATTGCACTAATATAAGTCAAAGCACAGCAATGATCTATAGTTAGCATAGAAAAATCTACAAGGCATTAAATCGAGAGCAAATTAAAATCAGAAATAATAGATCCCCATTTTCTTGCTGGCATAATTCCTACTGCAGGATTTTCAGATGGTGGAGGCACCAGCTAATCTATCATAGACTACTTTGATACTAGAACCAACATGGTAACAGGAAATTTAAACCTATTTATCAACATTCCATGCTGTAGATTTTCCCCAAGTACATTCACTCCCCATTTAATGGGTGAAGGCTTGTCCTCAACAAAGGTTTGGAGTGGGGGGCCTAGGGAGGGATTTTAGGAAGTAGTGCATCTGGCCAGGCTTTTATTTTAGCATCACAACAACAGAAAATTCTGGAAAAACTCTGCAGGTCTAACAGCATCTGTGAAGAAGAGCTCTGAAGAAGAGTCATATGGACTCAAAACATTAGCTCTGTTTTTCTCTCCACAGATGCTGTTAGACCTGAGTTTTTCCAGCATTTTCTGTTTTTCTTTCAGATTTCTAGCATCCGCAGCATTTTGCTTTTATTTTATTTTAGTGTATTTGCTATTTCAAATTTCGAACACCTGCTTTTGAAAAGAAAATATTTGGATATTAATTCTGTATTTTACTCCTATATGACTTTGTCTATTAGAAGCCATCTAGAAATTATATCACATTTCTAATTGGGTTTCAGGATTTTTCAGATGTGAGGCCAGTAATCTCCTCTATAGACAGACGTTGGGCCAAAAAAAAAAACTCGATCCACCAATTTCAAGTTATGCTCAGAATTCAGGTCAATAAAATACAACTACAAATAAATGCATGGAAATCAGTGTATAAAACTGGTACACTCCAAGTGTGAAAATTAAAGTTTTAACTTATTTAACCATCAAACACAATCGCAGAAAACCCGCATAGAGCACTCTAATATGCAGCCTGGCAGAGGTACCTTCACCAGAGGGGTCCACAGACAAAGAGAACATACAAGGCCAGAGAGATTTGGGCATACTGCAATTGTGTGTGTAACTCATCTATGCTCTAAACTTATGTTGCATATTTGAGTATGCTCCAATCGCGGGTGTATCAAAGCACAAATAAGCAGAAAATTCCAGGCCATAATGCGGTGTCCATATCAAGTGTGCACTTGACCACTAAGGTTAGTCAATTATCATTATTCTTGGCAGTAATCATTTAGATTCTACTCAATATGCAGCTGAGTACAGTTTTACTTAGTTGAGAAAATAAAAACTCTCAAAGAGCAATAAATGTTCCCAACAGGCCAGCAACACACTTTAATTTTTTCATAACCACTCTTGGGTAGTTGTATTCCGAGAAGCATCTGAAAACTGAGGGCCTGTGAGTAATTGTACATCAGAGGCAGAATGTGAGCAAACTTTCCATTGCTATGTTATCTGGCAGAACTCATCTATCACACGTTATCTGTCCATTTTCTGTGTTTCTTTAAGATCCTTTAGCTCAGTTTCATTCTATCAGGCTGTATGGGTATGGGGGAGGGGACAGTGCCATGTTGATGATCAGCACAGATCAGCACCAATGAAGCATGAGAGCATTTGCTGCCCACACAGTCAGAGCCGATCGTGTGGGTCTGGGCGAATGCTAGGGGAAAATTAAAACAGGATTGAAAGTGCCGCGCTCGCAAACAATTCCGCAAAATTAGCAGGAAGCTGCATCGAGTCACATTTCAAACAAAATATTCTCTTCAAAATTCGTGTTACATGCATCATTAGGAATTATTATTGACCAAGATCACTGAAAACTGATTGCACTATCATTGGTTACACCTTTACATCAAGTTCGAAAATTCTGTAGGCTTGGACAAGAGCATCTCAAATGCCATAAAATCTAGCTTAGGTCATACATAGCCTGTTCAAAACAGTACAAGTTGTACAATTGTATGACAATAAGTATAAGTGCATGCCAACACTTAAAAATAAATCTGCACAATGGCACGATTTAAGCATCAGATCATATAACATGGTTTCGGATGGCCAGCAAGGACATACTCTGCATTAGAATCAAGGTATTGTCTAACAACAGCAAGAATGCAAAACCTTATCAGCATCAATTGGCTTAAGGGCAGGATGCCTGCTCTTGGACTGACTGATTTGGAAGGGGTTACTCCTGTGTAAACATACAAAACAATGAAGAGGGGTTTCAGGATTATTTTGGGGGCAGGGAAGGAGATAGTAAGATTAAATACTTTGGAGAGAGGATTCAGAGGATGGAGTTTAAGGACCGGATGATTGGTCTCTGATGAGGGAACAGGAAACATGCAGCAATCTATAATCAGGAGAGAAGAAAGAGAGCAGGCAAGGGCATGTTGTTGGAGAAAATTGCTCAGTTACAGAAAATAAAATATGCCACAATAATAAAAATAAAATGTATTCAAAATTAAAGGGTCTCTGATGACTCTGTTTGTCATTAAAGGCCATACAGCTTCCAAAAAATGTCTCATTGCAACATATAGAAAGAACAAAGGACAGTCCAACTCTGCTTAGCTTGTTGCAGAGTAGAATAGTCAAGGCCATTTCAAGCGATAATCAAACCCAGAGTTTATCTGTGAAATGAGGGTGGGAAGACAGATGTGTTTTATCATCTCCTGAGGAGTCAAAGCTTCTCAGCAGCCTAATGAAGGAAGAAGTTCAGCCAAAGTTTATTAAAACACACAAAATCACCAAATAAACAAGCCCATTACATAGACAGTACAAGAACCAGTTAGATGTTTATTAGCCAGTAACAAAAATTCAGATTTTTGGTGCTGTAATCTTGCCTTTGGTAAACTAACAGGCCCTCAAACGAATTGAAATGTTAAACTTTCTTCTCGGTATCTTACTGCATGACAATTTTACACAGATCATAATATTTGAAAAGGACAATTGCTGAAAGACCTGCGATCATCTATAGAGAAAGGAAATCAAATGTAACCTTATCTGTGGGTGATAAATTCATCTGGTAATAATCAATTTGTTATGAAGTTGGCTTGGAAACCGAGGGCTCCACAAGCATTTGCACATTCAATGGATCTTCAGAGATAATGTCTGCTCTAAAGAAAACCACAAGTGGAAATGACAGAGGCACTTCCCAGTAAGGTTTTCATTTTTGCACTGTTCAAGCTTGTGCCTGCATAACTCCTGGAATTTGAGGCAGTGTTACAAGGGAGGTTTTCACTAGTCAGAAGCTAACATCCTTTTTTCTCGCCTTGAAGTAATTAGATAAATTAATTGGCTCAACATTAGTGAGAATGAGACTGGCTGGATTGTTCTACAAGAGAGCTAGCATAGACTCAATGGGCAGAATGGCCTCCTTTTGTGGCTCTATGACTCCATGAGACTAATGCTGTGCTGGACATTGGTTGCTGGTTTTAAGTTTAGTTAAAACATCAGAAAAAGGTCTGGTTGTGTTAAGCTAAAGGGCACTCTGAAGAAATAAAAATATTTCCTGGCCACATTATCACTATTTACAGAAAACAGAATCTGAAACCTCTCAACAAGGACAATCGGATATATTTCTACAGTTACGGTTAATTCTATCGTTGCTTCTCTATACCTAATGCATTGGCTGACCTCTCCCAATGCTGTGCTTGTAGAAGGTTCACCCTCCAAGCATCCTCTTCCTTACTGAGAAACTTGGATAAAGGCCAAGGCCATAGGATACCAGTAAGGTTGAAAATAATAGAAGAGAAGGCAGAAATCAGTTATGATTGACTATAGGTATGTAACTGAAAATTAACACAACAGTTAAGAGGTGTAGATACAAATCTGCCCATCACACCGAGGTGATGTGAAGCAAATTTGAGGGGCTGCATGCAATGCTCCCTCTCAGCTGCATGGTTGCACAGCAATGCAAAACTTACTGCACAAGGAACAATTACAGGCCATACACAGCTAATGGTGCCTTTAAGATGTGCACAAGCCTAAAGGGACCATGCAGTACATGAAACAGGCCATGCTGGAAAATGCTGACTGCATGGCCTACTCCTGCTGCTGTTTAAGTTCTTAGGTACAGCTAATATAGTTTGACCTTTGTTCCAACCTTCTTGCCATGAACTGACAGATGGGAAATAGTTTCCTTCAAGAGCCCAAGTCTCCCAGGAATTGTAACCAATGTGTGTATACATGAAGTAGTGTGATACTGCTCCCATGTTGCACTATCTAAAACTTTAATTAAAATACAAAATACCAGAGGCTGGGATGCTGCCATTACCCATTTTTTTTTCCAAAAGGTCATAAATATGACACTGTCAAGCCCTTGCATTACAGGTAGATTTATAAGATAAGTAATGAACAGAAGAAAGAATGCGCAAGTTACTAATAGTACAAATCACAGGGGATTCAAATACATGCTCAAAAAACGTATTGTTTACACAGGTAATGAGGTGACAAGCTTTGAATCAAAATCATTTACAATGTGGTGCTTGTCGTTGGCAAGTTTCCATTCACTGTATAGAAATCAGTTACAGTAAACTGAAATTAAAATCATGAGAATAATCTTCTGTGTTTATTGCAGGTCAAAGGTTTATAAATAAGGCAGTCAATCAAGAGCTATGAAATTTAAAAGAGAAATTGCTGCATCCCATGCACGGAATCATTTGCTGAGCAGATGTGCATTTATTCACCAAGCTTTGCAAATGTATTAATGCTTTGAGTTATTATTGGTTTAGGATTTGGGATAAAGCTTCTTTATCCTGGCTAATTTGCAGATCAACCAATCTGGCTTGGTCCCATCGCCAATTCATCTCTGGGCTTCCAGCTTAAAGTGAGCCTGACAGGAGGGGGGAAGGGAGGCATGAGAATGAAGCCAATTTCCTTAATGCAATCCTGCTTATCCACTCGTCATTGCTCTTGCCATCTATATTGACAGTGAGATGTGCTAATGCCAGAACGTTATCATTTATCCTGTGGACTACTATGTGTGGTGCAAAACAAACAGAGATAGGGAGCTAGTTTTACTGTTGCCCGTCATCTCTTGACCAAAAAGGACCATGGTTTTCCACAAAGAATTCAATTACACTGAAAATTCAAAAATAAAACATTTTTTTTTAAAGCCAGCTCTATTTGAAGCTTTTAGTTTGTTTTTGCTGAAAACAGTTTTTTACAAAACCACAATTCTGTGGGGGCCGAAAATTATCCAATATCTCACCTTTCTTGAAGTCTGTTAATTTTGCATTTGCACCGACAAGCAGGGCAAAGCCATCGGTAATGGGGTGTTGTGCAGGACAAAACTTCAATCAGTTGTATTTTTTGGGAGGCAGCTAAATGAAAAATACTCCAGGTGATTCGCTCTGCAGCATTATACTGATGCAGCCATTTGTTTTTGAGTAAAGTAATAACTATGGATATAAGATCGAACATTAGAAGAAAAGTGGCTTGAACTCCTGTTCAATGTGGTGCTATTTGATTTTTTTTTCCTCTTGGTGATCCACATCTTGCTGGGTAAATGTTTCATTAAAGCCAACAATCATTGGTGATCATTCTTCAAGCATAAGCCTGGATAGTGGCAATTATCTGACTGCTCAGCAACACAAAGTCTCTCAGCCACACTCATTTCTGTTTTAAGCGGACATCCATGTATCTGCTCACTCCAACATAAAGCACAAACAAGCAGCCCAAACCTTGGCTGATTTTTATTTTCATTTCCCTAATTTGGGCTCATTAAAGCCAATTGGACCAATCACACCACAACCAGGCCAAAAATAATTCCTTTGTGAGGCAGCTAAATCAAACCTTTTAGCCTGATGGTGGAATTTTAACTGCGAAATAAACAGGCAAGTTGGGGTCATGCGGGTGTGGGGAGGGGGGTTTAAAGTGTCAAGAATCTTCTTTCCGACACCATCCCCTTTCAACCTGCACATTTCCAGCTTTAATTGAAATCAAAAGTGGCCAGTCAATCTGATTCAAGGCCGCAAGCCTCATTGTCATGCAGCTTTCGGACGTTAACTGTTGCCAACCAGGTCGCCTGAGCCTCCAGGAAACCAACTGCTTCCCCAGGTCAAGGACCTCATGGATTCAGGAGTCAAGATGGGTTCCCAACAACTCACTAACACCCACTTCGTGTAGGCCAGTTAATATTCTGCCTCATGACTTGGTGCACTTCTGTACTTTATATCTCCAGGCCAAAGGAACTGCATAACAAGTTCAAAGTCAAAGTCAAAGTCGAGCAGCAGGCCAATTGCAACTTCAATCATGAGAAAGATTATTTGATTAAAATTACAGTGTGGGAAATCCTGAATGAGGAACTTTGTCATCTGCTTTGGAAGGTGAGGTATAACCCATTGGAGCTTCCCACAGTTCAGTTCAGAATCATGTTTCCATGTAATTCTGTAAACTATATGAATTATTTATAGGTCTACACAAGAGTCAAAACATACCCATGAAATTGTATTTGAAGATATTAATCCTGATCACTTTCTACACAGGATAAAGTCATGATAATGCTGATAACATAATAATCACTCAATCCCAGAGTTATTCCAGAGTCAACTGGCAAGATTTTCCTAAAACTGAATTTAACCAAGAACTTAATTATTTTGAGGCAGTAGCTGGTTTTCCACATGCATTCAAATGTACTGACAAACACACCGACTGTAATATCAAAGACTTTTGATCCTTGCTAATCTCCACACACAGTTCTTAACGATCATTTTGCTGGTGATTCTAATTAACATGAATTATATGCTAACCCTTAATACTATTATGTAATAACGTTTAGAAAGTTTTATTTGGAAATATTAGAAAGGAGGGTGGGGGGGGCGGAGTCTGGAACTCACTGCCTGAAAGGGTGGCTGACTCAGAAACTCTCATAACATTTAAGAAGTATTTAGGTATTCACTCGCATTACCATAACCTCCAGGGCTATGGGCCAAGCACTGGAAAATGGGATTAGTGTAGTCAGATCTTTGCTGACCAGCGCAGACACAATGGGCTGTATGGCCTCCTTCTGTGCTGTAAACATCCACGAGTCTATGAAAATGTAGCCCACCCATGAAACCTAATCTCATGAGAGGCTTCTCTTGTGAGAAGATTGGCTGAACTCCAAATTTAACTAAGCCGTGATGGGATCTTTATCATTCTCCAAAAAAAAAAGGGACTTTGGCAAGTAAATTAAAAAACAAACATTCAATTGTTTCTCACACCCACATAGATGTATATTTAATCAGGGAGGGCACGTGCTTTCGTATTCACTCGAGAATAATTCTGACAATTCACTGGGAAATTATTAGAGGTTGTGCCATTGCCTGAGCTTCAATAGAGCTTCATCCCCATCCAATAAACTCCCGATGCTATTTGCACGAATTAAAAGCTCCAGAGAACTAAATTCGGTTTTATTTAATTGTCAGGTTAGCTCAATGCATAGCATCTCACTCCTGGGTATGCATGCTTCTAAGTTTTGGCTCCCACAATAGCTTATATTCCAAACTGTGAGCCAGCCAGTGCTGTACTGATGAGAGCTAAGCTGAAGGTCTTCTCAACCATTTGAAGTGCATAATAAAACTCTAATTTTTCAAAGAGCCAGGAGCCCTCCCACGATTTCTTCCTCCACCAACACTCCCACAAGCAGCATGGTGGTAGACACACATACGCTGGATTAATAACGCAGAGGCATGGACAAAGGCATGAGTTCAATTCCCACAATTGCAACTGCATCATTTTAATTCAATTAATAAAGCTATAATTAAAAAGCTGGTGTCAGTAGCAGTGAGCAAGAAACAACTGGATTGTCAAAATGTCCTTTAGGGAAAGAAATCCGCCATTCTCACCCAGTCTGGCCGATAGGTGACTCCAGCCCTTTAGCAAGGCAGATGCTACTTAACCGCCATCTGAACTGGGTTAGCAAGCCCAAATCAGGAAAGGTGACTCACCAGCACCTCCCCAAGGGCAATTAGAAATGGATAATTAATGCTGACTTTGCCAGCAATGCCCATACCCTATGAATGGATAAGAACAAAAAGAGATTGGCTGTTCATTCATCTCTGCTGTTTGTAAAATTATCCCAGCAAGTTCGTACCTGAAACATGTATCAGGGAATTCAGACACATGCTTCTCAATGCTTCCATTTTTTAAATTCTAGTGAACATATTGAGAGCTTGCACCCCAATTCTGGACACACTCTCCCAGTGGTAAAGGCTTCCTGCCAGGATCATGAACACACAAAACGGCCAGTTATACCCACTGTAGCGCAAGCTTTTAGAATGTTTCTCTCCTTTTTTTTCCTGTTTGGAAACAGTTTTGAAGTTATTTGTGCAGATGTAATTAATAGCAAAACTGACATCAAATTAAATGAACAGGTTTGCAAATATTTTACTATCTAAAATATTAAAACAAACATATCTTATAAAGTAAAACGTTTGCACTCTTGCTTCTGACATCAAACTTGCTTCTGACATCTCCTCCATTGCAACATTCATTTCTTGGCTTTGCATTCGAATATACCATTTTTACATTTTAAAATTGCATTAACTGATAGAAAAAAACTTTTATCTTCTTTCTTAGAACATAATTACCTAGCACAGTAATGATGCTCAATTTATCTTCAGGGTCACTGTGAACCAAGGTTCTTATAACACTGTTGGAAGGTATTAGCCAAGTGTTTTTATGTTAAAGCTTCAATGCCCTAAACTGGAGGTCTTGGTTTGCATTAACACAACAAACATCTATAAGGATATAAGTATTATATTAACAGGATATAAACGAGAGTAAAACATCACATACACCTGATGTGCGATAAGGGCTGCACCCTCATCCAAGCTGTTCCAATACAGCTGCAGCACTATCATTTACCCAGCAATGTGGAAAACTGCCCAGGAATGACCTGTCCACAACAAGCAGGACAAACCCAATCTATTACCGGCCACCCCTTCAATCTGCTCTCGATCAAAGTGATGGAAGGGGTCATCAACAGTGCTATCAAGCAGCATTTACTCAGCAATAACCTGCTCACTGATACTCACATTTGGGTTCTGCCAGGGTCACTCAGCTCCTGACCTCATTTTAATCTTGGTTCAAACATGGACAAAAGAGTTGAACACAAGAGGGGAGGTAAGGGTGACTGCCCTTGACATCAGGGTAGCATTTCACCAAGTGTGGCATCAAGGAGCCCTAGCAAAACTGGAATCAATGGGAATCAAGGGGAAAACTCTCAGTGGTTGGAGTCATACCTAGCACAAAGGAAGATGGTTGTGGCTGTTGGAGGTCAATTATCTCCATCCCAGGACATCTCTGCATGAGTTCCTTAGAGGATGTCCTAGGCCCAACTATCTTCAGCTGCTTCATCAGTGAGCTTCTTTCCATTGTAAGGTCAGAAGTGGTGTTTGCACAATGTTCAGCACCATTCATGACTCCTCAGTTACTGAAGTAGTCTGTGCTCATATGTAGCAAGGCCTGGACAATATCCAGGCTTGGGCTGACAAGTGGCAACTAAGATTTGCATCACGCAATTGTCAGGCAATGACCATCTCCAACAAGAGAATATAAAACCATCACCCCTTGACATTCAATGGCATTAGCATCGCTGAATCCCCCACTGTCAACATCCTGGAGGTTACCATTGACCAGAAACTGAACTGGACCAGCCATATAAATCCTGTGGACACAAGAGCAGGCCAGAGGCTGGGAATTCTACAGAAAGTAACTCACCTCCTGACTCCTCAAAGCCTGTCCGCCATCTACAAAGTATATGTCAGAAGTGTGATGGAATACTCTCCATTTGCCCAGATGAGTGCAGTTCAAACAACACTCAAGAAGCTCGACACCATCCAGGACAAAGCAGCCCACTTGAGTGGCACTCTATTCACCACCTTAAACATCCACTTCCTCTACCACTGATGTACAGTAGCAGCAGTGTGTACCATCTACAAGATGCACTGCAGAAACTCACCAAGGCTCCTTCAACAGCACCTTCCAAACCCATGACCTCTACCATTAAGAAGGACAAGGGCAGCAGATGCATGGGAACACCACCATCTGCAAGTTCTCCTCCAGGCCACACACCATCCTGACTTGGAAATATATTGCCGTACCTGGGTCAAAATCCCGGAATCCACTCCCTAACAGCATTGTGGATGCACCTACAGCACACGGACTGCAGCAGTTCAAGAAGGTGACTCACCACCACCTTCTCAAGAGGAATTAGGGATGAGAAATAAAAATGCTAGCCAGCCAATAACGTCCACGCCCCGTGAAAGAAAGAAAAAACACGATCAGGAACTACAGCCTGATTAACTAGGCCACAAGGTATGAATAAAGAGGATATTGAAATTAGTACAAACTACTAGCCCTTAAAGGATGTGGATACCTTCTCCCAGTTCATTTAAACATAGCATTCTAATGATGGCTCCTCTGTACTTCCAGAGCCTTCCAGCTTTTTCACCTCAGAGGCTTGTCCTAACACAAGATATATGCATGTCTCGGCAATACACAATCTCCTGGCATTTTTGGCTTAAGAGGACTTAAAAATTTGATTCCACTTTTTTAAAAAAAAGAAATTTAAAAATGCTGTTAGCCCAACAGGCAAAAATTGACCACACATAGGAATTCTCCTTCTGGCGATTTCTTTCTGAGGAGGCTGGACAAAGTGAAAGCTATTATGTGTCTGTAAATTATTTGTGTGTGTGTTTTTAATTCCTACATGAAAGATTTATCAGATTCCACTTTGGGAAATCTTCAAGAGTGATCTACTTAAGAAAGCGTTATGATGATCATAGAATAAAGGCAAGCTCTATTGCATTTTCACTTTCATTGTTTGCTAGCATTGCCAATTTCAGACATATGGTATTTGTAGTGTAAACAAGCAGTGTCAACAATTATGGGAGTCTTCAACCAAACTCATTTCCTCATATAGTTAAGAAAAACCTGCTCTGAAAACTCCGGGACACCCTGGTCCACTCCTCCATCACCCCCTACACCTCAACCCCCTCCCACGGCACCTTCCCATGTAACCGCAGAAGGTGCAACACCTGCTTTTACTTCCTCTCTCCTCACCGTCCAAGGGCCCAAACACTCCTTTCAAGTGAAGCAGCATTTCACTTGCACTTCCCTCAATTTAGTCTACTGCATTCGTTGCTCCCAATGCGGTTTCCTCTACATTGGAGAGACCAAACGCAGACTGGATGACCACTTTGCAGAACACCTTTGGTCTGTCCGCAAGCATTACCCAGACCTCCCTGTCGCTTGCCATTTCAACACTCCACCCTGCTCTCATGCCCACATGTCCATCCTTGGCCTGCTGCAATGTTCCAGTGAAGCTCAACGCAAACTGGAGGAACAGCACCTCATCTTCCGACTAGGCACTTTACAGCCTTCCGGACTGAATATTGAGTTCAACAATTTTAGATCATGAACTCTCTCCTCCATCCCCACCCCCTTTCCGATTCCACCCCCCCACTTTTTTTTCCAATAATTTATATAGATTTTTCTTTTCCCACCTACTTCCATTATTTTTAAATGTATTTCCATCCATTGTTTTATCTCTACCTTTTAGCCTTTTTTGATTCTTTCACCCCATCCCACCCCCACTAGGGCTATCTGTACCTTGCTTGTCCTGCTTTCTACCCTTAATTAGCACATTCCTTAGATAATATCACCACCTTCAACACCTCTTTGTCCTTTTGTCTGTGACATCTTTTGGTTATCTTCACCCATCACTGGCCCTCTATCCAACCAGCTTATATTTCGCCTCGACTTCTATTTTTCCTTAGTTCTGTTGAAGAGTCATATGGACTCGAAACGTTAACTGTGTTCCTCTCCGCAGATGCTGCCAGACCTGCTGAGTTTTTCCAGGTATTTTTGTTTTTGTTCTGAAAACTATACCTATAAAGTCTACTGTTTAGCTTTTGTAACTGTGATTTTCATAAAGTTCAGTGTATACCCTTTAGGCTTGTTACATGATAAAAATAATTTTAAGCAGACAGGTACACTTAATGCAGCTCTTCCTCTACCTGCTGCATGGATTTACTGCAATACTGGCTTTGCCAGAATGTGTGGTGTGCGATACAATAGCTGGGCTATCTTGGAAATTAATTGTATTAGAAATGCTTTCACAGACCAATAAGAAAACCACGTAACTAATGTTACTCAAAAAAAAGACCTTGGAACATAAGGCGTGGAACTTTAAAAAAAGACCTATTAGCCAAAGTGTGAATTGTTTCAACAGGTCATATACAAGCTATTCAATCCATTGAATTGTCAAGCTTCTTTTTCTGTCCTCTAAAAGATCAACAAAGC
The DNA here is from genome assembly GCF_964194155.1 of Cetorhinus maximus. Taxonomy (NCBI): domain Eukaryota; kingdom Metazoa; phylum Chordata; class Chondrichthyes; order Lamniformes; family Cetorhinidae; genus Cetorhinus; species Cetorhinus maximus. The sequence continues at coordinate 27,349,519 of NC_135902.1, read as the reverse complement.
AGTAGGTATCTGATCCAACTCTAGGCACTTTACAAGGGAATTGGTCAACACTGTGCTAGAAGCATGGTTAAAAGTTGAGGCATAATTGAAGGTTCAGATGAATAAAAGGCAATGGTAAGACTTCACAAGATTAAGGGTTGTAAGGAAGAATTCCAGGCTACAAGGAAATTGTGGTTGAACGCTCTGCCATTTTTGGTGGAGTGGAGGAAGGTTGGGAAGCACAGTAGAACATGCCAGAAGAGAGAACAATACACAAATGGCACAAAGAGAGATTTCAGAGAAAGAGTGAAGTACATTTAAGATGAGGATGAGCTTTTAGAAGACAGACAGAAAATGGAGATCACTATAGAGAGCAACCAACACTGAGGTGACAAAGATAGAGATCAGAACAGCAGTGGTGCTGCAATGAGGTTGGCAATATTAAAAATGTAGAAGTAGGCAGTTATTATGGTGACTGGATGTGGAGTTCAACCCGAGTGGAAATTTAAAAGGGGTTGGCAGAGGATGGAATTATCAACTAAGATCCAGTGTGTCTCATGGAAATGAAATGAGCTGGCTTAATTTGTGGCAATACTGAGCTTAAGAAATTTATGGCTCATCCATGACAACAATCAGGGGTGGCAGCAGGGAGGCAATACAGTTGAAAACTGATTGTGGGTGAAAACAAAGAGCAAGGTGTGGATGAGTAAGCTTTGGGATAGGCTGGAGATAATGGAAGGAAAAACAACTGAAGATGCACTGGTTTTTTGTTTGGATTTGTAGAAATGGAATTAGGTGGAGGAGGAGAATGGGCTATATGAAAAGTCAGAAAGATCAAGGAGGGTGCAACAGCATATTTTATCACAGTTGCAAAGTGTATTGTAGGTATTTGTGAACTTTGAGTGTGTGTGCATGCATGTGCAAGTCAGAGCATATAGTATTATTTTACCCAAATTGGTTTTAAATATAATAAAACTAACCTCCTTTGTTAAACTCAACAAAACCTGTCCTTTCTTTTATGATCAGTGTGTAAACAGTTAAATACTCACTGAATTGACAAGTGTAACCTGCTGTGAACAAAACCTGTTGTGGTCAAATGGAGAGAGGTAAAAGAGAGGAGCCATTTGACCCCTCCTAACCTGGTCATAACAGAGTGCAGAAAATGTACCATCTTATTCACAGTACCTGCAGTGCAAATCTCATCTTTCTATGGTCAGTAACTTCCTCGGAGTGGCAGTGTTGGGTTGTCAATTTACACCGTGCCCACTTGCCTACACCAAATTTCTTCCATGCCTGTCTCGCCTGACCTTCCAGCTCAGGCTGGGCGAGAACCAGGCAGCGCAGCTGTCTCCATAGTCCAGCGTTGAATTGAAGGAGGGCACGCCCCTTTGTTACAGCACTAGCTGCCGTAAAGCAGGTAAGTTTAAAAGGTCCCATTGAAATTGACAGGCCAGGGAGAAGGCAAGTGCCGAAGGTAAGTGAAAAGGTTTTTGGGAGTGGGAGTGTTCGGAGGTCGGACATTCAGGGGACCAGGCACTCGGGGAGGGCATCAGTCTGGATCTTAAGAATAGTTATTCAGAAGTTAGAAGAGGTTTTAATTTTTCTAACTTTCTCTGGGTAACTATTGGTGTAACCCCGGTGGAACCATCCAAAGTTAACGATTTAAACCGCATTTTCGGATGGCTCCCAGTGCAGTGCAATTGCCCAGGGGAAGTTTGCACTTCTGGGCAACTGCCGTGCCGACCCTTACCTGGGAACTTCCCAGAGGGATTCCACAGCGTATCTTTGGAGCACCCTCCAAATCCAACACTGGGGAGCTTGAAGGTTACAGCCCTATTTGTTTGGTAATATTTGTCTTTTAAACTTACAATATAAGGACAGTATTGTTATTAGATACACTGGAAAATAAAATAGAAAGGAAGATCTTAGAACAGGCAAAGGAAAAGATTAAAATAAGACGGCAGCCAGCAGGAAAATAATCTTCGAAATATTGGCTTAATTGTAGACAATGAATACTTCAATGCATTGCCATCAAAACACTTACTATTTCAACTTCCCTAAATATACAATATTATAAAAATACAAAGCATACAACAAATAGATGGAAAGCTAGAAGGGCTAGTGGGCATGGAAATAACTCATTTGTAATATTTTAGAAAACATTCCAAACAATTAAATTTTGTTTTGCACAGACCCCTGTCACACTAACCAAATCATCAATTGTAGGCACCCAAAAATATTGCAGAACCGGGCACATTTCTTCCGTCAAACATGTGACAATTTTTCAAGTGCCACCCTTTTACAGGTGTCAGTATACCTACTTGCATGCTAAGTGCCAGTCAGGATGCTGCCACTTGTGCCCCCTAGGGATGTGCACTTTTATTAGTACCTGTCAATTAGAAATACCTGACCACAACTTCTGATATTTAAGTAGCGAAGACACACAGCAGACTGACTGCAAGGAAGCTTCTGTGGCACATAAATGCTCAAAAATCATGCAATAAATTATTATTTTCTCAACTGAGCTACTAAAACAGGCAAATATTTGAGTGAATGTGACCTCCTTCTCAAAGAAGTATTGCCTTATACTCAAAGTTTAAAAGTAAGTTAAGGACCTGGAGCGGTCTGTTGTAGTGTACTCCAGGCCCTCTGGGGGAAAATTCATGGTTCAAGACATTGTTCTTGATCTAAACTAAAACTATACTTTTTCTTCAAAAAATCCACAGTAGCTGAAAAACTGCATGATGCATTAAGATCGCAGAGTCATAAGATTGTTCCATTCTCTGTATTAACATTGTGATGATACCTCTGCTCCAGTAACTCTAATACACTGTAATACATAGAAAAATACCAATAACAAGAGGTTGTATTTCTAAAATGGTTATATTTTCAACTAGTGATTTTCAATTATGCATTTGGTGACATATGGGGCCAACTTTTCCTTTGATCAGAACAGTTCTCCACAATGTTTCATAAACATACCTTCAGGTTTGCTCTGAAAACATGTTACAATGATGTGATGCGCAATGTTTCTGTTTTGTAACTGTCAATTGCCATAGAAAGTCAGTCTGCTGTGTCCCCTAGTTAGAAATACCTGACTACAGCTTCTGGTATTTGACTAACTGACATGTACTAATAAAACTGTAAATCCCTGGGGTGCACAGCAGCAGCATCCTGTCTAGCACTTAGCCTGTAAATCACGAATAAGTTAAAATAAGGACCAGTTAGTCAGTCGCTTGGTCGTACAGAACTTGGGAGTATTGCTGGTAAAAAGAGACATGCTGTCGAAGCATTTAATCTTGCACTCATCAGGACAGACGCAAGAATACCAAATTTCAAAGCAAACAACAATTTACACTGCACGAGAGAAGGGTGCAGATTGGTTGCACTCTGATTGGTCGAGCCATTGCCATGGAGAATTCCATTTGTTTACCAAGCAAGTTTGATGTTGAAATAGGGTGCATCAAAGCTATCCTGAGATAACAGCTATCCCAATTAGATAATTGCTCGCAGTATGTCGCGCAAACTCATGAATGAGCCGAAGGCTGCCACTTTCTGTCCTGAAAAGTATCTAGTCTGCCTCAAATTAATCTGGAAGGGTAGGGCATCTCAAAAATTTGAGCAGCAGGTAAAGCTAGCTGTTTCATGCTTCCACCATGCAGTAGCAGCACGAGTGGTATTCTCCACGAACAGGATGCTGCTGTCAAGTCAAAAGACGTTCTGCCTACCACACAAATGGGTAATGGGGTATACGAATTTCAGAGCCAGTGTGATGCCAGGCATGGAGGCTGCACATCCCAATGATTAGTGGATTGTATCAAACAGCATGCCCCTCAGACCTTTGCAAAAGGCAGAGTACCGACCAGATTCAACCAGCCATGCTTGCAAAACTCAGACCATAGGTGTCCAACATTAGATATGATTCCATGATTGTTCAGTAAGTGCTGCCCAATCCTGAGTGTTCTAAGAATTACACTCACAACCAATTTAAGTTAATAATCAGTCAAGCCCACAATGTGGCTCACTTACACTTGCTAGAAGCTACATATATACATATGCAGGGCCTTGTCCTCTGCAAGCAGAATGAATATGCCCAGATATTGCATCCTTCTAAATTAAACGAAAGCATGGGTAACAACTGTTCCCTGGTGCATTTCCTATGGCAACATATCAGCCAGAGTTAACTTGCCAACCAATTGGCACGCTTTTCTCATGCAGTATAAACTATTGTTTCATTTGAAATTAGGTATTCTTACAACTGTCCTGATGATTGCAAGACAAGTAGTTTCAATATTATGCCTTTTTGCAGCAATGATCAGTTTGTTATTAAAGGAGTTATTAGGAACTAATTGGGCACCATTTTATCCATTGACAATAATGTTACTGGAACTGACTGACTTATCTCGTCATCATAGTTTACTATTCAGACAACTGGGAGTTAGACAACCTGACATCAGCATTCACCAGTAAGATCACAGAATGCCTGACAGCATACTTCAGTTATTATGGTATTTGTAATATTGTGATGAACGATAATGGCCCTCAAGTCATGAGTGAAGAATTCAAGTGTTTCATAAATGATTGGGAAATTCAGTACTACACATCATCTCCACACTATCCCTAGCAAAATGGAAAAGCTGAGGCAGCAGAGAAAATTGCCAAAGGGATCAAAAAAATCAAGTAGATCCAGCAGAGATGTGGCAATCCTTGAGTGGAGGAATACACTGACTGAAGGCATGGAAAGTAGTTCACTTCAGTGACTAATATCACGCTGCACCCAAACTACTCTTCCAATAACTAAAACCTCTGATACCACCCTTTGTGTATAAAGGCTTGAGAGTAGAAGCCATTTCATCCACCACTTGGAACAGATTTTAAGGAGAATCTTAAAGAAGAGTCGTCAGGCAGAGGAATTTAGAAAGGGACTTCCAAAATTTAGGGCCAAGACAGCTGAAAGCACAGCCACCTGTGGTGGAGCAATTAAAATGAAGGATGCACATAATGTTGGAGGTTACAGATAGGGAGGGGAGAGGCTATGGAGGGATTTGAGAGCAAGGATGAGAATTTTGAAACGGAGGCATTGTCAGCCCAAGAACCACTGTAACTCAGCAAGCACAGTGTGATGGGTGTATGGGAATTAGTGCAGGTTCATATATGGCCACAGTTTTGGATGACCAGAAGTTCATGTAGGATGGGAGGCCGACCAGAAGGGCATTGGAATAATGAAGTCTAGTGATCACAAAGGCATTGATGAGGATTTCAGCAGATGAGCCAAGGCAGGGTCGGAATTAGGTGGTGATGTTACATTACAATAGCCAAAGCTGAACTTGAAACCAGATTATCATAGAAACAAGGCACCTAAATCATTTAGAAACATGTGCCCTGATAACTTAAGCTGGAGAAATAGTGTAAAACAATATAGCTGGAATTATTTAGCACAGTTCTTTGCTGGTCTAGAAAGTGTTAAAACTAGAGTAGATATGTATAAAGAATGCTGAACAGTTCAAATATCATGAGCATGCCTGATGAACAATACACTACTGACATCTTGTCAGAGCATATTAATATAGATCAACCAGCTTTTGAAATGAAAAGTACTGTTTTCAAGAAGAACGGTTTTCCAAGCAGATGATGTTTAAGCTGCCAAAAATCTGGAAATTCTGTTTCCGGCATGTATTAGATCATTTTTGGCTCCTCAATCTTCCCCCTTTTGGCTGCTCATTCCTCTCCCTTTATGGTACTCAGCAGTTAGTGCATTGAAATTAGACACGCAAACTCTTTATCCAAACCCACTTTGAAAAATGTCATATTTGGTTTCATATTTGCTTTTTCTGATAATATGTTTGAACCATCCAGCTGACAATTGTGGTTTCACCATCAGTGGTTTTCCATCTGACTATAGCCATCAGGTTTCCAAGTCCCGGTGGCAAGAAGCTACAACTGTCAGTCAAGATTGTGATGTGAATGCACCTCAAGGGAACGGATTGGGTTTCCAGAGAACTATCTCGTGATTTTCTGCTTCTTTTGGTTATGTCACAGACTGGTTACCTTCACAGTTCATTTTATACATTTCAGTTTACAAATTGTGCTCAGAGGCCTAGCAGGGAGTAGCTCTGAAAAATTTTCCACTGTTCATAAACTAAACTAAATTTTAAAAAAAACAAGAACAGGTAATAACTTTTGATAATGTCTTTTGCATTTTGGCAATAGCATTGATGGCAGCCATCGAATGTGAGGGTTTTAGTGCATAGGAGGAAGCCATTTTGACATGGTTTCTGAAGAAAATGAAACAGCCACAAGAAAACTCATTGTCAGTGACAGAGGAAGACCGAGTTTTGTAGTGATAAACAGTGATTTTACTCTAACTTTTAAAAATTTCCAGTATAGACCGTCTTATACCAGTAACCAGCATTTAGGCCACACAAACTCAATGCTCCCTCTATCAGTCGTGCAACAACCTGAAAGCAGGCTGCACAAAAGTTGGCCCCTTTAAGTTGCCACACGTAAAAATTTAAAGATCTGTCACAGTTGAACAAATCACCCATATATTGCAAAAAAAAAATTAGAGGATACATTGAAACTCATTTTTATTTCAAAAACAGATAAGATATTACAAGATAGATTTAGGTAGAAGTTCATCAGCTCCTTCAATCTCATCCTTCCATCATATGAACACAGCCAGCTTATTATAGAATCCAGTCATTTATGAGTCCGGTGTCCTGTCATCTTCCTCTTGGCAGAATGTCTCTGGTATCTATCCTAAAATTTTGTCCTGAGTACTCTAAGGTTGTGCCTTCCTGTCCTGCTGCCCAGAGTATCTGAAGGTATTATTTTGGATCTAACTTCTCCATCTAGGTAATTCCTTAGTTACCTCTAAAGAGGCCCCTTTATGAACCATCTGACGTTAAGAAGCTATAGCTGGTCAACTCATTAATCATAGCTCCCACCTTCTTCCTACAGTCTTTTCTGCATTAAATAAATGCAAATAGATAAATTTTAGGAATTCCCATCAAGTAAGTAAATTAAAAGGAATGTTTTAGCTTTCAGTACTGCCCATTATCACCTTTATCAGCATTAAATGTACTTGAGCAGAAGGAAATGTTTATTAAAATTTGATTGCAACCAGTCTTTGAACAGCTTTAAATCTACAGAGACGAGAGGAATGGTGTTTAGCAGCCAAGGGAAAGATGAAGTTCGTTATTTTTATATTTGTTGGGCAGAGATTTGGATGATAATTTACCTACTGCAGCCAAAGCTCAAGGTACATGCTATATGGGTTCATAAAATGTAAAACATAAGGATATTAAATCTTTTTACTTGTGTTCACAGACTGAGAAATCAGCAGTTTATAGGTATTTGAAGAAATCGTTTAAATGAAAACTTACAACATATCAAAACTAATTTACTAAATGCTTAAATTCCAAGGAGAAATGTTTGAGTAGATTGGAGGTTTTCTGTGTTTGAACAGAAGATAGTTTGGGTGCTTTGCTGCAATTTGAGCATTAAGTGCACTCATTCTGGTTATAATTGGTTGAAATGCAGTAGAACATCAGATACATTTAATTTTATTCAAAAAGGCTTATGGTGTGCCACTTGGCAAAGTGTTGTTCGGCTCAGGTCCTGAAACAGCCAAAATTTACCATCTTGACTCGAGGGCAGGTTTACACTGTTACCTTTCCTACTCGTCTATTGTAATGTAATATTTTAATTACCAAAGGTATTATTACACATGCTTCTGTATATGAAGCAGGTAGTGACTCGCGACATTTTATCTAGTGGAATCAAAGAATGATACGTCATGTAATTTGGAGTCTTTATACTGAAGTAGGTGCAAACTGGAGAAGACTGCCAAAACACAATTTTAACTGCATCAAGAGGAAGCATTTAATACATTTTACTAATTGTGCTGCAACTGAGGGGAATTAAGTGATTGGACCATTTTTAGGAAAAAAAAACCCTGCATCAAGGACAAAGTGCCATATTAGGTAATTAGAGATCATTGCATGCTTTAAATATTGATGAGATGTGCTGATGCTGATCTGGCACAAACTGACTAACATCCATGTTAAGAAAGAAAATGCATTTCAGGCAACACTCAGCCCGTTTTACTAACTAGTGATAGAACATGGTGCATGCCACTTAAACCTAGGCAGTTCCTTGCACACTATTTCAGATTGTATCCAGGGTGTATCCCTCAAGGAAAATACAAGAGGGGAAAAGACACAAAATTCTTCTTTTCAAATACTATGCTCATCTATTGATTTAAATTAACACGAGAAGCAGGAAACCTCAGCCTCAAGAAACAGGGAGATGTACAGACAATGCTGTACAGGGTGGTTATCATCTTTTAGAAAATCCACAAAGTCCTTAACTAAACATTCAAATTTAACCGTCTTCAGTAAGTTGTAGCTACTATAATGAGGGGAGTGCGTTCAAAGAGTGTTCATTTTCTCTGTCCAGGAGAGGAAAGATCAGGGGCATCCTTTCACAATATCATAACAGGACTGTTGTTTGATCATGTAGTTTAAAAGGCCTGTGAACCAGATCACCCCCACCCTTCTGCTGCACTGGCAGATGGCCTTAGAATACAAATATAAAAGGGAATTAGATAAAAAAGGAACTGCAATTAAATTTACTGAGGCAATAACAAATTACTGATCTAACAAAGGGTTTGAAACAAAGACGGAAATGAAGTTTTCTACACAAACATATAAGAATTTGTATGGAATACAGCTTTTTCCCTTCATTGATACCACTCAAGCATGATTGGTAGATGATCCAGTCTCTGCAGAACCTCACTGGAATCTCTTAGTTGGTCTGTTATCTGTAAACAACGTGTCCTGCATGTGACAAGCTTCCAAATCATTTGAATCTTTGACCTTTGATGTACTGGAGCTGATCAAGACACTCTTTTACTATGTGAATGGAATGGTCAGGCCAAGCCATATTTAAACAGCCAGAGAGAAGAGCTGGGTTGACCTAGTGCTGTGCGAAACAAGACAAAATCTATAGCGCTGTCGCTGGAGTGTACTAGGTCAGTTTTCAAGTATATTCATGGAGTGCAGTTTTCTTTTAGTTAACCTATTATTTTAAAACAAAATTTGGTAAATGATGTTGCATTTTTGATCTGGCTGGCTTTGGTGACGTTTGTGCTTTCTTGATTCCAGATCTTCAGTCTCCAGGCCAACAGCCCACACGAGTTTACTTCCCTCAGAGGGAGGCATCGTAACTTCTGCTTGATGTCTCACTGCAGCTCAAAATATGGATTTAATTTATTGCTCCTTGTTAGTTGTCGTGAAGGAGACATGAATGCCAATCATATAGTGCTGGCGTTTGAGCTCTCTCTGGGACCAGGAATGGAGGTGTGCGGCATTAAAAACTGTGCCGCTGGCCTGTCTGCCGGTTTTCCCGGCTCCATCCTGGCTTGGGCTATTTTCCCAGATGGTAAAGGGAGGGGGGGTGCGGGGGAGCTGGTTGGGCAGGGCTGGATACTCGCACATGGCAGGTAGCTGATTAAACTAGTTCACAGCTGCTTAAGGCCAACTGCAAGCCAGTTGGAGCTGGGATTTTTCAGTCAGCCCCAGCCTTTCAGTCGCCAGAGGCGGTGATGGATAGTTTAGCTGTCTGGAGGTGGTCTTCCTGGGTAGAGCAGAAGGTGCAGGACATCCCACTCCCACAGTGGTGACCTAGTTTGAATTGGCCCTTCAGCTTAGAGAAGCTGCCTGCCACTCTCAATTGGGCAGCGAGCCTGCCCTTTGACCATTAACTAGCCACCGCAGGGAATATCACAATGAGGGACTGTTTTCCCACACAATGTGGGCTTCTTACCCCAATTTGAGCCTGCAGGGAAAATCCACTCGCTAATGTGGGATTGTAGTCATATGTAGACAAAACTGGGCATAGTGTGGCAGTTTCTCTTCCCTGAAAAACTGTGAATCAGTTGGAGGTTTTGCAGTAATCTTCCAGCTGCCACGCTCACCTTTTTCCAATGCCAGTCTACAAATGACAATTTATGGAATTCAATTTCGCAACTTGCCATGATGAGAGTTGAATTCAAAACCTCCAGTTCAGCACTATTACCACTAGGCTACTGTCCCTTTAAAAGTGCTCTCTCCTCCACACTATTATCTTATTCTAAATTGATTTTATGCAGTGGGTCGAGGGCACGGGGGAAGTGATTGGACTCAATGTGGAGAAAACGACTGAAAATTGAACAACTCTGCTATTTTATCACCCAGCCCCAGCATAAAATATCCATGTATAACTTGTGCTGATGTAATGACACTTATTCAGTTGAATAGGCTCAAAACACCCACCTCACTATACCACTGTCCATTTTTCTATTGTACTCCAATTTTATTTCCTGGGAAAATTTAGTGCCAATTAACACAATTTTGCAGTGAACAAAGTAATTTGAAAAAAAGAGGAGACTTTAATCCCATTTGTTGGAGCCAGATTTCAACAGTGAATGATAACAATGGGGCAGTACAGGTTTACTGAGCAGGAGCGGAAGTGGGAGAACCCGTTGTATACCCATGCTGGCTTTCCGGTTCAAGTTTTCTTCTTATTCATTCGTGGGATGTGAGCATCACTGGCTAGGCCAGCATTTATTGCCCATCCCCAATTGCGCTCGAGGTGGTGGTGAGCTGCCTTCTTGAACCACTGCAGTCCGTATGGTGTAGGTACATCCACAGTGCTGTTAGGGTGAGGGTTCCAGGATTTTGACCCAGCGACAGTGAAGGAATGGCAATATATTTCCAAGTCAGGATGGTGTGGGGCTTGGTGGGGAACTTCCAGATGGCGGTGTTCCCATGTGTCTGCTGCCCTTGTCCTTCAAGATGGTAGCGCTCACGTGTTTGGAATGTGCTAAGGAGCGTTGGTGAGTTCCTGCAGTGCATCTAGCTGGTGCAAACTGCTGCCACTGTGCGATGGTGGAGAGAGTGAATCTTTGTGGATGGGATGCCAATCAAGCAGGAAAGTATGATTCTGTTGCTTGACTAATCTGTGAGATAGCTTTCCCAATTTTGGCACTAGCAGGGTCGACAGGGCTGAGTTTGCCACCCTCAATGCTGAGTGGTCTATCCGGTTTCATTCCTTATAGTAGGGGTTTAGCATTCTCTTGCAGCAGTTTGATACAAATGAGTGGCCTGCTAGGCTATTTGAGAGGGAATTTAAGAGTCAACCATATTGCTGTGGGTCTGGAGTCACATGTAGGCCAGGACAGGACAGCAGATTTCCTTCCCTCAAGGATGAGGGCATAAGGAATCTGCAAGAGTATATAGATAGGTGAGTGAGTGGGCAAAAACTTGGCAGATGGAGTGTAATGTAGGTAAGTATGAGGTCATGCACTTTGGCAGCTAGAATCAAAAGGCAAACTTATTTAAATGGAGACTCCAAAAAAGTGCAGCACAGAGGGATCTGGGTGTTCTTGTGCATGAAACACAAAAAGTTAGCATGCAGGTGCAGCAAGTAATTAAGAAGGCAAATGGAATTTTGGCCTGTATTGCTAGGGGGTTGGAGTTTAAAAATAGGGAAGTCTTGTTACAACTATACAGGGTATTGGTACCTGGAGTAGTGTGTGCAGTTTTGACCCCCCTATTTAAGGAAGGATATACTGGTATTGGAGGCAGTTTAAAAGAGATTCACTAGGCTGATTCCTGGGATGAAGGAGTTGACTTATCAAGAACGGCTAAATAGGTTAGGCCTTTATTCACTAGAGTTTAGAAGAATGAGGGGTGATCTTATTGAAACGTACAAGATTCTGATGGGGCTTGGCAGGGTAGATGTTGAGAAGATGTTTCCACTAGTGGGGGAATCTCAAACTAGGGGACATAGTTACAGAATAAGGGGGCACTCATTTAAAATTGAGATGTGAAGGAATTTCTTCTCTCAGAGGGTAGTGAATGTCTGGAATTCTCTACCCCAGAGAGTTGTGGAGACTAGATCACAAAGTATTTAAAAAGGGGGTAGATAGACTTTTGAAATATTGGGGAGTTGAGGGACATGAGGAGCTGGCACGAAAGAGGAGTTGAGGCTGGGGCAGATCAGCCACGATCCTATTGAATGGCCTACTCTTGCTCCTATTTCTTATGTTCTTATGTTCCCTAAAGGACATTAATGAACCATGGTCATCATTAGACTTTTAATTCTAGATTTTTATTGAATTCAAATTCCACCATCTGGCATGTTGGGAACTGAACCCGAACTGGGCCCGGGTCACTAGTCCAGTGACAATACCACTATGCCACCAGCTCCAAGTTGACAAGAGGATTTTCACCTCTCTGCAGTATCTTGATCAGTCTACAAGTTCAAAATGCTGAAATGGGTCCAGGTATAGGGGTTCAGAGGCCAGGGTTAAGACAGACTGGGAGAAGTACTGTAGGTCGTTCACCCCATCTGACCAGGGTCCATTTGATTCCAATACTATATCAAGTGAGTGAGTACTTGTTCCATTTACCACACCACTTCCTGGCCAAGAGCAAGGATTCAGGCAATCTACTTAATGATTCTGTCACTCTTACTCTGGAAGCTTATCAATGTGACAGAGGCTGGACAATTTTTGTTCAGCCTTTGAGAGAAGCATTTACCCCGGCATTGCTTGTGGACAAATGAGCCAAGATCATGTGGAGAATTCCATGCAGTAAGCATCTTATATTGCTCTGCAACATAGTACTGTACACAAAACCTGATCAACTCCTAATAAACACTTGCAAGGTGAATATTACACATGAAGATTTTTACTTAGCAAATCCACAAGTATCTTTTCTTCTAATAATAGCTCCTCTCTACACTATATACAAATTACTGAACAGTAGTCACTTGGAATTGATAAATCAATAAATTCTGGACTCATTTCTTCTTCCATTTTTCTTGTGCTGAATTAATTGGAACTGAAAATGAAGGCTGATGAAGAGATGGAACTCATTTGACTGTTCCACAGGAAGACAATTTTCTATCAGTTAATATTGTGGGTGTTGTGGTTTTGTAAAATGGAGCATTCAGCAGACTGCTTGTGATTACTTCCTTTGCCTTAAGTTGGCATTCATGAACTCTGTCACACAATATTCTGTTGGCCCTTGTATGACTAAAACACTAAAGGATGAAAAATTTGTTCAAGTACACAATGTGAAATGTTCCACACTTTAAATTTACACTAAAAAGGTGGATTAGACAATGCTTGATAAGTTTGATGTCTCATTTCACACGCCACAGTACATTTCAGTACAATGCATGCAGCACACATGGATTTAGCAATGGAACAAAGAAACCCCAACAACAGCAACTTGTACTTATATAGCGTCTTTAATGTAATAACACATTCAAAGGTGCTTCACAGGGGCATTATAAAAGAAAATTAGATTCCAAGCCACTTAAGGCAATATTAGTGCCATTGGCCCTTGGTCATGGGGGTAGGTCTTAAAGGAAGAAAGAGAAGTACACAGTTGGAGAGGTTTAGGGAGGGAATTCTAGAACTTAGGGCCTAGGCAACTGAAGCACAGCCAACAATGGCAGAGCAATTAAAAATCAGGGATGCACAAGAGGCCAGAGTTAGGTGAGTGTAGATCTGAGGTTTGTGGGGCTGGAGGAGATTACAGAGACAGGGAGGAGCAAAACTATGGAGGGATTTGCATTTCCTCTAATTGCCTCCTCCTTAGTCAAGCTTAATAAATATTTTCTGAACTGTCAATTGCATTGCTTAAAATAAGCTGCTTCAAAAGCACGATTCGTAAGTACGCTGAAAAACAATCTTTGGTTATTCAAGTCTACTTAAATTCTCCAAGAGCAATAAGATAGGAAGGGTTTGCATCACATGGGTCACCCATGATCCACTGATCTGCAAGTTATTAAAATGGACACCTTAAACACAGTGTGGAAAGAATTAGAGCTAACGTCCCATCACATTGCATTGCTACAATAAGATTACAGCTTTTCAAAACGATTATAGCAGCTATGCCCAAATTACCATCATAAATGTCTTTTAATTAAACAGCAGCCTTTTCTTTTGAAAAAGGGCAATAATAACATTATCTTTTTTTCATTAAGTTTAAAAAGCACAATTTTGAGCAAACACTGCTGCTAAACGGAAATGTTCAAACAACGGCAATTAACACCAGCTGAAGCCACAGAACATTTAAACCCTAACGCTCATCTGATTATGCATTAAGCAATCTTAAGCAATAAATTTGAATAGCTTAAATTTTGCTCAAATTATATAAATGTTAACTACCAGCGAGAAATTGTTTTCTTGAAATCAAAGCATATTTCTATAGGAAAGATTGGACGTTCTTGAGCAGTAAAACACGATAAACTTTTACTCACTGTTCTGACTCTTCACTTTGGCTTCAGTGACTGATCTCTCTAGCTGCACTTCCTGTTGCTGTTGGTAGTTAATATGGGGAGAGACTGAATTTTCCACCTGTTTAGCAGGGGTTTCTTGATGCTTTGGTGTTTGAACCTCCACCTTTTTTGGAGATATCTCTGACACAGAAGGTCCAAAACTCTCTGTTCTTCTCGGAATGGATTCAGTGAGCTTGGATCCTGTAGTTTCCAATCTTCTTGAGGAGCTTTCCTGTAGTTTTGTTCCAGAAATTTCTGTTCTCCTGGGTATCATTTCTGGAGGCTTGTGGCCTAGCAATTCTGCTCTTTTCAGGCCAATCTTTGGTGCACCATGACTTGCAGCTTCTACTTGTTTCGAAGAAAGATCGATAGAAATTTCTGCTCTTCGTGAAACAGGCTCCGTGTGCTTAGGTCCTGTAATTTCAATTCTCTTGACAGATGATTTTGGTGACTTTGCATTAGGTGCTTCTACTTGTTTTGAAGTTGGATCTGTAAACTTTGCCCCCAAATCTTGATATCGGTGTCCAGGTGATGGTGTTGGTCTCAGTAGAGGAGTTGGGACTCGTCTCGTTGGGACAGAAGGATTTGGTGGCTGATCTACTTCCTCGACCTCAAATGATCTCTTCAAAGCTGAGAGACAAAAAAATACACCAATTGACCAAAATATTTTTTCTATTATCACAATTTTTCAATATACACCTTATAAACATTATTCCATGATTTGATGACCTCTCCTGCCAGTTCGATCGTAGCTAACAAGTTCAAATTTGTAATTCCACCAGATTCCTGGACAAATCAGGGATAAGTAATTTCTGGTCATTGCTCAGACAAATGGGTGTGATTTTAACTCATTCAAAACTCACCTACCTGCGCAGAATTAAACTTTGGCCCAATGTTGCCAGATTGGTGGTAATTAAAACTGAATTATGGGCAGTTTCACAGTGAGGATTCATACCCACAGAAAATGGGTGACACATCAAAGCCATTTCATACAGGTTTCTTTTGGCCTTTAGAGAGTGGACTTTCATCACACCAGCCTGGATTAGATTCAAACTCCAAGTTTCAAAGCTGAAGAGACAAATATACTACAGGGTCAAATATCTTTTATCTGAAACCCTGGGGTTGATTATATTTTGGATTTCAGATAATTTCGGTTTTCGGATACTGCATATTAACTCACATTGCAATAGCCAAAGCCTAGGCTAGCTATAGTCTAAAGTAAACAAAATGGCTAGCAAAGTAAGATGTATACCACTGAATAATAAATACAGGGTAGCTGTAATAAGTTTCTTTTGAACATGTTTACCACAAAAATCGCAAGATAAACAGTCCAGACAAACAACTAGACTTCCTGTGCTAAAGGTCGATGTAATTCAAAACAAGGGTGGTTTTTGGATGTGTTCAGTATTTGGATAAAAGGATAATCGACCTGTAGCCCATCATAACCGTGAGACTTTTGAAAAAGTGATCATTCAATTTCAGCTAGCATTTTTTTTTAAATAAAAGAGGCTCATGGAAAATGACCTTGCAAATGCAATGGCCAGTTTCTTATCAATATCCATTGCTGAAGGTAGCCACATTCTTAAAATCATGACCTATCACTGTGAATGACCTAGATTTTGCTGGTTTCATGAAAATGATTTATTCTCATGTGCTGAGAGGCTTATACCAGAACCAAGCAGAAATCAGGCAATGTTAATGAACCCTTTTCAACCCCTCAGCCGGGTTACAGATTTGTAATCCACTTATTACAACATATACACTACGGCGTATTATCTGATCACATTTACTAGCAGTTGAAAGTCACGAATGACTATGACTGGAAGAATTAGTGTTGATACGTCAATATTTATTTTCCATAATGTTTCTAGCTGCAAGGTGAAGGTGTGGGCAACTACTTTTGACTATTTACCCCTTTCGGTTCCCATACGTTCAGGTTTCTAACACCCATCCAAGAATGTTTTACTCACTCAGCCTGCTCCATATCCTCTAGCAGACCAAGTTTAGGAAAGAGAGCAAAAAGAACAATTACTGCACATTCCTTATATTACAAAGCAATGGGCAATAGAAAATGCATATAATTTTAAATAATAAACCAGCAAAATCCCTTAATTTGTTACCCATTTGTCTCAAGATTGTGGGCCCCAAAGGTCTTCGAAAGGTTTTGCCAGTGTGCCCACCATGACCCTCAGGGATATGGCTGAGACCTAATTTCACCAAGTCCCTTCCCTGTCAGAAGTTTCCTGGTTGCCTTGTAAGGGGCAGAACTTCTTGTCTGGCCCTTGCAGAACAAATGATGGCCAGAAGACGGAAACTTCCTCTTGGAGTCCCTCCTCAGGCTCTGTTCAGACTCATTGTTTGCATGGAAATCCAGAGATGCTCGGCACAACCTCTACAGGATGGACACGGGCCCACCAGTGCTCTCGCTGGCCCAACACTCTTTCAAATAAAATCATTTTGAACAGACTAGCCTCTTTACACAAGGACTGAGACTGCAGTGAGGGGAGCTAGAATTGGGTCATCCTTTCCCATAAAGACAGGGCCAGTAATCATAGGCGAGTGGAAACCCAAGAACGATCCAAAGTGGCACTTGCCCAGCTCATCCTGTGTTCCCTGTAAATTCCAGTGCTGAAGGGCCCCATTGGATGCGATCTCAACCAAAGCACTGGGATAATTTGATAAGCTTTTAGCTTTTAGGTCTAGATCCTAAAGATTCAGAAAAAGGACCTGATTTTTCAAATATTCCATATCATTGGTCTTAATTCATTAGTATTCTAATGGGAACCCTGGTTTCATAAATTATATCTGCACTTCCAGGTGATGCCATATATCGCAACATTTCCAGGGTATTATCAGCAATGCTTTCACACAAGGTTAGCTTTACATAGCAAACTCATGAGTACACTTTGTCTGGAGTTCAGTCAAATTAATGTTTAAAATTTTACAATAATGATACTGCTAGTATACCAGACTCACATCCAGAGAGCAAGAGTTCAAATAAAACCAGTCTTGGCCATCATTAGACCTCAAAGGCTGCATTTCAGTGAATCTTTGTACTAAAACTGCAATTTTAGGCTATGTCTCACCAAGATTTCAACTGTGTCGGGCCGAGCATTTGTTTTACTTCATGCTGCCCACTGTCAGCATAACCTTTTATTTATATATTTTTAAAGACTTTGAACCTTCAATCAGCATCCTGTCCCATCAAAGGGAAAAGGAATTGTCCTGTAACTGTCACTACCTGTAAAACAAGTTCTAAATACTTGTTTTGGTTGGAGTGTTTATAGTGAAATTTTAGAATGTTCCTTTGATCATAGTCACCATTATGATCAAGTATTGATCAATGGAAGTATTGATCAATGGAATTCTGAATGAATTCATTTACAATGCTGCAACAAAAATAATGTTCTTCATCTTATATTTTCTACGGATGAAAAGAACGGCTGTCTCACTGGTAGTTTTTACTTCTAGAAAATTCCCTCAAAGGACCGGAGGTGGATAAAATATGCTCTACACCAAGGGCTTAAGTGTAAGAGCAGAGCTCTCTCATGTCTCTACCAGCAAGAAGTGATTGACCAGAATTACAGAACCATTCCACAAATGCTGCCAGTATCACACTGACACTCCTGGCAGTTCAATAACTAGGCACATAGGTTAAAAAAAAATCATAGAATCATACAGCACAGAAGGAGGCCATTCGGCCAATTATGCCTGTTCCAAACTCCATGGTGGTGAGTTTGCCCAACACGGTAAGCTGAAGAAAAACAAGTCAAAGAAGTGAGTTGAAGGGCCACAGTGATGGTGATAATGGAGAATGCTTCGACCAAGACTTTCCTCAAGGTAACAGGAGGCACAATCACCAGTTGCAACAATGAAGATCTATTTTGTTTTATTCTCAGTGAAACTATAATCAACTGATATCACTCCTATTTCAGATTTCTTCAAGTGACGATCCTTTATAGGAAGCATATCGTTTTGCGCAAGAAAAATACTACGGATACTGGAAATCTGAAATTAGAACTAAAAATGCAGTTATATTTGGCAAAGCTTTGGAGGAGGGGAGAAGATCCCTGTGCCCATTTTAGTCATGCAGAAAGCACAGGAGGAAAAGAAAGTCTGCTATTTCCACTGACCATGTAAAATCTCTATAAATACTATTCTTTCTTTCCCTTGAGCAATGGTTTCATAAAATCATCATCTTGGAAGCTCAAAAAGCTAATCAACCAAAAGATCAGAATATTTATCCGTCCTAACATCTCCAACATTCAATCCTGTCCGACTGCTTTCCACAATTAGTAACCTCTCTCCCCAGGCACAGACCAGTGTCCCCCATGGAGTATTTAATCTCTACAGTCTATAAGCTCCAAGCGCGTTCCCAAATGTTTACCTAGTTTCAGGACACTAAAATAAGTAAATCAGAGAGTAATCCATTTCAATGTGGCTCAGGTTATTGTGTAGAGCATTTGTAAAATGAATGAAATGATTTGCCAAACTTTTTTTTTTACATAAAGACCCATGGGCAGGTTTTTCCGGCTGGCGAGTGGGGGCAGGGCCCGCTCGCCGACACGTCAGATGACGCGGGGATACGTCGGGCGTGCGTCCCGAAGTCACCCCGCGTCATTTAGACTGTCAGTTCGGCGGGCTCGCAGCCAAACTAAGGCCATTAAAAAACTAATTAACTTGATTGATGGACCTGCCCGTCCGACCTTAAGGCCCCCAGGCGGGCCTCGGAAAAAGCATGAGACCTCATCCACGGGCGGGATGAAGTTTTATGAGAGTTTTAAATGCTTATCAAATTTTTAAATAAAAGTTAAGGACATGTCCCAACTCATGTGACAGTGTCACATGAGGGGACATGTCAGGGAAATTTTTTCATTACCTTTCTGTCAACTTTTGAATCGGCGCCGATCTCCCTGAGGCAGCGCTTTGCCTCAGGGAGGTCTGTGCGCTCTTTTGCACGCGTGCGCGAAAGAACGCACTCCCGGCTGAGGGAATCCCCCCCCACCCCCGACACAAGGAACGCATAGCACTTCCTGGCGAACGTCACGCTGGGTGGGCCTTAATTGTCCCGCCCACGTAAAATGGTGACCCCCCCACCGACCGGCGGCACGATCGGAAGGCCGGCCACTGGCGCCGGCTCCCACACTTCCCCCAAAACGTTCCCCCATATTTCAATGCAATAGTTTGTTTTTAAACCATAGATGCAGCCGTGGAGGCAGTGAATACTGGAAAGGACATATAGTTTCTAATGTTTGTCAGGAAAGAACTTGAAATTTTCATCCTTAAATCAGTACTAGCTGAAAAAGCCAACGCCGTAATTATAAGAATGTGAACACTTAGTCCTGTTTCCTTTTTTCTTCACAGGTCTGCCTGTAAATAAAGCAAGATAGTAGAAATAGGTTTGCAAACAACCCTGTAGGTCAGCTTCACATGCTAAACCAGCTACTGTGGGACAAATTATATTTTTCGTAGGGCTTATCTGCATACCATCAGACCACACGAGAAGGGTTTCCACTTTGTCTGGTCTCTTTCCTTTATTTTCCCTCACTCCTGCTGAAAATCTGACCAGAGATTTGAAGAGGAGATAACCTTAGGAGAAATTAATGCAGACTAAGAATGGGAATGCAACTTATGTCAGAAACTACATACAACATCAGAGATATGGGTTGTCAAGCTGAAATACATCCGCTCTCTCTAACTATCCTCTGAATAATTTGAAATGTAAAAGAAGTGGCATATGCTCAGTTTGTAAGTAGATTACATTCTGGCCTGGCTCAGTTCTACAGTCATTTAATCATCACAGGTATATGAAATGGGCTGTTTAGATCATGTTCTCAAGTCCCAAGTTCCTCGATTCAAAATTCCCAAATTTCTGAGATTTTCTTCCCTCACTCCTCTAAGTCCCACAAGTCTTAAATCGTTCCCTAGCTAACAGGAGAGACAGATGACCCAATCTCGGGTCCCTCCTATTGCTTTCCAATAACCCAATAATATGCAACATTTCTAATTGTTCTTCTTGAGATATGTATCTCTGGTTCACTTAGTGTCTGCATTAATATCTAATCCAACATCAGAAGCTCACTCAAAAATTAGGTCCTATGATTTCTTGAGAAGTCAGATTTGGAAATAGGACAAGAGAACCTGTAGTTGTAACAAGCCACAAACAGAACCAGCAAAAAAAAATACCAGCAAGTGGGAATATTCTAACATACAAATCAGATTGCGATGGATTGCACAATATTAGTGTGAAAGTAAACAAGTGAGGCAAGAGATAAGTACACAGTAAGAGTCTGATCATGTCTTCAGATCTCCAAGCGAGATCAGATAGCACAATATATTTTATCTCAATCACTTGGAAGACCAGTGTTTCCTTTTGAGGTAAATGTTGCAGAGAGAGCTGCCATTTTAAAATTCTCCTGCATGCAATTTCAAAAACTAGTTACAAAAAGATATTTTAAGTATGAAAGGCAACTTAAGAGTGGTTAAAAAATTTGTAATATTCACCCAAACCATAAAACTGACCTACCACACCAAAGTGCAAAATGCTGCCACCCACATACTCTTATGCTTGTTATACAAACTGCATATGCCTGCTGTGCAATAACTTAATCTTTCCCCATCAGTCCTCCAGGCCAAACCCAGACTTAGTATTGGCTATGATAAAACATTCTCTGCACTGCTCTCTTTAAATGATATGGATGCAATGTGGTAAATAGAAGAAATGTAAGATATATGGGTTTGGAAATAAATTCAATTACCACATGCAGCTGTTCATATTTATCTCAAACAGGAACCCAGGATTATCAGCGTGCATGATATTGTTAGTTTCTTACCAGCCTGAAGTGATGGTGATGCTTCAAATAACCACAGGCTAATTAACAATGGAGGAAAATTGAAGGGATTCCCATGTATCTGGAAGCATGGATTAAACGTAAGAGCAAAGAATAAAAATGACAAAACTAGATTCCATTGTCCTCCAAAAGAATGCTAAACTGCAAACCAGCCACAGTTTAGTTCAAACTTGACTGGTGTACCTATTTGATTAAACTTGAACATTGATTCTAGGAATTAATGTCTGGGTACTTTGAAGGAAAGATTTCACCCCCCCTGCCACACACAGGAACCAAGATTAGTGCAGTATTGATGGCATAGGCAACTTTGCTTAAAATTAAAATTCCAGTGCAATTAAAGGCAGAGTAATTTCTAAAACAAAGTTCAGAAAATACTGGCAGGAAATAACTTAATTATCAACATTGCATGTGGCCATTCACCCCCAGGGTTCCAGCTGAAAATTGGAGGACTAGAAGGATCATTATTCATAAATTTAACTAAGTTAAATTATAGCTATTTTAATGAGGATGCATTGTGCTGTAACACAAAATTATGATCATTCATTCCCAAAAGTTCATTGTCATTCCATGTCCTTTAGCAAAGCTCTTGTCCCAACGAGTGCTTTCAGATAAGGTTTTGATTTCAAAAATGGCCGTTCTCCAAACTAAAAGAGAAGAGGATCTATCCAATATTTTCAACATCTTACTAGGGCTGGAATTTTCCGCACTCCGCCCCCCACCCTCTGCATCAGGTTCCCCATGCCAGAGGCTATGGTCCATTCAAATTTCCATTCACATCAACAGGACTGGAAGATCCCACCAGCAGGAAGGGGGTTGGAAAATCTCGCCCTAGGTCACAGGTCCACTACCACAAGGAGCTTTTGGTAGTTATTAGAGAAGGGCAATTAGAGATGGGCAATAAATGCTGGCCTAGCGAGTGATACCCACATTCCATGAACAAATAATAAAAAATAGAAATCTATTGAGTCTCAAATGCTGCAGGTTGAAGATAATTATTAATCGCAACACTATGGTTTAATCAGCCACAAACATCCCACAAGTCCTGCCAGATAAGCACTCAATGCTCTGGCACTTTTGTTCCCATTCTGTTCTTTTAGACTTGTTTCAGAGTGTGGCATATCTTTCTTGTTTTTGAGGTTAACCTTGCTGTCATAAACTGGCATACTCCAATAAGTATCTATAGAAAGACCTTAGAAGCAAAGTAATAATAGATGTAACTAGCAGGAAATAGGTCAGAAATGGGGATGTTCACTGATGATTGAACAACGTTCGCGATTCCTCAGATACTGAAGCAGTCCATGTCCAAATGCAGCAAGACCTGGACAATATCTAGGCTTGGGCTGACAAGTGGCAAGTAACATTCATTCCACACACGTGTCAGGCAATGATCACCTCCAACAAGAGAGAATCTAACCATTGCCCTTTGATGTTCAATGACATGACCATCGCTGGATTTCCCGCTATCAACATCATGAGGGTTACCATTAACCAGAAACTGAACTGGACTAGCCATATAAATACTGCGGCTAGAAGAGCAAGCCAGAGGCTAGGAATCCTGCTGCGAGTAACTCATCTGACTCCTCAAAGCCTGTCCACCATCTACAAGGCACAAGTCAGGATTGTGATGCAATACTCTTCACTTGCCTGGATGAGGGCAGCTGCAACAACACTCGAGAAGCTTGACACTCTCCAGGAGAAAGCAGCCCACTTGATTGACACCCCATCCACAAACATTCACTCCCTCCACCACCAATGCACAGTGACAGCATTGTGTACCACCTAGATGCACTGCAAGAACTCACTAAGGCTCCTTCGACAGCACCTTCCAAACCCACGGCCATGACCAACTAGAATGAGAAGGGCAGCAGACACATGGGAACACCACCCACTGGAAGTTCCCCTCCAAGTCACTCACCATCCTGATTTGGAAATATATCGCTGTTCCTTCACTGTTGTTGAGTCAAAATCCTGAACTCCCTCCCTATCAGCACAGTGGGTGTACCTACACCACATGGGCTGCAGCGGTTCAAGACGGCAGTTCACCACCAGTTTCTCAAGGGCAATAAATGGTAGCCTAGCCAGAGACGCCCATATCCCATGAATGAATTTTTTAAAAAGCTAGCTAGAAATGTTTTGATGTTGAAGATGAAGCAAGGTCATTTTATTGACCTAGGGTTACCTTGGAAGAAAAATAAAAACAGAAAATGCTGGAAATACTCAACAGATTTGACCGCATTGGTGGAGATTGAAAGAGATTGAGTGAATGTTTCAGATCTGTGACTTTCACCAGACTTTACAAACCTGAAACATTAACTCAGCAGGCCTGGCAGCATTGTTGGAGCATTTCCAGCATTTTGTGTTTTTGTTTCAAATTCCAATGATCCACAGTTTTTTGCTTTTGTTTTAGGGTTACCTTGGACAAGCAGTAACTAAATATTAGTATGCACACAAGGTATCATATACTTAGCAACATGTTGCGAGACAATGTTTTTAAAGATTCAAATGATAAATTGGTAATTTTGAGCATTTTGGCACTCGGATTAATTGAAAAAGTTTCACAGAGCTCAAGTTTCTGTACTTTTGACACAAAGTTACTCTTTTATGGATTTAGCAGATAGTATGATGTAAAATATTTGCAATGCAGAGGCGTCCAGTTTGCCCGCAGGCAAGTCCAGGAATAACTCCTTCTTTATTATTATTTGCAACCCGTAGCATTTTGTTTTTATTTTTCTTCCAAGGTAATTCTAGTTCAATAAAATGACCTTGCTTCATATCCAACATCAAAACATTTCTAGTTAGTTTTTAAAAAAAATTCATTCATGGGATGTGGATGTTGCTGGCTCATTTATTGCCCATCCCTAATTGCCCTCGAGAAGCTGGTGCGGAGCTGCCTTCTTGAGCCGCTGCAGTCCATGTGATGTAGGTACGTACACCCACAGTGCTGTTAGGGAGGGAGTTCCAGGATTTTGACCCAGCGACAGTGAAGGAGCGGCGATATATTTCCAAGTCGGGATATGTACCTAAATGGTCAATGAAGTATAGATATTTGCGCTATAATTAAATACCATTGGAACAATTCAATAGAACTTGGAACCCGTAATACTGTGAATTAAACACTTAACCTTACAGTACCCAAGGCTTGTACATGGCTCAGCTGGTGCATGGTCTTTAGAAAGGTTTCTCATTTGGCATGCCCTATTCATTTCCTGTCATTACGTTGTATGCTCTCTTCAAAAATTACCAAATTATACATGTCATCTTTATTTTAGTTTTCTATTTGTGTCATAGCATCCAAGACATGGTCTATCGGTCAAATCAGCCCCACAAAACCCCTGATAATTACTTCCACCTTCGTGCAATGACACTAAAGTCAACTTAAATTTAAGCTCAGTTTCAACTCTTGAAATTTCCCAGCATGCTACTGCATTATTGAGACCAATCTGCTTTCAGCAGTTTGCAGAGCTTCAGAGGAGATGAAGGGGTTGAATTTGTGTGTGGATGGAGAGCTTGTTTACATATATGACAGGGGTCCCTTATTTGTGATAAAGGGGGTAGGCAGAGGGTTTAATTATCATCTATGGCTAGACTTGGAAATTGAGTATGGGAAGTTCATATTTAGCCTACTTAATAGCTTGGCAGCTTCATCCTATCCCCCAGCTCAATATTGTTGGACGTTGCTGCCAGAGTCAATTCTGTAGTGGAGAATTCAGGTACCAGATATGTTGGCAGGACTTTCAACGTTGTTATTTAGTAATTAGCTCTTAGGAGAGGCACAGAAGTGTTCCAGGAACTAAAGCGGAGTTTTGGTGGGGTGGTGGGCAGAAGAGGGCTAGGAATTTACCTTTAATTTGACCCTTCAACTGAACTACCTCCTGAGACTGATATGAAACGTTAGGCAAAAATCTAGGCTTGCTCACAGAGCATCAAGCAGCTAGCTGGAACCTCACGAACCATCAGACTGCAAAAGTCAATGGTATGTTAATTGAGGTCTTACTTCTGGTATTTTAAATGAAGGGAATAAAAAAGAGAATAATGCAGAGGGGAAGACAGGGTCTACTGCCTTGCAGTCTAACTGTGGCACGTCTGTACTCAGAGGTCATGACTCTGACCACCACCATATAACAAGGGGAAATAATACCTCTGACGGTGCTAGCAATCTGATTTTATGCACTTCCATTATGCGCAAAAGAACCAGCAAAAAAAATTCTTTCCTATTTTTTTTTCACAAACTTCTTTTGGGATAGGGGCATTGCTAACATGGCTGGCATTTCTTATCTCTAGCTGCCCTGAGAAGGTGGAGGTGGACTCTCTTCTTAAACTCCAAGTAGTTCTTTGATACAACTGAGCAGCTTGCTAAGACACTTCAGGGGGCTGTTACATCTATGTGTGACTGGAGCCACATACAGACCCAACCTGGTAATGGCGGCAAGTTTCCTTCCCTAATGAGTATGACAATAATTTCAGCTGGAAAAGAAAACTGGGTAGTTTGTATAATAGGTGTCTGACCTGCACACCAGTGGTTGTACTTCAGTGGCAAAATTGAAAATTACCCCCAGAAAGTCCTCAACCAAATCTCACTTCATCCATGGTAGGCCATGCTTGCTCACAGAGTTAGTCCACTTAACCACATGCCCTGCTCCCAACTGAGCCCAGAACAATCCAGCGTACTGTTCCTTAACAGACCCTAGGCCACCCAAATGTTGAATATGGAAAAACTATACAGCAAAATGTCCATATAAAATTGTTAAGCAATAGTTTATTCTTTGAAATGGACTCCCAAGCAATGGGTACAATAAACCATATGTGGCGAATATAGGGACTTGTACACGTGTTGCTATAGATTTAGTCCTTGCTTGGCTCAATTGCTGACACTGACTTTGGAGTCAGAATGTATGGGAATATTCAATGTATGTGATTCAAAGTCACACTCCATGACTTGAAAGTGTAATCAAAATTTAAACTTCAGTACTGAGGTAATGCAGCAATATCAAGAGGTGCTGCCCATCAGATGAAATATGAAACCAAGACTGTGTCTGCCTGATGCAATGATCAGCAATTTAAGAGTTAAGGAAAGCGTTACTACAGGGTACTGAAGGTGGTGGTCACGGAAATATTGGATGCGTTGGTTCTCATCTTCCAAAATTCTGTAGATTCTGGAACAGTCCCAGCAGATTGGAGAGTGACAAATGTAACCCCACTGTTTAAAAAAAAAAGAGGGAGGGAGAAAACAGGGAATTACAGATCAGTTAGCCTAACATCAGTAGTAGGGAAAATGCTGGAGTCTATTATAAAGGATGTGATAACAAGACACTTAGAAAATATCAACAGGATTAGACACAGCATGGGTTTAAGAGAGGGAAATCATGTTTGACAAACCTATTGGAGTTTTTTTTGAGGACGTAACTAGCAGAATAGATAAGGGAGAACTAGCAGATGTGGTGTATTTGGATTTTCAGAAAGCTTTTGATAAAGTCCCACATGAGGGGTTAGTGCGTAAAATTAAAGCACATGGAATTGGGGGTAATATATTGGCATGGATTGAGAATTGGTTAGCAGACAGGAAACAGAGTAGAAATAAATGGGTCTTTTTCGGAGTGGCAGGCAGTGACCAGTGGGGTACCGCAGGGATCAGTGCTTGGGTCCCAGCTATTCACAATATATATCAATGATTTGGGTGAGGGAACCAAATGTAATATTTCCAAGTTTGCTGATAACATGAAACTTGGTGAGAATGTGAGTGATGGGGAGGGTGTTAAGAGGCTTCGAGGAAATTTAGATAGGTTGAGAGAGTGGGAAAATACAAGGCAGATGCAGCACAACACGGATAAATGTGAAGTTATTCACTTTGGTAAGAAAAACAGAATGGCGGAGTGTTATTTAAAAGATGATAGATTGGGAAATGTTGATGTACAAAGGGACTGGGGTGTCCTTGTACACCAATCACTGAAAGTAAGCATGCAGGTGCAGCAAGCAGTTAAGAAGGCAAATGCTATGTCGGCCTTCATTGTGAGGGGACTTGAATACAGGAGCAAGGATGTCTTACTGCAGCTGTACACGGCCTTGGTGAGACCACACCTGGAGTTGTGTGCACAGTTTTGGTCTCCTTAGCTAAGAACAGATATATATTTTCCATAGAGGGAATACAGTGGAAGTTCACCAGACTGATCCCTGGGAGGGCAGGATTGCTGTATGGAGAGAGATTGGGCCAACTAGGCCTGTATTCGCTGGAGTTTAGAAGAACGAGTGGGGATCTCATTGAAATGTATAAAATTCTGACAGGACTGGACAGATTTGATACAGGGATGATGTTTCCTCTGGCAGGGGGTGGGGAGCGGTTTAGAACAAGGGGTCACAGTCTCAGGACACGGGGTAGACAATTTAGGACTGAGATGAGGAGAAACCTCTTCACTCAGAGGGTGGTGAACCTGTGGAATTCTCTACCACAGAAGGCTATGGAGGCCAAGTTACTCAATATATTTAAGAAGGGAACAGATTTCTGGACTCTAAAGGTGTCAAGGGGTATGGGGAGAGAGCGGGAGTACAGTATTGAAATAGAGGATCAGCCATGATCACACTAAGTGGCGGAGCAGGCCAGAGGGACCCAATGACCTACTCCTGCTATTTTCTGTTACAATTAACAATGGTGTTCAAAGTATATCTTGAAAAAATAAATGTATACACATTTGCACAAGCGCATTTGGTTTTGACACTTAATATTTATCCAACCTAATCACTTACGTTGGCTAAGTGGCAATTGGCAAGTTTCACTTATTGCCTTATTCGGTGTCCTAGAAGGCACACAGCCAAAAAAAATGTTGCCTGTTATTATGCCAAGGTCATCAAAAGCGAAGTAACTTATTAAATATTCACTTCAACAAAAGCAACAATTAAAAATAAGTGCAAATTCAACACACAACCCCAATGGTGTTCCTGACTATGCAATTTCCTGCTCTTTTACTGATCAGAGCTTGTCAGTACATATTAAAAGGTCAGTGATGACGTATGAGACTGTTTCACTCGAGTTTGAAGTCTAGTTTGTATGCCTTCTACAATAGAACCAGGGTCATAACTGAGCACCTCGGACACTGCACCCACCTAGGTCATGTTGTGGTTTGCCAAATTTCCAGCTATTGCAGATTATCTGAGCGGTTTACTGTGTATTACAAGATCACCAAAACGTGCGAAACTCAGCTGCTTTCAAGTTTGGCTAAATAAACAAGCTGTGAACCGTAAGGTGTTGGAGGAATCCCTATTATGTGCCTAGGGAAACGCTGCACATTCAAAAACTGATTATCTCCCCATTTCCTGCGCTTTCAAATAGTTTGCCTGTTATATTGCACACAAAGGCCACATACAACAATTATCTGTTAACTGGAGTATCCTGCAGGGAAGTTTGTATTTGGACGAAAAATGTCAGAGCAAGAGCAGGATACTAAGGAATGACAAACGAGAATGCTGCTGCAAAGGATTAAATAGCATTAGTCCCCCACCCCCCCACTGGTTTGATACGTTTCACAGAAACATTAGGCTAAGGCTAGAGTTCTAAAGAGATTTGAGTTCTTGGTTTAAAGAAAAGGTCTACAGTTGAACATTATATTTAACACTACAGACACGAAACAACGGCAGAAATTTGATTTAGTTTGGTTAATTTCTGATCCGAGTGATATTATACGGGTGAACTTAGAAGTAAACAGAATCCACGTATAATTATAACTGTCAACAGGAGTTAAACAAAGCACAAAAGACATTACATTCCTTACTGCCTTGCAAGTCACTTTTGCTTTCCGTGTGTCCAATGTATAAATCACAAACACAGGTATCAATTAGAATAGAGTCACAAACCTTCAAAATCTGATATAATTCCCTCCAATTGGTCATTTACTGATATGTCAGACATCTTCCCAAAATACTTTCGACCCTGATTTAGTCTCACTCCAGATACAGATCCCAAAAACAACTTGCAATACAATCCCAGCAGCTTTTGTTTTTGAGCTGAGAGAATGTTTTGTCTTCAGTACTTACTAAAAACAACTTTTTGGACTTTAGTGAGGGTTGACTGCATTGAACTACGCAAAGCCAACCAAAGGCAAAAGCATGCAGGATGAATGGATAGGACCCACCCTCCTCACAGATGCAAGCAGAGAACGGGTCAGGAATTTAACTGGCTGAATGAGCCGCCTATCAAAAGGCTGTGAATTGTGGTACATCACTGAGACGGAAAAGCAGCAGCTTGGGGGCAGTGCTGTGTAGCTGTAAATGAAGCTAAATTATTCTTGTTGGTACAAATGCTTAAAAGGAGCTTTCAGGTCTGATTTAAGATGTAGAACAGAGTTGCAGCTTTAAAAAGATATTTTACCTGTAGCAACAGAGCATAAATGTACGATTTCTGACTTAAATATCCTGCAGCTGCAAACATTTCTTCCCTTAATTAAAAGTTTACTTTCTTGTACAGTATTGCAGTGAACAACCAATATTTTGAGGCTGCAAAGGGCATTCAGGCCTCAAAGAGTTAAAGCTGAAAATTATATTTATCCACATTAGTCACATCCTATTGACCTCAAATCATGACCATAATAAATGAGAAAGAAGAATACATCCGTTCCTTCAGTGTTACTTAGAAGTGCATAATCTAATAACCATTGCTTTACAAGGAAGAACAAGATTTTTTTGAACTGATAAAATGTATTTACTCTACATGGGGGAAAAAAGCTGCATTGCTGAGGTGAATGTTGAAATTTGCTAAATCTCCCATAAACCAGTGGTTAGTCTGGTCCCACACATTGAACAGACGCCACAAATAATTATGCAAATTTATATAAAATACAATAGGCTGATTAAAGTGCACATTGCAGTTTAATCCCATTAATTTAATAATAGCTTGGTAGTATCTTAAATGTATGTTAATGCTCTGTTGCCAATGTTATTCATTTGCATAATTCAATTAGAATCACAAGATCATTCAAAATACAGCTTCAATGGAAGCATGGCCTGATGATTATGTGGGTATGGTCTGGGAGATGCTCATTGTCCTGACCTGTAACATACGACTATTCACAGAGTAATGACCAAAACCAATAACATCTTGCCTCCTGGGCTGATACGAATGCATCTCTATGATCAAAACAACAAAGCAGAGACATTTGGCAAGAGGCATGGAAAACAAAGCAAGCCAGGCCAAGCATTGCTTTCCTGAGTACTCCTGCTTAATTTAGTGAAAATATTATGCAGCTGTATAGGTAGTTTCCAAAGTTGTATATGTATCTTTTAGCCAAAGTATCTTTTGTGTAGATGTATTCTTTGTGTAGGAGGCTGATAGCTTTCATATTTATATATTTTTGTTGTGCGTTTCTCCTTTTGTAACTTTATCTTTAATCAGTTATCTCTTACCTTCAGCTTTCCTGCAGGGCAAATGGGTTTGCAAAGTCATGAAAGGGCAATTTCTGGTTGCAGAATATCTTTCTGGTCTTTTCTGCCGACCAGATGATATTTCTGAATGACTCAGACTTGCTACTGAGCTATACCTGATCAACTATTCACAAAGCAACCAAGTTTATTTGTGCAAATGTGAAGCATTTCCAAATTATTATGGGGAATGTAGTTTTTTTTTAAAATCGACTTCCATGGGAAGCTGCTTAAAACCTGCTCAAAATGGCAGTGGGAGGAGCTAGGATCTTCCAGTCAGCACATCCATCTAGCTGCTACTATATTTCTTCAGTCCAAGATAGAAGAACACATCTCAGAGCATGGTGACAGCAATGGAGACATCGATGAAAAAAAATTGGTGTTATTGAGGGAATCACAGAGTGAAGACACTTTTGAAAGGAGCTCATACACAAAAAAAATCAGTGGGAGGAGGCGGCACACTGGAGAAAGGTAACAATGGCCATGCCTGGTTTCCAGTCCCTGTCCTTACCCTAAACAAAAACAGAATTACCTGGAAAAACTCAGCAGGTCTGGCAGCATCGGTGGAGAAGAAATCAGTTAACGTTTCGAGTCTTCATGACCCTTCGGCAGAACTGAGTATAGTTAGGAGAAAGGTGAAATATAAGCTGGTCTAAGGTGGGGGGGGCGGGGGGAGAGAGAAGTTGAGGGTGTGGTGATTGTGGAGATAAGCAAGCAGTGATAGGAGCAGATAATCAAAAGATGTCACAGACAAAAGGATCAAAGAGGTGTTGAAGGTGGTGATATTGTCTAAGAAAAGTGCTAATTAAGAATGGAAGACAGGATACTCAAGGTACAGCTCTAGTGGGGGTGGGGTGGAAAGACTAACAAAGTTTTAGTTTTAGATTTAAAAATAATGGAAATAGGTGGGAAAAGAAGAATCTATATAAATTATTGGAAAAAAAAGGGAGGGGGGAGAAACGGGGTGGGGATGGGGGGAGGGGGAGTTTAAGATCTAAAGTTGTTGAATTCAATATTCAGCCCGGAAGGCTGTAAAGTGCCTAGTCGGAAGATGAGGTGCTGTTCCTCCAGTTTGCGTTGGGCTTCACTGGAACAATGCAGCAAGCCAAGGACAGACATGTGGGCAAGAGAACAGGGTGGAGTGTTAAAATGGTAAGCGACAGGGAGGTCTGGGTCTTTCTTGCGGACAGACCGCAGGTGTTCTGCAAAGCGGTCGCCCAGTTTGCGTTTGGTCTCTCCAATGTAGAGGAGACCGCATTGGGAGCAACGAATGCAGTAGACTAAGTTAGGGGAAATGCAAGTGAAATGCTGCTTCACTTGAAAGGAGTGTTTGGGCCCTTGGACGGTGAGGAGAGAGGAAGTGAAGGGGCAGGTGTTGCATCTTCTGCGTGGACATGGGGAGGTGCCGTAGGTGGGGGTTGAGGAGTAGGGGGTGATGGAGGAGTGGACCAGGGTGTCCCGGAGGGAACGATCCCTACGGAATGCCGTCAGGGGGGGTGAAGGGAAGATGTGTTTGGTGGTGGCATCATGCTGGAGTTGGCGGAAATGGCGGAGGATGATCCTTTGAATGCGGAGGCTGGTGGGGTGATAAGTGAGGACAAGGGGGACCCTATCATGTTTCTGGGAAGGAGGAGAAGGCGTGAGGGAGGATGCGCGGGATATGGGCCGGACACTGTTGAGGGCCCTGTTTCCGCCTGTCCTTACCCTGCCTGTTTGACTGTCTCGAGGACCTGCAGAGAGGCCAGCAGCGGGAGTTATGGAAACGCCATTTTCTCCGATACTGAGCAGCATCGGGGCTTCATGAAAAAGAGCCAAAGCTTCAAGTTAGTTCCTTTCTTTAAGCAGTAGGTCCAGTAGCAGACGCCATTCTCCTAAGGCAGGAGGTGCAGGAACCCACTGCGGGTTTTTAGTCCATTAATAAAGTCTTTAACACTTATTTTAGCCCAAAATAAAACTTAGTAATTGAACAAATATGTTTTAACCAGTGGTCACAACTGACCTGGGGAAACTGATTGAATTATTTCTAACTGACCTATATCAACTAGACACATCTCATTCTTGTAGACACAGGGTGCTGAAGCCTAAGCTAATCCATGGTCAATGTTTTGGGTGGTCAGGATGAAAAACTTTCTGTAAATCAAAGCTGATCTTACTTTAGATCAAGCAGTCCAGAATGCGAGGCGGGCCAAGCTTGGAGAATTTAATTGGGCTATAATTTGGTGAAACTCTGAGGCTTCACAGACTCCGTAGACTGGGTAGGCCCACAGATAGTAGGCCCGCCCACAAGAAAGCCCACCAAACCAAGCGAAATGGTGGGAAATTCCACGCTTACAGCCATTTTGAGATGCTTGCGTTGTGTGAAAACGCAGCATAGATGCCAAGACTGGCTATCAGGGGGCACAGAATGCTCCCAGTGCAGCAAAACTAAACATTTCAAGGGTTTCTGTAAATCCAACAATTTTAATCAAAGTCTAAGACAAGAAAGTATTTATGAAACACATTCCATCCGATTAATGGAAAGCGAAGAAAAAGGTGAAATTACAAATTCCTAGAGGAAGTTGATAGCCTTAGTCCAAACTATTGATCAGTTACAGTCCAAGTTCGAGGCTCGATACCACTTTTAAAATTGATACTGGAGCTGCTGTTAACATATTAGCAGATGACCTCAACTGGCTTTAGCCGATGACCCTCCATCAGACATCAAATTACAAGGTCCAGGAGGCACAGAACTTCCAATTAAAGGCAGGATTATTGCTCCTCTTAGTTACAAGGGGCGACAGATCGTTGATTCTCTCTATGTTCTTCACAATCAATGTACATCCTTATTGAGTGGCAATGTTGTCATACTCCTAGAAATCCTAGGAAAACCAAATGATGCTCATCATTGTCTTTCATGCAACAGTCTTTAACCTTTTGTTTAGAAGCAGTGGAAATTCAGCCTTCAGAAGTTGAGGATGGTTATACACTCAGCAGTAAGTTTCTTTCTTTCACAGAGACACCATCCACTGGAGCCCAGGCAGAGATTGAGGTTATGAATCTCTAGGTTCAGAGCTGGAGGATACAGAAGGCCCTGCAGCAGATGGTGACCATCCCCATGAAGACCTCCCAGATGTGAATTCGTTCTTCCTCGAGAGTGACAAGGAAGAATGCCTTGCAGCACGGAGTGATCTCTTGGAGATTGAAGTCCTAGAGAACGATTTGTCTTTCCAGTTGATGGACACACCACTTGAAGTCTCTGTTGTCTTTTTAGAGGTGTCAACTGTGTTTCTAATGGCTGAGCAGCATTCAGATCTTAATTCCACTGAATCTATAAATGTATTGCCTAACCTATTTCCTATTGTCCATGAGGAATCTTCCACAGAAAATATCTTGCCTGAGTCCAGTTGAGAGTACATAGAGGATCACACTCCCAAAGAGCTAGTAAGTTCCAGGGGTGAAAGCCAATTGACACCCATACTTCAGGCCCAGCTGAAAGTCTTCTTCCCTCCGGAGCTGGGGGTCAGCACAGAAGCTGCAGCAGAATCTCCAGCACTTCTGAAGCTGCAGAATCCTGTACAGACATGGTGTCCCTGAACTGATTGTTTGCAAGATGTTCATCTCATTGCAGAAGATGGGGCTGTCTTGTCTCCATATCCTCAGCAATTCTTCCCATTGCCCACAGTGGAACAACCTTGTGCAGAGAGAAGTGTGGCTCTCTTGCCACTGCCTACAAAAAGTGAGACAGTCCTCCTGAAATATCATTGGAAAATCATCTCTTCTTTTTCTGACAGTCTTACAGGAATTTGACTCTCTTTTCCTTCATCATCTAAGTTCATTGAAATCTTGGATCTTCAATGCCTTTTCACTCTTTGATACAGCAGTGGATGATACAGCTGTGATCATCTTCCCTGGAGCTGAAGATCATTCTTCTTCTGAAGCTCTTTTCCTGGGTGCTTTGAGGGAGCAACCAGTTCCACAGAGTGCCCTGAGTACTTCTCTTCTAGTCCTAGAGGGTCCATGGTTTGATGCTCTCCAGTTTTGTCTCTTGGATCAGTCTTTCATTGAAAAGTCTTTGTTGAAAAGACTTTGTTGCCCTTGCAGTTCAGTCATCCTGCAACCTACACTCTGCTTCCCAGCAATGCTGACAGCTGCTGTTTGTGCTTGCACTGTGATTTAACTAAGGTGTGATTGACAAGATCATTAAAAAGAGAAAAAGTAACATACATTTTTAAAATCTCTTGCATGTATATTAATTAGTTATAGCAGTAGAGAATGTTTTATCCAGTCTTCCATTAAGACAGAAATAGGTGGCCTAGCCAGCAACATGCATATCCATGAATTATTATTTCTTTAATTTTTAAAATTTTAAAAATAAAGTACAAATGCCTTTCTATTTAACATTATTCAAGTACTGCCTTGGTCAACGTGTGGAACAATAATATCTCCTAATATCTAAAGAATACAATGCCATTTATTGTAAAGTTAAAAAGTGGAAAAAAACCAGAGTCCAGAATATTAATGAGCACACTCATTGTCTGAAAATGTTATTGTACTCCCAATTTTTTACTATTCCTTTCTGCACTCTCCTCTTTATAGACTACCCTAACACTGCAGCATATGAAGACCATATGAAAGCAATTGTCTGTTAACTAATCATCCCTCTTTTACAATTTTAACAAGATCAAGGATGTAATTTTTAGATACTGCCCAGATTTGTTTTGCATTTCCCAGTCCAAATCAGCATGATCCCACAATACAATTACATTATTTTTTATTTAATTCAACTAGGTGTTTTCTTTACTTTATTCAGTGATGGGATGTGGGCATCACTGGCTCAGCCAGCATTATTGCCCATCCCTAATTGCCCTTGAGAAGATGATGGTGAGTTGCCTACTTGAACCGCTGTAGTCCATGTGGTGTAGGTACACCCATAATGTTGTTAGGGAGGGAGTTCCAGGATTTTGACCCAGTGACAGTGAAGAAATGGTGATGTATTTCTAAGTCAGGAAGGTAAGTGGCTTGGAGGGGAACTTCCAGGTGGTGGGTGTTCCCATGTGTCTGCTGCCCTTGTCCTTCTAGATGGCAGTGGTTGTGGGTTTGGAAAGTGCTGTCTAAGGAGCCTTGGTGAGTTCCTGCAGTGCATCTTGTAGATGGCACACACTGCTGCCACTGTTCGTCGGTGGTGGAGGGAGTGAATGTTTGTGGATGGGGTGCCAATCAAGTGAGCTGCTTTGTCCTGGATGGTGTCAAGCTTCTTGAGTGTTGCCTGGATGAGTGCAGCTCCAGCAAGTGGAGAATATTCCATCATAATCCTGACTTGTGCCTTGTAAGTGGTGGACATGCTTTGGGGAGTCAGGAGGAGAGCTACTTGCTGCACGATTCCTAGCTTCTGACCTGCTTTTGTAGCCACAGTATTTCTATGGCTAGTCCAGTTCAGTTTCTGGTCAACGGTAGCCCCCAGGACATTGATAGTGGGGATTCAGCTATGATAATGCCGCTTTATGTCAGGGGATGATGGCTAAATTCTCTCTTGTTGGAGATTGTCATTGCCTGGCACTTGTGTAGCATGAATGTTACTTGCCATTTGTCAGCCCAAGCCTGATAATTGTCCAGTTCTTGCTGCACTTGGTCATGGACTGCTTCAGTATCTGAGGAGTCGCGAATGGTGCTGAACATTGTACAATTGTCAGCGAACGTCCCCACTTCTGACCTTATGATGAAGGAAGGTCATTGGTGAAGCAGCTGAAGACGAGTACATTACCCTGAGGAACTCCTGCAGTGACATCCTGGAACTGAGATGATTGACCTCCAACAATCACAACCATCTTCCATTGTGCTAGGTATGACTCCAACCAGCGGAGTCTGATTCCCATTGACTCCAGTTTTGCTAGGGCTCCTTGATGCCACACTCGGTCAAATGCTGCCTTGATGTCAAGGACAGTCACTCTCACCTCACCTCGGGAGTTCAGTTCTTTTGTCCATGTTTGAAGTAAGGCTTTAATGAGGTCAGGAGCTGAGTGGCCCTGGCGGAAACCAAACTGAGCATCAGTGAGCAGGTTCTTGCTAAACAAGTGGCGCTCGATAGTACTGCTGATGACCTCTACCATTTACAGATGATCGAGAGTAGACTGAGGGGGCAGTAATTGGCCAGGTTGGATTTGTCCTGCTTTGTGTACAGGACATACCTGGGCAATTTTCCACATAGCAGTATAGATGCCAGTGTTGTAGCTAACGAAATACTTCCCCACTTAACAACCATTGCCATGATTAAACACACCCCAGATAGAAATTGCTTGGGCTAGGCGGAGAATAAATTTTATTTTAATTCTACCACAAGCAGAACATCTTAACCTCCAACTTCAAATCAACAACTCCCAATTCATTCTGACATGGCCTATGCTGGTTTCTAATTGAGATTGCCAATAAATACCATTACATTGGCAGCAAAAGGTTGGGGTGAGCCTGTCCAAATTAATTTTGTTCAGTGGAATTGAGCATGGTTACTGGAAACACATTAGATCAAGATCAAGATAATAGGACAGTCATTTCCGAGGTTTGGCTTGATCAGAATTCTATCTACATAAGAGATGATCTTATTGGTTTGCTCCCTTATGTGTGACTTTGAGATGGGGTTGTTGTTAGTTTGTGATCTCATTCTGAATTAACCTATTTGTATCTCATTGGACAATTACAATTTAGCCTACAGATATAATCACTCACAGGTTTGTTGTTGGATGGACTATATCTTGGTTAATCTTTCAATTAACAGTGAGAACTGGGTCACACTATAAAATAGAAGAACAGGAATAGGACATACTACTTGATCCTGTTCCACTAGTCAGTTAGATCGTGTCTAAGGTCTGCTACAACTCTATTTACTCATCTTTGGTCCAAAGCTCTTGGTATCCTTACCTGACAAAATCTAATCTATCGATCTCAGTCTGGAACATTTTAATTAATTAACCCAGCATCCACAACCTTTTGAGGGAGAAAGTTAGATTTCTACTACCTTTTCTGTGGTAAAAATGCTTCCTCACAGTCATTCTTAAATGGTCTATCTCTAATTTTATAAAGCCACCTTGTTCTGGGTTCTCCCACCAGAGGAAGTAAAAGGTTTTGATCCAAAAAAATTATGATTTTAATTACCTCGATTAGGACCATTGTTCATCCTTCTAAACTCAAGTTTTTTTTTCTATTCTTTCATGGAATGTGGGTGTTGCCTGTAAGGCCAGCATTTCTGGCCCATCTCAAACTGAGTGGCTTGCTAGGCCATTTCACAGGGCAGTTAAGAGTCAGCCACATTGCTGTGGGGTCTGAAGTCATATGTAGGCCACACTGGGTAATAACAGCAAATTTCCTTCCTTAAAGAACATCAGTGAACCAAATGGGTTTTTATGACAATCGATGACGGTTTCATGGTCACAATTACTGAGACTAGTTTTCAATTCCAGATTTTATTAACTGAATTTAAATTCCACCAGCTGCAGTGTTGCAATTTGAAATCATGTCCCCACAGCATTAGCCTGGATCTCGGGATTAAAAGTCCATTGACATTACCACTACACCACTCTCTCCTCAAGTGAATGCAAGTCAAGTTTAAGCAACCCGTCCTCATGATTTCACCAGTTAGGCCTCTGTATCATTCTGGTGAACGTGCTATCGATTATACATCTCTCCTGACATCTGATGCTGACAAAAGAATGCAGTACTCCAGATGGGGTTTAATCAAGCTTTATGCAACTGAAGTAAAACCTTGAACAGAAACAAAAATACCTGGAAAAACTCAGCAGGTCTGACAGCATCTGCGGAGAGGGATACAGTTGACGTTTCGAGTCCGTATGACCCTTCATCATAACTAAGACACATAGGAATGAGATGAAATATAAGCTGGTAGAGGGTGGTGGGACAGGTAGATTTCCAGTATCCGCAGTATTTTGCTTTTATTGAAGTAAAACCTTCTCGCTTTTGAATTCCAACCTTGTTGAGATAAAGGCTAACATTCCATGAGACTGTGTACTGAGAGTTGAGCTGACTATCCAGGGGTTGGTCCAATATACACAGGCATGGGCCCATAGCATTTTGAATCCCATATTGTTCTCTGTGCCTCATAGAAATAACCAAAACATAGGAATAACTAAAACAGATGAATGCAGGGTTAGGAGCTGCCCGTGTCTAAACACACTTTTTTGGTCACAACCACTTGATAACTACTAATGCACTGTGGCTGGAAGAGAATCTCAAGTACAAAACTTGTGAACCTTCCAGCAAATATGATCCATCCAGGAGAATAAAAACGTGACAAAATGGTTTGCACCAAGAATCTGTTCAGTTATTATCCGAACTACTATTGCATTATCCAGATCTGTCAATAAAGTCCACCACACACATGCTAGTATAAATTACATGACAATATAAGTAGCTAATAACTAAAAC
Source organism: Cetorhinus maximus (assembly GCF_964194155.1). Taxonomy (NCBI): domain Eukaryota; kingdom Metazoa; phylum Chordata; class Chondrichthyes; order Lamniformes; family Cetorhinidae; genus Cetorhinus; species Cetorhinus maximus. The sequence goes on along the minus strand of NC_135902.1, from coordinate 27,310,538 downwards.
AGACTTAACCCAGGTATTCCAGTGGAGAAACCCACGTATCGCAGGAAATGCCTGAATACATTTCCGGTGTAATTTCATTCCTGTATCCTGTGTCACACTGAACTGATTTCATTTCAAACTACACAGGAGTCTATCTAGAATCAGACATGACAATATACTGTGCAGCATCTTCAGAAAATAGTCAGTTTGAACATATTTGGAAAATGAAACAACTTGTGTGATGTAAATGACAGCTGGGATGACGCTACAAAGGCAATCAGCATGCTCAATTCAACTTAACTACTTAAAAAAAAACTGAAAGGAGTGCTGTCTACGTATATATGGTTTCAAACTAGCAGATTTTGCCTTTGGCATTGCTCACACAAGCCCCATGAAACTGTTTTAGTAGGACGGGATTCTATGCCATGTGAAGCACAACGTGTTTGTTATTATTGTTGCCAGCTTTGATTCTTAACATCACAAAGTCGAAAGTTGTTGGGTTAACAAATCAGCATTTAATTTTTGTTTGTTGATGGAAATATACAGGTTGCAAAATATGTAATTTTCAAATTTTGGTTTAAAAGTGCATGGCATTAATTTACAGGTTTTTCTGTCTTCTCCACCACTCCAAAAGAATTGTTTTCGCATCTGTAGCAAAGTGTAGTATCTGGTGTGAAGAACAAAAAGCTCACCAAACACACCTTTTGTGTTACTACTTACAGTATGAAAGGGTGTCAACATTATATCATGCACAGCGTGTTATTTTGCTGTTAAAATGGATTTCCTTTAAACAGTAAAGTCTGATTCCGTTCATAATTGAAGTCAATGTATGGGCTGCTGCTGTTAATTTTCATCTAATAGACTCAAGGCAGTTTTAGAGACGACAGGCAGTCTGGCAGAATTTTAACCCCCTTCCCACCCATCATCTAGCAGAAACCAGGAAGCTCACTCACCCACCTGCCATCTGGCCGAATGCAGATTTTAAATTGTAGGCATCCGCCCAATGCTTACAATCTTGTTAAGAAATGGATCCAGGTCCAAGAGGCCGAGAAGGGCAGGCCTTTTTTTTTTAAGAAGTCCGATTCCTTGTGAGCCAGGAGTCCTTCTCTGGAATCTAAAAGAAAACTTTGGCCTTTTCCTACCTCAGTTTACTCCCCTCCCCACCACAAATGCAATCCTCTGTGGACCCTCCCATCCCCCACCATTTAATGTCAGTGAGGGAGGGGCAGTCACTATTTACCTTTGTGTTGGAGGTGGTTCCTTTGAGTTCCAGCAAAACCCTGTTCCCACTAGCCGGCCAGGGAGTAATTCCTACCAAGTTTGGGCAGAAGTCTAAACTTTGAAATGGAAACATAACCCACGAGCTAAAATTTCTCAAGGCCTCATGTGGCAACAGCATGGGTGCTTACAGCTTACTCAGCCCCCTCTAAAGCACCAATCCCACTCACCTGTAAAATACCCCTTCTGGCTCTGGCACTGGTTGTTTCTGGAGACTGCCTTCAGTTATGTACTTTTTGCGTAGAAAGCCAAGTGCAGCAGAAAAGTACAACAGACAGTAAATGTTCACCAAATATAACACCTTTGAAGTGTGATTTTTATGCTAATTCTTGTTAGTATGCCTCAGAACCCAATGGGAAGACCATAAGAAATATTGATGAGGATACATGAACACAAACAAGATGTGAACAGGAAACAAAAATTTAAATCTGCTCCAGATGAAAAAAAAACTAACTGAACCATTTGGACTAGCATCAAACTATTTAATTTCCACAAGCTATCTGTGGGTAATCTAACATATACTGACCAACATCTCTTTCACTTCACTTTCTTGACTCACTGCATTTGTTCTCAAGTAATGCCAGCATCTAGGTAATCTTTCTCAACGGTGATCTGCAAGCTATTTTGCAGTACAAAATTACAGAGAACACCAAATTAAATGGACAGGAATAAACCCCAAAGACATTGAGAATTTTGGCTTTTTGGAAACATCCATTTAATGAAACACAAAAATGTGATTTTACAGTAAAGCCTGCCATATCTTATTACTCATGTTTAAACTAAACAATTCAAAACATCAGCTCTCAGAGAACGTTCAGCTACTGAGGTTTGCAACAAAATTTCTCAAAATAGCCTCAACTCTTTCATGGAATTCTCAACCCCTGTGGTTTCAGTGTTATAGAATCATAGAATGTTTACGGCATAAAAGGAGGCTGCTTGGCCCATCGGGTGTGCACCAGCCGAAAGACAAGCCACCCAGCCTAATCCCACTTTCCAGCATTTTGTCCGTAGCCCTGCCGGTTACGGCACTTGGAGGTGCATATCCAGACACCTTGTAAATGAGTTGAGGGTTTCTGCCTCTACTACCCTTTCAGGCAGAGAGTTCCGGACCCTCACAACTCACTGAGTGAACATATTTTTCTTCATCTCCCCTCTTTCTACCAATCACTTTAAATCTATGTTATAAAGAACTTTACAGCATATTTAATATAGCTCTATCAATATTATAAAATTTAAAAGGTTCACTCTCTGAAAATGATGCCATACTTTCTAGTTGGTGTAGAATGGTTAGCTAAAGGTCAGAAAAATCAGTTGGATATCTATTTCACTGGATCCTCTTTTAGAGCTTAGTCAGAGCTCTATCTTTTGGCTCGTCCATTAGATTTCACACACATTGTGCAATAACTTCATTTTAATGAAGAAACTGATGAAAATAGCAACATAATTTTCAAAGTTTGAGTGTGTACAGGCAGGGTTGTAGGGGTCAGCTGGAGTGCAGGGGAGGGAAAGGGAAAAGATGAAGAAAAGATAGGACGAGAGATAGGTATTAGTCCTGAACCAGCTGGGACAGGCCTTCAACTGGACTTTCTTCCACTTCGATCATGCTCTCAACCCTTATATCTTTGCCTTTTAAAATTGACTCAGGAGCTTTAAATAGCTGGGTACTTCTCCCATGAGACCATACTCCCACCTTCTATCCACCAGAAATTTCTCCTACAGATGTTGAGCATGCAAGATGATAAAAGGAGCAAATGAAAGGCCTGGCCAAGTGTCCATCCTGTGTGCTCGTAGGTGTGGAAATAATTGAACATGCATTTTATGTCTTGAGTAAATGAGTTCATTGGCCAACCGAGCTCTAACTACAAGCCTTCCTATGTTCTCATCAATTTCTGCTTGCAATCAATAATGGGGAGAGACTGATGTAAGACAAAACAGTGATGGTTTTTTGAGACATAGGGCAGAGCACCAGATCATACGTGCTCACTCAGAAACCTCCAGAACTATACTTCCCGTTCCCAGTTGCCCGCGCTGTACAGTGATTCATCAGTGCTGTCACATGTTCAGTACACTTGCATTTTCTTAAAGGGACAGGGTACCTCACTTTACTACATCCCTCCCCCTTTACTTAAAAAAAGTACAGCTAACAAGCTTAAAACGCATTAACCATTTACACAATAACTATTTACAGATCAAGTCTCTCAGGAAGCCTTCTTTGGCGGCTGGTGTTTCCGAGACCTCCTTTTCAGGAGCAGTTGCCCACTATGTCCCTCAGTGGATGATTTCACCATCTTCCGGGTGTAGTCACGTTCACTCCTGCTGCCGCTCCCCTCCAAGCTGAAACAGATAAAGGGCAACAAGCACAAAACAATACAGCGATGAGCGACGTGATGTGTGAGGAGAAAAAGTAAAAAGGGAAAAAAAAATGTTGTTTTTCTTTCCGAGGACTGTCAATAATTTCCCTTTTTCTTCTTGTGTTTTCTTTTCTTGGAAGCACTGACCATATCTCTGTCTTCTCTTTAATTTTGCTGTTGGCTGGACGAGACTCAGGCGCGAGCTGAAAGTGATTGAGCTCAGCAGTTGGGTTTTCTGACAGCTCTTCTGTGCATTCAGGGCCTTCTAGCTTTAAAACTTCAGGGCTTTTACGCAGCTGCTGCTTCAGCTTTTCCAATTCTTTCCTAATTTCATTAATAATTTCCTGGAGAATCGCATATTGTTGCCCCTTTTCAGCTAATTTGTTCCTCAACTTGGCCAGAGACAGGCTTAACTCTTCCTTTTCTTCTTCATATCTTTATCATGGCACAAATTGGGAGCTCATTGAATTTTGTAGTGCATAAAAATCCTTTAATAGATTTTCCATTTCCTTTCGAAGGATGCTGACTTCAGCTTGAACTCTGTCCTGGTGTAACACTTCCACGGGCTTCTCCTGTTGGGTCTTTGCGTATTCATTTTTTCTTGCAGCAACACTTCTAGTTTTGAATTGGGAACTTAGCGGGCCCTCAAGATTTATCTCTCCCAGCCAGTTCCTTCCGAGGAGACTCAGTCCCCTGCATAACAGTACAAATAGGGTTAATTTTGCAGACTGTTCCTCATACTGCACCTTGACGTGACATTCCTCTTCCACATTTATTTCTTCACCCATGTATGTCCTCAGCTTTGTATCCGGAACTTCTAACTTCAAAGGATGAGTTCCTTTACTCAGATATCTAAATGTATGCTCTCCAATGACGGACATTGACACTCCCATATTAACTTCCATCTTAATGGGTTGTCCATTAACTGTAATGACTACTTGGATTGGCTCGGTTCTACCCACTTTGAGGTTATATAATGAATGGATGTCTGATTCTATTTCTTCTGGCTCTTCCATGAGGCATATTTCATGATTTTTCCTTCTGCCTTTATAGTGTTGTTTTAGCCTTTCCCTGCAGTGCTGTCTAATGTGGCCATAGCGGTGGCAGAAAAAGCACTCGACTCACTGGAGGCCTGGATGTATTTCTCTCATTCATTTTGTGGGTTTTCACTGCAGTACTGTTGTTTTTCAATGGTCTGGAGGTAGAGTGTGTTTCCCGTCTTTCCGTGGAGTCCGAAGTTTTTGCTCCTTTTGTTGCCAGGTTGTCCTGCTTGACTAGGTGGACGGCGCCATTTTGTGTATCTTTTATAACTTCGGAATTTCTAACAGCACTCTCCATTGCAGTAGTTAATTCTAATGCCTTAATGAAGTCTAGACTAGGTTCAGCCAGCAAACGCCTTTGGATAGTGTCATCTCCAATCCCGCATATCAGCCGGTCTCTCAATATATCACCAATGGATGTTCCGAATTCAGATTTCTCAATTAATATCTTTAAAATGGCCACACAGTCAGCTATTGTCTCCTCTGGAAGCTTGTTCCTTGAATTGAACTTGAAGCGCTGCATAGTAATGGAGGGCTTTGGTCTCAGGTGGCTCTGCACAATTTTTATTAACTCATCGAAAGTCTTCGAGTCTGGGGCGCTAGGTGACATAAGGCTTGGAGCAGCCCGTACGTTTTGCTCCCGCATGAGGACTAAAGAATCACCCCTTTCTTCCCCTCCTCCACATCGTCGTTAGTGATAAAAAAAAAGAACGTTCAACATACTGAGACCAGTCATCTGAAATGGGGTCGAATGGATCGACATGCCCGAACTGCGGCATTGTGAATGACTTCCAGGGGACTGCACTTCTGACAGGCTTTCCAGGTAATGATGAATTTAGGTGTTTGGCTTACCGCAGAGTTGCGCTTTCCCTAGAATGTATCATAATTTTCTGTCCATAGCCATTTTCATGTATTTATCAATTTAAATGTATCACCACCTAAAGAGCAGTCATGTTTTTTACTCTGTCTCTGCAGCTGTTGGCTTTTCTCTGCTGGGCTTTGCGCTGTTTTTGAGTTTTGGTGGGATTCCCACAATCGCGATTGTACAGGGTTTTAAAAAAAATTTAAACTGCAGCACTACTTTCTGCTCCGATTGCGTGCTGTCACCTATTTTACAAGTAAGTACAGATGCTCTTCCCAATGCTTTTCTCATTCATCTTGAAATTTATTTTCTTAATCCCATCCTCGACGCCACTTTTATGTCTTGAGTAAATGAGTTCGCTGGCCAACCGAACTCTAACTGCACGCCTTCCTATGTTCTCATCAGTTGCTGCTTGCAATCAATAATGGGTGAAACTGATGTAAGACTAAACAGTGATGGTTTATTGAGACATAGCTCAGAGCACCAGATCATACGTGCTCACTCAGAAACCTCCAGAACTAGACTTCCCATTCCTAGTTGCTCATGCTGTACAATGATTCGTCAGTGCTGTCACATGATCAGTACACTTGCATTCTCTTAAAGGGACAGGGCACCTCACTTTACCACAATGCACATAGCTTTTCATGAAAGATTGTCGTTGGAGAACATTTTTATAGCTGTATGCGAGAGAAGGGTTTCAATTTTAAACTTCTGTATGGGCATTCATGTGAAACTATGAAAGAGGTTTAAGGTTCTCCAAGGATTTTACAAGTGTCTGCAGTCAAGGTGCAATTAGACATTGAGAGGCAACACTTGGCATTTTGCCCATGTACTTGGTGTAGGGAAATGCTGCCAAGGCGACCTTGGAATATTTTCTCAGGCTGGCATGTTCTTGGTCATCTACTTCCAAATTATTTCCTTTATTACCTCTAATGCAATCTATACTCTTCTCTTGGAGTGTCTCACACTGCAACCTGCCTTTCACATTGTACCCAAAGCCATAACAGTACAGCTTTATCTGTGAACAAGGTATTAGTGGCTGCTATTGCTATAGTAATGTGAGAAGAGGTACATGTATACCTTACACCCACCAGTGAGATTTAAATTTAGGCTATTTTAATGAACCATTCCATCTTGCAATGGTTTCACCACATCCTACATGTTGACCTTACATCGTCTATTAAATAGAAGCTGTGGTTTTCTGCACATTCTCGAGTTGGGTTTAAATTCAGTGCTAACAGATTAAATTTATCTACAAAATCTACAGAAGACATGTACAGAACACACAAATCTGCATCAATAGCAGGCAATCTATGCACATAGAGACAAACTGAGCTTCATGTTGGAATATGCATGTCCATTTCTATATAACACAAAATTTGAATTGATGTATAGTACCATATCACCGAGTTTCCTACATCCTGGGATCACCATTAACGAGAAGCTGAGCTGGACCGGTTCCATTTACATTGTGGCATTGTGGGTAGAAGAACAGGGCAAAATCTGAATGCTGTGCTTTGAATGGTTTACCTCCTGACCTCTCAAAGCCTTTCCATTATTTAAAAGACTCAAGTTAGGAGTGTAATGGAATGCTCTATGCTTGCTTGGATAGGTACCGCCTTAACACTCAAGAAGCTCAACACCATCCAGGACAAAGCATTCCTGCCTGGCTGGCAGTCACTACTGAACTTGATATCCACACTGCACCATAATACACACTGTAACTACAATGGAGTAATGTATAGGACGGTAGTGTATAGTGTGTTATGCACTACGGCAACTTACTACATTTTTCTTCAGCACCTTCTAACCCTATGACCCCCATCAGTGAGAAGGGCAAGAGCATCTTTGACATGGGAGTATCATCAGGGTCAACTTCACCTTCAAGTCTCCAGCCATCCTAACTTAAACAGATTTTATTGTTTTTCATTGTCACTTAGTCAAAAGCCTGGAATTCCCTGCATAACACTTATTGTGGGAGCCCGATTAGATCAAGCATTGCAGTTGTTTAAGGAAATAACCCACGACCGCTCTCTCAGGGCAACTAGGGATTGGTAGCAAATATGATCTTAGCAGTGTTGCCTCCAACTCTAGAAAAAGATTGACAAAAAGTTCTTCTGTCTTTATCTACCTATATATAATGATAATGCAGTAGAATTTTTGATTTTCATGAAGGGGGTGTTTGTGACTATTGTTGCTTCATTTGGTTGAAAAGAGATTTCCAGACACAGTGGAGTTCATTACAAGCAAAAAAGCAAATGAGCGTTCATTTAAATAGCTGCCATAGCCCTTTTGAAAACTGCAGCTGTGCCAAAGTTCTGCCCACACAATGAGGTTATGTCCAAAGGAATAATCTCAGCCAGGGGAGTACCACGAACATGCAATTAGACATGACCCTTGGATTATCCAACAGGGTCAGCTGTGTACAGCACAGACGTGCCATAAATTTAGTTGGCACAAAGCCAACATCAGAAAATTAATTTTGTGGAAATATTTAAAGTGTGCCAGATCTCACTAGTTAAGATACCTTCATTAGCATCGTTGCCAATAGCAACCAAGACAGGATATTAAACAGTCTTTAGTTTCTTTTCATTAGATGCATTTTCTTTTAATAATATTATTTCACAGACAAAAACAGCTGTATGCTTACTGGTAAAATCTAAAGGATTATGGATAGGAAATGTAACTTGCAATTGATTATTCAGAACTAACGATACAAAAGCTTTATTTACACTCATCCAAAGTCCTAGTATTAATAACCATTTTTCCATCTAGCTTCCATTGCCAAAAGGTCTTGCATATACCAGGGCAAATTCCTAGCTTGTGTAGCCTCGATAATCCTGGGAATAGTATATCCAGAGGTAAAAGATCTTTGCAAAATGGTTTGTGGCTGGTAAGTTAAACAGTCTTCCTGCTAGACTGTTTACATCATTAAACCTCTGCTGAGCATCTTAATCTTAGAAAATAATTTGTTTCCTGTCATATCATAAGACAGCACTGTCTTTATGACTCAGGGTAGAAAATGTCAGGGTAGAAAAGCCAGACGAGTTGTTTTAACTTTCACCGGTGCTATGAAGTACAAAAGGAAAAAAGTGTCTTTCAGTAGTCAAGGATTACTATACTTATTTACTGTTTGTGATATTACAGATGAATGCTGATCATTGTATGACATTCCTTTTTACACGTGAGTTTAACTCATGTATTAACCTGTTGAAATAAAATGGGTTAATTCCTCTGTGTTGTAATTTCAGGTCTAAGATATTATCCTACCCTTAATGTCCAGTGTCTAATTCTACAAGAGTATAAACTGAGGTGTAAGAATAGAATGCTTGTGATCTGGAATAGATTTGTATTTTCCACATGTGCTTCTCTAATCTTACAGTAAGTGAACTGAAAAACACTTCAGAGAGTTGAGGCTTAATGCAAATTATTAAAGTTGCTTCATTTTACATGCAGCAAGTGAGCACATATCTGTTTGGTGAACAAATTCCACTTCTCTTTCCTCAAAAAAAAAGAAAAAAAAAAGCCCTGTACCCCTTTCCTTGGTTTGGCATTACCTTTCTTTCAAGTTCTAATTGCAAAAACTGGCGTCCTGTGTCTTGATTTCCAGCTGTGAGACAGCTCTGAGTTTCCAATGTAAAACCTGACTGACTTGCCATGTGTCCCTATGTCTTGCTTTCCTATTACCAGCAAGTGGGAGGGAAGCCATTATAACTTCTTCCCTGTTCACGAATTCACCAGTGGGCGATCATACCAAGGACAGCAGGTCTCAGGGGACCATCTCCTGCTATTTTCAAAAATGAATTGGGTCCATCCTGGCTCAATAAGTCTAATATGAGCCAACAGACTCACAAACGCCTCAATTTGAACTTGACTGTTGCCCAAAACATTCCACAAATTGCCCCATCGAGCTTTATACAATTCTTCAATAACGGCACCATTAACAAATCCCTCATCTCAGTGTTGTAGCTGGTTAAACTGCACTTTGACTTCTCAATACTTGAACCCCTACTGAGAGAGACAGACAGAACACAGAAACTCAAAAGCTATAGAAAATTGTAAAAGTATGTGAAAGATATAGTGACATGAAAAGATAAACAGAAAGAGCGACCAAAGAAAGGGAATGAAAATAAATAAAAAGGCACAGTTAAGAGGCTCTTCCAGAATTTTTTTCAAATTTGTGTCCATGAGTGATGGCAGCAGGGATCAACTCTCATTAAGGCAACCAATTTTGTGCAGTAAAACTTTCCAAGCTCTCTCATCAACTTTAGCTTATTTTCCAAACACTCAATTACAGAATATACTTCAACCATCAACATTTCCAAATCAGTATTAACTCTATTTAGCATTTTAAAATCAGCATGTTTAAAGCACCATGTGCGGCGCTCTCATGGCCTCCTGAACTTTGAAGGAAGTTCCCAGCTGATCATGAGCAGCTGGACACACAATCAGCAAGAACTTGGCTTACCGGCTGTTTATCATTCACGTTTGGATTAAATTGCGAGTAACCGGTGCATGAGCAGTTGTTACAGAAACCAGCAGGAACGTTCCTTCACTCTTGATCAGACTAAGAGAGAGGCAGAACACTGATGCTTTAAAACACTTGACTAAGTGTTTATGAAAATTGAAGGAGACACACATGACTAGCAAAGTTGCACTTTAAAGGGACTTGTCACACGACATTGAATTGCAACAAATTAATTGCCTGAACTATAATACTTCCTGAGGCTCATAGTTTGATGCTCAAGTCTTATGGTGACCAGTACTGGGGTGGGGTATGGTTGGTGGGGGTGGTGGGCGGGGGAAGAAATCTGATATTTTAATGTAACAGATGAAATAAGTGTTACATTACAAAACGTTGAACAAGAAAGAAAGGCAGTTATTGTTGTAATATGCTTGTAAAGGATGGCAGCATGCCATCACTAGAACAGAAGTGTGCCATGTGACCTAACCTCCATTTCGCTTTGGACTGTAAGCAGAAAACAGCACACACAGCTCTGCTGCTGATGTCTCCAAGCTTTCTATCCATGTATATATGTTCTCATGTGCCTAATTTAAATAAATGAACCCATAATGTGTTTACACAATCCATTATGAGTGTTTGGTGCCTTTATATCATTATAAAAATATGACAGTTATTTCATGGCAGTTTCTTTTAAACTGGAGTCAAGAATTTACCAACACTTCTCAACCAGCAAATCTCCCTCAGCAACCGGAGTTAATCTGGGATTATCCTTAGGATGTCCCAGTTACAAAAATTCAATTTTTGGCCTAATAGGTGACACAATTTTGCCTCTAAATGCAATACTACTTCAATCAGTATTTACAATATTACTTCACATGGTTTATTATTACTCTGGTTATCAAATAGTGCATTATTTAAATTACCGTGATCACTGCCTTGGCTCACCCTCTACACATTTGGGAATTTATTTAGAACTGTCATATGTTCTGTGATTACTTCTTTAAACCTTCTTCTCATGGTTTATGATATCAAGAGCACAGTCACCCTTTTGATATCTCTCATGAAATGTGATGAAATGCAAGTGTTGATGGCAAGGCTAGCATTTATTGTCCATTCCCAATTGTCCTTGAGAAGGTGAAGGCGAGATGCCTTTCTGAAACACTCCAGTCCATGTGGTGCAGGCACACCCACAGAGCTGTTAGGGAGAGATCAAGGTTCGGAACAAGTGACAGTGATTATAAGCCCAAGTCAGGAAGGTATGTGGCTTGGAGGGAACTTGCAGGTGGTGGTGTTCCCATGCGTCTGCTTGTCCTTCAAGGTGGTAGAGGTCTTGGGTTTGGAAGGCGCTGTTGAAGGAGGCTTGGTGAGTTGCTGCACTGCCTCTTGTAGATGATACACATTGCTGTGTACTGGTGGAGGGGCTGTCGATCATATGGGCTGTTTTGCTCTGGATGACGTTGAGCTTTGACTGTTGTCGCAGCTACACTGATAGGCAAGCGGAGAGCATTCCATCACACTCGTGGCTTGCGGCTTGTAGATGGTGGACAGGCTTTGGGGAGTCAGAAGGTGAGTTACTTGTTGCAGGATTCCTGGCCTCTGGCCTGCTCTTGTAGCCATTGTATTTTGTATTGCTGGTCGTTAATTTCTGGTCCATGGTAACCACCGGACTGTACTCCTTTACTTTTTATATTGGACATTGTACTAGTTGATTCTATCAATTGTGAAAGTAGGAGCACAAATACACAAACATGGATATTAGCCTGCATTATTCCCATCTACCAACCTATCCGTAAAACCTCTAATTCATGAAATAGCCCTCTCAATGATGTAAAAAAGCTAATTGTGTTCTCTTCATATTTTTACCAATTAAAATGGTGGAATAATTGTTCCTAACCTAAAATTATTAATGTTACTGACTGTCAATATGGCACAACTCAACAGATCCTTTACTTCAAATTAACTCTGAGTAATGGCTAAAAATATTAATCTAAGCAAATTGAAACAAAACAAGATTGAATAAATGTAGTCCAAATAGCAATAGCAAGTACATTTCAAACTAGCTGCACCTTTCACTGATCTGACAAATATTACTTGGGGGTAAGTCCTGGATGGTACGAGCTTCTTCAATGCTGTTGCACCTGCACCTGAAGCATTAAGTACTCCAATACACCTGAATTGAGGCTTGTAGATAGTGGATTGGTTTTTAAATGGTCAGGGGGCCTGTAACTGGTCACAGGACAACCAACTTCTATCCTGCTGACTTGTCAGCCAATTGTATTATATTTCTTTCTTTAAACCACGCCACATTAACCAACCTATCTGTTGGATCCTCGTCACCAGTTTGTTGGGGCTTATGGATCCTGGTTGCACACTTGTTGTGGGATGACCGATTTGGTACAATAGACAGAGTTGATCAGCAGACACTTCTTAGGTGGAACACATTCTGTTTATTTACAGAGGTACTCAGCAGCTACACTTGTGTGCTTTCAATTCAAACCCTATCTCCAGACTACTGAGGGAGCCTGCGCTACTCCTCTATTGGTTACATAAGATCATGTGATCTTCCTTTATAACAGCCTTCTTAAAGGTAAACTACACATTACATAAAACCATAATTACCACATCCCTCCCCCTTTACTCAGAAACACATTTTGCATTTACAAGTACAATTTTTCCACAATACCAAATTATTTACACAGATAAGTAATTTACAAAGTCAGTCTTTCTGGGGATTTCCTTATGCATGTAGAACATCTCAGCTCTACAACTTCAGATGCTTTGTCAGGAACCTCCTCTTCTGGAGTTGTCTGAACAACAGGTTCTTCGGTGGGTACCTGCAAACCTATTTCCTCAACTCTTGCAGGTACAATAGACACATCTGACACATCTGTACTAGGTTGAGTTCTCTCAACGGGAAACATTGACCCGGTCGTGAACACTGGTGGAATCGCTTCTTGGTGATTTGTTTCTCTCTTCCTTAGATGATCCACATGGCTCCAAGTGACTTGGCCTTCCACCTTCACATTGTAAGGTAAAGGTCCAGTCACTGCACTTATTTCACCCGGTTACCACTTTGGTCCTTCTCCAAAGTTCTTCAGATATACTGTCTCTCCCACGGTAAACTTCCTGTCAAGGCTATGCCAGTTGTGTCTAGTTTTCTGACTTCCCTGACTCCTTTCCACCTTCTCCGTAAATTCAGCATTATTAAGCTGAATCTCATCCTGAGATGGCGTTTCATCAATAATTATTGTTTTGTGAGGGGTGGTCCTATAATTAAAAAGAAAGCGTGTCAGCTTGGTTGCCAAGGAATCTCCAGTTAACTTTTTCATACCTGACTTGAACGTTTGAACCACTCTTTCAGCCAGTCCATTTGAGGAAGGGTGGTATGGTGAAGTTTTTAAACGAGTGACACCCTTCCGGCCGATAAACCGTTGAAACTCAGCACTTGTAAAATGCCGTGCTGTTATCAGATACGACTACTTCTGGTAGTTCATTAATGACAAAACTTTGACGTAGCTTCTCAATTGTAGCAGAAGATGTTAGTGACATCACCTCATTTATGTCTATCCATTTTGAGTGGGCATCGACAATGAGCAGAAACATTGTTCCCATGGAACGTCCAACATAATCAATGTGTAACCACGCCCATGGCCTTCCTGACCACTCCCAAGGGTGTAATGGAGCTGTTGAAGGTAACATTTGCAATTGCTGACACTGCACACAATTCTTCACTAAACTCTACTTCTCCATCCATCCTGGTTCACCATAGATAGCCGCATGCTATGGTCTTCATTCGGGAAATTCCTGGATGTAGTTTAATGTAGTTCAATCAACAATGGCTTTCTTCCTTTCAAAGGAACAATCACTCATGCTCCCCACAATAAGATACCATCCTGGCTGGTTATTTCATGTCTTCTGTTAAAGTATGGTTTCATTTCATCAGATACATGCTCTTGTGACCAACCATGAAGCACGTGTTCTCGTACTTCAGATAAGACTGGGTCTCAACTTGTCCAGTCTCTGATCTGTCTACCACATACCAGCGATGAATCTAAAAGATGTAACAATAAAACTAGTTCTTGTAGAACTGGGACATCCTCATTTTACTCTTGTAAGGGCAAACAACTCAGTGCATCAGCATTTGCAATTTGATTTCCAGGCCTATGGGCGAAAGTATACTCGTAAGCTGCCACGATCAACGTCCATCATTGTATTCTTGCTGAGGCTATGGGTGGTATCGCCTGGTCCTCGCTGAACAATCCTAGCAATGCTTGTGGTCTGAAACAATAGTAAAATGATGGCTGTGTACATACTGGTGAAATTTCTTGACACCAAAGATGATTGACAGGTCTTCTTTTTCTATCTGTGAGTATCCCTTTTCAGCTGTGGTGAGCATTCTTGATAGAGTCATAGAGGTCTACAGCACAGAAAAAGGCCCTTCGGCCCATCGAGTCTGCGCTGATCAAACACGTACCTAACTATTCTAATCCCATTTTCCAGCACTAGGCCCATAGCCTTGTATGCCATGGCATCGCAAGTGCACATCCAAATACTTCTTAAATGTTATGAGGATTTCTGTCTCTACCACCCTTTCAGGCAGAGTTCCAGATTCCCACCACCCTCTGGGTGAAAACATTCTTCCTCACATCCCCTCTAAACCTCCTGCCCCTTATCTTAAACCTATGCCCCCCTGGTTATTGATCTCTCCACCAAGGGGACAAGTTCCTTCCTGTCTACCCTATCTATATCCCTCATAATTTTATACACCTGAATCATGTCCCCCCTCAATCTCCTCTGCTCCAGGGAAAATGACCCCAGTCTATCTAATCTCTCCTCATAACTAAAACTCTCCAGCCCAGGCAACATCCTGGTAAATCTCCTCTGCATTCTCTCTAGTGCAATCAGATCATTCCTATAATGCGGATTCCAGAACTGCACACAATACTCTAGCTGTAGCCTAACCAGTGTTTTATACAGTTCCAGCATAACCTCCCTGCTCTTATATTCAATGCCTAGGCTAATAAAGGCAAATATCCCACATGCCTTCTTAACCACCTTATCTACCTGTCCTGTTACCTTAAGGGACCGGTGGACATGCACACCAAGGTCCCTCTGATCCTCAGTACTTCCCAGGGTCCTGCCATTCATCGTGTATTCCCATGCCTTGCTTGTCCGGAACCAGTGCATCACCTCACGCTTATCTGGATTAAATTCCATTTGCCACTGATCAGCCCATCTGACCAGCCCGTCTATATCCTCTCTAATCTAAGGCTATCACTATTTACTACCCCGCCAATTTTCGTGTCATCCGCGAACTTACTGATCAACCTTCCTACATTCAAATCTAAATAATTTATATATACCACAAACAGCAAGGGTCCCAACACCGATCCCTGTGGAACCCCACTGGACACAGGCATCCAGTCACAAAAACACCCCTCGACCATCACCCTCTGCTTCCTGCCACTCAGCCAGTTCTGGATCCAATTTGCTAAATTTCCTTGGATCCCATGGGCTCTTACCTTCGTTATCAGTCTCCCATGCAGGACCTTATCAAAAGCCTTGCTGAAGTCCAAGTAGACTACATCAAATGCATTGCCCTGATCTATACACCTGGTCACATCTTCAAAAACTTCAATCAAATTGGTCAGACATGACCTCCCCTTAACAAAACCATGCTGACTGTCCTGATTAATCCCTGCCTCTCCAAGTGCAGATTAATTCTGTCCCTCAGAATTGCTTCCAATTGTTTCCCCACCATTGAGATTAGACTGACTGGCCGGTAGTTCCCTGGTTTATCTCTTCCAACCTTCTTGAATAACGGTACCACATGTCCTCTGGCACCTCTCCTGTGGCCAGAGAGGTATTGAAAATTATTGCCAGTGCCTCTATCTCCTCTCTTGCCTCACTCAACAGCCTGGGATACATTTCATCTGAGCCTGGAGATTTATCTACTTTTAAGCCTGCGAGACAACTTAGAACCTCCTCCCTTTCTATGCTAATTTCTTTAATTATATCACAGTCCTTCTGCCTGATTTCCATGCCCACATCGTCCCTCTCACTTGTGAACACTGACACAAAGTATTCATTTAGAACCCTACCTACGTCTTCCGGCTCCACACACAAATTACCACTATGATCCTTAATGGGCCCTACTCTTTCCCTAATTATCCTCTTACTCTTAATGTACTTGTAATATAACTTTGGATTTTCCTTTATTTTATCTGCCAATGTTTTTTCATGCCCCCTTTTTGCTCTCCTAATTTCCTTTTTAAGTTCCCCCCTACACATTCTATACTCCTCCAGGGTTTCCGCTGTTTTGAGCCCTTGGTATCTGCCATAAGCCTCCCTTTTTAACTTTATCCAATCCTGTATATCCCTCGACATCCAGGGTTCCCTGGATTTGTTGGTCCCACCCTTTGTCTTTACTGGAATATGTTTATACATATCCTTTGGGCCGTTCTGTGCCATCGTCCATTTATTGGGAGAGCACTGCTCCCACTCCGTAGGGAGATGCGTCACATGTCAACACCAATTCTTTCCTCTGATCATTAAGTACTAATAGGTTGTCTGAGTGCAACACTTGTTTCACCTTCATGAAAGCTTCTTTCTGTGGTGCCTGCCAAGACCAACGTTGGTTCTTTTTGAGTATGGAATGCAAGGGTGCCAGTTCTATAGACAAATTGGGTAAGAACTGCCCATAATAATTGATCATTCCTAAGAATGATTTGAGTTCGGAGGTGTTCTTTGGCACAGGTGCCTCTCTTATAGCTCTCACTTTTCCCTCAACTGGGTGGAGGCCCTGTTAATCTACCCGGTGACCCAAATAGATTACCTCCTTCACTTTGAACGTGCATTTATCTTTTTTAAAGGCACTCCAACTTGCAAGAAATGTTTTAAAGCTTCTTCTAAATGTGCCAAATGCTCCTTTTCAGTGAGTTCTGTCACCAGAACATCATCTAAATAAACTACAACCGTGGGGCAGTCCCTACAGTAAACTTTCCATTGTTCCCTGGAATTTGGCACAAGCAGAGGAGGTGCCAAAAGGCAAACGGGTATATTGGTACAACCCTTTGAGTGTATTGTGACAAATCCCCGGGAGGCCATTGCTAACTCTAATTGTTGATAAGCATGACTCATATCAAGCTTCATGTAGGCGGTTCCACCTGCCAGCTTGGCAGATAGGTCTTTGATTTTGGTATGGATTGTCTGTCCAGCTTAGCCAGCTTATTAACTGTCAATTTGTCGTCTCCACAAATTTGAACACTTTGGTCGGGTTGAAGGTAGGGGGCTATTGGTGCTGCCCATTCTGAGAACTGGACAGGTTGTAAAATGCCCAGTTTCATCCAAGGAGGCTTGGTCCCTTGCCTGCTACCACCATCAAGGATAGTTTTACCGATTGGCTTCCATAATGGACAGTAAATCTGATTATGCCTTTGACTTGGATATCTTCACCCGTGTAAGTTTTTAATTTGACATCAGTTTCTTCCAAACTTAACTTATGTTCACCATAATGCAGATATTTGAAGGTGTGTTCACAAATTACTGTAATGTTCCTGTGTTCACTTCCATTTTAACAGGTCTGCCATTTACCTTCACTGTTACATGTATTGGTTCTGTCTTTCCAAACTTCAAATTAAATAACGAATAAATATCTGAATTTGTAACTTCAGGCTCTTCTATATTGTAGATCTCACAGGGTTTTTTCCTTTGCTTGAAAGGCTGCCTGATTCTTTCCTTGCACTGTCTCATTATGTATTTATTTCGATAACAATAAAAACATTTGATTTTTTTAAACTGCCAATCGTGATAAGGTTGCTTGTTTCCACCTCTGTTGTAATTCTTCCTTGATTTTGCTGCTAAGCCATTTCTTTTGATTTTTCTGCTAATGGTGGCTGTTTCCTGCTTCTTGGCAGAGCCTTGCATTTTCATGTCCTCATTCACAACGTACTAAATGATCTCTGAGTATGTGATTTAAAGGCGTACCAAACTCACAATGTTCCGTTAACAGTTTCAAACTTGTCACATGACAAGCAACTGTCACCCCCCAGGGCTCTATTTCTTGAGTTAAATCTAAACCATTGTATTGTTACCGAGGGCTTTGGCTGGTAATGAACCTTCACGAGGTCGACCAATTCATCAAAACTTTTTGAATCTGGGGCACCTGAATCAAGCTGGAGGCTTTATTGCCACACATAGATAAGAGGATCATTTGCCTCTTCTATTCTCCCATAATGTTGTTCACTTGGGAAAAGAACGCGAGGCGTTCAATATAATGAGATCAATTGTCCGTCGTTGAATCAAAAGGATCAATTCTTCCAAATTGCGGCATTCTGTGAGGGGATTGCTTTGACGATTAGCATGGAAATTCTACTTACAATTACTGTGCGAGGTACAGCCCGATTTAATTTCTCTTGAATACTTCCATTTATTTGTTTTATTCTCGAAGCCAGTTTATTGTATCTTCGCTTTATCCTCGCTTTTTTCTTGCTTTTTCCTTGTCACCAGTTTGTTGGATCCTAGTCACCAGTTTGTTGGAACTTATGGATCCTGGTTGCATGCTTGTTATGGGATGACCAAGTTGGTACAATAGACAGAGTTGATCAGCAGACACTTCTTAGGTGGAACACATTCTGTTTATTTACAGAGGTGCTCAGCAGCTACACTTGTGCGCTTTCAACTCAAACCCGATCTCTTTCCCACTGACTACTAACTACAGACTACAGAGGTAGCCCGTGCTACTCCTCTATTGGTTACACAAGATCATGTGATCTTCCTTTATAACAGCCTTCTTAAAAGGTATACTACACATTACATAAAACAATAATATTACCACGCTATGTCACTATGACACTATGTCAAGAATCTGATTACAAGTAAAGATCAGAATTGCAATCCACATGACCATCACTAAATGGTTTTGGTACCTTCAAGTATTCTATTTACTGCTTACATTCTATATTAAAAGAGAGGGAGATACAATGTGGAAAAGTCAGTCTGTCTTGCAAGGAAGGGGTGTTCATAATGTAGCCAAACAGGTTGAGTATCAACTTGTAAATCCTTCCAACACAGTCCAATGGCAGGCAAGAGTGGCGGAGATTCCTGGTCAGCCATGTAGTGGAAAGAAATTGGAGCTTCGACCATCACTATCCATAGCTCCAGACTACAATATGCATGTAAAAGTGTATGTTGCCACAAGCAACTTGGACTCCTTGGGGAGGCGTTCGGAGGGGGGGAGGTGGGGGGAGTGGGGAGGGTTGTGGGGGGGGTGGTTGGCTCAATTAGCTGGACAGCCTGTGTGGATCAGATTGATGCCAACAATTCCCCATCCTGGCTGGGGTGGATTCTGGACCAGCCTTAGTGATCTACCTGTGATGGAGATTGTTGTGCTGTTGGTCAGACCTGCCTTCAGGCAAAGAACACAAGAAGAAGAAAAAAGAAGTCTGTCTTGATACAGCTCACCTCACAGAATCCCACAGTGCTTCCTATTTATATAGCGGACTGTCACCTGCTGGTCATTGGTTTCCTTGACAGCCGATTTTTTTTTAATAATCAGTTCTTCTAAAGAGATGAGTTAAATGAGTGAAGGAGGTTATTATTATGATTTAAAGACAGAGCCAGACCAAATAAAGGGAAAAGGAGTATAAGGAAAAGAGTTTAAGAAAAAGAGTAAAATTAAAAAGGAATCACAAACAGAGATAGATAATGATGATGAATGTTAACAAATCATACAGACCTACTATTGGATTAGTTAAGGAGGCAGGGGAGATGCCTGAAGGCTGGGTTGCAGAGGTAGATTTTGAGGCAGTTTATGATGTTGGGCAGAGACAAATGCAGGATGGCTCAGGAAGATTATTGCGAGCAGGGCCAGCATGGCTGAAAGTTCTACAACCAATGGTGAATCTGAGATTGGGGGTTGGGTGGATAGTGGGGAGGGCAGCACCAGTGCAAGTGAGCTAGACTCAAGAAACTCACAGGTGTGAACAGCTCAAGTCTAGGGCAGGAGGGGGTTACTACATTTCGAGTTTATTTTGTTACAAACTTTCTCAACATGGAAAACTTGTTCCTTATCTATGCTAATGCTGGAGAGACTAGAACTAGCAGTCACAGTCTCAGGATAAGGGGGAGACCATTTAGATCTGAGATGAGGAGAATTTCACTCAAAGAATTTTGAATCTTTCTACCTCAGAACTGTGGATGCTCAAATCAAGAGAGAGACTGATGGTCTAATTTAGGGTACTAATAGAAACAAGAGTTATGGGGCAGTGCAGGGAAGTAGAGTTGAGGTAGAAGATCAGCCACAATTATATTGAATGATGAGCAGGGTCCAATGGCCAAATGCCTACTCTTGGTCTTCTGTTTTGTTAGCTCCGCATATAAAACAGCATTTCCCTGCTCTGCTATTTCCAGGGAACACAATTTGAGAAGAATGACCATCTTCCCCAAAGACTGGAGACCCTATTTAGCGGCATCACCGTTGGCATCACCAAGTGCTCTTTGTAAAGGAGACGGTCTCCCCGCTTCCATGTGCTTGACTCTTTATTCCACTGTACTTCAATTTCTTCAGTTTTGTAATTGTGCACTATTAAGGCATAACAGCAGCTTTTAAAAAGCCTGCTGCTACATCAGATACCACAGCTCAGTGAATGCAGTGTTCAATCAGTAAAATCTCAATTAGCTATCCAACAACAATTGATATGCAATCATTTTCTGTATTTCAAAGCCTTCACAATTTATATTCCTGTCCAAGTCAAGAATGAAGAGTGACAACATAAAGAATTCGGAGAAGGAAATACTTTAAAATTAAAAACAAGTGCTGATCAGCAATCCATGAAGAAGCAGATCATGCCTGTAGATTCATGAATAGCTCAGCCAAGATAACTCATCAAAATATCTATTGATTTTAATTTGCTATGAGAATCATCCACATTTATCTAGCTGTTGCTGAATATATAACACTATATTTTTGTAAGTCTCTGGCTTTAATGTGTAGTGTAGCTAAGTAAATCCCAATGAACTAAGTAAATTTGGGGAAAAACTAATTTTCAAACTAATCTCATCTACAGTAAAAGATTATAAACATGGATTTACAAATTACTGAGCTTTTTTTTAAATACATCAGTATACCTTCAGACTGTGGAGATTTCAGAACAAAAGAATAACATTCCCAGGCACATTGGGGAGAATTTTAATACATGGGGACCAAATGGGGGTCCTGAGGCCGTGGTTCCTGGGAGCCAGACCAACTCATTGATATTCCCAGAGGCAGCCTCCTAATTGGCTGCCTCTGGGCTCGCTGTCCAGGTGGAATATGGATGCTACAGGCCCAGAGGGCGGACAGCTCTGAAACCTCGACAGCCTCACCAGGAGAGGTGGGCGCTGCTGAGGCAGCTCCGAGAACACAAGCAGATCTCAACACGGAGATGCCCAGAGGAATCAGTACGATTTACCGAGGGTGGAAGGACCCCACAGAATGCAGGGCAAAGCCTTCCAGGGGAATGGTTTGGGCCACGGAGGTAGCCTTTTCTTCATGCAAACCTTCAATAGCAATCTCTGACTCTCATGGCCCCATCCCCCCCACCGAGAATGTCACTGAGAGGCCGAATCCACAAAGCTGGAGGCCGCTGCACAGGATAGGGGTTCACTGCCCCACCAGAAAAATGCTAGCAGCCATCAAAATCACCCTAATAGTTGCCTTAATTATTTAAGTGAACTGCATACGTCCATTCGACAGGCATCTGATCCACATCCAGTCTCCCCACTGCGAAACATCCCCAGTAACAGGAGTGTACCGGGGAGCCATCCGAAAGCAACTCTCTGCCATTTTCCTGGTCCTCCGCCTTGCAGCCCATCTCAACGGGACCAGGAAAATCCTG
Source organism: Cetorhinus maximus (assembly GCF_964194155.1). Taxonomy (NCBI): domain Eukaryota; kingdom Metazoa; phylum Chordata; class Chondrichthyes; order Lamniformes; family Cetorhinidae; genus Cetorhinus; species Cetorhinus maximus. The sequence goes on along the minus strand of NC_135902.1, from coordinate 27,288,687 downwards.
CCCAATATCTTCCCACCAAAGAGTCCTGACTTGGACTAGATATGGTCATTCCTGGGTTACAATCCAGGAATTGCCCACCTAACACTACTGTGAGAGTATCGTAACCGCATGGAGGGCAGCAGTTCAAGATGGCATCCCATCAATCTAGGCAGCTAATGATGGGCAATAAATGCTGGTCTTGCTAGCTATGCCCATATCCCAAAAAGTTTCAGAACCACAAAGATGAAGTGTGCTGGACCTAGGGATTAACAGTGGTAGGTCAGGCAGTGAACAAAATTATATATTGAGAGAACTCAACTACATGTTTTCATGTAAGGAATATTGTATTGATTAAATTACCTCTGAAATGCCACTTGCACAACAGTTAGAAAGAAAAGCTTCCTCTGAATCATTGACCAGTCCAGAATATGAACACCTTCAGTCACATCCCTTAGTTCCTCCCCTACACAAGCCTGATATAAATGCATAAAATGCCTTGATATATTTTGTGATGTTAAAGGTGCTATGTTACTGACACTGCTGTGTTATTGATCTCTAACACAAATTTGTCAATCACACATTGGTGAATTGTGACAAACCCTTGGATTCTTTACTGTTGGACAACAAAGCCTCGAACTTGGACTGTAACTGATCAATAGTCTGGACTAAGACAATAAACTTCCCCTAGGAACCTGTAATTTCACTTTTTTCTTCACTTTCCATTTCTTGGATGGAATGTGTTTCATAAATACTTTCTTATACTTTGATTAAAATTGATTTTTCAGAAATGCTTGAAATGCCTGGTTTTGCAGTATTGGAAGCATTCCGCACCCCTTGTTGGGCAGTCCTAGCGTCTATGCTGGCCTTCCAGGTAATTCCAGGTAATCTCAAGCATCTCAAAATGGCTGCCAGCGTGGAATTTCCCACCTTTCTCCTGGTTTGGTGGGCTTATGGGTGGGGCTGCTGCCCTTGGGCCTACCTAATCTACGGAGTCCGTAAAGCCTCAGAGTCACGCCGAATTATAGCCCAGTTAAATTCTCTAACCTCAGCCTGCCTCGTATGCTGGGCCGCTTGGTCCAAAATAAGATAATCTTTGGTCTGCAGAAAGTCAGAGAGTTTTTCATCTCAGGCGCCCATGACTGTGCAATCACTGATTAGCTCATCCTTCAGCGCCCTATATCTGGGCGATATAAGCCGGTTAGAAATAATTCAATCAATCCCACAGGTCGTTGCGACTACTGATTAAAACGTGCACGTTCAATGACTTAGTTTTGCTTCAGGCTAAAATAAATATTAAAAGCTTTAAGAATGGACTCAAAGTTCATGGTGGGCTCCCGCACACTGTGCCTTCAGAGAACATGCTACTGGACCAACCGCATAAAGGAAGGAACTAACTTGAAGCTTTGGCTCCTTTTCATGAAGACGATGCTGCTTGGTACCAGAGAAAATGACGTTTTCATATCTCCCGCTGCTGGTCTCTCTATGGGCCCTCAAGGTAGTCAAACGGCTGGGCAAGGACAGGGACTGTTCACCAGGTATGGTCATCGTTACCTCTCTCCAGTGTGCCTCCTTCTTCCGCCAATTTTTTTAAAAAATGAGCTATCAAAGTTCTCTTCCTCTGAAGTTCCTTCAATAACATGGATGTGATTTTTTTACATCGATGTCTCCACTGCTGCCACCATCTATCTTGGATTCTCGGCGTGGGACTTGGTTAGTAGGCAGACTGTTGATATACCCTGGTATCTGCTTGTTTATTGGTACTAGTTCTACACAGGTTACAGATTAAGCATGTTACTCCTAGGCTTGATTCCAATCTCTCTCAGGAGAGTCTAGTGTCAGTTGGACATCAACATCTACGTCATGTATTAGCATATCCCATCTTTTAACCCTTTATACTACACCCATCACACACAATTTTCTCTCTGGAGGAGGAAGGGCCTGATCGAGTTGGCTCTGCCATCTCCAGAGGTAGTTCAGAGATGGGCGAGTCCTGAAGTGGGCTGGTTACAAGACCCTGTTTGGTTCTCTGAGACTTCAGCCAAGTTTTATAAAAGGCTGCTAGCCCTCCTACCCTCACCACTCCCATGCCACCTCCATAACCACTTACCCGGTATCCACTATGGGCAGGTCTCATAGGCCATATAGAGATGGAAAAAATAAACTTGTAATAGTCTAATAGAGCTCTCATCCATACATATTGAAACTCAAACATGCATGAAACATGTTCAAAAGTTTTAAATCTCAAGTGGACTATTATAAAAACAAATATACTTCTATTCATTAATCGTATTAAAGACAGCTAATCCTTTAATAGCCTATTTAAACTGCCAATCAAAATGTGGAATCCCGCCCCCCCCCCAAAGATATGTGCTTTTGGAGCCTTTGAAACTCAACCAAACATTCATAAAGGGCTCAGCTGTAATAACAGCCCTAGGGAAATGTCAACAATGGACATGAATTTCATGGTCCCACCGACAGGTTTTAGGCAGGTGGGGAGCGTGAAATAGCACGAATGAGCTTCCCTTTGGGTTCCTGCCTGTCCCGGCCTCTCAACAACTTTATGCTGGGGTTGGTGAGGCCTTGGGCGGGCCACCCACCCTTGCCCCAGTTGAGGCCCTTAAGTGGCCAACTATTGACCATTTAAGGCCGTTTCCTGCCCAGCCTCGAATCTTAGGCTGGCAGGAGGATTTCCCAGGTCTGGGCGAAGCCCGCAAATGATTGTGTTTAGGCCTCAGGGGGAAAAGGGGTGGGGTGCCTCCAACTTTTTAACTTTGGGCCCCTCCCCCTTAAGCTCCAGTAGACCTCCTTCCCTTCCCCCCAACCCCAGCCTCTCCCCCTACACCCCAATCCCCCTCTATCCACAGACCCCCCTCCCCAAGGCTTCCCTACCCTCCCTGCCCTGAGTCCCTAAAAACTCACCTTTCTGTGCACTCCTGGGACTTAGGCCCCATGGACTTCATGAACTTCCACTTCTGTCCACTGCAGCTTCTGTCCTTGCATCTATTAAATGCAGAAGAATGTCCTCATGTCTCCAAGTCATCTTCCCTAAAGGCCAAGAATACTGAGGGAGATTGAATCCCCCAGGACTGTGACTTGGGGAGGGGAAGAGTAGGAGTTGGAGTCTGTAGTTGTGAAAAGGGAGTTACAGAAATGCAATGTAAATAGCTAAAGATATAGCTTCATGTTGCTGTTGAAGTATTGAGAATACTTTGGTGGGAGGTGTAGTATAAAGGGTTAATAGATAGGATATGACATAGGTGGTGATGTACCACTGGCAGTCAGTCAGTCTTGGACTCACTTTCTCTCTCTCTCTCTCTCTCTCTCGAGAGAGAGAGAGAGAGAGAGAAAGGTTGGAATCATGCCTAAGGGCAACGCATGTTGCCCTTTGTAATTTACTTGTAATACTTTGTAGTACTTTGTAATTTGTTTAGCAGTAGTATGAATAAATAAGTGTTAAGCAGACACCCCAGTATGTCTACAGTCTGTCTACTGATCGAGCGCCACACCTAAAGCCCCAGATAGAAGGGCTATCCCAGAACAACAGGGCCCTTTATATCGTGGCAGGTCTGCCGAGTCAGGATGTTTCCCAACTCGAGCTACCAGCTTTGGTAGTGAAAAAGTGTATCTGTTCCAGAAACGTCACCTTCAGCGCAGCAAATAATTCCATAGTCTGCACCCTCAGCTAAGCCACTGTTGCTCAGCTGAACATTAGATTATTACCTATTGACCCCAGTAAAAAAATACTTTGGTTTAATGTCGAGACTCAAGTAAACATTACAAACCGGAACTATTGACAGCCTGAGTGCATTTTCATCCAAGTTTCCATAGGACTGTAATTCTGCTTCCCTGTTATCAGGGAGGCATCAGCTGCTTAGCTTAAAGAATCAATCCCAGAGCATCCACCATGACAAAACAAGGGGAACCCCATCATATCCAGAAGCAAACACAAAGGGGGAGAAAACCTGAGTTAAGTTTTGAAGCAAAAACAGAATTGATCATAATTCATACAGTACAAAAGTTCAGAACCTCCCACCACCCTTTCTCCTGTAACCTTTTAAGGTTTTAATTTGATATATTCTTAACTCACTTTTTGGCCTGAGTCAATGGTGGGATATTTAAATGGGAAACTGTAGAAGAAAGGTTATCACAGCTCATCTTATTCTTCGGTTGAAGATAATGTGGCTTTAAATTCTGATTATGTTTGCCATTAAAAATAAACAACTGATTAAGCTTCATCTTGCACATTGATACTGGCTAACAGTTGATTTTCTGTGCCAAAGGTGTGGTTCTGAACACCCAGTACTGCAGTTTCCTGAAGTACGAAGCTATTTTTGAACTTATGCTTTGTTAGAAACAAATACTCTGATATGGGAATTGGAATGAACTGTGGTCACAAGAAAATAAAATCATTATGTTTTACTTTCCCCTCCCCTTCAGTTAAAACAAATGAGTGGAGGGGATCTGTCAGTAATTATACTGAAATTCATCAAAACAAGCTTCTCAAAATTTGCTTTGACCGGTCATCTGTTATTTTGAAGCACAGGTCCAGTTTGAATTTAAACTTTCCTCATACAAAACATCTGCTGTCCAAATGCAAAAAAAAAAAGCATTATAGGCTGCACTTCCCCTCTGGGAAGTAGGGAACAATCGAGAGTGAGTCAACACAAACTGCTTCTATTTCTCTCCTGGAGGTCAGTTACAGATCAATATTGATGGGGGCCCAGGAACAGGCTCCTTGCTGAGCGTGTTGGCTTCAGAAGGGCAGTGGGGAGGGGAGCAGGAATGAAGAATGATAGATGATGATTGATCTCTATCTTATCTCTATCCACCTGGCTTGATTCTGTATCCTTTTACACCTTTGAATGACTTTGGGCAGCCAATCTCAGACATAACATTATTAATTGAGCCAGCATCTACTGCTTTTGGAGAGAGAGTTCCATACTTCCACCCTCCCCTTTACGTGGAGAAAGTATATCCTATCTTCAGTCTTGAATGGTCTGGCTCCGATTTTAACATTTTTCCCCCGTGTCCTAGATTCCCCCGAGAGTAAGGGAGAATGTGAGAGTGGTATAAAGAGGGAAATAGGAAAGGGAAAGGGAAGAACTTGGGCAGGAAGGGAAGTAAGGGTGAGAAGGGGAAAATAAGAAAGGGAAGTGAAAAATAAGCAGAGAAAGGGAAGAGGAGTGAACAGGGGATGGGGGCATTTCTCAATATGTATTTAAGAACGTATCTTCAAAAAGTAGAAACATTGCTAGGAAGTGTGAGCAAGATCTTGCTTAGAATGATGAATTTAAGGAGGGTCTAAAAGGAATGGAGTAGAGGGAGGTGAATAGGCTTAGGGCAGGAAATCTAGCTGGCTGAAGGCACAATCCTCAAATTTGCTTCCTATACTCAATTCCATTATTTTACACAGGTCTGAAGATTAATGGGATAAAATGGTTTGCTTTGTGTTTTGCTACCTTTTTTTGATAGTGGAGGCCATTTTAGCCTGTTACCAATGTCCAGTCACTCCGTCAATAATCAGTGTTTTTAATCTCCTCCATCATCGAACTCAACACAGTTCAGAGATCAAACTTGGAACCTATCTGCTTTGTGTGTCCTAATTCCACACAGAACCAAATACTTATAAATTCAGCCATCATGGAATATTTGTATTGCTAGAATAATTGGTTAATCCTGTAGCGGTTAGGTATTTTGGAAGTGTCAGCCATGGCTCAGTTGATGGCACTCTCACCTCGGAGTCAGAAGATAGTGGGTTCAAGTCCCGGTGCAGAGAACTGAGAAGGCTGGCACTTCAGTGTAGTAGAAAGGGAATGCTGCACTGTTCGAGGTGCCGGCTATCAGAGGAAATGTTAAACCAAGCCCTCGTCTGTCTTCTCAGGTGGATGTAAAAGATTCCTTGTTGCTCTTTGAAGAAGAACAGTTCTCCCAGTGTCTGGGCCAATGTTTATCTCTCAGTCAACACCAAACCGATTATCTGGTCATTATCACATTGTCAGTTGTGGGCCCTTTCTACATTACAACAGCGAATACATGTCAAAGGTACTTCATTGACCGTAAAGCACCTTGGGATGCCTCAAGGTTGTGAAAGGTACTTACATCAAAACAAGTGCTTTCTGTTTGGTCTGTTTTAGACAACTGTTCCAGTTTAACTGATCTGCTCAGTACTTTTCTTCAACCTGCACATGCACTCCATAGTAAAAGACCTCATCCGAGCTATTCAAAAGAGTTTTAGCTGCACATCAGCTTGTAAAATAAGACATCATAAAAGAATGATCATTTTGAAAAGCAGAACTATGGACTCTGTTCAACTCACTGTTGACGACAGAATTTTGTTTGGAAATCTTCAGGTAAAACAAATACCCCAAATTTTGGAAATAAACCTCAATACTGAAAAATGAGACTGCCCTTTCGCATTTTAGTATTTTTTTGTGAAATATAAGTCGACGAGGAAATGAAACAAACGGAACCCGGTTAGGTAGTTGAACTATTTTCGAAGACTTAAGAATATTGAGAAACAATTAAAGCATGAGAAAGCAACAATCAAGCAAAAATTCTTTGAGAATTTGGAACTTGAAGTTATGGAATGTTTCTGTAGATCTGGTTCCACTCTGCTCAAGATTTTACAACCAGCTAAGATATTGTCAGCATCATGTGGGTTCGGAGGTGCTGATTGCCAAAAATGTACAAGAGCATAAAATCTTGATCCAAATTCTCAGGACCCATGAAAAAGGGTTGATAATCAAATAAATGCTTTGGGAGCCAATGCTATAAACTGACCTACAAATTTTCGTTGATGTATTAGGTATATTCCTACATGAAATTCATCCAAAATCCTTGATACGATTTGCTACAATACATTAAAAATCTGATTTTATAGCAAGATTCCCTGGCACCAGACCTCAAGACTTTAATGGGAGCCTATATAGTTTCATTGGGGAATGTTGTTCCAACTAGGTCAACATCTTACAGGGAGAAGCTATATGCGCATCACAAATGTAGATCAAATGATTTCTTTCCTCCTTTTCTCCCCATTGAATAATTCTGGAATGTGATTCCACATGCTCTATCAGTTATTTGTGACAATGGTGAAGCAAACATTCTTCATGCATGAGTCAGAGCAGAGTGTGTCAATGAGCTATCTGGCAACGCCAGAAATGTCGGTGCCAAGTTTAATGATCTGCATTGTTACCTTGAGTTATCGGGGTATCAGTTTGATGCAACAGGACACATTCTCATCTCTGGGTCAGAAGTTGAAAAAAAATTAAGGGCTGGATTTTACGGATTGCAGCGGGGTCATGTTGTCAGAAGTGAGTGGTGTGCCCGTTCCTGCCCATCTTCGTGTTCTCGCCACAGTCAAGCGTAGTTGGCCAATTAGCAGCTGAGCAGTGGGACTCCCGGTGAATGAGTGACCAAGGGCAGGACGTCCTGTCGCAGCAGGAGCACCACAAAAGTGATGGTCACATACATGTTGAATATTCAGGAAGTGAAACCCCTTACGGTTCATGAATGACCCTGGCTGCCCAGTGTGCATCTCAGTAACCACGTGTGCAATCGATGACTTCCTGCACTTTAGGAAATACAGTTATGTCATCAAACCCTCTCACTCTCTTGGCCTGACTACTTATCTGTTGTGTAGTTGATGAATTCACCCACGCTCCTAAAAAGTGCATCAGTTACCTCCTAGATTCAGTAACATGCCAACATCTGCAAGATCCCGCTCAGATCTCCATCCGGTGCCTGGAAAAAGCCTGAGGCATAAAAATCAAGGCTACCATCAACTTTAGAGCCACAGGCATTGGATAGATACCATTACAATTTGAATTTCTCTCTCTTTGCCAGCGTCTCACATAGAGATGCCATTTTCTCCCAGGAGAGAGTCAGGTGACAAAGATACTGACACCCTGATAGCCTCAGATAGTTTGAGGGCTGCCAGTCAACAGTTTTAATACAGAGCAAGGTCTTCTTCTTAGATGATCTTGGTGAGAATGATCTCTACAGCCTTCTATCCCTTCAACAACAGTACTTCACGTGCCTGGTCAGCAGGATGCATCTGTCCCTGGAATACTGCCCCCCTCTTCCATCCTCCTCACTGAAGGAGCCTCTAGCAGAGTGCACAATGCCCATGGGGACAGTGAATTCAGACTTCCTAGTTTGAACCTTTGGTCCTCTGTGGCCTTCTGAAATTTAACTCCCTTCTAGAGCCTGCTTTGCAATGTATCACCCTGGAAAGTTGCTCTAAGATCCAAAACTCAAAACCTCTCGCAGCTGCCTCCACCCTCTCCGATTGAGTCCCTCTCCATTGCTTATATTGTGCCCATGTGCCACCATGCTTACCTGCCAAGACTCACTCCCCAAGTTTGATCCATTGCACAGGCCAATTGCCACTTTACTTGCCTTAATGACCAGATGATTGCTTGTTTTCCGAAGGTGGGGATGGGTGGGTTTCTAATATTGCATGTTCCATATTATTGCAGATGGGCATCATTACCCATCGATAGTGCCCAGTTTTACGAGGAGCAGCTGCCTGATTTGTAGCCGTAAAGTCGAGTCCAAAGTCCCATTCCAACACACGAGCAATGCTGAGTGAGTGCTGCATTCTTGGAGATCGAGACTTTCAGCTGGTGTTCTGAGAAGACCAGATGAATATAATCGATTCCACTGAACAGTGAGTGGTATGATTTATTCGTCACCACAATATTGTACAAATTTAGTTTTAAGTCAACTGCAACCAATACAATAATTGTTATTTCATTTATCTGTTTTTATAGCTGATGCTACCTCCTGTATTGGCATTTTAATTTCTCTTTTCTTCAAAACAATAACAATTATAACATTGTGTTTAATGTTATAAATGTGTTTAATTTTATAAAATGTCCCAGAGCATTCACAGGAGAATTATAAAGCAAAATTTGACATTCAGCCAAATAAGGGGATATTAAGACAGCTGGCCGAAGCTTGGTGATAGAGGTAGGTTTTAAGGGTCATCTTAAAAGGAGGAAATAGAGGTAGAGAAGCACAGAAGTTTAGGGAAGGATTTCCAGAGCATTGGTTCTAGGCAGCTGAAGGCAGGTCCACCAATGTTGGAGTGATTGAAATCGAGGGTGTTAAAGAGGCCAGAATTAGATGAGCGTAGATGCACCCCCACCAACACCCTCCCCACCGCCCCCCCTCCCTCCCCAATGCCGCAACCCCCCCTCCCAACTCCCACAGAGACTACCAGAGCCAAACCAGAGACCACCATGCAACGGATGGGGCAGGCCTGCAAGAAAGCGCCACACATTTCTCTTCCCAAAATACTGAAAATATGGAATGTATTTCCCTCATTAACTATTGAGGTGAAACCATGTGCCTCAGAGAGAAACCATCTGAAATGCTTCAGATCTTCTGCTCCTCATTTTTAAGTCCAAGATTACAAGATGTTGCAAAACAGCCTACAGTTCCTCACAAACAATGATCATATCTGCTTACTCATCATATGATTCCTATTTTAAAGTTGGCAAAGGCTACAATCCCACAAAAGAAATTGTTTCCATATGCTTCAGGAAGTGCTGTTTTCCAGCCTAAGAAATCCTTGAGGGCTTCACATTTCAGGCTATTTACAGACAAATGGTATAGTTCTCATTAGGAAACTCTTTAAATGATCAATTTTGTTAAAGTTCTCAGCATCAGAGGGAACGTGATGAGCACAGAACATTTGTAATTTTTGTTATTTCTAAAGGTTTGGCTTCAAAAATGTTTCTTTTTCAGGAATTGATTTGGAATTTTGAAAATGAATCTGTAAATATCACTGTGTATGAATCGATCTTTCAGACCAATAAACAGTATCCAAATGAATGTGTACAAGATGAATTTCCAGCAACAATACTAAATTAATATGATCATTTTAAATGTGAGTTGGAAAAAGTGAGAAATTAAAGACTTGAAATAAAGTTGGTAATGCTTTTCAGGCCCAATAGTCCCTATAGTTATGCTACAGCTTTCAGTGAAACCAAGAGGCAATTGTGAAGTGTTTTTATGAAAGTTGATGTTTTCTTTTACAGGTCAGCTGAGAAGTTAAACTTTTAAATCTCTTTGGACTTAGTTTAGTGGAAGATGTGCACATTTTTCACACACGATTATTTACTGGGAATATTGTTCTGTTTTGTCGTACTTGAAAGTTGTTTTCCATCTCCTTTGACCGGCTTCTCAGCCAAAGGGACTGTACATCTAGATCTAGCAATGCTGAACAGCTGATGTCAAATGCCATCTAGTGGATATTGAAATAATGCCCATTTTTTTTTTGTCAGTTTGCAGCCCAGTTTAATTTTAACACTACATATTAAATACACCAATCAAACATTATATGGGCACCTGATCAGGTTCACTGTAATTTGTAAAATGATCCTTTCCAACATCGTGAACACTGAAAACCTTTCACAGCCTTACAAATAGAGTTGACCAAAGCCCATTAGGAAAACTAATTATGCTTGCTTTTGTTCCTTTGAGGGTGGCATAAGAGAGAACTGGAAGCAAAACAACTGGCCAAGTGTCTTTTGACAGCTTCTTCCAAACCCACAACCTCTGCACCCAGAAGGACAAGGGCAGCAGATGCATGGGAACACCACCACCTGCAGGTGCCCCTCAAGTCACTCACTATCCTGACTTAGGACAACATCACCATTGCTTCATTGTTACTGGGTCAAAATCTTGGAACTCCCTCCCCAACAGCATTGTGAGTGTACCTACACCACATGGACTGCAGCTGTTCGAGAAGGCAGCTTAGGGTTGGAATACAAATGTCGGCCATGACGTCACCATCCACATCCAAAGAACAATTTTTATTTAAAAAGGTAAACAAAGCAACATACGCAGATGAAAAATTATCCTCTTCATTAAACTGTTACTCAGTTACATTTTTTAAAGTGTTGAGCAAGTTTTGGTCTATTGCTGTGTCCAGGAATATTTGGTTAGACCGGATCACGCAGACTATAGCTGGCCTAGGCTTCGGCCATTGTAATGTAAATAGGCCTAGTCCTATACGTGGTAGCCGAAAACCGAAATTATCTGAAATCTGAAGCACAATCGGCCCCTAGGGTTTTGGATAAAGGCTACTCGACCTGTACACAGTTCCTTTGTAGAAACAGGTTGCATGTTGCAACTGTTTATTTCAAACGTAATTGAACCATTTGTTAAAACAGACTATCCAACTGGGAGAGACAATGTCATTTGAGGTACTGCATAAAAAAGGATGTCAAACTGGCTACCGACATTATTAACCATGCCACAACAGTCTGTCAGTGGGACTGTCTCGTCACTTCCTGTAAGTTACTTCTGTTACAGGTGACTTCTATCAGTCCTTTTGGTTTTAGCAATACGTGTTTCTGCTGCCTACTAAAAGGATTAAATACACCATCAGGTATTCAAAACACTACCTGGAAGTGGAGCTTCTTTTGCTAATAATTTGGAAGTCTATCAGATTAGCAGCATCAAGGAAGGGAGTTCCAGAATTTTGGCCCAGCAAAATGACGGAACGATGTTCCAAGACAGGATGGCATGTGACTTGGACAGGAACTTGCAGGTAGTGATGTTCCCCTCTTCTCCTAGGTGATAGAGATCACCAGTTTAGAAAGTGCTGTCGAAGGAGCCTTGATGAGTTGCTGAAGCCAGAAGGAATTCCACTCCCTCAATGTCCAATGTGACCATAACCAGGTAAATGATGGGTAACCTGGCAACTGTCTTCTTTGTCAGCTATATTTGAGACAACATGGCAAACCAAGGGATAGTTACTGGTAAGGATATGAACTGACAATAAGGCTGATGACTTTGGCGTGCAATATGCATACAATTAAAGTCATGCTGCCACAGAAAAAGGTGACAGAGCACTGGCATGCAGAAACAATGCTTCTGCTTCCTGGATTATTCTGGAGGAGCCCTGTGGTCATGCTCAGCAGAGTGGGTGTCAAGATTCATGGTGATCTGCTGTACACTGTATAACCTCGGCATCATGAGGGGACAGCCCTTGGCATCAGCTTTACATAAATACTTTAGGAGCAGGAAGAGGGAGAGGATGGGAGGAGACAACCTAAACATCCCTTTCTGCCAGGGCTGTCTGTGAACAACTCATCCAAGTACAATACCAGTAACCTCATCCCAATTACCATTCACCAACAGTCTGACACTTTAGCTTCCCTCTGTCACAGAGCATCATAGCAACCTCTTGGCCAAAATGCAAAAAATAAAAATCACCAAGTTCCAGACCAAGTTTATAAATCTAATCATTCCAGATTGCACACAAAAGGCAAGTCATCACCATTGTGCGTTCTCTTAATACCTGCCTTCAGGGTTCCTATGCCTGCCCCAGTGCTCCTGTACAGTACTACCCCCCAGTGGCTGCAGCATGGCTGGCGGAAGGCTGCTGACTTTCAGCGGAGGAGGTTACAGATAACTTAGGAGGACAACCGTGAACGCCTCTGGCCTTGGGATTCCCAGCTGTGCACTCACCATCTTGGCTTTCGATGGCTGGCTAATAGGTAAAAGCAAGGGCCCTGGTGGAGGAACTTTGGAAGGAGGATGAATGCTGTCTTCCCAAGAAAGGACAACAGGATTGTGCTGAACCACCATCACTTCCCTGGGGCGGCACTTCAGCAATCCTAGTAACCTGCTGGAGGACAGGTTGCTGGATACTGTGACATCCCGCAAGCCCCCTTCCTCACTGTAATTCATAGCCACGATGGTAGCAGTCTGAGCTTCCCCTACAGTACAGACTTTAGGTGGGAATTGCTTGTGTTGCAGTGGAAGCTGAGACATAACCATGAAGTTAACTTCACCACCAGTCGCTACAAGTGTGATGATGGAGTTGACCAGCATTACCATGCTAGAAAGGATGGCCTCCATGCTCTGTACAAAGCCCTGTGCCAAGTTAGCGCTGCACTTGCCCATGCTCCTTGACGTTGACCGTAGACTTTCTGGCAAGATTCCCAATGCACCAAGCATTTTGTTGTGCACATGCATCTTCTGTACTCTGCCCAAAGTGGTCACCTAGGTCCTCTGTAGCAGAAACTGTGCATGAATTTACCCTCCTGTGAACTGGTGGCTGAGATACTCTTGCCCCTTCAGCCCTGGCTACAGGCAACATATGCCCACTGTCTCGCCACTTGCAGATCCTGCCGCTCTTTTACCCTTTATATTAGGCACAGTGTCTGTACCTAAACTAATGGCTGTGAGTGTGAAATCAAACGATGGCCTGTGTCTTTGTCAATGTCTTCTTGATGTTCCTGCACTGCCTGGTCAGTTTGCAATTCTTGAGTATCTGGAAGGAGAGGCAGAAGGGTAAGATTGAGGCGTGAGGAGGCAAGATAAGAGCTGCATGCTTACACCATCTGTAGCTCAAAAATCAGAATAGATTGTGGGATGAGGTGATGTGAGATGTGAGGAGGAGGATTAGATATGAGGACTCCATCAGCTTCATTAGTTTCAATGCCTCTGCCGGCTATTGTAGTGTTCAATTGTTCGATGTTTGATTATGCATGTCTGGTATCTGTACTCTGTTTGTGATTAGTTCAGTCCAGATGTGGCCACTGAGAAAAAGAAATTAAACTGAGGCAAGCTGCTGTAAGCATGAGAGAGCAGACATTTTAAAGCATTGAATAAAATGTCTCACATATAACCTGGAATGCATCATCTTTGCATATCTCCGAGGCATGAAACACAACAGCCATGACCACGGGAATGGGCATCCTAATAATGGCCAGCGCTGTCTCCTTCATGGGGGTGAGGATATGCAGATGAACCTGCCCCCTCTCCACCCCCCAGCCTCCCACCCTGGTTAGCCCCTGCTACATCTTTTTGTGCGCCACCTTATTCTGTAAGATAGAAGGAATTGTGTGAGTGAGGTGCATGCAACCTTTTTGGCTGATGTGGCAGTCATGGTTGAATAGCTGGCAGCATGTGCAAACTGTGAAGTGTAGGTGTGAGGCTTGCAGCATTGCTAAGATGGAACACATGAACATCAGTTACAAGACTTGATTGATAGGGATTGTTGGTAGGTGAATAATATGGCCATGGTAAATTGAGCAGTGACTGAGGATGATGCCAATGTAATACTGCAGATGTTGGAAATAAAAACAGGAAATGCTGGAAATACTCAGCAGGTCTGGCAGCATTTGTAGAGAAAGAAACAGATGTAGGATCCTTACCGACCTACACTGGAACACTCGACATTTAAGATTCTTGTCCGTATCTTTGGATTCCCACCCTGAACTTGCCCTTTCCTGTATCTGATACCTCCTTCATCCCTACACCCACTCTCGCCCCTGTCAATCCCCGCTTCACCATTGACAGACATGTTTTCAGCTGCTACTGTCCTGTTCTGGAAGAAGAAGATCTGTGACCTTTCCTCAGTTCTGGAGAGAGATAGGGTTGCCAGACCAGCTGAAGATAATACTCAGTTGGCAGGATAAGGAATTTGAAGACGCATTCACCCACCATGACCACTCAAGCATCCAAAATCCTTAGAGCCTGTTTGCTCCCATGTTGTACCTTCCTCTGTCTTTCCTAGGTCAGAATCACATATAGAATGACTTTTATCACCTGGCCAGGCACAATGCATGTCCCCTTTAAGAGGTGCATGCTAGCTTTAACAGGTGCTAACCTGTCATGGTTCTGGGCCACATGCTCAGATGTACAGCCACTCAGTTAGCGCTGGCTGCTCGCGGCAATCATATTAATCGGCAGGCAGCATAAATCATGATCTTTGTTCCCATTTTGGAGGCTACCAAAGTTTGCCCCTACTGTGTCCAAAGAGTTCATCTTTCACTCTTACCACAAACTCTTATTGACTCCATTCCTCGCCCTGACCATCATCACAGGTTGAACCAGGCTAGTTGCAGCCACAGTATCCTGTTCAATTCCAAACTCAAGACTGTCAGCCTCCAAATCCCACATCACCTTGCCTCTGGCCGTGATCAGGCCACCAGCTGCTGGAACTCAGCAGACTCAAGTCACTCCAACTTCCTTTATAACCACCCCCTACATTTCTGCTCGCCCAAATATTTCCCTTATTTCCCATGCCATCAAAGTCACACTTGCCCATCACCTTATCCTCACCAACCTACACTGGAGCACTCGACATTTAAGATTCTTGTCCATATCTTTGGATTCCCACCCTGAACTTGCCCTTTCCTGTATCTGATACCTCCTTCATCCCTACACCCACTCTCGCCCCTGTCAATCCCTGCTTCACCATTGACAGACGTGTTTTCAGCTGCTACTGTCCTGTTCTGGAATTAGTTCCCCAAAACCCTCCCCATGCTCTCCTTTTTAAGGCTCTCTTTAAAACTTAATACTTTGACCGAGCTTTGGGTCACCCTTCCTAGATCTGACACCTCTTTTTCCTTACTCCTCTTAAGTACCATGGGGCATTTCTCATACATTGGGGATCTACAAAAAATTTGAAGTTATGTTGAACTGCAACTGGCAAGTTGCCCTGCTACACGTGAGTTCAGCTCTCTAACTCCTGACAGCAACATAACAGAGGCAGAAAAGGCCTTTACTTTTTTTGCCATCATACACAGACTCCTTTACACGACTGGAATGGAAACTACTCCATTTACATTATACAGAGGCCTATTTTACATTACCCACACTGCATAATGCCTAAGTTTTATGGCTAGAAGGTAATGCCTTCCCCCATGGCGGGTTTTGTAGCAGGGGGCATTTAATCGGGTGGGAGGGTGGCAAGTGGGGACACTGCTGTCTTCCCAGCTCTGCCCTGATTAAGTCTGAGGCAGGAGGGCTCAGAGATGGCCTTCCCACCTCACCACCAGTTGAGGCCCTAAAGTGGGAAATTAATCCCCTCTAAAGGGCCTCATCCAGCCACTGCTGTTTTCACTGAGCAGCGGACAGGGGACACACCATACAGGAAACCCAAAAAGCAAACTCTGTTGAGGTTGCATACAGTGTTTCCGGGCAGTTGGGGGTGGTGGGGGGGGGGGGGGGGGGCGGGCATGCCTTGTTCTAAAGGTACTCAACGCTTGATCGAGGGACCAGACATTGGGAAGGGGGACCCAGTCAGAGCCACACCCCACCCCCCTATCCTGCGATCCTCCTCCCACCATCATTCGCCTGTGGCCTGGCTGATCCTGGGCCTTGGGTGAGTGCCTATCAACCAGCAGCCACTGCCTTCCCTGTGGCACTGCTGAGCGATGGAAAGTTGCTGGCCTCTGATTGGTCGGCAGCTCTCAGCAGTGGGACTTTTGCCCCTGGGGTTGGGAGAAGGTCTGCTGCTGCCCAGTTAAATGCCTGAAAGCAGGGTGGGGCCTTCTCAAAAAAAACCCAAATGGCTCTTCAGCCAGCGGGCAAGAACCTGTCACCTCTATTAAATTCCGCCCCGTTTTTGAGGTATTGAATAAACTCTTTGGCATGTGGCATGATTAACACTCAATTCTCAAAAGTGATTTCTAACAATTGTGATCCAACTTTCACAGACAATTTAAGTTTCCCATTCATAATCTTTACAGTCGAGTTTATGAACAGTGCAAAGTATACTCATTTTTAAAAGGAAATACTTCACTAGAACAACTGTTTGACCATACAAACTGTTGAAATATTGCAATATTGATTACATATATGGCTCCAAAGTGTGCTGTTCTATTTCTTCTTATATATTTGACTGAGGATGAGAATTTAGAAAAATTATAAAAGGCAGGTCTGGAATACTAATGTTGTGGATACGAGGCGGCATAGAATTCCAAAAGACGCGAGTTCGAACAACTCCATCCACCTTTAAAAATGGTGGGATGGACCTGGATGTGGAAAATCTGCCTGCATTTCTGACACACCAAAGCTTTGCTGGTGGGGTGTGATTCACACTGGTGGAAAACTCAAACTCCATAGTGTCATTTGAACTTAGCGCCAAGTTCAAACTGACCCCATTTTGGCTGTTCCAAACAGCAATATGCAAGTCAGAAATTGATGGAGTAACTTTAAACACTCTTGAAGAGCGTATAAAGTCTATTTAAGAGTCTATTTAAGCAGCATATTTTGAGTTCATAGTTTGATTGACAGTCTAAAGAGGCTATTAAAGGATTGGCCGTCTTGGATATAGTTATGAATTAGAAGTGTGTTTTGTTTTAAGAACAGATTAACCACTTGAAGAGATTTAAAAGCCTTGAATGGATTTCGTGAATAGGAGTTTTTTTTTCCACTACCGTATTTGAGCGAGAGCTACATTAGATTGTTAGAAGTTTATTTTTTTCCCCATCTCGACATGACATCTGAAGTCTGCCCATGGTGGATACTGGGTGAGTGGCTATGAAGGTGGCATGAAAGGGTATGAGGAAACATTGGGATTGGGTGGGGAGCATGAGTTGGCACTGGAATAATGAGGTGATAATCCAGGGTGGTGAAGGGATGGGGGCTAGAGGGCCTAAATTTGTAAAACAACTGGGACAAATTTCCAGAGAACCAAGGCGGGCCTGCTAACCAGGCCGCTTTGGTACTCACCTGCCTCAGTGGCTGCCTACAACCTGCTTCCAGGATGGGTGGGCCCAGTTCCACCCGCCCCCACCTCCCAAGTGAAAATTGTGTTGAATGGGACCTCTTAAAACAAAACGAGACTGCCAAGTCGGGAAATTTCCCAACTTGAGTTACCAACTTTGGTAACGAAAATGTAGCCCCAGATTTTTGAGAGAAGGATGACATTTAAATAAATAATGATTAGATATTAGTCATTTCTGACGAGCAACATTCTGTTATATCCACATAAAGGGCCACTTTAGTCTTTGTAAAATGAATCAACTCTTAGTGGCTAGAACACTACCGGTTTGGAATGTCTTTCCCCAGCCAACTGTATTGCATCATTTTAATCTCCACCACAGACATTTTCCTTTTCACGTTAATTTAACTCTTTGGTGTTAAAGGCAGCTTGTATTAATACTTCTCTTCCCGTGTTCCTTGAAACATTCATGTGTAATCATTACATTTTAAAATGACTATGCAGTCGAAGTGAGTGGTGAGAAAAAGAAAAGCTGATATCAGTAAGGATAGCTCCAGCTATGAGACACTGGGCCCCATTGCATTAATTCTACTGGATACAAACTCAAGTGAGTCTTGAGTCAGCAGTAATGTTAAAAACAAGTTATAAAATTACATTCACTGCTACCAATAGTTGGTCTGACAGCATGGTTTGGGTAGCAAGTGTCACTACACAGGACAAAAATAAAATCTATTTCTATTTTAAAGCCTCAAATGGAACATTTGAAAATCCATTGATGCAGCACAAGGGCCACTATATTGATCCTGTCTTACACTTAATAGCAGCAGGTGTTTTGTTAGAGTATACATTTCTAAAGGGCATTGCAAAAGCCTCAAAATTTCTTTCACAAAAATGTAAGTGTCATTATTTATTACACTACACTATCACTTTTTGGGATGTGTAGGAGGAGGAGGCAGTAGTGACATTGGATAGGATAAAAATAAAGTGCAGTTACTTAAAAGGTTATCTGGGAGCAGTGGCCACTGCTGGGACTGCAGGACAAGGAATGGTGATGGAGGAAAAGGAGTCACATTTGATTTAAAACATGAACTCTGTTTCTCTCTCCACAGATGTGCTGCCAGACATGTTGAGTATTTCCAACACTTTGTTTTCATTAGTGATGGAGGCCCTGCAGGAGAGGTAAGTGGAGTGACCTCACCAGGGCCAGTCCGGCAGGGCCCGGTGAGGAGTGCACGGGGGAAGTCGGTGTAGAGGGCAGAGGGGGTCTTCTTTCGGGGGTGGCCTTTGCCGTAGGCAGGGCCCTCCATGGGACACAGAGCCCAAACAGGAGAGCTCCCCTGAGCCCAAAGACAGGCTGCTAGGACAGGCCATAGTGTAGACATTATCCCCACTCCCATTGCTTGAATACCAACAGGTATGGGATGATGCCCTTAAGTGGACACTTAAAGGTCCCAATTGGCATAGGGACATATAGGCCAACCTCCCCCCACTCCTGACTTAATTAAGGAGTTGTGGGAGGGCGGTGGTGTGGGGGGGAATGGAGAGGAGTTGGGAAGGCGATGGGCTCTCCACTCCGTGCGTTTCAGCCTGATTAAATGGAGCCCCCCAACCTACCAGTCTGCTCCCTGAGTCGGGGTGGGGGGAGGTGGGGCAGCGGCATTAAATAAAGATAGAAATTGCAGAGGATCTAGCCACAATCTTTCATCCCCATATTCAAAGTGGATTGAAGCAGAGGACTGGTGCAGGGCAAACATTACGTTTGTATTCAAATAGAGAAGGGGACAAATTTAACAAATGCAGGTCAGTCAGCAACACAGTAACTTCTAGAGACAATCATTTGAGACTAAATTAATTGACATTGAGAAAAGTATGGGCCAATAAATGAAATTCATCACAAATTTGTTAAAGGCAAATCATGTTTGATGAAGAAATGGAGAATGAAATGATGATTGATGTTGTCTGTATAGATTTTCAAAAGTCGATCGACAAAGTACCACATGATAGGCAAGGTAGTAAAATTTAAATCCGTGGGATTAAAAGAGTTAGTGGCAGTATCACCATAAAATTGGCTAAAGTGCAGAAAACAGAAAGTAGTTGTTAATAGCTTTTTCTTTTCCAATTGGAGCTCATGGACTTGTTTGCTACTAAGATTGAAGCCATTTGATCAGCCACTTCCTGTGCTTTCCTTAGCCTTCCAGGCCAAACTTGGTGCCTTTGCATGAGCCCTGAACTTCTATTTTTTGCTAGTTTCTCTCCTACCCACTCTTAATCTCTCCCCAAGCTCATCTTGTCTGAGATACAACTTCTATTCTCTCCAAAACAAAACAAAAACAGAATTACCTGGAAAAACTCAGCAAGTCTGGCAGCATCGGCAGAGAAGAAATCAGTCAACGTTTCGAGCCTTCATGGCCCTTCGGCAGAACTGCCAGCTTTTAGCTTTTTGTTTTTATCTATTCTCTCCACCCTATTCCAACTAAACTACTGATTACCCAGCTTCCATGCTAGCTGACATTGTTAATGGTTTCCTCTACTTCAATCTATCTACACCCTACTCTCAAAAGAAAGTGCTTGACCCTCCATTTTTGCAAATGACTGTCCCATCTCCTACTCCCTTTCCTCTCCAAAGTCTTTCAATGCATTTTCACCTTCCAAATCTGTGCCCATCTTTACCTGAAATCTATGCTTGATTCCTTCCAATCAGGTTTCTGCTCCTGCCACAGCACTGAAACAGCTGGCAAGGTCACAAATAACATCCTATGTGACTGAGACAAAGTTAAACAATTCCTCCTTGTCCTTTTTGCCTGTTTTCAGTCTTCGATTTGGTTGCCCACACCATCCTCCTTCAGAGCCTTTCCACTGTTGTACGAATGGGTGCAATTGATACTTGCCTGGTTTTATTCTCATCAGTCTAAACTTGCCCAGAGAACTGTTTGCCATGGCTTCTTTTCCTGCTCCCACACAGTTCCCTCTGGTGTTCAAGGGTCTTTTCTCAACCCCCCTCCTCTTTCTCTTCTAGAAGCTGACATCATTTGAAAACATAATGTCAGTTTCCACACATACAGTGACACACTCTTGACTCCTTCACTGTCTCTTACTTGTCATAAAGCTTGTCTGGCATTCAGTACTGGATGAACATAAATTTCTTCCATTAAATATTGAGAAGAGTGGAGCCATTGCCTTTAGGCAGCATCATAAATTCCGTTCGCTAGCTGGATGACGGTTTCAGCAGCAGATGAGCTGAAGCAATGTTTTGGAAGTGAAGCCACTAACTCCATCCCTCTCCCTGGCAACTGGCTGAGGCTGAAACCGACTGTTTCCAGCCTTGGCATCTTACTTGACCCAGGGATGAGCTTCTGGCCACATACCGCGTCATCACAAAGATGTCATATTTCCACTTCCAAAACATTACCTCAACTCATCTGCTGCTGAAACCATCATCGGTGCATTTGCTACCTATTCCGATGCAGTCCCACATTCTACTCTTATAAACTTGAGGTCATCCAAAACATTCACCCATCACTCGTGTGCTATACCATGCTGAATGCACACATGCGTACACAAAAGGTGGAGCAATTAAAATCAGGGATGCTAAAGTGGCCAGAATTTGAGTACCCCAGATATCCCAGGGCTGTGGGTTGGAGGACATTACAAATATAGGAAGGAGCATGGCCATGGAGGGATTTGAAGACCAGGATGAGATTTTAAAGTGGAGTCTTAGCTTAAATGAGATTCAGTATAGCATAGACGCTCTTTTTAATTTTTTAATTGTAGACAAAGATTTTCATTATTTTAACATGAATATTTATGATTACATAATAGAACACAAAACATGTGGGCTGTCCAGGCCTCTGAATGTTGTTATGAAAGTATAATAATTTTCATAATATTGTTCTGGTTTATTGTCAAGTAGGTTATGGATGTGAGTGTAGATTGTTCTGTCTCTATGGTTTAATTACATTTGGTGTCAGGTAGACTGCAAGCTTGAACTTATCCAAAGAAGTTAGGTGTAGCAGCGTACTTGAAATGCTAATGAGTAAACATGGATGCTGTCTTAGCATATAAGGGGTGAAAAAAATTGGCATTTTTAGATGTGAAGGAGCCGGATAAGCAAGGCCAAGCAGTGTGTTTATTTTTCCCCAAAGGCTACTGACAATATTGACATCATGAAAATTTTTTATGGGAAAAGTGCATTTCCAAAGGCATATGGAACAATAGAATTTACAGATTAAAGAGATGGAAACATATATATAGGGGATTGAAAGGCTATGTTGGGGACCATGTAAGATCTAACAGGTGTGTGTGAAACAACCTTCGGGAAGCCTCCAGCCATTTGTGCATATGTCTGGTGTGTCCAGTAATTAAAGTTGGAGACAAGCTTTTAGAATTTTACTGTCAAGTGGGTACCGTGTAACTTGCTGGCTTACTTTTTAAATTTAAAATCTATTTTGGACAGGTAAATCTATTAACAGGTATTTTTCACGTCAATGCATTATTACCTTTGACCATCATGCAGTGCAGAACAGCACTGTGAAATTATAAACCCACACTTCTGAAGGTTTGTAGGAAGTGCAGAAAATTTGGAGTCCCACAAGTCCTTTTGGCTACAAAGCACATTAATTTAAATAAAAGCCTTTCACTCCTAGCAATGTGCATTAATGCTGCAAACCTTGAATCAGACATTGTCTAGCCACAGGACTTATTGGTTTAATACTTGGTACTGAATTGCCAAAATACATCAATACAAGATAATTATAGTTAAATGCTTGCAAACCTTTTCATTTATTCTTAGGACATGAGCAAGCTCACTAAACAATAAAAGATGTTTTGCATGTTTTAAACCCTTTGCATGCTGAATTGACAAAACTTTACAAGAATAGTCATTATTGAAATGGAACTGTTGATACAACTACACTTGGACAAAAACAATTATTTAGGAAGCACTAGAAATGTGTCTAAACAAGTCCACATTCAATTATATTACCTGTCTCTATTATAGCTAAAACCACCTACGTTTTCATTTTAAACTCATACCACACATGATTAAGGGTGATCAGAAGAAGCTGACTCCAGAGACAAATCTTGTTTTGGGCCTCAAATCATGCCAAAAATTGCTGATGAAACTTTTTTTTTCCTGTTTGTAAGTACGTATGTAGTAACATGATAGAAAAAACAAATCACCACTGCCTAAGTTGCATGAGGTATCATGATGAAATTTGCACATGGATTCTAATTCTGGCCTCCTGCGGGTCTCCACAGGAGGCCAGAATTCAAATCCATGGATTTGGGTTCCTGTGAATCTCCATGTACCTCCCTCACTCCACCCCCATCTCTGCAAGTTTCAAGCAAAGTGCTCTTCTAAAAATATAGGATAATGTTTGCAAGTCCACGGGTGGCACAAAGATGGCGTCAGAACTGTGACAGAAAAAAAACCCAAATGCAATGGGGAGAATAGGCTTGCAGCTGGCAAGTGACATTAAATGTAAATATATGTAGCGGAATTCATGCACGCAGGGCTAATTCCAAGCATCGGCTTGGAAGACTGATTTCTGTATTAAGATAATTGAGTCGGAAAGAGACTTTGGTTTTATAGTGCACAAGTCTATAAAGGACACCAACGACAACAGCAGTTAGTGCTTATAGAACAACATTAAGGCAATGAAACATCCCAAGGCGATTCACAACAGCATTATAAAACAAAATGGGACATCGAGACACATCATGTCAGATGACCAAAAAGTTGCTCAGAGTTGGGTTTTGAGGAGTGTCTTAAAGGAAGAAAGCGACGTAGAGAGATGGAAAGATAAAGATAAAGATAAAGATAAAACCCGACATTGCAGCCAGCAGGTAAAACATCCCTTTTCCTACCTGCCACTGCACTTAGTGCAAATCTGGGATGATTCCGCCCTTGATTAAAGTATTTAAATTGATAATTTACATGGACAGGTTATTTGAATTCCATAAATTAGGAAGAATGAAGGTCATGCATACAAGTTAGATAAGCACAAAATTTGTTAGCCATCAGGAGGTTTTTCTTTTTCTAGAGCATCATTTGACCTTTGAAATAAGCTGTTGGCTCATGCAGTGGGCATAGATGCATTGCAAACATTCCAAAGTTCCTGGAGGAGGCAGATATTGCTGCAAATGGGAGCTTGGCCAATATACCACATGGTCATTGTTACCTCTTGTTTCAGTTTTTGATAAATCACCTTCATGGGTCAGAGAGGATTTTTGCAAAATTGTTTTTTCCCCAAGAATCGGCCTTGGGTTTTTGCATTCTAATTTAGCCTCCCCTGGGTGATTACAGGGCTGTTAATGGGTCAGGAGAATTGGAGTCATGTTGCCTGGTTGCAGCATAGCAGAGATGGGATGGACATTGATGGACCAGCTGCTCTTTGTGTCAATCTTTTTAATGTACTTGCCCTTTGTACTTAACCAATGGAACAATTTTTCCATTTCCTCCATCAGATTTGCTTGTGAACTGTGAGCAAGATCATAATTTTACTACTAATTATGATTTAATTATTTGTCAGCTTTGTGTCATTGACACACACTTGCAATATTTAGTTTGAGATTGTTCTTACTTGGACTCAAATATTAGAGAAAAGGGACACTCACAATTCATCAGCCTAGTTTTGAACCTACAAATCTGTGTTTGCCAACCGAACAGGCATCATTCACTTTTTTGGGTGAAACACTAAGTGATTATTTTTAATGCGTACCATTTAGTGTTAAAATATTAATGCTAATCAATAATGCAAGATTTGCTTATTAAATAATTTTTAACATGGTATTTAGAAAGTAATGTGTGTCATCACTAGCAATATTAGGGAATTGCAGCACTTACAGCCACACTATTACCAATTATGTGGAGATTAATTTATAATAACCAGGTTTTTAATGCATTATCTGGGTGCACAATGTCCTACGAGCCCATTTACAAATAAATATCATACGTTCAGCAAAGCTTTGTTCATACATGGAACTGATTTAAGAACTAATAAGTCCAGGCAATGGAGAGCTGCAAATAAGGATGAAAATGGAAATCAAGTGATTTTAGAATAAGGAAATATTCAATTGGTTATACAATTCAACATTGGTAACAAAAGGTTTGGCAAAACTGAGTGAAACTTTAATAACTTCTAATATGTCAGCTTGAAAGACATGTTCATTGGAACCAGTGCTGATTTAGACCAACATGCCTAGGCAGCAGCTTGAAAACCTATTCCCAGGTCAACATTTAAGAAAAGATAACAAATAGGTAATTGATGATTGAAGGGGATAAAAGGTGGCGGGCGGGTGTATATTGCAATAGGACTACTACTCAGGCGAAGTAATACATATCTAAACTGCCTGTTTCTGGGTTGTCATTTTCATGTAAGGCAATTCTAAGTAATGACTGTGGCAGTCCTCAGTTCTGCTGAAAGATTTATACTCAAAATGTTAGAACCTGCATCTTCTCTTTATTTTAGGTCATGTCTGTTCCAGTTATCTAATTCAACACATTCAAGAAAGAATCAGCACTCAGTATTACTCTCCCACCTGACTGAATTTCATAAGTCATTACCTCCCAGCTGCATTGTTCAACATTGAAAAAGAATTCAGAAATGTATATATTGTTGTTGTTGCCCAGACATGTATTGGGTAAAATATTGCAACAAAGCAGTTGCTGGTTCAGTAGGATAAGCTTTTATTGGCACTTCACCTACAACTTGCACCGACTTGGGAGGAAACCTCCGGGCAGGCTTCTCTAAGGAGCAACATTACACTCCGCCTTGCATAAAACACATACGTTTCACCAACAAAACAAGTTGTGAACAGGTCACTTAAGGAGAACTACTTTCTTGCAAGAAAGAATCCAAATGGTGTGTGGCCTGTCAGCGGTTGGGCCCTTTTATTGCAAGCTTTAGCATTTTTGGAAGGTAATCTTGGCAAGTCTCACATACAGAATTTGCTTCAAATCAAATTGTACAGTACAGAAAAACATGGATGAATACATCATTTTGGCCAATTAATTGCACTGGGAAATAGCATATTAACCAAACCAGAGAATCAACATAGTTTATAAACAAAAATGGACACTTGTACACTGAATATACTATAGGTATTCAAAATATTAAACTATATGGAAATGTGAACAGTTCCACTGCTGCTGTCTGGGAAGCCTGTACCATTTTGTCCAGCCCCACACAAATTTTGTGATTGATATTTTATGAAAAGTCTCAATTTTACTCAACAGTAAATGGCCAAGGGTAATTATTACACTGGAATAGAATCGCAGAAAGATGTCACTTATCAAAACAAATGAACAGCTTAATTGGTTGAGGGGCTGAGGTCACGTAACAAAGTCCAAGAGCAACATTCTCTTCCGTGTAATCCCCAATAGAATACAATAAAACAGGCCCAATATGGCACTCCTAACAGTAGAGTCAGTATCTAATAAATCATTTGCTAATGTAGGCATTTTCAGCCACAATCATTTTAGTGTGAAAACCACTACAATATGGTCCTTAAGTAATTAAAGAGTAACAGTCAATCTCAGCATAAAGAATACATCCAAGACTGGGTATAATAAAATTCCCTGCATGCCTTTGTTGCTAGGGTGATCATAGCAATTTTCTAGAAAACATTATAAAGTACTCTTTGTAACAGTCTTCGGGTCACCAAAATGACCTCGGATACTAAGCAGTCTGGTTGAGCAAAGCAGTTTCAGATCATAAATGACCACACAGATGGGAATCATGGAGGAAATATCTAAAACCTTTTTGTGAGACTGTTCTATAATTTTAATGACCCTGTGTAAACACTTCACATTTTAAAATCAGGAATTCATTTTAAGATTGTAAAAATAAAAAGTAATGGAGCCAACACGGTTATTAAACAGTATTTGTTGTATCTGTAAACTCTTTATAGTTTCCCTAACTGCACCTCCTATATTTCATTGAGGTGCTCTGACCAGCAAGGTTGCAGGTTCTGGCCTGGCTCCCTAGGCACCATGAATACCAGTACCGCTTCCAACTCAGGTTTTCTGTAGAGTTGGCGGGACCTTCTGATTGTTTTGCTGCTTTACTGACCATTTGAGCAGGTGTCTATGGGAAGCAAGCAGTAACGTTCTAAAATTCAAACAGAGATCTGCAGGGCTGGGGCCTGGTGAACCATCGTGGAAAGCAATTTCTATAGAGTCTAACGCTTTCTGAAATATAGACAATACACAGAAGATGTCAAATATTTATCAAACGACAACCATTTCCAGGCCTTTGGCTAATATAATGAAGCTACTCTAATAAAGCTTCGCTTATCATGACATCAGAGTGATTTATTTAACCAGTTTTCAGCCCAATTTATTTATCCAATTCTAGTTCCACTGTATCATGGCAATACAAACAAATATTGTGCTGCGGGTTTAAGTATTTTAACATCCAAGTGTACGTTTCTACACAGTTTTTCAAAAATGCAGTTCTTAATGAACTCATTCTACTTGTCTTGTTTCCTCCAACTGTTAGATTTTCTCCCATTCCCCACACATTACTTGGAAGGGCCTGCCACTAATCCCTGGGGCATCCCACTTGGTATTTTGCCCAAATGATATTTTTCCCCTTATGTATAGTCACTATTTACCTTGAATTCCCACTGCATCCAAATTTCAACAGCAGCCTTTTGTGAAGAATTTTATCAAAGGCCTTTTGGAAATCTATGTATACCACCTCGTAGTTTATCACTGTCAACTTGGAATATCTGTCCCTCAACAATATTATAAGGAACTGACTAATCAAGCAGAGTCTTAACCAGGTTTGCTGTTATTTGTTAGATTATTTTCTCACAGCTAGCCCTGGAGTTTGCCTCTGATAAACAAGTGCATTAAATATACTGAAGTTATTTAGTGTGTGAGAAATTAGTTACCAACCTCTGTCACTGAAATCATTAATACAAGGTGACAATGTCATCCATATGTTTATACAATTTTAGACTGAGTTTAAACATTTTAGCATAGCAAACACTTGGAACTATATTCATTTATAGCTGCTTAGATCATGGGACATTTTTAATATCCTGAATAAATACTAAAGTATAATTACTTTAAGGCAGCAAATTACCATCCATCAATAAAGAGCAGAACCAACACATCATTCAATATTTACTTGTTTAGCAGCATGGTATTGTTGCTGTGGTAACATTGGATGCCTTTATTAGATTAACAGTATATAAATGACCAGGCCTGGCTAGTACTCTCTTTACGGCCTGTCAGCACAGTATTGGGATCTGTACATACAAATTGATGACAATTGAAACAGCACAAATGGAGTAAAGCCTTTGCGCTGCTTCAATCATTTCCACTTGGCAAGTAGCCTTTGAAGCTAACAATTTTGATGTTAATTCCTAGCAATCGAAGTCAAGTATCAATTAACCATTACATTTCCTACTATTTATCATTTTGCATTGGTCCTTGCTATCTTTCTAGTTTTGAAATGTCAATATTTTCTAATTCAATTAAACATATAATGAATAACATGTTCTAAATTTGAAAATAGCTTCCTTATATTGAGGAGATTACTTGTGACATTAAAGACATACAAGAGAATAATGGATACCCAGGAGAGTGCAGTAGGCAATGATTTAATTCAAAGGTTCAGGTGATATCATTAATGGAAGAAACTGGAGCACTTTGAATTACTCAAATCCTTCAAAGATATCAATTGCTAGAAACCACACCATCTTCTAAATCTATTATGAAGCATACGAGGGCATACATTTTATTTTCTATGCTGTTTTCATCCAGGGAAATCTACAGGTGTGATGCATGAAGACATCTCCATTGGAGCGACTAACAATTGAGAGTCATCATTCTTCTTTTATTGAATGATATTAGCAGTTAGAGAACATTGTAATTATACTGTGAATCTCATTAGTGTAGTCATTTCCAGGAAAACTGTTCCTTCCTGTCACAAGACCACTTTCTTTCATCTAAACTACACCATGTGACCTGGAAATAGTAGCAAATTGGACATCCATAATGACAGTTGTGGGAACTGGTCGATTTGCTGGGTGGAGGCAGGGGAAGGGGGAGAGAAAGAAAAATTATCAGTACACAGAAAGTGGCAGTTTAAGAATATTTAGGGGGCAAGATCATGGCTAGAAGCATGGCATTCGCTATAAGGCAATCTCTGCCTTCTAATCAATACAGAAACTAGTCAACATTTCCTCTTACGGTTACTGCTGTTATTGGAACTCCACGTTCATGTTATGACCTTATGAACAAAAAATCATTGGCATTGACTCATTTCAATATAAATGTTAAAAAAATGCTGTGATTCATTCCAAAGGGCTATCAAATTTCTTGGCAAAGTGTTTCACATGATCAAACATAATTTCCAACCACATTTAAGCGGGATTTTTATTACATGGCCAAGTAATTGCATTTGTAAAACGACTTTTAACTTTAGCTAAGCTAAACTCAATAGTAACATGACAAACAGTTGTGTCCTCCCACTTTAAACTCAAGAAATTAAATTTTAAATTAATGCCTTTTTCAACTGCAGTGGCATATTTCCCGTTATTAAAGTCATAAAAATGTTACTATTTCAGGAGAATATTCACTTAAGAAAGGGAGAAAAACAGCGCAAACACATTTCTTTTATGGAAAAGCTTACGATGAATAGTTAGAAATGCAGCCTGCTGCTGTCAGCATTGTCTTAGTCCCTTCCTTATTTGGAACACCATTCCATTCACTGTGCAAACTATATATCTAGCTTTTTGTAAACCTATCATCAGTCAGACAATACAGGAAAAAAGCCACACTTCATGTCCATTCTTTTTTTTCAAAAAAGTAAACTTCTTGAAGTTTTACAAACTGCAGTTCTGGTCTCTGGCAAAATTATGAGGAACACATTCCTCTCTGCCCTCAGCACACGTCGCTACAGTTTAGACTTTGAAATTCATTTAGGAGATTTAACTTCTTGTTGCTGACAAAGGTTATAAAAGACTTGCTGATATGAGGAACAAGACATGTATGAAAAATAACTTCCTTATTCCAACAAACGGCATACAATTTTTGAAAACTCCAAGTCTCAATAATTCCAGTAGGAAACATAAATGAAAGACAGACACTGTCTGCTCAGGAAAAGGAACCATGGCCAGCAATATACAAACTTCAAGTGGAGCAGTTACCACAGTTAGCAGTGAGCATATAAAAAGACTCTAAAATAAAGATTTCTGTAACTTACCTGAAATTCTGACTCTGTCCATTAGTACAACAAACAGCATTTACAGTAGTATCCACAGCAATATTGTTTATCTTATCAAAAGTTTTCTGCAAGTGTCTGATACAATCTCTTCAATCTGTGCAATCATGAATACACCATATTACCACATTACCATGTGCTGATCATATGTTTGTACCACACACTGAAGCAGCATTGTCAGCCTGTGGCTTAAAAACTGAGCACGTGACTACATTCATAAGCTTAAAATAACCTACCAGAAGGAGGCAACTGTACATCCTAAATATACATCTGCACAGTAATTCTTCTGATAATCATTTTTAAAAATAAAATATCTGAAGTTCTCAAATTCAATTACAAAAGTGGACTGGAGTTGAAAATTATATTATTACAATATGGATTGTAATACTAATGCATCATTTACCTTGGAGGAAAAATTTAGTTCCTATATTTCTATGAAATTGTCTCGGAGCAGAATGACAATTATATTCAGAATAAAAAATGAGTGGGAGTGTGATACTGGGCTCCAACTTACTGGAAGAAATTCTAATGACGCTTTAAACCCCAAGAGGGCTACTCAAAACGATTAATAAATACTTCAGGAAGTGAGGCTACATTAGAGCCTGTAATACAGTCACACAAGTTTTATTTTATGTTCAATAAAATGAACCGTATCTCAGCACTTGCATTTCAACTCGATGCCTTAGTCTTCTGACTGGCAGTGCAGCAGTTTGAGGCCATCAGAATAGTTGTGTTAGAAATGGGCTCTATCCACATTGGATGGTATGGAGATCAGTTAGTTTATTTGGCTAGATGGCTGGATTGTGGTACAGGATGACGCCAACAGCACAGGTTCAATCCCTGTGCCGACTGTGGTAGTTCATAGAGGGCTACATCCTAGCCTTGCCTCATGATTGATGTGGAGTGCTGCCAATCAAGTGATATAACCATCTCTCTCTCTCTCTCAGAGATGCCTATGGTCCATTGTAGACTATGGCTAATTACCTTGTCTTACACATCAGGTGACAGAATGGCAAATTATCAAAGTACCTGCCAATGACAAGAGATAATAATGTATTTTCTTGTAATGTGAGTTATATATAGAGGACACTGGTAAAATGTTACAAGGCTGCAGCACAGGAGGAGTGATGACAATCAAATGCAGGATTAAAAGATGAAACTATTCATCATGCTCTTGAAAACTCCACAATTCTGTTCTAACTTTCAATGCATCCACACATTATAATGTAACCAATTTTTAAAAACAAACATTGTCAGAGCTTCTTCATAGTAAGAATCTGCATCCTCCAAGTTCTGACATGATTGCCAAGTTTGTCTGTCCAACTTGTTGCCTTGTGACAGGAAATAGGGGCGTTCTACAGCCTATTGTCAGAAGGCTAAGGTCACAGTCACACATTATTTTTCAGTAACATCTATTCATCCTGTCAACCACCCCTAGCTGATAAGAAGAATAGAGATTGTACTGCCCTTTGTTTCACAGCAGTTCTACAGATACTAATACGTAATAGCGTTAGGGGGACGTAAATACTCCAAAAAATTAAACAATGAAAATTTTGAAGAAGAATTTGTTTAATAAGCCCCAATGCTGGAGTCTGTTGCAGGCCCAAATCTTGCAAACTCGGAGAGGTAGTGCAGTAACTGAAGGTGTAGCCTCTCCAGCTGTCTATCAGGGGTCATGTGATGTTCTTGGAGGCTCCCACCAATGAGCCCGAAGCACGGGTAGTCTGGGGGTGGGACGTCCTGACGAGAGTCCTGATCGAGCATGTAGCACCTGAAAAGCTCTCTGTAATAAAGTTTATTTGTTTTCTTGTTGAAACCTGCCCGCTCCGTCAAGTCATTACAGATAGATAGAACAGCAAAGGGATACAAAGCAAGTGGTGAGAGCCTCAAAAATAGAATATGAGAAACAACATGTGAGAGATGTCAAGGACAACACTAAAGGGTTTCACAAATATACTAGAAGTTAGTTAGTTAAGGGTAAGAGTGGTGAAGAGTATAAACAGAGGCCATCAATGTAGGATAGTCACTAAGAAATCCAATAGGGAATTCAGAAGAAACTTTGTTACCAAAAGTGTGAAAAGAACTTGGAAGCCACTAACACAGGGAATAGTTGAAGTGAATTATATGGATGCATTTATGGGGAAACTAGACAGGCATTGACTGGTTGGGCCAGATGTTCTGCTTCCATGCTATAGATCCCATGCAAATAGTCTATATATAGCACGGTTATCACATAGTACATGAAATTTACCATAGCCAGAATCTTCCGTGTGGCATGTGGGGTGTGCATCGGGTGTGCATCCCCACGTCATCGCGCATCATTCCGATCTTCCGTGCAGCGGGCGCGCACAGGACGGCCGTTAATTAACTAATTAAAGCGATTGTCAGGTCAGGCGAAGAGCCCAAGCGGCCTTCACATTTTTCATGAAACCTCATCCATGGGCGGGTTGAGGTTTCATGAAGGGTTTATTAATTAAACAAAATGTATTATGAAAATTCATAAACAGGTCCCAGCTCGTGTGACAATGTCACATGAGGGGACATGTCTGAGTAATTTTATTTTTTCTTTTTTCCAATGTTTTATTATTAAATTAATCTCCCTGAGGCAGCTCTGTGACTCAGGGAAATTTCTGCGCTCTTTCAGGCCCCGACTCTCCCTCCTCCTCCCACCCGCACAGGTAGCGCTCAGCGTGGCCCGCCCATGTAAAATGGCGGTGCGCAGCCGATCGCAGGCGGTGATTGGCTCCACCCCCACCCGCTCCCGACCAGCGTGCCTGACTGGGAGAAAATTCTCCCCCATGTTTTATATTTTTATTCTTTTCCCGCCATTTCTGTCCCGTCTCCTGTACTGTTGCTGGCACAAACAATTCCAAATAATGTTACCTATTCAAGTTAGGTTGCTTTTTCCTTTGAGGGAACATGATACAGATATCAAAAATATTATGCTACCATGGAATATTAGGAAGCAAGCTTGCTGCTCTAACATGTTCTGTGTGCATTAGCAGCAGTGCTGCGAAAGAGAGGCATTGTTATGGAACTGTTCTCCATAACAGAGGGAAAATTCAAAGCAGGCCATCCTTACCTATATCCTGGCTTAATGACACAGTCAAAGCAGCATCTGCTGAAGTCTGGAAGATGGTAATCTATCTACTCTCTATTCTACAGAATAGTTCATAAGCTAGAAAGACCCAAAATTAAAGAAAATATAAAAGGAAAGATAAAGCAGACATCAGGAAGTTAAACCAAAGAACAGCAGTTGACACAAATACAAGGTTTCACGAAAAATTATTTCATACACTGGGCAGAATTTTCCCAGCTTGGAGGAAGTGGGTTTTGATGTGAGCGGGGTGGATAAATTCCAGAAATTAGAAACCTAGAAAATAGGAGCAGGAGTAGATCTTCAGCCCTTCGAGCCTGCTCCGCCATTCAACATTATCATGGCTGATCCTCTATCTCAATGCTGTACTCCCGCTCGCCCACCCATACCTCTTGACATCTTTTGAGTCCAGAAATCTATTTCCTTCTTAAGTATATTCAGTGACTTGGCCTCCACAGCCTTCTGTGGAAGAGAATTCCACAGGTTCACCACCCTCTGAGTGAAGACGTTTCTCTTCACCTCAGTCCTAAATGGTCTACCCTGCATCTTGAGATTGTGACCCCTTGTTCTAGACCCCCCCAGCCAGAAGAAATATCATCCCTGCATCCAGTCTGTCCATTCCTGTCAGAATTTTATACATTTCAATGAGATCCCCTCTCATTCTTCCAAACTCCAGTGAATACAGGCCTAGTCAGCCCAATCTCTCCTCATGCGACAGTCATGTCATCCCAGAAATCAGTCTGGTGAAACTTTACTGCACTCCCTCTATCACAAGTTTATCCTTCCTTAGGTAAGGAGACCAAAACTCCACACAAAACTCCAGGTGTGGTCTCACCAAGGCCCTGCACAGCTGCAGTAAGATATCCTTGTTCCAAATCCTCTTGCAATGAAGGCCTACACACCATTTGCCTTCTTAACTGCTTGCTGCACCTGCATGCTTGCTTTCAGTGATTGGTGTACAAGGACACCCAGGTCCCTTTGTACACCAACATTTCCCAATCTATCACCATTTAAATAACACTCTGCCATTCTGTTTTTCCTACCAAAGTGGATAACTTCACATTTATCCATGTTATACTGCATCTGCCATGTATTTGCCCACTCAGTTAACATGTCTTGAAGCCTCTTAACATCCTCCTCACCACTCACATTCCCATCTAGCTTTGTGTCATCAGCAAACTTGGAAATATTACACTTGGTTCCCTCATCCAAATCATTGATATGTATTGTGAATAGCTGGAGCCCAAGCACTGATCCCTGCGGTACCCCACTAGTCACTGCCTGCCACTCCAAAAGTGACCCATTTATTCCTACTCTCTGGGCAGGATCTTCCGGTTGGTGAGCGGGGGCGGGTCCACATGCCAACGCGTAGAGTGATGCGGGATGACATTGGGTAGAACTCCCGACGTCACCCTGCGTCATTTCCATTTTCAGGTTGGCGGGGTTCAGCCAAGTCAGCTGCACACCCGATGGCCTGTCAACGGCCTATTGAGGCCATTGAAAAATTAATTAATGGGCTTGCCCATCCAACCTTAAGGTTGGTGGGCAGGCTGGGAACCCTGGCGGGAACCCAGGTCCTTGGGCCTAGACTCCAGGAACTGACCTCCCTGACCACCCTAGTCACCAATAATGCCTCATGTATCACATTGGAATTCCCTCTCTGTCCTGGTGTTCCATTTTCTGTCTTTAAAATTCCAACATTATTCAGTGCACCTCCCCTTTAAGATGGGCAGGCTGGCTGCACCACGTGATCTCAAAACAACATTGTTCACCACCCAAACCCCCACCCCTCCCACTCTTCTTCAATTGAGCACAGAGGCAGCTGGCAGTATGAAGGAGGATGCCAGCATTGTGGAATCCACTCTGCTGGGGGGGCTGCTATCGGTAAGAGGTGGGTGCACCAAGTTTGCTGACTCCCATATCTAAAAAATGCAGCTAACAAGTTTGTGGTCCATTATACCTAATTGTTGGGTCAGGTCTGTTATTTCTATTTCTTCCTGCTCTTCTCTTGGGCAGAAGAGTGGAAAGCAGTAGAAGGACTGGTAGGCTGGTTACAGTCCCACAGGCAGCACAGTGAATGCTCCTTCTTTGGCCATAAAATAGTTAGTCCCATAGGATAAGAATCCATAAATTTTTCCGACAAACCACACAATGAGGAGAGAACTGCCCGTACTGCAGGACATCCCTCCAGATGTCAAACCCAGAATTCAGGTCTTCACTCAAGTGTGAGTAATGGGCTTTGAATTCTGCACTTTGACTCAGAGGTGGGAAAGCTACTAAGTCAAAGATTTGGATCATGATTGAAGGAAATCCTTTGCACGCAAGTCCAAATACAAGTGGCTTCCTCAATGTCTTGCTTTCAGAGGGAGAGTGAGGTGAGTGATTCTCAGTCCTCAGGCACACAGGCACACATCTGCTTTCATTGCCAGTAAAGTTTTCCCATTTGAACTGTGTCCTTGGAGTTTATACCCTACATTATTTGTGCCTCTCAAACTATTGAATTTTGACATGTGGCTTTATAACATGACTAAGTTTCTTGAAAGAAATACAAAGATCCGTTTAGTCAGTGCCATCTTTGAAATAGAGAGGAAGTTGCTGAACAACTGGACCCCCTTTTACTCAGCTAGAATACTCTGACAGTGAACTTTTAAAATTTGCACTGTATACACAATATTATGGTGAATTTAAATCCACAACTCAAATCCTGTGCTGAATCCACCAAAAGCACAGTGAACTGAGGGGCGTTCCCTTATGAAATGCACAAATTTAAAATTTACCACTACAATAACCAACATAACAGAGAGCCACCTAAAGCCACAGCAACTGTAACTTTCAAAAGCCACTGTCGTCATAAAAAATGTAGTAAATCTTCATAAACAGATGACATTGGGGCACAAATCATATCTGAATAAATAATATTATCAATGTTGCTCGGATCCAATCAAGGCAGCAGGACAAGAGGACACAAGATCAGTGCTGGGGAGATGAAGTTTAGGATAGATGACAAAAAATTTTGTGTTGACATAGGGTGATCAGTAGCTGCAGTAGGATGCCGGGAAGCTGAGCTGAAGCCAGAAGTCTGAATCAATTTAAGATAGGGGAGTGGGATTAATGTAATTGTCCTTGCAGATGACAAACCAAATGGCCTCCTTTGGTGTTGTAACCATTCTATAATTTTATTCTATATGATGTAAAGGGGAAACATGGGTTGTAATTCAATTGACTTCTGTGATACATCACTGACTTCCCTGTGTGCTCACTATGAACTATACCATTCTTTTTCAGCACATGTATTGTGACACATGACACATGTGATGAGAGAAATGTCACGTTCATAAAATGATTTTTATTCAAGCATTCTGCAGTCCAGACTCTTTTTGATTTGACTTGAACAAAAACTCGATGCTCACACCTGCTGCACAGCTAAAAATAGATTGCATGATAAAGGGGACAACTTGTAGTGTGAAAACTTCAGCAACAAACGCAGCCAGGCAGTAAACAGCAAGAAACAGATACCGTGACCGAACAAGGGCTGATTAATAGCTTTCCTTAATAAGATACAGTCAGCTGATTAAAACAAGTCAAGATATTTGAACCATGTTAGCAAACAAGGAGGATTTAAGTAAACATGATTGAACTGCTGCTCAATTACAAGGTCTTCAAATTAAGACGAAAAGATGTATTGCAAAACTTCAATATAGCAGATGCAATGTCTTTAACAATGCAAATTGTTCTTCCACACCTGGCAGACATTGAACAGACTTTTGGGAGCACACCCATTCAGAAATTAATTCGACAAAAAGAGACTCCCCAGTGTAACACCACCATTTAGGCTTAGTGATCTGAAGGGCAAACCACATCTAAAATAGAACCACAATGTTGTAAAGTTTGGTTTGGTCTCTCACAAAGAGGTTGTGAGACTTGTATGGTTTAAACTTAAATCATTTATTGTTAACCCATAACTATATACATATCCCATGGTCCTGCCATGCATGAGTGCTGACTCCATGCTGGCTTCTTGTAGATTCTACTCCACAGTCTATCATGCCATGGACAGTACTGTTCTCCAGGTCCACATTAACCCTTGCTCTGCTGAACATATTTATATCACAATGACATGCTACTACCATTTAAAGGCATATACAACATCCCCCTTTCTTTTTTTAATTTCCCCCCTTCTAATGAAGCACAACTATATACAATACAATCTTCACTTTACTTGCTACCCCTTCTCCGTGGCCCCTCGCCCTCAAGTCTCTGACTTTATAAATTCAGATGGTCTTGAGGCTTGACAATTCTTCTAGATGTCAGTCCATCACGTTCGGTGAAATAGTAGTCTCAGTTGCTTTGGGTTGACTTTGTTGGTTTAATGCCAAAATTGTGGTAATCTATGTTTCCAATACTTGGTTGTCTCCATTTGAATCATTTCTTGCGTTCCTTCGAGTAGCGTTTCGCTTTATCGACAACCTATCTGCTTTGTTCAGACACTGTGGGTTTGTCCTGTTCCTTCCGAAGGGAATATGCATTCTGTTCATTCCTAGAGTGGACTCGGATTTTCTCTTTCTGTGAGGTCCGCCATGTTATTCCTGGACGTTGACATTTCAAAAATGGAACCTTAATACCACTAGTTGCACAATTTCAGGCAAACATTTGTTTACTCTGATTTTCCAATCCACTTTCAAGTTTATGAATCTTTTCATTCAGTTCAGCAACTACTCTGGTGAGTCCAGTTGTCCTTGTTTCAGAGGATCTGCAAGATCCTTATACACACCTAACTTTATCTGGGAACTTTAGTTCCTTTCGGAGTCTTTCTTCCATGGTCACTGACTGCTTCCTGGATCCTTCCAATTCACTTGCTAAATCCTGAACCTGTTTCTTAAAATGTTCCTTTTATACTTTTAAAGTGTGGATTTGCTCTCCCATACTGCAAACCTCATTTTATGTTCCTCGGGTTGGATCAAAATTCAAGAATTCCAATGTTCTTTTCATGATTAGGTTCCAACATTTCATCATCATTCATCAACATTTACTTTTCGTATGAGAAAGTTGGTTGTCTACACTGACCAGTTTTTCCTCAACAGAGCCTTATTCGTATGTGCTATACTTCAAGCTTAAATTCTTTAATTTTACTTCTGCCAATTGTTTCCGAGACTCTTCATGATGCTTTGTGAGAACCGCTACTTTTCTAAGCAACTGTTCAACTTTTTCTTGACATTTCAGGTTCTTGATTTTCATTTCAACCATGTCATTTTTCAACAACTCAATGCTTCTCAGTACATTTGAGACATCCCGTGCTTTTTCTTCTAGTTCCTTGAACTTCAGCATCAGTTTTACATTTTCCAATCTTATTTCTGTCTTTTCTTTCCATCTGCAGCACAGCTTTGTCCTGGTCCTTCAATTTGGTTTCACTGTTGGCCAGGTTTGTCTCAAGCGAAGTCTTAACTTGTTTCAGTTCTGTAATTGTACTGCTCATGGTTTCATTATCCTCTTGCAACCTGGATGGTTCCACTGCTTTTCCTTTCAATGTCTCCTCATTTCCATTCAGCTGGCTCTTCAGCTCTTCAGTCTCCTTTCTAATACCTTTTGGCTTCCTCCTGGAACATTAAACACTGCTCAGTCTTCTCTGTCAACTGGTTCTTCAGTTTGTTGAGAGTGACATCAAATCTATTTTGCTTCTCGTTGTAGTTTTCCAAAGGAACAAACTTTGGCCTTAAGGATCCTTGTAACGCATGAAGACCCTTCAAAGGGTTTTTCTTTTCTTTGCAGGGTCAATTGCTTCATCTTGAGTTTTCTTGTAATTCAGAGACCCCTCAAGTTTCTTCCATACTGCTATTCAAAACAGTCTTCATTTCTTCATACTGCTGAAATATTATGTAATCTTTTTGCATTTGATCTTGAAGCACAATCAGCTGTTCTTTCAACTGTTTATTTTCTTGTTGACCTCTTGCCAACTCACTCTGCACTTAAGTGCATTACTTTGCTGCTACTGATAGCTCCAGCACTGCTTTTGCTGAAGTGGTATTCAACATTTTTTTTTTTAACTCCTCATATTTTTCCATGGCTTCATATTAATTGTTTGAAGAGTCTTTCAAGGCCAAAAATTCTTTGAGTGTCTTTCCTGCCCACTGTTGTGCCTGGCTGTACATCTGGTTAAGCTCCCCAACTTCCACTTCAATTTGCCAACTGGGAAATTGAGGGTCATTATTTCCTCTTAGTACCTTTGTGTTTTCTCTGAATTTTTTTTGTTCAGATCTTGAACAGCTTGCTTCATTGAAGACTTCAGTTTAACGTGTGCTTTCAAAGGAACATACTCGTTTGAATCTTGTGCTTCAAATCTTCCAGTTCAGCTTTGATATGAACATTTTACTGTGAAATAGTTTCATTTTCTTTTTACAGGTTTTATTTCTTTTGGGTTACCTCAGATAGCTTTCCTTCATTCAATGCCATTTGCTTGCTCTGCACTGCCAGGTGCTGTTGCAGTTTGGGTACTGTGCAAGTATTTTCAAAAAAGCTCTATTTTTAAGCCTTATGGCGGCTTCTCAGCTTTTTCTTTCTTCTGAACTAAATTCTTCAGCATGTGCACTTCATTGCATTGACATGGTCTGTGACTATCTTGTCATTTGCTTGAGTATAGCCGTCCTCGCTTTGGGGTCTCCTCTGTCCCTTGCTCTGGAGTCTCCTCGTCTCTTCAGTGCTTTATTCGACGTGTTCAGGACCTGCTTTCCAGATTTGCCCTTTCCACAACTTGGAGTTTAAAATGTTTATCAAAGTCTTTTAATATCTCACCAAATATGGTTGAGGATTCATCCATACCTTGTTTTTTTGGTTATTTCATCTGTATATATACCAAACAAGCATACAATCTCCTCATTAATGTGTACTCCTTTTGATTTCCTGCTTAATCCTGACGTACTCTTGTAATCTAAAAGATTTCTTCTCCAAGGTTCCCGATCTTGGGTCTGGTTTAGTCCTGGCCTTAGCCAAAATGATTTTAATTTTCTCTCCAGGGCTATTTTTTTTTGTTATTACTTTAAATTGTTATTGCCTTTTTAAGAATGTCTGTGCAGGAACCATTTTACCCTCTCTTCAAGATGGCTCCATAACTGCCGTTTTTTTTCTTCTGAACTTTGTGCTTTTTTGGGTTCCTCGGGCTCCTGCATAGATCATGGGACTTTTTTTTCCAACTCTGCACAGCACAAATAAAAACTTTAAAACTATAGCAATCGTTTCAGGGCGATTTTTTTCTGCCTGCTGTTTAAACTTTTCCTTAAACTTCAATCAGCTCGGCCACCTGGTTTATGGTGCTGCCTATAGACCCCTTTGCTCGCAGCCCTCCCTCAGCTGCATTCTGAATGAGCTGATCCTGAGCCTGCAGCCTATTTTGAAAGGTTAATAAAGTTTTCTTTTGTAATTTTCTCACCCTTCTTGTAATTTGGCTATGTTTTTTGGACTCTGTCTTTAATCAGGTCTGTCTCATCATCTACACAGTAGATTCTCCTCATTTTGTCTGTTTTGTTTCCTTTTTAAAAAATTTGTTCATCCTTTTTTTTAAACCATCAGGCCAGATTCCTTGACTCTGCCTTTTTTGTTCAGGTCTGGCAATGGACCGCCATGTGATCTGGCGGATTCCTTCAGCCTCCACATCTGCAATGGAGCTTTCTATTTAGGCAATCTCCAATTGCATCTCCAATTGTGTCTCTAATTTAGGTGCACTTCTCGCAGGTCAGGCTTCTGTTTCTTTTGGCTTTCAGTCCTTGCAATTCTGGGGTCCTTCTCCAGCCACTTTGAGGCTCTGGGTTCATTCATTTAGCTGCCACCATGTTGTAAAGGTTCAGTTGGTCTCTCACTAAGAGGTCATGAGACTTGTATGTTTAAACATAAAACTATTTATTGTTAACTCATGACTATGTACATATCCCAGGTACTGTCAAGCATTGGTGCTGCCTCCTTTTAGACTCTACTTCACAGTCTGCTATTATGTGACTTTATACATCATATCATGGGCAGTACTGTTCTCCAGTCCCACATTAACCCTTGCTCTATTGAACACATTTATATGACAATGGCGTGCTGCTGCTACTGCTTAAAGGCATGTACAACACACTGTGACATTCAGAAAAAGATTATTTTGGAGAGTGGGTTATGTCTAAGCAACAGATTTGGTTAGAACATTATACTTTCACTTATTCAGTCCACCATTGAATTCAGCCTTGTAAAGGAAGATAGACACTAGCTGCTCAATGTTTGAGGTCCACACCAAAACAAAAACAACTCAAATCAGTAAAAAAAGGTTGATAGCTATTTTGCTCATGTCATTCTTATTCAGTCAGTGCATCTTACCTTAAGCTTTCAGCCCTGCATTCCTGTCTCTTGCGTCAAGTACTGGCAAATGTTGTGGATCTGGTTTCAGATATGAACAAATCAGCCTCTGGCCCTTGGCTGTGCACATACTGTATCAACTTATTGGCACATGGCCATCAGCCACTGCAGGACAGGTTCAATCAATACTGCAGTGGCATCATGTGCATTGCATCCTCCAAATTCTGTCCACTCCAGCAATTGTGTTTGAATCAAGTGCTGCCCTTGCACTGAGCCAACTGTCTTGGTAAATTAAAAGCTGGGGATGTGGAGTGAGTGACTGAGAATTTGTAAATGTATATAAAGTATACTCCAATAGAAGCAGTTAAAAATTTAAACCATTAATGTTCCTTTCTCCTCCACCTAGAGATTTCTGCCCCATTGCCTTTTTTAAAGAATTGTCAGTGAAGTTAGGCACTTCATGGGATCTTGAATTTCAAACTTTTTTTTTGTTCTTTTGTGCTTGCACATTAGAGTTCATGTAATAATAAACTGCTTAACTGGCTTATCACTGAACTTTCTTTATGTTGCATGAACTGGTGAACAAGAAATTCCCATCCAAAGCTCTAAAGAAGAAAGGCAAACTGAGGTTACCCAAGCATCAGCATTTATTGCCACTTCTGACATGAGCAATAGTTAGATTAAACGGAATTAAGTTAGTGAATCCACAATTATGGGGTTGTTCTCCAACAATATCATTCAGCATTCTTACAAGTTTGGTCACACTGGTTCAAAATATGATATTCTGACTGGATGAAAGCCTGCGTTTGACCGAGTTCATTCAGATGTGAGTGCATTAGTTGGACTTAAAATTTATTTGCCAAAATTGTTGGCAAGTCCCAATCTCCAGAGTCCAGGGTGTTAAACTTACACCATAAATACCCTGACCCTGGTACAAAGACAGAACCTGTAAACCTCATCATATGTCATTATATCTGGTCCAAAAGGTAACAGGCATTTGTCAGACCTGGAGTTTAAAGACCCAAATGCTGAATAATAAGTTTCTTTAAAAGGAGGAAAGTGCTAGAAATCAAGAAGGACAAGCAAAGCGGATACATGGGGTCAAAATCTTAGAACTCCCTTCTTAACAGCACTGCAGGTGTACCTGCACCAATGGTTCAAGGTGGTGGTGAGGCAATTAGGGATGGGCAATATTGCTGGCTAGGCCAGCATTTGCTCACACCCCATGAAAGAGTAAATTGAAAAATATGTTGTTTGCATAGTACAGTTAGTCAAGTTATCAGCTGATGGATAGCTTTGAAATTGTAAAAGGAAGGTGGTCTCTTGTTTGCATTATTAGAAGGAAGACTGCTCTGCTCGAAGCTTCACTGTACAAGCTAAAATGATATAGTTTAGGCTATAGAATGAGAATTCATCATTAATTTCATAGAAAAACCAGTCGAAGAGGTTCTAGTGTAATCATCCATTTCTAACCAATCATGGATGCTGTGCAAACAGGACGGGGGAATGAAGCAAAAAGTTTTGGTTTCTACAAATCTTATAGGCAGGTAGAAGTCTAAATTCCTGGTAAAAGAAAAATCATTTCACACTGGTGCACCATAACATGGCAGGGAGTTCATGCCTAATACTTATCAAGACACCTTCCCCAAATTGAAGCAATGTCCTAAGTAAGGTAAAACTCAAAGTCCGGAGAAGTCAACTCAGGAACACAACTGACATAAGAATGAGAGAGAATAAGAATGAATTAGAAATTGGGATTGAAATTTGCCAAGTTAAAATTTCAAGTATCGTTTATAATACATATCTACAAAGACGCACATTATGTCTCTAGTGCAGTTTTAAACTGGGGCTTTAATGGGGCTGCCAAAGGTAGATTTCCCACTCAAATGAATCAGGTCTGAAGGCAGAAAAGGCTCATCAGGCAAGTCTAAAATTTTTGGTTTTGGGTCCAACAAGGAGCTGGAGTGCCCTGGAGATCCAAAGAAAACTTGTGGCCTATCCTGTCCTAGGCCACTTCCTTCCTCCCTTCCACAAGACCAGCATGAAATCCACGACCTGTCACTTACCTGGAAGCTGGCGATGCCTGGCCATTTGCCGCTTGCAGGTGCTTTTGGCCCATTCCAGGAGAGAGAGGAGAAGTAGCATTTAAATTGAGGCCTGGGAGTTAAGTTACCACAGGCCTGAAATTCAGGCATGTGAATGAGTTTTGCACTCATTGCACCATGACCACCACCTTGACCACCCCCCACACCCTTTAATCCGCCCAAAATTCACTTTGGGTTAAAGCCTTCTGTTTTTAAACTGAGGCCAGCTTTACAGTTCATAATAGCCTTGTAATTCCTTAGAACATGCGAAAAGCTCAGGTCTCTGTCTCAATCTATCTATTTAACATGCAGAGAAAGAAAGAGTGAAATATCAGTTAGTCTTTGTCTATATCATAAAATGGGTGACAGTGAACTTAATCCATAGAAAATAAAAATAAAGGCACATTCATGTCCATTTGATGCTTCCAGCCAAGATCAATCTATACCAGCTTTAAAACTGCCACAAATCTATGTTTCCTGCTCTTTATCATAAACATTGTCCAAACAGACTGGCTTATTTAGTAATTGCAATGCTCTTCTTCGCTCAACAATGCTTGAAAGTTTTCTCCGGGTTTTCTTTCTATCACTCACTACATAATAGAATTGGACTGTATCTGTACTGCAGTGACAGAATACCCATTGACCCCACTGAAGAAACAATTGTTTTCAAACAATATTACCAATTCACTCCCAAGTGAAAAGGAAACTAGATTAAACACTGAGAAAATTCAACAGCGATGAATGAAGTGCATAACATATGACAAGTGTCATATGACATATGACAAAAAGTTTCATAATCTGACTGATATAGGATACAGAGGCTACACTTCAAAGTACTTCATTGGTTGTAAAGTATTCTGAGAAGTCCAGTGATCATGAAAGGCTCTATATAAGTGTCTTTCTTTTTGAATTCATCACATACCAAAATAATGGCAGAAGTGGGATCTCACAAGGATGAGTGTTGGGGGCAGTATTGTTCATAATTTAGTCTTTGGAATCAAATACACAATTTCTAAATCTGTAGATGATTGGGTGGGGGAGAGTCAATACCAAGAAAGAATGCTGCAGGTTATATGACAATATTAATAAATTTGCCAATAACTGGAACATGAATTTCGACACAGGTTAAGTGTGAGGCATTCCATTTTGGTAAGAAATACAAGGAGCTCACAGATTATTTGGAAATTAAGTACGTAAATGGGATTGAAGAGAAAAAGGGATCTGGAAGTGC
Organism: Cetorhinus maximus; assembly: GCF_964194155.1. Classification (NCBI taxonomy): domain Eukaryota; kingdom Metazoa; phylum Chordata; class Chondrichthyes; order Lamniformes; family Cetorhinidae; genus Cetorhinus; species Cetorhinus maximus. Next base: position 27,244,265 of record NC_135902.1, on the reverse strand, counting down.
AACAGCCAATTCACCAAGGCTCCTTAGACAGCACCTTCCAAACCCACGACCACTACCATCTAGAAGGACAAGGGCAGCAGATGGATGGGAACACTACCACCTGGAAGTTCCCCTCCAAGTCGCTCATTATCCTGACTTGGAAATATATCGCCGTTCCTTCACTGTCGCTGGGTCAAAATCCTGGAACTCCCTTCCTAACAGCACTGTGGGTGTACCTACAGCACATGGACTGCAGCGGTTCAAGAAGGCAGCTCACTACCACCTTCTCAAGGGCAACTAGGGATGGGCAATAAATGCTGGCCTAGCCAGCGAAGCCCACATCCTGTGAATGAATTTTTAAAAAATCAACAACTAAAAGGTTACAAATTACAAAAAAAAGTCAAAAAGGTTATTAAGGCCATCAAAAAACAAGTTTATTTCTAGAAAGATGAACAGACTGGATCTCCATTGTCTTACCAAAAAAGCTGAGCAGTGACCTAATTAAGGTCTTTAAAATCATGAAAGATGTTGATAGACTAGACACAGAGTGGATGTTTCTGCTTGCGGGTAAGAGCAACACTAGAGCCCATCAATATGATATAGGCACCAAAAAATCAAACTGGGAATTCAGAAGAAATTTCTTTACCTAGAGAGTGGGGAGAATGTCAAACTCAATACCACAGGGAGTAGTTGAGGTGAATAGTAGAGGTGCCATTAAGGGAAGCATAGGAGGGAGAGGGGATAGATGACAAAGGGTGGGAGGAAGCTCGAGTGCATGGATGCCAGCATAGATTGGTTGGGTCACATGATCTTTGTATATTTTATGTAAAACTTGACAAGCTGCTGATGTTCTATACATCACATGTGAATTATGTGGTTACTTACTTGGACTTGTGATATCAGAGGTTCTTCTCAATTTTCCACTAGCTGTCCTTGTAATTCCTAAAATAATAATAAAGCATAATATTCACAATATGCTGATATACTCATCCTAGATTCATTTCTCCTTCCTTTCCACCAGTTTATTACAAACATCTTTGTTCACTAAGAGGAAAATGATGGGTTGCAAAAATCCCCACTGCCTGAAAAATCTTCATTTCAAAGGCATATACAGTGGTGTCAAAGTGACATCTTAAATTAAACTTCAACCAGCTTACCAATAAGAACGGTTGAAAATTCTGCCAAATAACAATTCCTGAAGAAGGATTCGAAACATTAGCCCTGATTCTCTCTCCACAGTTGCCGGGTTTGTCCAGCATTGATGTTTAGCGCAGTGGGTGGAATAATCCCAGATTTGCACTAAGTGCGGTAGTGGGTGGGTAAAAGGATGTTTTACCCGCCAGCCATAATTGCAGCTTTTCACGCAGTATCATCCCAGACCCACCGCATTATTTATGCATTCCCGGGAAATACGCCGTTTCCATGGTGGGCAGGCTATCAGTCGCCCACCACACCCTCACCCCGCCACTTCATCATGCTGGGTGTTACATTTAAAGTGCAGCTGTGTGCACACACCTCAGTGCTTCCAGCCCAGCTGTCCGGCACTTGGAGGGCTGCTGGAGACCAGAAATTTGCTGAGTCTGAGTCAGGTGATGAGCCTCTGGACTCTATCATGTCACAGTTGCTGGAGCTGCAAAGGCAAGCTCGAGAACATCAGGAAGGGATGTCCGCTGCACTCCTCAGATTGCAAGGCACGATGGAGGAGTCCATCCGTCTTCAGGCTGAGGTGATAGTGCCAGCATGCCAATGCACTGAGGTCAACACTGATAGGATGGTAGCCGTCATGGCGGCCTTGGTCCAGGACATTGCCGCACCATAGTTGGCCTCCATGAGTGTGCACACGAGAGGGGTGTGGGGCAGCCCAATCTCACTCCAGCTATCCCTTCTCCTCAAGCAGTCAACTAGGGGCCCTTGGGCACCCATAAAGAGGAGGATCAGCAGGTGTACCCCTTGGGGCCATCCATCCAGGTGACTGCAGGAATATCCGGCCCATCCGAATCCCCTCTTCCTGTGACCTCAGCAGCTCCAGCTCCACAGGACGAGGAGGGCGCCACTGCCACACAGCAGCACCCCAAAAGCAGGCCGGGGCTCTCCCGAGGACGCCCGCCAAAGTCATCACATACAGGGCGTCACACTCAGCAGGCTGCCCACCTCCGCTGTGGATGGCTGGGGAGAACCAAGACATAGCAGCAGGGTTAGGAAAGTTAAGAATATGTATCTCTTTAAGAGTTAAAACAATAAACTAAATTAACACAATAAGGGATAAATCAGGCACAGCCCCTAAGTCAGGTCAGCTGTAAAACCAAGGACAGAGTTTAAAGGAACCTTACAAACATTAAACCAAAATGTGATTAAAGGGGTCAACAAAACACCCCAGTCCCCGCGGTGCCCACCGGGCACGGAAGGCCTCGATGGTTCCAGCAGACACCGCGTGCTCCCTCTCCAGGGACACCCTGCCGCGAACGTAGCCGCGGAAGAGGGACAAACAATCGGGCGGGACTCCCCCCTCGATCGCCCGCTGCCTGGACTTGTTAATGGCCAACCTGGTCAAGCCCAGGAGCAGGTTCACGAGGAGGTCCTCCTCCTTCCCGACCCCCTTCCGCACCGGGTGTCCGTAGATCAGGAGCGTGGGACTGAAGTGCAAACAAAACAGCAACAAAAGGTTTTTTAAATAACTAAAAAGGGAGTGCAGCCTAAAACACCCTATATAAACGTGGTCCACGGACTCCACAAGACCGCAAAAAGAGCAGGTGTCTTGGGAGCCGGTGAACCTACACATTCTTCTATTGTAGGGGACTGCTGCATGCAACACCCTCCAACCCAGGTCCCCGATAGAAAGCGGGAATTCACCTCCGTAGAGGGCCTCCCATCGGGGGCCTCCGCCGCCAGACGGCAAGAAGGCATGCCAGGGCGTGTCCGGGCGGCGGACCAGGGCGAGAAAATGGAAAGTGTGCAGCAGCAGTCCGTACAGAAAACCCCTCCGCGCCATGCCAAATGACACGGAGGGCATGTCCCCGAGGCGGCTCATATTATTGCGGGGCACCGGCACCCGAGGGAGGGTTCGGGGCTTGGGGCCAATGTGGAATTCCGTCCGAACAGGGGAACGTTCAGCCGGAAGATCGCCGCGCACCTGGGCCACCTCGAGACCTAAAATGACTTCGGGTCCGAGCACGACCATCCTTAGGTCTTGGATGGCATCGGCTGCGACCTGGACACTCACTGACGCGCGACGCGCCAACTCCTGCGGGAGCATCCAGCCCAGTCCTCCGCCACCCAGCACGTCCCCGATCCTGGTCACCCCGGCAGCCACAGCCCTCCTCTCCGCCAGCCTCTGAAAGGGACGGAGGGGCAGATTCCTGAGCAGCGGCTCTCTGATGATAGCCGCTACTCCTGACGGGGGAGAGCTGAGTCGTGAGGTGACCACGTTCCAGACTTTGATCAGGTCCTGGTATAAGACGGGCAACGCCTGGAAGGAGCCACCGAGGTCCCTCTGCTCTATAAACAGGAGCTGCACGTCATAATTCAGGCAGTGCACCTGGCGGAAGAAATACGTCGCCAGGGCACACCATATCGGAGGAGGCTCGACGTAAAGGTATCGCTGCAGGGTCTGAAGACGGAAAGTCGCCACCTGCGTGCGTAGGCACACTAGCGCCTGACCGCCCTCCCTAAGCGGGAGACTCAGAACCTCAGCAGCGACCCAGTGCAACCTTTTATCCCAGAAGAAGTCGACTAGCATTCTCTGGATTTTTATGACAAAGTCCGGGGGAGGGGTCTAAGTGACCAGCCGATACCACAACATGGCGGCGATCAGTTGGTTTATGACCAGAACTCGACCCCGGTAAGACAGCACTCGGAGCAGTCCTGTCCAGCGCCGCAGGCGAGCGGTGACTTTCGTCTCCAGTTCTTGCCAGTTCGCCGGCCAGGATTCCTTGGCAGGGCAGAGATGGACCCCCAGGTAGAGGATGCTGGTCCTGCTCCAGGTGAAAGGCCTGAACTCCTCGGGTAGGGGATCCATCTGCCACGGGCCGACCAGGAGTCCAGAACATTTATCCCTGTTGATCCTAGCAGATGAAGCCGCAGAGTAGACCTCCTGGCACTCGCGCATCCTCCGCAGGTCAGCCAGGTCACTAAACATTAGGAGCACGTCATCGGCGAAGAATATGTAGAATCTTTTGAGTCAAAACAATAAACTAAATGAGGCGAAGAATATGTAACTCTTTTGAGTCAAAACAATAAACTAAATGAGCAAAAAGAACAAGGGAGAAAACAAGCACAGCCCCTAAGTCAGGTCAGCTGTAAAATCAAGGAAAAACTGTAAAGGAACCTTACAAACATCAAACTAAGATGTGATTAAAGGGGTCAACAAAACACCCCAGACCCCGCGGTGCCCACCGAGCACGGAAGGCCTCGATGGTGCCGGCAGACACCGCGTGCTCCCTTTCCAGGGACATCCGGCCGCGAACGTAGCCGCGGAAGAGGGACAAACAATCGGGCGGGACTCCCCCGTCGATCGCCCGCTGCCTGGACCTGTTGATGGCCAACTTGGCCAGGCCCAGGAGCAGGTTCACGAGGAGGTCCTCCTCCTTCCCGACCCCCTTCCGCACCGGGTGTCCGTAGATCAGGAGCGTGGGACTGAAGTGCAACCAAAACAGTAACAAAAGATTTTTTAAATAACTAAAAAGGGAGTGCAGCCTAAGACACCCTATATACACGTGGTCCACGGACTCCACAAGACCGCAAAAAGGGCAGGTGTCTTGGGAGTCCGTGAACCTACACATTTTACGATTATAGGGGACTGCTGCATGCAACACCCTCCAACCCAGGTCCCCGATAGAAAGAGGGAGAACACCTCCGTAGAGGGCCTCCCATCGGGGGCCTCCGCCGCCGGACGGCAACAAGGCACGCCAGGGCGTGTCCGGGCGGCGGACCAGGGCGAGAAAATGGAAGGTGTGCAGCAGCAGTCCGTACAGAAAACCCCTCCGCGCCGTGCCAAATGGCACGGAGGGCATGTCCCCGAGGCGGCTCATATTATTGCGGGGCACCGGCACCCGAGGGAGGGTTCGGGGCTTGGGGCCAATGTGGAATTCCGTCCGAACAGGGGAACGTTCAGCCGGAAGATCACCGCGCACCTGAGCCACCTCCAGACCTAAAATGACTTCGGGTCCGAGCACGACCGTTTTTAGGTCTTGGATGGCATCGGCTGCGACCTGGACACTCACTGACGCGCGACGCGCCAACTCCTGCGGGAGCATCCAGCCCAGTCCTCCGCCACCCAGCACGTCCCCGACCCTGGTCACCCCGGCAGCCACAGCCCTCCTCTCCGCCAGCCACTGAAAGGGACGGAGGGGCGGATTCCTGAGCAGCGGCTCTCTGACGATAGCCGCTACTCCTGACGGGGGAGAGCTGCGTCGCGTGGCGACCACGTTCCAGACTTTGATCAGGTCCTGGTAAAAGACGGGCAACACCTGGAAGGAGCCGAGGCCCCTCTGATCTACAAACAGGAGCTGCACGTCGTAATTCAGGCCGTGCACCTGGCGGAAGAAATACGTCGCCAGGGCACACCATCTCGGAGGAGGCTCGACGTAAAGGTATCGCTGCAGGGTCTGAAGACGGAAAGTCGCCACCTGCGTGCGTAGGCACACCAGCGCCTGACCGCCCTCCCTAAGCGGGAGACTCAGAACCTCAGCGGCGACCCAGTGCAATCTTTTGTCCCAGAAGAAGTCGACTAGCATTCTCTGGATTTTCGCGACAAAGTCCGGGGGAGGGGTCAAAGTGACCAGCCGATACCACAACATGGCGGCGATCAGCTGGTTTATGACCAGAACTCGACCCCGGTAAGACAGCACTCGGAGCAGTCCTGTCCAGCGCCGCAGGCGAGCGGTGACTTTCGTCTCCAGTTCCTGCCAGTTGGCCGGCCAGGATTCCTCGGCAGGGCAGAGATGGACCCCCAGGTAGAGGATGCTGGTCCTGCTCCAGGTGAAAGGCCTGAGCTCCTCGGGTAGGGGATCCGTCTGCCACGGGCCGACCAGGAGTCCAGAACATTTCTCCCAGTTGATCCTAGCAGAAGAAGCCGCAGAGTAGACCTCCTGGCACTCGCGCATCCTCCGCAGGTCAGCCAGGTCACTAAACATTAGGAGCACGTCATCGGCGAAGAATATGTAGAATCTTTTGAGTCAAAACAATAAACTAAATGAGGCGAAGAATATGTAGTTGCACAGCTTGGGCATGGGTGTTAATCACTTCAACATAATGTTCACTATTGTCAATAAACTCCCAAGAATGTCTCCCTGCCTATGGCTCCTTGTTCTGATGAGCAGTGTTCTTGTCACTCAGATGTGAAACCTTTCTGCACAAGATAAAGGCAGGTGTCTCAGTCCAGGGCCTCTTCCCTGTGCTTTGTGAAGCCTTCAGACCAAAGTGATGGTCCAACCTCACACTCCCTGGACACATTACTGAGGCCTGCACCTTGATGGTGCTTGTCATTGCTGCCAGAATGTTGTGGGCAGGCATCACAGAGTTCCGTCATTCTCTCTGTGTGCTCTCAGCACCTTTAAGGTGGGGCTGTCCCTCATCTCTTCAGCATCTGTGACCAGTGACGCTGTGCTCCTGAAGGGGTCAGGTGCTGAAGGTGGATAAAGGATCAGATGCTTTTAAAGTTTCATGGCTGCGTCTCCATGGTATGACCCTGATCACAGAGCACAAGCGAGCTGCCCTCGGCCAGACAGGAGTCAGACATTCTCAGAGCCAATGTGAAGATATATGGAGTGTCCTCACTGCATGTCATCATCATCCTCCTGCAATCGAGTGACTATTAGGGCCTCCACTGCGTCTCCATGACAGGAGCACTATCACAGAGGGTATTCACGCTGCTACAAGCCAGACAGGAGCCAAACATTCATAGATGCAATGTGAGGGACTATGGTGTCTCCTCACTGCATGTCGGCATCATCCTCCATAAATCTAGCAGCTATGAGGGCCTCTCGAGCGCATCTGCCTCGTCTGGCAAGTGCGATGGCCTCATCGCTGTCATTGTCACCTTCGAGGACCTCCTCACCTTCATTCCTGTTGACGTCCTCTTCATTGGAGGAGACCTCCAACTCCCCCATCTCATTCTCATCCAGCTCCTCTCTCCGTTGCAGCGCCAGGTTGTAAAGGGCGCAGCAGATGACGATGATGTGTGACACCCTCTGTGGACAGTATTGCAGGGCTCCACCAGACCGGTCCAGGCACCAGAACCTCATTTTCAGCATCCCGATGATCTGCTCCACCAAGTTGCTGAAACTCTCATGAGTTTCGTTATACCGTCGCTCTGCTGCAGTCTGAGGCTACCTCACAGGTGTTATCAGCCACGTCCTCTGCGGGTAGCCCTTGTCCCCGAGGAGCCATCCCTGCAGCTTCAAAGGATCCTGGAAGGCTTCAGGGATCTGTGACCAACTGAGAATGTAGGAGTCACGGACACTCCCTGGAAACGGTGCACAGACCTGCAGGATGTGTTTGTGGTGGTCGCACACCAGCTGCGCATTCAGTGAATGGAATCCTTTGCAGTCGACATAGTTAACCCCTTGTTGTGATGGAGATCTGAGTGCCATGTGAGTGCAGTTGATGGCACCCGGCACCTGTGGGAAACCAGAGATCTGGGCAAATCCAATCGCTTTTGCATCCTGGCTGTCTTGGTCCCGTGCAAAATGCACAAAGTTGTGTATCCTTGTGAAGATGGCATCCGTGACTTCATGAATGCATTTGTAGGTGGAGGCTTGTGATATCCCACAGAGGTCACCTGCGGAGCCCTGAAAGCAGCCACTGGAGTAAAAATTGAGCGCCCCAGTCGCTTTCACAGCCACGGGCAGTGGATGCCCTCCATGTCCCCGTGGTACCAAATCCTGCAGTAGCTGGCAGGTATGACCAACCAGTTCCCTAGACATGCGCAGTCTTCGATGACACTGATTCTCAGTTATCTGTAGGAATGAAAGGCAGCGTCTATAGACCCCACATCTACCTCAGTGTCAACCAGCGATGGCTCGCTGTGGCTCTTCAACTACGTGTGCAGGAGCCCCAGCTGCTCCTTCCTGAGGGTGCTGCTCCTCTCTCTGCGCAGCCAGGTCCCCCCATCACTCTCTTCTCCGTCGTCTTTGCTCTCTGTAGGCCACGAGGCATACAACTAGTTCACCAGGCTCCATGCTCCTGATGTACTCCTCCTGCAGGATGAAAGTGAGAGATGCGTGGGTTAGCATGGGTGTACTAAGAACCTCTCCTGGTTAAGTCTAAAGTCCCCTTAACGCATCCCAGGGAGTGCTGGCCACCACTTGGATGGCCAGAGATTAGTGCGCTGCATGGCTGCCCGAGACCACACCCACCTCCGTCCCACTCCACCTGACCAATTGGCAGCAGCTTTGTCCATTGGACTGCATGCTGTGCTCTCAGCTCAGGCGCAGGCATTCTCCTAACCCGCACTGCAAGGCTGCGCTGTTAGCCTGAACCATGGGGGTGACTGGTCCAAAACGGAATAATGACATTGCAAGGGGCTGTGAGCACCTTCACCAGTGACTGCTCCAGGGCCAGTTTTAACAATGAGATTGTACAATGTGCCCAGTCGTCCAACTGTTCTGCAGTCCACAAAAATGCTCATTAGTTTGCAGTCTGTGCCCAAGGGGTGAAAAGCTCTGAAGCACTTGGTGGCACCTTCATGCCTTTGCATTACTTGAGTGGGCAGATAAGCTAGAGGCCTGACTTCATGTGTCAATGTGGCTGCGTCTGAACTGTCTCAGCTGCAGAGAAATGGTCATTTTAAAGAAGGTTTCCCTAATGTGTGGCCGCATCCCTCAAGCCTCCATCCTGCATGTGCTTGTGCACTACCTTCAACCACAGGGCAGCCCTTGCCATCCCCCCCGCCCCCCCCACAAGTTGCCTCAACACAGAGCAGCTCTTGTCTCCACCCAAAGACGCCTCAACCGCAGGGCAGCCCTTGCCCCCACGCCTCCAAAGCACCTCTACCTTGAAGTCCAACAAGCGAACCGGGTGAGTGCTGTGCAACGTTACTGTACGGTCACCTCCAAGTTCCCCTCAAAGTGCAGTCGGCCAAATGCACACCTTATATATTCTGTTGTGAAACGCACTGGCATGCAATCACACTGATGTGGGCGGACAATCCAGCGGGCGGGGGGTGGGGCTGGCGGGGATGATTCCGGCAGGCTGGCCTTATAATGATATGCACAATGAGGTTCCTGACTTCCTATGGTGGGAAATGCGAGCAGCCATTGACGGGCTGAGCGGACGATCGCAAACTGATTTCACAATGTCGTGAAAACAATTTTTGGCCTTCTTGCCATATTGTCTGCTCACGCCGCTCAGCACTGAAGTCCAAGATTTCAAGGCAGTGTCAAATTTACTCCTGATGCTATATGAAGAATCACTCAGGTATGACAGGCTAGATGCATCTCTGCATGGCCAGAGAGATGCAATAGAGGGAAGGTTTAGATTCCTAGGGCATCAAGACAAATTCGCAGAATGTTGGAAGTTTTCAGGATGGAAGCTGGGTTTCACCCAAGACAGATTGCTAACCAGTGCCATTGCAGGGCAGTATAAAATGGTAGTGAGCAAATTTAAACCATTAAAAGGCAGAATAGAGATAATCAAAACAGGTAAAGAAGTTAACTGATGAGTAAATAATACAAATGCTGTAAAGACCTAAACATACTTGACCCAACTTTTGGTTGCCCTTCACATTGCCTTCACTAGGTTGCTGGCCGATTAAGTTGCTGTGAAGGGCCTTGGGATATTTTTCTATGTTATAGGTTATTGTAGTCATTGTGGTTGTGAATCAATTTAATTTTTACCTGTAGGTATAACTGTGAGCCACTGTATTTTGTTATTGATGCAAGTATAGTTGCACAAGAAATCAAAGTTGGGAGGAAGAGTTGCTATTTGAATATCAAAGTGCTAGGAGTTGAGCAAGTCTTTCCATTTGAAATAAAATCAATAACTAAAAATGTTGAAATTGTGCGTTCATTTCATACAATAGTAAAATCAGGGTGTTGTTCTAAACTGATCACCTCAATTGGGTCAACCACTTTTGAGCGGCCCCATTGACAGTTGGCCAAGAATGGTTTTAATCTAATGCTGCAACTAGAAGTTCATTATTTGCCTAGCTATTGACAGATTCTCCTCCAAAAACTCTTATGGGGCTGTCCTTTTGAGTATTTATTCCATGGTTCTGATGTAAATTCGGTATCTTGGTAGCCTCGAGGAGATAAGCAGGTGGGGACTGTTGTATTATGGGTTATTTAGATGTCTCAATGATGAGATCTTGAGACTTGTATATTTAGACATGAACCGTTTATTGTTAATCTTTAACTATTTACAGATCCCGGGTTACTGTTGTGTACGGTGCTGCTCACCATGCAGGTAGGCTGCTTCCAGAGTGTTCTCTCTGGACTATTCTCTCAGTCTATTACCATGTGACTCTATACATCATACCATGGGTGGTGCTATTCTTCAGTTCCACATTAACCCTGGCTCTGCCAAGCACATTTACATTACAATGGCATTCAGGCACATACAACATCATACAACAGGGACAATGACATCCAACTATATTCATACAGACCAGCAGAAAACAGCATGTTTCTCCTGCTTTCAAGGCTGTAAAACGTCTTCATTTCAAAACCAATTTCTGTAAGAAATTTTCTCGGATGCTTGCTCCTTTATTTAAAAAAAATGCAGAAGAAAGGCAGAGACTGAAGTAACAATTACCACTGCAGTTCCATATTAAATCTTGGTAAGCTGCCAGTTTTAATGTCTGCCTTCAACTGACACTGCTAAACAGAACAGCAGCAGCAAACAGTCCACTTTTTTCATGCTCATGAGTTCTTGACCAATGGATAGGGAGGATGAAAGAAGGAAGATGACAATATCCTTATATTTCATTTCTGAAAGGAAGGGACAGAGATTTATATCTTCAAGGACTATTACATCAGCCATTGCATAATGCAATTTGAAATGAATGAAGATCAAGAATCAACTTGCAACTATGAATGCTTTAAGAAAACAGGAGCTTGCAACTGGATATTTGATGTCTAGGGCTGCAACCTAAATGCAATGTCAGCCTACCAAAGCCTCAAGAAGCCAAAAACCGATCTGCTGAGTGACTTTAAAGCCTTCAGCTTCTCCCATGCCCCGGCCTGGACTGCAGTTTAACCATTAATTCAGTGATCCCCATTTTGTGCTTCCTCCAAAGATATAAAACTTCAATTTGGTTAAAAACAAACAGAAAAAAAAAGTACTGGCAAGGTCAAACAAGGTTTGAAAAGAAAGTTTGCTAGATAGGATTGGCAGGCCAGTTGGAAAAATATATTTCATGTTCTAAAAACTCTTCGTGAAGTCCATGTGGATTAAAAAAGTATTTAATTTGCCATTGAATGGAGACCACAGAATTCAAAAGGAATACATTTTAACCAAAACCAAAATCATTCTTCTAATAAATCTCTTCTGTTTTAAAAACGTGGCAGGACTGTCAGTGAGTCAGTGTGTGTGACTCAATCTACAGCTGGGTTAGCTTTCTTCAAACAAAACACTTCAATGGAATTACACAAAGGAAGGGCATTTATATTTTTTTTAAAATCATTTTCTTTGTTCAAACTGAATTGCAATGCCTTCAAATTAATGTTCTCTCTCCCATGTTCAGAACAATGCCAATGTTGTAACTTAAATTTATGATTTTTTTTTTCAAATCATTGTGCCTTTATCTCCTTTCTTCATGCTTACAGCTAAGGGACAGCTACACAACTTGAACCCAATGTCACTGATGTCCATGTAAGCAAGGGTGGCCAGGCTTAACAAGGTTATATCTCTTTTCTCTGTTGCTACACTTGACAGCTCCAATCAGGCACTGAGGGGACTGTATTTTTGATCTTTTGTGCTTTATAGCACAGATTGTATAAACTTCTTGCTTTTACTACAAACCAGTTATAATTAGTCCCACAGAAAATGAAAGCAAGAGGGGAGAAATTAAAGTAAATCTCCTGGAGTAAGTTAGAAAATGCTCGATTGCAGAATATTTTTATATGTATAAAGTGAACCATTTGGAGTTAAACTTTCAAACCTTTCACTGAAAGAGTAGAGAATGTTGCTCCACTGATTCGAGATTTTATCCCCAGTCCCCAATAGTGAGGACAGGATTTTCCTTCTGGGAGGCGGAAAATAGATATTGGGCTGGAATTTTACACACCTCTCCCCTGCCCCAAGAACAGGCTGGAAGGTAGAAATGGTGGGCGTAAAATCAGTTGGCATGGTGAGGGACACATTGCCTGATGCCTGCACTGAAATTTTACCAGTGATGGGGTAGGCATTGGGCAGCCCACCTATCCTTGGACCAATTGAGGCCCTTAAGTGGCCAATTAATGGTAACTGGTATTTTACCAGCAACAGGGGTTGCTGATGCCACATGGTGAGGCAGCCAGGTAAACCCTGTCAGCTCAGGGGTTATAGATTCCCTCCTGTTCAGGCATCCTGTGCTCAGACACTCCCCTAATGGTGATTGCAGTGCCCCCCCACAAGTCCTGGCCTCGATCACGGCCCTCCAACCTCCTCAATTGGGGCTGGCCTGACAGGCCCCAGTGAAACCACCTGACATACTTTGCCGTCCAGCCTCCATGTTGCTCCTTGTGTGGAACTGGTTGCAGTTCCAGCACTGGCCACCACACCCTATAGTGCTGCTGGGACTGGAAAGCTTCTAGCCATCTGATAGGCCAGGAGTTCTCGAAGACAGGACATCTTCCCAGATGGGGGTGGAAACTATGACCTGAGCCACTTAATAGCCAGACAACCATAAAATCAGGTTTTAGGAGGTTTTGTGGTGCAGTGGTAGAGTCCCTGCCTCTGAGCCAGAGCTCTGAGTTCAAGTCCCACTTCAGGACTTATTGGCCATGGAAGGAACACCATGACACAGTTCAATATGCTGATAATCAGCCCAGGAATTCTTCCACCACCTCGCCACTATTCCCCAAAGGGAAAAACGCGTGTATGAAGATAAGTTAAAAATAAAATATGGCTGATCTGATTGCAGCCTACACTCCTCTTTCCTGCCCATCTCGTATTACCCTCAACTCCCTTGACAATCAAAAAATCAGGTTGTGACTTCCTGGGCCTGCAGGGATGGACCCTGACTTTTTACCGGGGGCGGGGGGGGGGATGTTGTAATATGCCTTTAAGGGATATCAGCCTGAAATCCCTAGAAGGGAAATGTTTCACTTGATCCAGTCTTATTTTCACTTTTGCTTTGAGCTGAGCACAGACACAAGTATAAAGCTTTAAGGTTTCGGAGCTATGTATAACTGTTCTCATGTGCCTAGTCTTAACAAATGAACCCACAACCTGTTTACCCAATCCCTTCTGAGCGATTGATGCCTTGTGCCCTGACAGGGTGGAGCCACCACCTCCACAAAAAACTCAGGCTGGGCATTGTTTTTGGTTTCTGAATCTGTCCCCAGGGAGGAAACATTTACTAGCCTTGATTTTGAAGGGGGCAGCTCCTTAATTGGCTTGGAGAAAGGTTTGGCAGCCAATTAGTGACCGTGGAAATGGGGCCAGACTGTGCAATGCAGATCCATTTTAAGCAGGCCCCTGTTAATGTGGCTGCCAATTCAGTGCATTGCTTTATTTCCGAAAGGTGTCTCAGGAGAGGCAGAGGCCTTGAACCCGGGTTAGGGCAGCCTCTTGATTTGTGGATGTAGAGGACCTCCTCAAGGCCGTGGGGGAAGAGGAGATGAGATCCTTTTCCTGGGAGGGTGGCAGGTGGAGGCCATTCACCCAGCAGGCCTGGATGGTGATAGCTGACGCTGTCAGCAGGCAGAGTGCTGTACACCAGAACTGGGTCCTGTGTAGAAAAGATTTGATGACCTTATTCATTCTGCCAAGGCAAGCACAATGACAAACCATCAGGACAGGCCTCTTGAGAATTCATTCTCCAGCAGACACACCAGCAGAGGAGCCTTAGGGTGCATACTTCACTTGAATGCCGAGTTGTACACCAAGGGAAATTGGTGACTGATCCATCAAAATAGCTCAGAGGCATCATGCTGCTGAGGACCTACCAACACTGAAATGTGTAACTGAATAGGAGCAACTATCATTGACCATAAGAGGACAGCAGTGTCTTATCTCTCTCCCTCATTTATCCATGCAAGAGAAAAAGGGAGCATAATGCCAGATTGAGGGCACTGACGGGCACATCATTACCGCCATGGAGGAGGAAGCTCTGGGCATCCTCATTGTCCATAACCCTGGTGAAGTCAGGCAAGGTGAAATAAGCATCCATGGTGGAGTTGGTAATTAGCTGGTGCAATGCATTTATTAAAGGGGTGCATTGTAGTCCACCCAACAGCATTTAGAAGCCTCAGCACTGCAGAAGCTTCTGCTCTCCAAGACTAGTTCTCTTCTTGTGTCTCCCACAAGAGGCAATTAGACCAAGTCTCTCAGCATCACTAGGCCAAGCACAGCCACAACAAAGCTCAGAAAGAGGCACTGTCACAACTGCCAAGTGCACCATCCAGATACAGTCACCTTATTGGATCTTTGTGTGTGGTTACATATAGTGACATGTGGGGGGTGGGAGGCGGTGTGAAGGGATGAGCACGGCAATAGCTTGCAGGTGGTGCCAGAGGCAGCTGTGGGCTGCCTGCCTTGAAGGGAGGAAGACAAACACAGCCCTGCTTGTTGGGTACAGACACAGGGCCTCAGGAGGCACTAGAAAGGAGGCGCTATCTAGGCCAGCAGCAACAGATGTGCTCCCACATATCAGAGTTCCCTGAGACAGTGCGGAGTCATGGGCTGAGAATGGAGGAGTCTATCCAGCTCATGTGCACCACAATAGCTCAGGGCTTTAAGCACATAGGCTTCCCCATTTCAAGAATGATCAACCTCATGGAGAGTCATATGTAGAAGCACTTGGAGTGCATGAAGAAACTACACACTAACATTCACAGGATGCATATCATACTACATAGCCAGCGCTGATCAATGGCACTGATGGCAGAGAAGTATGGAGGAGATGCCAGTTGCACTCAGCGGGTGGTCCCCTCCAGCTCTCTGAAAGACCAGCCAAAGGCAATGGCTGTCACCCATTGACTTCACTGTCCTCAAGTTCCACACCACTCTAGGAGGGCCAGATTACGGAGAGCACAGTAGACCACCACAATGAGCAAGACCCTAGCAGAAGCCTACTGCAGGGTGCTACCCGACTAGTCCAGGCACCATCATCAGCCTCCTTGGCCCCTCTGACTGAGGGAGCCTCCGTGCAAGTTCCCGGTGTGGAGGCTGTCCTGCCCTGTTGGAATAGCAGCCTCTGGAGATGCCCCCCACTGGCACCACAGTCAAGGACGACTGCCAGCTGCATCTCAGTCAGAAGTAGGGACAAATGAACAGGCACCTCGGAGACCACAGGGGGGTCACTGTGTAGACGTGGCTGAGAGCGAGGCCTCTCCATCAGGCAGAGCATCGAGTCAGTCACTGGGGTTTCTTTCACTTGTTAATGTGCATTTTTGTCTTTTGGAGCACTATGTAAAGATTGACACATGAAGCCAGAGGGGTGAGTGTCCTTTATCAACGGTGGTACAGGAGAAGAGGGATGAAGTAGTGAAAGGGGGCAAGGGTCTGTGAATGGTGATGTTGAAATTTCTGGGTAGATGTGTAAGCTTCATTGCTGGTAAATGTTGAGCTGCTCCGGGCTCGGTCTTCAAAGGCAGCTCAAAGTGAGCACCTACCCATGCTCGTCCTCCTGAGTCAAGATGGGCACAGCTGAATCAGATCATCCCTGACATTAATAGCATCCTGACGAGACTCTCAATCCTGCAATGGCTCCAGCCACGTCCCTGTGTAGCTTGGGCACCTTGGTGTTCTGCATCTTCTTTCTCTTCCTCCAATTACCCTTGTCCATCCAGAACTTCACTTTCCTCCAGTTCCACACCACTCTAGAGGGCCAGATTATGGACAGCACAGCAGACCACCACAGTGAGCAAGACCCTAGCAGAAGCCTACTGCAGGTTGCTACCCGACTAGTCCAGGCACCATAATTGAAGGAGTATTGGCAGCTACCAGGAAAGCAAGGACACATGCAGGAAGCTCTAGTAGTGGTTGCAGACTAGCTCATTGTTGAGAGAGTGGGTGCCCTTCCTGTTAACGAAACTCACCGGTCAGTCATCGGGTGCCTTGATGGTCACACAGGTGCAGTCAATTGTACCCTGCACCTGGGGGGAAACCAGTGATGGAGACAAAATCAATTGCCTTCCGTACCTGTGGGCTGTCCAGAATGGAATGTACTGCTCAGCTCTGGCAAATAGAGCAGCAGCGACTTGCAAGGGGCAGTGGTATGTAGCCTTTTACAAGATGCCACCAAAGTTTGCAGCTAATCCTTGGAAGGAACAATAGTGAAGAAGTTCAAGGTCACAGTGACTTTGACAGCTACTGGCAGAACCTGGTGAACAGTGCTACAAGGTGCAAGGTCTTTGGTGATGAGTGAACAGATACGTGTGACCATCTGCCTGGAGAGTCACAGTCTCTTGCGGCACTGGGTCTCTGTCATCTTTCTCTTCGCTGGTGTATCCTGTGCTGAGGGTGTGGCCTCCATTGCCTTTCCTCCTCCTTCTTGTTCTCCTCTGTGCCCGGCACCCAGGCTTCCTCCCTTCGTGGCATGTGCTGCTCCTCAGACCAACTGGACCAAAAGTCTGAGAGTCGTGCCCCCATCGCCAATTGCTGCCTTCCTTATGTTCAGGTTGGCTCCTAAATTGTACTTGCCAACTTTGCCCCTGCTCTTACAGCCCCACGATGCCAGGAGGGTGACAACCCTGCATTGCCTGAGCACATTCTGACTACTTTCCTCATAACCTGCACCGATTCAATAGTACCTGTCTCCCAACAGGCGAGGCCCTCCCTGTGCCATTCACCCTTCCATGGAGCCCACCAAATTCCCTGGGCTGGCATAACTGACTCCCCTCTGTGTCCACTTGCATTCACCTGCCTGAGAGCCCTGGTCAAAACCTGAACATGCCCCTTGAAGAGCTCCCCTGCCCATCTCCATTCCTGCCCCCCACCTCCCAAGTAGGATCTGAAAGTTCCAGAATTCGTTTGTGTAAAAATTAAAGACACCTTGAAACTTAAACGAATTATATACATTGACTCAAATACATGTCTAAATTTAAAAATTGTCGATTTGTTTCTCACATTTGGTGCCACAATTGATGAGTTTACATTTAACTATTTATTTTTCGTGTCTCCTTTGGGAAAATTACTTTAATTTATTTTTATGTAGCGTTTATTTTAGTTTGTTTTCCTGCTGCCACCTGCACAGGCCTTTCTGATCCGGCCGACTCCCTTGCCCTGGCCTTTACTTCATGATAGGAAGTTATGCTTTTCACATACTCAGCCTTTCTAGTCCTGATTCACCTCTATGCTTGTGTACAACCTGCCCTCAGTCAGTTATATTCATTTGCTGCACCATTCCAAACGTACCCAACTCCCTTGTCAAGAACAGGACTCCCTGGTATCCATGCCAACTCTGTTCAGTTCTTTTTTCCTTTACTGATTCAGCAGCAGAATTATTCCGTTTTTTTTTAAATGCATGGTAGACTAGCTTAGGTAACAATGCGATGGAGAAATTAGGGGAGGTGGAGGGAGCAGAAAGGAAATCATTGAACAGGGAGGTGAGGAAATGGAAGATGATGCGAAAAAAGGGCGAGGACTATACTACATTTCTAAACTTTAAAGTCAAAACCAATCTTTGCAAAGGACCAAGAGTCCAAATATGCCTTTGCATTTTTGAATAAAACAAGTGATTAGCAAAGAACTCATGAATCTTGTGTTCATTATCTGACCTGTTTCAGTAGATCCCTGAACTGAAGAGTCAGTAAAATGAACCAACAATTTCTTTTTAAAATCATATGACTTGTCTGGTCCAGAACACCTTCATCAAGGGGACCGCTCCTGGACCCAGAAGAGTTAAGATAATAAAGCCTTTCTTTGTCTATGCCAAGAATATCTCAGCGGCAACATTTATAACATGAATCTCAGCTGATAAAATAAACTGGGTTCATTACTAAAATCTACTGTTGGGGAACAGCAGAAACTGCTAAAGTTTTTACTATGAGCTTGAATGATTTTATAAGCATGCAGCCAGACCCCAAATTTCCGACTAAAACAAAGAAAAACATTTCTAATACTGCAAGAAGCCTATGTAAGAGCAGTTCTGAATAAATATTAAAAAATAACCTGGAATTTTCACACACTCAGAGTTGGGGCATTGGAAAGAGAAATTTTTTACCCTCTCACTGTTTTTCCAGCTTCACCGAAATATAGCTCTCTTTGATTTTGGACATTTTTGCTTTACATTATTGTATTACAATCCAAGCATAGCTGCTTCTTTATAACTTTCAAGACCCGCCTAAAACAAAGAATGCATTTATATAGCACTTTTCACAACCTCATGATGTCCCGAAGCTCGTTACAGCCAATGAACTACTTTTTATTATGATCACAATCTGTTCTAGGGATGTTGGTCAGGAAGTAAATATTGGTCAGACGCCAAGTAAATCCCCTGCTCTTCAAAATAGTGCCATGGGATCTTTTACATTCACTATTCCCTTGGCACTACACTGGAGTGCCAACGTAGATAATAGACTCAAGCCTCTGAAGTAGGACATGAACGCACAACCTTGTAACTCAGAAGTTGTCATTAGGATTGACACCCAATCATATCGGAGAAGAGACACCTCAAATGGTACCATTTACTTCACCCATGCCAAGCAAGTTTGGCCCTGAAGCCAATCATTTTGGACATAATTGAATAATTAGTTCAGCATTTATTTAAAGTGGATAAAGGCAGTACAAGAGCTACCATGTGACATGATGCTCTACAAATGGCACCTTAAAGATACACTTATTCATACATGCATTTTATAAATCAGAAAAAGCTACTGTATAATTGAATAATAAGTTTCCAGTGCACAGATCAGCTGATCATTTGCCCTTTGATGTTTTCAAATTGGACAATACTTATGGTACCAGGCTCTATCAAACCTTTGTACTGGAAAACATTATTTTTTTTTGTAAACAGTAGCCTGGTCTAAAAAAAAATCCTCATAAGGAAAAACAATTTAAAAAAGCATTAAAAATAAAACCCCAAACATTATATTCCTTTACAATATATGAAGCTACTGCAGATTTATAAACTTATATTTAGGCCCCTTGCCTCAAAATTGTCCTATAAGAGTATACCTTTCAAGTTCCACTAAACCCATCTTATTCTTCAACTTTCAAAATGGTACTACAAGGGTTTGTAAATGCCACTGTGCCAATTATCAAAGTTGCTTTTGGTTTTGTGATACAAGGTTGTAGTCATATTCTCTAGTAATCTGGGCCTGTGCTAAACTAACTGGGTACTGCTACAAGTCAGGGGGTAGCTGTGTATGTAAAACACATTTAAGTTGCATGTACTATCTCAAAACATCACTGGTACAGTGGGCTAAGCCAAAAAGTGTAAATATTTTGAGCCCACATAATGAAAAGCATACAATTAAAAAAAGCTTGTAATTTTTGGTAGCATTGCCTGGACAAACAGAATCCATGTGTTAAGCAGCAGGAAGGAAATTCTTGTGGTAGTATTGGCCCTAGGATCTCAGTAGCAAAACCTTTAGGCTGAGGGGAAAAGGGTCAATTCTGTGGAGGAAATTGCAGGACATGTCTAAATTTCACAACTCTTATCTTCTACACAATGCTATTTTGTAAACACGTTTGGCACTTTAAAACAAAATTCTACTCTCTATACTTTAGCTTCCATGATTTCTGTCTACTGTCCTTGATGAATTCCAACTCTAAGATGCAGGGAATGTTTAGAGGCAAAATTCATTTGTGGCTAGAAAAAAAAAGATTTTCTTATCATTTTGGCCAACGATTCTGTCCTTAACCTGCACGGGATCTTTCTTACCTGCAGAAGGCAACAAAGTAGCAACACTAGACTTTGTTATAAACTTTTAAGTATCAAATAAATTTACAGGAGTTAAGCTTAGCTTTGTTTTTTTTTGGAGTGGAAGAGAGTTTGCAACTCTGATGTTTATCCTAAGACTAATTAATCTTTGCACAACGAAAGCCTTCCCGTCCACTTGCTGTCATCAATTCCATTAGCTATCCGGCTTAGCTAACTTTCTTCAGGGGGTTAACAGACTCCTCATTTTGAAAAAGACTGACTGATAATACCTCACGACAGTTGCTGGACCTCATGGGATTTGCCCAAAAAAAAGGGGGATGTCAGTTAACCGAACACTTAAACACATTATGACAGTTGTATTTGAATTGAATGGCATGGCCCCTCCCATGAGCTTCCACTTTCAGGCAAGCAAACTAATCATTGCAACAAAACAATGCTGGAACATTCTCCTGCAAGTTAAAGAGGCATTTAACTCCTTATGTACTGTGACAAAATTTACAAAGCCAATACCAAGCTAATGCTAAAATCGCGTTACAAACTTGCATTTTGGGAGGCCATCAGGGTTATAGGTTATTGCTTTATTGGCACCACACACATTATATCAGAGAAACAATATTTTTCCTCCAACAAAGCAATTAAAACGTATCAGATATTTGGTACCAAGTTTCTGTGATTTAACTCAAAGTAGGTCAATTATGGTTGTGTGAATTGAAAATCCATATAACTTCTGCAATTTTAATATTTGCTGTTCCCGCCCCCCACCCCACCACCACAAATTTGCCTTGTGTTTCAAGAAAGAGAGGAAATTAGAGTCTTAGACTTGGACTCCACAGACATAGAGTCTCCTATGATTTAAAACCTGTGCCCTTGTAAGTGCTGCATGAATGAACATGCCTCGATTTAACAATTGACTTCAGTTGTGCTGTATTACTCACTGGAGAACATGAGGGATGCTAGCTGAACTCTCCTGTACTTCCCTAAAGGCAGTCAGGCCACTGCTTAATGTATATAACTATTCAGTTAATATTAAATATACAGAAACAAAATAAGTACAAGATACTGAATCAGTCTAATACTTTAAGTCAATAGATTTGGAATCAGTTCCCATATCTGTTCTGCAGTGTGTGTTAACTCAGATTTATTTCCTAGTAGATTTTCCAGATGCAATATACTAAGTGAGCCATGCAAATTGGCTGTTGATCCATGAATATAGGTCTCTTAAAGGACTAAACAACCATAATTATTAAATGTGTCATGTTATGCCTTTCATTTACATAATTAGATTGAAGCCCAGAATTTCTGCAGGGATTCTCCCATCATTACTTCAGTGAAAACCTCAGAAATGGTGTAACTATCTATTTATGATGTTTCTCTGAGCGTTTCCATTGAAGTTACAATGGTGAGAGATCAGGAGAGTCTTCAGATTTTTTATTTTTAAACACACAGTTCTTGAATTTTGCCATTTCCTTCAGAATGTCAATGGTTCGGGATTGAAGTTATGAAACTTTTCAATTCATAAATGTTATTGAAAATAAACAAATTCTGCTATCAATCAAACAACTTAATGAATTTCAGTTCTGATAGAGGGTCATCATCAACCCAGAACATTAACTCCATTTCTCTCTTCATCGATGCTCCTTGACCTGAGTATTTCCTGCATTCTTGGTTTTCAAATTTCATCATGGATTTGATTTCTGGACCAAAGCTTTTAAAGAAATAAATTCGGAAAGTCCATTTGAAAATAGATGGTTCTCATCAAGTACGCTGTAATCAGAAACACTGCAACCAAAGCTATTGGCTGATCATAATTGTCATAGAAGAACGGGGGTGTCCTCAAACAACTGGTTCATGTGAATTTTACCAAATTGGGCTTTTCCTGTGATATGATGCAAAAAATAATCCACTATGTTTAAAAAGGAGATAGAGTAATTCCAGGAATCATAGACAAATTGGCTTAACATTGATGGTAGGAAAGATAATGAAATCCTTATTCAAAATGTAATAGAAAACCATTTAGAAGCTGAAAACATAAAATTAGTCAGATCAGATTTCAAAAACACAGTCATACTTGACAAAGCACCTTTGACAAAGAACAGAGAAAGTTGACAAGGGTAATGCGGTAGACATAATGGCCGGATTTTCATCTCTGGCAGGGAAAATGAGAGCCAGGTCTGTTCCCGACTTCCTAAATCTGAGCCCATCTCCAAACTCCATTCCCGTCGTATTTTTGTTTCTGATATGCGAGTGGGGAGAGCTTAGGTTTTGTGATCCATGATGCAGCGCAGGAGGAGGGCACACTAGCCCTCACCCCTCTCAACCCCCAGCCCCCCCCACAATGGCCCCTCATACCCTTCATGTCAACTCAATGCCAAAATCAATGCCCCCACCCCACTCACCCACCATGACCTCTCATACCGTCCATGCCAGCTCCGTAGCTATTCACCCAGTATCCACTACGGGCAGACCTCAGGAGCCATGTGGAGATGAGGAAAAAAATAAATTTCTAACAACCAGGGAATGAAAAGTAGAATCAGTTTTTACATTTTTGTTATTGAGTGAAACAAAGGCCCAAATTTTCCAGCCTCCGGATTGGAGACCGGATGTACGACAGAAGATACACATCAGGATCCTGTGGATGTTCTGATGTGTGGACCTATGTGGGAATTGCTTGGGAAGTTTTAACTTCCAATGGGCAATTCCCCTGCTCCCTGGCACCCTTCCTGAATGTCTCTGACTCTGAATTACAGTCAGAGACTTGAGTCAGATCTGCGCGATTTACCTGGATAGTTACCCAGGTAATGTTAGCCAGATTAAAACCTGGTCTAACACCTGGGAAATTCCACAGCTAACCCCACAATCATCTCCTGACCGCCCAACTATAACCAGACTACACCAACTCCCCTAATCGCTTCTCTTGACCAACTGACTACTCCCTGACCACCCACAAACAACATTCACTCCCCTAGACCCCCATCTAACCACCCAACCCAATCACCCACTTAGTATCATTGAAAGACTGGGCACTTAAATACCAGAATATGGCTATTAGTGCCATTAAAGGGCGTGTCCTCACTTCCCCAACTCTACTGCGAGCTGCTGGATTTACCCAGGAGATGCTGTGCTGCTGGAATTGGAAGATCTCAATGAAATAGGCTGTAATGTTGGGTGGAGGATGGAGGGGGAAAGAGAGGAGAGTTTTCATGGGCAACAGCAATGCATGCAGAATTGCCACTGACCGGAAGATTCAGGCCAAAGATTGGGACATACACAAGGGGTTAAGGTAGAAGCTGAAAAAGGAGCATGAAAAAAAATCCAAAGAAGTCCACTTATTATCATAGTGGAAACATTTAACAATACTCCTCCAGTAATTTTCAGGGCCAGATTGATTGTTCAGCAGTAGTCTAATTGAACAAGACTCAACTATTAATGAAGTTTCTAAAGCAAAATAAAGGCAAAGTTTTCGTCTGATCAATTGATTTCACGGATTGTTGGCTCTGGAGGTGAGGTGGGTGAAGGTGGTCCACAGTGCAGCCTTTGACAGAGCAGCGAATGACACATGCAACTGCAGGATTTGTGCCATGAAGCCATGGACAGTTCCGGAAGAGTAATGATGGCGAACGCTGACAGTTCACCGTCAAAACCTTGGAAATTCCAAGTCATATACATTTTTATGTTGACCTAAGCATTGGAATATTTTAAAAAAGCCAGATCTGTTGAGTTTACTAAGATTTCCTTTGTTTTACCTTTAGTGCCTGCAAGTGAAGTGAAATATACACCGTTGTCACAAAACATACCTCATCAATGACTTTAAACAGGCTCTACAAGCCATATTTAAATAAAATAATGGAATTCTGAATCATGAAGGGCTGATTACACAATGCAAGATCCACATATTTTTAAAATCAAATCTTGCTTGGCCAAGCTTTCTTGGAATTGCTTATATTTGGTCCAATATTGCAAGAATTAATTCAGAGTGGGTCAGCTTGGAGAGATCCATTTGGTAAGCCAGGGCAAAAAAAAATGCAAACTGTAACCAACTGGGGTTCCATGTGCTTCAGATTTCCTCCTGAGGGGTTATCAAATATTCTAGTGTCAAGAGCAGAAGGGGGAGTGTGGAATAGAGGGGGTGGGGTGGGGTGGGGTGATATGCGAACTGGTTT
The DNA here is from genome assembly GCF_964194155.1 of Cetorhinus maximus. Lineage (NCBI taxonomy): Eukaryota > Metazoa > Chordata > Chondrichthyes > Lamniformes > Cetorhinidae > Cetorhinus > Cetorhinus maximus. The sequence continues at coordinate 27,220,157 of NC_135902.1, read as the reverse complement.
AAAATCCTGGACCGTCAGCACAAATAAATACTGTTCCATTGCAACACAAAGTCCTTTTATGATGCATTTCATCTTGTTCCATTCCAAGTTCTGATGATGATAAAAGAAATTGCACCACATTAACTACTCTGGTATATATCAACAATAGACTGATTAGTCATTTGAATATTTTCACCTGGAAACCTCCAAGCAACTTTTCTCATTCTGGATACTTTTAAATGTCAGGCAGGAATGGCTCCTTACAAAATAGATTCAGCTCAACTTTATATAAGATAACCACTGCATTCTGATGTTGGGCATTGAAGACTTTATAAAAATATATAATCTATAATATACATTGATTTAATGTCTAACATTAAATGTGATTCTGTGATCAGAGAGCACTTGCTGAACAATCCTAAGTGCGCTAAGAATTATACTAACAACCAATTTAAGATCATCAGTCAGGCTCACAATATGGCTCACTTAGCTTGCTAGAAGCTATATATATTCATATGCAGGGAGCTGTCCTCTGCAAGCAAAAATAAACATGTCCAAGCATTGCAACTTTTTTGAATTAAACAAAACCATGGGAATAATAGTTTCCTAGTGCATTCTCCATGACAATGCCTTGAGTCAACTTGCAAACCAATCAGCACCCTCTTCCCATGCAATATAAATTGTTGCTCCCTTTGAAATTTGGCATTCATACATCTGTCCTAAGTGCAAGACAGAAAGCTCCGACAACATGTCTCATTTTTCAACAATACTTATTTTTAAAAATTCATTTTTGGTATGTGAGCATCACTGGCAAGGCCAGCACTTATTGTCTATATCTTATTGCCCTCGAGGTGATGCTGGTGAACTGCTTTCTTGAACTGCTGAAGTCCCTGTGGCACAGATACACCTAGAGTGTTGTTAGGGAGGAAGTTGCAGGATTTTGACCCAGCCACAGTGAAGGAATGTCAATAGAGTTCCAGTCAGGATGGTGTGTGATTTGGAAGGGAATTTGCACGTAGGTGGTGGTCTCATGCATCTGCTGCCCTCGTTCTTATTATAGCAGTCATGAGTTTGGAATGAGCCATCCAAGAAGCCTTGATGAGCTGCTGCAGTGCATCTTCTATATGGTACATACTGCTGCCACTGTGTACCCATGGTGAAGGGAATGAATGTTTATTGGAGAATGGGGTGCCAATCAAGCGGGCTGCTTTTTCCTTGATGGTGTTGAGCAAACGTTGTTGAGGATGCACGCATCCAAGAAAGTGGAGAATATTTCATCACACACCTGACTTGTGACTTGTTGATGGTGGACAGACTTTGGGGAGTCAGGAGATGAGTTACTTGCTGCAAAGTATCCAGCCTCTGACCTACTTTTGTAGCCACAGCATTTATATGGCTCGTCCGGTTCAGTTTCTGGTAAATGGTAACCTCTGGCTGTTAATGGTAGGGAATTCAGTTATGGTAATGCCGTTGAAGGTCAAGGGCAGATGGTTAGATTGTCTGTGGTTGAAGATGGTTATGGGAAGTAACAGTTCTGCCACAAGTGCCAGGCACTTATTAGCCCAAGTTTGAATGCTGTGCAGGTCTTGCTGTGTGTAGGTACAGACTGCTTTGGTATCTGAGGAGTTGCAAATGGTTGTGAACACTACTGGATCATCAGCCAGCATCCCTGTTTCTGACATTACTTTGGAAGGAAATTCATGATAAAGCTGCTGAATTTAATTGGACCTAGGATACTACCCTAAGATATTCGTGTCATGGGGCCGAGATGGTTGACCAGGAACCACAACCATCTTCCTTTGTGCCAAGTGTGACTCCAACCAATGGTGAGCTTTCCCCATGATTCCCATTGATTTCAATCTTGCCAGGACTCCTTCATGCCACACTCAATAAAACACTGCCTTGAGCAGCCTCAGTCAAGGGCAGTCTAGCTTTGGGGCACTTTGCTCCTGGAATTCAGCTTTGTTTGGACTATGGCTATAATGTAATCTGGAGTTGTGTGGTCCTGGAAGAACCCAAACTCAGCATCAGTGTAAGCATGTCATTACTGAGTAAGTGCCACTTGATAGCACCATTGTAAGCACCTTCCATGGCTTTACTGATGATTGGGAGTGGACTGATGGGATGGTAATTGGCTGTAGTGGATCTGGCCTGTTACTTTTGTGGACAGGACATAGCTGGGTAATTTGCCACATTGTCAGGTAGACAACAGTGTTGTAGCTGTACTAGAATAGCTTGGCTAGGCACACAGTTAGTTCTGGAGCACAAGTCTTCAGTGCTACAACTAGAATGTTGAAGTTCAAAAATGGTGGAGTTAACTGGGAGCTTGAGGAGCCTATGGTTGTTTTCTCCATATCAACACTTGGCCAATCAGTGTTGACTTGCCAACCAATCAGCATTCTTTTCTCCTATTGCATAACTTGTTGCGATCGTTTGAAATTTGGCATTCTTGTATTTGTCCTGATGAGTGCACAACAAAAAACTTCAGCAGCATGTCTCTCCTTTTAGCAACATTCAATTATCGTACCAAGGAATGTTTTGATTTATCCATTATCTATAAGTGGAACAATTGCAAGAGCTCAGCATATAGCCAGATTTGTTTATCTTAAAGCAAAGGAATGCCCACACAGAATATCTGCTTTACACCATCAAGAACAGTTTGTTCCAGTTACAGTCTGCTCAGGATTTTCATTTCCTGTCCCCACAATCAAGTCATCCTGAGTATTTGGTGCATTTTCTCCCAGGGAAGGGTTGATCCCAAACCAAGATCAGTCTATGCTGCAGAATTGACAGCAAGGGAGTATACACAGTGTATGAATCTCTCTTTAAGCTATAAAGTGTATTGACCTTTAAAACATCTGAATGTCCAACTAATCTTTTATTTATGTGCACTAAATGCTATCTGTACAATCAAAGAATACAATAGAGATTGGTTCTCAATTACTGACACATAATCACACAGAACAGGGCTTTGGAATAGAGAATGCTCTCAGGCTATGCATGACCTAAAAACAGAGCAAAGTCACCACAACTAAATAGCTATCAGATTAGAATATGAAAACCTAATTCTGCTAGTTACTGGAATGGTGTCTTTTACTTTAAAAGCTGGAACTATAACTTCAGTTTCTAGTATGCAGAAATGAAAAAAAGACTGCACACTAGGCAAATGGAGATTATTTGAGGACAGTTCTGTTCATATTGAAGTGTGGCCCAACCACAATATTACCACCAATATCTGTTCATGGGTTATTGAGGAAAACTGAACAATCATTTTTGTTAACATTCTCTGCAAAGTCAATTTGGCCAGCAGCTTGCAAAGATTTTTGCGGCCACACTTGCTGCCAGTGCTCAATAGTTTCTGACTGAGAACCGCTTTCACTCTCATCGTTTTCTTTCAATTCAAGTCCCACATACCTGTACAAGCAGGTACCCCAGCAGGACCAGGACCAATATCCTCGCAGGGTTATTCGCTGGTAATGTGGAGGGGGGTTTAAACTAGAGTGACAGGAGGATGGGAACCTGAGAGAGGAGACACAAGAGAAGGAAACAAAGATAGAAATGAAAGACAGGATAGTAGAGAGCAAATTTGGAAGGCAGAGTAAATGGGGGCTTGCAGCAAATAGGGCCATAGTACAAAAAAGATGAGTAAAAAGATGCACGGAACATTCGCAGTAAGGTAGCTGAATTAACAGCACAAATAGATGTAAATGGGTACGATATGATTGTGATTACAGAGACATGGCTGCAGGGTGACCAAGGCTGGGAACTGAATATCCAAGGGTATTCAATATTTAGGAAGGACAGGCAAAAAGAAATGGGAGGTGGCGTGGCATTATTAGTTAAGGGTGAAATCAGTGCAATAGCGAGACAGGATATTAACTCAGACAATCTAGATGTAGAATCAAGCTAAAAGCATAAAAGCATAATACTGTGAATGCTGGGAATCTGAAACAAAAACAAAAATTGCTGGATAAACTTAGCAGGCCTGACAGTATCTGCGGAGAGAAAGCCAGAGTTAATGTTTCAAGTCCATATGACTCTTCTTCAGACTCTGAAGAGTCATACGGACTCAAAACGTTAACTTTATCTTTCTCTCCACAGATGTTGTCAGACCTGCTGAGTTTTTCCAACAATTGTTGTCGATGTCGGATCAGTCTGGGTGGAGCTAAGAAGCAACAAGGGGTGGAAAACATTAGTGGGAGTTGTCTGTAGGCCTCCAAACAGTAGTGATAAGGTAGGGGACAGCATTAAACAGGAAATTAGAGATGCGTGGAATAAGGGTGCTACATCATGGGTGACTTTAATCTACATATAGACTGGGCAAACAATATTAGTAATAATATTGTGGCGGATGATTTCCTGGAGTGTGTCTGAGATGATTTTTTAGACCAGTACATCAGAGAACTAACTAGGGAATAGGCTTTCCTAGATTTGGTTTTGTGCAATGAGAAGGGGTTAGTTAATAATCTTGTTCTGCCAGGTCCTTTAGGGAACATGATAGAATTCTTCCTTAGGTTGGAAAGTGAAGCAGTCCAATCCGAAACTAGGGCCCTAAATCTAAACAAGGAAACTACAAAGGTACGAGGCATGAGTTGGGGAACTTCATTGCAAGGCTTGATGGTGCATGGACAATGACTAATATTTAAGGAACAAATGCATGCTTTGCAACTGTTATACATTCCTTTCTGGCACAAAAAAAACAACAGGAAAAGTGGCCCAACCATAGCTAACAAAATAAATTAAGGATAGTATTAGATCCAAAGAGGAGTCTTATAAAGTTGCTAAAAAAAAATAGCAAGGCTGAGGGTTGGGGACAGTTTGGAATTCAGCAAAGGAGGACCAAGAGATTGATTAAGAGGGAGCAAATAGAGTATCAGAGTAAACTTGCAAGGAACATAAAAGTGGACTGTAAAAGCTTCTATAAGTATGTACAAAGAAAAAGATTAGTGAAAACAAATGGACTTACAGTCCAAAGCAGGATAATTTATAAATAGAGAACAAGGAAATGGCAGAACAATTAGCCAATTACATTAGTTCTGTCTTCATGGGGAAGACACAAATAACTTCCCAGAAATACGAGGAAACCAACCGTCTAGTGAGAAGGAGGAAATGAAGGAAATTAGTATTACTAAAAATCAATGCTGGAGGAATTAATTGGACTGAAAGCCCAGGGCTTGATAATCTACATCCCAGGGTACTAAAGGAGGTGGCCATGGAAATAATGGATGCGTTGGTTGTCATCTTTCAAAACTCTGTAGGTTCTGGAACAGTCCTGGCAGATTGGAGGGTGACAAATGTTACCCCACTATTTAAAAAAGGGAGGGAGGGAAAAAACAGGGAATTACAGACCGTTTAGCCTAACATCAGTGCTAAGGAAAATGCTAGAGTCTATTGTAAAGGATGTGATAACAGGACAGTTAGAAAATATCAATGGGATTAGACAAAGTCAATATGGATTTATGAAAGGGAAATCATGTTTGACAAACCTACTGGAGATTTTTGAAGACGTAACAAGCATAATAGGAAGGGAGAACCAGTGGATGTTCAGAAAGCTTTTGATAAAGTCCCACGTAAGAGGTTAGTGTGCAAAATTAAAGCACATGGGATTGGGGGTAATATATTGGCATGGATTGGGAATTGGTTAGCAGACAGGAAACAGAGTAGGAATAAATGGGTCTTTTTTGGAATGGCAGGCAGTGACTAGTGGGGTACTGCAGGGATCAATGCTTAGGCTCCAGCTATTCACAATATATATCAATGATTTGGATGAGGGAACCAAATGTAATATTTCCACATTTGCTGACAACACAAAACTAGGTGAGAATGTGAGTGGTGAGGAGGATGTTAAGAGGCTTCAAGGCAATTTAGACAGGTTGAGTGATTGAGCAAATACTTGGCAGATGCAGTGTAATGTGTATAAATGTGAAGTTACCCATTTTGGTAGGGAAAACAGAATGGCAGAGTATTATTTAAATGGTGATAGATTGGGAAATGTTGATGTACAAAGGGACCTGGGTGTCCTTGTACACCAATCACTGAAAGCAAGCATGTAGGTGCAGCAGGCAGTAAAGAAGGCAAATGGTACGTTGGTCTTCATTGCGACAGGACTTGAGTACATGAGCAAGGATGTCTTACTGTAGCTGTACAGGGCCTTGGTGAGGCCACACCTGGAGTATTGTGTGCAGTTTTGTTCTCCATACCTAAGAAAGGATATGCTTGCTATAAAGAGAGTGCACCAAAGGTTCACCAGACTGATTCCTGGGATGGCAGGATTGTCGTATGAGGAGAGATAAGGCTGACTAGGCCTGTATTCACTGGAGTTTAGAAGAATGAGGGGAGATGTCATTGAAACATATAAAATTCTGACAGGGATGGACAGATGGGTGCAGGGATGAAGTTTCCTCTGGCTGGAGGGTCTAGAACAAGGGGTCACAGTCTCAGGAAACGAGGTAGACCATTTAGGACTGAGATGAGGAGAAACGTCTTCACTCAGAGGTTGGTGAACCTGTGGAATTCTCAACCATAGAAGGTTGTGGAGGCCAAGCCATTGAATATATTTAAGAAGGAAATAGATAGATTTCTAGACTCTAAAGGCATCAAAGGATATGGGGAGAGAGTGGGAGTACAGCGTTGAGATTGAGGATCAGCCACGATCATATTGAATGGCGGAGCAGGCTCAAAAGGCTGAATGACCTACTCCTGCTCCTATTTTTCTGTTTTTCTATGTAACACTCACGCATGAGTGTTAACCCATGTTAGGTTTTCTGGTATATAAGCTATTGGGTCAAGAGGCCTATACATAACTACAAAGTCCATGCAGACAAACTATCTAATTAATGTCCTTGCAACCATCACACCTCTCAAAAGATGCAACATGTCAAAGGGTTACAACTTTAAACTATTACATATGTTGGTATCAAAAAAAGTCGGTTGCTCAAACATTCGAAAAAATTACAAATAAATGGATCAACATGAGGAAGAATAACCAGAGAATTAAGTAACTTCATTACTTTAACCTCCAAAATTGAGCGAGGTGCCAGATAATTTCTTCTTTAATTTTCATGTGCTACAGTTTGTTGTTCAGACTTGTCTTTATGGCTAGAAATAGCATTTATAGAAGTACAGACATTTAAAGGTTAGAAAAACATTAAATTTATCCATAAAATTAGTTCATTTTAGAAATACCTGACACAAATTTCCCAACAGACAACCCGACTATTTTGTTTGAAGCCTTAGGGTTTGATTTAGAAATGTGACTGAAAGGAAGTTGCAGTCACTTCCAGCTGCTGTTAACAAACTAAGTGTGCACGTGCACTCTTGTGAATGCTGGATCATAAGTTGTGTTCCTGTTGAACTACCGTACATTTTCATTTATATGGTGTCTTTAACATAGTAGAATGTCCCAAGGTGCTTATAGCAGGGTGAACAAACTGACAGCAAACCATAGCAGACGACCAGAGAGAGAGAGAAAGGTTAAGGAAGCGAATTCCGGAGCTTTGGGGCTAGACAGGGCACCTTTAACAAGTAAAGAAATGGACAACTGGAATTCCAGGCAGTAAACACATATTTCTCACCAGAACACTATCCAAAAATGCCTTCGTAATGGGCTGTTTGACTATCTGCCTCAAATTTTGAAAATATTTGGCTTCTCTGCACACGCCTTGGAGAAACCGGAGTTGTTTTGCCTCCATGCGTGTTTTCCTGAAAACACATTTTGTTGTTGCGTAGTTTAAAATGATGTTTTTTCCTGTAGCCATGGAGAACTTCCAATTAACAAATTTTGTACAACTAGAGGTGATTAATATATTTTGTAAATATTGCGTAATACATCAATCACACTAAAGGTCATGGGATTGAATTCAAACAGAACACAGGTCTGCAGTTAAGTCTGCCCAGAATAATTGTAGGAAAACCAAGTGGACAAAATTAGCAGGGATAAAGCAGTTGATAAGGCAGGTAGGTGGAGTTAAGCTATAGATAAACTATGATCTAATTAAATGGTGGAATAAGCTTGCAAGGCTGAATGGCCTACTCCTGTTTCTCCATCCTGGCTAATCTGCAGATCAAAGAGCTGGCCTGCAATTTAAAGACAGCTGTGCATTGGTCAGATTTTGAAGCTTAATGCGAAAAGGCAATCTCCTTTTCTTGTTTTCCTCATTAGCAGAATGCCATGAGGATGTGTTACTCTTGCACTGCATTTACATACATGAGTTATAAATATAGTGTGACTTCACTTCAAAGCTGTGAAACACATTATGACATCCTGAGGTAGTTAACAAAGCTATGTAAAATACAAGTTTCTTTCATCTTACTGTGATGTATATGTGACGATCATAGATGTGTCGGGGAAGTGTTTTATACGAATACAGTGGAATCTCAATGAGTCAAACTCGGGTGACACAAAATTCCACTTGTGTCGAAGTTATCAACCATTCTTGCCGGCAGAATAGCAAAATCTATTGAATAATGCTCATGACTAGCAAAACTTCCGCAGTAATCGATCCAGGTCAGCTGAAATTTTGCTTGGTGTCAGCAAGAGAAATAATGCCGAAATTAGTGGTCATTTGACCATGCCAAACAGAGACAAAGATTTGGAACTGAGTATGCTCAAAGTTCTGTGTTAAGTGCCTTGCAAAGCATTCGTGTATGGTGTAACCTGTGAAAGTTAAAAGTGTTGTCGATTGGAGACAACATCAAGAAAGAGTGGAAATTCTGCCATCAAGTTTGTCCGTCATTCTGGAAGCCTAGGAGAACACCTTGGCACAGTTCAACAAACAGGTATTCTCTCCAGCAAGGAAGCGGGTGAGAATGGCTGCCTATCCCGACGAAGAAACTCCGCAAACATGGTTTAAGGCAGCTTAAGCGGAGAACGTGCCAATCTCCAGCCCAATCCTGCAGGAAAGGGGAGTTGCCATGGTGAAGAAGCTGGGACACATGGAGCTCACCTGCAGCAATGAATAGCTGGACCGATTCAAGACAAGGCACAACATGGTCTTCCATTTGCTAAGTGGTGAGGGCGCTGCCATTATAACAGCAATGACAGATTATAGGCTTCAAAATGATCTCTTGAATGAGTATGCATAAAGACAGTTTTAACCCGGATGAAACTGGACCGTTTTACCTTCTTTACCAAACCACTCTTTGATGTTTAAAGGGGACACATGTAATGGCAGAGCAAGGAACGTGTCTGCGCCAACATGGATGGTACTGAAAAGCTGTCACTTCGTGTGATAGAGAAGTCCAAGAAGCCACGATGCTTCATGAAAGTCAAGAGACTACCCACGCAGAACAAGGCAAATAAAACTGTTTGGATGACTTCTGGCATTTTTGAGGCATGGGTCAGGAAAGTGGACAAAACTTATAACAAAAGATAAGGAAAGCTGCCATCATTGTAGATCACTACTAATCTCTCAGTTTATCGAGACCATCGATCAGAACCAGCAGCTCAATCCTATTGTACTAGAGCCATATTGATGCTGAAAAAGGTGTACAAGATGGTGAAGGAAGACACAATCCCAAACTGCTTCAACAATACTAAGTTCAAACAGGTTACAACTGCATAAGATGATGAGGCCAACACAATGCAAACTACCTATGGGCAAATGGAATAAAGATTTTTTCACTCTTTTCCTGTGTTTTTTATCGGACATTTGAATCTTAAAAACAGAAAGTAATAAATTGTTGGAAGCATTTGTTGGCATATTATACAGAGATATATTCACGTGACAAATTGGACCTTCTTGGCCATTACGGAGCTCCACTTAACCTACGTTTGAAAGCAGCTCCCCTGGGATTTGACTCATCAAGCGTTTACGGTATCAAGTGTTAAGATGGAGATTGCCTTTTCACATTAAGCTTCAAAATCTGACCAATGCACAGCTGTCTTTAAATTGCAGGCCAGCTCTTTGATCTGCAGATTAGCCAGGATGGAGAAACAGGAGTAGGCCATTCAGCCTTGCAAGCTTGTTCCACCATTTAATTAGATCATAGCTTATCTATAGCTTAACTCCACCTACCTGCCTTAATATCCTTGCCTAACATATATTTTTTAAAAAATCAAACTCAGTTCTGAAATTTTCAATTGGCCCATAGCTTCAGTTTTTTCATGGGGGAGGTTTCCACTACCTGTTGTGTGAAGAAATGCTTTCTAACATTACCTCTGAACAGCACTAATTTTAAAGGTGAGACCACCTTCTTCTGCACTCTCCCACCAGAGGAAATCAATTCTCTCTGTCTACCCTATCAAATCACTTAATCATTTTAATCGCCTCTATTAGTCCACCCCTTAATCTTAGGTCTTTAGGTGCTCATCAACTAATACAGCATTTAAAGGATACTGAATATTTTGTTTATTGGTTTCACATTGTGGGAAAAGTTTCAATTGCTGGTAGGTGTCACAGGAGGCAAGTTTATAGATAGATTCTTTCCACCATAAAATGATTGAACTGTTAAGGATTGATTTTCACTCTTGTAGAATTCAACATATTACACTGTTCAAAGCATCAATAAGCTTAAGCAATAGCTAGCCTAGTATGGAATGCAAATATTTATCTTTCTGTCTTGGAACCAGAATGTACGAACGACAACCCAAACTTTTTGGTGTGGAGGACAATATTGCAGATTTTTCTCAACAGGCAATGTTCCCAGTTGGAGTTGAGCCATTCAGGGAGTGCATCTTGGGAAGCCATAGGTGCATTGCCTCTCATTTTCCATCATTGACAGAAAATCAAGCCAGTAATTTCCCCAAGTGCTTGCTTGTGGTATTAACTTGGAGGGAAATCTCTGAAGGAGAAAGACTTGATGTCATATCTTTTCCTCTCTGCACTGCACCCCCAGTTCTTAAATTTATGTAGGCCCCGAGTCTCTGCTTTCAGTGAGAGATGAATTTCAACCTTTGAGGTGCTTTTTTACATTTAAACACCATTCCCATATCTTGTGGTGCTAAAACACTGGCAAAATGTCTCTCCTCTGCAGAGTAGATTTCCTCTTGTTAGTGATGATCCTGCCAGAGACCACCCTGCATTTAGACAACGCTCTTTCTCCCTGCCATGGTCGAAGAAACCGGATCAGAGTTCTAGCATTCTGGCATAACAGGCAGAGGTGCTGTATTGCCAGAACATTTGCGGCTGGGTGGAAAATATTAGCTTTGAACTTCAGGAGTTGAACCAAGAATCACATTGTCTGCGTAAAACTTTCTGCTGCTCCAAGGGCTTTATTGCTTGTTAACTATCATCAGCCATCAGAAGGCCTTGCTCTTAGATGTTTGCCCTTACATTTCCTACCTTTCCCGAATAGCACTGTGCATTGCCAAAGGGCAGGAATAGCCTTTACTTGGGGCACAAACAGGACAGGAAAACTTGGTGCTGCTATAGTCTACCCCTGTCCTCTACCAGGACACGGTGCGGAATGAGGTTGTGGGGAGGTGCAAGATGCAGGGGTATCTGCATTCATGGGGCTGATGTAGCATGCACTCTGTACCCTATTAGCAGATCACATGCCCCGATTAAAACTTTTCCTCAAAGGTGGTAGATAAGTATTCCTTTTTAAGGTGCTAAAGGTTAAGAAAAAAAAGGGTATACATCTGATGCTTGTACTTGTCTAGTGGGATAAAAACTTATCCTTGCTGTCTCTACAGTGCTGTGCATTTGATCGGTTTGATATCCACAGTAGCCTGACTATCCATCCCATTCACCAGATTTTCTTAATCAGTCAGGAGTCTGACATTTCTAGATTTTCCACACAAGCTCTGCCAACAGGCAACTAAACAGAAAGGTAATATGCTGGATTTTAATATCTGGATCCTAACCCACTGACAGGAAGAAATGCAGGTCATGAAACCACACCTGCTAATGCCAGGACCCAGTGCACAATTTGAGAGGAGGCGGCCAATTCCAGAAGCCCCTCCAATTAAGGGCAGTGTAAGAGAATTAGGCTTGGTACTCAATTGTACTAATTGTGTTAACATTCAAAGCGATTATGTTCGATTATAGTCAGTGTTTAAGCATGCTAACATTGCATTTTATAAATATGGAGACGACTAAGGTGACTAATTTAATGGGTAAGATTTTTCAGTTGGCATGTGGGGGCGGGCCCGACACACCGATGCGTAAAATGACACACAATGACGTCAGGTGTGCGTCCCGGCATCATTGCACCGTCTCTCGATGTTTCGTTCGGTGGGAGTGCGCCAGAGTCGGCTGTGCGCGCACTGATAGGTAAACAGCGTATCAAGGCCATTAAGGTAATTGTTAATGCTGCCCGTCCAACCTTACGGTTGGTGGGCAGACGAAAAGGCCAAGCAGCCTTCATTTTTTTTTAGGAAACCTCAACCATGAGTAGCATGAGGTTTCCTAAAGCTTTTATTAATTAAATAAATAAATTTTCCTAAATATAAAAACATGTCCCATCTCATATGACACAGTCACATGAGGGGACAGGTTTAAATAAAATTTTAAACCATTTGTTCACTAATTACAATAGCGATTCAGTCTCCTTGAGGCACGGAGCTGCCTCAGGGAGATTGAAGCGATCTTTCGCGCTACATACGCAAAGAGCGCTGGGCCTGACTCTCTCTCCTCCCCCGTCTGTACATGTAGTGCTGAGCACTACGGCTCATGTCTTACACTGGGTGGGCCTTAATTGGCCCACCCACGTAAAATGACAGTGGATAAAATGGCAGCGCAGAGCCAATCACGAGCGGCGATCAGCTCCGCAACTGTCCCCGCCCACCGCCTGAAAAATTCAGGCCAATGTTTCTTCAACTGTTCATGTCAGCTTACCAAGCTCAGGTAACTGACTATAACTGCTAAAGTATGATTGCAAACCTCGTTAGCTTCTTGATAATACAATTAAGATGAGGTGTTATGTGGACTTTGCTTGAAATATAACCTTTGGATACCCAGGACCACTGATATAGGAGACTAGCTTAATAAAAGGGACAATATATGGAAAGGGTGTTTGGTCATCCCTAAGGTACCTAATAAAGTAATGGTATGAGAGTGTCAGGCACATGGACAGAGCCAAGCCAACTTGGACCAGTCACAGAACTAGCACACACCTTTCGAATCAGTTGTCAAGTAGAAACAGATCATACAGAAGGAAATCCTCACGTCCAAACAGGCTAAAAGAGGACAGCCAAGAATCCATCTTTACAGCAGAGAAAAAGACATCACAAAGGAGTGACTCAAAGTGGCGCAAAAGACAAAACTACAAGCACGAGAAAACCATGCGACGAGTCCTAGCATGCTCCACTGTGCATGATTAAAAGGGGAAGTAAAGCCTGTCTAAACCTGTAAATTACTACTTAGTTTCGTTGATCATTATACTATTAATCTTTCCAACTTGTTGCAAGTTGACAAGTCTCGTTTGGTTGGTTCCTTTGTCAAGTTCGAGCCCGAATTCTTTACAACAGAAAGCGGGCTCTTGAGGCTGGAGGGCCAATAGGCAGTCATTCAGCACTAAGATCAACAGTCCCACCAACAGAGGTAGGTAGAAAAAAAAAAGAGGAGGGTAGGGCATCTCAAAATGGAGGCACCCTCTGAAGAGCGTTTACAAACTTTTAAACTCAGAGGCCACAATTGCCAGGCCATCATTATGTTGGGGCAACCTATCCACTGGATGGCCAGCAGCCGCAGCTGTGGCCATACAGCTATTGCGAGGGGAGGGGGACTTCCCAGCAGGATGAAGTACAGGCCACAGGCCCCTCCAGTTTGCTGCTCTAAGGCTGCTTCCACCCCTTGGCGGTCTTCCGGCCTCATTTTGGGGCCAATTGGAAAGATTAAGTCAGTATGGCCAAAATCAGCCCTTTAATTGGCAACATTGCAACCCACCCACAGGTGATAGGCAGTCAATCAGTCCTCTCCACCCTCCTGAAAATTGCCTGGAGGCAGGACCATGGCTGGAGACCAGTGTGTCAGCCAGTAAGGGAAAACTGCAAGGGCCAGCCATCTCCAGTTCAGCCAATTTGAAATTCCACCCAATGGGTGGGAAATCAGATGAAGCGTGGCCACAATTTCTACAGCTTGTAGGTGGGACTTCTTGCTTAGACCTCCAAAAATCAACCCCATCTCTGTAGCAATCGAGACATGTGGAATCTCCATTGTGGAATGGAGTGAGGTGGTGGGTGGCAGAAATGACCTCAGTGGTGAGCTGGAGCCATTTTTAGATACATACAATGTTCCTGGAGGACTTTCCATGTATTAATCTAAATGTTGCAATATTCATGGTGACTCAGATGCTTCACTTCAAGTTCAGAAATATCAACTTTTAGTTCAAAACTGACCCGAACTGTCAGCTCCCTTACAGTTCTTACTCTTAGGTAAAACCTGTGTAACAACGTCATTTTACTTGAAAACATGATAATACAGTAAATTTAATCTAACAAACCAAGAAAATGTTTTGCTAAGAAAAGCTTTTGCCTCACATGTGAAGATCTTTTTACAGAAATCGTTTAACTAAATTAAATATTTATTTCAGTTTTAGTTGTGTTACAGTCTACACATTTGCTTGTGAGAAGATCCAGTTGCCCTTTCCCTTAAACATGAACTAAGGATGAGGGGTGTTTGCTTCTGAAGAATCCTTTGAATTATAGCAATCATCACAAGTGAGGTGCATGAAAGGAACAGCAAATATCAGTATCCCAGGCAATTCAGCAAGAGTTGTGGTACAGTTTAGTCATTTATGTCTATTAAAGGAATACCAAAGAAACTATTCCTGTATAACCCAAGAGGTAAGGGACCATGACATTTACTGTTGCTGCCCTCTGGTCACCATTGATATATGTTAGAGAAAGAAGAAGTGGATGAGGACTGTGAGGTGGGGGGAGGGGCAGGGTGCAGGGCAGGGAGAAGGGAAGACCCTAACTCAGAGATAAAGGATTGAGCTTCGCATGCAAATGATACTCTAATGAATTTAGGGCAGAAACTATATCAGAAAATACTGAAAATAACCTTGCTGAATATAAACATGTCCAAAAAAATAAACAGTAATCAGAAACAGCCCATGTCCAAATGCAGCAAGACCTGGACAATATGCAGACTTGGACTGACAAGTAACATTCACACCACACAAGTGCCAAGCAATGACCATCTCCAACGAGAGAGAATCTAACCACTGCCCCTCTGACACTCAATGGCATTACCATCGCTGAATCCCCCACTATCAACATCCTGGGCGGTTACTATTGACCAGAAACTGAACTGGACTAACCACATAAATACTGTGGCTACATGAGTAGGTCAAAGGCTAGGAATCCTGTGGCAAGTAACTCACCTCCTGACTCCACAAAGCCTATCCACTATCTACAAGGCACAAGGCAGGAGTGTGATGGAATACTCTCCATTTGCCTGCATGAGTGTAGCTCCAACAACAGTCAAGAAGCTTGACACCATCCAGGACAAAGCAGCCGCTTGATTAGCGCCCCTTCCACAAACATTCACTCCCTTCACCGTTGACAGTGCAGCAGTGTGTACCATCTACACACTGCAGGAACTCACCAAGGCTCCTTAGGCAGCACCTTGCAAACAGATGACCGCTACCATCTAGAAGGATAAGGGCAGCAGACACATGGGAACACCACCACCTGGAAGTTCCCCTCCAAGTCACTCACCATCCTGATTTGGAAATATATCACCATTCCTTCACTGTCGCTGGGTCAAAATCCTGGAACTCCCTCCCTAACAGCACTGTGGATGTACCTACACCACAGGGACTGCAACGGTTCAAGAGGACAGCTCACCATCACCTTCTCAAGGTCAATTAGGGATGGGAAATAAATGCTGGCCCAGCCAGCGTCACCCAAATCCCGTTGCTGTAGGGTGGCCAAGTTGTACTATTAATGATAGAGTTGATCTGTAGACACTTCTTGGGTGGAAACAATAAGTTTATTTACAATATACTCATGTGTGCTTTCAACTCCAACTCTAACTCTATAGAGCTGCTGAGGTAGCCCGCACTACTCTCCTATTGGTTACTACAAGTATTATTCTCAAAGGTACATCACGCACTAAATAAAACCATAATTGCTACATTCCTCCCCATCCTGGCTGGCTATTTAATGTTTTCTGTTGAAGTATGGTTTCATCTCATCACATACGGGCTCCTGTGACCAACCATGTAGAACTTGTTCTCGTACCCAAGATAGGACACGGTCCTGACTTGTCCAGTCTCTGATCTGTCGAGTATACCGGCGAGGAATCTAAGAAATTTAATAGTAAAACAAGTTCCTGTGGAACTGGGATGTGCTCATCATTTTCCTGTAAATGCAAACGACTACGGACATCAGCATTTGCAATTTGATTTCCAGGCCTATGTATGAAAGTGTATTCATATGCTGCCAGAATTAAAGCCCATCATTGTATTCTTGTTGAGGCTATGGGTGGTATAGCCTTGCCTTCACTAAACAATCCTAGCAATGTTTTGAGGTCTGAAACGATTGCAAAATGGTGAATGTGTACTTACTGGTGAAATTTATTGTCACCAAAGTTGATGGATAGACCTTCTTTTCTATCTGCGAGTATCTCTTTTCCGCTGTGGTGAGCGTTCTTGATACGTAACCTATTGGCCGTTCCATGCCATCATCTATCCGACGAGAGAGCACTGCTCGCATTCCGTAGGGAGATGCATCATATGTCAGCACCAATTCTTTTGTCTGGTCATAATGCACTAATAGATTGGATGAGTGCAACAATTGTTTCATCTTTATGAAAACCTCTCTCTTGTGTGCCTACCAAGACCAACGTTGGTTCTTTTTGATAAAAGCAAAATACCGCGGATGCTGGAAATCTGAAATAAAAACAGAAAATGCTGGAAAAACTCAAGCAGGTCTGACAGCATCTGTGGAGAAAGAAACAGAGTTAACGTTTTGAGTCCATATGACCCTTCTTCAGGGCATTCAGAGACCCTTCTTCTCAGTTATTTTTGAGTAAAGAATGCAGGGGGCCAGCACTGTAGACAAATTGGGTAAGAACCGCCCATAATAGTTGATCACTCCTAGGAATGCTTTGAGCTCTGAGACATTCTTTGGTGCAGGTGCCTCTTATGGCTCTCGCTTTCTCCTCAACTGGGTGAAGGAGTTGTGAATATACCCAGTGACCCAAATAGATTACCTCCCTTGCTTGGAACATGCACTTTTGTTTCCAGTGCAGACTTTAGTCTCAGCCGTCTTTTTAACTTCACTGTTGGCCAGACTTCTCTCAGATGCAAGCTCAGCTTGTCTGAGCTCAGTGACTGAGACTTCCAAAATTTCATTATCTGTCTGCTTCTTGGAAAGTTCTGAGACTTTTGCTTCCAAAGCCTCTTTGGCTTCATTTAGCTGATTCTTCTGCTCTTCCATCTCTTTTCTGTATTTGTTTGCTGCCTCCTGGGAAATTGAACATTGTTGTGTCTTCTCTGCCAACTCATTCTTCATTTGTTCAGAGAGCTGCTGAATACTTTCTGTTTCTCTTTCCCAGTGGTACAAACTTTGACCCGAGGGAATCTTGTTGTGTGTGAAGGTCTTTCAACAGATTTTCTTTTTCCCTGAAAAGGTTGCTCACCTCGTCTCGAGCACCTCGTCTGTCATCAAGCAGGGTCTCTTCGAGTTCCTTCTGCCGTTCTTCCAAGTTTTGGCTTAAGACAGCCTGCATTTCTTCAGGTTGTTGAGTCCTTACACACTCCTTTTTCAAAACAGGAATGCTTCCAGCTTCCTTTTGGAATTTCCGTGGTCAATCAAGGTTGATTTCCCTTAGCCAATTTCGCTCTAGGAGGCTTGGTCCTCTGCCTCTCAACACTGATAGCTTTTCCAATTGGCTTCTATAATGGACAGTTACTCTGCTTATGCCTTTTACTTGAATGTCTTCACCTGTATATGTTTTGAGCTTGGCAGCTGTTCCTTCTAAACTTAATATGTTCACCATTATTCAAATATCTGAAGGCATGTTCAGCAATTACTGTAGTAGAAGCTCCTGTGTCCACTTCCATTCCATTAGGTTTGCCATTTACTTTCACTGTGACAAATATTGGTTCTGTCTTTCCAACTTTCAGGTTAAACAACGAGTAAATGTTTGAATTTGTTGTTTCAGGCTCTTCTACATTGTAAATTTCATTGGGCTTCTTTTGTTTACAAGCCTGCTTGAATCTTTCCTTGCATTGTCTCATTATATGTTCATTTCTATGACAATAGTAGCATTCGATTTTTTTAAACTGCCAATCGCTAAAAGACTAATTGTTTCCACCTCTATTAAAATTATTCTTCAATCTCATTGATGTTATTTTTCTTTATTCCTTGGCCAGCAGGGGTTGTTTCCCGCTTCTCGTCAGAGTCTTGCTTTATCGCACCACTTTTGGTTGGGGTTTCTCGCCCCATGTGGAGGACGGCATCATTTTGTGCACCGTGTATTGCTTTTGAATCTCTTTCTGTGCTTTCCATGGCCAGCACTATCTCTAGTGACTTCTGGAAATCCAGATTCATTTTGGACAATAATCTTTTCTGAATTGTGTCCTCTTCCACACCACACACTAAACGATCTCTGAGCGTGTCATTTGGAGTTGTACCGAACTCGCAATGTTCCATTAATTGCGTCAATTTTGCCACGTAGCATGCAATTGTCTCACCCAGGGCTCTATTTCGTGAATTAAACCTGAACCTCTGCACCGTGACTGAGGGCTTGGGTTGAAAATGACCCTTTCTTCATAAGGTCCACCAATTCATCAAAATTCGTCGAATCTGAGACACTGGGTGCCATCAAACTTTGAATCAGACAGTAGAATTTGCTCCCACAAGTACTCAAGAGGATCACTTATCTCTTCTCTTCCCCATAATCTCATTCGCTTGAAAAAAGAACGTGAGGCGTTCTATGCAATGAGACCAATCATCTGTGGCTGATTCAAAAGGATCAATTCTCCCAAATTGTGTCGTTTTGGGAGAGGATAACTTCTTCAATTCTAACGGAGCTTGCTACTTACATTCGCTAGGCGAGGTACAGTGCCGGTTTCTTTTTAACTTGACTTCTTCTGTTCAATCCTGTGTTATCCTCATCATCAGTTTGTTGTAGGGTAGCAGAGCTATACTGTTAATGATAGAGTTGATCTGCAGACACTTCTTGGGTGGAAAAATTAAGTTTATTTGCGATATAATCAGCAGCAACTACACATGTGCTTTCAACTCCAACTCTATCTCTGCACTACTGCTGAGGTAGCCCGCACTACTCTCCTATTGGTTACTACAGGTCATGTGATCTCTCCTAACATATATTATTCTTAAAGGTACATTACGCACTAAATGAAACTATAATTACTACACCCGTAAAAATGAATAAATGAATAGGACGACTGAAAACAAAGGAAAATGACTACTGGCAAGGTTTTGTTATGACTGAAACTAGTGTTAGGGGAATACTTGAAATTGGAGCATAGGAACTCCAGTTCCATGGGAAAATGTGCCAAAAGTGATGTGCAGATACTTCCTGCCTTGCCTTGCCTTCCTTCCATAGGCAGACACCCATGAGGAAAAGCATTAAGAAGGTTTATTATGCATCCAGCTTCATTTACATCAGAGGATCTCAAGAGGGCAATTAGCAAGGCCCCAGAAGTCAAAGGGGAGGAGTAATACTCACATCCCACCTCCCAAAGTGAGCAGGAAAAGCCTGAGGCATTCAGGCAGTTATTTTTGGCTCCACTGCTGAAGACCATTACCACTACTGCAGTTCTGGCCCCACGCAGGGTGGGAGGCCCTGCCAGGTAACTGCAATACACTGGGCTCAGTTAACAATCTGAAGCAGCAAATGTAGTTGTATTAAAGCTGAACTAGACTGAGTTCACTTCTCATATAGATTTGGTGGGGAGACGGGGATGGTGGTGGGGGAGATGTGGGTGGAGTGGGGAGGGTCAGGGGTGGTGGTGCAGGGGTGAAGAGGAAAGAAGGAAAGAAATAAGCTCCAGCAGTGAAGTGGTTCTACTGATATGCATTAGTGTAGTGGTGGATGGTAGTGTCTTTCCAACATCATACAGTTTCTTGGAAAGGCAGAAACGCAACATCCAATTGTTAAATAGCAATGACATTTTTTGAGTGAATTTTATAGCTAACAATCATCCTACGATAAAAGGATTAAAATAAAATGTACACAGTAGATTAATGTCCAAAAACACATTGCCAACTGAAAAATGTGAATGAAGCATGAGACTGTACCTTTACCCAACTCAGATAAGCATTCCCAGGATGGGTGCATTGCTGTGTTCAGTCAGGATGCAATAATTATTCAGCGCAACAATGAGTGAACACAAGATTTGACATCCTAAAAGGATTGGGTTTATTTGCTAAAAGAATTTGGGTTTGCTATATTAAAATTCTATGTATTCAGCAGTACAATTGTTCTTGTGTGAGACTGAAGTCCTAAAGTACAACATAATCCCACTAGTCACACAGAATCTGACAATTTTACGCGAGCAATGCAAGATACCTGATGTTCACTTGATTTCCGCCAACTCCGGTATGATGCCACCACCAAACAAATCTTCCCCTCGCCTCCCCTGTCGGCATTCCATAGGGATCGTTCCCTCCAGGACACCCTGGTCCACTCCTCCATCACTCCCAACACCTCATCCCCCTCCCATGGCACCTTCCCATGCAATCGCAGAAGGTGCAACAACTATCCCTTTACCTCCTCCCTCCTCAACATCCAAGGGCCCAAACACTCCTTTCAGGTGAAGCAAGCTTCACTTGCACTTCCTTCAATTTGGTCTACTGCATTTGCTGCTTCCAATGTGGCCTCCTCTACATTGGAGAGGCCAAATGCAGACTGGGTGACCCTTCGGTCTGTCCACAAGCATGAACCAGACCTTCCTGTCGCTTGCCATTTCAACACACCATCCTGCTCTCATGCCCACATGTCCATCCTTGGCCTGTTGCAATGTTCCAGTGAAGCCCAACACAAACTGGAGGAACAGCACCTCATCTTCCGATTAGGCACTTTACAGCCTTCTGAACTTAACATTGAGTTCAACAACTTCAGACCATGAACTCTCTCCTCTATCTTCACCTTTTTTTTAATCCCCTTTTTTCAATATTATTTTAATTTTAAAATTTCTTTATTTCCTTAGTTTTATTTATTTTCATTGTTTTATCCCCACCTTTTATCCTATTTTCGATCTTTTTTCCTACCACCGTCCCCTCCCCCCAACCCACTCCCACAAAGGCCATCTGTCACTCGTTCATGTTGTTCTTTCCAGAGTGTTTACCCTTGTCCGGCTATTACCACATTCTGCTTTCTTACCTTAATGCCACCATCAGCACCTCCTTTAGCCCTTACCACTACCATTAATGCCCCTTTGTCCTTTTGTCCATGACATCTTTGGCAATCTCTCCTTTGCCCCCAACTATCGCTGGCCTTCTACCCAGCTTCACCTGCTCCACTCCCCTTAAACAGTATAAATTTCATCACATTTTTACTTCTCTTTAGCTCTGAATAAGAGTCAAACAGACTCAAAACTTTAACTCTGTTTCCCTCTCCACAGATGCTGTTAGACCTGCTGAGTTTTTCCAGAATTTTCTGTTTTTGTACCTGATGTTCACGATTTGCAAAGAGAAACAGCAAGGGACAATTAACACAGAGATAAAGGCTGGATCTGTCACAGGGAAGACACTGAAGAGATTCTGACAGCGCCGAGGAGAGATGATTGATGAAGGGTAAGCTTGTTGTAGGTAATCAATGGATCAATTAGTGAGGTTTATTGGTGATACTCTATTCTGGTTAACTCAATAAAGAATCTGTGTATACAGTATGGGGAAGGACAGCCTGTATACATGTTTAAAATCTGAAGATATCTAAACAATACGCAAACTTAAAAACTGGAACACTTATTTTCAATAAGCTGCTTTTCAAAAGTTGACTCAATGCAAAGGCATATGCTTGATAATTTAGAAGAGGACTTTGAATGACTAAATTGTCAAAAATAAATTATATTTGAGGAGGTAACTCAGTTACAGGATTTTGATTTCTACCATGCTCTTGGCTAAACTATTATGGTACATGTTAAACTAAGGCAAGGATCTATTTAATAATCAAATACTTAATGTTTATTAAGAGAGAGAGTTTTCATCCCCAGTGCAAATTTTCCATTGTGTCGCATTCTTGGTTGGAGACATCTCGTACCTCCATTCAAAAACAATAAAAATGTAAACCTGAAGTTTTCATCTACTCCATTTGCCCAAAACTGTGCAAAAGATCGAGGAGTTTGAAGTGAAAATTACACCCAGCACAATTTGAGTTTCTGCAATCTTTTGGATCAGTTTCAAAGACATTGCACTGGAAGCCAGCCCCACCCCCTAAACTGGTCACTCCACAGCTCAAAGTAAGCCAGTTTCCACACCTTTGAGGAGGCTCATGAAATTAAACTCTTTTTGGCACAAAAGCACAAATTGGTACCTTTTAAAAACTTAGTAAATTAAATTTTTATTAAGTCTGACTACTGTACACCAACTAAATAGTAAATGGTTCAGTATCGTTTTGAAGTCATTCCAGTTATTTAAAGTCAGGTTACTTACAGGTGCTGGACTAGACATTCATTGAAATTTCTTTTGTGATAAATCCAATTCAAGCTGTAGTAATAAAATTACACACGGCTACCACTCACATATCAAGGAGCAGTTTTAATGCAAAGGAAAAGAAACAACTACGTTGGTTATCACTGTCCAGTTGTGCTGGCTCATTAAAGACTTTGGATGAGGAATCTGTCTTCTCCAGTTTTAAGGTGCGGGGGTCACGAGCCTGCCTGTATTTCTTCCAAATAAGGTGGGCAGCACATGAATTTTATGCACCCACCTCATCTGCATGGTTGCAGAATGCAGCCAGGCAGCTCCCATGCTGCTTCCCTCCTCTCAGCAGCTGGGGGAGGGGGGAGGATGGCTTTGTGAAGATACCACATGGTGCAGCCAGCTGTTTAAAGGCAAGCTGTCCCTTTTTAAGGGAAACTGCCAACTGCCCAGTCACACAGCTCAATGGGGGAAGAAAGAGACAGACTGACATGCTCCATCTTCCAAATTTTTGCCTACTTACTTAACCTATCTAAACTCTTCAGGCTCTTCCATCCTCCTCACAACTTGCTTTCCTAATTATCATTGTATCATCAGCAAATTTGGCTATAATACAGTCGGCCCCTTCATCCATGTCACGAATATAGATCATAATTAGTTGATGCCCCAGCATTGATCCCTGCAGCACTCCACTAGTTGCAGCTTGCCGACCTGAAAATGATCCATTTATCCTGACTCTGTTTCTTGTTGGTTAGCCAATCCTCTATCCATGCTAATATAACACCCCCCAACACCATGAGCTCTTAACTTGTGCAGTCATCTTTTATGTAGCGCCTTATCGAATGCATTTTGGAAATCCAAATACTCTACATCTACTGGTTGCCCTTTGTCCACACTGCTTGTTACATCCTCAAAGAACACTAATAAATTTGTCAAACGTGATTTTCCTTTCATAAAACCATGTCAACTTTGCCTGATTTAAAAAATCATAATATAATATCCTGCCATTGCCTCCTTAACATGATGCTAGGTAGAGTGGCTGGCCTGCCAGACAACCTCCTGTCACTGTCCAGGATCCAATACAAATCCTTTAGTTCTACCACTTACACAGGCAATATGGTTTGCACCCATAAATCTGGCCTATCATAGAATGATACATAGAAGGAGACCATTTGACCAATCAGACCTGTGCTAGTTGGTACTAAACTGTGCAGCAACTGCACATTCAATGATGCAAGACATTATTACGTGTGTTTTGCAATAAGATAATAAAACTGCACTTCAGAGCACAGTATTTCCCAGCACTTTTATTACATTTTATAGCTAAGCTGTATAAAAAAGGAATAATCTTACACTAGCTGTTCAACCAAACAGTTGAAATCAAGCTGTGTGTTGTTAATAATGAATCCACCACCATATTCATTGGTAATTTCTGTGCTACTTATGAAAGGCAATACACGTACTTTGAGAAATGTATTCATTCGTGCATGTGAGCATTGTAGACAAGGCCAGAAGTAATTGCCCATCATTAGTCTTGAGAAGCCAGTGGTGAGTCACCTTCTTGAACCACTGCAGTCCATGTGGTGAAGGTAGCCCCACAGTGCTTATTAGGTAGGAAACTTGGAGGTAGTGGTGTTCCCATGCGCTTGCTCCCCTCGTCCTTCAGGTGATAGAGGTGTGGGTTGGGAGGTCCTGAAGTAGCCTTGGCAAGTTATTGCTGTACATTATGTCAATGATACACACCACAGTGACAGTGTGCCACAGTGGAGGGAGTGGATGTTTTAAGGTGATGGTGAATGTGATGCCAAAGAAGCCTTGTTCCCGATGGTGTTGAGCATCTTGTGTTGTTGGAGCTGCACTCATTCAGGCAAGTGGAAAGTATTCCCTCACACTCCTTGGGTGGAATTTTGAGTTGGGGGCAGGGCTATAGAATGCGATGAACCGTTCAAAAGTCCATTGACTTCGGTAGGAATGGAAAATCCCACTGGCGGGATGGGCTGTAAAATTCGGCCCCTTGTAGATGGTGGACAGGCTTTGGGGAGTCAGGAGGAGTGTGACTAGCCACAGAATTCCTAGCCTCTGACCTCCTCTTGTTGTCATAACCTTTATGTGGCTATTCCAGCCATTGCTTAAAACAAAAACAGACTAAAGGAATTCGATGTGAACGAACATGGTTTGATGATCAGTGTGATTTCAAATTCAAGTAAAAAATGTACTCTTATATGGTGTGTTGTTGAGATGACTGAACAATGCCAATTTTATTACGATATTTTTTGTAGCAACATAAAGCATTTTCTGCTCATTAATAAAATTTCACTGGTAATAGTCCTATGTGAAGCCTTGTTAGCATGTCTTCCTACATTAAAGGCACAATATAAATGCAAGTTGTTGCCATTTAACTGCTTTTAGAAAATGAATATACTTTACATCATATCTTGGCAATTTTAATTAAAAGTGCAATGAATGGCAGAATGTGGCAAGGGCTAACAATAACAGTGAGAAGGCACAGTGAACATACGAGCTTACGTATTTAGAGCGGAGGTAGACCATTCAGCTCCTCAAGCCTGCTCTGCCCTTCAATAAGATCATGCCTGATCTTCAATTTTTTACAATGCAGAAGGAGGCCATTTGGCCCATCATGTCTGCACTGGCTCTCAGAATGAGCAATTCACTTTATGCCATTCCACCACCTTCTCTCTGTCACCCTGCATGTTCTTCCTTTTCAGATAAAGTCTAATTCTCTTTAGAATGCTTCAAATAAGCCTGCTTCGAGCACACACTCAGGCAGTGCAATCCAGACCTTAACCACTCACTGCGTGAAAAAGTTTTTCCTCACGTTGCTTTTGCTTCTTTTGCCAATTACTTTAAATCCCTGCCCTCTCTGTCATTTCTCCCTATCTACTCTGTCCAGACTCCTCATGATTTTGGATACCTCTACCAAATCTCCTCTCAGCCTTCTTTTCACCAAGGAAATCAGTCCCAGCTTCTCCAATCTATCTTCATAACTGAAGCTCCTCATCCCAGCAACCATTCCTGTGAATCTTTTCTGCACTTTTTTTAATGCCTTCACATGCTTCCTAAAATGCGGTGCCCAGAAAAGGATGCAATACTCCAGCTGAGGCCAAACTAGCATCCTATAAAAGTTCAACACAACCTCCTTGCTCTTGCCCTATTAATAAAACCCAATTTGTTAATTAACAGTGGGATTGTCATTGTCCATACCTTTTTACACACTTCTCTGACATCTCCACCCTCCCCACCCTGAACAGTTTGGAAAGCTACCTTTCCTCCGACCTCACATCCCTGAGGAACCTACAAGCTTGAGATACCAATGGGACTCCAATCACGTAAATGCACTCCCGTATTCACCTGGCATTACAGGAAAATAGATTGAAGCATGAGTCATGGCCTGTGGAGCAGCCACAAGGTTAATCAGCACAGTCCTTTTGGCCTTCTGAAGATCAGTTGACACCATTCTGCCTCATCTGACTGTGGCCTCAACTCCAGATTTTGCCTGCCCCCGCTAACCTTTGATTCCCTTGTTAGTCAAGGATCCAACTACCTCTGTCTTAAAAATACTCAATGACCCTGCCACCACCGCTCTCTGGGAGTTCCAAAGATTCACAACTGTCGGAGGGAAAAAAAATCTTCTCACCTCCATCTTGAATGGGAGACCCCATATTTTGAAGCTGTGTGCCCTAGTTCTAGTCTCTCCCACAAGGAGAAACATCCTTTCAGCATCCACCCTGTCAAGCCCCCTCAGGATCTTATATTTCAGTAAGATCACCTCCCAATCTTCTAAACTCCAATGGATACAGGTCCAGCCTGTCCAACTTTCCTCATAAGATGACTCCCTCATTCTAGGTATGAGTCAAATGGATCTCCTTGCTTCCTCAAGGAGGTGAATGGAAGTGGCACTCCAGGCCCCAATAGCCATCCTAACTGCCCTTTGCAACCATCTGATCTAAGCTGGGCTGGATGCATGGCAAACCACAACATCCAGTTCAATCGAGTGCAGTGAAGTGGGATTGCGCTTACATGCAAATTTTCAACCCAAACTGGTGAAAGAGAGGGGTAAAATTTGTACAGTTTCTGGGTAGTTGAAGAGCCCCACCCTCCACCCCCAAAGGCTATGTAAAATTGACAGCTTTGGCCACCCAGCTTTTTGTAACAGAGCAGGTGTGGTGGGATGTCATTGTCAAGGTTACAAAAATAAAAGGAAATGAAAACATCGTGGATTAAATTTCAACTTTGGTGCGGCCAGAAAATGAGTAGTAGTGGATGGTCCACCTATTATACATCCCGCTCAACTTTCTCTCCAGTGTTAATGAGCTAAAAACAAGAACTGCATTTTTTCAACATGGCAGAATCATAAAAATCTCTTGAATCTTCTCCTACCCTAAAGACAATTCCCCTTCCTGGGGTACAGTACCATGAGTGTCAGAAATCATCCAGCACCTCAAAATGGCACTCTTTCTATGAGAGCAATTGGCAGCATTCTCTGACTATGGATGGAATCACAGCATTCATCACAGATTCACTTTCCAATTTGAGATGGAGCAATCAGAAAGGGGAAGTGTGGCACTCTGCCTCACCCACACATTTTCCTAGCTGAGGAACCAATGCCAATGTGAGGTTGACTATTTTCAGTTCATGGAACAGCTGGACTACATAAAAAATTGGGTTCAAGATTAACTTGACACACTGAATTCCAAGCCATATATACAATTAAAATATATACCATGTTTTCTCACATAAGGCATAAATATTTAAATACTGATTGAAAGGGTCTCCCTATTATTCAACTTGCACAATTGCACACTGAACTTCTGGCATAGGCATTAAAAAACTTACATGTAGGTAAAGCTCTACAGAGAAACTATTTGTCAAATGAAAGAGGACTTGTCTGATCAGCCTCATCTCAACAATTCATAGTCTTAACAGAGAGCAGATAATTGAGAGCATGTTCAAGTAGGAGTCTGCAACAGTCAATGAGTTTGGAAAATTTCAAACTACAAGTATTAATGGAGTCTGGTCTAAAGAGGCTGCATTTTAGTCTTATAACACACTCCAACTTTTGATACTTGATATCATAAGTACAATTCAAATTATTGAGATATTACAAGTTTTCTTCCATTTCAAAATCCTAAGAGCTATCTTTGTGTAACAGAAAGGGCAACATTGTCACAACAGTCTTTTGAGTGTTGCCAATGCGTATATTGTACATTCTTCATCTTTCACATGGCGTGTATTACAAACTGAAACCAGACATGGAGAAGTTGCTGTGGAATTTCGATATATGGAATAAAGTCTTCCAAGCCATATATTTTTAACTGGCTGCCACACAAATCATAATCACACAAGTTTCCCTGACAAACAATATAGGAGCCAATAGCTTCCTTGGGACACTTTTAAAGTTATACAAGGAAAATATTGCTCCTTACATTGCAACATGACTTTCCATTTAATATACGCACACATATCTTGTGCAGGAGTCAGAACTTAAAATGTGCAAGATGACAAAATGTGCACTTCAAGAAAATCATGATCTCTAAGTTTTACGCAAAATTTAACAAAAGACAACTATTAAATTCGGACCTTAAGTGACCCAAAAGGCATACCTGTAGAAAAGTTTTTTTTATGGTGGGGGGTGGGGAAAGAGCAGAGCAAAATATTAATATGATGGATCTATGGAAACCAGTTCACATTTAACAAAGTGAACTAAAAAACAATTCTGAAATGATAACCTCTTGGGAACAGTTGAATACCCAAAAGGTGCAACAGAAGACATAATAAATTTAGGTTGGTTTCAAAACGATGTTACAGACCCAAGAAACCCAGCCATCTTTCAGATTCATTTTGCAAGGATACAGAGTATATGTCAAATAAAATAGCACAACAGTTAACTGAGTGATAGAGGTAATGCCAACTTTTAAGGGTTAAAAAAGTAAAAATTAATAAGCTTTTACAACATAGATTAAAAACGTAGCTACTCAGTCTTATTCTAAAAGAGCTGAATTAATTAAGAGAAACAGAAAGCGGGGAATGCGTTTCATGTTACACACATGTATCCAGAAAACTGTCTGGAATGCATTAATGTTTATATTAAAAAAAAACTGATGTTACTGTACAAGCAGGGTGCAGCTCCAGTCCTGCCTGAGCAAATACAAAAAAAACAGAAGATAGAGGAGCAGAAAATGTCCTGCCTTAGGAAAACAAAGTACAGAACTCTCCTACCAATGAGTGCTCTTAGCTATTATAATACTGCAATGACATCTTGCTTCCTTTATTTACTTTACAAAACAAATTTACAGCCATGGAAAATATACATTTTGGCTCAGATCAAGATCCTGCAATCCAGCTGCTGCTTAGTTGTTCAAAGCAGCTCCATGCACAAACTGGAATGGGCATGGTAATGTTAACAGACTTTACAATTAGTCATCAGAGTCCAAACGGAAAGCTGATATGAATGTTTAGTCATTACCTATTTCAGTTAAAATTTTACAGAGCTTTGTCTATGGGCGATATAACCTACTGCAATGTTTATGAATTCACAAGGAAAGTAACTGCTTCACTTTTTAATTATTCTCAAATATACAAACACATGAATAAATTCTTACTACTAATTTATGTTGCCAGTACAATGATTAAAACCTTAAATCAGTGGTTTGAAATTGGAATCATCTTCCCCACCAAAATGTTTAGTACATGAAGTCAAACAAAATCTGTGGAAAGACTCACCTGAAAAAGAAGTTTTCTTCATGGCTGGTTTCTAAATGACATAGAAAGCACTCTTCAGGATCAGGTTAGGTTACTTCCACAGTGTTCAGTAATCAAAAACGCCCAATGTCACAGGGAGCCGACTTAGTTTCACAGGCTTTCATTCAAAGAACCAGTAACTTGAGCTTCCTTGCACACCGTCCAACTGCTCATGAAACACTCCCATTAATTAGTACACACCTTTCCTAATCAGATGAACTTAGACATCTTTGGCCTTGCCCAACTAAGCAAAAGCATTGGGGAAATCACAGAACTCATTTGTTCTCAAGCGTGAATTTTTTTAACTCTTAGTAGCAGCTATAGGTTTAGTAATACAACTTGAAAGAGTTACATGTTTACTTTATATCATTTTATGTACTTCAAAAAGAAAATCAACATGGTTTTTTGGTGTGAAAAATAAAAAGTACCCTCCCTACCCCATCTACATGGTGCAGCTCATTTAGTACTGTTACATGGACGAGAAGAGAAATTCATTGTTCAAAGTACATAAAAGTTCCCACCTAAAACTGCAAGCTAATAATACAAACTGTTTCACATTCAAATGCATTAACGCCAAACAAAAGGTACTTGAAAGAACAAACAGTGAGTTTCTCTAGGAGTTTCTCATTCATTATTATAAGGTTTTCACTCTGTCAGGTTAATGTAAATAGAACAAGTTAGATAGTAACTATTGCATTCCAGATATCATCCCTGTGGGAGGGTCGAGTGACACTTTAACAACTCAATTAATTTGCTTTACACAAATTTAAAAAAATAAGCTCAAATTCTTTATGTGTGATACAAGCTCATCCAAACAAGTATTTTATTTGTGCTTTGCCCAGACCTATTACAACACACGAGAAGCAGGTGTTCGAGGTCTTTATTTCCTTCTCCACAGAGTCCTAAAATGATTCTTGTTTAGCTGTTTCTCTGCAATGCACTCGAACATAAACAGAACTAAATGGTTTCCTGCCAAATCATATCAAAGCTCGTTCACCTGTGTATTCTGCTCTTTATTAATAACACAACCCCTTGAATATTTTGATGCCTTACCCATTTGGGGAAAAAGTAATTTTTATGGTTAGAAATTTTATGGTTTTAGAGGGAAGCTATTTTAATATGATTTTAAAATGTTTTCCAGCATTGAATCATTTAAGGCATCCTACAATTTCTGAACTACACCCAAAAGTTTCATTTTGATTGTTCCTTCATGTGATACATGTGAGTGTATTTCACATAATAGGCTCCATGGGCCATGTGACTTTCTACTGCTTCTATTTTTTTGGTAATCATCAAATGATTTCCTAACCGCCACAGTTAATTGCAGTATAATTTTTTTCACCTTATTTTTTCACAAAGTTATTATAAGGCCTGCTGTCAAACACTGCCTTTTAAATTAGTCCAATATTTACGTTGTGTGTTTCCTTTCAAATAAAGACTTATTTTTCAATCATTGTTGGCCTCTAATATCAGTAAGAGGATGGGTGTCCTTAGATTGAACTCAGGAAGTGATAGGGGAGATTAAGTGAACTAAACTAGGCAGCTTATCACACTTCACCAAGAACAAACTTCCAATCATTTGGAACCTCCTGCTTCTACACATCACTGCCCACAATAGGCCCTAAAGGGCCCCAAACTTTATAATACTTGGTCAGACTTATTGTCAAATGCAGATTACATTTCCCTGTTGTATACTTTCTGGAGTTTTCTTATGCATTGGAATGTTTAATTCTATCCACTCCATTCATATGTATGGACTGGGTGCAGCAAACAGGTGACCTGTAAAGTGAAGGTCACTTCCGGGCAATGCCCCTTTTGAGTGGGAGAGTCCAACTAGGAATGGTTTCACAGCCTGAATCTCCATTCCAACTGTACCATTGACCTCTCGTTCAATAGATGAGTGAAGTTCTATTCAGACTGCAGGCTTGGCTACACAAGATTGCAAATGAAGTAGTGAATCTCAACAAGGCATCATATAACTGTTAAGGAATCTTGAACCACATCCAAGTAATATACATATGTTTTAAATATTGCACCACTTTCCATTGTTCAGTCTCAAAGATTTCTCATCCTCTTTATGCCTTATTTAGAAACCTTCTCCTTTAAACTCTAAATCAACCCTGTAAAGTGGACTATGCATCCCTCTCATGCAGGTGCTGTTGCTAATCCATGAGAGGGCATGCCATCCATGAGCTTTTGACAAGAATCTGCAAATATTTAAAGAGGTCTGTTCTGGCTAGGATGTGCACTTCTTGTAATTATTTAAATGAAACATTCTTTCAGGCTGCCCACCGCAAAACGACACTCTGGACATTATCTCATCAACCAGCATCCCTGTTGAATCATAATAATAGCATGGATTTTGCAGTCGGTGATGAATGAATGGCGCCACCCATTCATTACACTTACATGTGACCACAGACTTCTGTGGGCCTGTTTTTACTGGAACTTGCAGTTATTAGACAGCCAAAATAGCTGGTGTAAGCATACAGCTCTCACTTTCCTCAGATTCCCTCACCACAATCATACCCTTATGCCTTTGTCCTGTCAGATACCCAATAACTGCAAACTGGCCAAGCAATGGTGGACAAACAAAGGTGAATTTCAGGAATGATAATGTGATGAAGATAAAACACCATCAGTCACTTCCACACTCAAGGCCTCCAGCTCTAGTACTGACTGTGTATATTTTAAAGGGTAGATTAGAGATGGGCTTTGCTCATGATGAGACACTAAGCACAAGTGTGCTGCAGCCAATGCATGGAACAAGTTTGGCAAAGGTACCAGCCCCCTAAAGTGTGAAGTTGCAGATGAATTCTGCTCCAGAGGACCCAGATGAAGACATTGATGAGGCGTCCTACGGGAAAAAGATTAATGACAGTCTCGATGCATTGACAGATCTGGCCTGAAGCCTGCAATCAATGTCAAGGAGCATGGAGGAGTCTGGCACCAATTTGGCACAGGTCTTTGCACAGAACTTGGAACCCATCCTTTCCAGCGTGGTAGTGATTTTATTTGTCTACTTGCAAACCCAACATCTTGATGCAGCATCTGCTGGTCAATGTCTCAGCTTCCGCTGAAGGAAGTCTATGTCTGGATGGACGCTGCATTGGAAACCCAGACTGAAGTTGTGCAGGGTCAGCTTGCTGCCATCATGGCTGTGGATACCAGCGTTCAAAGGGGAATGCAGGGTGTCACATCAGTCCAGCAATATGTCCTCCCACAGATTATTAGGGTTGCCGAGATTCCACCCAGGGGAGTGGAAGTGGCACAAAACTGCTGACCCCTCTCAGGAAGGCAGCACTCATCCTCCCACCACTGCCACTCCACTAGTGCCCTTGCTGCTGCTTGACAGTTATAAAGGCTAGAATCAAATCAGCATTGCGCCAGAAGTGTGCACGTGTGCCACGGATGCCATTCTAGAGACAAAACAGCACTCATCGTGCAAGAGAAATGGGGCGCTGAACCAACTTTCACTGCCGTAGAGTCTGAACCAGGAAGTGTAAGTTAGAATATTTACCATAGATTACAGAGTGCAAATCGACCTATGAAACTTCGAAAAATCCTTCCAAAAACACAGGTAGACTTATACGCTGAGCATAAAATGTGAATTGCCGATGTTGGTGCAGGTGGTTGCGATTTTGAAATGTGAAAAATAGATACCAGTAATTCAAATTAAATCAATGTGTCATGTTTTATTTCATGAAATAATTCTACAAGGATAGTTTGAACCACAATCATAATGTTTTAAAATCTATCAAACTCATTGTCTTCAGCATCTAACATAAAGAATTTATCCAATTCATCCTGAGTCACTTTGGCTATGGCATCATCGTAAGGATCCCACTCTGGATCAGATGGATGATGCTTTTGTTTCAGAATCATCTCTTCACAATAATTCATCTTCTTCTCCATCAATTTAATTGGATATTCTGCACTTTTTGAAAGATCTGGTGGTAGTTTGTGCATTAATAACATCTTATGATTTGATGACAAAACTACACAAAATATCAAGCGGCGTGCATTTTCCACTCTTTGTGAAGGCTTTTTCTCCATCAGCCATCCACTTATTCCATTTGGCACGAACACGATCTTTGAATGGCTTGTTAAGCCCCTTATATAACTGCAATTTGGGTGTTATTTCTTCACAGGTACATCTTGATCACATCAGTTATACGGGATCTGAACATGTCCCACATTAATCAGCTTCTTCTTGGCCATGCAGTCCTTATAAGCTGAGTATAACCCTAAACATTCATTTCTGAGCTGAAAAACTGAAACCAGCTCCTAATGTGAGCACAGCCCTAAACATTCATCCATTAGCTGAAAAATGGTGGGTTGACTTATACACAGAATAAACATTCCTAAACATGCATTTTGATGGTGAGAAAAAAATGGTGCCATTCTATATGCCAGGTCAACTTATGCACACCACATGGACTGGAGCGGTTCAAGAAGGCAGCTCACCACCACCTTCTCAAGGGCAACTAGGGATGGGTAATAAATGCTGGCCCAGCCAGCGAAGCCCACATCCCGTGAATGAATGAATGTAAAAAAAAATTTGATCTAGAATAGTTGAATGACAAATCATATAAGAGAGCAAAATAAAGTGAGAGAAAGAAAGATGAAGGAAAGATGGGATTAAAAGAGTGATAAAAAGACATAAAGAAAATATTAAAATACAATAAGTTAATCTTTTTATATCTTTATATCTCCAATAATAATTAAAACCTTAAGGAATGTGATTCCACAATTTTAAAAGTAAATTTTCAGTGCCAGGGACATTGTTTGGCAATATTTTCATGCCATTAAAAATTAATTTTTGCTTGAATGGACAAGCCCTAGCTTTTTCTTATGTGTTTAATGGGTATCTAATGAGTAAGTATCACAACAATGCACCATTCATATGTTTGAATGCCCAGTGTCTCAGTGAAATACCGGTGTAGTAAAGCTTCTGTGGGAGCAGGGCAACTCTGGTAGCAACTTCCTAATTCCCCCATCTAACTGCGCATGTGTGGATACCAGAAGTTGCTGTCTGATTTACTTGTGTCTGAGCAGTGATAACTTCACTGTTACTCTGACTGCAAAATCCAGCCTTTAAAACTTCTCTTAGTGCCAAACTTCTATGCCCTCTTGTAACATAACTGAAAACTCACCCATAGAAAGTTCTATGTGTTGAAGGCTTCAACTAACTGCCTCAATCCAAATAAATCATAAATGTGGGCTAACCCACTTCCCATTGTTACTTTGGCTGATATTTACTGAGCTTAATACAGATCCAACTTCCCTCCATTAAGATTTTACTACACTTTTTATTGAAGGTTCTGGAAACAACCTATATGACACTGTAATGAACAGCGGATGAAAGCAAAGGTGGCACTTTAATTTCACTTTAATTACTACTCACTTATCATAAAGACCCTTTCTGACAATTCAGATTGAATGAAACTTGCAAAATGCTCCAAGACAGTTAAGTATCAAAGGCTTGAACTCATTTGTATTTAATCTCACTTACATTTCATTAGAATAGGAAAGGATTTGAAGATATTTTCCTCCCTCGCTTTGAATGATCATTTGGTCAAATTCCATCCCATGTGAAGGGGTAGGACAAATACCCACTCCATGTTTCCATCAATGTCACTTTGGAACCATCCAAGACTTATTTCAATGTTTTAATGATGAATCGGAGCCTCAAAAGTTTCAAACTCTGAAAATAAAATGATCACTTTCTTATGTTTTAAACTTGTAGTGACTTATAATAGTGTTTTGTTTCAAAAATGCTGGTGTTCCACTAACATTTTTTGCTTCACTTGCCTAAATTTGGAAACCAAACCAGGTATTCCTTAATCAGTACATATTTCCAAATATACCTGGCCACTTTGATTACATCTGATCCACATTGATCCACTGTCTAGAATTTTGAAAGGTTACTTTTTTGTTCAAAACTTAGTTAAAGTCAGAAGAAAGCTTCCTCAATGTGGGATGCATTGTTCCCCATTCTGTTAATAATTTCACACTTCAAATACATTGGTCAAGGTCAGCAATCAGGGCCAAGTCATTGCAGATGCCTAACTCCTTATTAAGTGCAAGCAGAAAGGGTTCCTGTCAATGCTGGTCTTTCACTAAGTAGCCTGACAGGGAAGCCTCTTCCATGCCAGGACTGCCTCTTTACCAAAAGCCTTCACACGAGGACCTTGGTTAGGCAATTGGTGATAAGTAAGCCAGGCATACGACATTAGAATTGGACACCTAAAGCCTCAGGTAACAAACAAAAAACAAGTTGCTCCTTGTGGTTCTTTAAACCATTCTGAAGACTGGTATCCATTGTATATCTGTTGAGGGAGCTCCAAAATGTGTGACAACTGGCAGAAGATTGGGATGTATGTTGGATTGTGGGGACTGGTGCAAATTTTTCCCAGTTTGAACATCTGCAAAAATGGGGTGATGTCAGGGCCAATAATTAAAGAAGTGTAGAGAGTTACTCCACACTAAAGAAAAAGCCTCAAGGGCCTTAATAACTGGAAGGTTAATTTTCTTTGCCAGTTTTTTAAAGAATGTTAAATCTTGTAGACTGGACACAGGACTTCCCCCTCTTCCTCTGTTTTATGGAGAAAGGAAAGGAGGATCAGGCAGGCAACTGCCAGACTGAACAGGCACTCTGAGCTACTTCTGACCTTTACCCGCGGGTACTACAAGGAACTGTGGGCTACTTTGGCCTCGGCCCGCTAGTACGCACACCTCCCTGTCCGCAGATCGACAGACAGTCATTTTATCATGGAAAAACTCAGCAGGTCTGACAGCATCTGTGGAGTGTAAGACAGAGTTAATGTTTCGAGTCCGTATGACTCTTCATCAGAACTGTCTTCCCCTCCACGGATGCTGTCATACCTGCTGAGTTTTTCCAGCTATTTTTGTTTTTGTTTCAGATTTCCAGCATCAGCAGTATTTTGCTTTTGTCACTTTATCATGACCACTCAGCAATGATTCAGATGGCTGTGCCTATCTAAGGAAAAAGGAACTGAATTGTGCCATATGCCAGACGGCTGCAAGCTTCATAAAGGAGTCTTTCAGCTGCCTAAAATCTGAGCTCACTGCCAGATGAATCCTGCCATTGTTGTCCCCTTTTGGAAATGAATGTAATTCAATTGTCCGCTGACATGTAGCTCTTATGCAAAACTACCATGGCTCACTTTTGTAATAGTTATTCTTCCTCAAGAAGGAATTCCCCCACCTTTAGTTCAAATAATTTTGTAGATATCCTGTTAGTGACAAACAGATCTCACTGAAAGCAAATCTGACACATTCCTACAGCTTAAGGCTACATGCCTCCCCTTAGTGTTTATCTTTGCTGCCCCTTCATTCCTAATGTCCTACTTTTACAGTGGCAGGAAGTTTTAAGATAGTTGGCTGAACCCTGGAGGATTAAGGTGGTCCTTATTTCCCTTTAAGAAGAAAGTAGAATGAATGATGGTGCTTTCCGTACCAGGTTTCAGGAAACCTTCCTTAATTGAGGCAAGGAAAATTTCTGATAGTAAATATAAGATGTGAGTTCTCCACTGCTTCCCTAAATGTTCAGCTGTGCAGCAGAAGAAGGGAGCATGAATTTCATGCAAGTTGCATATGATGTTCGATGCCACAAGGAGGAAGTGGGAAAGGTTATTATTGCAGTTGCTTAGTTACAAGTAATGAGTATGATTTTAGTGAGATTAGTAAACTTATTCTGGTATTGAGAGATGACTAGAGATGTCACTTACTGGCAAGGTCACTTCCAAATCATGCCTCTTCACGCGCACCAAAAAACTGAGGCCCTCATTTGTCAGATTACTGACAGTAACACTGTTACGGAAGTGTCGTTAAACTTGTGGACTCAGTGCCCTGAGAAAGCACCAGCAACAGATATTGGACCAAATCACATTGTTCAAGACACAAAATGGTTGTCTTTGCTCTTTCAGCTGCTGTAACAGCTTCTCTTTCCCTCCCACAGAGGTGGACACCCTGTAATGGAAGCTAATAATCCCAGAGACCCACTGCAAATAGGTAATGACATTGAGGAAAATCAGACTGATCCGTGGCGGTGTAAGACTTAAATGTACAGCACCTCTCAGCGACACAATCTCTACCACCAAGAAGGACGAGAACAGAATCAAAGCCACTCAGTATCCTGACTTGGATGTGTAATACTAATCCTTAAATTGTTGTTCAGCCAAAATCCTGGAACTCCCTACCCAACACAATTATGGGAACAGCATCAGGCCTCAGCCATTCAAGGAGAAATTCCAACATCCTTTCCCATGGCAACTAGAAATGAGCAATATTGCTGAAGCCCTGTGAATGAAAATGCAGTGCCAGTGGTAAATCCACTGATGAGGAAAATAAAGTTACAATATTGTGAGTTCTGAACTTGAAGCCTTGGTAAAAGTTATCTTTTTTCCAAACTTGATGCTTAGGGCAACTTTAAAAAGCTGAAATCATCACACGGTTATTCAGAAATGTGTTTTTTTTTGCCTGTCTGAGTTTTACCAATCAACATTCTGCATTGATTTCTCCTGTAGCATTGATGTAGCGCCCTCATGTGGTGTTCTTCAAATGAGCCTCGAATCAAAGTTATGCACCAAACCCAAATAAATCATATTTATTTCTTTTTACTTCAGCTTTGTTATTTACTGTAGAAATACATTTACAAAATGCTTAAACTTGAAGCCATATAAACCCATTTTGTTTTTATACAGATATAGAATTATGGACAGTAGGTGAAAAGATTATAATCTAATCAAAGCATTTAGCTGTAAACACAAAACACAAGGCCTACAACTTGAGCACTTTATGGATATTATCTTAATCCTGAGATTAGGTTGCAGTGTCTCAGTTATGTATGATAATTAATCAACATCTTTATTTAAATTAAGTGATTTACTAGTCTACTCTCTTTGCCTGTAGTCTAATGAATGGGAGAAAGTTTTCTGTTGGCAAACATCTGCTTTTGACATATACTTTCTGTGTTTTAAGATTCTCCTACCAGGAAAACTGACATATTGATAATAATGATGAAGAAAGCTAACAAGTGTGAATACTTATTTTGATCATATTATATTTTTGCAGTACTTTGTTAGCATATGCCATTATACTAAATTTTCTGGAAGGAATGAAGCACATAAGACAATGCCACTTCACTCACTATACTAACTACACACTGGGCACACCACCTCACTGTAAAACACAATCACTATTGCACATAACAATGCCAAGAGGACTTGGGGGACTTGGAATGATTCAGAGCATCAGTACAAGCAACTGGTACAACTTGCACTAACTCGCGAGTAGCCGCCATCACAGAATCACAGAATCACACAGTGCAGAAGAGGCCCTTCGGCCCATCGAATCTGCATCCTTGAATCAACGGACAGCTGAGAATGACAACTTTCACTTTATATTCACCTGCCTGTGCACTGGCAACCACTGGTTAGATGCATACCAATGCACTTGAATTCCAATCTGGACAATTGCCTTAAGTGCCTATGCTGATTTATTGGGACCATTACCTTTGGTAGGTCTTGGAGGTGTTCATAAGACAAAAGTAAACTGGGGCAAAATCTTGTTGCGGCATCGGGGGTCTCACCTGCCGGCTGAAGAGCCGGCAAGAGACCCGCACAACCCCTTTTTGGGAAGACCCGATGAAACACAGGCAGTGGTGAGGCCAGCAGCAGGCCTTTCCCTGGATTCAAGGCCCCAGGGGCAGAAGTCTCACCTACAAAGAGTGAGAGCCAATAAGAGGCCAGCAGCTCTTATGCTCAGTAGCGCCACTGGGGAGGCGGTGGCTGCTGCCGGAAGGACAGGTATCAGAGTCCCTGGAGCTTCTGGTAAATAATGTGGGGAGGGTGGGGGTTGGTTTTTGCAGGGTGGGGGTTGCAGGGAGGAAGGTGTGGGAGTCAGCAGCAAGGGAAGAGGGGTGGCTCTCAATGGCCTGCCCCTTTGCAATGTCAAGTTCCTCATTCAGGCATTGAGTACCATTGATCGAGGGCTCAGCCCCCACCACCCCAACACCACCCTGACTCCCCAAGTCTTGTCCACAATCTATAAGGCACAAGTCAGGAGTGTGATGGAATACTCCCCACTTGCCTGGATGAGTGCAGCTCCAACAACACTCAAGAAGCTTGACACCATCCAGGACAAAGCAGCCCACTTGATTGGCACCCCATCCACAAACATTCACTCCCTCCACCACTGACGCACAGTGATAGCAGTGTGTACCATCTACAAGATGCACTGCGGAAACTCACCAAGGCTCCTTCGACAGCACCTTCCAAACCTACAGCCACTACCATCTAGAAGGACAAGGGCAGTAGAAACATGGGAACACCACCACCTTGAAGTTCCCCTCCAAGCCACTCACCATCCTGGAAATATATCACCGTTCCTTCACTGTCGCCAGGTCAAAATCCTGGAATTCCCTTCCTAACAGCAACACCACATGGACTGCAGCGGTTCAAGAAGGCAGCTCACCACCATCTTCTCAAGGGCAATTCAGGATGTGCAATAATGCTGGCCCAGCCAGCGACACCCACATCCCGTAAATGAGAAAGTAACCCCAACCCCCAGCAAACTGGCTGACAAACTGGCTGCTGGGTTTTGTCTGTTATGCATGCCGCATGGTGACAGGCCTGCCCACAGCTGGGTTAATGCCAGCGCCGGCAGGATTGGCCACTTAAGTGCTTATTTATAGACCACTTAAGGGCCTCAATAGGCAACAGGGCAGGAAGGTCGACCATGAGCCTTCCCACCCTGAACTTAATTCTGGTGGAGGCAGGATGGGGTTCTGGTACGTCGGTGTTCCACCTAAGTAAATGCCCTTCCTGCCACCCAGCTTGCCACCAGCAAGTGCACAAGATTCCATGCTGGGGGTCGGCATGTTTTTTTTGTGTCAAATTACAATTAGGTGTCATGGATGATTAAGAAGAACAATATGATGTGTGCACAGAAAGGAAAGGAACTCCACTCCACAACAGGCAAATTTAATGAGCAGAGCACCTTGCAACAGAAGGGTTGCTTTTAGTTTCTCTCTTGAAATTTCTCTACTGCCTATCTTACCTTAGTTGGAAGGTAAGGGATATATAGAAAGTTCCATTTGAAGATTGATGATGAATCATCCTAAGTCATTTGCACATTTATCTATCAACATTTCTATGCTACTGATTACCTTCACAAAAGCATCTCTTTACGGCGATGGGCAGGGCTTGTATGTTTAAATTCTATGAGAGTAGCTCGCAATCTGACCAAACTACAACTCCATCTCTGTGGTCAAAGATTGAAGCATTTAAGGATATTAAGGCAAATAGTACAGAATCAAGGTCGATTCAATACTAAAAGGCATGCCATCATTTTGACAAAGCCAAATTTTAAATTGAATGCTGCAAGAGAAATGAAGGGTGATGATAAGGATCGTTGTGGAAATAAGAAGGGCATTGCAAGAACTTTTTCACAGACCTTCCAGAAATCACTGTATACTGGAGAGGTGCCTGGGGAAAGGTCATTTTTGCGACCTTAATTCAAAATAATAATTTTTAAATTCATTCATGGGATGTGAGCATCGCTGGCCAGGCCAGCATTTATTGCCCATCTCTAATTGCCCTTGAGAACTGAGTGGCTTGCTAGGCCATTTCAGAGGGCATTTAAGAGTCAACCACATTGCTTGGGTCTGGAGTCACATATAGGCCAGACCGGGTAAGGACAGCAGATTTCCTTCCCTAAAGGACACTAATGAACCAGACAGGTTTTTACGACAATCAACAATGGTTTCATGGTCATCATTGGACTTTTAATTCCATTATTTTTATTTAATTAAAATTTCACCATCTGCTGTGGTGGGATTCAGACCCTGATCCCCAGAGCATTACCCTGGGTATCTGGAATACTGGTCCAGTGACAACACCACTACATCACCACCTCCAATATACAATGAGAATTAATAATGTCCAAAAGAAAATTTGGAATCCTATTTGCGGTCAAACAGCTGCAACTTTGTGTTCTTTATGGATTTCTTTAATGCTCGATTAATATTGCGGAAGGCTGCCCTCCTACTGATCGTCCTCAATTTACACTGCGGGGAAGATTTAGCAACAGCTGATCAATGTTCATTCCTGTTCAGTTGCTTCAGAGTCACAAATGTTAAAGCAGCTGTGCACTAGTAAATCATTACATGAGCAGGTGATGCCAAGTTGACAGAAAGCTTGACCAAAGTGCATTGTTGGCCTGAATGTGCGTGCTGAGAGGTTAGCCCAGTATAACCATGCCTGAAATGACAAAGGCAGTTCAGTCACTGTAACTGGCCTCTGTAGAGCACTGCCAATACCCAAGTGGGAAATGGACATTATCCAGTGCATTGCTAAGTTATACAGGCCAAAAGGTCCTGGGTTAGATTTCCAGTCTGAGTTGGTTAGCCAATCTCACTGAGGTAGCTTTTATCGGAACAGAACAATTGCTCCTGTGTCTTGGGCTGAGGAGGGGAGAAAAGCTAAGCTTTCTGCTCCTGAATGCAATCCAACAACACCTACCAGAAAGTGCATGTGTGCATGATAGGTGAAAGAAGGATGAGGCTTGGCTTTCTAAACCTTTCTAGGTTTATACATTAAGAACACCATGGATAGGTTACACGTAATAACAGACCCAAATCCATCAAGAGCTTTTGCCTCCAGAAGGAATGGTACTCTGTAAAAACAACTGTATATATAAATACTGAAGGAAAAGGAAAATTATTTCCATGAGTTTGGAGAGATTCCAATTACTAAATGGAAATGTTTCCATGAATACAAAAGAATGAACAAGTAAAAGAGTGGTCCAAGGTTTTGTTAACCCATTCGTTTCACTGACTGTTTTAGTCTTTGAGAGAACGATTTGTATTTAAGATCATACAATGGACAAGATTTTCCTTTCAAAATAACAGTGAGGCTAATGACACTTTTATTCACTAATGGGATTTGAGCATCGTTGACAATACCCACGTTTGTTACGCATCCCTAATTGATCTTGTAAAGATGATGGTGAGCCGCCTTCATGAACCACTGCAGTCCACGTGGTGCAGGTACATCCTCAGTGCTGTTAGGAAGAGAGTTCCAGATTTTGAAGCCAGTGACAATGAAGAAATGGTGAAATAGTTCCAAGTGAAGATTGTGTGAGACTTCAGGGGAACTTACAGATGACAGTATTCCCATGCGTCTGCTGCCTTTGTCCTTCTAGGTGGTAGGAGCCATGGGTTTGGAAGTGCTATTGAAGAAGGCATGGCAAGTTACTGCAGTGCACCTTGTACTGCTGCCTGTGTGTGTCAGTGTTGGAGGGAATGAATACTTAAGGTGGTGGTCAAAGTGCCAATCAAGCAGGCTACTTTGTCCTGGATGGCGTTGAGCTTCTTCAGTGTTGTTGGAGCTGCACTCATCCAGGCAAGTGGACAGTATTCCAACACACTCCTGACTTGTGCCTTGCAGATGGTGGACAGGCTTTGGGAATTCAGGAGGTGAGTTACTCACCACAGGCTTCCCAGCCTTTGACCTGCTCTTGGAGCCACAGTATTTATATAGCTGGCCCAAGGTTCTGGTCAATGGTGACTTCCTAGATATTGATCGGGTGGTGGGGGGTGGGGTGGGGTATGGGGTAAAATTTAGCGATGGAAATGCCATGGAATGTGAAGGATGGATGATTAGATGCTTCCTTGTTGTCACACATATTCAAATTCTTTGCTCACAGATCATTCTGAGGAAACACCTTTTATGTAGTCGTGACTATCACCGATCTACCAGTTGCAGATGTGTCTGTTCATGGCGTAACCACCTAATAGACCTTGTGTAGACAAAGTCTCGTCTTCACTCTGAGGATATGGTCCATCGTGTTGTATGGCATTACCACAATGCTAAAATGGGATAGGTTCAGAACAGATCCAGCAGCTTCAAACTGGGCATCCGTGAGGCCCTGAGAGCTGTCAGCAGCAGCAGAATTGTATTCAAACATAATCTCTAATCTCATAGGCTGGCTTATCCCTCAGTCTGCCATTATCATCAAGGCAGAGGAAGGTCAATAGGTGGTAATCAGTAGGAGGTATCCTTGCCGATGTTTGACCTGATGCCATGCAACTCATGGAGACTGGAGTCAATGTTAGGGACTTGCAGGACCACACCCTCCTGACTGTATACCACTGTGCTGCTCCCTCTGGTGGGTCTGTTCTGCTAGTGAGACAAGACAGAGCTAGAGTTGCAATGGAGGTGTCTGACATGGGCTATCAGGTAAGAAATGGTGAGTATGGCTATGTCAGACTCTTGCTTGACTAGCTGTGGGACAGATCTCCCAATATTGGTATCAATCCTCAAATATTAGTGAAGTGGATTTTGCAGTGTTGACTGGCCTTGGTGTGCCTTTATGCATAAATGCTGCAGTAACTTCAGGCTAACGCCACAGTTAAATATGAACATCCAAAAAGTGTTGTCCGAATTGTGACCCCCACAATTAGTTTTATGAAAACTGCATCTCACTGTCTGCCTCACCACTGAATTACTTTGAATGTTGTGAAGTTGTTGTGTCTGAACAATCGATACAAACTAGATCTGCTGCAGATATTTAGACACCTAAATCTAGCCCGGCTAGGAATTCTAAAAGTAAGTACCCTTTATACACAGAGAAGTGTTAAGTCCTGCAAATCAACCTGTCTGGCACTGAAATTCACTACTGTGGAAGCTCATTCTTTCAGATTCTGAATTGTTTTTGGAGATTTTTAAAATGTCAATTTAAAACTTAAAATTTGATTGTTCAAATTTGATTGATTGTTTATTTCTGTCACTTTTCTCTCTGTCTCTCAATCTAATCTTTTCTCTCCCTCTCTTTATTTCTCTTTGTGTACCTGATTTCTATTTCCTTCGCAGTCTTTGCACTGTAAATTTTGCAATCCATAAATCTCATTGGTTAAGCGTATATACTTTTGGTTGTCCTGTTCACTCAGGTCTTAGATGTCCTGTTTTCCTTTTGGCAAGTTATCAGCTCGCATCTTCACTATCTTGTGAGCAAAAAATATTTTGAGCTGGCGAGTGCAGAGTCAAACAGCAGATGCCAATACTTGCCATGTTACAGCAGAATCTTCTTTGTGAGAACTTCTGTTTTTCCTATTGTAATTATTCAACTTTTTCTTGACATTCTAATTTCTTGATTTTCATTTTAGCCATGTCATTTCTCAACAACTCAATGGTTCTCAGTAAGTTTGAGGCATCCAGTGCCTTTACTTCTAGTTCCTTGATCTTCAGCGTTGGATTTACATTTTCCTATTTGATTTCTGTCCTTTCATTCTTTGCCGATAGTTGAACTTTATCCTTGTCCTTCAATTTGGTTTCACGTCTGTTCCCAGCATGTGGTTTCTGCTCTTGCTTGGAAAGCTCTACAACTTTCAATGCCTCCTCTTTACCATTCAGCTGGTTCTTCAGCTCTCCAGTCTCTTTTTGTACCTCTTGGCTTCCTCATGGAATATTGAATATCGTTCAGCCTTCTCTGCCAACTGGTTCTTCAGTTCATTCAGAGTGACATTAAAGTT
The DNA here is from genome assembly GCF_964194155.1 of Cetorhinus maximus. Classification (NCBI taxonomy): domain Eukaryota; kingdom Metazoa; phylum Chordata; class Chondrichthyes; order Lamniformes; family Cetorhinidae; genus Cetorhinus; species Cetorhinus maximus. The sequence continues at coordinate 27,175,353 of NC_135902.1, read as the reverse complement.
ATTTTGCTTCTCATCGCAATTTTCCAGAGGAACAAACTTTGACCTGGGAGCATAAAGGTCCTCAATAGGTTTTCTTTTCTTTGCGAAGCTCAATTTCTTTGTTGAATTAAAAAATTCAAGATGAGTCTTCTTGACTTTATTCTGCTGTTCCTCCATTCTGCAGTTTAAGGCAGTCTTCATTTTTCATGATGCTAAAGGGTCATGTATTCCCTGTGCATTTGATCTTGAAGGGCAATTAGCAGCTCTTTCAACTGTTTATTTTCTTATTCGGCTCTTGCCAACTAACACTGTGCATTGCTTTTGCATCGCTGCTCCCAATGTGGTTTCCTCTACATTGGAGAGACCAAACGCAGACTGGGTGACTGCTTTGCGGAACACCATCGGTCTGTCCGCAAGCATGACCCAGACCTCCCTGTCACTTGCCATTTCAACACACCATCCTGCTCTCATGCCCACATGTCTGTCCTTGGCCTGCTGCAATGTTCCAGTGAAGCTCAACACAAACTGGGGGAACAGCACCTCATCTTCCGACTAGACACTTTACAGCCTTCTGGACTGAATATCGAGTTCAACAACTTTAGATCGTGAACTCTCTCCTCCATCCCCACCCCCTTTCCGATCCCCCTTTTTTCCAATAATTTACATATATTTTTCTTTTCCCACCTATTTCCATTATTTTTAAATGTATTTCCATCCATTGTTTTATCTCTATCTTTTAGCCTATTTCGATCCCTTCCCCCCCCCACCCCACCCCCACTAGGGCTATCTGTACCTTGCTCATCCTGCTTTCTACCCTTAATGTCACCTATTAGCACATTTCTTAGCTAATATCACCACTGTCAACACCTTTTGTCCTTTTGTCTATGACATCTTTTGGCAATCTCCACCTATCACTGGCCCTCTATCCAGCTCTACCTGTCCCACCACCCCCTTAAACCAGCTTATATTTCACCTCTTTTCTATTTTTCCTTAGTTCTGTTGAAGAGTCATACGGACTTGAAACGTTAACTGTGCTCCTCTCCGCAGATGCTGTCAGACCTGCTGAGTTTTTCCAGGTATTTTTATTTCTTTTTTGCTGTGCATTGCCTTGTTGCTACGGATAGTTCCAACACAACTTTCTCTGAAGTTGTATTCAACATCCTTTTTAACTGCTCATGTTTTCCAAGGGCACATATTGATTCTTCAAAGAGTCTTTCAGGGCAGCAGCTTCTTTGAGTATCTTTTCTGTCTGCCATTGTGCCTGACTGTATTTCTGCTTGAGTTCTTACAACTCATTTTGATATGAACATTTTACTGTGGAATAGATTCATTTTCTTTTTGCAGCTTTTGTTGCTTTTGGGTTACATGAGATAACTTTCCTTCATTCACAGCCACCTGCTCGCTCTGTGCTGCTATCTGCTGTTGCAGTTTGGGTACTATGTCAGCATTTTCAAAAAGCTCTATTTTAAGCCTTTTGGATGCTTCTCAGCCTCTTTTCTCTGCACTAAACCCTTCAACTTGTGCACTTAATTGCACGGACATGGTCTGTGACCATATTGCGCTTTGCTTGGGTATTGTCTCCCTGGGGTCTCCTTGTCCTTTTGGCGCTTTATTGGGGGTGTTCTATGCCTTTTTTTAAGGTTTGCACTCTCCACAACTTGGAGTTTAAAATACTTGTCAAAGACTTTTAATATCTCACCAAATGTGGTTGAAGATTCACCTATACCTTGTCTTATGATTAAATTGTCAGCAAATTCACCAAATATGTACAAGAATGCAATAACTTGCATTCCCTCTGATTTCCTACTTAATCCTGATATACTCCTGTAATCTAAAAATTTTCTTCTCCATGAGGCCCAAAACGAACTTTATTACACCAGACAAAAAAGTTGGAAAGAGCTCAATTCAAACACAAGAGAATGATTCAAATATTCACTATCCTTTCACCGCAGCTATATCTTTACAGGCACACACAAATTCAGAAAGATAACACAATTTACAATATCTATTGCTCTAATATTCCAATATATATTGCTCTAATATGGCATAACTATCTTATGCTCTAATATTCAGGGTAAGTACATGGTGCATGTGAATTAATAGGCGAGCTGTGGTCAACCACCACACCCCAAAACAAGTGACAGGTGCTACCAAAGCAGATTCCATGGATTCCTCATCATCCCCCTAGATGCTTGCTACACCATGAGCCAAGCAGTCTCACTCCAACCCTGTCTTTCTCACGAGTGCTTCCAATCTCCATGTTCAAAGGACTCATCTTGGAATTTTCTCCTAACTGTCGCTTCCACTCAGGCAACTTCAACAAGGGTCCACTTCCAGGATTCCAAACTCGCTTTCTGATGTTTCTTTCCCCTGGATCTCCGCGTGCAATCAAGCTTCACCTCCCAAGCACACATTCAGATATTTGACCATGCCAAGCAGAACACGGCTGCTCCAAAGGCCCACAGTAAGGAGTCGCCAACCTTCAGCTGCTTCCTCAGATCCTCTGGCTTCTCTGAAGCTCACTTTGCTTCAAGTCTGCTCCCCGCAGATTTCTCTTTGACTTGGAGCCAATGGCTCAGCTTCTTTCTCAGCTTTGTTCAACAGGATCGATTTCTGATTTCTTTACCTAGGACTGTGTTCTGGGATCTGTTCTGATCCTGTCTTTGTCCCTACCTGGATCCTTCTCCCTGTCCCTCTCCCTGTGTCCTGCTCCTTGGGATACCTTCTCTGAGATGGAGTGCCTCTTCAGGTCACCTGACCTCCAGTTTCATGCTGTTTCACTTTTCTTCTTATTTTCCTTCTGCGCATGTGCACAGGGCCGATTCCTGGCCTAAAGGCATAAAAATGGACGGACTGCGCATGTGCATCCCTTTCCTGGCCGGTGCATGTGCAGAAATCCTGAGGCCCAATGGGAACTGAAGTTCCTGAACTCTGAGCTCCCGACCTCTGCATTAAATTAAGTTTTTTTGGGGGGCTTTCCTTATACAATCTCCAGCTGTGTTGTCAATTTAGGTGCTTTTCTCACAGGTCAGAAGTTCAGTTCCTTTAGTTTTTCATGCCTTGAGAGTCTGAGTTCCTCCAGCATCTTTGAGGTTATGGTTCATTCATTAGCTGCCACGATGTTGTAAGGTTGTTTGGTGTCTCACTAAAAGGTCTGGAGGTGTGTGTAGTTGAACATAAACCATTTATTGTTAACACACAACTATACAATTCGCCAACTTATAGCCCTAACTTCTCTCAGACCCTCTCTGCTTGCTCTATCATGCGTCATGTGGCTCTCTACATCATAATGTCAGCGTTTCATGAAATTTTAGCATTAGTTATTTTGTGTAATATTCATTTTTGGCAAAATTCAGAATTGAATTTTGAATCAATCGTTCCTGCCTCTTCGATTCTAATTCCAGGTCTTCCCGAACCATACATATCCGTGGATCTAGTGCTGTTGTTCAGGGGATGTGGTTTTCCAGTCCCACATTAACCCTTGCTATGTCGGACACCTTTATACTACACGCATCATGAAGTGGAAAATACCCACCAGATCTAACTTAAATAATGTGCACTTATTTAAACCAATTGGGTTTTTATTATTACTTCCATTCAGGAAAGACACTTTCTCTATGGCAAACCATATTGGTTCTGTTAATTATTATTGAATCGGAACTGAAACCAATCAGTACTGCATTGTGATTTTAATTTTTTTCTCTAATATCCTGGTGGACAGCCGGCTTCAACTTTTAAAAAAATAGAGTCTGATCCGCAGCAGAACATTTCTGGAAATCTGTTCGAAGATCCCAGTGTGACACAAGCTGCTTTTGCTGTGGGCTTCAGACAGAGAAGCAGCTTAGCCAAGTTGGCGTCTCATGGTTTAAACAGCAGCTTGTATTTTTTTTTTAAGCGCCAGATCACTGTAAGAAGTCTTGGCCAACTTTCTGGGACCACCGCAAGAGGCAATCCTGCCAAGTGTCAGACTGCACATGAAATGGAGGTCTGTACGTTTCTGGTCACGTTGAATTTGCTCACAGATGCTAGCAGCTGTTCAGACACACTGCTCACTGTACTGAATACCAGCATTAATGCCACTGCAAGTTAACAGTGCTGGCACTGTAATCACCGCCTGAATAACAAGTACAGTATAATATGGAAGGAAATCAAATTAAAACTACATTCCGAAACTTCCCAGGCATTGACGTCACTTGCTATAACTAACCAGACAGAAAATATGTATTGAGGAGTCGTTGACAATAGCACTGGCCCTTATTAGCAATATCAACTTTTCTTGAGTAGGATACAATTAAGCCTTCTTATCAGAACACAGTTATCCATTTTACAACAAACTCAGCAACAATAATTTACAATGAACTAAGCTACAATAAAATCAGGCTCGAAATGTCCAGCATAGTTACTTACATTCACATGCTTTCTAACTTAAAACTCTTTCTTAAATTATGTTTTGATCTTATAGATGTATTTTGTAATGTTCAGCTTTACAATCTGTCATGTTCTCAGTGAAAGATAGTTAAATTGTAGATTGCCAACAGATATGGAGAAATTCCAGAACCTTACCCAGAAGAGGTTGGTTAGTTTTCAGTAATATACCGCAGAGAGAATGCAACATTATTGCTGTTTGTGGGACAGCATTAATGTAAAATAGCTGTCGGCTGTGCCGAGATGACAAAAGCAAATATACTGCAAAAGTAATTAATTGTGCAAAAAACTTGGAGATATCTCAACATGTTAAGGTGCTACATCAATGAAAACATTAGTCAGGCTTAGCTGACAATTTGGCAACATGACTTTTCCCATTTATATCTCTACCAATTTAATATGTTCCATGAGACAGAAAGGTGGTGGCAGGTGGGCATATAAGATCACACCGCTAACCTAATTATTGATGTCCTGCTACAATCCCACTGTGATTTGCATTTTAACTTGCTCTTCTGAGCAGGCAGCAAGGATGCCCACTTGGAGCTTTTTTCCATAAACATGACAATCAATGTCCAGCAACATCATCAGACCCCAGTAGCCATTCTGATGTGGCCTCAGTGAAGGAGCAGCTGTGCCTTTCCCACCAGGTAAAAAAAGTGGGAAGACGACCCAGGGTCAGAAGAAGCCCAAACATAGCGTTTTAATAAACATAACGTTTTTGCCATTACTTTCCTTGTGGAGCAAAGAGGAATTGAAGGGCTCCCCTACTCCAAGCTGCTCCCCCACTTCCCTCCCATGAGATCATCCCCAAAGAACCCTTGCCTGTAGTTCGTCTTGCTTCCTGCAAACATTCCTTTGGTCTTGGCTGGTGGTTTCCTGCCACTGCTCCTGCCCTCTGGCTAGCTGCTGCTTCCCACCCATTTCATGTTGCAGCTGACCAGTGACATGTAGATATGGTGCGAGGGTTAAAATCTTTTTTATTGCCAGGGTACAGGAGATGGAGTCATGTTTGCTTCCAACCTGCCCATCTAATTGCTGCTCCGAGTGTAAATCAAGGCTAGAATTTCTATTTTGAAAAATAGATATGTAGATATTTACTTAAATAGTTGTAGAGAAGTCCCTTGTTCAAATAAAGTTCCTTATATTAGGTAACATTCACCATCTGAATTTCCACACTTCTCATTCTACAGTAATCAATAATTTACTAAGTATGAAGAATCTTGTAAAAGTGATTTTAATCAACGCATATTTGGTCCGTTTTCATCTCTCATGCTATTAAACTAGGAAGAGAAATCAATCTCGACTCGGGGTTATTATATTTTAAAGATCACTAGTATTTGAGGAAGGCAAGTGATAAAATGTGAATATATATATTTAATTAGATTAGTGATTGCTCAGCATAAGGCAAAGTTAAGAGCAAAAATAATTGTTGACCCAATAAACCCCAATCAGATACACCACATATCCTGAGATTCATTATTGTCATTAAATCACTAAGCGTTTTTACCATTATGCATTATTATTTTGTTAATAAGCCACCACATTTGAAGCTAAAAAATGAAAATTGCACCAAATGCAAGAAAAAGAGATAAACAGTGGGAATGACTGAAATTCTTATGATATCCTGAAGGAGTCTAGCTAAGGCTTTATATTAACTTCTTTGTACACTTAATTCCCCAGGGTCCTTACAACAACTCCCCTTTGTTTGCCACAAATCCACTTCACAATTTGGTCCTGAATTTTACAGCTAAGAAATGCAATGGAGAGGCCAAAGGAAACACATTAGAAGACCCACATCATGAAGGCGAATGGTTTGGAGCACAATTTATATGACACAAGCTTAATAGCTGGGGTTGGATCATTCATGGTGTGTGGTCATTTCAAAGATTGTAGGTTTTTAAAATTTGTGAGGTAATTACTATAAATTGCCATATATTTAACTACATTATAGGTTTCTCTGTTGCAACAACTCTAACTTATGGATCTGGTGATTTTTTAAAATCAACTTTTTATTCCAGATGGTGTGATAATAACAGTATGTCATTTGGTCAAGTGGTTCGGCTTAATGATATGATCCAACTCGTCAAAATAGTTCAGTAAAAGATTGGGTCGCACACAGCAGCCATAGTTTTTCTCACTTCTTATTTACACTGTAAAACTGGAAAAAGGTGCCATCACCCCAATTATGCAAGTTGTTCACCAACAGCTCATGGAACAATTCAGAGATTCTAGGTGAGTAATCAGGTTTATCAAGATGCACTGGCTGCCAACAGTAACCTTTTATTAATTGATAAATCACTCAGTGTCACAACAGTCCTATGGGATCTGTTCCTTCTCTAGGCTTTTGGGTATAATTACCTGGATTCTAAAAAAATGTCTTCCTTCACTTCTAAAAGTTAAAGTTGTGCTTGACCATTGTGCAGACACACCAGCCCCAGGTGCTCAGTGAGTGCTCTGGCAAATTTCCAATAGATCCCAGCACCAGGCTGGAATAATCTAACTTTGCACTCTTCAGTACAGACAGGTTAAAAATTCATCTTGGTACAAATGTTCAAATTGACATCACCTGTGTGTCCATATGTGTGGATTGAGCTAAACCTATAATTACAGCATCTCTTACATTACCAATTTAATAGTCTGGATTCCCTTCCGGTATGTCATCTGGCATTCTACTCTCGCCAAACCCTGGCAGTGAAACCACCCCTGAGAAAAATCTATTCTGGTATTTGTGAGGTCTCATTGTTTCAATATCTGTAAGACACACAATATTTTTTCCCTAGTTACTATTCTCATACCCTCCACAGTCTCCGTCACCCTAAAACGTAATGGGGTCCTATGTATACCAGTTTGTATATTCCTTTCAAAATTGATGGTGTTGAGGCTTTGACCCTTGACCATTTTTCATCAATTAAATGCTCTATGTATTTGCAGAAGTTGGCAGCACCAACTTTATATAATATTAAAACCCATAATGTATCAAAAAACACATACTTGATACGAAACTTAGGGCTGCATCTTCTGGTCGGTGAGCGGGGGGCGGGACTCGTTCGCCAACTCGTAAAATGACGCAGGGTGACGTCGGGCGTGCGTCCCGACATCACCCCTCGTCATTTAGACTTTCAAAGGCCTATTTAGGCCATTAAAAAAGTAATTTAAATGATTAATGGACCTGCCTGTCCAACCTTAAGGTTGGCGGGCAGGCGAAGAGCCCAGGCAGCCTTCAGTAAAAACATGAAACCTCATCCACGGGCGGGATGAGGTTTCATGAGGGTATTAAAATTTGTATAAAATGTTTAAATGAAAGAAATTAATATGTCCCAGATCATGTGTCAGTGTCACATGAGCGGATATGTTAGGAATATTTTTTTCTGCCTTTAATGAAAGTTTGAATGGGAGCTGATCTCCCTGAGGCAGCACTTTGCCTCAGGGAGATCTGTGCATTCTTTCGTGTGCATGCGCGAGAGAGCGCACTCCCGGCTCAAGGAATCCACCCCCCACCGCCCGCACAGGGAGCGCATAGCACTTCCGGGTGGACGTCACGCTGGGCCGGCCTTAATTGGCCGGCCCATGTAAAATGGTGCCACGCTCCCGACCAGGAGTGCTGATCGGGAACCTGCCTGCTCGCACCCACTCCCGCACAACCCCCCCGACGGGAGAATAATGCTGCCCCTAATGTTCTTTGTTCCCCAGTGCTGTGGTACTTCACCTGGTATTCCAGACAGAGTATTAAATATCTGTCATTTTCAGTTTAAACATCAAGTGCCATGGATCACATTGCTGACATTTGATAAGTGCCTTCTCAAAAAAAATGCCTAAAAACGGTCCCTCTTGTGAATGTAAATTGACAGCCTGTTGAAACTGATTCTCCATTGTTCACTGGTATAATGAGAGGAAATTGGTAAACAAAAACATCTGTGAAATACAAAATTGGAAATAGAAATCTCTTGCTGGGAGCATTCTTTATCTAGCAAGAATTTTATTTGTCACAAATGACATCCTATGTGATTATGACAAAGGGAAACCAGACTGGAGAAGCTGGGGTTGTTCTCCTTATAGCAAAGAACACAAAGATAATTTGATAGCTGCTTAAAATCATAAAGGGTTTAGAGCGAATAAATAAAGGGAAACAATTTTCAATGGTTGAAGTGTCTATAGCAGAGGGTACTTGGTAAGATTTCCCTCGATAGTCTTCCAGTAGGTAAGTTTCACAGGAGGTGCACAATGAGTGCAGTCTATGGTCACATTAATTAAAAACATTCAACTGATATTCCTTAAATGAATTCTTAGGGGGCATGGAGATTAAATCTGTGGAAGATTATTCCAGTCCTTAATTGTTCTTGGGAAAACAGAGTGAGCAAAGGAAGCATGTTGGGAGTGTATACAATTGGAGCTGTTGGTTATGAACTCATTGAGCTCAATCACTTTTGGACTTGAAATACTGCTTAGAAATATTTAATTGTCCATTCAAAATTTTATAGAGGCATGTCAACCTGTGGGCCTTCAGTTCTAGAGACTGTGCCAGCCTAGTGTATGACTAACTGGGAGACAGCGGCATTTTGCGAGTAATTGTTTGTAACAAAACAAGCTGCCCAGTGTTGAACTTTATCAAGGAGGGTAATCTTTTTTAGCGATATGTGGTTCCCAAGCAGCTATGCCATACCCAAGGTATGGAATTTTATGCCAGCAGGATTTTACTATCCCACCAAAGTCAATAGGGTTTAGAATGACTCTCCATGAAGGGGCCATAAAATCCTGGCCAAGCTGTGGTCTGACTAGTATTTGGCACAGCACTTCCTTTACTGTAGTTGAAGAGTGATGGGAGTTCTATTTCACGAACCCAAGCATTTTGGATGCCTTAAAGGCTGCTTGTTGACTTTGTACATTCCACTTTAAATTATTTTGGATGTGGTTTCCTAATTAATGTCAACCTTTAGTAACTTTAAGGCAGGGTATCATGCATTGTGTAGTTGGGTACTGATGGACATCAAGTATTGTTGATTCGCATGATGTTGCATTTCTATGCGTTAAATTTAATTCCCCATATTTTGGCCCATTTGACATGATTATTTAGACCTTCCTGAAGAGGTCACAAATTTAAGGTAATTAAGGGAATTTTGCTGAAAAGTGTGACATGTTGTCGAAACTTTTTGACTTGCACTGATCAGGACAAATGCAAGAATGTCAAATTTCAAATGATCACAACAAATTATACGACTGGACTAAAGGGTGTTGATAGTTGACAAGTCAGCTCTGATTGGCTGGGGATTGCCATGGAGAAAGTAACTGGGGACTATTGGCTCCCCAAGTACCCAGGTAATTCTAAAAATGCATAAGGCTTGAACATATTCCTTTTGTTTGCAGAGCCTGGGTCGCTGCATATGAACATATGTCACTTATAGCAAATGTAAATAAGTCATGTTACAAGCTCGACTGACTATCTTAAGTTAGTTGTTAGTATTGCTATTAGAGCACTCAGTATTGTTCAGCAAGTGCTGCCCAATTGCAGAAACATATGGCAAAGCTGGAGCCAGAGAATCACTTGCAATGGCTTCTCTTCCTGCTCCCATACTGTTACCTCTGGTGTCCCCCAAGGATCTATCTTTGGATCCTCCTATTTCTCATCTCCATGCTGCCTCTCGGTAACCTTGCTGTACAACACCACCTCTCTTGACTCCTTCATTGTTGCAAAATTATCAGGCTGCTTGTGCGACATCTAATACAGGATGAGTAGAAATTTCCTCCAATTAAAACTGGGAAGATGGAAGCTATTGTCTTCGGACCCTGCTACAAACTGTTCCCTAGCTACCAACTCTATCCATTTCTCAGGCGATCAAGAGAGATTAAACCAAACTGTTTGTAATCTTAGTGTCATAACTGACCCTGAGATGAGCTTTTGACCACAAAGCCTTGCCTTCACTAAGACTGTCTATTTCCACCTCCATAACATCACCTGATTGCCCCACCTCAGCTTATCTGCTGCTGAAACCCTCATCTAGGCCTTTGTTACCTCTAGATTTGACTATTCCAATGCACTTCTCATCAGCTTTCCACATTCTACCTTCTGTAAACTTGAGCTCATTGAAAACTCTGCTACTAGTGTCCTAACTCGCACGACGTCCTGTACACCCATCACCCTGTGCTTGCTGACCTACATGAGCTCCTGGTTAAGTAAGCATGGATTTTAAAATTCTCAGCCTTGTTTGTAAATCCCTCTGTGGCCTCAACCCCTCCTTATCTCTGTTATCTCCTTCAGCCCTACTAGCCTCCAAAGTAGCTGCATTCATCTAATTCTGGCCTGAGGCGTCCCTGATTTTAATCACTCAACCACTGGTAGCCATACCTTCAACTACAGCCTAAGCTCTAAACCTCTCTGCCACTACACCCCTCTTTCCTCCTTTAAGACATTCCTTAAAATCTACTTCTTTGGCCAAGGCTTTTGACCATTTGTCCTAATATCTCTTTATGTGGCTTAGTGTCAAATTTTGCTTTATAACATTCTTGATAAGTGCATTGGGATGTTGTATGACGTTAAAGGCACTATAAAAGTTGTTGCTATTGAAACTCTGTTGATAACATCTCATTTATGGTTAGGATTTTCTGGGTTTCAACACACACTAGCAGTTTTATCTTACAAGCTCAGCTGACGGCCTGGTACACCTTGTGAGAGACAGCATCCCTTAGAGCAGATGTTAAACCACTTAGTCAGGTTTAGTAGTTCAGGGTGGATTGAAGATCCCATGCAACTATTTGAAAAAGAACATGGTGTTTCTCCAGTGTACTGCCTAGCATTCATCTTGTGACCAATATTGACAAAAAATAACTAGCCATTTTGTTCAATCACTGAGGGAGCTCGCAGGTACAGAATAGATGCTGCATTTATCTCTATAAATATCTATTTTACATCAGGCAATGCACTTCAAATGTAATTCAATGTGTGATGTCCTTTGATATAGGGTACTGTGTGGGAGGTCCAATAGCTGTAAGTTATGGGGTAGGTAAGAATACACAATAAGAAGATTTTTAAAATGGCTGAACTCTTTAAAATTACACATCAATTAAAATTAAGCATCAAAACAATTTGGGAAAATTACCTTTTCATAAGAGCATCAAACATAAGGATATATTTTTCATAGTTTGTGAAGATGATATTTTCATTTCACATGGAAATCATATGAAAATATTTTCCTTTGAAAGTAATGGCGAAAAAAATTCAGATTTTCAACTCATCCCACATGTTAGAGAAATTAGAACTCATAATTCAGTTTAAGTTCCACAGTTGTACATGGCAACTACCGCACCAGCATTTCAAACAATCAGATCGGCAGTCGGACAGAACTAAACACAATTAGAGTCGATCAAATCATTTGGTGAACAGTACTGAAGGCTGTATGAAACAAGTCGAATGTTGGCGAGTGAGTGTGGAGGCTGCTTGATCCAATCACACCAGTCCAAGGGCAGAACTGAAGGCTGTCAGGACCAGTCAGATTGATTGGAAAGTGGGACAGGAGGTTGAAAAAAAATCATCACAGTTTACCTTTTCCCAGTGTTCATTGAATCTGATTTGCAGTTATTAGTTTGTAAATTGCTTTCTGAGTCACGGGTCCATACTTGTTTATTTTGTTTGTAACTTCTTTTTGGACAACCACAAGGCACTAAAATGCAGCTTTTTACATTTCTCCTTAGACTTTCTGACATATGCCCAGCTGTCACCTTTATGTGAAGGCTTATCTTCTTTAAGAATGGTTACAGCCATATTTTAAATAAGGATGATGTTCTGTGCTGCCAGTTGGCTTTGTTTGAGATTTACCATTGCTACACTTCATGGTATCACAGTATCTTTACAGTGCAGAAGGGGGCCATTCAGCCCATTGACTCTGCACTGGCTCTTAGTCCCACTGTCCTGCCTTATCCCTGTAACCTTACACATTCTTTCTTTTCAGGTAGGAGTCCAATTCCCTTCAGAATACCTCAATCAAACCTGCCTCCACCACCCTTTCAGGAAGTTCATTCCAGGCTTCAAACACCCTCTGAGTGAAATTTTTTTCCTCACATCACATTTTCTCATTTTGTCAATTATTTTGAATCTGTGCCCTCTAGTTCTTGATGAAAACAGTTTCTCACTATTTACCCTGCCCATACCCCTCAGGATCTTGAATACCTCTATCAAGTCTCCTCTCAGCCTTCTTTTCTCAAATGAAAACAGTCCCAACCTCTCCAATCTATCCTCAGAGCTACAGTTCTTCATCCCAGAATCATTCTTGTGAATCTCCTCTGTACTCTCCCAATGCCTTCACATCCTTCTTCAAGTAAGGCACCCGGAACTGGATGCAGTACTCCAGGTGAGACCTAACTAGTGTCTTTTACAAGTTCACTATGACCTCCTTACTCTTGTACTCAATGCCCCTATTAATAAAGCCTAAGATACTATATGCTTTATTAACTGCTCTCTCAACATGCCCTGCTATCCTCAATGACCTATGTACGCAAACACCGAAGTCCTTCTGTTCCTGCACCTCCTTTAGAGGCTCTCCTTTTATCTTATACTGCCTCACCATATTTTTCCTGCCAAAATGAATCACCTCACACTTCTCTGCATTGAACTTCATCTGCCGTGTGGCTACCCAATCCAACATGTCTATGTCCTCTTGAAGTTCAAGGCTATCCCTCTCAGTGTTGACAACGTTTCCAATCTTCCTATCATCTGCAAATTTTGAAATCATGCCCTGCACACCACAGTCTAGGTCATTAATATATATAAGGAAGAGCAAGGGTCCCAACACTGACCCCTGGGGAACTCCACTACAAACCTTCCTCCAATCTGAAAAACCACCATTTATCACTACTCTCTGTTTCTTGTCACTCAGCCAATTTCTTATCCAAGTGCCTACTTTCCCTTTTATTCCATGACCTAGAATTTTACATACAGGTCTGTTGTGTGGCACTGTATCAAATGCCTTTTAAAAATCCATATACACCACAACAACAGCAATGCCCTGATCAACCTTCTCTCCTCAAAAAACTTCAGCAAGTTAATTAAACATGATTTTCCCTTCATAAATCCATGCTGGCTTTCCTTAGTTATCCTGCACTTGTCTAAGTGAATATTGATTTTATCCCATACTTTTGTTTCCAGCGGTTTCCCTACCACTGAAGTCAAACTGATTGGTCTATAGTTGCCAGCTCTATCCTTGCACCCCTTTTTGAACAAGGGTGTAACATTTGCAATTCTCCAGTTCTCTGGCACCTCCCCTGTATCTAAGGAAGTTGTAAGATTATCACTAGTGCCCATGCAACCCTCACTTTCCTCAGTACCCTTGGATGCACCTCATCTGGCCCAGGTACCTAATTTATTTTAGGTAAAGATTGCCTTTCCAACACCTCCTTCCTCTCAATTGTTAGTTCTTCTAGTGTACCAGTTACCTCCTCTCTCACCTCGGCCTGAGTAGCATCTTTTTCCTTTGTAAAGACAGATGCAAGTACTCATTCAACACCTCCACTATTTCTCCAGCCTCCACATGCAAGTCCCCTTTTTTTTGTTCCTAATCGGCCCTACTCTTTCTTTTACCATCCTTTTATTATTTACTTGCTTATAGAAGACCTTGGGAAATGTAGAGCTTGTAGAATTGTGGAAATAAAATCGAGAGTGTTGCTGGAGACTGAAAGGTTTTTTTTTGAAAATGGCAGATTCACAAAGTTACAGTAGGCTCAGAAATTCTAGAAAATACACCACATGCAGTGTCAAAAAACTCAGCACTTTGAGAAGCTGGGGATTGCTCTAAATCCATCTACAAAATAAATCTTAATCTTTTCATAAGCACAACTGTTTCCAAGCGTTTCTGAATTCACTCCTACTTCAAATTCTGCTCTATGTACTGCAACAGACAGGAAATTGTAAGCATTGCGCTCACAATGCTCTCTGACACACTCTGGTGGCAGGTGGGGGAATTTCACCACTTGTTTGAACCAGGAAATTGACCCTTTTAAAATCAACACTAAAGTTGGGAAATTGAGGACTGATTACCTACCAAGCAGAAAAAGAAACCAAGTCAAAAATTGATTCTTAAAATGCATCCTTCCGCCTATAAAAGCTCAGTCTGTTTATATTTACTGATCTGAGCTGAACATTCATTGTGTGACATAAGAAGCCGTGTTCACAAACTTGTTCACTATAAAAATTATTTTAAAATTAAACAGATTTTCATGCATAAATACTACTTTGCTGCATCTTCTTTACAACCACAAAAATCCTGTAACCAAAACTAAACACAAAAGATTTTAATTTGATGTTTATAATCCAAATTTGGGAGCTTTTTTCTTGCCAAAATTAATTTAAAATTTATTTTGGAAAAGGCAAATAATGCATGGTCCTGTACAGTCAAAGGAAGTAGAATAGAAAATATGACTGATAACTTGTTCTCTTTCCAGATACTGAGAAATTTGATTTCCTTTTATACTAGTTTATTTTTATTCATTCATGGGATGTGAGTGGAGGTCTTGTGTAGCATATCTTTGGCCAGAAGCATCGGGTTCAAGTCCCACTTCAGAACTTGCTGGTCATGGAAGGTGTGTGCATAATATTGACTATCAGCCAGTAATTCCTTCCAATATGCCTGATGGCAGGCAGTAAAGAGCGGGAGAGTTTCCTGGTCAGCCATACTGTCGAAGGTAACCACTGCTGTACTTTGCCAAGCATAATCATGGACCAATCCGATGGAAGGCCTTGGTTGCCAATACCCTCTTAGGGCATGGTACCTGAGGGAGGAGGAGGGATGTGGGTGTTACTGGTAAGGCCAGCATTTATTGCCATCCCTCATTGCCCTTGAGAAGATGTTTGTGAGCTTCATTCTTGAATACAACTGGGAGGCTTGCCAGGCCATTTCAAAGGGAAGTTAAAAGTCAACCATGTTACCGTGGGCCTGGAGTCACATATAGGCCGGGCAAGAATGGCAGATTTCCTCCCCAAAAACCAAATGCGTTTTCATTCAGAGCACTCCAAAATAGATTATTGGTTACTGATATAAATAAAATACTCAACCAGCATGATTTCCTGGCTTCTTTTCTGGAAGTCAGTTATAGCTTTACATTTCCTTCCTGTGCTTATGGCATGAAATTACAGGAAGCACACCAGCACTTGTTCCAGATGAAGCAGCCCTAAACATTTAATCCAAATGCACATTAACATTTGTTTAGAACTTTTATCTTTCTAAAACAGCAGCATACTCAACGATGCATAGTAGTTATTCGTGTTGAAAGCCACTTTTATTAACTGTCACCACTCCTGTAATCAGGATGGGAATAAATAGCTACATGTCTATATTTGATAATGCCATTTAAAATTCAGAACTTTTACCCAATGCACTCTGTAGAAACCATGCAATTTCTAATATCCAACTCCTCTTCTACCAGTGCTTGTTATCTACAGGTTGCAAGACCACAACCAAGTTTACTTTGACAGCCCTGCAAGCATTACCACCAAGAAGGACATGGGTAGCAAAAATGCAGGAATACCAACATACCCAAGTCAGCCTCCAAATCATACACCATCCTGACTTGGACATATAAAACTGTCCCTCATTAACATCGGATCAGGACCCTGAAACTCTCGACTAAACACCATGAGCGTGAGGCTATAAACCTTTATTATGCAATTTGAAATGAGACAGACAAACTACTTAAAAATGCAAGGCCATGTTGTAAGGTGAAGGTGAAAAACAAAAAAATCACCCTCAGAGGAATGTGAAGAGAGAGATATTTCCTATAATTTAAAGGGCTATCGAAACTCATCACTGTCTAAGGAACAGACACTAAAATGCAAAGTGCTGGATATTGAAACAATGGCTGCCACAGGCACACCCACCCAAAACCCTTTGGAAGTACACAATTGGTGAAGTATAACAGGCCGGGCTGCAGTCACTGCAGAGATATTGCAAGAAAGACTTCAGCAGAAGACCCAGGCTGAAAGGGTTCTCTTTTCCCCCTCTCTCTTTGGAACAAGCGTATTACCCAGTTCAGAAGCCAACATTACCAGAAACATACCAGCGAACCAGATCTCATTGGGGAGAATTTTCACCTCGGCGGGCAGGCGCATGCCCCACCTGCTCGAGCGTGAAATGACGCGCGATGACGTTGGGCGTGTGTCCCGATGCCAACGCACAGTCGCGCGATAGTTTGGTCGGCGGGCACACGCAGGAATTGGCAGTGTGCCCGCCAAAATTTAGAAGGCTTATTAAGGCCAGAAAATTATTAATTAACTTAAATTTTTCACTGCTCATTCAACCTTACAGTTGGCGGGCAAGCGAAAAGGCCAAGCGGCCTTTGCACTTTTTAGGAAACCTCATCCACGGGCGGGATGAGGTTTCCAACAGTAAATAAAAATTAAATTAAAAAATTTACATCTCATTCATAACATGTCCCTGCTCATGTGATAGAGTCACATGAGGGGACATGTTTTTTAACATTTAAAAATTCTTTATTTTTGTTTTTCAGAGCTCTTCATCTCCCTGAGGCAACTCCCTGTGCCACAGGGAGCTTTTTCAGCACACACCTCTGCGTGTCCGGACCAACATGGTGAGGACATGTCAGGACTCACCTGGGAGTAGGCCTGGGGCAGCATGCAGAGATCTGAAGATGGCGGCCTCCAGCGACCGTGGACCACGCACAGCAGTGGGTGGGTGAAGCATCAACCGCGTGGATCTTCATGGTGCAGGTGCTTCCAGGAGGTGGATCTTCTCACTACAGTTGGACGGCTACATGAGATACTGCTGGGCAGTAATGCTCTGTGCTGGGTGTGGGCGATTAGATGGGGAGGAGAGGAATAAAGAGGTAGGACAGGTGTGG
Source organism: Cetorhinus maximus (assembly GCF_964194155.1). NCBI lineage: Eukaryota > Metazoa > Chordata > Chondrichthyes > Lamniformes > Cetorhinidae > Cetorhinus > Cetorhinus maximus. Next base: position 27,158,112 of record NC_135902.1, on the reverse strand, counting down.
ATGTCTGGGATGGGATGGGGGAGTTTGGGTGAGGTAGGGGAAAGGGAGAGATGCTGGGGGTCGTGGAATGGGTGGGCAGGTATGGGGTGGGAGGGTAGGAAGGGGCATGGTGGAATGTGGGCGGGGGGGAAAGGTTGTGCAGATGTGAATGGGCATGGGGGGGAAAAGGGGTCAGAGGGAGGGGTCTGTGGTGTCAATTAATGAGTCCTGAGGGGGCACACTGAGGGAATTGTTGATAGGAAGGGATGGTGAGAGTTAAAGGGGGCACCGTGAGCTGGTCGGGTGAGGGTTTGACGATGACTGGTGAGGGTTGTCTGAAGGGATACGGACGTAAATGCAGATTTGGTGGGTAGGCAGGCTGAGGGGGGCATGTCTATTGTAAAGGGGGTCAGAGGGTGATGGGGGCGGGTTGAAGGGTAACTGTGGGAAAGTCAAATGTTATACCGGGTGGAGGGGGTCAATGGTTATGGGGGAGGGTATGGGTCACAGGGTGGTGGGGAGGTATAAAGGTATTGGACTGCATGTCGAAGGTAATACAAACCATGCCCACTCACAATGATCCAGAGCGTTGTGGCGGAGATCTCGAGATGCTGCATGGGAATTGGGTCATCGGGAAACAGAGGAGCGTGTGAAGGGCAAAGGCTCAATGTACGCATGAGACTTCTTGCACACGGCTCACTAGGGACCTGGCAATAGTTTTGCCTTCCTGCACAGGCATGATTCTGGAAGACATAGACATATCCATAGACCCAGTCTGGAGTGTTCCTCTGAGGGTGATTGTGGAGTGAGGGGGTGTTGGGGTGGGAGGTTGGGGTGAAGGCACACAAAACACAAATAAACCACATCCGACCTCATTAATGTGCAAGTGCAGTCTATTTACAAAAGTGTAATAACATTAACAATCATAGTGCACTAATACGCCAACACGTGAAATCATAACTTCTTAATCTTGCGTTCCCCACCACTTCTTCTAGGAGCTCCCCTGACATCTGCAACAGGCCTGGAGGAAGCCTGCTGATCAGTTTGCCCTGTTCTCTTCAATGACCCTGGTGGCTGTCTTCCTGAGACCCAAGGCCTGGAGGGCCCCAGCTTACTTTGGCTGTCCTGCTGTGGGGCAGCTGCTCCCTCTGCGGTCACAGAGGACACAGGCAAGGGAATTCCAAAGGGCCAGACACCTCAGAGAGTCCTCAGTGGAGATCCCAGGGTGTCCAACAGCTTCTCCTTCTCCCTATGGTTGCCCGAGGATTCCTGCCTGATTCCTTGAGCGGAAGGAGCACCTGGAGGGAGGTTGAAATGCCCCGTCCCCCTCGTGCATAGTCACCCATGGCTACGGCGATGGAATGTAGGTCTGAGCCAGGTTCTCCAAGGCATCCGCCAATTTCCTCATGGAGATCTCGCTGTGGGCACATGTCAGCACCACTTCATCAGGGGGCAAGTGGACGGATTTCTCCGCTTCACGTGCCACTCTGCTGAGGGCCTCTGACACCTCTGCCTGACGCCTCTTCCAGCTTCCCCAACATGGACACAGCCCATCCCAGAGGCTCGTCATCTGACTTAGACATCGCAGATGCCTCTTCCCCAGCAGTCCTCCGAGCGCCGGTGAGCTTGGCTGACCCTGCCTCCTTCTGCTGCAGACGCTTCCGTGCGCTGATCGCCAGTATGCAAAACCTGGCCTGAACTACTATAACCCGCTGGATTGTGTGCCATGTGATTGGAGCACTGCAGGTTGTCCGCAAGGGTTATGGGTCAGCATCCTCCAGACCGGTGAGCCCTTGCAGATAGAATGATAAGACTCACAGAGGCATGTCACCAGCGGTGCTTTCTGGTGCCCTCAACGTCAAACCCCTTTTCCCCTTCCCCCAGACAGCATCTGAGCTCTCTGTGTGGAAGGGTAAGGGACCTGCAGTGGCCTCTCCACCTGCTGACTAGATGGACTGCTATAGTGGGGCTATAAGGCATCACCTTATCATGTTGAGTAGCCCTTTTATGCATGGGCCACATGGATGGTGCCCTTTCCACTAAGGCCCATGCCCCCTCTACCATTCAGTGAAGTGAGTGGGCACAGTTGAGGGTTCACTTACCCTGGCGGCGTAGATGAGGTCATTTATTTGTTTGCGGCATTGCAAAGCAGTCCTCTGGTGGGGGTCCTGGGCACTAACCACCCTGGAGACTTCCTCCCATGCAGGGTTGGTCTCCTCCTTCCATCCTCAGGGTAGAGGATGCCCTTTCTGGCCCCCACTGCATTGAGTAGCATTTTGAGGGATGCATCACTGAATCTGGGGGCCGAAGCCCCTTGTGGTGAGTGGGCCATCTCCTCCTTCAACCGTAGGTAAATTGATGTCCGAGTGCCTTTTAAATATGGTACCCAGATATGACAACTTTTACAATGTACAAAGGTTTCATAGGTAAACAAGGGAAGGCTATTAAATTTTATTTGACCTGAAAGTGAGGTGCTCAACATCCAGCCTGTCCCACCGCACAAAACGTCGGGAAACCCCTGACTGCATAATTAATTAGGCCAGCATCATGTGATTTGGCACGAATTCCCACTGACCTCGGCGGCGACAGGCATTCCCGGTTCACACCCCTGCCTTAGGCCTTCGGCCCAGAATGGAAAACCCTGCCCATGGTTCTAATATCGCCCACAGGTGTCATATTATGTTTGATAATCGCTGCTGTGAAATCCCTTGAGATGTTTTGGCATATTAAAGGCGCTGTGGAAATGCAAGTTGTTGGTGAGTGTCAGAAAGCCTCAGGTCTGAGTGTTGTGGAGGCATGGAAAAATGCAGCAAAGCGTTTAGTGCTGCTCGGGAGAGGAGAGAAAATTTCTGCAGAGGGTCCTGGGTAACTTTGCAGTTTGAGGTTTCTGAAGATATTTTGGAGCCTGATTAGCCACAGGAAAAGTGAGTAACTTTTTAGATTATATCATGATAGTTATAAGGTTTTTTAGTCTCTCACATAGAGGTCTGGAGGTTTGTGTGGTTGAACACAAACCATTTATTGTTAACTCACAACTATATATATATCTCCAAGATATAGCCCTGCCTAGGTGCAAGCTGACCTATCTCAGACTCTCTCTACAAACCGTCTACCATCATGTGACTGTCTACATAATAATGGAGGTGGTACTGTTTCCCCAGTCCCACATTAACCTTTACTAAACCGAACACCCCTATACTACACCCCCCCCCCCCCCCCCCCCCCACCAAGTCTTTACTCAAATATATTTACAGTATAGTATTTCCATGCTACCCCTTCTCCCCCAAGTCTCTGACTTTACAAATTCAGATGGTCTGGAGGCTTTACAACTCTTCCAGATCTCCTTCTCTTCCCATTCAGAGTCATGGTAGTTGCAGTTGCTATGGGCTAACTTTGTAAGTTCAGAGTTGAAATTGTATTATTTGATTTATCAAATACTCGGCTTTCAATATCTGGTTCATTTCTCGCACTCTTTAGTCTTATGCTTTTCTTCATCGACAACCTGTCTTCTTTGATCGTATAGTATGGACTTATCCCATTCCTTCTGAAGGGAATGTTTGCTCTGCACATTCATAGAGTGAACTCTGATTTTCCTTTTCCATGGGATCCACCATCCATGAAGTTGACCTTTCAAAAATGGAACCTTCATTTCCACTTGTCCCACTATTTTAGTTAAATATTTGTTTACTCTCTTAGTTTCCAATTCTTTGACAAGCCGATGAATGTTTTCATTCAGCACAGCAACTACTCAGGTGAGTTCAGTTGTCTTAGTTTCAGGGTTATCTGCGGCACCCTGATACAAGCTTATTAACTTCGCCTGGACATTCAGTTCCTTTCAGAGTGTTTCTTCCATGGTCACTGAATGTTCCTTGGGCTTTTCCAATTCACTCGTTAAATCCTCAATCTGCTCCTTAGAATTTTCCTTTTCTGCTTTTAAAGTCTGGATTTGCTCTTCCACACCGCGCATCTCCTCTTTCATGTTCTGCAGATTGGATTGAAGTTCAAGAATTTCATTCCTCTTTTCATGATGAAGTTCCAACTTTCCAACACTCCAAAGTTCCGTTTCAGTTGTTAATTCTGCATTCAACCAACTGTTCTGATTCATCAGCAATTCCTTTTCCTGTTCCAGGCATAAGAACATAAGAAATAGGAGGAGTAGGCCATTCGGCCCCTCAAGCCTTACCCACCATTTAATAAGATCATAGCTGATCTGTCCCAAGCCTCAACTCCTCTTTTGTGCCAGCTCTTCATAGCCCTCAAATCCCCGATATTTCAAAAATCTATCTACCTCCTCTTTAAATACTTTCAGTGATCTAGCATCCACAACCCTCTGGGGTAGAGAATTCCAGACATTCACTGTCCCCGAGAGAAGAAATTTCTTCACATCTCAGTTTTAAATGAGTATCCCTTATTCTGTAACTATGTCCTCTAGTTCGAGATTACCCACTAGCGGAAACATCTTCTCAACATCCACCCTGTCAAACACCTCAGAATCTTGTACGTTTCAATAAGATCACCCCTCATTCTTCTAAACTCTAATGAATAAAGGCCTAACCTGTTTAGCTGTTCATGACAAGTCAACCCCTTCATCCCAGGAATCAGAACAAAGAACAAAGAAAGAACAAAGAAAAGTACAGCACAGGAACAGGCCCTTCCGCCCTCCAAGCCTGCACCGATCTGCCAAACTAAAACATTTTGCACTTCCGGGGTCCGTATCCCTCTCTGTTCCCATCTTATTCATGTAATTGTCAAGCTGCCTCTTAAACACCACTATTGTACCTGCTTCCACTGCCTCCTCTGGCAGTGAATTTCAGACACTCACTACCCTCTGCGTAAAAAACTTGCCCCGCACATCTCCTCTAAAGTTTTCTCCTCTCACCTTAAATCTATGTCCCCTAGTAATTGACTCTTCCACCCTGGGAAAAAGCTTCTGACCATCTACTCGGTCCATGCCATTCATCATTTTGTAAACTTCTATCAAGTCGCCCCCTCAATCTCCGTTGCTCTAGTGAGAACAATCTGAGTTTCTCCAACCTCTCCTCATAGCTAATAACCTCCAGACCAGGCAGCATCCTGGTAAACCTCCTCTGCACCCTCTCCAATGCCTCCATATCCTTCTGGTAACGTGGCGACCAGAATTGCACGCAATATTCCAAGTGTGGCCTAACCAAGGTTCTATACAGCTGCAGCATGACTTCCCAGCTTTTATACTCAATATCCCTGCCAATGAAGGCAAACATGCCATATGCCTTCCTGACTAACTTATCCACCTACGTTGCCACTTTCAGTGACCTGTGGACCTGTACACCCAGATCCCTCTGCCCGTTGATGCACTTAAGGGTTCTGCCATTTACTGTATAATTCCTGCCTGTATTAGACCTTCCAAAATGCATTACCTCGCATTGGTCCGGATTAAACTCCATCTGCCATTTCTCCGCCCAAGTCTCCAACCGACCTATATCCCGTTATATCCTTTGACAATCCTATCTGCAACTCCTCCAGCTTAATGTCGTCTGCAAACTTACTAATTAGTCCAGTTACATTTTCCTCCAAATCATTTACGTATACTACAAACAGCAAAGGTCCCAGCACTGATCCCTGCGGAACTCCACTAGTCACAGCTCTCCATTCAGAAAAGCACCCTTCCACTGCTACCCTCTGTCTTCTATGACCAAGCCAATTCTGTATCCATCTTGCCAACTCACCTCTGATCCCGTGCGACTTTACCTTCTGTACCAGTCTGCCATGAGGGACCTTGTCAAAGGCCTTACTGAAATCCATGTAGATAACATCCACTGCCCTTCCATCGTCGATCATCTTTGTCATTTCCTCGAAAAACTCGATCAAGTTAGTGAGGCATGACCTCCCCTTCACAAAACCATGCTGCCTCTCACTAATACTCCCATTTGCTTCCAAATGGTAGTAAATCCTGTCACGAAGAATCTTCTCCAATAATTTCCCTACCACTAATGTAAGGCTCACCGGCCTGTAATTTCCTGGATTATCCCTGCTACCCTTCTTAAACAATGGAACAACATTGGCCATTCCCCAGTCCTCTGGGAGCTCACCCGTAGCCAGTGAGGATACAAAGATTTCTGCCAAGGCCCCAGCAATCTCCTCCCTTGCCTCCCCCAGTACTCTGGCATAGATCCCATCTGGCCCTGGGGACTTATCCACCTTAATATTCTTCAAGACGCCTAACACCTCCTCTGTTTTGATCTCAACATGATCCAGGCTATCTACACACTCTTCCCTAGACAAATCGACTGCTAAGTCCTTCTCTTTGGTGAATACTGATGAGGAGTCCTCATTTAGTATCTCTCCTATTTCTTCTGGCTCCACACACAGATTCCCACCTCTATCCCTGAGTGGGCCTACCCTTTCCCTGGCTACCCTCTTGCTTTTTACATATGTATAAAAGGCCTTGGGATTTTCCTTAATCCTGGTTGCCAATGACTTTTCATGACTCCTTTTAGCCCTCCTGACTCCTTGCTTAAGCTTTTTCCTACATTCCTTATATTCTCCACGGGCTTCATCTGTTCCCAGCCTTCTAGTCCTTACAAATGCTTCCCTTTTCTTTTTAACTAATCTCACAATATCCTTCGTTATCCAAGGCTCCTGAAACTTGCCATACTTATCATTCATCCTAGCAGGAACATGCCAGTCCTGAATTCTTATCAACTGACGTTTGAAAGCCCCCCACATGTCAGTTGTTGATTTGCCCTCAAACATCCGCCTCCAGTCTAAATTCCTCAGTTCCTGCCTAATATTGTTATAATTAGCCTTCCCCCAATTAAGCACCTTAACCCGATGACTCCTGTTATCCTTATCCACCAGCACCTTGAAACTTACTGAATTATGGTCACTTTTCCCGAAATGCTCCCCTACTGAAACTTCGACCACCTGGCTGGGTTCATTCCCTAATACCAGGTCCAGTATTGCCCCTTCCCTAGTTGGACTATCTACATATTGTCTCAGGAAGCCCTCCTGGATGCACCTTACAATTCTGCACCATCCAAACCCCTAGCACTAAGTGAGTCAATATAGGGAAAGTTAAAATCACCCACCACAACAACACTATTGCTTTTACATCTTTCCAAAATTTGCCTACATAACTGTTCCTCAATCTCCCCCCGGCAATTGGGAGGCCTGTAGTAAACCCCCAACATTGTGACTGCACCCTTCCTATTCCGGAGCTCTACCCATATTGCCTCGCTGCATGAGCCCTCCGAGGTGTCCTCCTGTCGTACAGCTGTGATATTCTCCTTAACCAGCAGTGCAACTCCCCCACCTCTTCTCCATCCCTCTCTATCCTGCCTGAAACATCTAAATCCTGGAACATTTATCTGCCAATCCTGTCCATCCTTCAACCAAGTCTCTGTAATAGCAATAACATCATAGTCCCAAGTACTAATCCAAGTTCTACGCTCATCTGCCTTGCCTGTTATATTTCTCGCATTGAAACAAATGCATTTCAGACCCCCAGTCCCACTGTGTTCAGTGGTCTACTATTTATTTCTTTGTCCAATCTCTGAGCACTTATAACAGTTTATAATATTGGGCTTTTGTAGCCTACTTTTAACCTCTTGTCTTTGATAGGACATGGTTACATTCATTCCTCTGATTAAAAAAGTAATGAAGAAAACATTTTGATACTTCAGTACGGCTAAGGCAGATATTTTTAGAATGGGCCATTAACCCAGACACGGTAGAAGTTTGTAATGAGACTGTTTGTTCTGATCCTGCAGCGAAAATTAGGGCGGAGTGGAAGATTCCACCCCTTTGCCTGGATAGAAGTCTTCTCCTCCTGTTCCTCAACTTACATATCATCCTCCTCCACAGATATTGTAGCTATAGGGCCGGCTTCTGCCCCTCTGGTTGTAGGCCCCTCTTCTGCACCGTATTGTGTAGCATGCAGCACACAATGACTATTCTGGATACCCTTGCAGGGCAATACTGTAGAGCTCCACCTGAAAGGCCAAGACAGTTGAAGCGCATTTGGTGGACAGCAATATTCTGCTCTATTGTACTGCGGGTCACCACATGGCTTTTGTTATAATGCCACTCGGGCTCCGTATGCAGCTGTCTAAAGGGGGTCATCAGTCACCTCCATAAGGGATGTTGTGTAATGTGCCTGCATCCCATTGTAATAAAAAGGTCCTCAGTAGAGCAAGCATTAATGTGGAACTGGAGAATAGCACTGCCTACGATATGGTGCATAGAGTCATATGGTAATAGACTGACAGAACAATATAGAGAGAACTCTCTGGAACCAGCCTGCATGGAGACAGCACCATGCATGACAGTAACCTGGGATCTGTAAATAGTTAAAGGTTAACAAGGGTTCATGTTTAAATATACAAGCCTCACGATCTCATCAGCAGACATCTAAAGAACCCATGTTACGATATCGGTGTCAGCAGTGGAGTATAGTGCTATCAGCAAGTACAACAAGGGGTACACCTTGTTCACCAGAAGCCAACTAAGGATCTGTGTTGGTATTGTTAAAAGCTAAGGCAGTTGCGAATTCCCCAGGATAAGTGGATCATGGCAGTTTCCAGAGCACCGTGCACAGACGTGCATGAAAGGCTTGGCATGGTCACACACCACCTGCACATTAAGGGAGTGGAAAGATTTCCTGTTTATGAAGGTGTCAGGTTGATGAATTTGTGCCCTTTTGGCAATGTGGGTGCTGTTGATAGACCCCCCTGCACTTGAGGGAATCCAATTCTGCAAACAAATTTTCCTCTGTGTCTGCAATGCCACATCCAATAGGATGTTAATGTGTTCCACTGCCTGAGCAAAGAGGGCATCGGTGACTGCCTTGATGTAGCTGTGTGCAGCTGGGAGATGCCGCAGATGTCTCCTGCTGAGCCCTGGAAAGAGCCAGCTGCAAAAGAAATCAGAGCCACAGTGATCATGAGATCCACTGGCAGGACATGAGGGATCGGCTGACTGTGGTGCGAGATCTTGCTGGACCTTGGCACACATGTCAGTGACAAATTCTCAGGTTGACCTGAGCTGCCTTCTGCATTGGTTCTCGGTTATATTGAGATATGACCTCTGCTGGGACTTCTGGAATGGGGGCTTTGGTTCCATTTTGGTTAAGGCACAGAGCCCTTCATTGTACACTGGGACACGATTCTGAACCCAGACAAAAGTTCAGTCTTATACCTTTAATTCTCTTCCCATCTTTCTCCCTACTTAGTAATTGTTTTAAACTGCTGTAATATTCATTTCATTGTCGGCCTTTGAAATTCAATATGAAAATAAAAAGGTAGCAGTAACTCTAGCAGTCACACAGGAGTAGGGCAAGCTTAATATGTTGTCAGAATATAAAGAACCTTGTCATTGTAGTATAAGGGTGTACGGGTTAGGAAGGGTTAATGTGGGACTGGGGAAACAGTACTGCCCACATTATGATGTAGAATCACATGATTCTGAGAGAATTAGGCATGAAAATAGCACCAAGGCAGGGCTATACCTTGGCGATATGTATATAGTTGTGTGTTAATAATTAACAGTTCATGTTCAATCACAAGCCCCCAGACCTCATAGTGAGACAACAAACAACCTTACAACATGGTGGCAACAGGTGAAGGACCTCAAAATCCCAGACAATGAAAAGTAAAGAAACTGCAGACTGTAGAGCTAAAGAAAATGGTTGGATATTTGCAAGAAAACTTGGACATTTCCAAAGACAGGCATAAAAGAAATAAAAAGCAAGTTTGTTAATGCTGTGCGTAAAAAGGGTGAGCGTGTGGAAAAAGTGATGAGGAAATATTCAGAGGTCAAACTGCAAAGTGAAAGATTGCAGGAGGGATAGATGAAGAACTCTTGTGTACAGGAGCAACAAAAATGAGAGAAATTGCAGCTCCAATTCGTCAGTCAAAAGGATAGTTCTCTACCACTTTTGCAGCACATCCATTTGAAAGAAAAGATGAACATGGATATTGATAGGCTGAAGAACCAGTTGAATGGAAAAGAGGAGGAACTGAAAGGAAAAGCCATAGAGCTTTCCAAGCAGCAAGTGGATACTGAAGCCATGAGTAGCACGATTACAGGGCTGAAGCAAATTAAGACTTTGCCGGACACAGACCTGGTCAACAGTGAAACCAAAACACAGGACAAGGATAAAGCTCTATTGCAGGGGGAGAAAGAAAAGACAGAAATAAGATTGGGAAATGTAAAACTGATGCTGAAGATCAAAGGACTAGAAGAAAAAGCACTGGATGCCTCAAAAGTACTCAGAACCATTGAGTTGTTGAAAAATGGTGTGGTTGGAATGAAAATCAAGAACTAGATTGTCAAGAAAAAGTTGAACAGTCGCAAGAGAAAGTGAAAATTCTCACAAAAGAGTGTGAACAGTCTCAGAAACAGCCAGCAGAAGTAAAATTACAGGATGTGATCTTGATTGATAGCACAGAGTAATTAGGCTCTGCTAAGGAAAATCTGTTCAGTGTAGAGAACCAATTTTCATAAGATAAGTTTGCTAATGAAAAATTGGAACTTGATGAACTTCAAGCACTAGATGTCACTATTGTTACGGCTGTAGTCGATATTATTCGCTGAGCAAGCCAAATCCTAGAGGGAAACTGTCTTAATGATCACAATTTTTAAAAAAAATTTTGAAAATGAGGGGGAAATTGCTAATCCCAGAAGCATAGAATCCAAGTAACATTTATAGGATTTTAAAATTAAAAGATTTATTAACAAGAAGGAAAAAAAAAACTTGAGCACACAAGATTAAAACTACACAGTTAAACAGTCTTACAAAACATTCCCCCCCCAAAAACCAACTTAGTCAAAATATACAAGTAATGGCAACAGCTCTCTTGTAGACCAGCATAGAGCTGGTCTCAGGACATCTCCCCAACACAGCCAACACAACACAACTAAACATCTTTCCTTAACTATCCTTTTTCCCATGATCTTCAACTCCATTGTTCTAAGCACCTCTTTGAACTCAATTTGCCCAAAATAAAAAAATCTTTCATGGTTCCCAATTGTCTCCACTTTCAGGTCAAATAAAATTTAATAACCTTCCCTTGTTTACCTATGAAACCTTTATAAGTTGTAAAAGTCCCTTTTCATTTCTAAACTCCCTTCGAAGTTTAACAGTTGAAAAGTCAAATTCCTACTTATCTTATAATGCATATTTCAAACTGAGTCTATTTACTTGTACATTCAACTTCACCATGGCCTCCAACTACAAATGCATGCATTTAGCTCCTTTACCTTTCATCTCCCTGCTCTTACAGACACGCTGTCTTCATTAACCTTCTCCCAGTTTAATTACACACATATACATACTCACTCACTCACTCACTCACTCGCATTCTTCTTTACAGAATACCACCATATTCTCAAAAATATTTTTTTAAAAACCATCCATCTTCACACTATGAAGTGTTGATAAAAATATTGAGAGGAGAGTGTGAGAGGAGGACCCTGGGACAGGCAGTCAGCAGCACCGAGAGGAAAGCGTGAGAGGAGGACCCTGGGACAGGCAGTCAGCAGCGCCTTGAGGGGAGTGTGAGAGGAGGGCTCTGGGACAGGCAGTCAGCAGCACCGAGAGGAGAGCGTGAGAGGAGGACCCTGGGACAGGCAGTCAGCAGCACCGAGAGGAGAGTGTGAGAGGAGGGCTCTGGGACAGGCAGTCAGCAGCGCCTTGAGGGGAGTGTGAGAGGAGGGCTCTGGGACAGGCAGTCAGCAGCGCCTTGAGGGGAGTGTGAGAGGAGGACCTGTTTCTAACTGTCAGAGCCGAAGTGTAATGTCAAAAGAAAATAGGTAGGTGATTGGTGGGTTTCTCTTCCGTGTCTCTTTTGATTGGTCAAATGGTTTAAATCAGGAGACATTATTACAGCTAAAGAGTACAGTTAAGAAATTCAATTTTAAAATATTTAATATCCAAATTAATTAATTAAATGGAGTAGAGATGGCTGGGCAGGCGATATGTTGCAACTGTAGTATGTGCAATCTGGTGGACACCGGTGCCATCCACGGTGACCACATCTGCAGCAAGTGTTGGCTGCTCGAGGAACTTCGGCTCAGAGTTGATGAGCTGGAGTCTGAGCTGCAGACACTGTGACACATCAGGGAGGGGGAGAGTTACCTGGACACTGTGTTTCAATAGACAGTCACATCCCTTAGATTAATGACATCAATTTGGACCGTGGTCAGGGACAGGAGGTTGTGACTGTGAGTGAGGCAGGTATGGGGATCCAAAATTTAGCTTTGGAAGCGCCTTAGCCAGTGCCCTTGTCCAATAGGTGTGAGGTTCTTGCTCCCGATGTGGATGAAGGCACAGATTGCAGGGAGGATGAGTGAACTGACCACAGCATCGTGGTACTATGCGCCATTCAAGTAGGGGGAGAAAAGAGAAATGTAGTAGTAATAGGGGATACCTAGTTAGGGAAATAGATACTGTTCTTTGCAGCAAAGACATAGGGTCTCGAAGGCTGTGTTGCCTACCTGATGCCAAGGTTAAGGACATCTCTTTTGGGCTGGAGAGGAACCTGGAGTGGGAAGGATTCAGTTGTCATGGTCCACGTAGGTACCAACGACAGGAGTCAAGGAAAGAGGTTCTGCTGAGGGACTACGAACAGCTCAGGGCTAAATTAAAAAGCAGAACCACAAAGGTAATAATCTGTTATGACTACCTGAGCCACACGTAAATTGGCGTAGGGTAAATAAGATTAGAGAGATAAATGCGTGTCTCAAAGATTGGTGTGGGAGAAATGAGTTCTAATTCATGGGGCACTGACACCAGTATTGGGGAAGGAGAGAGCTGTTCAGTTGGGACAGGCTTCATTTGAACCATGCTAGGACCAGTGTCCTGGTGAATCGTATAACTAGGGTTGTAGATAGGATTTTAAACTAATTAGTGAGGCGGAGGGTTCAATTGAAGGGAAGTTTAAAGACTCAAAAAGAAACGAGAGAGCAGAGGTGCAGAGTAGTGAACATGCGAACAATAATCAAAGTGTGACAGGAAGGGGCAGAAAATATAAGCAGAAGAGTGCAGCGGAAATCAGAACCAAAATGAGCAATAATGGTAAAAAGTCAAAGCTTAAGGCTCTTTATCTGAATGCACGCAGCATCTGTAATAAGATAGATGAGTTGACAGCGCAAATAGAAATAAATGAATATGACTTGATAGCTATTACAGAGATGTGGTTGTTGGATGACCAAGACTGGGAACTCAATAATCAAGGGCATTCAACGTTCTGGAAAAATAGGCAAAAAGGAGGTGGGGTAGCTTTGTTAGTTGCAAAACTTATCAGTGCAGTGGTGAGTAGTATATAGGTGCAATAGATGTGGAATCAGTTTTGGTGGAAATAAGGAATAGCAAGGGGATGAAGTCATGGGTGGGAGTCATTTATATAGGCTCCCGAAGAGTTGCCTCACTGTAGGACAAAGTATAAATCAGGAAATAATGGAGGTGTGTAAGAAGCAAACTACAATTGTCATGGGTGATTTTAACCTACATATTGACTGGACAAATCAGATGGGCAGGGGTAACATGGAAGAAGAATTTGTAGAGTGCATCAGGGATTATTTCTTAGAGCAATACATTGCAGAACCTACCCAGGAACAGGCTATTTTAGATCTAAAAATGTGGAATTAATAAGAGATTCTTGGTTAAGGATCCTCTAGGGGGTAGCAATCACAACATGGCAAAATTTCAAATTCAGTTTGAGGGTGAGCAACTGTAGATGTCATGTCTGTGGATTTCTAGAAGGCATTCGATAAGATGCCACATAAAAGGTTATTGCACAATGTAGGGCTCACGGTATTGGGGGTAATGTATTAGCATGGCCTGAGGATTGGTTAACACACACAAGACAGAGAATCGGGGTTAATGGGTCTTTTTCATGTTGGAAAGACATAACTAGTGGAGTGCCACAAGGATCAGTCATACGGCCTCAATTATTTACTGTCTATATTAAAGACTTGGAGGAGGGGGCAGAGTGTAATTACAGAGGTATGAAGAAAGAGTTATCTAAAGCGAAGTGGGAAAATAGACTGAGGGGAATGTCAGTGGATGAGCAGCGGCAGACATTTAAGCAGATATTTCATAACGCTCAGCAAAAATTTATCCCGGTCAAAAAGAAGGACTCGATGAGAAGGATGAACCATCCATGTTTAACAAAACGTGGTCAAGGAGAGTTATCTAATCAAAAATTAAGGCATACAAACAGCGAAAATTAGTGGTAGGGCAGAGGATTGGGAATTTTTTAGGAACAAGCAGCAGATGACTAAAACGTTAATAAAGAGGAAGAAAATTGACTATGAAAGTAAATTGGCAAGAAATATAAAAACAAACAGCAAGACCTTCTACAAGTATATAAAAACAAAAAGAGTGGCTAAAGTGAGCGTGGGACCCTTGGAGGATGCAACTGCAGAATTGATAACGGGGAACAGGGAAATGGCAGGTAATTTAAGCCAATACTTTGCATCAGTCTTCATGGTGGAGGACACTATAAACATCCCAAAGATATCAGATAAGCAAGGAGCTAATAGGAGGAATGATCTTGCAACAGTCTCTATCATGAGGAACAAAGTATTTGACAAACTAATGGAACTAAAGGCAGACAAATCGCCAGGACCTGATGGCCTGCATCCAAGGGTTTTAAAGGAAGTGACTGCAGAGATAGTGGAGGCCTTGGTCGAAATATTCCAGAACTCACTGGATTCTGGGAGCACCCCAGTGGATTGCAAAACTGCTAGTGTGACACCCCTGTTCAAGAAGGGAGGGAGACAAAAGGCAGGAAACTAGAGGCCAGTCAGCCTAACACCTGCTGTTGGGAAAATGCTACAGTCCATTATTAAGGAAGGAATAGCAGGACATTTAGAAAAGCTTAACTCAATCAAACAGAGTCAGCATGGTTTTGTGAAAGGAAAATCACGTTTGACAAATGTTCTAGAGTTCTTTATGGATGTAACAAGCAGAGTTGATAAAGGGGGACCGGTGGATGTCACGTCTGTGGATTTCTAAAAGGCATTCGATAAGGTGCCACATAAAAGGTTATTGTACAACATAGGGGCTCACGGTATTGGGGGTAATGTATTAGCATGGACTGAGGTTTGGTTAACACACACAAGAGAGAGAGCCAGGGTTAATGGATCTTTTTCATGTTGGAAAGACATAACTAGTGGAGTGCCACAAGGATCATTCCTAGGGCCTCAATTATTTACTGACTATATCAATGACTTGGAGGAGGGGGCAGAGTGTAATGTATCCAAATTTGCTGATCACACAAAAATAGGTAGGAGGGCATGTTGTGATAAGGACATAAGGAATCTGCAAGGGGATATAAATAGTTTGAGTGCGTGGGCAAAACTTGGCAGATGAAGTTTAATGTAGGAAAATGTAAGGTCGTGCACTTTGGTCGGAAGAATCAAAAGGCAGACTATTATTTAAATGGAGAGACTCTCCAAAAAAGTGCAGCACAGAGGGATCTGGGCGTTCTTGTACATGAAGCACAAAAAGTTAGCATGCAGGTGTAAGAAGTAATTAAGAAGGCAAATGGAATTATGGCCTGTATTGCTAGGGGGTTGGAGTTTAAAAATAGGGAAGTCTGGTTCCAACTGTACAGGGTGTTGGTGAGGCCACACCTGGAATACTGCACAGTTTTGGTCCCCATATTTAAGAAAAGATATACTGGCATTGGAGGCAGTTCATAAGAGATTCACTAGGCTGAAAAAAAAGAGACACCAGGATGGTATGTTGCCTCCCTGGTGCCAGGGTCCAGGATGTCTCTGATCGGGTACGGAACATTATGAAGGGGGAGGGAGAACAGTCAGAGGTCGTGGTACACATTGGTACTAATGACATAGGCAGGAAGAGTGACAAGGTCCAGCAGCGGGAGTTCAGGGAGTTAGGCACAAAGTTAAAAAACAGGACCTCTAAGGTTGTAATCTCAGGATTACTCCCTGTGCCTCGTGCCAGTGAGGCTAGAAATAGGAAGATAGTGCAGCTGAACACGTGGCTGAACAGATGGTGTAGGAGGGAGGGTTTCCGATATCTGGATCATTGGGATCTCTTCCGGGGCAGGTGGGACCTGTACAAGAAGGACGGGTTGCATCTAAACTGGAGGAGCACCGATATCCTGGCTGCGAGGTTTGCTAGTGTCACTCGGGAGGGTTTAAACTAGTATGGCAGGAGGGTGGGAACCAGAGCAATAGGTCAGCAGGTGAAATAAATGACTGGGAACGAGTGGATATGACCAGTAGGACTAAAGGGAAGGGCAGGCAGGGAGAAATTACTGAACACAGTGGGACTGGGGGTCTGAAATGCGTTTGTTTCAATGCGAGAAGTATAACAGGCAAGGCAGATGAGCTTAGAGCTTGGATTAGTAGATCATATGAATCAGGAGCAGGAGTAGGCCATTCGGCCCATCGAGCCTGTTCCGCCATTCAATATGATCATGGCTGATCTGATTGTCATCTCACCTTCACTTTCCTACCTGTTCCCCATAACCCTCAACTCCCTTGTCGATCAAAAATCTGTCTAACCCAGCCTTGAATATAGTTGTTTAAACTTTTGGATGAGGTTCAGGCAAGTGTGAGCTTTGTGGATGATGAAGATTTGAATCAGTATGAGGTCAGGCGGTCAACATTAGGTCTCAATTGGATTTGGAGTTTTTGGTGTCACGGGTAAGGGTCAGTGTAAGGGTTATGGCTGAGGTCAGCATTTTTATCAGTCAACAGTATAGTCAGGATCAATGTCAAACTCAGTCATCATCTGAATCAGAATTCATATCTAGGTCAAGGTCAGGGTCCAATTCCAGGTCAGGAGTCAGAATGAGTGTGTGGGTCGCAGTCAGGGTCAGAGTTGAGTGTGTGGGTTGCAGTTGGGGTCAGGGTTGAGTGCGTGGGTCGCAGTCAGGGTAAGGCTTGAGTGTGGGGATTGTAGTCAGGGTCAGTACCTGGCCAGTTTCTATACTCACTTGTACTAGTACTTGGGACTATGATGTTATTGCTATTACAGAGACTTGGTTGAAGGATGGACAGGATTGGCAGATAAATGTTCCAGGATTTAGAAGTTTCAGGCAGGATAGAGAGGGATGTAGAAGAGGTGGGGGAGTTGCACTGCTGGCTAAGGAGAATATCACAGCTGTACGTCAGGAGGACACCTCGGAGGGCTCATGCAGTGAAGCAATATGGGTAGAGCTCCGGAATAGGAAGGGTGCAGTCACAATGTTGGGGGTTTACTACAGGCCTCCCAATTGCAGGAAGGAGATTGAGGAACAGTTATGTAGGCAAATTTTGGAAAGATGTAAAAGCAATAGAGTTGTTGTGATTTTAACTTTCCCTATGCTGACTGGGAATCACTTCGTGCTAGGGGTTTGGATGGTGCAGAATTTGTAAGGTGCATCCAGGAGTGCTTCCTGAGACAATATGTAAATAGTCCAACTAGGGAAGGGGCAATACTGGAACTGGTATTAGGGGATGAACCCAGCCAGGTAGCCGAAGTTTAAGTAGGGGAGCATTTCGGGAAAAGTGACCATAATTCAGTAAGTTTCAAGGTACTGGTGGATAAGGATAACAGGAGTCATTGGGTTAAGGTGCTTAATTGGGGGAAGGCTAATTATAACAATATTAGGCAGGAACTGAGGAATCTAGACTGGAGGCGGATGTTTGAGGGCAAATCAACAACTGACATGTGGGGGGCTTTCAAACATCAGTTGATAAGAATTCAGGACCGGCATGTTCCTGCTAGGATGATGGATAAGTATGGCAAGTTTCAGGAACCTTGGATAACGAAGGATATTGCAAGATTAGTCAAAAAGAAAAGAGAAGCATTCGTAAGGGCTAGAAGGCTGGGAACAGATAAAGCCCGTGGAGAATATGAAGAAAGTAGGAAGAAGCTTAAGCAAGGAGTCAGGAGGGCTAAAAGGAGTCATGAAAAGTCATTGGCAACCAGGATTAAGGAAAATGCCAAGGCCTTTTATACATATGTAAAAAGCAAGAGGGTAACCAGGGAAAGGGTAGGCCCACTCAGGGACAGAGGTGGGAATCTGTGTGTGGAGCCAGAGGAAATGGGAGAGATACTAAATGAATACTTCTCATCAGTATTCACTAAAGAGAAGGACTTAGCGGTCGATTTGTCTAGGGAAGAGTGTGTAGATAGCCTGGATCATGTTGAGATCAAAAAAGAGGAGGTGTTAGGCGTCTTGAAGAATATTAAGGTGGGTAGGTCCCCAGGGCCAGATGGGATCTACCCCAGAGTACTGAGGGAGGCAAGGGAGGAGATTGCTGGTGCCTTGACAGAAATCTTTGTATCCTCACTGGCTACAGGTGAGGTCCCAGAGGACTGGAGAATGGCCAATGTTGTTCCATTGTTTAAGAAGGGTAGCAGGGATAATCCAGGAAATTACAGGCCGGTGAGCCTTACGTCAGTGGTAGGGAAATTATTGGAGAAGATTCTTCGTGACAGGATTTACTACCATTTGGAAGCAAATGGGCACATTAGTGAGAGGCAGCATGGTTTTGTGAAGGGGAGGTCGTGTCTTACTAACTTGATCGAGTTTTTTGAGGAAGTGACAAAGATGATCGACGATGGAAGGGCAGTGGATAGTTATCTACATGGATTTCAGTAAGGCCTTTGACAAGGTCCCTCATGGCAGACTGGTACAGAAGGTAAAGTCGTACGGGATCAGAGGTGAGCTGGCAAGATGGATACAGAATTGGCTTGGTCATAGAAGACAGTGGGTAGCAGTGGAAGGGCGCTTTTCTGAATGGAGAGCTGTGACTAGTGGTGTTCTGCAGGGATCAGTGCTGGGACCTTTGCTGTTTGTAGTATACGTAAATGATTTGGAGGAAAATGTAACTGGGCTAATTAACAAGTTTGCAGACGACAGTAAGATTGGAGGAGTTGCAGATAGTGAAGAGAATTGTCAAAGGTTACAACGGGATATAGATCGGTTGGAGACTTGGGCGGAGAAATGGCAGATGGAGTTTAATCCGGACAAATGCGAGGTAATGCATTTTGGAAGGTCTAATACAGGTAGGAATTACATAGTAAATGGTAGAACCCTTAAGTGCATCGATGGGCAGAGGGATCTGGGTTTACAGGTCCACAGGTCACTGAAAGTGGCAACGCAGGTGGATATGGTAGTCAGAAAGGCATATGGCATGCTTGCCTTCATTGGCAGGGGTATTGAGTATAAAAGCTGGGAAGTCATGCTGCAGCTGTATAGAACCTTGGTTTGGCCACACTTGGAATATTACGTGCAATTCTGGTCGCCACATTACCAGAAGGATATGGAGGCATTGGAGAGGGTGCAGAGGAGGTTTACCAGGATGCTGCCTGGTCTGGAAGTTATTAGCTATGAGGAGAGGTTGGAGAAACTCGGATTGTTCTCACTAGAGCGACGGAGATTGAGGGGCGACTTGATAGAAGTTTACAAAATGATGAGTGGCATGGACAGAGTAGATAGTCAGAAGCTTTTTCCCAGGGTGGAAGAGTTAATTACTAGGGGACATAGATTTAAGGTGAGAGGAAAAAACTTTAGAGGAGATGTGTGGGACAAGTTTTTTACGCAGAGGGTAGTGAGTGTCTGGAATTCGCTGCCAGAGGAGGTGGTGGAAGCAGGTACAATAGTGGTGTTTAAGAGGCAGCTTGACAAATACATGAATAGGATGGGAATAGAGGGATACGGACCCCGGAAGTGCAAAATGTTTTAGTTTGACAGGCAATATGATTGGCGCAGGCTTGGAGGGCGGAAGGGCCTGTTCCTGTGCTGTACTTTTCTTTGTTCTTTGTTCTTATTTGAATTATAGCTGTTTAAGGTTAATCAACTGTCACATGCAAACTGTAATTTTAAATTCTTTCCGACGGTTTCCCAAATACTCTGAAAACACTAAGATAAAAGCAAAATACTGCAGATGCTGGAAATCTGAAACAAAAACAGAAAATGCTGGGAAACCTCAGCCCGTCTGACAGCATCTGTGGAGAAAGAAACAGAGTTGACATTTCGAGTCCGAATGGCTCTTCTTCAGAACTACAGAGAAGTAGAAATGTGGTGAAATTTATACTGTTTAAAGCGGGTGAACAGGTAAAGCTGGTTAGAAGGCCAGTGATAGTTGGGGGCAAAGGAGAGATTGACAAAGATGTCATGAACAAAAGGACAAATGGAACATTAATAGTAGTGCTAAGGGCTAAAAGAGGTGCTGTTAGTGGCATTGAGGTCATAAAGCAGAATGTGATAATAGCAGGACAAGAGTAAGCACTCTCCGTCCCAGAACCATGATTGGGTCCCCCTTCTCCTCACTTTTCACCCCACCAGCCTCCACATTTAAAGGATTATCTGCTGCCATTTCCATGAACTCCAGCATGATGCCACCACCAAACATATCTCCCCCTCACCCCTCCTGTCAGCATTCCAAAGGGACCATTCCCTCCTGGACAGTCTGGTCCACTCCTCCATCACCCTCAACACTTCATCCCCTTCCTATGGCACCTTCCCGTGCAATTGCAGAAGGTGCAACACCTGCCCCTTTACCTCCTCCCTCCTCACTGTCCAAGGGCCCAAACACTCCTTTCAAGTGAAGCAGCACTTCACTTGCACCTCTTTCAATTTAGTCTACTGCATTCGCTGCTCCCAATGCGGTTTCCTCTACATTGGGGAGGCCAAACGCAGACTGGGTGACTACTTTGCGGAACGCCTTCGGCCTGTCTGCAAGCATTACCCAGACCTCCCTGTCGCTTGCCATTTCAACACACCATCCTGCTCTCATGCCCACATGTCCATCCTTGGCTTACTGCAATGTTCCAGTGAAGCCCAACGCAAACTGGAGGAACAGCACCTCATCTTCTGACTAGGCACTTTACAGCCTTCTGGACTTAACATTGAGTTCAACAACTTCAGACCATGAACTCTCTCCTCCATCCCCACCCCTTTATTATCCCTTTTTTCAAAATACATTTATATTTTTTATCCACTTATTTTTATTTTTATTCATTTTTATTTTCATTCATTTATTCATTGTTTTATCCCCCTTTTTTAGCCTCCCTTTTTATCCCATTTTCAATCCCTTTTTTACCCCCACCACCACCCCCTCCCCCACTGCACCCCCCACAAAGGCCATCTATTACTTGTTCATGTTGTTCTTTTCAGAGTGCTTACCCTTGTCCTGCTATTATCACATTCTGCTTTCTTACCTTAATGCCACCATCAGCACTTTTCTTAACCCTTGCCACTACTATTAACAACCCCTTTGTCCTTTTGTTCATGACATTATAGTCAATCTCTCCTTTGCCTCCACCTATCGCTGGCCTTCTATCCAGCTTCATCTGCTCCACCCCCGTTAAACAGTATGGGCAGAATTTTATGGATGACGTGCAAGTGGCGGAGCCCACACGTCAGTGCTTAAAATGTCACGCGCTGACATCGAGCGAGCGTCCCGACGTCAGTGCGCGCCATCGCGATATTTAGCTGGGTGGGTGCGCTATGAAGCGTGATGCACAACTGCCATTAATTAAAGGCCTTGTTAAGGCCCTTAACTCGGCAATTGAAGCCGATTTTGAGGAGCCTGTGCGATCTTCGGCTCGGCGCACGGGCCCAACGGGCAGGGGGGGTAAGTGATTTTTTAACAAACCTCATCCATGGGCGGGATATGTGGGCTCAGAGGGGTTGTTCATGTTTTTTCTTAAGTATTTAATGCAGAAAGTGTTTTAAACTTGCCTGTGTGATTGTTAGCAGCTCAGATAGATTTCCAATAGCTTTCTCTGTATTTTGAAGCTTCAGCTCACAGTCTGCAGACAGTAATCTTTATCGGGCCTGTAGCTTTCCGGAGGCCTACGTTTAGCCTGGGTATGGGTTCTGACATCTCCACTGGAGACAGCTCCTCTGAGGAGGAAGGGAGGGATAGAATAAGGAGGAGGCCAGGAGTGGACAATCAGCCTCCAGGGGAGCCACCTTTGGGAGGCCAGGCGCAGGCACAAGGGGCGCAGGGCCAAGAGGTTGTCCAAGGTGGAGGCACCACTATCCTGCTGCCAGGGTTTACAGGCGGCGAATCAGCTACCTCAATATGACTGAGGTGCTGTGCCGAAGGAGGCTCCATCTGTCAAGGGGGACAGTGAACTATATCTGTCAAATGATTGGCCCTGAGATCTCCCCTAACTGTATGGGCGGACACCCCATGCCAGCGGCTCTGAAGGTCACAGTTGCCCTCAACTTCTATGCATCTGGCTCCTTCCAGGGCTCAGTGGGTGATCTTTGTGGTGTCTCCCAATCAGCTGTCCACACTTGTGTCAAGCAGGTTACAGATGCTCTGTTCAGACGGGTATTGACCTTCATCCACTTCCGCTATAACCAGGCAAGTCAGACACAGCGAGCCAGAGGCTTCGTGGCCATTGCTGGCTTCCCCCGTGTCCAGGGTGCAATAGACTCCACACATATGGCCATCAAGGCGCCAGCAGGTGAGCCCAGTGCCTTTGTTAACAGGAAGGGCTCCCACTCCATGAACGTGCAGATAGTGTGTGATCACAGGATGCTGATTCTGCAAGTCTGTGCAAGGTTCCCAGGCAGCTCCCACGATGCCTACATCCTCAGACATTCCCAGGTGCTGAAGTGCTCTTCAGTGCTCCGGCTCGGCTGGATGGTTGCCTGGTGGGTGACAAGGGCTATCCCCTCAGAAGGTGGCTCATGACGCCTCTCCGCCATCCAAGAACAGAAGCTGAGGAGCGCTACAATAGGAGCCAGGGCACCACAAGGGCTGTGGTGGAGAGAACCATTGATCTTCTCAAGATGTGCTTCCGTTGCCTGGACTGCTCAGGGGGCGCACTCCAGTACCCCCCAGATCACGTCTCTGTGTTAGTGGTAGCATGCTGCGCTCTGCACAATCTTGCGCTCGAAAGGGGGGATTCAGTTGACGATGAAGACCTTGATGCACTGGATGAGGCTGCACATGATGAATCCAGCAGTGGCTCAGAGGATGAGGAAGCACAGGGTAATGATGAGGGGCAGCACGCCGACCCGCTACTACACCAAGGAGGCAGGGACACCTGGGATACTTTAATCCAACGAACCTTCAGCTAGCTCCACACACATGGATCAGCAGGAGCAGCATTGCCTGGCGCTTCCACACGTGGCACTTAGGTGCTACATCTTCCACCTCATCAGCTGCAACTAAGGGCTTAGTACAGAAACATCAATGTCCACTCAAACACTCATGAGATGTCTGTGAATCATACAAATGCAGCACAAAGGAAACACCCTCAGCCATGGTCAGAAATGTGGACTTTATTGCCACCAAAATAAACAACAAACGTCGCTCTGATGCAGATAATGAAACATTCCCTAATCTAGGGCCAACACAAAATCACCAGTGACATACCCATTGAGTGCCTAATATGCCTTATGCTTTCATTTGCGGGTGCTACGTCTTGGTGCCGCCCCATCGCTCGGAGTGGCTTGTGAGACAGCCTGCTGACTCTGCTGTCCTGTTGGCCTCGATGACCTTGGCGGGCGTCCTCTGGCCCGTGGAGCCTGTGATGAGGGAGTGGCCAGTTCCAGAACTGGCACCTCCCCAGTTGTTGCAGCCTCAACGGATGCAACGGTCACTGGCAGAGGGGTGGAGGAGCTGCTGCCCTCATCCGGAGCGCCCTGAGAGGAGCTCGCAGCGATGACAGGCAGCTGCTGCACCGACGTGAGGTCACATTGGACCTCCCTGCTCACCGCAGATGGTTGGGCACCGAGCGGCAACACTTGGTGCCCAGAACATCTCCCACATTGGGTATGACCACCAGTGGCCATCACCACTGTGAGTGCTTGCAGGTCAGAGCGTAACCCAATCAGCAGACTCTCAATC
The DNA here is from genome assembly GCF_964194155.1 of Cetorhinus maximus. Classification (NCBI taxonomy): domain Eukaryota; kingdom Metazoa; phylum Chordata; class Chondrichthyes; order Lamniformes; family Cetorhinidae; genus Cetorhinus; species Cetorhinus maximus. Next base: position 27,134,313 of record NC_135902.1, on the reverse strand, counting down.
CGACTGAAGCCCGTCTCCATGAGAGTCGCCAATCTCTCAATGGAGGAAGCCTGAAGCTCTGTCCTGAGGTTCACACCATCACTGACACTGCCTGGATTCCTCCACCACAGAGACCAAGTGAAGCACACCCTCATGCAACCCTGCCAGATGCTCCCGCCCATCCTACCACTTGTCCTGCAGCTGCTGCATGGCTGACATCTCCAGAGGCACATCATCACTGCCCGACTCAGCATGTGCCTGGTCCCCTGCAGTCCTCTGGCTGCTGGCACCATTGGCACTCCCTGTCCCTGCCATCTCCTCCAGCAATTGTGAAGTGTCCTCTCCACTGTGCCCTGGGACACTAGCCGACGTCATAATCCCTACTGATGTGGTAGTCGCTGCGCTGGTGCCTGGCTGGCTGAAATGATGTGCTGCAAGTTGCAAGTGTTGCCCCTCAGGTGTGGAGGGGCCTCTGGATGTGTTGGGGGCGGTCATGCAGTGGTGATGCTGAAATTAACAACAGGGACAGTGCATCAGTTAGCGTTCAGTCAGTAACACCATTCATCCCTTTCCCCCCCAGCCTCATAATGCGCTCTACTTTCAAGAACCTAAGGAGACGAACATTGGTGGGATGGTAAATAGTCAAGAGGAGGCCCAAACATTACACGCGCATACAGACAGGCTGGTCAGATGGCCTAAGGAATGCCACATGGAATGTTATGTGGATAAGTGTGCAGTTAAGCACTTGGGCAAAACAAACAAGGTACAGGAATACATGAATAATGGTAGGACCGTGGGAAGTCAAGATTATTACAGGGACCTTGCTGGGCAGACCCGTTAAGGTAGCAGAACAGGAACATAAGGCATTTAACAAGGTCGAAGCCAGAGGTGCCTTTATTAGCCAAGGAATAGAATGTATGAAAAGGGAGGTCATGTTGCAAGTGCAGAAAACACTGCCGAGGCCATATCTGCACTTCTGTGTTCAGTTGTGACCTGCATTTCATGGGAGGGATGGCATTGGAGTGGGGAGAGTGCAGAGGTTCCTGACCTGGATGCATGCTGGCCTGGAGAGTTGGAGTGATGAGGAAACATTGCAAACACTTGCGACATTTGCCATGGAGCACAGGAGATTGACAGGTCACATTATTGACCTTCATAACGTTATGAGAGGCATAGAACGGGTGGACAGAAGGCAACATTTCCCCTTGGCGCAGGGATGACTAACATGGTGGCATTTATTTAAGTTGAGTGCCATGAGGTTGACAGGTGATGTGCTGAGGACCTTTTGGACAGAGTAATGTGGGACGCACTGGCTGAAAGGGTGGTGGAGGTACAAACCCTCCTAAGATGTAATAAGTCTTTGGATGTGCAGCAGCGATGCCATGGCATGTTAGGCCATGGGGATAGTGCTCACAAATGGGATAAGGCGGCTTTGGAAGGTGCTAAAGACACGCATCGTCAAGGGGCCGAGGGAACTTTGGGTATAACCCACCTGTCTGATTGTATCAGTCTGTGAATGAGCAGTGTTGCTGCATTAATGATTGTAGCAACCATCAATGGTTTGGATGGTGGGGAGGCAGAGTGGAAGAGACTGTGGCCCTCAAATACCTGGCCGCTGCACCCCAGCCTCGCCAACACCTGCCAACCTGGCCGCCTGCCTCCTCCCCAGCTCCATGGCCTGCTCCTCATAGGTGGTGAGGCGCTGCAGCACGACGTGCCCACCTCCAGTCCACGAACACTCCCGGCTATTGTGCTCTGTTTTTGCCTGCAGTACAGAGAAGAGTATTTATTAGGGCTAATCGCTCATGTACACTGCATGCGCACATCGCTTCCCCACCGCACTGGCCCATCTGAGGCCTCCAGTGGCTCCTGTCCACACTACTGGTGATCAGTCACTAGAAGATAATACGGCTGCTCCCAAATCCCTCTCCCAACGGACACCGTGGACACAATCGGCGTCCATCACTTTGAATAACACATGGGTCTTAGCGCCCATGGCAAGGAGGCGCAACTAGGTGCGGCGCCGAGGCCAGCAGACGGCTCTTGGCCACGACAGCTTGAGGCTCCTGTTCAACCATCTCATCACCATCAATAAGACATGTGTTGGAGTTCTGAGTATGTGTCCCGCTGCCTCCCCTGCAGGTTGCCCCCAGACTACTCAAATGCGACAAACACCAACATATGCTGTGGGGAGAACCCATCTTCTCCTCAGCCACTAAGGCTGATGTAAGCATGGTCACTATCTGTTTGCCCACCCAGCGTGCACCAAATGCCCGATGCTTCCAAGACACTGAGTAAGGAAGAGCAGCCGGGATGAGCAAATTTTAACTTCTAGCTGGCAAGACTAGATTTCAACAGGTTTCAATGCACGTACTTTTGTGTTAAATCACTTCCAGCATTTTGAAAGATCGAACAATCACAATAACGCTTATTCCTCTTTTGTGTGGAAAAAGAGTGCTGATGCAAAGGAAGCTCAACACTGGGATAAAAACAAAAAAATTGCGGGTGCTGGAAATCCAAAACAAAAAAGAAAAAATACCTGGAAAAACTCAGCAGGTCTGGCAGCATCGGCGGAGAAGAGCACAGTTGACGTTTCGAGTCCTCATGATCCTTCAACAGAACTAAGTAAAAATAGGAGAGGGGTGAAATATAAGTTGGTTTAAGGGGTTGGGGGGTGGGGTGGGGGGTGGGGGGGTGGAGAGATGGGGGGGTGGTTGTTGGGACAAGCAAGCAGTGATAGAAGGAGATAACCAAAAGATGTCACAGACAAAAGAACAAAGAGGTGTTGAAGGTGGTGATATTATCTAAAAGAATGTGCTAATTAAGGATGGATAGCAGGACAAGCAAGGTAGCTCTAGTGGGGGTGGGGTGAAATAAGACTAAAAGGGCATAAAAGGTATAGATAAATGATCAGTGGAATACATTAAAAATAATGGAAATAAATGGGAAAAGAAAAATCTATATAAATTATTGGAAAAAACAAGGAGGAGGGGGAAGAAACAGAAAGGGGGTGGGGATGGTGGAGGAAGTTTAAGATCTAAAATTGTTGAACTCAATATTCATTCCGGAAGGCTGTAAAGTGCCCAGTCGGAAGATGAGGTGCTGTTCCTCCAATTTGCGTTGCGTTTCACTGGAACAATGCAGCAAGCCAAGGACAGACATGTGGGCAAGAGAGCAGGGTGGAGTGTTAAAATGGCAAGTGACAGGGAGGTCTGGGTGATGCTTGCGGACAGACTGAAGGTGTTCTGCAAAGCAGTCACCCAGTCTGCGTTTGGTCTCTCCAATGTAGAGGAAACCGCATTTGGGAGCAACGAATGCAGTAGACTAAGTTTAAGGAAATGCAAGTGAAATGCTGCTTCACTTGAAAGGAGTGTTTGGGCCTTGGACGGTGAGGAGAGAGGAAGTGAAGGGGCAGGTGTTGCATGTCTTGCGTTCACCTGGGGAGCTGCCATAGGAGGGGGTTGAGGAGTAGGGGGTGATGGAGGAGTGGACCAGGGTTCACGGAAGGAATGATCCCTACGGAATGCCGCCTTGAGGGTGAAGGGAAGATGTGTTTGGTGGTGGCATCATGCTGGAGTTGGCGGAAATGGTGGAGGATGATCCTTTGAATGCGAAGGCTGGTGGGGTGATAAATGAGGACAAGGGGGACCCTATCATGTTTCTGGGAGGGAGGAGAAGGCGTGAGGGCGGATGCGCGGGAGATGGGCTGGACATGGTTGAGGGCCCTGTCAAATACCGTAGGTGGAAAACCTCAGTTAAGGAAAAAGGAGGACATATCAGAGGAACTGTTTTTGAAGGTAGTATCATCAGAACAGATGTGACGGAGGCGAAGGAACTGAGAGAATGGGATGGAGTCCTTACAGGAAGCGGGGTGTGAGGAGCTGTAGTCGAGGTAGCTGTGGGAGTCAGTAGGCTTGTAATGGATATTGGTGGACAGTCTATCACCAGAAATTGAGACAGAGAGGTCAAGGAAGGGAAGGGAAGTGTCAGAGATGGACCATGTGAAAATGATGGAGGGGTGGAGATTGGAAGCAAAATTAATAAATTTTTCCAGGTCCAGACAAGAGCATGAAGCAGCACCGAATAATCATCGGTGTACCGGACAAAGAGTTGTGGGAGGGGGCCGGAGTAGGACTGGAACAAGGAATGTTCCACATACTCCATAAAGAGACAGGCATAGCTGGGGCCCATGCAGGTACCCAAAGCCACACCTTTTATTTGGAGGAAGTGAGAGGAGTTAAAGGAGAAATTGTTCAGTGTGAGAACAAGTTCAGCCAGACGGGGGAGAGTAGTGATGGATGGGGATTGTTTGGGCCTCAGTTCAAGGAAGATGCTAAGGGCCCTCAGACCATCCTGGTGGGGGATGGAGGTGTAGAGGGATTGGACGTCCATGGTGAAGAGGAGACGGTTGGGGCCAGGGAACTGGAAATTGTTGATGTGACGTAAGGTGTCAGAGGAATCACGGATGTAGTTGGGAAGGGACTGGACAAGGGGAGAGAGAAGGGAGTCAAGATAGCGAGAAATGTGTTCCGTGGGGCAGGAACAGGCTGACACGATCGGTCTGCCGGGACAGTCTTGTTAGTGGATTTTGGGTAGAAGGTAGAAGCGGGCCGTCCGAGGTTGGGCAACTATCAGGTTGGAAGTTGTGGAAGGAAGATCTCTAGAGGAGATGAGGTCAGTGACAGTCCTGGAAACAATGGCTTGATGTTCAGTGGTGGGGTCATGGTCCAGGGAGAGGTAGGAGGAAGTGTATGCGAGTTGACGCTCAGCCTCCGCGAGGTACAGGTCAGTGCGCCAGACAATAACAGCACCACCCTTGTCAGCGGGTTTGATGACAATGTTAGGGTTGGACCTGAGAGAACGGTGTGCAGTAAGTTCAGTGAGAGATAGGTTAGAATGGGTGAGAGGAGCAGAGAAATTGAGACGATTAATGTCACGCCGACAGTTCTCAATGAAAAGATCAAGAGAAGGTAAGAATCCAGAGGGAGGGGTCCAGGTGGAGGGACAATATTGGAGGTGGATAAAAGGATCCGTTGAACGGGGAGAGGACTCCTGCCCAAAGAAGTGAGCACGGAGACGAAGACGGCGGAAGAAGAGTTCAGCTCGAAATTCATTGAGATAAGGGCGTAAGGGTATGAAACTAAGTCCTTTGCTGAGCACTGAACGTTCAGTGTCGGAGAGGGGAAGGTCAGGGGGTATAGTGAATACCCGGCTGGGGCTGGGACTGGAAGATGGGGTGGGGACAGAGGGATAGGCAGGGGTGGAGGGTCCTAGATGGGTGTTGGTGTCGATGAGTTGTTGGAGCTTGCGTTCCTTAGCACTTGAGAGAAAGAGAAAACGTTTCTTGTTGAGGCGTCGGATGAGACGAAGAATAAAATGAAACTGGGGGCACGTGCAGCTTTGAAAAAGGGTGCGGCGGTGCTGCTGGAGGGAGAGGTCGAGTGTGTTCATATGGCGGCGCATGGCACTGAGTGTGGATCTCAGAATGCGACGGGAACAGCAATCCGAGGAACGTTGTATGTCTCGGAGATACCTGTAATCCTGGGTGGGTTCGAAACATGAGGGATTGAATTTCAGTTGAAATCCACGTGGGGTAAGTCGGAGACGGAGACAGTCACTGAGAAAGGAAATATGGCTGTGAAAGTGGGTTTTAGTAAACACCTTGTCAAACACCAGGAGAGAAATGGAAAGCAATGAAGGTGAACAAGGCAGAAGAGAAATACGAAAATCCTGACGGAGAGTAGAACAAAACTTCTTCAAGGTAGGCATTTCTTGAAGAGAGTGGAAGTCAATTAAACATCTTCTCCGCCGATGCTGCCAGACCTGCTGAGTTTTTCCAGGTATTTTTTATTTTTTGTTATGTGCTAATTAAGAATGGATAGCAGGACAAGCGAGGTAGCTCTAGTGGGGGTGGGATGAAATAAGACTAAAATGGCATAAATGATCGGTGGAATATATTAAAAATAATGGAAATATGTGGGAAAAGAAAAATCTATATAAATTATTGGAAAAAACAAGGAGGAGGGGGAAGAAACGGAAAGGGGGTGGGGATGGAGGAGGGAAACTGGTATCCTCCTTCTTGGCACTTCACTTCTGACGAATAGATTCTGATTGAGAGTTGTGTTTTATGCAGTGCCTGTGACTTCACATTTTTGACCATTCACAGAAAATGAGGAAACAACTGTAGCCTATAGTTTAATGGAAGGGACCAGACTTGAAAACTGCCATAGAGAATTGAAACTCACATTGAGGAAATTCTCCAGGCAACAAAAAGTGGTCTGAAAACAAGTAAAAACTAAGCTAAAAACAAAACTCACATGATTTATTACAAAACATTTTTGTGCTGAAGCAGCACAAACCTATGAACATTCATAATGCAGTAGCACCTGGGTATCCTTGTACATGCGCCACTGAGCTAACATGTAGCCATAGCAAGCAATTAGTGAGGGAAATTATTTGTTAAACTTTATCACAAAAGGGGTTGGAGTATAAGCAGAAGGGAGTCTAGGTTCAATTATATACGGCTTGGGTAAGGGCATATCTGGAATATTGTGTACAGTTTTGGTCTCCATATCTAAGGAAGGATATGCTTGCCTTAGAAGGGGTGCAATGTAGGTTCACTAGATTAATTCCTTGGAGGAGAGTTCTGTCCTATGGAGAGAGATTGAGTAGAATGCATGAATATTCTCTGGAGTTTTGAAGAATGAGAGGTGATCTCATTGAAAAGTGTAAAACTGTTAGAGAACTTGACAAGGTAGATGCTGAGAAGCTGTTTCCACTTGCTAGAGAATTTAGAACTAGGGATAGGCCATTTAGCACTGATGTGGAGACAGTTCTTCACTCAGTGTCGTGAAGTTTTGGAATTCTCTACTCCAGAGGGTTGTGGATAGCCAGAGAAATTAATACATTCAAGTCTGAGATGGATGGATTTTGGGGAACTTGGGGAAATCAAGGGATATGAAGATAGAACAGAGAAATGGAGTTGATGTCAAGATCCATTGCTGTCCAGGTCCTTGCACCCAGTTATACTGACCTTGGTTCTGTTAATTGTTGCATGAATACTTTTGTATGATTGATTTTGCTAATATTATAATAAAGATTTGTTATACTGAATTAGGATTGCCAAGCCAAATCATTGATATGGTAACCTAGGGCTCAGTGTCCTGAAATGGGGACCCTACAACATGAGCGAGAGACAACGGGGAATGAATGGTGAAGGAGGCAAGGGGCAGGGATAATGGGGCAAAGAGGATGAGAGGGAAAGGTTGTTTGGGGAATGGGAGAGCAGGTAAGGGATAAGCTAAAAGGGGGAAAGGTGGGAGTGAGATAATTGTGTTAAAGGAATAAATGTAGGATACAGAAAGGTGGTGTCGAAGGTAATGATTCCTCCTGCTCTCCTGTAAATTGTTTCAGTCACAGAACAAATACATTCGGCAACTGCTCCAATATTGATATCAAAGTGTCCCCTGTAGCTTCCTGAAATAAACCAGGGACATAATAGTCGGCTGAAGCCATCACTGACAAAGCCAAAAGGCCAGAGTGGACAGATGACGATGGCTGCACATGATCATGCCATTTTTAAAATTCTTTCATGGGATTTGAGCATCACTGGCAAGGCCAGCATTTGTTGCCCATCCCTAATTGCCCTTGAGAAGGTGGTGTTGAGTTGCTTTCTTGAACCGCTGCATTTCATGTGGCATAGGTACACCCACAGTGCTGTTAGGGAGGGAGTTCCAGTGACAGTGAAGGAATGGCGATGTATTTCCAAGTCATGTGTGGCTTGGTGGGAAACTTGCAGCTGGTGGGGTTCCCATTGATTTGCTGCCCTTGTCCTTCTAGGTGGTAGAGCTCACGGGTTTGGAAGATGCTGTCAAAGGAGTCTTGGTCAGTTGCTACAGTGCCTCCTGTAGATGCCTGCCTGCCACTGTACATCAGTGGCGGAGGGGTTGAATGTTTAAGGTGATGGATGGGGGAACAGAGTTACCCTGTTGTACAGTTTTCTTGCATACATCTCATTTAAAGTTCTTATATGACCTGTGTATTCTATGGTACGGTAAAACTGGTGGGGTCCCTCCTCCTTAAATGATGCCTGATTTGTTTGCTCCATCTTGTGCTGCTTCCGCTTCTCTTCATCTATGGTAATGGTTTACACCTATAGCAAATGGCATAACTGTTCCTGACAAAGACTTATTGTGCTGAGGGTGAAACAATTAAGATTTCCCAATTCCAAACGCACACAATTGCAGAAGTGGTGAACCAGGCCTGTGTCAGTGGAAAAGGCAAAGCAAGCGTGACAAAAGATCATTTACAACTGCAGAACTGAAACTCTCCATACTTCAGGTTGAGAAACCATTCCGTTTCTCCTGAATCCGCTAAACCTGGCAACTGCTGCATCTTACCATTCTCAGTTTAACCTAGCCCGAGTCTTTTGCAAGTGTAAAAGCACAAACCTCAAGAGCTGCAGCCACACTGGCACTAGATATGTTATATTTAGACAAGGGACTCAAGTGAGTAAATCATGGGAAGAGCCGAACATGATGAGGGAACATGGTAGTGAGAGAAGTGTGAGGTCAATGTTGTAGTGTGAAACTGGCATTAACAAATTCCGCTTTCTTCCATTAACAAAATAAAAGATACTGCCGCAATTAATCATTGAAATTACATCAAAATTAGCATGGATATTCTGCAACAATGAGGGGAATTTTAGCCTGGAGGAGTGCATTGGCTTGGGTGTAAAAATCGGGACAAAAGAGATCATGTCGGGAAGCCAGATTCAATCTGCTGACCTTCACATTTCACTCAAATGCATTACGCTGCTTGCGCACGACACTCTTGGGAAAAGTGGTTGCTCATTAGCATATGCTTAATCACTCAGTTGGAGTGATATTTCAACTGACTTTTAATTTAATGAGTCTGCCAGACTTCTTAAAACTCGCAAGGCAAGGACCCAATTACAATTGAGAAGCACTGCAATTCAGGTCATTGAAGCTGAGCCTGTATCTACAGACCCTTTCCAGTGGATAGTGCCGCCTGCAGCCTCTGCCCCTTCATTGTTTTTCACTCTTTCCTTCTCTCTGCTGTATCCACTTCCACGGCCACAATTATTTTATCTCCCTTTGCAATTTTTTTTAACCTTCTGCACTCTTCATACTTCTTAAGTGAAGAAAGAATCATGAAGTTTGAGACACTGTGGTGTACTTCTGTCTGCACAGAATTACAGACCACTAATATCTGGACATCAACTTCATCCTCATTGTTTACTTGGTACCGATCACTAGTCCTTCTCCCATAGCTGTGCACGAGTGACAATGGAGAGAGAAAGAGAGTGAGTTGAGGGTTGCATAGTAACAAATTCTAATCGCTTAATCAGAGCAACATTTTAACGGTCTTTTAAACTTGATGAACCATTCACAGGTTTACCGGGCTTTCTGAACCTCACCAATGAAGGCAAAACGAGAACACGATGACAATTGAGGAGGTGAAATCAAACCTCTGGCACACACAGCTACTTTCTTACAACAACAAACTTATATTTATATAGCACCTTTGGTATATGCAGCTGTTGCCTTTTGGTTCCCAGGTGTTGTTAACAATTACAATTTAGGCTTTGGAAGATCAGAACTCTTTCAGTGCAATAGTCATGCTGTTTGAAAAGTAGAAGATCCCAGATTGAATTGGTTCTGGGAGACAATACATGAGTCTCTAGTGTAATTGTGAAATGTGGCTTCCTGGAACACTACACATAACACATTAGTTCCTAGCTACAAGGTATAACACTAAAACTGGGCCACATTTGGTCAGTTGATCAAAAGCTTGGTCAAAGAGGTAGGTTTTAAGAAGTGTCTTAAAGGAGGGAAGCGAAGTGGAGAGGCAGAGAGGTGTAGGGAGGGAATTCCAGAGCTTAGGGCCCACGCAACTGAAGGTACAGTCACCAGTGGCGAAGCAATTATGATTGGGAATGCACAAAAGGCCAGAATCAAAGGAGCGCAGACATCTCAGAGGCTTGAAGGAGATTACAGAGAAAGGTGCAAGGCCATGGAAGGATTTGAAAACAAGGATGACAATTTTAAAATCAAGACATTGCTTGACTGGGAGCCAATCTGGGTCGTGAATCCAGTGGTGATAGGGGAATGGGACTTGCTGAATTAAGATATGAGCAGGAGAGATTTGGGTGACCTCAAGTTCTTTTTTATTCATTCATTGCATGTGGGCATCGCTGGCTGGGCCAACATTTATTGCCCATCCCTAGTTGTCCTTGAGAAGGTGGTGATGAGCTGCCTTCTTGAACCGCTGCAGGTAGAATGTGGGATACCAGCCAGCAGTGCGATGGAATAGTTGAGTCTAGACTTCCTGTTACTAGGAAGGGTTTATTCACAGTACTTTTGCTGACCATTTACTTTCTACACAGTTTTCTGAATCACATCAAGATGAGTGGCACTTGGGCTGCCTTACCTCTAACGAGGACCAATGTGAGCAACAGCAAAACACCAGCCAGCTCCTGGGAGGCTTATAGCTGGACGACAGAGAGGGGGGCAGCAGAGGGGTGCAGTTTACAGGAGGCACGAGCTGTGACACAGTGTACAGACAGGTAATAAATTTCCTTGATATGTCCGGATGGTTCAGTCAGGTGGTGGCAGATATTTGCAGCCTCCTGGAAGAACATCTGCAGCCAGAAGAAAATATCTCTGCATGTGTGAGCAGGTTTCCAGAGCGCTGGCATGGTGGTTTTGTTCTGCAGCAGTCCAAGCTCCCTGACATCTTCAAACCTGAAAACAGACTTAAGAGGTGGTTGCTAAGGTGACAAGGGATATCCGGCTTAAACTTGACTGATGACATCTGTCAGAAGTCTGACCAATGAAGTTCAACAGCACTAGAATGAATGTCAAATGACCACCAGATGTGTGATTGAACAAACTGTTGGCATGAAAAAGGTATGCTGTAGTTCCCTAGTCAGATCTAGAGGGGCCATAGACTGTTCCATCTGCACCTGTGTGCAGGGGCAGACTCAACCATTGGGATATGTGGCAACAAATTCTGGCTGGTAGGGTGGATGGATAACAGGTGAGAAGTAGGAGTGCTTTGAGTGGATGTCCCATTTCATCATCTTATGGCCTAACTGCATTTCACTGCTACCAAGGCTAAGGTATCTATCATCCTATTTAAGATGGCAGGCATGTTGTCATCCAGAGTTAGCATGGCCCTGGTCAAGGCATGGATGGACTTCTTTGATTGGAATGTTTAATGTTCCACAGATTTGGCCACTCTATCCACGAAAGAACACATCATCACAACTAAAAGTCATTTTAGTTTTCCCACAATAATGACAGAATCTTTGCTTCCCAAAACATCTCTAGCCAAGTATTGAGACCAGTATGTCTAAACGTGTCCTCCATCATTTGAATAGTACATTTCCTTTTATTTCAAGTGTTAAACTTCAGTTGGTGAAAAATGTGCACAAGCTAATAATATGCAAATCCCTTTTCTTTCTAAATATCTTAGAGCTAATTGCATAATAATGTTAAATTATAATTCCATTTACCATAACAAAGTTATTCACAAGAAGACAAACCAATGCAATCACTTAGAACAGCTTTTTGATCATGTTTTTGACTGACATTTTCTGCCAATGACAACCAAGTAAAAAATAAAATTAGAATTTAACTAATATTTGAAGATAAGATTGTTGTGAGGCCAATTAAGGGACACAAATTATTCACATTGAGTACCATATTATATTTCTCCAGGTTAAAAATTCACTAAGTATATCACAACAGGAAAAATAAACTGAGACGATTTAAATGGAATTTCACTGTCCAGCCCAGCTGTTTATTTATTACTTCTGTAGCATAACAACAACATATTGTTAATCAGTCATTTGGAAAGAGGGAGAACAGCATGAAAAATGTAATTTAGATGACAATAAAACTGGATGATTAATTTTTATAAAGAAGTCATATCTTTGTTGGCAGTTTCTGCTTGGACCACATAAGAATTGAAAGCAGCACCAATACCTACCCTCACCTTCACTTTCTGGTTTCTCTGAGGGAACCTAAAGCAGACATAAGGACCCTCATTAACATATATAAGGGACCTAATGCTTGTTTTAGGTGGCAGACAGGGATGCCTAAATCATGGCATGACCCAATTTCAGATGAGGTATCGCACTCATGCTACAAGTGTGACATTGGTTAGAAGCCTGGCAGCAAGAGCATATTCTGCAAATACAAATTCTACAAAGCAGGCACTGCACATACTCTGCAAATACAAAACACATGGGGCTGGATTTTCTCAGAAGGTTACATCACCAGGATGAACACGGGCTGGTAACAAGACCCTATGTGGCGTTTTACCAGCAGCAGCCAATTAGGAGGCTGTCGCTGGGATTGTCACCCAACTGAGGAAGACAACCTGCCTCCCAGAACTGCTGATCCAGTCAGAAGGCTGCCAGAACTGCAGTCTCAGCATCACCATTGTTGACACTGCAGGAAGGAGAGGGTCCCTCCATATTGAGATGCCCTCGAAGACAGGGTAAGTTTTCTTTCTCACGGTGCCGGGGCTAGGTAGACCAGCCCCAGCAATTGGGGAGAGGGGGTACCACCTTCCAACCACAATGCTTTAGCCAAAAATTGCCAAGGGGGGACGCCGTACATGGGCTGTGGAACGGCTATAATGGAGGGCCCACCAGGAACCCAGGGTTTACCTGGTGGTGTCCCCATGCAGCAGCTGTGCCTCCCAATGCTGGTAAAATGCTGGGGTGGGGAGACAACCTGAACTGAGCATATAAATGGCGGTTGTACCCCTGAGGTTCCCGCCACTGGTAAAATCTCTTGCAGTGGAAGGATGTCAGGCCCTCCTCCCAAAGCCTTCCACCACCAATTTACCAGCCCTCCCTCCTACCAGCCAGTCAAAAAAGGCAGTAAAACTTAGCCTATAATGTTTTTTAATGAACTCTTACATTGCAAAAAAGCTTTGTGAAGGTGTGCTGAATTTGAAAAAAGTTAAGCATTTTACAAGTCCCTGCCTACATTTTACCTTTAATAGAAAAATCACAAGGTGGCCGGAGCTTGAAGTTAATGTGGCATGCAGTGAAATTAACACAATTCATCTGAAAACTAGCATCCCATACTTTGTGTTTGCAGTCGGTTCAGATCTTCATATAATGTGTTCAGGGCTCTCCCAGACTTTCATTACCTAAAAATTAAGACACTTTTTAAAAATCGCATTCATCTGAATCATTAGTTCAATATAAGAGCAGATGGTGGTGTAGTGGTAATGCCCCCAGAGATGCAGACTAATGTGCTGGGGACATGGGTTCAAATCCAACCATGCCAACTGGTGGAATTTAAATTCAATGACCTGGAATTGAAAGCTACTTTTTGTTGTAAAAACCCATCAGGTTCAATCATGGAGGCAATCTGCTACCCTTACCAGGTCTGGCCTATGACTCCAGATCCACAGCAATGTAGTTGACTCTGAAATGGTCTACTATGCCACTCAGTTCAAGTGCAGTTGGGGATAGGCAACAATTGCTCACCTTGCCAGTGAGGCTCATGTCCCATGAAAGAAATATTCAAATGCAGAACCCTGGATCCTAAGGGACCACAAGGAAGGCTGAAGGATCCTGAAAATGTTGTTCATTTGGCATTAGCTTCCCATATTTTACTGTATTTGTTAGCAAATTATTTCTACTCTGTAATAAATGCCATTCTCTATACAGTCTCCAATTAGATACCTCCCACTGCCTTTCTGAAGTTAGAACAATGAGTCCCCACAAATTTATGCACATTCGCAAGGTGTCCCCAAAACAGAAATGTTTGAGAATCATTGACTTATACCACTTCATGGAAAGTAAATAACACAAGGGGCTGCAGCAGTCAGGATAAGCATTGTTCTGGTAGCTGGAGACAGTCCCAGTTCTGAATTTTGCCTCCCCCTGACCCCAACATGGACTAGTAACAAGTAAACTTCTGAGGTGAGGGAAAGTTGCTGCATTTATACTCCCAAGCAGACAAAAGCCCATTCCTCACGGGATGTCCCTGGAGCCTTCAAACCTCAGCCTAGGTCGAAACATGGACCAAAAGGTGAGGCGAGAGCGATTGCACTTGACATCAAGGCAGCATTTGACTGAGTATGGCATTAAGGAACCCTAGGAAAACTGAAGTCAATGGGAATTGGGGGTAGATTCTCCACTGGATGGAGTCATAGCTAGCAGAAAGGAAGGTGGTTGTGGTTGTTGGAGGTCCAAGGCCCCTGTGATAGCACCTTCTAAACCCACCTAGCTAGTGTCATCCACATTCCATGAAAGAATACATTTAAAAAATGAAGTTCAGCAGTCCCTGCGATCCAGCGGTCAGCAGTCAGTTTTTTTTATTCATTTATGGGGTGTGAGCATTGCTGGCAAGTATTTATTCCCTATCCCTAATTGCCCCTGAGAAGGTGCTGGTGAGCCACCTTCTTGAACAGTTGCAATCCATCTGGAGTAGGCACACCCACAGTGCTCTTACAAGGGAGTTCCAAGATTTTGAACCAGTGCCAGCGAAGGAACGCTGATATAGTTTCAAGCCAGGATAGTGTGCGACTTAGAGGAGTACTTCCAGGTGGTGATGTTCCCATGTGTCTGCTACCCTTATTCTACTCAGTAGTGGAGGTCATGGGATTGGAACGTGCTGTTGAAGGAGCCTTGGTGACCTGCTGCAGGGCATCTTATAGATGGTACACACTGCTGCCACTGTGCGCCAGTGGTGGAGGGAATGAACGTTTAAGGTAATGGACTGGGCTGCTTTGTTTTGTATGGTGTTGAGCTTCCTGAGAGTTATTGGAGCTGCACTCATCCAGGCAAGTGAAGAGTATTCCATCACTCTCCTGACTTGTGCCTTGTACACGGTGGTCAAGCTGTGGGAGTCAGGTGAGTTGCCTGCAGCAGAATTCTAAACTTTTGAACTGCTTGTGTAATGATAATATTTACATGGCTAATCCTGTTAAGTTTCTGGCCAATGGTGACCCTTAGGATGTTGATAGTGGGGAATTCAGGTACGGTAATGCCATTGTCATTGGACATAAGGGGGGAATGGTTAGTCTCTTGTTGGAGATGGTCATTGCCTGGCACTTATGTGGCACAAATGTTACTTACCACTTATCAGCCCAAACCTGAACCTTGTCTCAGTCTTTCACAATGCAGGCGCAGACTGCTTAATTATCTGGAGAGTTACAAATGACATTGAACCCTGTGGAATCACCAATGAACATCCCCACTTCTAACCTTATGGTGGAAGGAAGTTTATTGATGAAGCAGCTGAAGATGGTTGGGCCTAAAGCACTATCATGAGGAAAATGTGCAGAGATGTTCTGGGATTGAAATGATTGACCTCTAACAACCACAATCATCTTCCTTTGTGTCAGGTGTGACTCCAGCGAGTGGGGAGTTTTCCCTCAGTTCCCATTGACTCCAATTTTGCTCCTGATGACACACTGAGTAAAATGTTGCCCTGCTCTTGAGTTAGCTTTATTTTCCATGTTTGGGCCAAGGTGATAACAAGGTATGGAGCCGAGTGGCCCTGGTGGAACCCAAACTGAACATCATTGAGCAGGTTATTGCTAAGTAATTGCCACTTGATAGCACTGTCAAAGACATCTTCCATCACTTTTCTGATGATCGAGGGTAGACTGATGGGGTGGTAATTTGTTGCAACAACTCGTCCTGCTTTTTGTGGGCAGGACATAGCTGAGCAATAAGCAACTTGCCACTTTAAAGTGGGTAGATGTGAGTGTTGTAATTGAACTGGAATATCTTGGTTTGAGGTGTGGCTAGTTCTAGAGTGCAAGTCTTCAGTGCTGGCATGTTGCATGGCCCATAGCCTTTTCTGTATTCAGTGCCTTCAGCCAGTTCTTGAGATATCATGGAGCGAATTGAATGGGCTGAAGATTGGCATCTGTGATCCTAGAGTTCAACAGTACCTGTGACCCTGGAGAATTCCAGGATTGTAATTCTCAGATTTTCAGGGGTCTAATATATTCAATTAGACAAATTTTGCTTTGAGTGCTAAGGTCCTTTTCTAAGACTAGCACAACCAAATTTTGGTTTTATTAATTATAAATTTCAGAAAAATCATTATTGAAAGTGGAAGACAGCTGTTCAGACACTTTTTTAAAAATCAGAATTCTCCTGCAGTTTCAATAGAGGAGGGAGGTTAGAGAGAATCATAGGTTGCAGGAGGGCACCCAGAATCTTTTTAATCTATGTGATTCAGCCTCTTTGACACAGAATTTAATCCAGGCAATGGAGGTCTTGCTCACTAGCTGGAGAGTCAGCGAGAAACCGGTATTGCCTCCTTCGGGGAAGACCCTCCATATAAAGGGACCATCAGGTACTTAAGTGGCCAGCGCCAGGCCTTCCCTGGAATCAAGGACCCTGGGGATGGCAGTCCATCCCCACGAGAGCTGCCAGCCAATCAGAGACTGGCAGCTGCTCATTGCCATCAACATCACTGGGAGACCCGTGCTAGCTGCTGGGAATGCAACCACCAGAGGCTCAGGTTCAGCAAGGAGTCAGTCCACAGGTGAGTGAGGGCAGGATGGGGGTCACAGAGAGGGAGCCGTTGGCTGGGGACTCAAAAGGAAAACCAATAAAACTTGAAAATGACTGGTGCTGGTCTGAACTGGTCTTGTATACCTTAAAATGGAACTCCAGTTTGGACCAGTACCAGTCACTTTCAGATTTTACTGTTTTTTTTCCTTCTGGGGAATGCAGCGGGGGTAGTCAGAAGAAAGGGCAGGGGGAAGCTTTCAGTGTCCCCCCCCACCTCCCAATGCTAGATCCCTTGATCAGGACCTGAGTGCCTTTGAATGAGCCCCGCCCCCATTCCCGGAAGCCCATTATCAAACTGATCAGGGTTTGCTTTTCCGGTTTTCCCTGTGGCGACTGCCCCACCAGCCACTGGTTTAATACCAGCAGACATGGGATGAGGACCTTAAGTGACCATTAATTCCCACCCTGGACTTAATCGGGGTGGAGGCAGGAAGGCAGCGGGGGTCCCCGCCCACTATCCTCCTGCCTGATTAAATGCTCCCCCCGCGCCTCATAACTTGCCTCAGGGGAGGGCATGAAATTCTGTCCGATGACTGCATCTAAACTAGGTAAAAGCAGATAGCGTATGATTTACAGACACCCATTTTTAAGTGGACAGTATATTACATATAATGTGTAATTTTTCCAGTTTAACAATCTGGATAAAAGTTTACCAATACTATTTGTGTTTAGTTGCATCTATTTCACTTTGTATTATTTAATTCCTATAAATCATAAGAAATATTTGTTATAAAGAAATTAGGAACTTACACGCCAAAGTAACAGAACTAGTGCACAAATAATGGCAACTATTGCAGCAACAATCACACCAATCATTACTGGATTTTTATATAAATCATCTCTGAAGTTTCCTGTACATGCACAACAGTCTGGAAGGTTTCCCATTTTGGACTCTGAAAAGGGATAAAATATATCAATGTTTTGACAGAAGAATTGCACATTTTCTATCTTCATATTGTCATGAAATTATTTTCATTTTCTATAATCTTCCTGTATTCTTTACAGAAAATAAAAAATGAAGTACAAAGGACTCAATATGTTGTGTTACTGAATAGAACACATCATATGCCACATCACATTCTGCATTTAAGCCTCTGGGCACACTTACAAGCTCATGATTTCTGTCTTCAAAAAAACATGTCATCATTGGCTGAAGTGGTGCATTTTTACAGACCAAAGCCACACAAGCACAGGCAGCAACACCTAACTGAAGGGGGGCAGGCATGTCCTCACCCCCATGGAGGAGGCGATGCTGGCCGTCATTGAAGGTGCTGCCCTGAGAGAGTGGCAGTGGCCCTGCTGAGAATGAACCTACTGTCCTCTCTCAGGATGACAGCATTTCCCTCCCCACCCATGCCATTCTGCTGTTGGACAAGCTGTTGACAGTCGGCCAGCCAGCCTGACTGCCGCTGCCCTTGCCATGGTGGTGCGATCAGAAACCGGGCCTTCTGGCCCAGCATTGCTCATGGGCATCCATCCTCATCCCCCTGCTCCTGAGTTGCTGTATTCCTGGTGGCAAGAGCAATGCCTTTAGAATAATGCAAGAAATAGCAGCAGGCAGTAAGCCATTCAGCCCCCCAAGCCTCCTCCGCTATTTAATAAGATCCTGGCTAAGCCTTGACCTCAACTCTGCTTGTCCGCCTAACCCTCATATACCCAACTCCCTTATAAGACAGTTTTGTTTTAAACTGTCTCCTTTAATTCAAGGTAAAATGTAATAGTTTGCAGAGGGGAACATTCTACAGTGTCTGCCTGGGGATAAATCCACGTGGCCTCAAACTGAGTCTGCCCGGAGAGAAACCCATGTGCCCTGTTGTTATGGGGACAGGGCTAAGGTCAAAACCTATGGAAAGTAGGTTGCAAACTTTAACACCTGGTCACAAAGGAGGATGCAGCTCCTTACTGCTACCCAGACTCAGCGGGCAGAATTTTTCCGTCAGCGAGCTGGGGGCGG
This sequence comes from Cetorhinus maximus, assembly GCF_964194155.1. Lineage (NCBI taxonomy): Eukaryota > Metazoa > Chordata > Chondrichthyes > Lamniformes > Cetorhinidae > Cetorhinus > Cetorhinus maximus. The sequence goes on along the minus strand of NC_135902.1, from coordinate 27,115,795 downwards.
GGCCCGCTCGCCGACGCGAAAATAACGCGGGATGACATCGGGGGGATCTCCCAATGTCATCCCGCCCCCATTTAAATATTCAGGAAGGTGGGGGGACAGTGAGATCAGCTGTCCGCCCACCAACCTGTCAATGGCCAATTGAGGCCATTGACAGGGTAGTTAAATTAATTAACGGCCCTGCCCGTCCAGCCTTAAGGCTGGTGGGCAGGCCAGGAGCCCCAGTGGGCTTCTGAAAAAACATGAAACCTCATCCACTGGCGGGATGAGGTTTCATGTCGGTTTTAAAAAACTTTAATAAAGTTTCTGTGATATTTATTAACATGTCCCATCCCGTGTGACATTGCCACATGAGGGGGACATGTTAATTTTTTAAATTTTCTATTTTTTAACTTTCAAAAACTTTCAGCGATCTCCCTGAGACAGCACTTAGTCTCAGGGAACAGTGCGCTCTTTCACACGCATGCGCGAAAGAGCGCACTCTAGCAGTTGGGGAATCCCCCCCCCCGCCCGCACAGAGAGTGCATAGGGCTTCCCGTCAGGCGGCACGCTGGGTCGGCCTTAATTGGCCTGCCCCACTTAAAATGGCAGCGGGGCCCATTTCGGCGGCGGCGATCGGCTGTCTGCCTGCTGCCGAAGCAGGGGGGCCCACCCACCCATCCACCCACCCACCCACCCATCCACCCACCCACCCATCCACCCACCCATCCACCCACCCATCCACCCATCAAGGGCAAAATGCTGTCCATAGATTCTCAGGGGCAGTGAGACGGAGAGCTTTGGGGAAGAGGACCACAGCAGATGCTGCTTTGCCAGGCAAAATAAAAGGACTGTTTTTGGGTTAAAGTGGAGGTGCTAGTGAGGATGGAATCCATGTTCAAGGAAAGAAGGATTGTGTAGAGTTAAAGCCCATGGAATCACCAGAATGTACCTTGCAACAGGAAATCCATTCAATTGTGCTCAAAGGGGTGAGTGAAGGGAATTTTGTTTAAAAAAAAACACTGGAAGATTCACCCTGGTGAAGCAGAAAGAAGGGATCCAGTGCAAGCTGGGAAAAATTTTGGACTTTAAACTCAAGACTACGGGCTGGATTTTCATGGAGTCAAAGATGCTCTGTGGAGGTCTCAAAATGGCAGCTAGGACCTGATTCTAGGATTCCCAATCCTATTTTTACCACGTGAGGTTGGTGTGGGATGCAAGCCAACACCTGCACTGCCAACCTGACTGACTCCATTACGGGGATAGGTATGTCCTCGACCTCCACAATTATTGTGGAGTTGGGCCAGCTTTTAAAGGACCAGTGGTTTATGACAATTTTAACAAACAAGCAAGAACTCATAGTGCCTATCATGTATGTGCCAAAGCACTTTACAGCCAATGAAGTGCTTTTGAACTATTGTGATGATAGTAATGTAGAGAAATGTGGCAGCCAATTTGCATAGAGTAAAGTTCCACATAGAGCAATAAAATACGCAGTTAGATAATTTGTGGGTTTCCTTTCCTGATGGTTCAGGGGTAAATATTGGCCAGGAATCCATGAAAACTCCCCTGCTCTTCTTCCACTGATACCAAGGGATCTTTTGCATCTCACTGAGAGGGGAGGTTTGTGCAGACCTCCAAAGTTCATAAGAAACAAGAGGTTTTTTTTTTCCAATTTCAACTGTCAGGGTAAGTGTTGGTATCGAGCACCCTGACAATAAGCTGCAACAATGTGGAATAAACTCAAAGGAAGTACCCTCAGTTGGGTTAGATTTGCATAGGCTATCGTTTTAATTCACTGCATTACCCAGTTTCCCTAACATGTAGTGTCCAATTTATTCAATCTTGTATAATTTCATTAGGATCCTGTCAGAATAAAGAGAGAAAGAAAGGACAATGTCCTTTTCTCTTCCCAACGTAATCCAAACAATGTGCAATCAATAACAAGGAGATGCCGGCAGCATTTTGGGATTTATAGTGCGACCTGGAAGGATTGTCATTTTAATAAGATTCAAGGGATCTTTAATAAGATCCTTAAGATACAGCCTGGAATCTTCCATTCTGGAGTCTAAGTTTGGTGGTGGGGGCAGAAGTGAGAGTGATTTCCACAGGGGGCGGGTGGGGGGGGGTAGCTGGGTGGGTGCAGGGTGGGGTGGTGGGACGGCTGGCCATGCACTGTTCAGTTAATTAAATATGTATCTGCAAGGACCATGGCGAATCTCATTATGGGTCATGCAGGGAGTCACCGCCCCATGGTCACTTCATGTGGCCGAAGGTCCTGGTTTAAAGGGCAGCTGGACAATCTGCATGATTCCACCTCAGACAGCTTGCACTACCCCCTTCATCTTTGCGCAGCCACTGCTAACCCTTCCTCTCTGCCTTGGTCATCCTCTATGCAACTTGCATTCCCAGCGCCATTTCAGTGATTTCTCAGGAAGAAAGGTTATATTAAACATTGAATATGCAAACTGATGGAGCTGTTCAGGGGCAAACGATCAGAATGGATGGAGTTTCTAGTTGTTTGGATATCCTGTACATACAAAGTGAATGAAAAACAGCAAATGTCGCATGTCTTCACATATCCAATTTCTATCTACATTAGTATTGTTGTTAAGTAGTAGCTTTTTTTCAGCAAATTATGTCAGACGAATATTTGAAAATTCAAAAACATACCTGACACGAACAACATTGTTCCTTGTCCATATTTATTTGTTATTGGACTGCTTCGTATTCCAAAGACACAATAGTAAATATTTGTGTCATTTTTCTGGAGATTATTGAGGGTTATGGTGAAGTTTTTTGTATCTCCTTTAAACTCAAAGCGATTGGGATATTTATCGTGTATTGTATTCCCATCTTTGTGGACGTACATCAGATCAATGGGACTTGCGAGGTTTTTTTTAAAATAGATGCCCACAAGGGACTCTTTTGTGGATGAAAATTCACAGTTAATTGAAATTGATTCTCCCTCTTTCGCTTGTTTAACAAAAGGAGACTGGGAAATGTGAACATCTGTAAAATACACAATTGAAAATATAGTCAGTGCAGTCAGAAAACTCTGAATGGGATTAATTATCAAACAAAATCTTCTCTTTATGTAAATATTTCTTTGAAGTACAATAGAGATGTAGAAAGAAGTAATCATTCTGTGTAATTTCTAATATTTCAGGTTACTGGAGAAAGATGACTCCTTTCAACAGCTGAGAGTCTAGGTATCACTCTAGCCCATTACTTCATGAGTGGCATGACTAAGGCAGTTGCTAAGATGCCTCATACCCACACATTAAACTGTTGACTGACAAGTTCAATGGCCAAACTTCCTGTTGTCTCATAGATTTAAGGCTAGTTTTCTACAGCTTAGCTTTAGATGGTACATATGTTTAGTTAATATGTTGCACCTTGATACTTTACATAACTGAGAAGCAGAATAATATTTGCTGTTCTTGCTGTAAAAACTGTACACATTGTTCATCCAATATATTTTCTATAAAATAAACCATTTGAACGTTTCATGTTATGCCTCGTTTTGATTGTCTGCTTACTTTCCATCAGGAGTAGAATACAGAGTATGGGTTACTTTTCAATGGCCTCCATATGGTGAAAAGGCCCTCTTGTTATCATCCTGGAGTTAGGCTTTCAATGAGCTAGATATTTAGGTAATAGAATGTACATTGCGGATTGTAGAGAGTGGTCTTTGCCTTGGTTTTTGAACACAGCCACTCATGAGCATCCTGCTTACTGGTTTCCGACCAATTGGACCGGGCAGATATGACGATAATCTGCACCAGACTGCAGAAAACTCCTTATTTAAAGGTATCCCAGCAAGGGTCATTGTATGGAACCATGGTATAACTGCCAGGACAGAGAGAGAAAGTGCAATAGTGGAGTCTCAACATCAGAAGGCTAAACCCCCCCCTCCCTTCCCCTGCCCTCCACCCACCCCTCACCACCGCTCCCTGTTCTCTATTGCATTCTTGGAGGTTATATTATGAGCTATAAGGGCCTGCAGAGAAACATTATTCCCAACAGACAGGAGGAAGAGGGCAGCCTCTGAAATGAATCTGGAGTGGTTGGAAGAGGCTCAGGAGGTTAGCAGCAGGAGTCTGCTACATTACACATGGATAGAGTGTCCTAAGAGATTCAATGACCTCATCAAGGCAGGTTAAGTAAATGGCTTCCCATATCCAAGTGCCAATGCCCACAGAGATAAAGGCAAAATACTGCGGACACTGGAAATCTGAAACAAAGACAAAAAATGCTGGAAAAATACAGCAGGTCTCAAAGCATTTGTGGAGAGAAAGACAGAGTTGATGTTTTGAGTCCATATGACTCTTCTTCAGAGCTAAAGAGAAGTAAAAATGTGGCAAAATTTATACTGTTTAAGGGGGTGGAACAGGTAAAACTGGATAGAGGGCCAGTGATAGGCGGAGGCAAAGGAGAGATTGCCAAAGATGTCATAAACAAAAGGTCAAAGGAGTGTTAATGGTGGTGGTGCTGACTAAAGGAGGTGCTGATGGTGACATTAAGGTCAGAAAGCAGAATGTGATAATAGTTGGACAAGGGGAAGCACTCTGGAAAGAACAACATGAACAAGTGACAGAAGGCCCTTGTAGGGGTGGGGTGGGGGGAGGGGATGGTGTTGGAAAAAAAAATCAAAAATAAGATAAAAGGTGGGATAAAACAATGAATAAAAATGAAAATAAGAAAAATAAAAATAAGTGGATAAAAAATAAAAAATAAAAATTAAAAATGATTATTGAAAACAAAGGATAAAAAAGGGGTGAGGATGGAGGAGAGAGTTCATGGTCTGAAGTTGTTGAACTCAATGTTAGGCCCAGAAGGCCTTAAAGTGCTTAATCAGAAGATGAGGTGCTGTTCCTCCAGTTTGCGTTGGGCTTCACTGGAACATTGCAGCAGGCCAAGGATGGACATGTGGGCATGAGAGCAGGGTGGAGTGTTGAAATGGCAAGCGACCCGAAGGTCTGGGTCATGCTTGCGGTCATGCCGAAGGTGTTCCGCAAAGCGGTCACCCAGTCCGCGTTTGGTCTCTCCAGTGTAGAGGAGACCGCATTGGGAGCAGCAAATGCAGTAAACTAAATTGAAGGAGGTGCAAGTGAAGTGCTGCTTCACTTGAAAGGAATGTTTGGGCCCTTGGACAGTGAGGAAGGAGGAGGGAAAAGGACAGGTGTTGCACCTTCTGAGATTGCGTGGGAAGGTACTGTGGGAGGGGGAGGAGCTGTTGGGGGTGATGGAGGAGTGGACCAGAGTGTCCTGGAGGGAATGGTCCCTATGGAATGCTGACAGGGGCGGGGGGAGGTGGTGAAGGGAAGATGTGTTTGGTGGTGGCATCATGCTGGAGTTGGCAGAAATGGCGGAGGATGTTCCTTTGAATGTGGAGGCTGGTGGGGTGAAAAGTGAAGACAAGGGAGACCCTATCATGGTTCTGGGGGGGAGAGGAAGGTGTGAAGACAGAGGTGCGGGAGATGATTTGGACACGGTTGAGAGTCTTGTCAACGATAGTGGGTGGAAAATCTCGGTCATGGAAGAAGGAAGACATGTCAGAAGTGCCATTTTGGAAAGTGGCATCATCGGAACAGATGCGATGGAGGCAAAGGAACTGACAGAATGAGATGGATTTCTTACAGGAAGCGGGGTGTGAGGAGCTGTAGTCGAGGTAGCTGTGGGAGTCGGTAGGCTTGTAATGAATATGGGTGGACAGTCTATCACCAGGAGTTGAGACAGAGAGATCAAGAAAGGGAAGAGAAGTGTCAGAGATGGACCATGTGGAAGCTAAATTGATAATTTTTTCCAGGTCCAGACGAGAGCATGAAGTGGCACTGGAACAGTCATTGAAGTACCGATAAAAGAGTTGTGGGAGGGGACCTGAGTAGGACAAGGAATGTTCCGTATATCCCATAAAGAGATAGGCATAAATGGGGCCCATGCCGGTGCACATAGCCATGCCTTTTATTTGGAGGAAGTGAGACAAGCTTAAGGAGAAATTGTGCAGTGAGAGAACAAGTTCAGCCAGGCAGAGGAAAGTGGTGGTGGATAGGGATTATTCGAGCCTCTTTTCAAGAACAAAGCCAGGGTTGGACTCTTCTTCCGCCACCTTTGTCTCCGTGCTCACTTCTTTGGGCAGGAGTCCTCCCCTGTTCAACGGATCCTTTCTCCCACCTCCAGTATTCTCCCTCCACCTGGACCCCTCCCTCTGGATTCTTACCTTCTCTTGATCTTTTCATTGAGAACTGTCGGCGTGACATCAGCCGTCTCAATTTCTCTGCTCCTCTCACCCATTCTAATCTGTCTTCTTCTGAACTTGCCGCATTCCGTTCTCTCAGGTCCAACCCTGACTTTGTTATCAAACTGCTGACAAGGGTTGTCTGTTGTTGTCTGGCACACTGACCTCTACCTCAAAGAGGCTGAGTGCCAACTGTCAGACACTTCCTCCGACCTCCCCCTGGACCATGACCCCATCACCAAATATCAAACCATTGTTTGCAGGACTGTCACTGATCTCATCTCCTCTGGGGATCTTCCCTCCACAGCTTCCAACCTCATAGTCTCCCAACCCCGGACAGCCCACTTCTACCTCGTTCCCAAAATCCACAAACAGGACTGTCCCAGTCAGCCCATTGTGTCAGCCCGTCCCTGCCCCATGGAACTCATTTCTTCCTACCCTGATTCTGTTCTCACTCCCCTTGTCCAGTCTCTTCCCACCTACATCCACGATTCCTCTGATGCCCTATATCATATCAACAATTTCATGTTCCCTGGCCCTAACCACCTCCTCATCACCATGGACCTCCAATCCCTCCATGCCTCCATCCCCCACCAGGGTGGCCTGAGGGCTCTCTGCTTCTTCCTTGAATCAAGGCCCGAACAATCCCCATCCACAACCACTCTTCTTCGTCTAGCTGAACTTGTTCTTTCACTGAACAATTTTTCCTTAAACTCCTCTCACTTCCTCCAAATGAAATGTGTGGCTATGGGTACCCGCATGGGCCCCAGTTATGCCTGTCTCTTTATGGGGTATATGGAACATTCCTTGTTCCAGTCCTACTCAGGCACCTTCCCACAACTCCTTCTCCGGTACATCGATGACTGTTTCAGTGCCGCTTCATGCTCTCGTCTGGACCTGGAAAAATGTATAAATTTAGCTTCCAATTTCCACCCCTCCATCGCTTTCACATGGTCCATCTCTGGCACTTCCCTTCCCTTCCTTGACCTCCCTGTCACAATTTCTGGTGATACACAGTGCACCACAATTCATTACAAGCCTACCGGCTCCCACTGCTACCTCAACTACAGCTCCTCACACCCTGCTTCCTGTAAGGACTCCATCCCATTCTCTCAATCCCTTTGCCTCCGTCACATCTGTTCCGATGATGCCACTTTCCAAAATGGTGCTACTGACATGTCTTCCTTCTTCCTTAACCGAGGTTTTCCACACACTGTGATTGACAGGGCCCTCAACCGTGTCTGACCCATCTCCCGTGCCTCTGCCCTCACACCTTCCTCTCCCTCCCAGAACCATGAGAGGGTCCCCCTTGTGCTCATTTTTCACACCACCAGCCTCCACATTCAAAGGATCATCCTCCGCCATTTCCGCCAACTCCACCATAATGTCACCACCAAACACATCTTCCCTTCACCACCCCCTCCTCCCCCCCACCCTGTTGGCATTCCATAGGGAACATTCCCTCTGGGACACCCTGGTCCGCTCCTCCATCACCCCCAACATCTCATCCCCTTCCTACGGCACCTTCCCATGCAATCTTAGAAGGTGCAACACCCACCCCTTTACCTCCTCCCTCCTCACCATCTAAGAGTCCAAACATTCCTTTCAGGTGAAGCAGCGCTTCACTTGCACCTCCTCTAATTGGTCTACTGCATTCGTTGCTCCCAATGCGGTTTCCTCTACATTGGAGAGACCAAACGCAGACTGGGTGACAAGTTTGCGGAACACCTTCGGTCTGTCTGCAAGCATGACCCAGACCTCCCTGTCGCTTGCCATTTCAACACACCACCCTGCTCTCATGCCCATATGTCCGTCCTTGGCCTGCTGCAATGTTCTAGTGAAGCCCAACGCAAACTGGAGGAACAGCACTTAACCTTCTGATTAGGAACTTTACAGCCTTCTGGACTTAACATTGAGTCCAACAACTTCAGACCATGAACTCTCTCTTCCATCCTCACCCCTTTTTTATCCTCTTTTTTCCAAAATTCATTTTTAATTTTTAATTTCCATTTTTATCCACTTATTTTTAATTTATTTTCATTTTTATTCATTGTTTTATCCCCACCTTGTATCTTATTTTCGATCTTTTATCCTACCACCGTCCCTTCCCCCTACCCCACCTCCACTAGGGCCATATGTCACTTGTTCATGTTGTTCTTTCCAGAGTGTTTACCCTTGTCTGGCTATTATCACATTCTGCTTATTGATCTTAATGTCACCATCAGCACCTCCTTTAGCCAGTACCGCTACCATTAACACCTTTTGTTTATGACATCTTTGGCAATCTCTCCTTTGCCTCCTATCGCTGTCCTTCTATCCAGCTTCACCTGCTCCACCACCTCCCCCTTAAGCAATATAAATTTCGCCACATTTCTACTTCTCTTTAGCTCTGAAGAAGTCATACGGACTCGAAATGTTAACTGTGTCTTTCTCTCCATAGATGCTGTGTTTTTCTAGCATTTTTTGTTTTTTGTACCAATCCCCACACTCTGATTTCCCCAGCATTCTCCTGCACAGCACTCTTCAGGCTAACACACCTTGCAGCTCCAGCCATTCCTCTCTCTCAAGTCACTATTTTGTACGCTGGTTGTGTGGCCTATCTTATCTGGAGTAGTTCTGGCCTGACTCAGGAGGGTTACTTCAAATTACTTTATTAGCATTATATATAAGATAGGCTACAGAGTAGGTATGTGTGTCATGAATACAGGGACTGGAACACATGACTGCTGATGTCAGTGTTACATCATGATATACATCGCTAACACATTAGCGTAACGATTAACCCATGATGCTACAGTCACCTCCTCAGATCCCCATTTGTGCAGCCACTACAGACACTCAACTTCATCTTATTTGCATCTCACACCCATCCCTCACATTGACCCTGCACAAATGATGTAATTCCAGCCTTTCAAAATATTCCTTTTCTCACACTCATTACTTCCTGCTTCCTTTCCTCACAGTAGAAGAGAGCACAGAATTCCAGGGAGAGGCAGAGAACTGGGGAGTGTGGCCCTCCTGTAATCATCGCCCTGACCATGGTGGAGGACAAGGATTCACCAGACGTAAACAACATGCAGAGTACATGGCCACTGGAGATGAAGTGATGGGGGTCTCTGAGATACCTGGTAACAGATTTAAATATCAGACAGCCACATGGCACATAGCAATGACTCATGTTGAATTGGTGTCACCACCAACTGGAAAACTAATCATCGGCTCAATAATGAATTTGAACCCTTTCTTCTCATCAGTTCTAATTCATGTCTTTCATAAGAACATGAGCATAAGAACTAGGAGCAGGAGTAGGCAATTCAGCCCCTCGAGCCTGCCTCGCCATTCAGTACAATCATGGCTGATCTCATTTCAGCCTCAACTCCAATTTCCCGCACTCTCCCCATAACCTTTCAACCCGTTACTAATTAAAAATCTGTCCATCTCCTCCTTAAATTTATTCAGCGTCCCAGCATCCATTGCACTCTGAGGTAGTGAATTCCACAGATTCACGACCCTTTGAGAAAAGTAATTCCTCCTCATCTCTGATTTAAATCTACCACACCTTAGCCTAAAACTATAGCCCCTCGTTCTAGAATGCCCCACAAGGGGAAACATCCACTCCACATCTACTTTGTCTATTCCCTTCAGCATCTTATATACCTCAATTAGATCTCCCCTCATCCTTCTAAACTCTAGTGAGTATAGGCCTAAACTGCTCAAACTCTCCTCATAAGACAAGCCCCACATCTCTGGAATCAATCTAGTGAACCTCTTCTAATGCAACTACATCCTTCCTCAAGTAAGGGGACCAAAACTGTGCACAGTACTCCAGGTGCGGTCTCACCAATGCCTTGTACAGTTGCAACAACACTTCCCTATTTTTTCATACTCTGTTCCTTTAGCAATAAATGCCAAAATTCCATTTGCCTTCCTTATTACCTGCTGTACCTGCATACTAGCTTTCAGCAATTCATGCACGAGGAAACCCAGATCCCTCTACACTGAAGCATTCTGAAGTTTCTTTCCATTTAAATAATAAGTCGCCTTTTTATTCTTCCGACCAAAATGGATAACCTCACACTTATCAATGTTAAACTCCAACTGCCAAATTTTGGCCCATTCACCTAACCTGTCCATATCCATTTGTAAATTTCTTATTTCTTCATTGCAACTTATTTTCCCACCTATTTTGTTATCATCTGCAAATTTAGCTATAGTATCTTCTATCCCTGAATCCAAGTCATTAATATAGATTGTAAATAGTTGGAGCCCAAGGACAGAACCCTGTGGCACCCCACTAGTTACAGCTTGCCATCCAGAAAAAGACCCATTTATCCCGACTCTCTGTTTGGTTAGCCAATCCTCTATCCAAGCTAATATATTACCCCTAACTCTGTGTGATCTTATCTTGTGTATTAATCTTTTGTACGATACCTTATCAAAGGCCTTCTGGAAGTCCAGGTATACTACATCTACAGGATTCCCAATATCCACTTCGCTTGTCACATCTTCAAAGAACTCTAACAAATTAGTCAAACATGATTTACTCTTCATAAAACCATGCTGACTCTGATGGATTGCATTTTGACTTTCCAAATGCCCCATTACTACTTAATAATGGATTCCAACAATTTCCCAACGACAGACATTAAATTAACTGGTCTATAGTTTCCTACTTTCTGCCTCCTCCCCTTTTTGAATAAGGGCGTTATATTAGCATTTTTCCAATCCACTGGAACCTTTCCAGAATCCAGGGAATTTGGGAATATTATAGCCAATACATCCACTGCTACTTCAAACATAACACAAGAGCAGGAGGAGGTTGAGGAGTCCTCAGAGAAAGTTGCGCACTCTGAGGAAGCACTGCCACAAGGTTCATGCACACCCTCCACCAGCTCAGATAAACCCACCTTGATGGGCCCACCAAGTCAGGTAGCTGTTTTGTCACATGGTGAAACACACGTCACAAATGAGCCGGAGCAGGTGCTGGAGACAGGGGCCTGAATTTTCCCGTCGGCGATTTGGGGGCGGGGCCCGCTCGCCGACAGGAAAATGACGCGGGATGACGTCAGGAGGTACCCCCGACGTCATCCTGGTCCCTTTAAATTTCTGGGAAGGCGCTCGGACAGCGAAATGAGCTGTCCATCCACCGACCTGTCAATGGTCAATTAAGGCCATTGACAGGCTAATTAAGATAATTAAAGACCTGCCTGTCCAACCGTAAGGCTGGCGGGCAGGCCAAGAGCCCCAGCGGACTCCTGATAAAGCATGAAACCTCATCCACTGGTGGGATGAGATTTCATGTCCATTTTTAAAAAGTCTAATAAAGTTTATGTTATTTTCATTAACATGTCCCATCTTGTGTGGCACTTAGTCTCAGGGAGCTGTGCGCACTTTGACAGATGGGGAATCCCTCCCCCTCCTAGCACAGGAAGTGCATAGCGCTTCCTGTCGGGCAGCCCACTGGGCGGGCCCACTCAAAATGGCGGCGGGCCCCATTTCGTTGGCGGGGGTCGGCTGTCTGCCCGCCGCCGAGCCGGTGCGGCCTGCACGCCATCCGAGGGCAAAATTCTGCCCAGGGATAGTAGTAGAAAGTGCCTGTCCTAGGACACTGGGCTCTCCAAGCTCTGCTCAGCTGGATATAGATGCTGAGCCTCGGAAGCATCAACTCAGAGAACTATTCTGGAACAGCAATAGAAAATGTGAGAGGTTCTGCTGGCATTTCCAGAGGCAATGCACAACAGTGGGCAGAGAAATTGTCATGATGTCTCAGGCCCTTGTGCTGATGGCCACCTGCATGGATGAGCATCAGACCCACCAGGCAACCAAGTGTGTGCTGGTCCTCACCAATGGTCTGTACATTCAGGTTTCCAGTTTAAAAAGGATGGAGGAAAGCCTTGTCTTGATCATCCAGCATCTCACTGAAGTGCAGTAAAATGCTCCAGCCCTTGTCTAGCAGAGGAGTGCAGTTGCACCATGAGAGGAATTATGGAGAAAGGGCACACGCAACTGGGGCCTTCATTTAAGGTGCTCCCACTTTTCCCAGGTAGACCTAACACCACATCACATGTCACCTCCTTCCCAATGACTGAGTCTGCCACTGCACAGGTATAGGCGGGTCAGTCTTTGTCTAGAACCCAGGGGATCCAAAACCCAGAGGACTTTGGCCACAAAAATCTCAGGTGTCAGAACAGAGGAATGAGCAGCCTGCCGAGATTCCTGCTGAAGCTACAGGGGACCGAGCAGCCTGCCGAGAGTCCTGCTGAAGGTACAGCGGACCGAGCAGCCTGCCGAGTGTCCTGCTGAAGCTACAGGGGAACGTGCAGCCTGCCGAGAGTCCTGCTGAAGCTGATTTTACATAATGCAAACTTGTCTTGGACTTTCTCAACAGCAGAAAATGTTTCTCTCTACCTTATTTCAAAATCCTCAAAAACCCCAATCAAATCACTTCATATCAATAAGTTATATTGAATATCTCTAATAATAAATGCCAGATTGAGGGCAAATATGCTGGATTATTAAAAAACCTGCTCACTTCCAGTTGCATCATTTCTATTGAAATGCAAATGATTTCTGCAAATTATCCGTTGAAGAATTAAAATATGAAAAGTGTCTCATCATTTAGTTTATGCAACCTGCTGAATGCAGTTTTCATAATTAATAAGCTAAAAAATCTCCTCAAGTTTGTTGCAGCAAGTCTCTTGTTTAAGCTTCTATATTGCACCAAGATTTTTATTTGTTCATTGCAGTTCTGGCAAGAATTTTAATTAATACTATTTTACTTCTGATATGTAAATAAACAAAATTCCAAAGTTAAAATATTTTTATTTCATCATTCTATACTTTAAGCAAGATGACATTAAAGTTATCACATTGACACATAATAGAACAATGACTTGCATTTATACAAACTACTTCTGACATAGAAATATGTCCCACCTAACCCTAAACCTAACCTCTACGGAGAGCTGAGGAACTTCAACACAAAGCCAGGGAGCAGAGATTAGGAGCAACTTGATTAAGGAAGTAAGTTTTAAGGAGATTTTTCAAGCTTAAGTGATAAGGGGAGCCAGATAGTTCATAGGAGAATTTCAAAGTCAAATTGAATACTTCAGACAACCTTAGTCTATAAATTACCAAGTGGATCTGCAGAATTATTTTTGGGATGAAGTACCACCAGCATTCCTGTTATTAAACATTTCACAGAAAAAAACATTTCCCACCTCTCTCTTCTGCAGAAATCATGAGAACGAAAATAATCTGAAGAAGGTGGAATATTTGTGCTGCCATACTTAATGTCTGCAGTTTCTTCCGTTAATGCATTTCAGAAAACACTGACACAGTTCGATCTTGGAGAGTCAGTCCAACCCACATAACCCACATACCAGAAACCACGTCACATTGTATTAAAATAGTTGCAGGAGAATCAATGCTTAATATTCGACCCTCTGCTGGTGACAATGCTTGTGTATAATTCCAACTACTGGAACCAATCTACGTCAATGTCATTAAGCACCAATCACTTGAAAGCTTTTTTAAAAATTATATATTTAAAGCATAAGTTTCTCAACCCCATTCTCCCGCCTTCTCCCCGTAACCTTTGATCCCCTTACCAATCAAGAACCTATCTATCTCGGTCTTAAATATACTCAATGACCTGGCCTTCACAGCCTTCTGTGGCAATGAATTCCATAGATTCACCACTCTCTGGCTAAAGAAGTTTCTCCTCATCTCTGTTCTAAAAGGTCTTCCCTTTACTCTGAGGCTGTGCCGTCGGGTCCTAGTCTCTCCTACTAATGGAAACATCTTCCCCACGTCCAGTCTATCCAGACCTTTCAGTTTTCTGTAAATTTCAATCAGATCCCCCCTCATCCTTCTAAACTCCATCGAGTATAGACCCAGAGTCCTCAAACGTTCCTCATATGTTAAGCCTTTCATTCCTGGGATCATTCTCGTGATCCTCCTCTGGACCCTCTCCAGGGCCAGATCCTCCTGAATCTGAGGTTCAACTAACAGGCAAAGTCTCCTCTCTGGCACTCTGGCACAGGCTTTCTTGGGTAGCCTGGGGAATGTGATCCCTCAATAATCGGAACACATCTTATGGTCTTATGGTCCAGAACATCCTTCCTGAGATACGGGGCCCAAAATTGCTCACAATATTCTAAATGTAGTCTGACCAGAGCCTTATAAAGCCTCAGCAGCACATCTCTGCTTTTATATTCTAGTCCTCTCGAAATAAATGCCAACATTGCGTTTGCCTTCCTAACTACCGACTCAACCTGCAAGGTAACCTTAAGAGAATCCTGGGCTTGGACTCCCAAGTCCCTTTGCGCTCCCGATTTCTGAATTCTCTCCCCATTTAGAAAATAATCTATGCCTCTATTCTTCCTACCAAAGTGCATGACCTCACACCTCTCCACGTTGTATTCCATCTGCCACTTCTTTGCCCATTCTCCTAACCGGTCCAAATCCTTCTGCAGCCTCCCTGCCTCCTCAATACTGCCTGTCCCTCCACCTATCTTTGTATTATCTGAAAACTTAGCCAGGATGCCCTCAGTTCCTTCATCTAGATCATTAACGTATAAAGTGAAAAGTTGTGGTCCCAACACTGACCCCTGCGGAACTCCACTAGTCACCGGCCGCCATCCTGAGAAGGACCCCCTTATCCCCACTCTCTGTCTCCTGCCAGGCAGCCAATCTTCTATCCATGCTAGTACCTTGCCTCTAATACCATGGGCTCTTATCTTACTGTGCAGCCTCCTGTGCGGCACCTTGTCAAAGGCCTTCTGGAAGTCCAAGTAGATAACATCCATTGGCTCTCCTTTGTCTAACCTACTCGTTACCTCCTTAAAGAATTGTAACAGATTTATCAGGCATGACCTCCCCTTGATGAAACCATGCTGTCTTTGCCCTATTTTACCATGCACTTCCAAGTATTCTGAAATCTCATCCTTAATAATGGACTCTAAAATCTTACCAACAACAGAGGTCAGGCTAATCGGCCTGTCATTTTCCGTCTTTTGCCTCACTCCCTTTTTAAACAGGGGGGTTACCTTAGCAATTTTCCAGTCCTCTGGGAGCCTCCCTGACTCCAGTGATTCCTGAAAGATCATCAATAACGCCTCCACTATCTCTTCAGCTATCTCCTTCAGAACTCTGGGGTGTAATCCATCTGTTCCAGGTGATTTATCCATCTTCAGACCTTTCAGTTTTCCTAGCACCTTCTCCTTGGTAATGGCCACCATACTCACCTCTGCCCCCCAACTCTCTTGAACTTTGGGGATGTTACTCATGTCTTCCACCCTGAAGACTGACGCAAAGTACCTATTCAGTTCCTCCGCCATTTCTTTGTTCCCCACTACTGCTTCTCCAGCGTCATTTCCCAGTGGCCCAATGTCCACTTTTGCCTCTCTCTTACCCTTTATATATCTAAAAAAAACTGTTGCAATCTTCTTTTATATTACTGGCTAGTTTACCCTCATATTTAACCTTCTCCCTCCTTATTTCTTTTTTAGTTGTCCTCTTTTGGTCTTTGTGGGCTTCCCAATCCCTTGGTTTCCCACTGCTCTTCACCGCATTGTATGCTTTCTCTTTAGCTTTTATGCTGTCCCTGACTTCCCTTGTCAGCCATGGTTGCCTCGTCCTCCCTTTAGTATGCTTCTTCTTCCTAGGGATGAATTTTTGCTGTGTCTCCCAAATTACTCCCAGTAACTCCTGCCATTGCTGTTCCACTGTCTTTCCTGCTAGGCTCATCTCCCAGTCAATTCTGGCCAGCTCCTCTCTCATGCTTCTGTAGTTGCCTTTATTCAACTGTAATACCATTACATCTGATTCCAGCTTTTTCCTCTCCAACTGCAGGGTAAATTCTATCATATTATGGTCACTTCCTCCTAAGGGTTCCTTCACTTTAAGCTCCCTTATCAAATCTGCCTCATTACACATCACTAAATCTAGAATTGCCTGTTCCCTAGTGGGCTCCAACACAAGCTGCTCCAAAAAGCCATTTCGTAGACATTCCACAAATTCCTTTTCTTGGGATCCACTACCAACTTGATTTTCCCAGTCCACCTGCATATTGAAATCCCCCATGATCACTGTAACCTTGTCTTTCTTACACGCCTTTTCTATCTCCTGGTGTATCTTGTGCCCCACATCCTGACTACTGTTCAGAGGCCTGTACATAACTCCCATTATGGTTTTTCACTCTTGCGGTTCCTCAACTCTACACACACAGATTCTACATCATCTGACCCTATGTCATTTCTTGCTATTGATTTAATTTCATTTCTTACTAACAAAGCAACACCACCCCCTCTGCCAACCTGCCTATCTTTTCGATAGGATGTATATCCTTGGATATTTAGCTCCCAGTCCTGATCCCCTTGCAGCCATGTCTTCGTGACGTCCACCACATCATACCTGCCAATTTCAATCTGCGCCACAAGCTCATTGACCTTATTTCGTATACTGCGTGCATTCAGATACAACACCTTCAGCCCTGTATTTCCCGTCCCCTTTCTCATTGTCGTCCCTTTATCTGATGTGCTTAAAGTTAGATTCCTAGCCCTTTCCAAACACTCTGTCCTATTTTGTGTTCTGGAGACTTTAATAGCCTCTCTTGGGGCTCTCCTTTCTTTTCAGTTTTTTCATAATTTTCCATGAAGTTGAATCCACCCCCCCACACGCTAACCTGCTGCTTTGTTTCCCATTAGTCATACTTCTTGGCGTTTTACCCTTCCCTCCCCCCCACTTTCTAGTTTAAAGTCGTGTTGACCACCCTTTTTACCCTTTTCGCTAGAACATTGGTCCCAGATCGGTTCAGGTGGAGACTGTCCCAACGGTACAGATCCCTCGTATTCCAACACTGATGCCAGTGCCCCACGAAATGGAACCCCTCTTTCCCGCACCACTCCTTTAGCCACATGTTTACTTCCCTTACTCTCGCGTCCCTATGCCAATTTGCACGTGGCTCGGATAGTAATCCGGAGATTATAACCCTTGAGGACCTGTTCTTTAATTTAGTTCCTAGTTCCTGATAATCCCCAAACAGGTCCTCTTTCCTAGTCTTACCTATGTTATTTGTCCTGACATGGACCACAACAACTGGATTCTTCCCCTCCCTCTCCAATATCCTTTCAAGCCGGTCAGAGATGTCCCTCACCCTGGCATCGGGCAGGCAACATACCATGCGGGACTCTCGATCCTGCTTACAAAGGATGCTATCAATTGCCCTAATTATAGAATCCCCTACAACTACCACTTGTCTTTTTGCTCCCCCCTCTTGAATGGCCTCCTGTGCCACGGTGCCGTGGTCAGCTGGCTCATCCTCCCTACAGCCCTGTTCCTCATCCACACAGGGAGCAAGTACCTTGTACCTGTTGGACAAGGTCAAGAGCTGAGGCTCCTCTGTTCCTGAACACAGGACACCTCTACCTGCCTCACTTGCAGTCACACCCTGCTGACCATGACAACTGACAGAACCTGAGGTACTTAATCTACCGGGTGTGACCCCCTCCTGAAACAAAGCATCCAGGTAACTCTCCCCCTCCTGGATGTGCTGCAGTGTCCGGAGCTTGGACTCCAGCTCATCAATTCTGAGCCGGAGTTCCTCCAGCAACCAACACTTGCTGCAGATGTGGTCACAGCGGCTCACAATTGGATCTGCCAGCTCGCACATCGTACAGCTACAGCACATCACCTGCCCAGCTATCTCGACGTAGATAATTAATTTATTAATTAGCTTTGCAGTTTTTTTTTTCAAATTTGGTGGATTTCCTACCAACCAATCAGGTCACAGCTTTTTGTGATGTCACTTTTTCAGTTTTGGCTTCAGTTACTCTGTGCCCTGAGGTCACTACTCTGGAGCTCCTCCCTCCGAGTCTGCTCCCTGGAGACAAGGCCGCGAATCCCCGAGGTAAGCTAGATTTATACTCGCCGCTCCAGTGCTTCTCAGTCCGAGTCTGCTCCCAGGATTTACTCACCAATCAGCTGCTTTTTCTTTAAAATCCACTTTCAGAAGAGTGTCCCTCGCAGGTCTGGTGCACTCCTGAAGGCACTGCCTCTTCCTCTCTCTCTTTTTTTTTTAGGTTTGAGGAGGAGGGAGGGATGGAAACCCTACAGCAAGGTAATGTCTGGGGCTATTCCGTTTTTTGACCGTGGGTCTTCCTCGATTCTCTTCTGAGTCGTGGTGCCTGCGGTGACTTCTCCCAGAATGCTTCAGTCACTTCTCACCAGTGCCCTCTGTTGGATGCTGTTCCTCCTGTTGAGTGTAAGAGTCCTTCTCCTCGATTCCCTCCTGAGTCGCGGTGGCTGCGGTGACTTCTCCCAGAATGCTTCAGTCACTTTTCACCAGCACCCTCTGTTGGATCTTCCTGCCCTGTAGTTAGCTACTCTGACAATTCTGTCCCTTACGAGTATGACTTAAGGTCACCATGGCCACAACCTTCAGCCAATCTGTATAATTCATTTATAAAAGAGTCAACTAGTTTTCCAGACTGTTGGGCACGTTTTTTGAATTGTGCCCTCTCTAAAATTTTGTTGCTTCTTAGATTAAAATATAATATCAAATTTGTAGCTAAAATCTATTAGTAGCAACGTTGTAACAGGCCATTTAGAAAAACATGATATGATTAGGAAGAGTCCACTCAGTTTTATGAAAGGGAAATCATGGGCAGAATTTTGCCGTTGGTGTGCAGGGGTGGGCCCGACACGCCATGGCATAAAATGATGCGCGATGTCCTGACGTCACCATGTGCCATCGCGATATTTCGGAGGGATAGCGCGCTATGAGTTCCGAGGCACACCTACCATTAATTATCGGGCCAGTTAAGGCCCTTGAGGCAGTAATTGACAGCGATTTTTTGTACCCCGTGCGATTTTCAGGGTTTCGCACGGGCGCAACATGCAGGCGGGTCGGCCACATTTTTATAAACCTCATCCACGGCGGGATAAGAGGGGTGAGTGGGCTTGCTAGTGCCAGTTGTTAGTACTTTCGTTTTTTTACTCACTGCTACTTGATTGTGTGGACAGGACAACTTCAATTCTCTTCAGAGCTGCTTTGACAGAAAGAATGGACTTCAGTTCAGGGCTCTGGAGGAATAATCACACTTAGGGCCTTGCAATCAGCCTTCCCTTACCCTGGGAATGGGGATTGTGCTCTCCACTGGAGGCACCTCCTCTGAGTAGGAAGAGAGGGCCAGAAGGGGGAGGAGGCCCGGAGTCTATATTCAGCCTCCAGGGGCACCACCTTTGGGAGGAGAGGCGCAGGCACAAGGGGCGCAGGGACAACAGGAAGTGCAAGGCGGAAGGGGCCGCAGAAGACGCCACTATCCTGCTGCCCGGGTTTACAGGCAGTGATGCAGCTACCTCAATATGTCTGAGGTGCAATGCCAAAGGAGGGTCCACCTCTCAAGCGAGACAGTGACCGAAATCTGTTAGATGATCAGTCCTGAGATCAGCTCCGACTGTGTGGGTGGACACCCCATGCCAGTGATTCTGAAGGTCACGGTTTCCATCAACCTCTATGCCTCCGGCTCTTTCCAGGGGTCGCTAGGTGACCTTTGTGGAGTCTCCCAATCAGCTGTCCACACTTGTGTCAAGCAGGTGACTTTCATTCACTACCGCTCGGACGAGGCCAGCCAGGCAGAGCGAGCCAGAGGCTTCGCGGCCATTGCTGGCTTCCACCACGTCCAAGGTGCAATTGGCTGTACACATGTGTCCATCAAGGCGCCAGCAGGTGAGCCCGATGCCTTCGTCAACAGGAAGGGCTCCCACTCCATGAATGTGCAGATAGTGTGTGATCACAGGATGCTGATTCTGCAAGTCTGTGCAAGGTACCCAGGCAGCTCCCATGACGCTTACATCCTGAGACACTCCCAGGTGCCGGGACTCTTCAGTGCTCCAGCCCAGCTTGATGGATGGCTGCTGGGTGACAAGGGCTATACCCTCAGAAGGTGGCTCATGACGTCTCTCTGCCACTCAAGAACAGAGGCCAAGCAGTGGTACAATAGGAGCCACGCCTCCACATGGGCTGTGGTGGAGAGAACCATTGGTCATCTCAAGATGCGCTTCCGATGCCTGGACTGTTCAGGGGGCGCACTCCAATACTCCCCAGATTGTGTGTCACTGATAGTGGTTGCATGCTGCACTCTCCACAATCTGACACTGGAAAGGGGGGACCCACGGGAGGAAGAAGATGTTGACGCAGATGCTCTGGCAGCAGACAATGAGCCCAGTAGTGAGTCTGAGGACGAGCACGGTCAGGAGAACGCTGAGGGGATAGACACCAACCTGGGCAACCTCCAGGGAGGCAGGGACACTCAGGAGGCTTTGATCCAAGAACCTTCAGCTAGCCTACCAAAGATGAACCACCACCACATGTCAGGGCTGCAGGCTTCATACTCGATATCTGACAGCAACATTTACCTGGTTAGGAACATAAACTTTGTGTCATTTCAATAAAGCTCAATGACAAACAAGTCACTCATAACATCATGGGTTACCCTGCATCTGCAGAACTGATGAAACACTCAGAGGCTTGTTGAGAACCAAAACATTTGATGATTGCCAATTTACATACAGAAATCAAAGTCCATTAAAAGGTGTGGAACAGCACACCAACTTAAAAACAACTGAAACGGGGGGCAAATGAAAAGCACCAACTATAAGCCTGTGTTGTGCGTAAGGTGATTTACATTATGTTTGCGGGTGCTATGTCTAGGTGCTCCCCTCTCATTGGCACTGGCATTGGAGACAGCCTGCTCATTCTGCTGTCCTGTTGACCTTGATGACCTTGGCGGGCATCCTCTGGCCTGTGGAGCCTGTGCTGGCCCCGTCTGGGAGGGAGCGGCTAGTGGCACAGCTGGCATCTCCCCATTCGCCGCAGTTTCATCGAATTCCATGGTCACTGGCAGAGGGGCGGAGGAGCTGCTGCCATCATCCGGAGCGCCAAGAGGAGCTCGCAGAGACAACAGGCAGCTCGTGCGCCAACGTGAGGTTGCTTTGGATCTCCCTGCTCATCATTGATGGATGGGCATCTAGCTGGGATACTGGGTGCTCAATCTGTCTCCCACACTGACACCGACCACCTGAGGTCATTGCCAGTGTGAGGGCTTGCAGGTCCGAGCGCATCCCCAGGAACCCCTGATTGTCCTCCTAGAGGAGCCTCTCCATGAGAGTTGCACTCGGCCATGAGGGTCATTGCATTGCTCGTGCTCCACATGGACTCCTCCATCACGGAGACAATGGCGCACGTTCCCTCATGTATCTCCGCCAGATCCTCCCGGACTTCCAGCATCTGCTGCCTCAGGGATGATTCCAGAGACACATCATCAGCCACCGACTGAGCATGTTCCTGGTTCCCAGCATTCCTCTGACTCCCGGCGCCTTGGGCACTCTCTATCTCCGCCTGCACCTCAAGCGAAAATGAAGTGCCCTCACTGCTGTGCACCGAGATACTAGTGATATTATCCTCCTCGAGGTGCTGGTATCTGCGCTGGTGCCCGCCTGGCTGAGAGGGTGTGACGCTGGTGCGTTTATATCTCCAGTGCCCTCAGGGGTTAGCGGCGGCCCCTCTGCTTCCTGAGTCCGGGCATGCTCTGGTGAGGCTGAAAGGAAGAACAAGGACATTTGATTAGTTGAAGTTGTTACACTGTTAATGTGTATGCCTGGCACCCGGATCAGGATGCTGCATCCATTATCAATGGGCAACCCATGTTGGATGCTGAAATCAATAAATAGTCAACAGTGGGATGTTTGCATTGACAGACATTGTAACCTCAGTGCACGGCACTCTTACTTCCCAGTGGCACCCCAACCTCACCACGGCTGGTTGACCTGGGTGCATGGCGCCTCTTCAGCTCCAGTGCCTCCTGCTCATATCTGGTCATGATGAGAAGGTGGGGCTGCCCTCCGCCAGCCTGCAGCCGCTCAGCATCATTGTGTGCTGTCTTCTCCTGAAAGGAGAGAGGAGCATTGATTAGTCCACCCTGTACCTGCATTGCCATTGCAGCCTTGCCACCCCCAGCAGAGTGAAACATTGCAGGGCTCATCCGATTCTTGACCCTGGAGCCGCCATACACTCAATCCAAACAGGGGGCTGACCCCCTTGCCTAGATGCTGCCTCCATCACATTTGCTACTCACACTCTAAGACCTTCCAAACCCACGAGCACTACCATCTAGAAGGACAAGGGCAGCAGATAGATGGATACATCACCACCTGGAAGTTCCCTTCCAAGTCACTCAGCATCCTGACTTGGAAATGTATCGGCGTTCAACCACTGTGCCTAGGTCAAATCCTGGAGCTTGCCCCTAAAACAGCACTGTGGGTGTACCTGCACCACATGCAGCGATTCCAGAAGGCAGCTTACTCAAGGGCAACTAGGGATGGGCAATAAATGCTGTCCCAGCAGGCGAAGCCCACAGCCCGTGAATGAATGAATGAATGCAGAAACAAAGTTTTGAGTTGGGAGGTTCCAGGGGTGTGGGGGGGATGCTCCTAACTGCTGTGCTAAATGACCCATGCTAACACAGTACTCACCCTTCCTGATCACAAGAGGTCATTAAACCGCTTGCGGCTCTGCACCCAGGTGGGTCTCACCACACTATGGGAGCTGATCCTTTCTGCCGCCTCCTCCCAGGCAGGTTTTGTTATGGGTGGTCCTCCTCCCGTCCCTTGGCACAATGATGTCGTGGCGGGCAGCAAGGCACTCATCGGAAAAATCTCAGGGAACACTGCCCCACTAACCTGCCTTCCCGCCTGGCCTGCTCTCCGAGAGCGCTGCCTGACGTCCTCCTGTCATCGGTGGCAGCCTTTGGACGGCTGCCAGCGCCATTTTTAAATAGGCCGCCAGGCCACCATTGGACTCGGTGGTCATTGGCCTCCTGCCGCCGCCCGCCCCTTCCCGCTGTTCTCGGGAGCCGTGATTCACGCTGGATGGGCCTTAATCGGCCCGCTCCCACCCAGCCCACCCAACCCGTCCACGAATAGTAAAACCCTGGCCCATGTTTGACAATTCTATTCGAGTTTTGAGCGTGTTGATAATTAGGAACCAGTGGATGTAGTGCATTTGGATTTTTTAAAGGCATTCTCAATAAGATGTCACACAATAGCTGGCCACATAAGATTAGGGTCATGGCATGGGGGTAATATATTGCGTGGATTGAGGATTAATTAACAGAGGAAAAGCAGATTAGGGAGAAAAAGGTAATTTTTGGGATGGCAGGGTGCAACTAGTGGAATGCCACAAGGATCAGTCATGGGGCCTCAGCTACAAAGTCCTTAATAATAGATTTTAGCTACTGATATCAGACTAATTGTCCCCTAGTTTTCTGTTTTCTCCCTCACTCCTTTCTTGAACAACATGTTTACATTTGCTACCTTCCGTTCCACAGGGACCATTCTAGAATTGAAGGAATTCTGGAACATCGAAACCAATGCCTCCACAATCCCTGCAGCCACCTCTTTTAAAATCCTATGGGTGTAGGACATCAATCCTAGAGGATTTGGCAGCGTCTAGTCCCATTCATTTCTCCAGTACTTTTTCTTTACTGATTTTAATTATATTATTGAAGTTCCTCACCATCATTAGACACTTGTTTGCTCGCAATTTCTTGTGTGTTCTTTGTGTCTTTTACGGTGAACACAGTCATGAAAAAAATGTTTAACATCTCTGTCATTTCCTATTGCCCAATATAATTTCTCATAAGGAATCCATTTATACTGCTTTACTTCTGTTAATCTTTTCCCTCTTGCAGACTTGTAAAAGCTCTTACAAACTGTTTAAATGTTTTTTGCTAGTTTACTCTCATAATCTATGTTGTTCCTCTTTACCACTTTCTTGGTCATCATTTACTGATTTTTAAAAATCTCCCAATCCTTTGCCTCACTCCTCTTCTGGCAACATTGTAAGCCCTTCATTTCTAATACTATCCTCACTTCTCTAGTTAACCATAATTTACCTACTTTTCCTGTGGGATTTTTATTCCTCAAGGGAATGAATGGATATGAGTTGAGAGTTACAAATTATTTCTTTAAATATTTGTCATTGTTCATCTACCCTAATTTTTAAAAATTTAATTTCCCAAATACCTGAGACAATTCATCTCTCATACATCCATAATTGATTTTGTTTCAAATTAAGACCCTGGTTTCATACATGCCCGAAACACTCAAACTTAACATGAAATAATATATCTTATACTTTGTTGATTAATATATAATTAAGTTAATGGTCAGTCGTGAGTATTATAAAGATGCTTCCACTTTACAGGTTTGTTGTAAATCCTTGTTTTGAAATAACCCTCAGCAAGGTAAAACTGAGAAGAGTATGGAGATCACCTGGTGTCTTGGGCAATACTCTGACGTCAACAATTCCCACTGAAAACAAGTCATTCATCTGACTTAAACAAAAACAAAAATTGCTGGAAAATCTCAGCAGGTCTGACAGCATCTGTGGAGAGGAAGACAGAGTTAATGTTTCGAGTCCGTACAATTCTTCATCAGAACTAAAGAGAAATAGAAATGTGGTGAAATATAAGCTGTTTAAGGGGGGGGGTTGGACAGGTGAAGCTGGACTTGCTGTAAAAGCTGGGAACTTACTATGCATAATTAGTAACACAATAACAGTGTGACAATGATTGATAACAAAAACAGAATTACCTGGAAAAACTCAGCAGGTCTGGCAGCATCGGTGGAGAAGAAATCAGTTGACGTTTCGAGTCCTCACGACCCTTCTGCAGAACTGAGTATAGTTAGGAGAGAGGTGAAATATAAGCTGGTCTAAGGTGGGGGGCGGGGGGAGAGAGAAGTTGAGGGTGGGGTGATTGTGGGGATAAGCAAGCAGTGATAGGAGCAGATAATCAAAAGATGTCACAGACAAAAGGATCAAAGAGGTGTTGAAGGTGGTGATATTATCTAAGAAAATTGCTAATTAAGAATGGAAGGCAGGATACTCAAGGTACAGCTCTAGTGGGGGTGGGGGGTGGGTGGAAAGACTAACAAAGTTTTAGTTTTAGATTTAAAAATAATGGAAAAAGGTGGGAAAAGAAGAATCTATATAAATTATTAGACCATATTATTACACCTTAGACCAGCTTATATTTCACCTCTCTCCTAGCTATACTCAGTTCTGCCGAAGGGTCGTGAGGACTCGAAACGTCAACTGATTTCTTCTCCACCGATGCTGCCAGATCTGCTGAGTTTTTCCAGGTAATTCTGTTTTTGTTTTGGATTTCCAGCATCCGCAGTAGCTTTTAGCTTTTTGTTTTTATGACAATGATTGATGTTTTGCAAAAGTAATTAATTGGTTGTGATGCACATGGAGACACCCAGAATGTAGTGATGAGGTGCTGTATAAATAAACTCCTTTCTAAACATGTTTAAAGAGCAGAATTTTCAAATTAAATACGAAATAGCATTTTAATTCCAGCAGAGGGAGTTATTTTCTCACAATGGAGAAAGCCCAACTGCTTGTTCCTTTACTGAGGAACACGAGATGGAGTGCAAGCCCAATTCAACCTAGCTGCATAGAAGCAGTGGGAAAGGGAAGGCCAAATAGCTGTTGTTGCTCAATGGTATGAAGAAATGTAATTCTGTTGAAGGATCATGAGGACTCGAAACGTCAACTGTACTCTTCTCCGCCGATGCTGCCAGACCTGCTGAGTTTTTCTAGGTATTCCTGTTTCTGTTTTTGTTGTGAAGAAATGTAATGTTCAGTTTCAGTTGTTTAAATTTAAATTGCATAAATATTTGCCCAGACATTTTGGTGGTAATAATGGTAAAACTGTCAGTGTTCACTTTAATTCCTCCACTGAAACTGACAGCTACTGTGGGAGTCTGCATCGCAAAATATTGCATAATCCAGAATTGCTGTCTGTGATTCTAAGCTTTTTCAGTGGGTGCGCTCCACAGAGTGCATTCCCTTAAAAATCAGTGAATTGATGAAAACCTACACTTCTATACTGTTGAGAAAAGTTACACTTCTTTAATGAGGTGTAACTGGAACTTTTGGTGATGTATTAAGTTCACAATTACCACTAAACACCCTCACTGGCCTTAAAAAGCTGATCCTATTTATTTGTGGAATGTCAAATTTCTCCATTATGATTTTAAAAACAAAAATTTTAAAAATAACAAATTTTTGAGGTTTGTTTATGGTTTTTTGACTTCCTAGATCCAATTATGATCATGAATTTTGCTATCTGAAAATTTAAATTAAAAATGAACGAATTCGGCACCATTAACTTCCTGGTTTGCTGCCTGTGAGAATAATTCAATGTGATTGGCTGCTCACCATGCTTCCTGATATCGTTACTGCTGGACCCTGGAGATCCCCTTTTCTTGGCAACGGACTTAAACTTTCCATCAAGAAAAGAAAAATTTGCATCGCAGAGATCACTAGGTCTTTCTTCAAGGTCTGCAGTGAGTGCCATTGCATCACTGCTGACCACAACAACCAGCCCATTTTCTTTTTTCATGTGAATGTCACATTTCTTTGCACTTCAAATACCACGCTTCAATCGGAGAGAAATTAGCACAAGCTAATTATAATCAATTTTCTTTTATTGATATATCTTACAGCTAATTCCATAATAATGCTAAAATTGTTGACTCCATTTGCTGTAACAAAGTTATTCACAAAAAAAGACAAACCAGTCCAGTTACTCAAAATACTTCCTGATGATATTTTTGATGAGCATTTTCGTCAGCAGCAATGAAGTGAAAAAAGATTAGAATTTAACCAACATTTGAAAACAAGGTTGATGTATGCTTGAAGCTAAAGAATGCAAATTACTCGCATTGAACACAATATGTTCCTTCAATTTAAAAATGCACAAAATAAAGGCATGGTTGGAAAAATAAAATGGGACAATTTGAATGGTATTTCACCCATCGAGCTCAGCTGTTAATGTATTCACTGTGACTCCTGCCAACACAATATGGCCATGCAAGATGGCCACCGCTACCCACCGGCACATGCACACTGGTCCACGCATGCACAGAAATCCAGTGACATCACTTCTGGAGCCTGCAGCCTGGGACTCAGAGTGGCAGAAGTGGGGAGGGAAGGACTTGCAGATGGGAAACTAAAATCCTTTCCTTGTGGGATATTTTACTGCAGTCATGTTGGCCAGTGTTTCTAAGCTCTGTCTCACTATCCCAGTAGTGTAAGTGGATAGTGGGTTACTGTGAGTGTTAGACAAGGCAATAGAGTCTAATTTTGGGTGAGATATTTTGCAGACATTCTTGCGCCGCAGGATGTTGGTCTCTGAAATTGTGCTGCATTTTACCCACTTAACATTTTTGGAAAGTACAGCAAATTCTATTTTCCACCCAGTCTTTCTCCTGTATAAAAGGTTCTCACTGACCCTCTCTTGATATCTAAGAATCCTGCTCTGGGCCTTCTCCAGACCCTTATGTGGGGGCACTAAAATTGAACACCTTACTACCCTACCCACCTACTACCCTACCCAGCTGCCAATGTACCTTTTATCACATTAACCACTCAACACTCTGCCCACCTGCCACCCCAAGACCCTACCCTGTTGCCACTGTACCCTTTATCACATTAGCCACTCAACACCCTACCCATCTGCCACCCCACCCACCTACAACCCTATCACCTACCCATCCACCAACCTACCCAGCTACCAGCTCACCCACCTGCCACCCTTCCCCTTTACCCACTTTCTTCATCCATCTTGCCCACCTACCCACATACCTTACCCACACTAGCCCCTTACCCATGTGCACATTCACCCATTCACCCATTCACTTATAAACCAACACCCTGAAAAGCTGTTTAAATGTTTAAGTGTTAGTGAACACTTACCAGACTATGGTGGCTAGAGCCTTAAAAAGTGGTTGTGTCTTGTCTTCCCCTGACGATCCAGCTCTATGAAGAAGCAGCTTCATTTCAGGTACGCTCCATATTCCTGAAGAAGCTGGGATCAGAAGTCCCCGCCAGAATGTGGAGCTCTGGCTTAGCGCAGAATAGTAGGAAAGGAGTAGCAGTCTGATAGCTACCGCTCCTTGGAAGATTTGGGCCGTTATATTCCATCAGTTGTGTTTTATTTCTCATTTTGTCCATAATCTTCATAGCTATACATTCTGATGCTCCATTTGATTCTTGTACAGGATTATGGCTCTGGTCATGAAGCTTCAGTGTTTCACTGGAGCTATCAAAAATCTGGTTGCAAAATTAAACTGGAAGAGAACTGAACAGAAATCCAGTGTCAATTAACCTCTAGTCAATTACACAATCAATTCCACCCATTTTACACGCAAAAACCATGAAATTATGAGGAAAGGTTCAGGTAACTAAATTATTCCTTTTGTCAAACATGTTATGTTCAGTGATATACTTGGCCACTTTAATTATCGTGTAAATTTTCTGCAAAGTTCTCTGATGCAATACTTTGGACCTCTGCTGTGTCATTGCTGTTGAACCAACTGGCAATGTTCTCCTCCCAGTTTTCTAGGAACTGATGGGTGTGGGCACGTGAGAACTGGTGATATGTGTTCTTAAATGACAGCTAGGTGTGCTCCTGCACACAATCATTATCAGCACTGGTGACAATTTCATTCAAGCAGCATACAGCTGCTAGCTGAGTATAAGGCTTGCACACATACAGCAACTCGGGGGCATATTACAATTCTTAGACCTCAGCCATTAAGCAGAAAAAAATTGCATGCAGCCTGTGCGATAGTGTATAACAGCAAGTTAGCAATGCAGTCAAAGGATATAAAAATTGGAAAAGATGTAAACTGGCCTGTCGACTCGCTATCACTGATTTTATACTATCACACAAAGTTAAGATGCACCCAATTACTTTTGTATATTAATGGCTATTTAATGTCTCATTAGTTAACAAGTAGTTTAATGTCATTAGGGCGCTGTTGTGTATAATGTACTATTTAAAATAGTCTGTGTAAGTATTACTCAATGGTGTAAACAGCTTTCTCATACCTTGCAGAAAAGATGATGTTTTAGTCTCTACCACAATAGTTCTGGTGTCACTCTCAGTTGATGCTGTGGTTCGTGCAAGATGGACTTGTCATGTTTGAGTTTGTGAACATGAGCTGCAGATCATGAGATAATGCATGCTACCAAGGACATGAAAACCAGTGCCACAGGAGATGATCACTTTGTGGGTTTTATGATTAGGTCCTCAGAATGTCATTTCCAGTCATTCTAAACCATCCACTTAGTAAAGGATTGTCAAAAACATGCAAATCAAACTACAAAATGAAGCCACTGAACATTTAGATAAAAGCAAAATACTGCGGATGCTGGAAATCTGAAACAAAAACAGAAAATGCCGGAATAACTCAGCAGGTCTGACAGCATTTGTGGAGAGAGAAACAGAGTTAACGTATTGAGAGCTCGGAAGAAGAGTTATACGGACTTGAAATGTTAACTCTGTTCTCTCTCCACAGAATCTGTTAGACTTGCTGAGTTTTTTTCCAGCATTTTCTGTTTTTGTGCCACTAAACATTTATTTTTCTGCCTGACTCAAAGCCCTTTTAATCGATAAAGTAGACTCATATTTAGTGCTGTGGTCCTGCATGTGGCTGCCTGTCCTGGAGTCCTTTGTGATCCTTTACTGGGGCTCAGCTTTCAAAATTAACATGGTTCTGCTGGATGGGCAGGGGTAGTGAGACGGATCTAAGCTTTTAAGACATCATTAAACTCAGAGTTACAACCAAGCGGTTTGCTGCGTAAAATCTTGCATTTCTATCACATTGCTTGTAATTAGCCTGATTGTATTTCCTGGTGACAATGTGTGATTACCAATGTCCCACGTAACAAAGTTACCCATAGTACTGTACAGGAGTTATGAGTTATTAGGACATGTGATCAAAAGCTTGGTCAAAGGGATAGATTTAAGGAGCATTATAAAACACAAGAGAGAGGTTGAGAGGCAGAGGAATGCAGGGACGCAATTTCAGAACTTAAGGTCTAGGCAGCAGAAGGCATGGCTACTAATTGTAGAGTGGTGGAAACCAGGGATTCACAAGAGGACTTTGGGATGATTTCAGAAAGCGCATCTTCACATAACAGGCAGTGGAAATCTGGAACAGTCTTCCCCAAAAAGCTGGTGAGGCTAGGTCATTTAAGGGCTACAGGTCCAAGGCAGATTGATGGAGTTAAAATACAGATCAGCCATGGTCTTAATTGAATGGCGGGACACGGATTGAGGGATTGAATGGCCTACCTCCGTTGTTTTGGTCTAATGGTAATCTCCCGGGTTTTAGCACTGTTCATTTATCATAGGTTTAAATTACCTTTGACAGATACAAATATTTATCACTTGGCATTCCATGGGTAATTATGTCTTGTTCAGGGCACAGATATGTAGATATGATGCAGGCATATAAGTTGTGAACTATAGATTCAGTATTTGACCTCTGGCCCAGGTGCATTGAAAGGGTCTTTTTGGGTGTTTTGTAGCTGCTTACATAATCTGAGTGAAGTCCACCAACATCTTTGTGGTTGATTCGAGACCGGTCCTGACTTTGCAGGAACTCTGAGGATGTTGCTGTGAGGCTGGTGTGGTTTGTGAAACATATTTCTCTTTCATGTATTTAGCAGATAAACCATGGGCAATCACAAGCCTACAGCATTGTCAGTCTTTGTCGTGAAAAATTACAACCAAGTTGACCAAATAACCAGAACTGCCTCTGCAGCTGCTAGATGCATGTAGACCTTTATGTAGGAACTGTCAATACTTGACAGAACTGTTTGTCAATACAACTCTTCAAGGGGTTAATTTGAGCAAGGAAATGTCTTGAAAGAAACTCTTTTATTTCCTGTTCAGGAATTTCATTAAATAATTTATGGTTTGGCTGTGCACTAAAATTGTGCATTGTTATGACCAGGTGAGAAGGAGTGAACTTTCTCCCCTGTATTCAACCTCCTCAGTTGAGTTTAAGTTAAGTTTTAAACAAAGGTTTAAGTTTCTTTTTCACAAGGATATGTCTTTTCTGAATCCGAATATATTTGACTATTTAAGCTGTGAGCAACAAGGAACCAATGAACAAGGTTTTCTTGAGTTAAAGAAGGAGCAAATTTATTAACCACTAAACCTGAGAAAATTTTTTTTTAAAATGCAACATCACACACACACACATACACATACACACACACACACACAAACACACACACATACACACCCATACACACACACAAACACACATACACACACACGTACACACACACACACAAACACACATACACACACACATACACACACACATACATACACACACACATACACAAACACACATACACACACACATACACACACACACACAAACACACACACATACACACCCATACACACACACAAACACACATACACACACAATTACACACACACACACACAAACACACATACACACACACACATACACACACACACACAAACACACATACACACTCACATACACACACACACACACATCAGAAATAAGGGAAATTGCAGTCCAATAAAAAAAAATTAAATGAATATCCGGTTAAGTGTGTCAATGGAATTCCCAGGCCTAAAGAAGACACTGAGACTAGAGGCAGTGTCATCCAGTGCCGTTGGGGTGGGGGCGGGCACAGGCAAGTCGCTTTTTCCCAGCTGGCTTTCAGTGCAGTGCTGGGGCGAGGGCTGCAGATGGGCCAGGCTGGGGTGGGTGAGGGTCAAGGCAGCACAGACTGAAGAAAGTGCTCAAGCACATGCCGGGGCTGTGAGGGTCAAGGCAGCACGGACTGCTACCAAATGCTGCAGAACCTTTCACCCCTCGGGCACAGACTGCAAATAAATCTGTGTTTTAGGGGGCAGCAGAACAATTAGACGACTGAGCAAGTTGTACAATCCCCTTGTGAAAGGTGGTCATGGTACAGTCACTAGTGTAGGTGCTCGCAGCCTCTTGCAATGTCTTTATCAAGATTTGGACCAGTATCCATCACGGTTCAAGCAGTGCAGCCCTGCAGTGCAGGTTAGGAGAATGCCTGAGCCTGAGCTAAGAGCACAGCATGCAGTCCAATGGGCAAAGCCTCCGCCAATCAGTCAAGTGGAATGGGGCGGAGGTGGGTGGGGTTTTGGACAGCCATGAAGCGCACTACACTCTGACCATCCAAGTGGTAGCCCGCACACTCCTGCATGTGTGGAGGGGCCTTCAGCCTTAACCAAGAGAGGTTCTTAGGACACGTATGCTAATCCACACGTGTCTCTCTGTTTGATCCTGCATGAGGAGAACATCAGGATCATGGAGCCTGGTGATTTGGCAGTATGCCTCTTGGCTTACAGAGAGCATGGAAGAAGAAGAGAGCAGTGGGGACCTCTGGCTCAGCAAAGGGAGGGGCATCTCCCTCAAGATGAAGGTGTGGCACAGCCTGCTGTACACACAGCTGAAGATTCACAGCGATTATAGATGGCAGTTGTCATTCCTGCAGATGACTGAGAACCAGTGTTGCTAAAGACTGGGCATGTCTAGGGAACTGGTTGGTCACATTTACCACCTGCTGCAGGATTTGGTACCTCGGGGATATGGAATGCATCCACTGCCATGAAAGTGACACCGGCGCTCAGTATTTTGGACAGTGTATCCTTCCAGGGCTCCACAGGTGACCTGTGCGGGATCTCGCAAGCCTCCACACACAAGCATATCCAGGAGGTCACAGATGCCATCTTCACAAAGGCATACAACTTTGTGTATTTCTTCCGGGGTCAGGAAAGCCAGGAAACAAGAGCGCTGGGTTTTCTGCAGATATCTGGTTTTCCACAGGTGCAGGGTACCATCGACTACCACTCAAGTGGTGCTTTGACCTCCATGGCAACAGGCAGTCAACTACTTCAAGCGCAAGGTCACTCTCTGAATGTTCAGCTGGTCTGCGACCACCACAAATGCATCCTACAGGTCTGCGCATGATTCCCAGGGAGTGTCCGCAACTCCTACATCCTTAGCAGGTCTCAGATCCCTGACATCTTCCAGGGTCCACAGAGGCTGCAGGGTTGGCTCTTTGGAGATAAGGGCTACCCGCAGAGGACGTGGCTGATGATGCCCATGCAGCAGCCTCAGACTGCAGCAGAGTGTCAGTATAATGAAGCTTATGCCATGACCCAGAAATTGGTGGAGCAAACGATAATGATAATTGAAAATGAGGTTGCGGTGCCTCGACAGGTCTGGTGGAGCACTGCAATACAGCCCACTGAGGGTGGCATCATCATCGCTTGCTGCTCGCTCCGGAACCTGGCGCTGCAACGGGGGAGGACTTGGCTGAGGAGGAGATGGAAGAGCTGCAAGCCTCCTCTGATGAGGAGGACATTGAAGGGGACGAGGGTGTTGAGGTCCTTGAAGGTGAGGATGCCAGCAATGAGGCCATCACTCTGGCCAGACGAGACAGGTGCGCTTGGGAGGCCCTCGCAGCCTCAGGATTTGTGGAGGACGATGACGAGATGCAGTGAGGACAGTCCTGACATCCTCATCTTGTATCTGTGAACATTTGATTCCTGAATGGCTGATGGCAGCTCACATACCCTCAGAGCTCAGGCTCATGTCATGGAGATGCAGTGGAGGCCCTAATAGTCGCTAGATTCCAGGAGGATGATGATGACTTGCAGTGAGGACACTCCATTGGTCTTCACATAGCCTCTGTGATGTCTGACTCCTGTCTGGCTGAGGGCAGCTCGCTTGTGCTCTGTGATCAGGGTCACATCATGGAGACACAACCATGAAACCTAAAAAGCACCTGATCCTTTGTCCGCCTTCAGCACCTGAACTTTTCAGGAGCACAGCATCACCGGACACAGATGCTGATGAGATGGGGGCCAGTCACACCTCAAAGGTGTTGAGGGCACAGAGAGAGAATGACCCAACTATCTGACATCTGCCCATAACATTCTGGCAGCAATGACAAGCACCATATAGGTACAGGCATCTCTAAAATTTTTTATTATTCGTTTACGGGATGTGAGCGTTGCTGGCTGGGCCAGCTTTTATTGCCCATTCCTAGTTGCCCTTGAGAAGGTGGTGGTGAGCTGCCTTCTTGAACTGCTGCAGTCCCTGTGGTGTAGGTACACCCACAATGCTGTTAGGAAGGGAGTTCCAGGATTTTGACTCAGCAATAGTGAAGGAACAGCGATATATTTCCAAGTCAAGTTGCTGAGTGGTTTGGAGGGGAGCTTGCAGTGGTGGTGTTCCCATGTGTTTGCTGCCTTTGCCCTTCTAGATAGTAGTGGTCGTGAGTTTGGAAGGTGCTGTCTAAGGAGCCTTGGTGAGTTCCCGCAGTGCATCTTGTAGATGGTACACACTGCTGCCACTGTGCATCAGTGGTGGAGGGAGTGAATGTTTGTGGATGTGATGCCAATCAATCAGGCTGCTTTGTCCTGGATGGTGTCAAGTTTCTTGAGTGTTGTTGGAGCTGTACTCATCCAGGCAAGTGGGGATATTCCATCACACTTCTGGCTTGTACATTGTAGATGGTGAACTCAGCTGATTCCTTGCCTCCAGCAGTCTTCTGCGTGCTAGCGGCCAAGGATGCCCCTGCCACCGCCTGCTGTGCTCAACAGATTGTAATCCCGAGGTTGCTCTACATCTAGGACCCACCGAGGTGTATGTTGCTGTGCTGGTAGAGGGTGTGGGTGAGCACCATGACGGGTCTTCAATGGTGCTGCCCTCAGGGTCCTCATCTGAGGTGCCCTCGGCACTGGGGTTGGGGTCAAGGTTGCCTGAGGCCGATGTGGTAGATGCGCCCAAGAGAGAAAGTACAGATTATTAGTGCTTGGCAGCTGCGTAGAACCCAGGACAGTGGACTCAGAGTAGCATTGAAAGAGGAATGATGTGGTGCAGGATCCTTACATGGGCATTTGTCACTCTCTTCGCTGTCACCGCAGGAACGGCCCATGTCCTCACCGGCCAGCACCAATGCACGACTCTTGAACAGAGTGAGGACCTTGATGTCCGAAACTCCATCCCCAGCCTGGGACCTCTACCACTGGTTGTGCATGATCTTGTCCTGCATAAGGACAAATGGAGAGAGTGTGAGCAAGGTGCATGCCAGGCCAAGTGAGATGGATGCCAGGCGTGTGTGTGTGCTGAGTGGAGCCATGATCGGGATGGGGAGGCTATCTCCAGAGAGATGAGGCCAGATGGTGATGTGGGAGTGTGTGGGAGAGAGAGAGTGGTGATGCCCCTTGAGTTGGCAGTGAATGAGATGCCAATGACTGTGATCAGCTTGTGAGTGCATGAGTTGAGAATGATGGGATGATTGACTTACCCTGGAGAGACGGATGAGATCATTCATCCTTTTTCTGCACTGGATGGCCGACCTCCTTTCTGCAGTGTTGGTACTGACCACCTCTGCCACCACCTCCCAAGCCAGTGTGGTGAGACTGATAGATTTCCTGCAGCCAGAGCAGGGGTAGAGGACATCGTAGCGGGCCTCCATGGCATCCAAAGGTGTCCTAGGGGTACATCACTGAATCGGGGAACTGCATTCTTCTTGGCTTTTGGGGCCATATCTTCATTCTAGCAGTCCTGGGCTGCAAGCATTGAGAAGTGTGCACATGGCTGCAGTTAAAAT
Source organism: Cetorhinus maximus (assembly GCF_964194155.1). Lineage (NCBI taxonomy): Eukaryota > Metazoa > Chordata > Chondrichthyes > Lamniformes > Cetorhinidae > Cetorhinus > Cetorhinus maximus. The sequence goes on along the minus strand of NC_135902.1, from coordinate 27,080,006 downwards.
ATGGTGCCCAGTATGAGGAAGTGGCGAGGTAACAGCATGGCAGGAAAATCAGAGGCCAGCGGTCAGCAATCCAGCATGTTTCCTGTGGCCGCATAATTTTATGAGGAGGAAAGGGGATGATACAGTAAGAATACCCGCCATTGCGGCCGATGGGTAAAATGTCTTTTTTCACACCCACTACCGCACTTCACGCAAATCTGGGACTATTTGATCCTAAGATGATTTGGTAGAGACTGCTTATTGCTTGCCACGGAGCTTACTTCTCCACTCTAACAGAATCTCCCCAGTGCTGGCTGACTCTTCTTTATATTCACATCTGCGTATAACCGGCTAGTCAGTACATGACACCCGTTCACCTTATTACCTTAAACTACTGGTATTTAACATCTATCAACAGAGCCTCTCAGATTCTTTGACTTTGATTGAGGCATAGATTTTAAATGTTGTGGCTGATTTAGATTAGCTGGTTTTTTGGATACGATCAGCTGTAAAACATGGGAACATAGGAGTAGGAATAAGCCATTCAGCCCAATTGAGCCTGCTCCACCATTCATTATGATCATGGCTGATCATCCACTTCAATGCCTTTTTCCCACTATCCCCATTTCCCTGTGTGTCATTGACATTTAGAAATCTGACAATCTCTACTTTAGACATACTCCACAACTGAACTTCCACAGGTTTCAGTGAGATCACTTCTCATTCTTCAAAGCCATAGAGAATACAGGCCCAGTTTCCCCAATCCCTCTTGCAATAAAGGCTAATGTACCATTTACCTTCCTAATGGCCTGCTGCACCTGCATGTTAGCTTTCAGCGGCTTATTGACGAGGACACCCAAATCCCTTTGTACATCTACACGTTCTAATCTCTTACCATTTAAGAAATACTCTGCGTTCCTCCCACCAACATGGATAACCTCACATTATTTTCCATCTGCCATGTTCTTGTCCACTCATTGGCTGGGATTTTCCATGCCCGCCAGCGTTGGTGGTGTGAGAGGACAATATGGTGCGATTGGTTTCACGATGGCATGAGACCAGTTCGCGATTGACCGCTCAGCCCGCTGATGGCAGGCCCTGTTCTACGCCATCGGATGTTGGGAACCTCATTGCAATGCATCAGCATATCATTATTAAGCCTGCCCGCTGGAATTGTCTTCCTCCCCACTGGATCGTCCAGCCGCCTTGACAGGAAAACACGCCGACATGTTTCACAACAGCATTTATAAGGTGTGCATTTGTGGGCTGCACTTCGTTCGGGACTTCAAGGTTTGTTTGACCATCTTGCTTCGGTCAGCACTCGCAGTCAGCGCCAGGCTTCACAGACAGCACCACATCACTTTTGGGGGGGCTCACAGCAGGTCTCTACCTACCAGATCAGCCATATGTGGGTGGCTTTTCAATGGCTGCAGGGCTAGGGCTTGCTTGGGGAAGAGGGAGAAATGGCCTCAGACAAGGTAAGAGGCTGCAGGACGAGAGCTGTACTGGGGAAGGAGGGTATCCCAGGGTGTGTGTGGGGGTACATGTTGATCTGTGCAAGTGGCCTCAAGATGGCAGTCTCCAGAGGAGATGAGGTCAGATGGACATGTGAGGGTACGTGTGTGACAATGGGTGGTGATGTCCCTTGAGCTGGCAGTGAGTGAGATGCCAGTGAATGTGTGATGGGTTTGAGTGTGTGAGTTTAGAGTGATGAGATGGTTTCCATACCCTAGCTGCGCGGATGAGATCATTCATCCTCTATCTGCATTGGACGGGCAACCTCTCCTGTGCAGCATTGGCACTGACCTCCACTGCCATCGCCTACCAAGCCTGGTTGAGGCCAGAGTGCCCATCCTGCATCCAGAGTGGGGGTAGAGGACATCCTGGCGGGCCTCCATGGCATCCAAAGCCGTTCCAGTACTGCGTCACTAAACTTGGGGGCTGCAGTGTTTTTGCCCTTTCGTGGACATCTTCCCTGTGGTAGCCATGGGCCTGAAGCAAGGAGACGTGTGCGCACGGCTGGGCTTTAAATATGGCGCCTGGCTTGATGAAGTGGCGAGGTAATGGTGGGCAGGCGAATGAGAGCCTGCCCGCCATCGAAATGGTGCGTTTCCTGGGAATGCATAAATAATGTGGCGGGTTTGGGATGTTACAGTGTGAAAACCCACCATCGCGGCCGGTGGGTCAAATGGCGTTTGACCTGCCTGCTACTGCACTTAGCGCAAATCTGGACCGATTCCAGCCATTAAGTCTGTCCAAATCCTCTTGAAGCCGCTTTGCATCTTCCTCACAACACACATTCCCACCTAGCTTTGTGTCATCTGCAAACTTGGGAATATTACATTTGGTCCCCATGTCCAAATCATTGATACATATTGTGAACAGCCGTGGCCTGCAGTACCTCACTAGTCACAGCCTGCCAATGACCTGTTTATTCCTACTCTCTAACCAATCCTTAATCCATGCCAGTATATTACCTCCTATCCCATGTGCTTGAATTTTGCTAATCAAATCACAAAACTTCCAGTCAATTGAAAGTTTCAAGGTCATACTTTCAAAAATAAAGGGGCTTAGCCTTGCGACAGCATTCTTGCTAAAAAAAGTCACTGTGGCAACACCAGAAATCTTAGGGGATGGCTCATTATGCACATTTTGAAAAGAAATTCTCACAGCTTAAATTAAAATGGATGTTGCCCTCTTCCTCAATTTAAAAAAACAGTCAACTTATGGGAAACCACAATGATTCCTTCGTTCACGTATAACTAAAGATAAGATCTGTTGAGGTTGAGATATTGAGCTACAGTTGGATAGACCTTTTCACAGTAGCTATGATGGAGTTTCTTATCTAAAATTTCACAAACATGAAGGGTCCAATGCATTTATTACTGTAATTTTAAAGATGTCACAGACTTGCTACGTCTTGAAAATGAAATGTGGCAAACATCTGTGCGGGTCAGCTAAATCTAGAGCCCTTTGATTAGACAAGGTGCATTTCTCATAAGATGATGTAATTATAGAGAATTATTGGCATAGGCTGGGATTTTCTGGCCCCCTTGTGGCGGGACCCGGAGATTCGGCAGCCCAGACTGGATGATCCCGGCGGTGGGTGGGGCCGAAAAATCCCACCCATAGTCTCTGCTGTTTTCATTTGTCAGAATATTACTGTTACTCTGATATGTAACTTAACTAAGGTTAATTAACAGCCTAACTTAAAAGGCAAAAATGATTTTAATGCACCACTGTTCCATCCTTCTTCATTTCATGCTCAAACTGAGCTCATCAGAAATAATCCTGTATCTTAAACTGACGGTACGTCGGCGGCAAGGGATACGGGGCCCAAAATTGCTCACAATATTCTAAATGTGGTCTGACCAGAGCCTTATAAAGCCTCAGCAGCACATCCCAGCTTTTATATTCTAGTCCTCTCGAAGTAAATGCCAACATTGCATTTGCCTTCCTAACTACCGTGTCAACCTGCAAGTTAACCTTAAGAGAATCCTGGACTAGGACTCCCAAGTCCCTTTGCACTCCAGATTTCTGAATTCTCTCCCCATTTAGAAAATAGTCTATGCCTCTATTCTTCCTACCAAAGTGCATGACCTCACACTTGCCCACGTTGTATTCCATCTGCCACTTCTTTGCCCATTCTCCTAACCGGTCCAAATCCTTCTGCAGCCTCCCCGCCTCCTCAATACTACCTGTCCCTCCACCTATCTTTGTACCATCTGCAAACTTAGCCAGGATACCCTCAGTTCCTTCATCTAAATCATTAATGTATAAAGTGAAAAGTTGTGGTCCCAACACTGACCCCTACGGAACTCCACTAGTCACCGGCTGCCATCCTGAGAAGGACACCCTTATCCCCACTCTCTGCCTCCTGCCAGACAGCCAATCTTCTATCCATGCTAGTACCTTGCCTCTAACACCATGGGCTCTTATCTTACTGAGCAGCCTCCTGTGCGGCACCTTGTCAAAGGCCTTCTGGAAGTCCAAGTAGATAACATCCATTGGCTCTCCTTTGTCTAACCTACTCGTTACCTCCTCAAAGAATTCTAACAGATTTATCAGGCATGACCTCCCCTTGATGAAACCATGCTGACTTTGCCCTATTTTACCATGCACTTCCAAGTATTCTGAAATCTCATCCTTAATAATGTACTCTAAAATCTTACCAACGACCGAGGTCAGGCTAATCGGCCTGTAATTTCCCGTCTTTTGCCTCACTCCCTTCTTAAACAGGGGGGTTACATTAGCGATTTTCCAGTCCCGGGACCCTCCCTGACTCCAGTGATTCCTGAAAGATCACCACTAACGCCTCAACTATCTCTTTAGCTATCTCCTTCAGAACTCTGGAGTGTAATACATCTGGTCCAGGTGATTTATCCATCTTCAGACCTTTCAGTTTTCCTAACACCTTCTCCTTGGTAATGGCCACCATACTCACCTCTGCCCCCCGACTCTCTTGAACTTTGGGGATGTCACTCATGTCTTCCACTGTGAAGACTGATGCAAAGTGCCTATTCAGTTCCTTCGCCATTTCTTTGTTCCCCACTACTGCTTCTCCAGAATCATTTCCAGCGGCCCAATGTCCACTTTTGCCTCTCTCTTACCCTTTATATATCTAAACAAACTGTTGCAATCTTCTTTTATATTACTGGCTAGTTTACCCTCATATTTAATCTTCTCCCTCCTTGTTTCTTTTTTAGTTGTCCTCTGTTGGTCTTTGTAGGCTTCCCAATCCCCTGGTTTCCCACTGCTCTTCGCCGCATTGTATGCTTTCTCTTTAGCTTTTATGCTGTCCCTGTCTTCCCTTGTCAGCCATGGTTGCCTTGTCCTCCCTTAAGTATGCTTCTTCTTCCTAGGGATGAATTTTTGCTGTGTCTCCCAAATTACTCCCAGTAACTCCTGCCATTGCTGTTCCACTGTCTTTCCTGCTAGGCTCATCTCCCAGTCAATTCTGGCCAGCTCCTCCCTCATGCCTCTGTAGTTGCCTTTATTCAACTGTAATACCGTTACATCTGATTCCAGCTTTTTCCTCTCAAATTGCAGGGTAAATTCTATCATATTATGGTCACTTCCTCCTAAGGGTTCCTTCACCTTAAGCTCCCTTATCAAATCTGCCTCATTACACATCACTAAATCTAGAATTGCCTGTTCCCTAGTGGGCTCCACCACAAGCTGCTCAAAAAGCCATCTCGTAGACATTCCACAAATTCCTTTTCACGGGATCCACTACCAACCTGATTTTCCCAGTCTACCTGCATATTGAAATCCCCCATGATCACTGTAACCTTGCCTTTCTTACACGCCTTTTCTATCTCCTGGTGTATCTTGTGCCCCACATCCTTACTACTGTTCGGAGGCCTGTACATAACTCCCACTATGGTTTTTTTTACCTTTGCAGTTCCTCAAGTCCACCCACACAGATTCTACATCATCTGACCCTACGTCATTTCTTGCTATTGATTTAATTTCATTTCTTACTAACAAAGCAACACCACCCCCTCTGCCAACCTGCCTATTTTTTCGTTCGGATGTATATCCTTGGATATTTAGCTCCCAGTCCTGATCCCCTTGCAGCCATGTCTCTGTGATGCCCACCACATCATACCTGCCAATTTCAATCTTTACCTTATTTCATATACTGCGTGCATTCAGATACAACACCTTCAGTCCTGTATTTCCCGTCACCTTTTTCATTGTCATCCCTTTATCTGATGTGCTTGAAGTTAGATTCCTAGCCCTTTCCAAACACTCTGTCCTATTTTGTTTTCTGGAGACTTTAATAGCCTCTCCTGGGCTCTCCTTTCTTTTCAGTTTTTTCATAATTTTCCATGAAGTTGAATCCACCCCCCCACATGTTAACCTGCTGCTTTGTTTCCTATTAGTCATACTTCCCTCCCACCCCCACTTTCTAGTTTAAAGTCGTGTTGACCACCCTATTTACCCTTTTCGCTAGAACATTGGTCCCAGATCGGTTCAGGTGGAGACTGTCCCAACGGTACAGATTCCTCCTGTTCCAATACTGATGCCAGTGCCCCACGAAATGGAACCCCTCTTTCCCGCACCACTCCTTTAGCCATGTGTTTATTTCCCTTATTCTCGCGTCCCTATGCCAATTTGCACGTGGCTCGGGTAGTAATCCGGAGATTATAACCCTTGAGGACCTGTTCTTTAATTTAGTTCCTAGTTCCTGATAATCCCCAAACAGGTCCTCTTTCCTAGTCTTACCTATGTTATTTGTCCCGAAGTGGACCACAACAACTGGATCCTCCCCCTCCTTCTCCAATATCCTTTCAAGCCGGTCAGAGATGTCCCTCACCCTGGCACCGGCCAGGCAACATACCATGCGGGACTCTCAATCCTGCTTACAAAGGATGCTATCAATTCCCCTAATTATAGAATCCCCTACAACTACCACTTGTCTTTTTGCTCCCCCATCTTGAATGGCCTCCTGTGCCACGGTGCCGTGGTCAGCTGGCTCATCCTCCCTACAGCCCTGTTCCTCATCCACACAGGGAGCAAGTACCTTGTACCTGTTGGACAAGGTCAAGAGCTGAGGCTCCTCTGTTCCTGAACACAGGATCCCTCTACCTGCCTCACTTGCAGTCACACCCTGCTGACCCTGACCACTGACCGAACCTGAGGTACTTAATCTACCGGGTGTGACCCCCTCCTGAAACAAAGTGTCCAGGTAACTCTCCCCCTCCTGGGTGTGCTGCAGTGTCCGGAGCTTGGACTCCAGCTCACCATCAGCTCATCACTTCTCTCAGAATGCTTCAGTCACTTCTCACCAGCGCCCTCTGTTGGATGCCCTTCCTCCTGTTGAGTGCAAGAGTCCTTCTCCTCGATTCCCTCCTGAGTCGCGGTGGCTGCAATGACTTCTCCCAGAATGCTTCAGTCACTTCTCACCGGCGCCCTCTGTTGGATACATTGATTGAGTAGAGTTTATTTAATCGTTTGTGCCATTAGAGTTTTGGTGAACACATATGAGTGAAATGTGCTTTCAGAGGACAATTCCAGGCTATGTATATATTAGCAAAGTTGCCTATTCTAATAATACTGCCTAAATCATAAATGTTTAAATAGTTATTTATATATATTTATAAAAAACACAATCATCTATAGCCAATAGCAGTCTTGCTCTGAGAGCTGGATTCCTTCATTTTAAATAGGTGGAATTTTAGTATTCGGTTTACCCAGTTGCATTAGACACAGATCACATTAGCTTCTGCAAGGGCGGAGTAAGTGAAAAGTGGACTTCTGATGAGAAGCAAAAGGTTCACCTGCTAGATCTTTTCTCTTGCAGGATAAAATGACAACACTAAGTGTTAAACCACATGTTGTGTACTCCAGTTGTTATATGTGAACATAATTAGCATGGCCTGAATACATCCTCGCTGACTCTGGCTGCCCTGTGGCCATTTTACACTCAAATGAGCGTTGATTGGCAGAAGGTGGGGCTTCAACCCCTCACTCGGGGGGGGAAGTGCCGCCGCTGCCAGCCAATCTGATTGGACGGCAACTCTCCAATCCCTGCAGCAACAGTGCTGCAGTAGGCAGAAGAGCTGCCTGAGACTAAAGCCCGGGAACCGGAGACCCAGGTAAGTGTCAGGAATCCCAGGGTGGGGAGGGTAGGGAATGCTTGGGGAATGATTGGAGTCTCGGGGATAGGCTGGGGGTGGGTTGGTGTTGGGGAGGGAGGACCAGAGGTCACCGGGCCTTAAGGGGAGGGTGCCCCTCCGTCAGAAGGGGTTTTAGCTGATGGAGGCGCCCACCCACACCCCAACCGCCCGCCCCCCCCCGAATTCCCACCCGAGGTTGAACTTTCTTTATTTTCGGGTGTCCCCCACAGAGCTTCAATCCTCCCACCAGATTAAAAATTGAGGCTGGGTGGGATACGGCCCTTAAGAGGCCAATAATTGGGGCAAGGGCGGGCTTCCCACTCGAGACCCTGCCCATCCCAGAGTAAAATCGCTACTTGGTTGGGGAGGGCGAGAACCCGGAGGGAATCCCGAATCTGCAATTTCAAGCTCCCACACTCCCCACCACCCCCACCCGCCCCCCCGCTGCCTAAAAACCCGCCGACATGGGAGTGTAAAATTCTGGCGCACGATTTGCACCTTTTCCCTAAACAATCAACGTTCTTTCCTGACTTCCCAAAAACCGAAGGACACAAAAACATTTTTTTCTGGCGTCACCAATTCCCGCATCGAATACCTGCGCACTCAGTTCGAATGCTGAACAAGCATCTTTCTGTAATTCTAGTCTTTATTATCCCTGGTTTCATGCCGAGAAGGCCAGCAGCAATTCCCAAGGCTGGTAGGAACGCTGAGAGGAAACATTTGTCACTGAGTATGAAGCAGAAAGTGGAGTTACTAATGCATCTAGAGAAGGATCCCTCAGTGAAAAGATTAAGCAAAGTGTATGATGTTGGTACGTTGACCATATATGATTTGAAGAAGCAATAGGATAAGTTACTTAAATTTTACACTGACGGTGATGTGCCCAAATTAATGGATAATAGGAAAGCATTCTATCAGTCAACGACTGTCCATGTGGACAACTGTTACTAGGGTGGATCAGGTAGTGCCCGAGTGGGAAATATCCATTGGATTGCTTCATTATCAAGACCCAAGTGGAAGTGTTCCATAAAGAGCTAGGTCTAACAACACCATGTGAATACTCCTCAGGATGGTGTACCAAATTTTTTAAATGCCATGGTGTACACCTGCTGAAAGTATGAAGATGCAGAGGCACAATTGGATGAATTTTCCATGATAATATCGGAAGAAAGTGTAACAGCAGAGCAAGTTTACAGTGCTGATGAGACCGCATTATATTGGAGGTGTGTTCCCAGGAAAACCTATGTGACTATGGATGAGACAGCACCCATGGGATTCAAAGACTCTACGGAATGGCTTTATGTACTCGGATGTTCAAATGCAGCAAATACCCACAGGTGTAAATTGCTCGTCATTGGAAAAAGTCAGAATCCTAGATCATTCAAGGAGATCAGGGTTTTTCCTGTTGTTTATAAGGCCAATAAGCGAGCAGGCATGGCTAGATAAATTTTCCACAATTGGTATGAGAGCCATTTTGTCCCTGAAGCCAAGGCATTGATGGATGGAAGGCACAGCTTGTGGCCATTTACCATGTTCCTAAGTGGTGACGATGAAATTGAATCTAATTTTAGTGGTTTCCATGTGTCTGAGGAGAAAGTAGTTGTTGAAGATTTATTAGCATATGCAAAATGTTTGTCATGTGCTGAAGCCAAGTTGTTGGACGAAGAAGCTGTTGAGGATTGATTGTCTGAATATTGACAATGATGCTCCAGTTCACCTCCAACTCCCAGACAGTGAAATATGCGACATGGCCGTGAATACGAATAGAGAGAATGAGAGTGATAATGATGACAATGAAAATGGTGTGTTGGATGAACAGGAAAAAGTGTCTATGACAGGTGCATTTATAGAAGAATAGATCTGTGGGATGGAGCAGAAGAGCCTCATTACAGAGCAGCATGTTATGTAGTTCTACAAAATACAAGTGATGTTCCTGAAAGAAAGGCCCACATATTTGAAACAACCTGAGCTGCAGGACATGGCGGAGCCTGAACCTTCAACTTCCTCAGCTTGTATCTGAACACCAGCTACTGCCCCAGACATTCCTCTGAAGCTGGCTGTTCTTTGGTTGAGATGTAATTTATGAAAATAAAAAAGTAAAATAATAAAACAATAAAAGTAAATAAAAGCCTTTTAGTTTTTGTTTCTCATACTTCTTTCATGTTTTATAAGTACATGGTACGGGACCCAAAATCCGTAAAATCCCCAAATCCAAACACATCCAGTGCTGAGCGTCCTGGATGCAGGATCCGATACCTGTAGTCAGTAAATCAGCCTTTGCTGTCTAATCCCACTGCTATAAAGAATTGTAGGGATTAAAAAAGCAAATGATGTGAGTTTTTGCTTCCACCTGTAAAAGTGGATAAAAATACATTGCATGGATGCTCTCTTTTGATTCAAATGCTGAGGTGGGGGTAAATGAGTGTTTAACGAACATCATTTATTTTTCAATTGATCAGGAAGTTATCGCCAGGCACTTATCAAAATAATATTTTGTGAGCAATTGAGGAGTTAAAAATGAAAACATTGTTGGGGTGATTACTTTGAACATTTATTTACACGGTGACTATGGAGATCTGATTGTGCCTGCAAAGGTGTGTATAGGGTGCAGGGCATGTACTCTACATAAAGTACATAAACAATTGGTGCTGCCGGCTCATGGGAGTAAGATGTGCAGATAGAGATACTCTACTTTTCTTCATGTCTCTGACGCTCAGGCTACATTGGCACCACTAAAGGTCAGCCAGCTCCTCATTAAGAACAAATGCACTTTGGCTGCAGACAACAGGGAAATATTCGGAAAGGGATAAAATGGCTGGTAGAGCTACAGAGGGGGCATCCAGGTTCTTGGTTGCAGCTTTGGAGGCCCTGGTCCAGGCTGTCAGCAGGGGGAAGGGGATTTTCTCTGGCAGGGCGGAAAGGACGATGGAGATAAGAATTACTGAACGGGTTGGTGCGTTGGGGATGGAAAGGATGGTTCATATGAACCGCTGTTGGATATCTGACAATTTGATGCTAATGCATTTCTTTGTCTCCATGCTGCTATTTCTCCCCCTTCTTACCCTCCTCCATTTCTAGCTGCCTATATCTGAATGCACTGTCAGGGCTGTGCAGAGAAGCCCCTCCCTTTCAGAGGCAGCAGAAGCATTGCTTCAGTCTGTCAATTGTCTGGTCACTGATATTTCTGGTGGGGGCAGTGGCTGGCTCCCTGTCATGAGTCATGAGCAATGTATGGGGGGATTAACATTCTTGCCTAGTAGTCAGCCTATGATCTGACAGCCTGATTGGAATTAAGGCAACACAGAGGATTGGCACAGGAAGAATAAATCATGTCTCCTGCTGAGAAACCAGACACAGGCCTGGAGAGATGCACTGCTTTAGGTTACAAACAATCTGGCCATTGAGTACAGCAAAATTCCTTTCTATTCAACAAAATTACAGGATGGTGCTGGTGACACAGGCGAGGGTACAGTCTAAGGACTTGAAGAGGTGAAGTCTAGCGTGCCATCATCTTACCTCAATCTGTCCATTGGGAAAGTGATATAGGTGCACCTCGGCACAGAGAACCTTGGTGACCTCCCAGATACAATGGTGTGCAGCAAACTAGAGAAGTCGCTGGCATCACCCTCACTTAGCCTGGAAGGAGTCCACTGCATGAAGTTAAGCTGTACTGTAACCTTGAATGTTACAGTCAGTGCTATAGGTATATACATAGTAGTATATATATATATACATATATATATATATATAGTATATATAGTAGTGCTGTTGTGCTATTTTAAGTCTTGCATTGTGGCTGTTGCAGTTGATATAGCTCAATGATAACCTCCTTGGTGAAGCAAAGGCACTTCACATTGCTCCTCAGTGAACTTCAAGTGGGGGAAACGCTCTCTGAAGACTCTGTGTATGGCCTTCCCCACAGTAGCCTACTTCTCCCAGCTGCTCCTCGCACCCACTGCTCCCCCTCTTCTTTCAGCCTCGCAGCAGACCATCCAGACCATCCTTGACCAACATACCTTCTATATCTTTTGTAGTACTTGGTTGACTTGTTTAAGTGTCCTTTAGCTTCTTTTGCACAGCTGCACACGCAGCAACATAAAGGGGCCAACTTGTGCACGACCCACATGGGAATCTTTGGGCTGCTACTTGGCTGCACAGCTGAGAAGGGAGCATTACCCATGACTGCAATAAAGCTGTTTCGAAAGCAGATCAAAGCAACCCAGCAAAAACACAGTCACAAAAGTCAGAATTTTGTTGAAAAACTTGGAACAATAGTATACAGAGATATTAGTCAGCAGCCTCGTGAACAAAACAGCAACTAACCTAATGAGGAAGTGATTTTACCCTTCAATGCTTTGCTGAATGAGTTAATCCCGTATAGCTAAACAAGTCCTGGGACAGTGCAGTTTCACAAAAGGGTCCTACAACAAATGTATTAATTTATATCTTTTGATAAAAAAAGTTATTTTTATTGCAGATGAAATTTAGAAATGGCTACATGTCTAAAAATGCATTGCTTAATATTAATCACCTATATGGGGATGAATTAAACTCCTGAGTCAGAAAGCAGTGTAAGATATAAACAGGCAAAGGGCAATAAATGTTAAAAATATGATACATATTCCATTGGCAGATAGAACTCAGATATGTGAAGCAAAAATGATGATTAACATCAAACATGTTAAAAACACTGACATGAAGTTCCTGAGCGTTGGTGTGTAATAATCTTATTCTTCATGATAAAATCTGGCAGATAGAATTTTGACTGCTATGGATGACGATGTCTGGAATAAGTGGGGGTGGTTTTACTCACCATCTGACATGCAAATTCATTGAAACCACATGTGTCAACAACTTTAATCAGAAATGCCTACATTCTTAGGTGAAGCTTCTAAAAGGACAATTTTCAACAAATGGGATGTACACCCACGTAACCCGGTCGGGCTCAGCCCAAAAAGGCTTTGTGGAGCTGCTTTGTGGGCTCGACTCTTGCAAGGTGAATGGTGGGTGTTGGGTGTGATGCCAGTATGGCAGTGAGCGAGAGCGGGACAGATCAAGATGTACTAGACCTTGGCAATGGAAACTGGCTTTTGGGACATGGAATATCACCTTACTGGTGGGGAAGGAGCCAGAGCTGGTGGAGGAGGTGAAAAGGTACCGACCAAATATAGTTGGTCTCACCTCCACACATAGCATTGGCCCTGGAGCCAAACTACTTGATTGAAGATGGCCTCACTCCTACTCTGGGGTGCTGCCCACCCCCCACCACCTCCAACAATGAGAGGTCCCGGGCAGATGCAGGAATACTCACAAGCCCCCAGCTGGGTGTCACACAGTTGGAGTTTGTCCCCGTGGACAAGATAGTGGCCTCAGTGGGGCTTCGGGCATCAGAGACTGTTGTTTGCATTTATGCGCCAAACAGCAGCTCGGACTATTCAGTCTTCCTAGAGACAGTGGGATTGGTGCTCGATAGGGTGCCACCTACCAACTCTGTTCTCTTACTGGGGGACTTCAACGGTCACGTCGGGAATGACTGGGATATCTGGAGAGGGGTGATTGGGCATCCCTTATCTGAACCCGACTGGTGAGTTGTTACTGGACTTCTGTGCTAGTCATAGATTGTCTATAATGAACACCATGTTCGAACATAAGGATGCTCATAAATGTACCTGGTAACAGAGCAACTTGGGTCGAAGGTCGATGAGCGACTTTATAGTGGTGCCATCAGACCTAAGGCCGCGAAAAGCTGTGGCTTGAAGGAGATCAATGCCTGTCATGGCAGCAACCATGATTGTTGGTGGGCACCAGAGGTGAGTGAGGCTGTCAAATTGAAGAAGGAAACCTTCCGGGCAATGCTCATGGATAGGTCTCCTGATTCGGTTGAGAGGTACCGGCAGGCCAGGAGGGCTACAGCAGCAGTGGTCACTGAAGTGAAAGCTCGGGCTTGGGAGGAGTTTGGAGAGGCCATGGAGACTGACTTCTGGTCGGCATCAAAGTTGTTCTGTTAAACCATTCGGTGCCTTACGAGGGGTCGGTGGGATGTCACCCAAGCTGTTCTCAGAAAGGGTGGGGATACATTGACCACAACTGGGGAGATCACCGAGAGGTGGGAGGAGCACTTTGAGGAACTCCTAAAGCCAGTGGACATGCCCTCCTTACAGGAGGCAGTGCAGAACCTTCCATTGAGATCGGATCTATCGCTGTTGCTGAGGTCACTGTGGTGGCCAAGGGTCTCCTTAGTGGTAAGGCAGCAGGGGTGGGGGAGATTCGTCTGGAGATGCTGAAGGTGCTGGACAACGTCGGGGTGTCGTAGTTAACGCGCCTCTTTAATGTTGCGTGGAAGGTGGGGACAGTACTGATGGATTAGCAAAATGGGGTGGCGGTCCCCATCTTTAAGAAAGGGGACCATAGGGCGTGCTCCGATTATTGAGGGATCACACTCCCCAGCCTCCCCATGAAAGCCTGTGCCAGAGTGCCAGAGAGGCCTGTTAGTTGAACCTCAGATTCAGGAGGATCTGGCCCTGGAGAGGGTCCAGGGGAGGTTCACGAGAATGATCCCAGGAATGAAAGGCTTAACATATGAGGAACATTTGAGGACTCTGAGTCTATACTCGATGGAGTTTAGAAGGATGAGGGGGGATCTGATACAGAATATTGAAAGGCCTGGATAGAGTGGATGTGGGGAAGATGTTTCCATTAGTAGGAGAGACTAGGACGCGAGGGCACAGCCTCAGAGTAAAAGGAAGACCTTTTAGAACAGAGATGAGGAGAAACTTCTTTAGCCAGAGAGTGGTGAATCTATGGAATTCATTGCCACAGAAGGCTGTGGAGGCCAGGTCATTGAGTGTATTTAAGACCAAGATAGATAGGTTCTGGATTGGTAAGGGGATCAAAGGTTATGGGAGAAGGCGGGAGAATGGGGTTGAGAAACTTATCAGCCATGATTGAATGGCAGAGCAGACTCGATGGGCTGAATGGCCTAATTTCTGCTCCTATGTCTTATGGATCAATGCGGATGCCGCCCTGGCCATGGAACAGTGGACCAGCTCTTTGTTCTCTCACAGATATTTGAGGGTTCATGGGAGTTTGCTGCCTCTGTTTTGTAGACCTGTAGAAGGCAAACGACCATGTTCCTTGGGATATTTTGCAAGAGGCACTGCAGGAGAAATCTTTTCACCCAGAGGGTGGTGGGAGTCTGGAACTCACTGCCTGAAAGGGTGGTTGATTCAGAAACTCTCATAACAGTTAAGAAGCATTTAGATATTCAGTTGTGTTGCCATAGCCTCTAAGGCTATGGGCCAAGCGCTGGAAAATGGGATTGGCGTAATCAGATCTTTGTTGACTGGCATGGACATGATGGGCCAAATGGCCTCCTTCTGTGCTGTAAGCGTCCATCAGTCCAGTTAAAAATTGTAAATATAGCAGAATGGTTAAACCTCCATGTAGGATGCGAAAGCAAAACTTGGTGTGACTGTTCTCAACCCAACAAAGTAGAAATAAGCATGGGTTAGTCTGATTGTGTCAAAGTTAAATTAAGTTGCTTTTAACCACAAGGTGGTGATGATAAAGCAAATTAATAATCTTATGTAATCCAATTTGCTTTGTGTTAAATCAAAAATGACTTTACCATTTGTGATATCTCACATTTCTGCAGAGAGTTACATAACCCTAGTGGAATAGCCTCATCAAAACCCTTGTAATAAGATATTATTTTAATTTATTTTACCTTTGTGAATAACTAAAAATGTGTCATTATGTTAAATGGATTATAGTAGTACAAGATGTTGTTACAAATGTACTTGACACACATTTATATTTAGAACGATGTGATGATTGACAGCAACACCAATGCCAGCTATAAAGGTCACTTTAATAACATTTCACAGAAAACAGAAACCACAACCGGCTCAGAGCTAATGAGAACTCATGATTACCATTTTGATGTTATAACTTGAATATCCTCTCTGCAAGAAAGGATTGCCACAAAACACTGAATTTTCTATTTTTATTAGCTACTTTGGTGGTCTCTGAATGAGAAAAACAACAAATATAAAAAGGGCAAATTCTGTATCTAAGCACACAACCAATTGCTCCTTATATTGGAACAAGGATTATCCATGATGATAGCTGATGTTTTTGATCATCACTGTTACTTATCATGTAAAACAAGAAGTTTTGCACATGAATCGAAGATTACAGTAACATAAACAACTTCCAAATCCTCAGCAAATTCTAGGTTGGTTTGATCTAAGTTCACTGTGTGTAGTGTGAAGGCATCAGGAATGTCACAGTGCACTGATGTGCCAGCCTGGTCTGCTCTTGACTGAGAGGGTGCAAGTTTGCTATTGCCATTCAAAAGGTGGGTGCTCAGTCTTAGTTGAACTGTCCAGGAGAGGCACAGAGTGACTGAAAAGTGCTTTCCCATACAATGGGAGAAAAATTAGAGGTGAAAGGGGCAAACCAGATCAGACTCGCACTCTTTCTGCGGACTGGGTCCTGCAGTGGCACTGATCCAGAAAGAGATACTAGTTTCCATGTTTGTTATAGTGTGTGGAATTGATGGTGGAAAAAATCTTTTGAAAGTAAAGCATTTAACAAAAATCATATATTTTTAATATCACAATATTTCAAATTTCATTATTTCTTCTAAATCTAACACATTAGAGTGAACATAATTTAGAACACTAATGTTAAAACATAAAACATGCTGCCTATGAAGAGATAAAGCACATACAAATGTTCACATAAATGTACAGTTACTGACATTCAAAACTGATATTCAAAACATTGTATGTGATATAAAAAGAAATTATAATCCAAATTTAAAAAAAACACCCAAAGAGGCATTGTGGTACAGCTGACATTTAGTGGTTCCTTAAAACATAACACCGAGATGTCACTGACGTCCACATTTCCTGAACTTGTTTTTCAGTAGCACTCCACACAATTCTTTCATATATAACAGAAGATGACTAAGTTTCCATCAAGGTGATCATGACTTTGTTTCATGATTATTTCATTATCAGTATTAAGATCAAAAGATTGTGCTAACAGGCTTATAAAACACTGCAAAACTGTGAGAAGGCATTTGTTGATCAGTTTGTCTGCAGTGCCACAGAGTTTTGTTTCAATATCATGCTCACACAGAGATTTAGGCTGGGACTTTCCGTGCTTTCCAGCACTCGGTCAGGTGTGTTGTGTCTTGAGCGGACAATATGGTGCGATCAGTTTCATGACGGTCTAAAGCCAGTTTACAATCGTCCGCTCAGCCCACCGATGGTGGGCCGCGTTCTCCGCCGTCGGATGTCAGGAACCTAATTTTAATACATCAGCATCTCATTTTAAGGCCAGACCGCCGGACTCATCCCTCCCCGCCAACGTGTTTCACAACAGCACACAAGAGACATGCACCTGGCGGGCTGCAATTTGCTCGGGACTTCAAGGTTTGTTTGCCTACCTTATCAGCACTCGCAGTCATCAGCACCAGGCTTCAGACACAGCACCACATCACTTTTAGGAGGGCTCACAGCAGGTCTCTACCTACCAGATCAGCCATATGTAGGTGGCTTTTCAAAGGCTGCAGCACAAGACCTTGCTTGGGGAAGGGGGAGAAGTGGCCTCAAGCAAGAGAAGAGGCTGCAGGACGAGAGTTGTACTGGGGAAGGGGGGTATCCCTGGTGTGTGTGGGGGCACATATTGATCTGTGCAAGTGGTCTCAAGATGGTGAGGGCTGATGAGGCAGTCTCCAGAGGAGATGAGACCAGATACAGAAGTGAGGGTGTGTGTGAGAATGGGTGGTGATGTCCCTTGAGTTCGCAGTGAGTGTGATGCGAGTGAATGTGTGATGGGCTTGAGTGTGTGAGTTTAGAGTGATGGGATGGTTGCCATACCCTGGCTGCATGGATGGGATCATTCACCCTCTATCTGCATTGGATGACCAACCTCTTCTGTGCAGCATTGGCACTGATCACCACTGCCATCGCCTACCAAGCTAGAGTGGTAATGTAGCTGCTCCTCCTGCGGCCAGAGAGGGGGTAGAGGACATCACAGCGTGCCTCTACAACGTCTAAAGGCACTCAAGGGCTGCAGTCTTCTTGCCTTTCGGGGCCATGTCTTCTTTGCTGCAGTCATGGGTTGGAAGCACTGAGCGCATCTGGACTTTAAATATGGCGCCCGGCGTGATGAAGCGGCGAGGTGATGGCATGGCGGGCAAATGAGAGCCCAGCCGCCATGGAAACAGTGTGTTTCCCAGGAATGCATAAGCAATGTGGCGAGCTTAGGACGATACGGCGTGAAAACCCACCATCACAGCCGGTGGGTAAAACGAGGTTTGACCCGCCTGCTACCGCACTTAGTGCAAACCTGGGATGCTTCCACCCTTAGCCTTTTTAGTTAAATGGAGAAACTTAGTAAAGCATGAAGGACACTTGTGCAAGGAATCAGCAAGATTTAAAAGAACCTAAGAAGCAATATAAGGAGATATCAAGCTTAGGTTTTAAGGAGGCATTAGGTTGTAGAAGGAGAGAAAGAAAATAAGAGAGTCAAGAAATGCCACAATTTTGATATTGTGGAAAAGGAATGAGAGAAGATGCTGCAATAAATCTTATGTCAATATGAGGGAGGGTGAAGGGAGTTCAACAAGGATGCTGGCTGTAACATCTGGAGACTGGGGGAAAAATAAGTTCAAAGGAGCAATAACGTAGCAGGAACAAGAGGAAGAGGGACAAATTGGAGATGAGAACAATCAGAGCAATAAAGTTATAATTGATATAAACATTCTTCTGGTGTTAGGTTTGAAATCATTTTTGAAGTTTAAAGTTGTGCAACAATTTCTGTTTTAAAATGAGAACTTTTGAGTAAGCTGCAGTTTATTTAATTAGGGTTTCCATTGCCAGAGTCACAAAAAGGTTTGACACACTCGAATTTAAATTCCACAATTGATTTATGTGAACAAGAATTAATCCGGTAACCAAGATGAAAAATGTTCATGAGTTCATTTCAGAAAACACGGAAGAAGCCTGAAACATTTCATCTGAAAAGGTTTTGGTGAGCTTGCTAATAGAATTTGGGCCAATGTCTGGTGACGAGAATCATGAACTTTAGTTTGGAGGGCGTGCTGAGTTTTAGGATGCATATCACTTAGGTAACCACCATCAACAGAATAGGCACAAACATGCAACTAAAAACTGGCAGACAAATTGTGGGCAATTTTGTCTTGCCTTATGGTGTCTGCAACAACAGTCATGGGCATGAAGAACCATGTAAAAATACACAATTCCACTATGTGGATGTGACACACAAACCCCAAAAGATGCCAGTTTTGAATGTATGCTGATTAGCTGTTCGCAGCATGGACATCAATGCCAACTCTATAGCTGCCTTTGGGAAAGGAAGGAAGAAAAGCATTTCTGTAAATCTTGCTTCTACCCCAATGCAATGCAGCGAGCTTCTGCTGGAATATTAGAGCTTTAGCTGCCACATCAGGACATCATGATTCTTAGCTGCATTGCGCCTTCCAGAGATTTCCCCCGTGTGTGCCCTATAACCATTTTACATCATACAAGAAACCTTCTCAGCCTCCAAAAATCAAATAGTAGGCTGGCACTATCTAGTTTCACACTTGAAGACTCAGGGTGTTGAATTATAACAGGAGTTACTTGAGCCCAGGAAACCATATCCTAATAAAAGCCACTGCAATAATCAGGATATATGGGCACTAAAGGAGGCAAACTTGGAAGTTTTTGTTTAAAGTTGTTAGCTCTGTCGCGGAGTGACTCATGAAAGTGTCAGTAAAAATCCTTTAGATATTTGATATTTATACTATAAACTAAGTTATGCTTCTCTGCATACTAACAAAAAAGCTAATATCTGGGAACAGAGCAAGATGTCTACCATTTAAGGTATAAGGCTCATACATATCATTTGAAAGGTGATGTAACATAATTGGATATAGATTTACATCTACTGTTCTACCAGAAATTGATTAAAGATCCTTGTGCTATTAACAAGAGGCATTGATTAAAGATCAGATGTTCCCTATGTGTATGAATATCCTCTTGTAACACTCTAACTACAACTGTGGTATTGGTAGATGCCTGACAGCAGGAATATGTGGGTTTTCTCTCTTGCCTGTAGAACAGCACGGAAACATTTAAAGGCAGTGAGAGCAGAGAGGAGGAGAGAGAAAAGGAATTTTTGAATGAGATGAGATATTTTAGTAATCATATTTGCGCCCCCACCACCCACCCACCATACAATGATGTATTGTTGCAACATAATATACCTGTAATACATATACAAGTAGCAGCTTCTACTAAGCACGCTCCACTGTTCAATAGAGAAAAAAATTGTTTTTTCTTTAACAAACTCTTACATTGCAAAAAGAGTTGTGAAAAACTAAGAATTTTATGATTGCGTAGATACACTTTGTCTAACTGCAAAAACACAAAACTGCCCATGCTCCAAATTAATGTGAATTGCAGTGAAATTAACATAATTCATCTGAAAATTAGCGTCCCATACTTTGAGTTCGGACCAGGTTCATATCTTCATACACTGAATTCGGAGCTCTCCCACGTCTTGGCGTTTTGCGATTGCAGGTTTTCTTTATCTAAAAAATAAAGCACATTTTTAAAAAAAGTTCCTCTGAATTATTATTTAGATTTTCAATTTGAAAATCCTGGATCCTACGGAACTATAAGGAAGCTTGGAGGATCCTGGAAATGTTCATTAGGCATTAGCTGTCTACATTACTATAACTGCTAGTGTATTCTACTTTCTATAATAAAAGACAGCCTCTGCATTCTTTACCATTGGACACCTCCCACTGCTTTTCTGTAGTTACAGGGAGCCCCCAGAAATCTGTCCATATTTGGAGGGCGTCCCCAAGACAGAAATGTTTGAGAAACACAGAATTAGACAGCTATATGGAAAATAAATGACACAGGGAGCTGCAGAAGGCAGGACATGCATTGTCATTGAGGACACTCTCACCTCTTTCCCTGCATGGACTAACCAGTAAGCCTCTGAGGGGAGGGGAATTGCTGCACTTATGTTCCCAAACTACCAAATGCTCATTCCTCATTGGATGTCCCTGGAGTCTTCGACCTTCAGCATTGGAGTTCAGCAGTGAGTCTGACTCTGGATTCAGCAGTACATGTAGTACCGAGATTTAACAGTACATGCGGTCCTGGGGTTCAACAGAACATATCATCATGCACAGAATTACACCCCACAGGTTTCTTTTATTCTTTCATGAGATGTTAGCTCATGGCAAGGCCAGCATTTGTTGCCCATCTCTAATCATCAAGGCCTTGATATAATCATTTAGATTCTTATCTAAGATTGGTGAATCCAAATTTCTTTTTATATCAATCTCATATTTCAGGGAATTATGAAAAAGAAGACAGTGGCTTGGGTTCTTTTTTCAATCACAAATCTCTAGTTTCAAGAGGAGGGAGGTTCGAGGACAACCATAGATTGGGGCAACCCAGAATCTTTTTTGATGCATATGTTTCAGGCTCCTCGAGTGCACATGTCTCAGGCAGGGATAAAGTAAAGTAGATTGTAAAACATTGACTGATATCCATTTTCAAGTAGATGGTAAATTTCATACCATGTCTGCTTTTACCAACTTGACATTCTGGATAATTATTTAGATAATTGTAATTATTTGAATTTAATTTAATTTCATTTGTTTCACTTTTATTATTTAGTATCTATGAAGTATAAGAAATATTTGTTATAAAGAAATTAGGAACTTACATGGTAGAATAGCAGAACTAATGCACAAATAATGGAAACTAGTGCAGAAACAATCACACCAATCACTATTGGATCTTTAAATGAAACTTCTCTGCAGTCCCTTGCTCTTAAACAACCGTCTGCACAGTGTCCCTCTTTGGACTCTGAAAAGATATAAAATATATCATTGTTTTGACAAACGAATTCCACATTTTATATCTCTATGTTGTCATAAAATTATTTTCATTTTCTATAATTCTCCTGTATTCTTTACAGAAAATAAAAGTGAAATACAGAAGACAGAAATATGTTATGCCGCTGATCAGAACACATCGTATCTTGTTATTATTTCTTCATGAGATGTGGGTGTTCTGGCTAGGCCAGCATTTGTTGCCCATTCCTAGTCACCCTAAAGGTGATGGTGAGCCAACTTCTTGAACTCCTGCAATTCATGTGGGGTAGGTACACCTACAGTGCTGTTCGGAAGGGAATTCCAGGTTTTTGACCCAGCAACAATGAAGAAACAGTGACATAATTCCAAGTCAGGATAGTGAGTGAGGGGGACTTGAAATTGATGGTGTTCCCATGCATATGCTGCACTTGTCCTTCTAGGTGATAGAGGCCGTGGGTTTGGATAATGCTGTTAAAGGAGGCTTGGTGATTTGCTTGTAGATCTCACATGCTACTAGCATTGTACACTGGTGGTAAATGGAGGACAAACGGAGCGCAGCTGACTAACTGAGTGAAGACTTGAAGTTTGGTGACAGGGGAGCTTTAAGTGTTAATTTTCTTCTTAAATTTTGCTCTTAAAATCTAACCTAGTCTGTAATTAGTAGTAATGGGAAAGTATTGTGTAAGCAGGCTAGGTTCTTTCTTTCTTGCAGTTTAGACAGAGTGAACTCACTCTCAGCTGTAGGAGCTGAGCACTTAAATTAGCTACGTATTTGAATCTGGTTCCTGTAGCCCCAGTTCTGTTTGCGATAAATTCAGGGTTCTTTAGTGCAGCCTTGGCAAACGGAGTGTAGCTGACAAACTGAGTGAAGCCTTGGGCCTGAAACTCTTGTTTGTCGGGCGGGCCCGGAAGCAAATGGGAAATGGGCCTCCAGCCACGATCGACCCCTGATCGTGATTTCACACTGGTTGGCTGATTAATGTGCGCTGCGAAATGCTCAGTGGTGCCGGGGTGGGGGCGGGAAGAGGGCAAGCGCTGACCTAACTGAGGGTGCGGGTGAAAGCTTCTTGTGAGCTCCCTGAAGGCAGACAGCTGCCCCAGGGAGCTGCAGACCTCCACAGGAGAAAAGAAACGAGAAAAATGCTGCAAAATATGCCCATGCAGCACAATCAAGCAATCGAAAGCATGCCTCATCAAAAAGTCATTGAGCTGGAGGCTGAGCTGCAGACTCTGCGACACTTCAGGGCATGGGAACGTTTCCTGGATGCTTTATACCCAGGAGGCAGACACGCCACTTAGGATAGGGTCTTCTGATTTGGTCAGTGGCAACGGACAAGAGGGTGTGACTGCAAGTGAAGCAGGTAAGGGGACCCAGAGGTCAGGAGTGCAGGAGTGTGAGCCTCTGCAATTGTCCAGCAGGTGTGAGGTTCTCTCAGCTTGTTTGGATGAGAGTGGGGGCTGCAGAGTGGATGAGCAAACTGACTATGGCACCATGGTACAGGAGTTTAGAAGAGTAAGAGGTGACTTGATTGAAACATATAGATCCTGAGTGGTCTTCACAGGGTGGATGTGGAGAGGGTGTTTCCTCTTGTGGGAGAATCTAGAACTAGGGGTCACTGTTTACAAATAAGGGGTCGCCCATTTAAAACAGAAATGAGCTGAATTTTCTTCTCTCAGAGAGTCATGAGTCTTTGGAACTTTCTTCCTGAAGAGGTGGCGGAAGCAGAGTTTTTAAATATTTTTAAGGCAGAGGTGCATGGATTCTTGGTAAGCAAGGGGGTGATAGGTTATCAGGGGTAGGTGTGATGCAGATTTGAGGTTACTATCAGATCAGCCATGATCTTATTAAATGGCGGAGCAGGCTCGAGGGGCTGAATGGCCTCCTCCGGCTCCTTGTGCATATGTATGTAAGCCATCCAAGTGGGGGGAGCAAAAAGGAACATAGTGGTACATAGACAGTATAGTAAGGGGGATTGACACTGTTCTCTGTAGCAAGGAACGAGAGTCCAGGTGGCTTTGTTGCCTGTCCGGTGCCAGGGTTCAGGACATCTGCTTAGAGCTAGAGAGGAACTTGCAGTGGGAGAGGGAGGATCCAGTGGTTGTGGTCCTTGTAGGTACCAACAACATAGGCAGGATGAGGAATGAGGCTCTGCATAGTCAGTATGATGAGCTAGGCACCAAATTAAGAAGCAGGACCTCAAAGGTAATAATTACTGGATTATTACCTGAGCCACGTGCAAATTAGCATAGGACAAATAAGATTATAGGAATGAATGCGTGGCTCATAGACTGGTGTTGGATAAGTGTGTTCCAATTTGTGGGGCACTGGCACCAGTATTAGGGAAAGTTGGATCTGAACCATCGGGACAGTCTACACCTGAACCGTGCTGGGGCTAGTGTGCTCACAAGCCGCCTAACTAGGGAAGTAGAGAAGGTTTTAAACTGAATAATGGGGGCAAGGGGTCAAATTTGGGAAGATGTGATAAACCAAAGAGTACAGACAAGGCAAGAGAGAAAGGTATTAATATGGGAAATGATAAACAGACTGTGGTGGGAAGGGACAGATCAGCAGATAAGGCTATACACTACTAAAATACAAAAGGACAACACCAAAGGCTCTGTATCTAAAAGCACATAGCATTCTAAACAAAACAGATGAACTGATAGTGCAAATAGAAATAAATAAATATGATCTGATAGCCATTACAGAGACATGGCTGTGGTATGACATAGATTGGGACCTGAATATTGAAGGGCACGTGACATTTAGGAAGGACAGGAAGTTAGGAAAAGTTGGAGGGGTGGCTCTGTTAATTAATGATGGTATTAGCACATTAGAGAGGGATGATCTAAGTTCAGGAAATCAAGATGTAGAAGTGGTTTGGGTTGAGATGAGGAATAATAAAGGCAAGAAGTCACTTGTGGGAGTGGTGTACAGGCCACCTAATTGTAACTACACAGTAAGACAGAGTATAAAAGAAGAGATAATGGGAGCTTGCCAGAAAGGTACAGCAATATTCATGGGGAATTTTAATCTACATATAGACTGGAAAAATCAGATGGGCAAAGGTAGCGTAGATAAGGAGTTATAGAATGCTTCTGGTTTCTTCTAGTTCTAGTCTAGAATGCATCTAGTTTCTTAGAACAGCATGTTCTCGAGCCAACCAGACAGCACGCTATACTAGACCTGGTATTGAGCAATGAGATAGGATTAATTGATAACATTCTAGTGAAGGCAACCTTAGGTAGCAGCAATCATAATGATTGAATTTTACATTCATTTTGAGAGAGAAATGAGTGCATCCAAGACTAGTATTTTAAACTTAAATAAGGGCAATTATATGGCCATGAAAGTAAAGCTAACTAAAGTGAACTGGCAAATGAGGCTAAGGGATAGGTCAATAGAGGTTCAGTGGCAGACAATTAAAGGATTATTACTGAATACACAGAATAGATACATTCCAATGAGAAAGAAAAATCCCAAGGGGAGGGCCCACCATCCATGGTTAACTAAAATAGTTAAAGAAAGTATCAAACTTAAAGAAAAACTATATAGTTATGCAAAGATGGGTGGCAGGTCAGAAGATTGGAAAGAATATAAAGAACAGCAAAGAAAGACAAAAAGATTAATAAGGAGGGAAAAATTAGAGTATGAGAGAAGGCTAGCTAGTAATATAAAGATGTGTAGTAAGAGTTTCTATAGATATTCATGTCCTGAGGGAGAGGGGTGCAGGGTTGGAGGTGATAGCTGGTAATCAACAGGACGTTTCCTTGCCCATATTTGGCCTGACACCATGGAACTTCCTGGGATAAGGGATCAATATTGAGTACTCACAGGGCCACTCCCTCCTGACCGTATACCCCTTTGCCTTCACATTTTTTTGTGCCTGTGGACGTTACCAGGGGTGATAATGGAGGCGTCTTGGACATTGACTGTAATCATGATTCAGCGAATGTCTATGTCAGACTATTACTTGATTAGATAAAAACAAAAAGCTAAAAGCTACTGCGGATGCTGCAAATCCAAAACAAAATAAAAACAGAATTACCTGGAAAAACTCAGCAAGTCTGGCAGCATCGGCGGAGAAGAAATCAGTCAACGTTTCGAGCCCTCATGGCCCTTCAGCAGAACTGAAGCATAGTTTCAACAAGGGAGAAATATAAATTGGTTTAAGGTGGGTGGGGAGGAAGAGACACATTGAGGGTGTGGTGTGAGCAGATAATCAAAAGATGTCAGAGACAAAAGGGTCAAAGAGGTGTTGAAGGTGGTGGTCTTTGTCTGAGAAAAGTGCTAATTAAGAATGCAAGACAGGATATTCAAAGTACAGCTCTAGTGGGGGTGGGGTGGAAAGACTAAAGGTTTTAGTTTTAGATTTAAAAATAATGGAAATAGGTGGGGAAAGAAGAATCTATATAAATTATTGAAAAAAAAGGCGGGTGGGGGGGGGAAAAGAAACGGGGTGGGGATGGGGGGAGGGGGAGTTTAAGATCTAAAGTTGTTGAATTCAATATTCAGCCCAGAAGGCTGTAAAGTGCCTAGTCGGAAGATGAGGTGCTGTTCCTCCAGTTTGCGTTGGGCTTCACTGGAACAATGCAGCAAGCCAAGGACAGACATGTGGGCAAGAGAACAGGGTGGAGTGTTAAAATGGCAAGCGACAGGGAGGTTTGGGTCTTTCTTGCAGACAGACCGCAGGTGTTCCGCAAAACGGTCACCCAGTTTGCGTTTGGTCTCTCCAATGTAGAGGAGACCGCATTGGGAGCAACGAATGCAGTAGACTAAGTTAGGGGAAATGCAAGTGAAATGCTGCTTCACTTGAAAGGAGTGTTTGGGCCCTTGGACGGTGAGGAGAGAGGAAGTGAAGGGGCAGGTGTTGCAACTTCTGCGTGGGCATGGGGAGGTGCCATAAGTGGGGGTTGAGGAGTAGGGGGTGATGGAGGAGTGGACCAGGGTGTCCCGGAGGGAACGATCCCTACGGAATGCCGTCAAGTGGGGTGAAGGGAAGATGTGTTTGGTGGTGGCATCATGCTGGAGTTGGCGGAAATGGCGGAGGATGATCCTTTGAATGCGGAGGCTGGTGGGGTGATCAGTGAGGACAAGGGGGACCCTATCATGTTTCTGGGAAGGAGGAGAAGGCGTGAGGGAGGATGCGCGGGATATGGGCCGGACACGGTTGAGGGCCCTGTCAACGACCGTGGATGGAAAACCTCCGTTAAGGAAGAAGGAGGACATGTCCGAGGAGCTGTTTTTGAAGGTAGCGTCATCAGAACAGATGCGACGGAGGCGAAGGAACTGAGAGAATGGGATGGAGTCTTTACAGGAAGCGGGGTGTGAGGAGCTGTAGTCGAGGTAGCTGTGGGAGTCGGTAGGCTTGTAATGGATATTGGTGGACAGTCTATCATCAGAAATTGAGACAGAGAGGTCAAGGAAGGGAAGAGAAGTGTCAGAGATGGACCATGTGAAGATGATGGAGGGGTGGAGATTGGAAGCAAAATTAATAAATTTTTCCAGGTCGCGACGAGAGCATGAAGCAGCACCGAAGTAATCATCGATGTACCGGAGAAAGAGTTGTGGGAGGGGGCCGGAGTAGGACTGGAACAAGGAATGTTCCACATACCCCATAAAGAGACAGGCATAGCTGGGGCCCATGCAGGTACCCATAGCCACACCTTTTATTTGGAGGAAGTGAGAGGAGTTAAAGGAGAAATTGTTCAGTGTGAGAACAAGTTCAGCCAGACGGAGGAGAGTAGTGGTGGATGGGGATTGTTCGGGCCTCTGTTCAAGGAAGAAGCTAAGGGCCCTCAGACCATCCTGGTGGGGGATGGAGGTGTAGAGGGATTGGACATCCATGGTGAAGAGGAAGCGGTTGGGGCCAGGGAACTGGAAATTGTTGATGTGACGTAAGGTGTCAGAGGAATCACGGATGTAGGTGGGAAGGGACTGGACAAGGGGAGAGAGAAGGGAGTCAAGATAACGAGAAATGAGTTCCGTGGGGCAGGAACAGGCTGACACGATCGGTCTGCCAGGACAGTTCTGTTTGTGGATTTTGGGTAGGAGGTAGAAGCGGGCCGTCCGAGGTTGGGCGACTATCAAGTTGGAAGCTGTGGGAGGAAGATCTCCAGAGGAGATGAGGTCAGTGACAGTCCTGGAAACAATGGCTTGATGTTCTGTGGTGGGGTCATGGTCCAGGGAGAGGTAGGAGGAAACGTCTGCGAGTTGACGCTCAGCCTCCGCGAGGTAGAGGTCAATGCGCCAGACAACAACAGTACCACCCTTGTCAGTGGGTTTGATGACAATGTTGGGGTTGGACCTGAGGGAACGGAGTGCAGTGAGTTCAGAGAGAGACAGATTAGAATGGGTGAGAGGAGCAGAGAAATTGAGACGGCTAATGTCACGCCGACAGTTCTCAATGAAAAGATCAAGAGAAGGTAAGAATCCAGAGGGAGGGGTCCAAGTGGAGGGAGAATATTGGAGGTGGGTAAAAGGATCCGTTGAACGGGGAGAGGACTCCTGCCCAAAGAAGTGAGCACGGAGACGAAGACGGCGGAAGAAGAGTTCAGCATCATGCCGAGCCCGAAATTCATTGAGATGAGGGCGTAAGGGTATGAAACTAAGTCCTTTGCTGAGCACTGAACGTTCAGCATCGGAGAGGGGAAGGTCAGGGGGTATAGTGAATACGCGGCTGGGGCTGGGATTGGAAGATGGGGTGAGGACGGAGGGACATTATTTATTAATTTTGCTTCCAATCTCCACCCCTCCATCATCTTCACATGGTCCATCTCTGACACTTCTCTTCCCTTCCTTGACCTCTCTGTCTCAATTTCTGATGATAGACTGTCCACCAATATCCATTACAAGCCTACCGACTCCCACAGCTACCTCGACTACAGCTCCTCACACCCCGCTTCCTGTAAAGACTCCATCCCATTCTCTCAGTTCCTTCGCCTCCGTCGCATCTGTTCTGATGACGCTACCTTCAAAAACAGCTCCTCGGACATGTCCTCCTTCTTCCTTAACGGAGGTTTTCCATCCACGGTCGTTGACAGGGCCCTCAACCGTGTCCGGCCCATATCCCGCGCATCCTCCCTCACGCCTTCTCCTCCTTCCCAGAAACATGATAGGTTCCCCTTGTCCTCACTGATCACCCCACCAGCCTCCGCATTCAAAGGATCATCCTCTGCCATTTCCGCCAACTCCAGCATGATGCCACCACCAAACACATCTTCCCTTCACCCCCCTTGACGGCATTCCGTAGGGATCGTTCCCTCCGGGACACCCTGGTCCACTCCTCCATCACCCCCTACTCCTCAACCCCCACTTATGGCACCTCCCCATGCCCACGCAGAAGATGCAACACCTGCCCCTTCACTTCCTCTCTCCTCACCGTCCAAGGGCCCAAACACTCCTTTCAAGTGAAGCAGCATTTCACTTGCATTTCCCCTAACTTAGTCTACTGCATTCGTTGCTCCCAATGCGGTCTCCTCTACATTGGAGAGACCAAACGCAAACTGGGTGACCGTTTTGCGGAACACCTGCGGTCTGTCTGCAAGAAAGACCCAAACCTCCCTGTCGCTTGCCATTTTAACACTCCACCCTGTTCTCTTGCCCACATGTCTGTCCTTGGCTTGCTGCATTGTTCCAGTGAAGCCCAACGCAAACTGGAGGAACAGCACCTCATCTTCCGACTAGGCACTTTACAGCCTTCTGGGCTGAATATTGAATTCAACAACTTTAGATCTTAAACTCCCCCTCCCCCCATCCCCACCCCGTTTCTTTTCCCCCCCCCACCCGCCTTTTTTTTCAATAATTTATATAGATTCTTCTTTCCCCACCTATTTCCATTATTTTTAAATCTAAAACTAAAACCTTTAGTCTTTCCACCCCACCCCCACTAGAGCTGTACTTTGAATATCCTGTCTTGCATTCTTAATTAGCACTTTTCTCAGACAAAGACCACCACCTTCAACACCTCTTTGACCCTTTTGTCTCTGACATCTTTTGATTATCTGCTCACACCACACCCTCAATGTGTCTCTTCCCCCCCACCCACCTTAAACCAATTTATATTTCTCCCTTGTTGAAACTATGCTTCAGTTCTGCTGAAGGGCCATGAGGGCTCGAAACGTTGACTGATTTCTTCTCCGCCGATGCTGCCAGACTTGCTGAGTTTTTCCAGGTAATTCTGTTTTTATTACTTGATTAGTCTGTGTTAGCTCTCCAAATTTTTGCATAAGTCCACAGTAGTTAATGAAGAGGATTTTGCAGGGTCAGCTGGGCTGGGTATGAATTTGTCATTTCCTGTGCCTAGGCTGATACAGGGTGGTACATTTGTCTTTATTCTTACGCCACATTGCATTCTGTTTTTAACTCGTGTACACTTATGAGTTCATGGGGCGGAATCGTCTGGTCCCTTTGGGCAGCGGGTGTCATGGCGGGCATGAGTGGACAGTATGGTGAGAAGGCCAAAGATCAGTTTTATGCCGTTGTGAAACCAGTTTGCGATCGTCCGCTCCACCTTTCAATAGCAGGATGTGGTCCCACTGCCGCACATCAGGAACCTAATTTCAGTAGTTCAGCATCTCATTATAAGCCCTGTTCACCGGAATGATCCTCCACACGCTGGACCATCCGGGCCCATTGGCATAATTGTACACCAACGTGTTTCACAACTCTACGTAAGCGATGTGTACCTGACGAGCTGGGACTTCGAGGTTTGTTTGCCTACCTTGCTTTGAGCAGCACTCGCGGTTATCAGCGCCAGGCTTCACAGGCAGCACCACATCACTTTCAGGGGAACTCATGGGCAGGTCTCCACCTACCAGACCAGCCATAAGGCTTTTCAACGGCTTCAGGGCTAGAGATGCTTGGGGAAGGGGAGAAGTGGCCTCAGGCAAGGGAAGAGTCTGCAGGACGAGGGCTGTACTAGGGAAAGGGAGTACCCCAGGGTTTGTGTGGGGCCACATGTTGATCTGTGCAAATGGCCTAAGGGTGATGAGGGCTGAGGAGGCAGTCTCCAGAGGAGATCAGGCCAGATCAAGATGTGAGGGGGTGTGAAAGAGTGAGTGGTGATGTCCCTTGAGCTGCCAGTGAGCGAGATGCCAGTGAACGTGTGATGGGTTTGTGAGTGTGTGAGTTTAGAGTTACCCTGGCTGCAGGGATGAGATCATTCATCTTGTTTCTGCACTGGATGGCCAACCTCTTCTGCGCAGCCTTGGCACTGACCACCACTGCCATCCCTTCTCAAGCCAGATTGGTGAGGTTGCTGGACCTCCTGCGGCCAGAGCGGGATTAGAGGACATCACGGCGGGCCTCCAAACGGCAGTGACAGGTCGCTGCACTCTTCTTAGCTTTCAGGGCCATGTCTTCACTGGAGCAGTCCTGTGCTGCAAGCATTGAGGACTGTGTACGCGGCTGCAGTTTAGATATGGCACCCGGAGTGAGGAAATGGTGAGGTAACAGTGTGGCAGATATGACATGAAAACCCACCCTTGTGGCCAGTAGGTAAAACTTCATTTTTCACGCCCATTACTGCACTTAGTGCAATCCTGGGATGATTCCACCCATGGTCTTCAAACAAGATGGGATGTCAATGGCTGAAATGATGCTTTTGCACAGACCAAATGCACTTGACTTTGTAGGGCTGGATATTTGATACACATTTATAGAACTGTCACAGAAAAACTTGCAAACCTGTTTTGTTTAATAACTACATCACTGTTTTGTGATTATTTTCGAAGACAGCTAAACCCAGGTTTGAAGCAGCGTATAAAGGAGAAAGACTGACACAGTTTTACAAGGGAAGATATTCTACATAGGTTTAAAAGGCAAAATTCAACAATGCTCGGATATGTTCCATCCATGAATGCTTATAGACGGAATTTCCAAACCTCTCATTGATATTTTTCAATGTTCATTGGCATTGGACAATGTCCCAATGCATCAAAACATACAAAAAGTGACTTTATTCTACGGAAAAATGTCAAGAGTAAAATCCTAAAAATGAATGATCTTTGGGCCGTATCCTTATTGTGAAGTAAATATTGGAGATGTTGATGAGGGACAGCATAAGGGATCATCTGGAAGTATAATTTTGTCAAAGAGAATCAGCATAGGCCTAAAAGAGACAGATCACTGCTGACCAATTCTCTGGAATAGTTTGAGAAAGTTTTATCTGGTGAATTATCTGAATGGCTATAAATTGAGAGAGAGGAATGTGCAACGAGACGTGGGTGTCCTTGTACACCAGTCGCTGAAGGTAAGCATGCAGGTGCAGCAGACGGTAAAGAAGGCAAATGTTATGTTGGCCTTCATAGCCAGAGGATTCGAGTACAGGAACAGGGATGTCTTGCTGCAATTGTACAGGGCCTTGGTGAGACCACATCTGGAATACTGTGTGCAGTTTTGGTCTCCTTATCTGAGGAAGGATGTACTTGCCATAGAGGGAGTGCAGCAAAGGTTTACCCGACTGATTCCTGGGATGGCGGGACTGACATATGAGGAGAGATTGAGTCGATTAGGATTATATTCACTGGAGTTCAGAAGAATGAGGGGGGGATCTCATAGAAGCCTATAAAATTTTAACAGGACTGGACAGGGTAGCTGCAGGAAGGATGTTCCCGGTGGTGGGGGAGTCCAGATCCATGGGTCACATTCTGAGGATATAGGATAGACCATTTAGGACTGAGATGAGGAGAAATTTCTTCACCCAGAGAGTGGTGAGCCTGTGGAATTCATTACCACAGAAAGTAGTTGAGACCAAAACATTGTATGTTTTCAAGAAGGAGTTAGATATAGCTCTTGGGGCGAAAGGGATCAAAGTACATGGGAAGAAAGCGGGAGCAGGCTATTGAGTTGGATGATCAGCCATGATCATAATGAATGGTGGAGGAGGCTTGAAGGGCCGAATGGCCTACTCCTGCTCCCAGTTTCTATGTTTCTATGAATAATGGTTGCATTTTTTAATCTATCTGAATTTCCGGAACTGTTGCACAGAACCAACTGATTGATAAGATATGTGCCCATAGTAGGCTGACTTTATTCTTGGCTTAGAAGTAAACAGCAAAGGATGGGGAGGTGATAAAGTTGGTCATTTGTAAAGTCCCACAGGGGTTGGGATTGGGGTTGCTGTGTTTTAAATGTGATAAACCATTTATAAGATATCAGTGCTTGTGCATGACATCAATTTGGGGCTGTGCCAATGATGCTGGCCAACAGGCAACAATTGAACAAAATCTGAGCAGGTTAGGTCAATGGATAATAATGTGCCAGATGAAATTCAGTATGACAACATGTATAGTTATGAGATGTGGCAGAAGAAATAAGACTCTGAATGGTGGTGTGCTCTAAGTAAAATAACAGGAAAGAGATTTTGAGATCTTGTCAAGCAAATTGTTAAAGTCATTAGGCACTGCTTCCAGTGGGTCAACAAATCAACTCAAACATTAAGATATCGGCCTGAATTTCATGCTTGGTGTGTGCACAAAGTTGACAAGCCCAGAAGTGGATGTGGAATCCGTTCCTGGGTTTTCAACTGGGTGGCCAATTAAGGCTTGCCCAGCGTAAAATGTGTCTTCCGGTTGGCCTGACAGTACGGGCAGAGGTGGGACTTTGTTAACTTCAGTTAAACTTTCAGTGGAAAGACAGATAGGTCCTACAGCACAGAAACGAAATTGGTGCTAATACTGCGGCTTTTCGTCTATGAAGTGATCCTGACTAAAACCTTCACTGGCTCAGTGGATTTGTATATACCTGCTCTGAAATAGGCTTTGAAAATCTACAGGTCCTGCCCAGCATTTGCCACTGACCCAACTAAACTTTGTGGCAGCAGTGAGGAACTGTGGGTGGGGGGAGGGAGGAAAGAGTTGTGAAGAGGGTTCACATCAGTGAAGAATGGAAAAATAATAAATAATCATTTCCCCAGCAACTTTCATGACTTCAGGACGTCCCAAGTTGCCTCGTCACTTTTTGAAATGTGGTCACTGCTATCATATGGAGAATGTGCCGACCAGCCAATTTGCACAGAGCAAGCTCCCATTGACACCGAAGTTTTATCTTTTACATCCATCTGAGAGGGTAGATGTGGTCTCAGATTAACATCTCACCTGAACACTGGCACCACAGACAGTGCAGCACTCTCTCAGGACTGTGCTGGGACCATAAGCCCATGTGCTCAACTCTCTGAATTGGGACTTGAACCCATAACCCACTAAACTCCAGTGAGCAGAATGCTCAAATGTGGTAGACACCCATGCCATCAAGAGTGCCTCCGGTCTACCTGCTATTGCAGCAGCTCTGGATTGCCCTGCTGAGGTGGCACAGCTAGGGCTCATGGCCGCAGTGCGGGGCAAAGTGAGGGAGGGTGTGCTGGGGGCTGCAAATGAAGTGCGATTGTTCTCTTTTTATAAAGCTATTTTTAATTATGCAGGGATTTGGTCGGGCTCGTAGCACAGGCAAAATGGGCAGGCAGCTCCAACTCATGCTTGCGCCCGCCGATCTCAATATTGCACACATGCTCAATTACATCGGGGCACACGGCTGACTTCATTTCACACAACTTTACGTACGTTCAGGTCGGGCAAGGAACACAAAATTCAGGCCATATAGCCGAGGTTACGGTTTGTGATTAAGGAAATGTTAAAATAGTGTGTGATCTTGCACTCACATCTGGGTAACATGT
The DNA here is from genome assembly GCF_964194155.1 of Cetorhinus maximus. Classification (NCBI taxonomy): domain Eukaryota; kingdom Metazoa; phylum Chordata; class Chondrichthyes; order Lamniformes; family Cetorhinidae; genus Cetorhinus; species Cetorhinus maximus. The sequence goes on along the minus strand of NC_135902.1, from coordinate 27,045,813 downwards.
TTAGTTTTGGTCTCACATCTTTTGAGAATGATAACAAGTTCCTGAATTTTGACACCAAAAGGAAAGGTGGGCTACCCTAGAACTTTTCTCTTCATTGGGAAAGAGGCTGAGGCGGAGAGTTGATAAATTATCCTTGAAGAAGTCTTAGATTCAGGAATTCTTCTGTCAGGCATAAGATTCAAGAACTGAGAGATACAATTTAAAGTTAAAGTTGCAAAAGAAATTAGGAAATGTAAGCAACTTTTTCCACGAAGAAGGTGATTAAAATTTTAGAACAGATTATCAGCAGGAGCGGTGGAATAGAAAATCAAAGTTGGCATAAAAAAAACTAAGAAAGACAAATTGGTTATTTAGCACAGAATCACAGAACGAAAATTGACAGGGCATTGGGAGGTGCAGGAACAATATAGGAAACAAGCAAGAACTCATGGTCCCTATCATGTATGTGCCAAAGCACTTTACAGCCAATGAAGTGCTTTTGAACTATTGTGATGATAGTAATGTAGAGAAATGTGGCAGCCAATTTGCATAGAGTAAAGTTCCACATAGAGCAATAAAATACGCAGTTAGATAATTTGTGGGTTTCCTTTCCTGATGGTTCAGGGGTAAATATTAGCCAGGAATCCATGAAAACTCCCCTGCTCTTCTTCCACTGATACCAAGGGATCTTTTGCATCTCACTGAGAGGGGAGGTTTGTGCAGACCTCCAAAGTTCATAAGAAACAAGAGGTTTTTTTTTTCCAATTTCAACTGTCAGGGTAAGTGTTGGTATCAAGCACCCTGACAATAAGCTGCAACAATGTGGAATAAACTCAAAGGAAGTACCCTCAGTTGGGTTAGATTTGCATAGGCTATCGTTTTAATTCACTGCATTACCCAGTTTCCTTAACATGTAGTGTCCAATTTATTCAATCTTGTATAATTTCATTAGGATCCTGTCAGAATAAAGAGAGAAAGAAAGGATAATGTCCTTTTCTCTTCCCAACGTAATCCAAACAATGTGCAATCAATAACAAGGAGATGCCGGCAGCATTTTGGGATTTATAGTGTGACCTGGAAAGATTGTCATTTTAATAAGATTCAAGGGATCTTTAATAAGATCCTTAAGATACAGCCCGGAATCTTCCATTCTGGAGTCTAAGTTTGGTGGTGGGGGCAGAAGTGAGAGTGATTTCCACAGGGGGCGGGTGGGGGGAGGTAGCGGGGTGGGTGCAGTGGGGGGTGGTGGGACGGCTGGCCATGCACTGTTCAGTTAATTAAATATGTATCTGCAAGGACCATGGCGAATCTCATTATGGGTCATGCAGGGAGTCACCGCCCCATGGTCACTTCATGTGGCCGAAGGTCCTGGTTTAAAGGGCAGCTGGACAATCTGCATGATTCCACCTCAGACAGCTTGCACTACCCCCTTCATCTTTGCACAGCCACTGCTAACCCTTCCTCTCTGCCTTGGTCATCCTCTATGCAACTTGCATTCCCAGCGCTATTTCAGTGATTTCTCAGGAAGAAAGGTTATATTAAACATTGAATACGCAAACTGATGGAGCTGTTCAGGGGCAAACGATCAGAATGGATGGAGTTTCTAGTTGTTTGGATATCCTGTACATACAAAGTGAATGAAAAACAGCAAATGTTGCATGTCATCACATATCCAATTTCTATCTACATAAGTATTGTTGTTAAGTAGTAGCTTTTTTTCAGCAAATTATGTCAGACGAATATTTGAAAATTCAAAAACATACCTGACACGAACAACATTGTTCCTTGTCCATATTTATTTGTTATTGGACTGCTTCGTATTCCAAAGACACAATAGTAAATATCTGTGTCATTTTTCTGGAGATTATTGAGGGTTATGGTGAAGTTTTTTGTATCTCCTTTAAACTCAAAGCGACTGGGATATTTATCATGTATTGTATTCCCATCTTTGTGGACGTACATCAGATCAATGGGACTTGCGAGGTTTTTTTTAAAATAGATGCCCACAAGGGACTCTTTTGTGGATGAAAATTCACAGTTAATTGAAATTGATTCTCCCTCTTTCGCTTGTTTAACAAAAGGAGACTGGGAAATGTGAACATCTGTAAAATACACAATTGAAAATATAGTCAGTGCAGTCAGAAAACTCTGAATGGGATTAATTATCAAACAAAACCTCTTTATGTAAATATTTCTTTGAAGTACAATAGAGATGTAGAAAGAAGTAATCATTCTGTGTAATTTCTAATATTTCAGGTTACTGGAGAAAGATGACTCCTTTCAACAGCTGAGAGTCTAGGTATCACTCTAGCCCATTACTTCATGAGTGGCATGACTAAGGCAGTTGCTAAGATGCCTCATACCCACACATTAAACTGTTGACTGACAAGTTCAATGGCCAAACTTCCTGTTGTCTCATAGATTTAAGGCTAGTTTTCTACAGCTTGAGCTGGAGTGTCCACAACTGTGAGTTGCTTAAGGAGCAGTGGAGGATTGTTTATTTTGAGGCTCGTGTAAGGACACCAAAGAAGCTCATACCCTGGAGGATAGCAGAAACATCAAAGTGAATTACTGAGAGCTGTGGCACTTTGGTTTGGTCCCAGAAAATGAAGAGCCCGATAAGTAGTCAGAGATGTTCCTGCGGAAATCTAAAGGGAAAGGTTCCTTTGACGATTTCAGTTTAAAAATATAAGTGATCATGTTTATCATTTTTTAAGTATAATTGATAATCTAATATATAGCTTATAAACAAAGGAGATCTTTGTTAGGACAAACTAGTCTGAAGAGGGGATGTTAACTCCATTAGAGATATAAATTATTAATTTGGGTCACAGAAACAAGGGAGTGCCTTTGAAGGTAAAATAAAGTTAATTTAAATTTCTGTTTGGAACATCCCAGCTATGCCACATTGCCCTGGAGATAGCTTGCAGGGAACTGTCCTTTTCTGTGGGGGTTTTCTGTGTGTTTGGTTCACAGAGACAAGCAGTTAAGCTAGGAACAGACAAGCAGTTAAGCTAGGAACAGACAGACAGAGAAGCTACCTTGAATTGAAAGCAGCTGTAGACCAGAAAGAAAATGGCTATTAGAAATCAGGGGCATTTCTGAGCTAGAGTGTTGTGAAGACCACACTTGAGCTGGAGTGTCCACAATTGTGAATTGCTTAAGGAGCAGTGGAGGATTGTTTATTTGGAGGCTCGTGTAAGGACACCAAAGAAGCTCATACCCTGGAGGATAGCAGAAACATCAAAGTGAATTACTGAGAGCTGTGGCACTTTGGTTTGGTCCCAGAAAATGAAGAGCCTGATAAGTAGTCAGAGATGTTCCTGGGGAAGTCTAAAGGGAAAGGTTCCTTTGACGATTTCAGTTTCAAAATATAAGTGATCATGTTTATCATTTTTTAAGTATAATTGATAATCTAATATATTGTTTAATTAGCATTTGCTTTGTTTGAATCTTGCAGAGTACAATCATTTTTTTTAAACCATGGAATCTTGTGGTTTAATTCTTTCAGTAAATAACAGGAATTTTGAATTTCTCTTAAAATGTTAACAGCTTTTACAATAACAATATTTCATTAATTAAAGAAGAATAGAGTTGTAGAAAGAAGCTATCATTATGTGTAATCTCTAACATTTCATGTTACTGGAGAAAGATGGCTCCCTTGCAACAGCTGAGAGCCTAAGGGATAAATTTTTGATCAGGTCTGTTAGCAGGCAGAGGGATCATGATGCCCATGTACCCCACATCTGGTCAAAGCAATGCAGGCAGCACAAATTTCATGTTGCCAGCTCACCTCAATGATAGTGGTGTGCAGATCAGAGCAAAATGCATTGCTGCATAGTTGTATATTAATAAGGGCCTAGGTGCATCTGTGACCAGCACGACTTACAGCTAGCCTGCAACTATTAAAGGCAGCCTGTTCCTCTTAAAGGGAAAATGCATTCTGGCTGCAGGGGTTGTGAAAACTTTGAAGGAAGGAAGACCATCAATGGACAACAGTCCAGAGAGAGGGGCTCCCGGCTTGCTGAACCAGTTCTGGAGGCCTTAGTCCAGAAGGTCAAAAGAAGGAGAGAATTCCTGTTGGAGGTCAAGAGGCACTGCATATAAACTGTGCAAAGGGAATGGGACCAGGAACCCAGGAATACTGAATTCCAGGAGTCAGGCTGAAGTGCCAGAAAAATTTCATTGATCTCAAAAGTGGCCAAAGTCAGTAAAGCATCTTCCAGTGACGTCTCCTACCCTTCACATTACTAACTTCTCATGCATTCAACATGAGAAATTGGGACTTATTGCTCCACCAAACTCTCACACATTTACCACAGCTGCAAACTCCACACCCATATCTTGCAGCTTGTTCATAGCTCCAGCTTTTCAGCTATGACAGGTACATTACCTAAACCCATTGCAAGACACTCACTGACGCTATTTTCTCTCTCTTGCACAACATAAGAGGAGAGAGCAGTAGATAACCAGTGAGGAACAGATGCCTGCATCTCCTGAGTCCTTTGGAGGAGATGGTGCTATATATTATGGAACTGGCAGCGACCAGGTCGTCGCATCAATCATCACTGAGCACATTCAGGATGATGGTATGTCCCTGTCGTATGACTTTCTCAAATTCCACTTCATTATCCTGCTATCTGGTACAAAGTGCAAGCTATAAATGGTGTGACCATGACTTTGCATTCCACCCCACCCCCTACCCTCACCCAATTTTTCCTTTCTGCATTTTTACTTTCAGATACTAAATAACTGCTGCCTAGTTACTAGTGCAGGCTGCGGACAAGAGCAAATGTCTGCTGAAGAAGCATCATCACTTGATCTGATACCATCAGCCACCTGCTCAGAGATTTGCACTGCACGTAGGTTAGAGAATGAGATGGAATCAGCTTGTGGTAAGTTACCAGTGATAAAGTGAATCACAGAATCATAGTATCATTACAGTGCAGAAGGAGGCCATTCAGCCCATTGAGTCTGCACTGGCTCTCTGAAAGAACATTCTACCTGGTCACACTTCTCAGGTAGCAATCTAACTCCCTTTTGGATACCTCAATCAAACCTGCCTCCACTACCCTCTCAGGAAGTTCATTCCAGACTTCAACCACCCTCTGGGGGAAAAAATGTTTCCTCGCATCATTTTTACTCCTTTTGCCAATTATTTTGATTCTGTGCCCTCTAGTTCTTGATGCTCTCTTGAGTGGAAACAGTTTGTCACTATTTACCCTGTCCATACCTCTCAGGATCTTGAATACCTCTATCAAGTCTCCTCTCAGCCTTCTTTTCTCCAGTGAAAACAGTCCCAACCTCTGCAATCTATCCTCATAGCTACAGTTCTTCATCCCTGGAGTTGGTCTTGTGAGTCTCCTCTGTACTCTCTCCAATGCCTTCACATCCTTCCTCAAGTATGGCGCCCAGAACTGGATGCAGTACTCCAGATGAGGCCTAACTAATGTCTCATACAAGTCCAACATGGCCTCTTTACTCTTGTACTTAATGCCCCTGTAAATAAAGCCTAAGGTGCTATATGCTTTATTAACTGCTCTCTCAGCATGCCCTACCATCTTCAATGACGTATGTACATATACACTAATGTCCCTCTTTTTCTGCATCTCCTTCAGAGTTTTTCCCTTTATTTTATACTGTCTCTCCATATTCTTCCTACTAAAATGAATTGCCTCACACTTCACTGTATTGAACTTCATCTGCCACTTGTCTGCCCAATCCATCAACATGTCTATGTCCTTTTGAAATTCAAGACTATCCTCATCACAGATGACAATGTTTCCAATCTTCGTATCATCTGCAAATTTTGAAATCATGCCCTGAGCACCACAGTCTAGGTCATTAATATATATCAGAAAAAGCAAGGGTCCCAACATTAACTTGCGGGGAACTCTGCTACAAATCTTCCTCTAATCTGATAAACAACCATTTATCACTATTCTCTGTGGTCTGGAGCCATGCCAGGCAGAAAGGATCACGTGTGCCAGTTCTCCAGAGGATGATATCACAGACAAGTTCTGCTGCAGCTGACTCAGTTGAGATTTCAATGTGACAGCATACGATAGGGCACACACACACACAGAGATTCCTGGTGCATTGGCAGGCCTGCCAGTGGGCCTCTTCTCATTATCAAGGGGCATGGAAGAGTTCAGTTCCAACGTGGCATGGGGAGGGAGTGGAGATTTGGGCAGCAGGAGGCTATGCCAGGGACACACAGGAATGATTCCTAGCAACTGGGGAAATGGGGATGGGAGACCAATCCTGCTTCTCCTGGCCTTACATGGAATGTGGATTAAATACAAACATTCAAAAGCTTACTTGCCCGGCATTTTCTGGCCCACAATGTATCTTCCAACAGATTTGGCCTGTTGGGTCAGTCATTATTCACCCCCTGCTCAGGCGTCTAGGCAGAATGGGACCCAATTACAACATCAGAACATGATTTGCACATTTAAAATGGCTGACTTGGGGAACTTAGAGATGGACAATAATTGCCAACATTGTCAGTGATACCCTCCCTGCAAAAGTTACTTTGAAAAATCCTTTTTTTTTTCGTTGTCTGATCACCCTCACCCCATGTACCTCCTTATTCTAAAATGGCAGGGCAGGCATTCAGTCACACACAGTTACCAATGATAAAATCCTTGGCAGCCACAAGGAGTTGCGCAAGTACAACCTCGTCATGACTACCTTCTCAATTTACTTCCCAGCCCCTGCACAGCCCCTCAAGCAGTTACGGCTGTCGTATTTGAAAATAAGCCAGCCAACAAATATTCTTAAGTTTCTACTAAATTGCAGTATGTGGAAAGGTTATAAAACCTTGTGCTGAGGCTGATTTTAAATGTAACATGATGTTAGTTATTTTAAGAGCTCTGTTCCACATGAACAAATATAGTATTGGTCTAACTCATGATGGTTTTGATTTTCAAAAACACTTTTGCATGGAGCTTCAGTTATTGAAGAGAGAGAAATACAATATTTTTGGTTCCAAATACAGGTTCCCTCACCTTTAGGATTGCATGTTAACAAAATCCTGAAAAATACCAAGAAGGCACAGATGCACTAAAAGCCCTTATAGTTTTTCAAATTATACATTATTTTTAGTATAATCTACAATTGGTGTTTGGACTGAAATTCTAATCTGATATTAGGTGAGGAAGACGTAAGTATGTTTTAGCATTTGTTTGAAAAATTGTGTCGATTTTTTTGCAGACAAGACTGTTGTGTTGTTTTGCATATACTTCCTGAATTTTCTGATGCATTCAGATGTTGATTTATTCGTCAATTTACTGACAAATTCTGAAAGCTATGTGGTCCATAAGCCCCATTATTGTGTCTAAAATGATGGCCAGGCATTTAGTCATAGATATATAAAGTACATTAGGATTTAAGAAGATATTCATTGAGTCAAAGAAATTTGTGAAGCTAATCACAATTATTTTGAAGAGACACATCAATAAATCTATAGGAGGACACAGATGATGTTCATTTGTACTTTCCAAAAATCATCATAGCTGAGATCAAAACAATTTGGAAAACATTTTTAAAACTAAATTTTGAAAACAAAATAAATGTGAATGAACTTTATTGACCACCTTTAGTCAACAAATACCAGATTGAGGGCAAATGAGTCTGACTATTAAAAGCGCTGCTTAGTTTCAGCTGCAGCACTTCAGTTGAGATGCAAATAATTTCTGTTAATTATCCATTGCAGTTTTGAAATGAAGAACAAGTGTTTCATGATTTAGATAATGAAAGCTGGCTGTTTTACACATGCTGCATGAAGTTTTCATATTTAATAAGCTAAAGCTTCCTAGACACACACATTGTCATTTATTCAATGCTGTCCTGGAAGGACATATGATTATATATTTTACTTTTTGTATGTAAATTACAATTATTTTAGCACTAAACTATTTTTATTTCATACGTTTATCTTTAATCAAATTGGCATTAAAGTAATCGCATTGCCGCATAATAAAACAATTGCTTGCAGGAATTTTATATAGAATATAGAAATATAAATTCCTTCGAACGTAGAAACATGTTCCCAGGGTATGCCACAGAGGTACAAGGACAATCAATATCATGGCAAAGAGCAGAGATTAGGAGGCATGATCAAGAAGTTAAGTTAAAGAGATAAGTTTTAAGGAGAGTTTTAAAGCTAAAGTGAGAAGTGGAGTCAGAAAGATTTGCAGGAGACTTTCAAAGACAGATTAAATGAGTCAAATAACTTTAGTTTCATAAATTTGTAAAACGGACCTTGAATATTTTCTTTGTGCTAGAGAAACATGAGCGTTTGAACTGACATATGCAATTATTAACTATTTGAAAGATTTCACAGAAAAGCCTTTTCCTACCCGTCTCTTCTCCTGAAACCATTAAAAAGAAAATAATCTGAAGCAGGTAGACTCTTTGTGCAGCCATTGCCAATGTTCACAATTTACTACTGACAACACATTTTGGAAAGCACTGGTATATGTCTAAATTTCCGCTTAGGTGTCAGTCCAGCCCACATAGGAGAAACCACAGCACATTTCTTTAAGATGTTTGCTGAAAAACACAATGCAATGAATCCAATAAAAACAAATGTAATACAAATTATTTACATTCTGCTGGTAACAATGCTTGTTCATAATTATGTGAGTTGGTACTAATCTACAGGCGTGAGCAAGTGAGTGAGTGTGTGAAAGAGAGTGAGTGTGTGAGAGTCAGTGTGTGCGTGAGAGAGTAACTGAGTGAGTGTGTGAGAGAGGGTATGTGAGAGAGTGAGTGAGTGAGTATGTGTGAGAAAGTAAGTGAGTATGTGAGAGAGTGAGTGGATGAGTGTGTGAGAGAGGGTGAGTGTATGAGAGAGTAAGTGAGTGTGTGAGAGAGCATAACTGAGTGAGTGCGTGAGAGAGTGAGTGAGTGTGAGAAAGAGTGAGTGAGTGTGTGGGAGAGTGAGTGTCTGAGAGGGTGAATGTGTGAGAGAGTGAGTATGTGAGAGAAAGTAAGTGAGTGTGTGAGAGTGAGTGAGTATACGAGAGAGTAAGTAAGTGTGTGTGTGTGAGAGAGAGTAACTGAGTGAGTGTGTGAGAGAGAGCAAGTGAGTGTGCGAGAGAGTGAGTGTGTGAGAGAGAATGAGTGAATGTGAGAGAGAGTGAGTAAGTGAATATGAGAGAGTGAATGTGTATGTGAGTGAGTGTGTGTGAGAGTGAGTGTGTGAGTGTATGTGAGTGAGAGACTGAGTGATTGAGGGCATGTGAAAGAGATGGTTAGAGGCAATGTGTGAGAGTGTGTTTGCTTGAGAGTGAGTGTGTGCATGTGAGAAAGAGTGCATGAGAGGCATGTGAGAGAGGATGCGTAGGAGAGAGGGTGCATAGGAGAGAGGGTGTGTGCATGCGTGAGAGTGAGTGAGTGCGAGTGTGAGAGTGCGTGTGTGAGAGGGCAGAGCCATCCCAGATTTGCACAAAGTGCAGTAGCAGGCGGGAAAAAGGACATTTTACACGTTGGCCGCAGTGGCGGCTTTTCACACTGTATCACCCGATTCCCGACACAGCCTGCCTCATTAATAATGCATTCCTGGGAAACACGCCAGATCGCTGACGGGGTGGCCCTGGTTTCACCTCTGGTCTTCAGTAACCCGGGCGCCATATTTAAAGGGTGCCCCTGCAAAGAGCGAGCTCCCTGTAAGGCATTGGAAGTTGCTGGAAAGTCATGGCTGCCAAAGAGAGGAAATGTGCTGCCCCCAAATTTGGTGACGCCTCCCTCAGGCGCCTATTAGATGCTGTGGGGGTCTGCCATGAAGTTCTCTACCCCCGCTCTGGGTGAGACCAGCAAGCAAGGTCACCAATCCAGCATGCGAGGCAGTGGCAGCGGTGGTCAGCACCAAAGCCCTGCAAAAGCGGACAGCCACCCAGTGCCCATAGAGGGTGAATGATCTCCTCTGTTCTGCCAGGGTAAATCACTCTTCTCATCACTCTCAACTCACACACTCATAAACCCATCACACATCCACAAAGATCTCACTCACTGCCAGTTCAAGGGACATCACCACTCACTCTCTCACACACACCTTCATCTGCCCTGCAGATCATGTCCTCATCCCGTCTACGGCACCGCTCACCACCCACACATGCCAGGCATCCTTCTCATCTGGCCTGGCAGGCGTCCTGTTTACACTCTTTCCATCTGTCTTCATGCAGGACAAGGTGGCACACAACAAAAGGGAGAGGTCGCAGACCGGTGGAGGGATGCCTGGCATCCAGATCCTCATAGACTTTGACAACAGAGCCACCCAGCTGGTCAACGATGATCTGGACTGTTCCTGTGCTGATGGTGAGGTTGGCGATGCTCAACCAAGTGAGGATCCAGCAGTGCAACATCCACCAGACAACCATGCTGTGAGTCAGTTCCCCTGTTCCACAGCCCTCTGTCATGCACTAATTATTTCGTCTTGCTTTCACTGACACATCTGGGAAGCAGCCAAGGGGGTCCATCACCCAGATCCTCGACTCAAGGCCTGAAAGCACCTAGAAGAATCTGATGACATGCTAATTGAAGTCCCTTCACAGCACTCACTCACACCCTCCACCAGCGCAGAGACATAAACCTTGGTGGGACCTAGTTCTAGAGTAGCCTCAGGATCACAACCTGGTGAGCACATCGCACTGTCTGATCTACAGCAGATGGAGGCAGGGACTTCCCAGCTCCCCAGCACTCGGAGGGCAGCTGGAGGCCAGAAATTTGCTGAGTCCGAGTCAGATGATGAGCCTCTGGACTCTGTCATGTCACAGTTGGGGGAGCTGCAAAGACAAGCTCGAGAACATCAGGAAGGGATGTCCGCTGCACTCCGCAGATTGCAAGGCACAATGGAGGAATCAGTTCACCTTCACTCTGAGGTGATAGCGCTGGCATGCCAACGCATTGGTATGATGGTAGCTGCCATGGAGACCTTGGTCCAGGACATCGGTCCTGCACTGCTGCGTGGGCTGAACTCCTCGCTGACGCCATAGTTGGCTTCCAACAATGTCAATGCGAGACGTTGCGGGGCAGCTCGATCTCACTCCAGCTTCCCCTTCTCCTCAAGGAGTCAGCCAGGGGCCCTCAGGCACCCATAGTGAGGAGGATCAGCAATTTGACTTAGCTGACTGCTTGTTGCCACGAGATCTGAGTGCCATGTGAGTGCAGTCGATGGCACCCTGCACCTGTGCAAAACCTGAGATCTGAGCAAATCCCAGTGCTCTTGATTCCTGTCTTTCCTGATCCCGGGCAAAATGCACAAAGTGCTGTGCCTTTGCGAAGATGATGGCCGTGACCTCCTGGATACACTTGTGCTTGGAGTCTTGCAAGGTTCCGCACAGGGATCCCACACAGACCTTCCTTCCAACATAAGGTCAGAAGTGGAGGTGTTTGCTGATGATTGCAGAATGTTCAGCACCATTCACGATTCCTCAGATACTAAAGCAGTCCATGTCCAAATGCAGCAAGACCTGGACAATATCCAGGCTTGAGCTGACAAGTGGCAAGTAACATTTGTGCCACACGAGTGTCAGGCAATGACCATTTCCAACAAGAGAGAACCCAACCATTGCCCCTTGATGTTCAATGGCATTACCATCACTGAATGCCCCACTATCAACATCCTGGGGGTTACCATTGACAAGAAACTAAACTGGACTAGCCATATAAATACTGTGGTGAGCAAGAGCAGGTCAGAGGCTAGGAATCGTGTGACTAGTAACTCACCTCCTGACTCCCCAAAGCCTGCCAACCATCTACAAGGCACAAGTCAGGAGTGTGATTGAATAGTCCCCACATGTCTGAATGAGTCCAGCTCCCACAACACTCAAGAAGCTTGACGCCATCCAAGACAAAGCAGCCCGCTTGATTGGCACCACATCCACAAACATTCACTCTCTCCATCATCGATGCAGAGTAGCAGCAGTGTGTACCATCTACAAGATGCACTGCAGCAATTCACCAAGGCTCCTTCGATAGCACCTTCCAAATCCATGACCACTACCATCTAGAAGGACAAGGGCAGCAGATAGATGGGAACACTACCACCTGGAAGTTCCTCTCCAAGTCACTCACCGCTCTGACAACGGCTAGTGTTGCCTTGATTACTTAAAATGTTTCCTTACTCTTTAGGCGTGGCAACAAACCATCTGCTGCCCACTACGCTGCACATGCTTGCGCCTCCTTGCTATAGGAGGAAATACCATGTGGTTCCTAATGTGATGTAGGCATCATGTGTCCAAGGGAGCGGTGGGGGGATGGGGAGCAGGCCTAGCATCTTTGTCTGAGTGATCGGCTGCAACGGGGTGAGGAGGCACTGGAGGCCTGATATGTCCCACTCTGGTTGGGGTGTTCTGTGCGCGAATAGAGTCCATGTGGAATTTGCCCTAATGAATGGTTTTCTCTCTTTTTCAGGAGAAGAATGCTCAGAATGCGTCCGAGTGTGTGAGGACTGGAGGCGGCCAGGCACAGCTCTCCACACTAAGCCATTTTGAGCAGAAGGCCCTTGAACTGGAGAGGCACCATGCACCCAGGTCTACTGGTGTCAGTGAGGCTGAGATGCCACAGCCAGGTATTTATGCCCAACAGTGAGGTCAGCATTGTCCTCCCAACAGCCATAGCACTGATGATTGTTAAATTAGTTATTATTGCAAATTGCTGGACTATTGGCTATGGAAGGTTGAGCGCATAATGAGACGAGGGGACAGGGGTGAACTTTGTCTGCGCACTAACTGATGCACTGTCCTTGTTCTTCCTTTCAACATCATCAGAGCAGGGCCAGGAGGAGGAGCAGCAGATGCCCCCTTTCACACTTGAGGGGCCTGAAGTCATACAATTTCTATGAGGCAGGCACCAGCACAGATACTAGCACCTTGGTGGGTATTAGAACAACGGCTAGTGTCCCGGGGCACAGCAGTGAGGGTACTTCACACTCGCTGGAGGAGCTGGCAGAGACAGAGTGTGCCAATGGCGCCAGCAGTCGGAGGGATGCAGGGGACCAGGCACATGCTCAGTTGGTGCGTGATGATGTGGAGTCGTCCGCAACGCAGCAGCTGCAGGAAATGCGGCTGCGTGTGCAGGAGCATCTGGGGGAGATACATGAGGCTATGCTTGGCTTAGTGTCCATGGTGGAGGAGTCTACGAGGGTGCTTGCCGAGGCAATGAGCCACATGTCCAAGCGCCAAGCGTCCTCCATGGAGAGAGTGGCGACTCTCGTGGAGAGCCTACTCCAGGAGACCTGCCAGGGCTTTGTGGGGATGCGCTTTGATCAGCAAGCCTTCACATCCGCATTGACCCCAGCTTGTCACTGCCAGTGTGGGAGATGGTGTGGGCACCAAGTTTCCCAGCTCATTGCCCATCCATCCACAGTGAGCAAGGAGGTCTGAAGCGACCTCACATCAGCGCAGCAGCTGTCTGTCATCTTTGCAGGCTCCTCTCAGGGCGCTCCAGATGAGGGCAGCAGCTCCTCTGCCCCTCTCCCAGTGACCGTTGCATCCGGTGAGGCTGCAACGACTGAGGAGGTGCCAGCTGCGGAACAGGCAGCTCCCTCCCAGGCGGACCCAGCACAGGCTCCACGGGCCAGAGGATGATCGCCAAGGTCATCAAGGCCAACAGGACAGCAGAGTGAGCAGGCTGGCTCAGGTGCCACTCTGAGCGATGGGGCGGCACCAAGACGTAGCACCCATAAATGAAAACATAAGGCACCTTAGGCACACCACGGGCTTTTCACTGGTGCTTTTGTGTTGGCCCAAGATGAGGTCCTTATTAGTTCTTTTTGATTGTTAACACTATTGTTTTCCCTTTGTGACGTTATTTTGCTTCAGACATTAGACGCAAATGTGTGACCATGGCTGAGGGGCCCTCGTTTCTTCTGCATGTGCATGTTTGAGAAAAGTGTAATGAGTGATTTGTTGGACATTCAGCTTTATTTACAAGGCCCTTAGTTAGTGCTGCTGACCTGGCAGATTTTGCAATTAGGTGACGGGTATAGAGGCGGGAGCTTGGGGTTGCCCTGGAGGTCCATCTGTGTTGTGTTAGCTGAACGCTCGTTGGATTAAAGCCTCCCAGGTGTCCCTGCCTCCCTGGAGTAGTCCCGGGTCAGCGTCTACCCCCTCAGCATTTCCCTGTGCGTGCTCATCCTCAGACTCACTGCTGGACTCATCGTGTGCAGCTGCAGACACTGCGTCGGCGTCTTCATCGTCCACTGCGTCCCCCCTTTCCAGCGCAAGATTGTGCAGAGCGCAGCAGCAACCACTGTCACTGAGACACGATCTGGGAGGCTACTGGAGTGCACCCCCTGAACGGTCTAGGCATCGGAAGCGTATCTTGAGAAGACCAAAGACTCTCTCCATTTATTGTTGAAAGTTTATCAAACTTGCCTGTGTGGAGGCGTGCCTCCTATTGTAACGCTGCTCAGCTTCTGTTCTTGGTTGGCGGAGAGGCGTCATGAGCCACCTTCTGAGGGGATAGCCCTTGTCACCCAGCAGCCAACCATCAAGCCGGGCTGGAGCACTGAAGAGCCCCGGCACCTGGGAGTGTCTGAGGATGTAGGCATTGTGGGAGCTGCCTGGGTACCTTGCACAGACTTGTAGAATCTGCATCCTGTGATCACACACTATCTGCACATTCATGGAGTGGGAGCCCTTCCTGTTGATGAAGGCACCGGGCTCACCTGCTGGCGCCTTGATGGCCACATGTGTACAGTCTATTGCACCCTGGATGCGGGGGAAGCCAGCAATGGCTGTGAAGCCTCTGGCTCGCTGTACCTGACTTGCCTGGTCCCAGCGGAAGTGGATGAAGGTCAATGACCGTCTCAACAGAGCGTCTGTAACCTGCTTGACACAAGTGTGGACAACTGATTGGGAGACACTGCAAAGATCACCCACCGAGCCCTAGAATGAGCCAGATGCATAGAAGTGGAGGGCAACTGTGAGTTTCAGAGCCACTGCCATGGGGTGTCCACCCACACAGTTGGGGAGATCTCAGGGCCAATCATCTGACAGATATAGTTGACTGTCTCCCTTGAGAGACAGAGCCTCCTTTGGCACTGCACCTCAGACATATTGAGGTAGCTGCTTCACCACCTGTAAACCCTGGCAGCAGGATAGTGGCGTCTTCTGCGGCCCCTTCTGCTTTGGACAGCCTCTTGGCCTTGCACACCTTGTGCCTGCGCCTGCCCTCCCAAAGGTGGCTTCCTCGGAGGCTGGATGTGCACTCCTGGCCTCCTCCCCCTTCTATCCCTCCCTTCCTCCTCAGAGGAGTTGCCTCCTGTGGACAGATCAGCTCCCATTCCCAGGCTAAGGGAAGGCTTCCAGGAACCTGCAGGCCTGGAAAAGACTCCTCACTGCAGAGCGCTGACCTGAAGGTTAAGAGTCTGAAAAAAAGCAGCTGGAATTCGTTCTGAACTACTGCAGATCACACAGGCAAGTTTGAAAAACTTTCAACAATAAATACTTCACAGAGCAGATTCGCGACCCCACTGAGCCCGCTTATCCTGCCTGTGGATAAGGTTAATACAAATGTCTCCTGCCCGCCTGCCTGTTGCTCCCATGCGCCGACCTGAAGATCGCACGGGCGCCAAAAAATCAGCATCAGTTGAAGACTAAAGGGCCTTAAGTGGCACGTTAATTAATGGCGGGCGCGTGTCGGACTTCATCGCGCACCCACCCAGCGAAATATCGTGATGGCGCGCGGTGGCGTCGGGACGCTCGCCCGATGTCACTGTGCATCATTTTACACACGGATGTGCGGGGCATGCATGTAAAAAGGAAAATCCTGTCCATTAAGTTTTTCTTTTGCTCAGCAGGTTTTATGCTTTCTTCATACATTAATTTTTTTTTTTTGAAATTCATATTTAATATTGTGCCAAAACTAGATCTCAGACAGCTGCTCTGGGTTTCTTGCTGAAGGGGAATGAGAGAGTCACAAGTCTGATTTCTTTTTGGAGGGCATCAGAAATTTGAGTAACAGGTGAAGCTAGCCGTTTCATACTGTTACTACGCAGTAGCAATGCGAGTGGTATTCTCCACGAACAGGATGCTGCTGCCGAGACAAAAGATGTTCTACCTACCACACAAATGAATCATGTGGGAAATGAATTTCAGTGCCGGTGTGATGCCAGGTGTATAGGCCGTACGTCCCAACGACTGGCAGATCGTATCAAACAACACATCCCTTCAACTGTTCACAAGCAAAGTACTATCAACCAGCCTGTGTATGTAAAACTCAGAACATAGTGTCCAACATGAGATGTGATTTCGCAATTGGATTACACTTACTAAACAATCCTGATTGTGTGAAGAATTATGCTAACGACCAATTTAACATTATCAGTTGGGCTCACAGTGGGGCTCATTTACACATGCTAGAAGCTACATATATTCACACACAGGGCCCTGTCCTTACAAACAGAAAGAACATGTCCATGCCTTTTTCAGCTAAACAAAATCTTGGGAGATAGCTCTTCCCTGGTTCATTCCCCATGGTAATGTCTTGACCAATCAGAGTCAACCTGCCTGATTTGAATTTTTTAAAAAGCTTGGCAGTTAACTGTTTCTTGTGCATTCTCCATGGCAACACCCCTACTAATCAGAGCCCACTTGCCAACCAATCAGCACCTTCTTCTCATGCAGTATAAATTGTTGTTCCCTTATTCGGTATTTTTGTGAATTTGCCCCGACGAAAGCAAGGCAACAAGTTTTGGCAGCATGTCTGTTTATTTAGCAATACCCAAGTTCTGTACTACCAAGCGACTATGTTCTCATTTGTACATGGGATTGCTTGTGGGGTTTGGATGTTGCTCTCCAGATATTGCAAAGGGTTAGGTTCCAAGGGGTGGAGCTGGTTGTATAATATGAATGGCTAAGTTATGTGATTGTCTAACAAAACCATGGTTGAAAAGTGTATCATACTGAAGCCTTAGCTTTCAATAGGGTTCATAAATAAAGGCATAGAGTACAAAAGCCAAGAGGTTTTGTCAAACCTGCACAAAAATGTTTGACCCCATTGTGACGATGGTTCCAAATTCTGGGCACCTGAAGGATGTGAGAGGGAAGGATAGTGGTTGAGGGGGCGGTCAGATAAGGAGACCAGAAGCATGAAAAACACCAGGGCCCATGATTTCTCTCCGTGGCCTAGCATGTTCCCCACCAGTTCTCTGCAGCTTCCTGCGGTTATATGTGATCTTATTTTGCAAGGCAGAAGGAAAATGACAGTGAATGCTGATGTGCCTGCCATAGCTGAATAGATGGAAGAATGTGGCATTGCACGAACTGGGTGTCAGGCTGGCAGTATTGCTGTGAGGGCAAGGTGAAGGATCTGAATGTTAGGCATGAATGTTGATAGCTGATGAGTGATTGATGGAATGATGAGCAGCATGAAAGGTTGGTGTTGCACTGAGTAAGATGGGGTATTTGAAGATGCATTCACTGACCTTAACCACTTGTGTGAGGTCATTGAGCTTTCTGCAGCACTGCAGACAGGTCCTCGGAGCCAGACTCCTGGGGTAGAATTTTGCCCTTGTCGGACGAGCTCGGTGGGAGCGGGCAGGAAGCTGACCACAAACTATGATCAGGGCCGGACCACGATTTCATGCTGGCGGGTCAATTAAGGCCCACCTAGCATGAACGCTGGCTGGTGATCCTCCAATGGTGACACAGTGGCTAGTTCAAACAAGTTGCAGGCAGCCCCAGGGAGGCTGTATGCGTCGGAGTTTCAGCAGTGACTTGGCTGCAAATGAGGATGCAGAGAGCAGGCGGGATGTGAGGTCGGCTGGGCACTCGGCCCCTTGTTTTTCCGGCGAGTGCCTCACCTCCCTCTTGGAGGAGGTGGCTGCCAGGAGGGACACCCTTGTCCCCCGAGATGGGAGGAGGAGGCCACTGCACATCACAAAAAAGGCACGGGAGGAGGTGGCAGCCCGGGTGAGCAGCCATGACGTGGTGCAGCGCGCCTGGGTGCAGTACAGGAAGCGCTTCAATGACCTGCCACCCTCAGGAAGGGAGAGTACCGTGTTAGCATGGTTCAGTGTGTTGAATTGTTTTGGGCCAGCCATCCTCCCGTGGAGCTCAGGGGCGTTTGAGTCTGTGTGCCAACCATCAGTGATGCAGATCTGGCCAAGGGACTGAGGCCTGGCTACTTGGACTGAGTGCCTTGTGGCTCAAGGGCCACGACTCAGATGTGCCCTGCAAGGTATTCCTCAGGTGGGATTAGCCAGGCTACAATGGCGCTGCAGGTAGCGAGTCAACTAATCAATGCCCCTCTGTCCTTTCAGGAGAAGACATCTCAGAACAATATTGAGAGGTCGCTGACTGGCGGAGGACCCCTACACCTCCTCATCCTCTCCCAGTATGAGCAGGAGACCTTGGAGCGAGAGAGACGTCATGTACTTCAATCAACCAGCCGCATTGTGGCTGGGGTATCAGGTGAAGGTAAGAGTGCAGTGCACAGAGGTGAGAGTTTCCTGTGTAGCCTCATCATTGATGGGAGCCTTAAAACTGGATTCCCCATTGATCATTGAAAGACAATGGCACCATGATGCAGATCCCCATTGGCATGCACAGTGACAGTATGATGACTTAACTAATAACATGTCGTTGTTCTCCCTTAGATCTGCCACCAAGCAGCCAAGCGCATAACCTCCAGGAGCTACCCCTGACCCCCCGAGGACCACCATGCCCCCCAAGCAACTGTGTCACACCCGCTCTCTGAAGCAGGCACCAGCGCAGATACCAACATCTCAGTGGGCAATAGTTCAGTGGCTAGTATCTCGGTGAACATTGGTGAGGGCACACCACATTCGCTTGAGGTGCAGAGAGTACCCAGGGCACCGGCAGTCGGAGGACTGCTGGAGACCAGGACGATGCTCAGTTGAAGGCAGATGATGAGCGTCTGGAGTTGTTCGTTAGGTGGCAGATGCTGGATGTCCAGCAAAATGTGCGGGACGATCTGGCGGAGATCCATGAGGGTCTGCGAGACATGATCTCCGTTATGAAGGAGTCCCTGCGGATTGTGAGCACTGCATTGACCCTCATGGCCGAGTGCAATGCCTCCTCTACGGAGAGACTGGCGACTCTCATGGAGAGGTACCTCCAGGAGCTGAATTAGGGGTTCCTGGGTTTGCGCTTGGACCTGCAAGCCCTCACACAGGCAATGACCTCAGGTGATCAGTGTCAGTGTGGAAGATGGATGGGGCACCCGGTATCCCAGCTAGATGCATATCCATCAATGGCGAGCTGGGAGGTCCACAGCGACCTATCGTTGGTGCACGAGCTGCCTGTCATCTTTATGGGCTCCTCTCAGTGCGCTCTGGATGATGGCAGCGGCTCCTCCATCCGTCTGCCAGTGACCGTGGCATCTGATGAGGCTGCAGTGACTAGGGTGATGCCAGCCATGCAACTGGCTGCTCCCTCCCAGGCGGGGCCAGAGGACAACTGCCAAGGTCATCAAGGCCAAGAGGACACCAGAGCCAGCAGGCTGTCTCCAATGCTGGTGCCAGCGAGTGGGGAGCACCCAGCTGTAGCACCCGTAAACATCAGATTAAAGCACCTTAAGCACAAGAGGGACTAGTCACAGGTGATCTTTTGTTCCCCCATTTTGTTTTTCTTTTTTTTAATGGCGTGACTACCAACGCTGGATATTGTTCCGTTCAATACTATGTGAGTTCCAACATTAAATTACATTGCGTTTTGTTAGTGGCCTGAGTATGCTTCATTTGTTTTGTAGGTGCAAGGTGGGTCAGTACGTAATGCTGGACATAGGTGGTTCAAAACCTTATTGCACAGGCACTGAGTGTACCTTGGGGGCCAAGGAAAGGGTCATTTCTGACACCCAGGATGGAGGCGGCAGCCCTGGCATGAGGTGGTAGCGCTTATTTGGCAGCCTAGCTGAAGGAGCGTAGGATCAAGGCATCCTTGGTATCCCTGCCTCCCTGGAGGATACCAGGGTCTGGCTGCATGCCCTCAACATTCTGCTCACCGTGCTCATCTTCTGACTCACTACTGGACTCATCCTCTGTGGCCTGTGCAGCTGCGTCAACAACCTCTTCCTCCAGTGGGTACCCCCTTGCCAGTGCCAGATTGTGGAGAGTGCAGCATGCAACAACTATTAGTGGCACACGATCTGGAGGGTATTATAGTGCACCCCCTGAACGGCCCAGGCATCGGAAACGCATCTTGAGAAGACTTATGGTTCTCTCTACCACGGCACTTGTGGAGGCATGGCTTCTATTGTACCGCTGCTCAGCCTCTGTTCTTGGGTGGCAGAGAGCTGTCAACAGCCACATTGTCAACGGATCGTCCTTGTCACCCAGCAGCCATCCATCCAGCCGGGCTGGAGCACTGAAGAGCCTCGGCACCTGGGAATATCTCAGGATGTAAGTGTCATGGGAACTGCCAGGGTACCTTGCACAGACTTGTAGAATCAGCAAATCTGCATCTTGTGGTCACACACTATCTGCACGTTCATGGAGTGGAAGCCCTTCCTGTTGACGAAGGCACCGGGCTCACCCACTGGCACCTTGATGGCCACATGTGTGCAGTCTATTGCACCCTGGACGTGGGGGAACCCAGTAATCGCTGCAAAGTCTCTGGCTTGCTCTGCCTGGCTGGCTTCGTCTGTACAGTAGTGAATAAAGATCAATGCTCGCCTGAATGGAGCTTCTGTCACCAGCTTGACACGACCGTGGACAGCTGACTGGGAGACTCCACACAGCCACCCCACTGACCCCTGGAAAGAGCCGGAGGCATAGAAGTTGAGGGCCACTGTGACCTTCAGAGCCACTGGCATGGGATGTCCACCCACACAGTTGGAGCTGACCTCAGGCCCAATCATCTGGCAAATGTAGGTCACGGTCTCCCTGAAGAGGCAGAGCCTCCTTTGGCATTGCACCTCGGACATATTGAGGTAGCTGCATCGCCGCCTGTAAACCCTGGCAGCAGGATAGTGGCTAATTCTGCGGCCCCTTCCACCTTGGACTACCTGTTGGCCTTGCGCCCCTTGTGCCTCTCCTCCCGCAGGTCGCTCCCCTGGAAGCTGCATTGGGACACGTGGCCTCCTCTCCCTTCTGACCCTCTCTTCCTCTTCAGAGGAGGTGCCTCCAACAGAGACCACAACCCCCATTACCAGGGTAAGGGAAAGCTGTCTCATACCTGGAAGGGCCCACATGGTCCAAATCCTCAGTGGGCCGGGAAGACACCAATGAGTCCTGAAATGAAGCCTGGAAATGCTAACGATGAAGCCCCGGTCAGAGGTTAAGCTGACAAGTAACAATAAGTCACCAGCAGCAAGTTATCTCCAAAATTTCTGAGATCTTCTGATCCTGGCTGAAGCAGTAATGAACAGTGCAGGTACCCCAGGGAAGTGTATTGAATGTAGGAGAGTCAGGACAAGCCCCCCATTTTCATTGACCCATTCAGTATATCATCCCTTCTCACAACTGGAATTGATTCTTTAACCATTAGTGCTACCCCACTACCTCCTTTTTTATCTCCTACTCTATCGTATCTGAAGACTCTATTACCAGGGATATTAAGCTGCCAGTTTTGTCCCTCCTTTAGCCAGGTCTCCATTGTAGCAGTGACATCCTGCTGCCATGTGTCTACCCGTGCCCTTAACTCATCTACCTTGTTTGTAATACTCCTTGCATTGAAGTATAAACAGTTTAACCCCGTCAATTTCCCTTGCTGGACACTTTGTAAACTTTGCTTCTCCTGTAACTCCATGTCTATCACAACGTCCCTAGCTAATGTTCTACCTCCATTTTTCTGATCTGAATCTAACCTATCTGATCCTACTCCTGGGATCCCATCCCCCTGCCACACTAGTTTAAATACTCCACAACAGAAGTAGCAAAAGCCCCCGCAAGGACACTGGTCCCAGCAGCCCGTCCGGTTTGTACAGCTCCCATCTTCCCCAGAATCGGTCCCAGTGCCTCAAGAATCTGAATCTCTCCCGGCTACACCGTCTCTCCAGCCACGTGTTCATTTGGTCTATCCTCTTATTCCTGCTCTCACTAGCCCGTGGAACTGGGAGTAATCCTGAGATTACTACATTTGAGGTCCTGCATTTTAATTTATCTCCTAACTTCCTGTACTGAGCTTGCAGGTCCTCATCCCTTCGTTTACCTATGTCGTTGGTACCAATGTGTCCCACGACCACTGGCTGTTTACCTTCCCTCCCCAGAATGTCCTGCAGCCGCTCCGTGACATCCTGGACCCTGGCACCAGGGAGGCAACATACCATCCTTGATTCATGTTTGCAGCCACAGAAGCGTCTGTCTGTGCCCCTAACTATTGAATCCCCTATCGCTATAGCCCTGCCACTTGTTTTCCTCCCGCCCCTCTGAGCAGCAGAGCCACCCACGGTGCCGTGAACTTGGCATTTGCTGCTTTCCCCTGAGAGGCCATCCCCCCCAACAGTATCCAAAGCGGTATATCTGTTAGAGAGAGGGATGACCACAGGGGACCCCTGCACTACCTTCCTGAGTCTTTTACTGTTCCTGATGGTCACCCATTCCCTTTCTGCCTGTGTAATCTTCACCTGCGGTGTGACCACCTCGCTAAACGTGCTATCCACGACTTGCTCAGCATCACGGATGCTCTACAATGAGTCCACCTGCAGCTCCAGCTCCGAAATCCGGTTAGCTAGAAGCTGCATTTGGACACACCTTCTGCACACATGGTCACCAGGGACGCTGGAAGCATCCCTCATTTCCCACATCCTGCAGGAGGACATGTCACGGGTCTAAGTTCTCCTGCCATGACATCCCTCTCAATTAAGCTAGTTAATCCCTTAAAAAAAATACGCTATTGGGGCCTTATTTATGTTAGCTAGGAACCTTGTTTCTTGACTAATTATACTTGTACAGCACTACTCTAAACTTTAAAAAATTTTTTTTTAGCTCCTATCTCAGTATTAAGTAGTGAATTACTTTAATAGATTGAAAAAGAAACTCACCAGGATTTACTCACCAATCAGCTGCTTTTTTAAAAATCTACTTTCAGAAGAGTGTCCCTCACATGTCTGGTGCACTCCTAAAGGTACTGCCTCTCCCTCTCTCTCTCTTTTTTTTGGTTTGAGGGGGAGGGAGGGATGGAAACACTATAGCAATGTAATGTTTGGGGCTATTTCATTCTTTGACAATGGCTCCTCCTTGATCCCCTTCTGAGTTGCAGTGACAGCGCTGACTTCTCCCAGAATGCTTCTCAGTCGCTTCTCACTACCGCCCTCTGTTGGATGCTCTTCCTCCTGTTGAGGGCAGGGGTCCTTCTCCTCGATCCCCTTCTGAGTTGCGGTGACAACGCTGACTTCTCCCAGAATACTTCTCAGGCACTTCTCACTACCGCCCTCTGTTGGTTGCTCTTCCTCCTGTTGAGGGCAGGGGTCCTTCTCCTCGATCCCCTTCTGAGTTGCAGTGACAGCGCTGACTTCTTCCAGAATGCTTCTCAGGCACTTCTCATTTTAACTTGTGTTAGTTCTTAATTATTTAAGCATTTATTTTACCTGATTTCTTTTTGTTTTTTTAAAAAATATTTTAACCAGTCTGTTTCGCATTTTCTACCCCACCCCCGACTATCACACCACACCAACTCAACTATACCCCCCCAGTGGACTACCTACCACTCTCACACACTCATTCACCCAGCCGCTCATCCACTCACCCCCACCTGCTCATCCACACACCCACCTGCTCAGTTTGAGAGTAAGAAACTTGGGTCGGAAACAACTGTGCTAAACTTAAATAAGGAATAGAGGCAGAGTTGGCTGGATGGACTGTGAAAGCAGTTTAGCAGAAAAAATGGTTGACAACCAATAGCAGACATTTAAGAAGGAAGATCTCTGAAGGCCGTGAGGCATGTTAGTGGGGTAGTGAAAAAGTCATATGGGACACATGCCTTTATCAATCAAGGCATAGATTACAATAGTAGGGAGGTCATGTTGGAGTTGTATAGAACCTTGGTGAGGCCACAGCTGGAGTACAGTGTGCAGTTCTGGTCGTCACATTATAGGAAGGATGTGATTGCACTGGAGGGGGTGCAGAGGAGATTCACCAGGATGTTGCCTGGGATGAAACATTTAAGTTATGAAGGGAGGTTGGATAGACTTGGGTTGTTTTCGTTGGAGCAGAGAAGACTGAGGGGCGACCTGATCGAGGTGTACAAGATTATGAGGGGCATGGACAGGGTGGATAGGGAGCAGCTGTTCCCCTTAGTTGAAGGGTCAGTCACAAGGAGGCATAAGTTTAAGGTGAGGGGCAGGAGGTTTAGGGGGGATGTGAGGAAAAACATTTTTACCCAGAGGGTGGTGACTGTCTGGAATGCACTGTCTGGGAGGGTGGTGGAGGCGGGTTGCCTCACATCCTTTAAAAAGTATCTGGATGAGCACTTGGCACGTCATAATATTCAAGGCTATGGGCCAAGTGCTGGTAAATGGGATTAGGTAGGTAGGTCAGGTGTTTCTCATGTGTCGGTGCAGACTCGATGGGCTGAAGGGCCTCTTCTGCACTGTGTGATTCTGAGATTCTGTGAAGGGGATAAACCAACCATGGTTAACCAAGGAAGTTAAGGACAGTATCAAACTGAAAGAAAAAACATACAATGTGGCAAAGATTAGTGGTAAGCCTGGGGATTGGGAAAGTTTTAAAAACCAACAAAAGATGACCAAAAGAAATACAGAGGGAGAAAATAAACTTTGAGGGTAAACTAAGAAGTAATATAAAAATGGACAGTAAGAGCTTCTTTAAATAGTTAAAAAGGAAGAGAGAGGTCAAAGTGAACATAGGCCCCTTAGAGAATGAGGCCAGGGAAGTAATAATGGGGAACCAGGAAATGGCAGAGGAGTTGAATATATACTTTGCTTCAGTCTTCATGGTAGAAGACACTAATAGCATTCCAAAAATACTAAATAATCAAGGGACAAAGTGGGGGGGGGTGGGGGAAGGAAATAAATATAATAACTATCACTAGAGAAAAAGTACTAGGGAGAATAATTGGGCTAAAGGCCGATAAGTCCCCTGGACCTGATTGGTTGCATCCGAGGATATTAAAGGAAGTAGCTACAGAGATAGTGGATGCATTAGTAATAACCTTCCAAGAATCTTTAGATTCTGCGAAAGACCCAGAGGTTTGGAGAACAGCCAATGTAACACCCTTATTCAAAATGAGAGGGTAAAAAGCAGGTAACTATAGGCCAGTTAACTTAACATCTGTTATTGAGAAAATGTTAGACTCTATTATAAAAGAGGTAATAGCAGAGTATACAGAAATACATAGGGCAGAATTTAGCCCTCGATGGGGGGCGGGCCCCAGTGGCTCGGAGGTGGGTGGGCAGCCAATCCCTGCCGCCGAAACAGGCCCCGCCGCCATTTTGAGTGGGCGGGCCAATTAAGGCCCGCCCAATGGGCTGCCCGACGGGAAGCGCTATGTGCTTCCTGTGCGGGCGGGGGGTGGATTCCCCAACTGTCAGAGTGTGCTCTTTCACACATGCGCACAAAAGAGCGCACTGCTCCCTGAGGCTAAGGGCTGCCTCAGGGAGAGCACTGAAAGTGTTTTAAATATCAAAAATAGAGAAATCAAAAAATTATTAACATGTCCCCCTCATGTGACAATGTCACACGGGATGGGACATGTTAGTAAGTATCACAGAAACTTTATTAAAGTTTTTTAAAACCGACATGAAACCTCATCCTGCCAGTGGATGAGGTTTCATGTTTTTTCAGAAGCCCACTGGGGCTCCTGGCCTGCCCACCAGCCTTAAGGTTGGACGGGCAGGGCCTTTAATTGATTTAACTACCCTGTCAATGGCCTCAATTGGCCATTGACAGGTCGGCGGGCAGACAGCTGATCTCGCTGTGTCCCCCACCTTCCTGAATATTTAAATGGGGCGGGATGACATCAGGGGTTCCCCCGAGAGCATCCTGCATCATTTCCGTGTCGGCGAGCGGGCCCTGCCCCCAAATTGCCGACAGAAAATTTCTGCCCATAATCTAATCAAGCAGATTCAGCATGACTTCATGAAAGGGAAATCATGCCTAACAAATTTATTAGAATTCTGTGAGGAGGTAACAAGTAGGATAGATAAAGGGGAACCAGTAGACATAATATATTTGGATTTTCAAAAGGTGTTCGATAAGGTACTTAATAAGATAAGAGTCCATGGTGTTGGGGGCAGTATATTAGCATGGATAGAGGATTGGCTAACTAATAGAAAACAGAGAGTTGGGATAAGGGGGGCATTTTCGAGATGGCAACCTATAACTAGTGGAGTGCCACAGGGATCACTGCTGGGACCTCAATTATTTACGATACATATTAATGACTTGGGTGAGGGAAGTGAATGCACTATCGCCAAGTTTACGGTTGATGCAAAAATAGGTGGGAGGGCGAGTGGTGAGAATGGCACAAAGAGTCTACAGTGGGATATAGACAGGTTAAGTGATTGGGCAAAAACATGGCAGATGGAATATAATGTGGGAAAATGTGAGGTTATGCACTTTGGCAGGAAGAATAGTGGAGCTGAATATTATTTACATTGAGAAAGACTGCAGAAGGCTGCAGCACAGAAGGATTTGGGAGTCCTTGTGCATGAATCCCAAAAAGCTAACATACAAGTTCAACAGATAATAGGGAAGGCAAATGGAGTGTTGGCTTTTATGTCAAAGGAAATGGAGTATAAACAAAGGGAAGTCTTGCTAAAATTATACAAGGCACTAGTTAGATCACACCAAGATTACTATGAACAATTTTGGTGTCCTTATCTAAGGAAAGATATATTGGCAATGGAGGCAGTCCAGAGGAGGTTCACTACGTTGATCCTGGGTATGGAGGGATATTCTTATGAGGAGAGGTTGAGTAGTTTGGGCCTGTGCTTATTGGAGTTTAGAAGAATGAGAGGCGACCTTATTGAAACATGTAAGATTCTTAGGGGGCTTGACAGGGTAGATGCTGAGAGGTTGTTACCCTTTGTGGGAGAGTATAGAACCAGAGGGCATAATCTCAGAGTATGGTGGCGCCCACTTAAAACCGAGATAAGGAGGAATTTCTTCTCTCAGAGGGTAGTCAGTCTGAGGAATTCTTTACCGCAGAGGGCTGTAGAGGTTGGGTCTTTAAGTATGTTCAAGGCTGAGATAATCAGTAAGGGAATCAAGGGTTGTGGGGGGAAGGCAGGAAAGTGGAGTTGAGGATTATCAGATCAGCCATGATCTCATTGAATGGCAGAGCAGACTTGATGGGCCAAATGGCCTACTTCTGCTCCTATGTCTTATGCTCTTATGGGCTTATAGTCATCCACTTACCCCCATCCGCTCATCAACACCCCCACCCACTCATCCATTCATCCCCACTCACTCATCCACTCACACCCACCCCCTCATCCACTTACACCTACCCGCTCATCCACTCACACCCACCCCCTCATCCACACACCCACCCACTCATCCACTCACCCACCCCCTCATCCACTCACCCACCCACTCATCCACTCACCCAGCTGCTCATCCACTCAACCCTTCCCACATATTCACTCACCCCCACCTGCTCATCCACCCACCGGTCACCCACTCATCCACACACCCTACCCATTCACCCACTCACCCCCCCACCCACTTATCCGCTCACCCCCACCCACTCATCCACTCACCCCCACCTGCTCATCCACTCACCCCACCTGCTCATCCACTCACACCCACCCTCTCATCCACTCACCCCCACCTTCTCATCCACTCACCCCCACCTTCTCATCCACTCACCCCCACCTTCTCATCCACTCACCCCCACCCACTTATCCACTCACCCCCATCCACTCATCCACTCACCCAGCCGCTCATCCACTCACCCCCACCCGCTCATCCACTCACCCCCACCCACTCATCCACTCATCCCACCCGCTCATCCACCCACTCCCACCCACTCATCCACTCACCGCACCCGTTCATCTACTCACCCCCACCCACTCATCCACTCACCCCCACCCACTCATCCACCCACCCCCACCCACTCATCCACTCACTCCACCCACTCATCCACTCATCCCCACCCACTCATCCACTCACACCCACCCACTCATCCACTCACCCCCACCTTCTCATCCACTCACTCCACCCACTCATCCACCCACCCCCACCCACTCATCCACTCACTCCACCCACTCATCCACTCATCCCCACCTGCTCATCCACTCATCCCCACCTGCTCATCCACTCACCCCCACCCACTCATCCACTCACTCCACCCACTCATCCACTCACTCCACCCACTCATCCACTCACTCCACCCACTCATCCACCCACCCCCACCCACTCATCCACTCACTCCACCCACTCATCCACTCATCCCCACCTGCTCATCCACTCATCCCCACCTGCTCATCCACTCACCCCCACCCACTCATCCACTCACTCCACCCACTCATCCACTCACTCTACCCACTCATCCACTCACTCCACCCACTCATTCACTCATCCCCACCCGCTCATCCACTCATCCCCACCCGCTCATCCACTCACCCCCACCCGCTCATCCACTCACACCCACCCACTCATCCACTCACCCCCACCCGCTCATCCACTCACCCCTACCCACTCATCCACTCACCCCCACCCACTCATCCACTCAGCCCACCCGCTCATCCACTCAGCCCACCCGCTCATCCATTCACTCCACCCACTCATCCACTCATCCCCACCCGCTCATCCACTCACCCCCACCCACTCATCCACTCACCCCCACCCACTCATCTACTCACCCCCACCCACTCATCCACTCATCCCCACCCACTCGCCCATTCACGCACAGAAAGACATGAGTCCTTTAAAAATTTAACTGAACGTGACAGCTAATGTCGTAAACAGGTCCTCTCTTCATCCATCTTCTCCCACGCTTGATGCTTTTCCGCAGGAATGGATGCATTGAGCCATCGCTGCTTCAGCCAGAATCAGAAACCTGCCCTAAATTACGCAATACGATCAAGCTGCAGAAATCTTCATGGGCAGCATCAAAGCTGACTGGACAATCTGGGCCATAATATTTTGCATAACAGAGATCTGAAATTTAGTCATGTATTTTTCTTAAAGAGGTTCTCATTGTTACTTCTTCAGGTATTTAAAGGAGGATTTTCCGTCAATAGTAGGTCCTTCAAATCTGACCTTCCCTATGTAATTTCACGCTTCCCCACATTATACTCTATCTGCCACTTTCTTGCCCAATCACTTAACTGGTCTAAACCCTTTTGCATCTTCTCTATGTCCTCCCCATAGCTTTCTTTCCCACCTAGCTTTGTATCATTAGAAAACTTGGATATATTAAACTTAGTTTCCTCACCCAGTTCGTTGATATAAATTGTAAATGACTGAGTCCTAAGCACTCGACTAGTCACAGCGCCCCCAACCCAAAAATGACACATTCACTCCTAAACCTTGTATTTTCTCAGTTAGCCAGTCCTCACTCCACTATAATATAGTAACCACTATCCCATGAGCCCTAATCTTGTGTAATGATCTATTGTGTGGCACCTGAAAGAATGCCTTCTGAAACTCCAAATATACACTACATCCACTAAATCACCTTTATGTACTCCACTAGTGCTAAACCCGAAATAATTCTAATAGTTTTGTCAAACATGTTTCCTTTTCATAAAACCACATTGACGCTGCCTAAGCATAATATGGTTTTTCAAGTACCCTGTTACCACATCCTAAATATTAGATTGTAGCATTTTTCTCACTGCTGACATAGGAACATAGGAACATGAATAGGCATTGAGGCTTTCCAACAGAGATCCAACAGAGGGCGCTGGTGAGAAGTGACTGAAGCATTCTGGGAGAAGTCATCGCAGCCACCGCGACTCAGGAGGGAACCGAGGAGGACGCACTGACAAAGAACGGAATAGCCCCAAACATTACATTGCTGTAGTGTTTACATCCCTCCCTCCTCCTCAAACCTAAAGAAAAGAGAGAGAGGAAGAGTCAATCCCTTCAGGAGTGCACCAGACCTGCGAGGGACACCCTTTTGAAAGTGGATTTTAAAGAAAAAGCAGCTGATTGGTGAGTAATCTTGGGAGCCGACTCGGAGGGAGGAGCAGCGGAGCGGTGAATATAAATCTAGCTTACCTCGGGGATTCACGGCCTTGTCTCGAGGGAGCAGACTCGGGGGGGAGGAGCACCGGTGCGGTGAGTATAAATCTAGCTTACCTCGGGGATTCGCAGCCTTGTCTCTAGGGAGCAGACTCAGATGGAGGAGCACCGGTGCGGTGCCCTCGGGGCACAGAGTAACTGAAGCCAAAACTGAAAAAGTGACATCACAGGAAAGCTGTGACCTGATTGGTTGGTAGGAAATCTGCACCAAATTTGAAATAAAAACACTGCAAAGCTAATTAATAAATTAATTATGTAAGTAGAGATGGCTGGGCAGGTGATGTGCTGTAGCTGTATGATATGGGAGCTGGCAGACCCCATTGCGAGCCGCTGTGACCACATCTGCAGCAAGTGTTGGTTGCTGGAGGAACGCCGGCTCAGATTAAATCGATAGCAAGAAATGATGTAGGGTCAGATGATGTAGAATCTGTGTGTGTAGAGTTGAGGAAGCGCAAAGGTAAAAAAACCATAATGGGAGTTATGTACAGGCCTCCGAACAGTAGTAAGGATGTGCACAAGACACACCAGGAGATAGAAAAGGTGTGTAAGAAAGGCAAGATTACAGTGATCATGGGGGATTTCAATATGCAGGTAGACTGGCAAAATCAGATTGGTAGTGGATCCCGTGAAAAGGAATTTGTGGAATGTCTATGAGATGGCTTTTTGGAGCAGCTTATGGTGGAGCCCACTAGGGAACAGGCAATTCTAGATTTAGTGATGTGTAATGAGGCAGATTTGATAAGGGAGCTTAAGGTGAAGGAACCCTTAGGAGGAAGTGACCATAATATGGTAAAATTTACCCTGCAATTTGAGAGGAAAAAGCTGGAATCAGATGTAACAATATTACAGTTGAATAAAGGCAACTACAGAGGCATGAGGGTGCAGCTGGCCAGAATTGATTGGGAGATGAGCCTAGCAGGAAAGACAGTGGAACAGCAATGGCAGGAGTTTCTGGGAGTAATTTGGGAGACACAGCAAAAATTCATCCCTAGGAAGAAGAAGCATACTAAAGGGAGGACGAGGCAACCATGGCTGACAAGGGAAGTCAGGGACAGTATAAAAGCTAAAAAGAAAGCATACAATGCGGTGAAGAGCAGTGGGAAACCAGGGGATTGGGAAGTGTACAAAGACCAACAGAGGACAACTAAAAAAGAAATAAGGAGGAAGAAGATTAAATATGAGGGTAAACTAGCCAGTAATATAAAAGAAGATTGCAAGAGTTTTTTTAGATATATAATGGTAAGAGAGAGAGGCAAAAGTGGACATTGGGCCGCTGGAAAATGACACTGGAGAAGTAGTAGTGGGGAACAAAGAAATGGCGGAGGAACTGAATAGGTACTTTGCGTCAGTCTTCACGGTGGAAGACATGAGTGACATCCCCAAAGCTCAAAAGAGTCGGGGGGGCAGAGGTGAGTATGGTGGCCATTACCAAGGAGAAGGTGTTAGGAAAACTGAAAGGTCTGAAGATGGATAAATCACCTGGACCAGATGGATTACACCCCAGAGTTCTGAAGGAGATAGCTGAAGAGATAGTGGAGGCATTAGTGGTGATCTTTCAGGAATCACTGGAGTCAGGGAGGGTCCCAGAGGACTGGAAAATCGCTAATGTAACCCCCCTGTTTAAGAAGGGAGTGAGGCAAAAGACGGGAAATTACAGGCCAATTAGCCTGACCTCGGTCGTTGGTAAGATTTTAGAGTCCATTATTAAGGATGAGATTTCAGAATACTTGGAAATGCATGGTAAAATCGGGCAAAGTCAGCATAGCTTCATCAAGGGGAGGTCATGCCTGACAAATCTGTTAGAATTCTTTGAGGAGGTAACGAGTAGGTTAGACAAAGGAGAGCCAATGGATGTTATCTACTTAGACTTCCAAAAGGCCTTTGACAAGGTGCCGCACAGGAGGCTGCTCAGTAAGATAGGAGCCCATGGTGTTCGAGGCAAGGTACTAGCATGGATAGAATATTGGCTGTCTGGCAGGAGGCAGAGAGTGGGGATAAGGGGGTCCTTCTCAGGATGGTGGCCGGTGACTAGTGGAGTTCCGTAGGGGTCAGTGTTGGGACCACAACTTTTCACTTAATACATTAATGATCTAGATGAAGGAACTGAGGGCATCCTAGCTAAGTTTGCAGATGATACAAAGATAGGTAGAGGGACAGGTAGTATTGAGGAGGCGGGGAGGCTGCAGAAGGATTTGGACAGGTTAGGAGAATGGGCAAAGAAGTGGCAGATGGAATACAATGTATGGAAGTGTGAGGTCATGCGCTTTGGTAGGAAGAATAGAGGCATGGACTATTTTCTAAATGGGGAGAGATTTCAGAAATCTGGAGTGCAAAGGGACTTGGGAGTCCTGGTCCAGGATTCTCTTAAGGTTAACTTGCAGGTTGACGTGGTAGTTAGGAAGGCAAATGCAATGTTGGCATTTATTTCGAGAGGACTAGAATATAAAAGCAGGGATGTGCTGCTGAGGCTTTATAAGGCTCTGGTCAGACCACATTTAGAATATTGTGAGCAATTTTGGGCCCCATGTCTCAGGAAGGATGTGCTGGCCCTGGAGAGGGTCCAGAGGAAGTTCACGACAATGATCCCAGGAATGAAAAGCTTAACATATGAGGAACGTTTGAGGACTCTGGGTCTATACTCGATGAAGTTTAGAAGGATGAGGGGGGATCTGATTGAAACTTACAGAATACTGAAAGGCCCGGATAGAGTGGACATGGGGAAGATGTTTCCATTAGTAGGAGAGACTAGGACCCGAGGACACAGCCTCAGAGTAAAGGGTAGAACTGAGATGAGGAGAAACTTCTTTAGCCAGAGAGTGGTTAATCTATGGAATTCATTGCCACAGAAGGCTATGGAGGCCAGGTCATTGAGTGTATTTAAGACCGAGATAGATAGATTCTTGATTGGTAAGGGGATCAAAGGTTAGGGGGAGATGGCGGGAGAATGGGGTTGAGAAACTTATCAGCCATGATTGAATGGCAGATCAGACTCGATGGGCCGATTGGCCTAATTTCTGCTCCTATGTCTTATGAGTCTTATGGTCTTATGGTCTTTCAAGCCTGTTCCACCTTCAATGAGATCATGGTTGACCTGCGATCTAACTTTTTATACCTTCTCCCTTAATGCCTTTGAAAACAAAAATCTATCAATCTCAGATTTAAAATTTTAGCATGAATTGCTGTTTGCAAAAGAGAGTTCCAAATTCTCACCACATTGTGTGTGTAGAAGTGTCTCTAATTTCACTGCTGAAACAACTACCTTGAATTTTTAGATTCTGTCTTCTCATTATAGCCAACCAGCAAAATATCTTCTCTATCGACCCTATCTGCTCTCCTTAATATCTTGAACACTTTGGTCAAATCACCAGCTAATCTTTTTAAATTCCAGGGAATACAACCCCAGTTTTTGTAATCTCACCCTATAGTTTAAGCCTCAGAATACAGGTATCATCACGGTGAATCAACATCATAGTCCTTCCAGTGCCAGCATATTTTTCCTAAGGTGTGGTGCCCAGGCTGCTCCCAGTACTCCAGGTCTAGTTAACCAGAGCTTTGTATTGCTGTAGCATAACTTCTACCCTTATTGCTCTCGATTTAAGGGCCAGTATTCCATTAACTCACCTTCTGACTCCCTGGAGCCTGTCCACCATCTACAATGCCCAAGTCAGGAATGTGATGGAATACTCTCCACTTACTTGGATGAGTGTGACTCCAATGAGATCAAGAAACTGGCATTATTCAGAACAAACAAGCCCACTTTATTGGCACCCCATTTACCATATTAAATGTTCACACTCTTTACCATGCCATGAGTACCATCTACAAGGTACTCTGCAGCAACTTGCCAAGGTTCCTTCAACTGTTCCTTCCAAACCTGCAACCTCTACTGCCCAGAAGAACAAGAGCAGCAGGCACAAGGGAACACCACCACCTGCAAGTTTGCCTCGAGGTCACACTTGGAAATATATCACCATTCCTTCATCATTGCTGAGTTAAAATATTGGTGCTCTCTACCTAGCAATTCTGAGGATGTACTTGCATCATATAAACCGCAGCAGTTCAGAAAGGCAGCTCACCACCATACACTCAAGTGCAATTCAGGATGGGGGATAAATGCTGGTTTTGCCAGCGATCCCACGTCCCATGAATGAATTTAAAAAAAGAACTCCGTTGGCCTTTTCAATCACTTTCTGTAATTGTTCATGATATTTTAATGATCTTTGTATCTGGTCTGTTTCTCACTTTTCACCAATTAGAGAGTGAGTAGTTCTTTCCTTTTGAGGTCCAAAGTGGGCAATCTGACATTCACCTACATTAAAATTCATTTTATATCTCTTTCCAATTGTATGCTTCCATCTAAACTGCTTACAATGTTGTCTATCTTTGTATCATCAGCAAACCTGGATAAGTGACTTTCCATCCGATCATCTATGTCATTAATAAATATAGTAACCAGTTGAGGTCCCAACACAGATTCTTGCTGGACAGCAGTAGTCATTTTTACCAATGAGAGTGTTAAGGAAATAATTTAAATTTAATGGAGAAATTAAGTTGTGAATTGAATTAATAAGCAAAAAGTTAAAGAACACTGCACAGCATTTGAATCATTGCCAAAAAGCCAGTCACTACAGAAATGTGGGAACTCATAACAAGTCCTTAAATTGTTTTACTTTTGGAAGGCAGCCAACCAGCCAGCCACCTGCATTTTCCATTCACATAAGCATGAACTCTATTGTTGATAAAGATTTATTAATACCTTATTTTTGTAGGGAGCAATTCACAATGAAAGCTTGTTTGAGTTCAGCTAGAAGTGCCTTAAAAGGACAGCATAGTTACGGACACAATCAGTCAGCCATCTTGGGGCACAAGGGTCAAGTTCTTAATTTTAGAATTCCCCTAGGTTAAGACAAAGGCGCTTAATATCATTAAGAAACTATACTGGGTTGTAAGTATAACCTCTTTAATCAATATTTGTTTGCATATCCCAACTGTTTATTAAGGCGGTTTAAAAATTGTATGTTATCTTAAGTAGAATTGCCATGTTGTATCTTGCTTTAACTACCATTTATGCTATAATAAAATCTTCATGTATAAAATGTAATCTATAATTTTTTTTTACAATAAATATTCATAAACAAATATAAAAGAGTTGTAATCCCATACTCATATCCTTATGGGCCCACATATAATAACAATATCCTAGAATTCTAAGTTAGGATTCTAAGTGCTGATATTGGTAAACTTAACAAGAGATAATTCTACTATAAAATATCTTAAGGCCTGTTCTATCCTAAGATAACTTTGCTAGTTTGGAAACTCCTAGGAGGAAGGACATTTCATTCAGGACCCAGTCTATAGCTGGTTAAGATGACTAAGTTCCTTTAATGACCTGAAATTTCTTTTAGTTGAGGTTTTAAGTTAACAATAAGTTCAAAGGAATAAGTTTACCTTGCTGGGGCAGTGACGGGGGTGGGGGGGACGGGTGGTGGGTGTGGGGTGGGGCTAATTGGTGGTGGTAAAGATAATGGAATCACTAGCAAGAATACATGCCCATTATCCCTACCTTCTGTTCCCTGCTCCTCAGCC
Organism: Cetorhinus maximus; assembly: GCF_964194155.1. NCBI lineage: Eukaryota > Metazoa > Chordata > Chondrichthyes > Lamniformes > Cetorhinidae > Cetorhinus > Cetorhinus maximus. The sequence continues at coordinate 27,010,121 of NC_135902.1, read as the reverse complement.
AATTTCCTAGGTAAGGGATGTGCCTTCAGTTCCATGAGCTTCAACTTGAGTTAACAGCACAAAGAGAATTAAACAAGGCCAGCTTGGTGAGCAGGTGTGGGATGGGATGTGAGCTTGAGAGTTTTGGACAAGAGATCAGAAATAGAAGAGATCAGATGGGGGAAAATGCGAGGCAGGCTAAGTCAGACTAAGAGTGCAAGGGTGGAATATTATCCCCCAACCCCACCACCACAGTTGAGGCAGGCCTTTTAGTCAGGGGTGGGGCAGGGTCATTACTGCTGTGTGCAGTTCTGTCTCAAGTGTGTAACTGCCTGGAGCTTGGCAAATAAGGTGGGTGAGCTGCAGGCAGACGTAGCCACATGGGGTTATGGCAATAGTGAAGGCCTGACTCAGACAAGGGGAGGAATGAGCACCTAATATTCCGAGCTACAATGTATTCAGGAAAGATATGGAAGGGAAAAAAGGTGGGGTGGCAGTATTAAGCTATCTTACTGCTACAGTACTAAATGTTACAGGTACTTAAGGGTTCAAAGATAGAATCTGTTTGGTTACAACTATGAACGACATAAGCAGAAAGAGGGAAGTGGTCCTGGAGTCAGAATTTAGGGAGCCAGGTAAGAAATTAGCAAACAGGACCTCAGAAGTAGTACCATAAAACCATAGAAAAGTTATGGTGTAGAAAGAGGCCATTCAGCCCATCACATCTGTGCCAGCCATAAAAAGAGAGAAAAGCTAGCCACTCATTCTTAAGCCCACTTTCCAGCACCTGGTCTGTAGCCTTTTAAATGAGTTGAGTGTTTCAGCCTCAACCACCAGCTTAGGCAGTGAATTCCAGATGCCCACCAGCCTCTGGGTGAAAAAGTTTTTCCTCATGACCCCTCTAATCCTTCCACCAATCACCTTTAATCTATGACTCCTGATAATTGACCCCTCAGCTAGGGGAAACAAATCTTTCCCATCTACCCTATCTAGGCCCCTCATAATTTTGTACACCTCAATTAGGTCACCCCTCAGCCTTGACTCTTTTAAGGAAATCAACTCCAGCCTATCCAAACTTTCTTCATAGCTGCAATTTTCCAGCCCTGGCAACATTCTTGTAAATCTCCTCTGCACTCTCTCCAGAGCAATTATGTCCTTCCTGTAATGTGGTGACCAGAACCGTACACAAAATTCCAGCTGTGGCCTAACTAGTGTTTTATACAGTTCCAGTAGTACATCCCAGCTATTGTATTCAATACCGCACCCAATAAAGGAAAGTATTCCATATGCTTTCTTTACCATCTTATCCACCTGTCCTGCCACCCTCAGGTGTCTGTGGACATGCACTCCAAGGTCTATCACTACCTCAATACCTCTCAATATCCTCCCGTGGGAGACAAGAAAGCATTGGAACAGTTATTGAGTTGGAGGCTGTGACAGGATCAAGAGAGATAAAGGTAAGTGGTATCAGTGTCGATGATGGAGCCGACAGTATAGAGGAGAGGGAACAATTTACATTGTTATCCAGCATGGGGAACAAGGGATTTTTTTGGTTTTCATCATTTTAATAGGAACGGGGTCAAGGATGAACAGAAGCTGAATCTGATGGATAAGATGAACATGAAGAGGATATGAGAGGAGATAGGAGAAAAGCTAGAGAAAGACAGAATGTCAGGTTTAGGACAGGGAGAGCTTGGGGAGGTTCAGCTCATGAAGAAGACAGAGGTAGGAAGCAGAAAATGCAGCAAACAGATGGTTTTAATTTACAGTCATAGGGGTCAATGCCTCCTTGAATTTCATTGGAAATGAGGGTGGATCAGGTCAATGAAAGGAGTTTAAGGAGATTGGTGAAAGAGCAGAAAAGAACCCAGAGGTTATCTTTGCTCTCCAGAGTGATTCTGGAGTAATAGATGGATTTAGGAGAGAAGAGGGAGGCGTGATAATGCTGGTAGGTTCACTTGATAATGAATGGTCAAACCAGTTATGCACCAGCTTTATTCAAGTCTGCACTCCTGGAACTTAAGGGAGTGGGGTCCACACTGTGCGTAACAATTGGGTTGGGAAGGCATACAAGTTTTGTTGAGAACAATGACATCACAGGACGAGGTGAGGGAATGTTTGAGCAGATCAACAGCTAGAATAACATCATGTTGAATGGAGAGCCAAAGACAGAGCATTTGGGACTTGAACACCAACAACAAGTGACTTAGGGGAGAGTTAAGTTCTGTGACACATGTAGAAAGAATTTGTGTTAGTTGCAGGTGGGAAGCTATTGGTGTAGGACATGCAAGGATGCAAGAAAGACAAGAGTAATAGACTTTCTCATCAAGAGAATAGCGAGGCCATGGGAAAAGGTAAAGCTAGCAAAATGACAATGAATACAGGTAGGGTAGAGGTTTAGAGAGGACAGGTGTGCAGTGAACTCAGAAGAAAGAGGCCAAGGGGAGCTGTGATGGAAATTGAAATCACTCAGGTGTTGCTCAGGGAGGAGAGCAGAGAAGATATTTTGGAGAGAAACTTAAGCTTGTTCTCACCCATCCCATATTCATCATTGCTATGTTAGGCAAAATGTTCAGAATAACATTAAGTTGATGTGAAATGATGGTCAATTCTGTATGATGGATTCAGATCTATTTGTTCACATATGACTCTGGGAGAGAAAAACATACTGAGCTATAGCAAGAAGGCCAACACAGAGATTGAGAAATAATTCTACCAATCTGAAATCAAATCTAATTTTAGTGAAAGGAGCTTGTATTCACGATTAACGGAGTAGACAAAATTATGGCAAATGTAATTTAAGGGGAACAAAGAAAACTTTCAATTGAAGAAAGATAAATCAGAGTATTTTTAAAATGTGAGAAATTAGGACATGTAGAGAAGCAGAGTTTTGGGTGTTCAAGTACACAAATCATTCAAAGTTATTTGACAGGCACAAAAAGCAATCAACAAGGTTCATGAAATGTTAACCTTCATCTCAAGGGGCTGGTTACAGTGCAGAGTAAATGATGCTATACAGCCTTGGTTAGACTGCATCTGGAGTACTGTGTCAGTTTTGGATACCATACCTCAAGAAGAATAGATTAGTCTTGAAAAGGTTGCTGTGCAAATCCACCAGCATAATAATGGGACACTGAAGGTTAAATGTTGAGGACAGGTTGCATAGATTCTCTTGAGTATAGAAGATTGAGGGGTATTGGTACTGAGGTGTTCAAATTGGTAAAAGGATTTGAAAGGGTAGATACAGAGGCCTGAGTTTTACCCTTGGAGGGCGTGTGTGATCAGCAGGCCCAGGACAGGTCAGGAAACAGGCGATCGGCCCATGATTGCCATTTCACACTGGCTGGCCATTAAAGGTCCAGCCAGTGTGAAACATGTCTTCCCAATGGTTGGGAAAGGCTGGGCCGGGGTGGGAACCTGTCGGGTGCCGGGTCAAATGGCGACCCGGCAGGTGGTTTAAAAATGGCACAGGCAGCTCCTTGGAAGCTGCCAGGGAAGAATCATATATTCGGCATTCCGGAGGGTGAAGCTATGTCCCCAACAGTGGCTGGAGACATCAGGCAGGAGGGCAGGTCAGGTGGGCACTTGCCCCCCCCACCCCCCACCCCGGTTTTCGGACGAGTGCCTCGCGTGCTCTTGGAGGAGGTGGCTGCCAGGATGGACACCCTAGTCCCCAGAGATGGGAGGAGGAGGCCTTCACAGCAGATAAAAAAAGCTTGGGATGAGGTGGCAGCTGAGGTCAGCAGCCATGGGTTGTGCGGCGCACATGGGCGCGGTGTCACAAAAGGTTCAATGACATACTGCGCTCGGGAAGGGTGAGTACCGTGTTGGCATGGATCAGTGTGGTAAAGTGTTAAGGTCTGGCCATCCTCCACTGTGGAGCTCAGGGGTGTTAGAGTCTGAGCGCCAACCGTCAATCACGCCAGAGCTGGCTAAGGGGGTGAGCCCTGGCTGCTTGGATTGAGTGCCTTGTGGCTCGAGGGCCACGACTCAGATGTCCAAGCTGTCCCTCAGCTGGGGTTGGCCAGGCTGCAATGGCACTGAAGGCAGAGATTAGACTAATCAATGCTCCTCTGTCCTTTCAGGAGAGGATGAGCCATAACAACATTGAGAGGTCACGGACAGGCGGAGGACCCCAAACCTCCTAATAACGATCAGATTTGAGCAGGACACCTTGGATCTGGAGATCCGCCACACACCTCGTTCAGCTGGTGGTGGAGAGGCTGGGGTGTCAGACGAAGGTAAGAGTGCAGAGCACTGAGGTGAGAGTTTCAGATGGTGCAAACATTCTTCTGTAGTCACTTTTTTTTCTCTTTTCTTTCCATCATCCTTCAATCCCTTCTCATTCTCTCACTCCACATGGTCAAAATCCTCTGGGGGCCTTGGAGACACAAATGAGTCCTGAAATGAAGCCTAGAAATGCTAAAAATGAAGCTCAGAACTGAGATGAAGCTGTCAAATTTAAATAAGCAACCAGCAGCAAACTATCTCCTGAACTCCTCACTACTCACAATGGCAATGCTGCTGACCCTGTTTATCCTACCCTTGGATGAGGTTTTGCAAAATGTGGGCTGCCTGCCTGCCCATTTTGCCCATGTGACGAGCGCGAAATCTCACAGTTGACATAAAACCTGGATCAATTTGGTTTTTAATGGCCTTAAGTAGCCTTTTAATTGATGGCGGGCACGGCTCCGACACCCGCACATGCTCGCCAACCTGAAGATGGCTCGCATGCAGGATGACGTCGGGAAGCTCGCCCGACATCTTCTCGCGCCATTTTACACCCGATTGGGACGGGCACGCGCCCACCCTTGAGGCGTAAAATTCTGCCCAGAGAAATTGTTTCTTCTAGAGGTGGAATCAAGAACAAGAGGACAAGTTGGAGGCAGCTGTTCATGAGAGACATCGTGAAGCACTTTTCCACGTGAAACAAAATATGGAATTCTCAGGGACAATTGGAGCTTCAAGACTGAGATCAATAGATTTTTATTAACTAATGGTACCAAGAGAGATGGATAAATGGAGTAAGGTCCAGTGTCATGAAAATACAGCTGTAGTGCACTAAATATCAAACTGTTCACAGCCTTCGAGTGATCCCGCAACCCCAGTGAAGTTCCTCAGGCAGAGAGAGAGCTGGCATTTTGGCTACAGAGTACACCAAACACTTGAACATGTAAAACAAAAACAGAATTACCTGGAAAAACTCAGCAGGTCTGGCAGCATCGGTGGAGAAGAAATACTTTTTAACATTCGTTTTAATCCAATTGAATAAAACAGTCCGTGGAATAAATATAGGTCATAAAATTCAGCTCTGTAGCACTGGTTATGGCTGCTAGCTTAGGTGAAAGTGGTGGCCAATTTCATGTTGTTGAGGGCAACAGCATGGGCAATACCAGTATGCAGATTGTAATGCCAGTCAGCAGCCAATGCTAATTTGATACCTGACCAGTCATTTTCAACCTCGCCACTTTAGTTATCACCCTCTCTCAAACACCCACAAGTGAACCCCTCCAATGCTTCATCGTCCAACTCACAGGCTGGTTGCATATTACTATCTACATGTGTCCTCAACTCCTTGTCCCCCACAAAGAGAACCTACCGGCAAATTGAGGTTCTTTTCCTCCTCTACCCCCACAAAAGTCACATCAACAGGGTTTGTGAAAGTACTGAGTGTTTAAAGGAGTTCAGAAAGGTTGGTAAAGTCCACAGGGAGTAGCACTGGACATTGGGAAGTGTTCGTTGCTGCTGGAAGCTCTCCAACTCCACCGCTTGCTACCAACCTGGGACCTATAGTTGATGCCCCTCTTGGGCTGCAGCATCAGGGGGCGATGGAGCAGAGGGAGCAACAAAGGCGACAGAAAGTGCTAGAAAAACTCTTTTTTATATTTGGTAGTTGTTTCCTGGAGAATTAAGCATTATTGTGCTTTTTCAGCTAATTGATTCTTCATCTCGGCCTGAGATATGCAGAATTCATTCTGTTCTTCCTCATATCTTTTTAGTGGTACAAATTGGGATCCGAGGGAATCTTCAAATGTATGAAAATCTTCAGCAGGTTTTCTTTTTCTTTTTGGAGGTTACTGACTTCAACTTGAACTCTGTCCTGAAGCATCAGCTCTACGAGTTCCTCTTGTTGAGTCTTTACAAGTTCCTTTTTTCAAACAGCAATACTTCCTGCTTCTGATTGAGATCTCAGTAGTCTCTCAAGATTGATCTCTCTTAACCAGTTTCTTCCAAGGAGACTCGGTCCTCTGCCTGTTGTCACCATTATGGGTAGATTTGCAGACTGGCCTCCATATTGTACTGCAACCTTGCATATACCTTTCACTCATATGTTTTCACTAGTATATGTCTTTAGTCTGGCATCTGAGTTTTCCCATTTTGGTAAGTGGCCTCCTCCATTCAGATACTTAAACGTGTATTCCCCTATGACTGTCGTGGATGTGCCTGTATCGACTTCCATTCGAATGGGTTTTCTGTTAACTTCTACTGTCACGTAGATTGGCTTTGTTTTACTCATTTTTAAATTGTGCACGGAGTAAATATCTGACTCTGTTTCTTCTGGTTCCTCCATTATATAAATTTCACGGCTTCTGCCTTTTTGTTTGAACTTTAGCCTCAATCTTTCTTTACAATATCGCATAATGTGCCCATTGTGATGACAGTAGTTCTCAGTGTCTCGTGACTCAGTTTTTTTAAATTGTTGTTCATTTGTAGGCTGTCTGGTTCCAATTCTGCAGGTTATGAACGTGGTTTTTATCCATTAAGTCATTGCTTTTTGCTGGTCTGTTAATGACGGCTGTTTCCCGCCTTTCCGTGGAGCCCTGTGCTTCCACACCATTTCTAACCGGTGCCTCCCTCCTAACGTGAAGAATGGCGCCATTTTGTGCTCCCTTGATTGATTCTGAGTCCCTGACTGCGCTCTCCATTGCAAGCGCCAATTCCAGCGCTTTGCTGAAGTCTAAATTTTTTCTGACAACAACCTTTTTGGAATGGCGTCTTCATTAATCCCACACACTAATCGGTCTCTTAACATGTCATTAATAGATGTCTTGAACTCAGAGTGCCCTGTCAGTTGTTGTAAGGCTGCTACATAGCAAGCGACTGTCTGTCAGGAGTGCGACACCTCGAATTGAATTTAAAATTCTGCGATGTTACTGAGGGTTTTGGCTGAAAGTTGTTATGTTCCACAAAAGTGTCTTCTTACGTCACCAGTTGTTATGTTCCACTGCGGGGTCGCTTTGCTCGTGAGCTGGTTGCATGCTTATCTGTCGGCGGGTGAGTCGATAACAATATACTGCAGACGCAGAGACCAATATGAAATGAAGCACGTGCTATTTATTTACGCAGATGACAGAGCACTAACATGGTGTGCGCTTCTCCAACCAAACCATACTGTAGACCAACATGAACATTGTAGCCCACGCTACACAGATATTGGGTCGTACAGCCATATGAACAATCTGCTCACATTCTCTTAAAGGTGTATTACATCTCAGCTTAAAACAATTTGTATATCTGCACCTGAGCCAGCAACAGCATTTTTAGCGACTGCAATTCACCAAGGAGGTGGTCACACAAGTGTGTCATGCCTTGGCAAGTTTATAGGTGTGCCAATTCACAGTGGTCATTTGTGTACTTCACAGCCTGCCCATCATGGCACAACCATTGCCACCACAGGTTTGTTGTCCACTTCAAGAGCACAAGAACGAAGAGGAGGGAGAGAGGGGGCTGCCAGCACATTCATCTTCCATACACACCACCTGTGAGTGCGAGATCAGGCTCCAATCCTCTTGCATGAAAATCCATTCAACAGGTGCCCACCTACCAGCCCTCTATGTTGGACTATTACAGCGTCCATGTAGAGACGGACTGTTGGGGTGGGAGGTAAAAAGAACTACACAGAGTGGATAGATGGGTATAGAAAGAGATATGACTTTTATGGCGGTAGAGGAGGAAAAGAACCTCAATTTGCCAGTAGGTTCTCTTTGTGGGGGACAAGGAGTTGAGGATGCTAAATGGAAAGATAGAGACAAGGCCAATTGATTATAAGAAGAGAAAAGAGAGAGAATGAACAACTCTCTTGTTTATGTCGTTAGGCTGTTGGTTCTCTTGCTCTTGTGGAGTAGGATGGACACTGTCATTGGTTAGGAAGTTCACATAATAGAACAGCATTCTCCAACACATTATTGGTGAAGCTGTGGGAGATCCACTAGTGTTAATGAATATACAGACTGATTGCTATTTCCCAACAATGTAAACAGATTCTTAGTCAATATTTTGAGCTATGACATTACAATCATCAAATGGTTAAACATTACAAGTTCCAGATAACTTCTTCCATTCAACTGGTCAGCTAACTTTCACGGGTCTGATGTAATGATCTCAACATGCACAAGGATTCCACGCAAAATGAAATAATTTTGTAAGAATTACATTGGGTGGATGCAATTGGTGCAAAGAATCACATCTGAAGATTCATAATACAGTTTTTATTTAAGATGCTTTTTCAACTTTCTCTTATTGTCTTCCTCTTCTGTAAGCAGTGATTCTTCCACACACGCTAACAAGATTCTGAGCTACCCCAAGCAGCTATTTCTTTGCACAGACTATTTGGTCATAGGAATTGTCACTTGATATTCACATGCATGCGTGTTCCACCAGGGCTCAGTTAGCAATCTTTAGGAACCAGGTGAGGCAATTGAAATTAGTTATAGTTCCACCGCTGTTACCCCAAGCACAGCACAAAAAAAAAGGATTAAACACTATGCCTTCTCAATCCACCTGCTCAATAACACATCATGCAGTGTTCTAGCTGAATAAAGCTATGATGGTGGTGTGATAGTGTTACAGTTCACTTAGGGAATCCCTAATTGCTGTGCCAGCAAACATATTTATATGCATGTTCAAGTCTGGAATTTTGAACAGCCATGGGAGAGGTTCCAACTTTCATTGCATCACATGGCAGACTGGGAATTTCTCCCATTCTTATCACGTACCATTGGTGAGTGCTGGAAGGATTTGCAAGATGATACTCAACCTGTTTGACCGTGTAACGAATGCACCTTCCTTGGCCATTAAGTCCTGAGTTGGGGCTCAAATTTGGAGCTTCTGGCTCAGAGACAGGGACGCTACCCACTGTGCCACAAGGCCTCCTATATATGAGACCTATAACCACTCAAATTTCACTTTCATAGTTGATGATGTCTTCTAAGCTGAGGTGATTACAGCTTTCTGTCGCTGGTATGCATTATTCGCAATCATGAGGGTGAATTGTAGTAAGTCAGCTACTTTATAAATAACTCAAGTTCTCAACAACAGACTTACAGAAAAAATGTTGGCAAAGTACTCCACATGTGGATTCAAAATTGGCTTAGTTGTAGGAGACAGAGGGTGATGACAGAAGGATGCTTTAGTGACTGGAAGCCAGTGTCTGGTGGGGTAGCACAGGGATCTGTGCTCGGTCCCCTATTATTTGTCATTTATATAAACGACATAGATGACTATGTGGGAAGTAGGATTAGTAAGTTTGTGGATGACACAAAGATTGGCCGGGTGGTTAACAGTGAGGTTGAGTGTCTTGGGCTACAGGAATATATAGACGGGATGGTCAAATGGGCAGATAAGTGGCAGATGGAATTTAACCCTGAAAAGTGTGAGGTGATACACTTTGGAAGGAGTAATTTGACAAGGAAGTATTCAATGAACGGCATGGCACTAGGAAGTTCTGAGGAACAAAGGGGCCTTGGCATGTGTGTCCATAGATCTCTGAAGGCGGAGGGGCATGTTATTGGGGTGGTGAAAAAGGCATATGGGACACTTGCCTTTATCAATCGAGGCATAGATTACAAATGTAGGGAGGTCATGTTGGAGTTGTATAGAACCTTGGTGAGGCCACAGCTGGAGTACTGTGTACAGTTCTGGTCACCACATTATAGGAAGGATGTGATTGCACTGGAGGGGGTGCAGAGGAGATTCACCAGGATTTAAGTTATGAAGCGAGGTTGGATAGACTTGGGTTGTTTTCGTTGGAGCAGAGAAGACTGAGAGGTGACCTGATCGAGGTGTACAAGATTATGAGGGTTATGGACAGGGTGGATAGGGAGCAGCTGTTCCCCTTAGTTGAAGGGTCAGTCACAAGGTGGCATAAGTTTAAGGTGAGGGGCAGGAGGTTTAGGGGGGATGTGAGGAAAACTTTTTTACCAGAGGGTGGTGATGGTTTGGAATGCACTGCCTGGGAGGGTGGTGGAGGCGGGTTGCCTCACATCCTCTAAAAAGTACCTGGATGAGCACTTGGCATGTCATAACATTCAAGGCTATGGGCCAAGTACTGGTAAATGGGATTAGGTAGGTAGGTCAGGTGTTTCTCACGTGTCAGTGCAGACTCGATGGGACGAAGGGCCTCTTCTGCACTGTGATTCTGTGATTTTGTGATTCTGTGAATAACCACCCTCTGTGCCACCTGAAAGACAACCCACAGACAGCAGTTTCACTGTTTTCAGTGAAAAAATGACTCAAGTCAGGAATTGACGAGAAAAACACAGTGAACAGTCATTTCACTCATGAGGATGTTTATGTGGAAACTTTTCAACCATTCTTCAGAAACCAAATGTGAAAAGCACAAACAAAATTAAAATGGAAGATAATGCGACCAGGAAAACAGTAAATACCACGACTGAAAGGACTGGGCTGAACGGAAGCAGCACATAAAACCGATTCCCCTTTTCTGTTCTGTGCTTTACAATAAGTGTTCCTTTTCTGTTGAGAAGTCTGTTAAAAGTTTACCACAACTTGAGTGGTGGGGGAAGGATGCTTAACGATGCCTAAATCAGCTTCCGGTTTCAAAGCACCTTTCACTTCAGCTAAGCTGTAGAAAGCTGAAGGTGTACACAGAGTCAGAAAAGCATTTTTGATGCAAAGAATTGTTCCATAATCTATTCATACTGCCATAACATATTACAAGGTACATTCATTCTTTGTCAGCTCTTGGTTAAACTGGGTTTGCTGCATTCAATACCAAGGAATTGAGAGTATTCAGACAATGGAAATAAAAAAGTTGTAATTTTATTTGGGAATGCCTCAACAGTAAAGAAAGAAAGTATGTGCATTGACATAGTGCTTCTCCCAAACTCAAGATGTCCCAAAGCAATTAATAGTCAGTGAATTACTTCTGAAGTATAGTGATTCTTGTTTTAAGACCATAAAACGTCGGAGCAGAAGTAAGCCATTCAGCCCATTCAATGAGATCATGGCTCATCTGATAATCCTCAACTCCACTTTCCTGCCTTTTCCCCATAACCCTTGATTCCCTTACTGATTAAAAATCTGTCTAACTCAGCCTTGAACATATTTAATGACCCAACCTCTACAGCCCTCTGTGGTAAAGAATTCCACAGATTAACTACCCTCTGGGAGAAGAAATTCCTCCTCAGCTCTGTCTTAAATGGACAACCCCTTACTCTGAGATTATGCCCTCTGGTCCTAGACTCTTCCACAAGGGAAAACAACCTCTCAGCATCTACCCTGTCAAGCCCCCTAAGAATCTTATATGTTTCAATAAGATCCCCTCTCATTCTCCTATATTCCAATGAGTACAGGCCCAACCTCATCAATCTCTCCTCATAAGAAAATCCCCCCATAACCAGGATCAACCAAGTGAACCTTCTCTGGACTGCCTCCAATACCAGTGTATCTTTCCTTAGATAAGGGAACCAAAACTGTTCACAATATTCTAGGTGTGGCCTAACTAGTGCCTTGTGTAGCTTTAGCAAGACGTCCCTATGTTTATATTCCATTCCCTTTGAATTAAAGGCCAACATTCCATTTGCCTTCCCTATTGCCTGTTAAACTTGTATGCTAGCTTTTTGGGATTCATGCACAAAGACCCCCAAATCCCTCTGTGCTGCAGCTTTCTGCAGAATTTCTCTATTTAAATAATATTCAGCTCTTCTATTCTTCCTACCAAAGTGCATAACCTCACATTTTCCCACATTATATTCCATCTGCCAAGCTTTTGCCCACTTACTTAACCAGTCCATGTCTCTCTGTAGACTCTTTGTGTCATCCTCACCTCTTGCCTTCCCACCTATTTTTGTGTCATCCACAAACTTGGCGATAGTACATTCATTTCCCTCATCCAAGTCATTAAGATATATTGTAAATAATTGTGACCCCAGCGCTGATCCCTGTGGCACTCCACTAATTAAAGGTTGCCATCCTGAAAATGCCCCCTTTATTCCAACTGTCTGTCTTCTATTAGTTAGCTAATCCTCTATCCATGCTGCTCCAACACCATGGGCTCGATTCTGTGATTTTGTGATTCTGTGAATAACCATCCTCTGTGCCACCTGAAAGACAACCCACAGACAGCAGTTTCACCGTTTTCAGTGAAGAAATGACTCAAGTCAGGAATTGACGAGAAAAACACAGTGAACAGTCATTTCACTCATGAGGATGTTTCATGAGCCTTATGTGCGGTACCTTATCACACACCTTTTGGAAATCCAAATATATTACGTCAACTGGTTCCCCTTTATCTATCCTGCTTGTTACCTTCTCAAACAATTCTAATAAAGTTGTTGGGCATGATTTCCCCTTCATGAAGCCATGCTGATTATGCTTGATTATATAATGCATTTCTAAATGCTCTGCTATTACATCCTTTATAATAGACTATCATTTTCCCAATGACGGATGTTAAGCTAACTGGCCTATAGTTACTTGCTTTTTGTCTCCCCCCGCTTCTTGAATAAGGGTGTTACATTGGCAGTTTTCCAATCCTCTGGGACTTATCCAGAATCTAAGGATTCTTGGAAGATCACTACCAGTGTATCCACCACCTCTGCAGCTGCTTCCTTTAATATCCTAGGATTCAACACATCAGATCCAGGGGATGGTTATTGCATTTATTTCCGCACCCCCTTCTGCCCCTTGATTGTTTAATATTTTTGGAATGCTATTAGTGTCTTCTATCATGATTCCTCCACCATTTTCTGATTCCCCATTATTATTTCCCCAGCCTCATTCTCTGAGGATGATTACTTTGGCCTCTCTCTCCATTTTTATATATTTAAAGAAGCTCTTATTCTCCGTTTTTTATATTACTTGCTAGTTTACCCTCAATGTTTATTTTCTCCCTCTTTTTATCTTTGGCCATCTTCTGTTGGTTTTTAAAACTTTCCCAATCTTCTGGCTTACCAGTAATCTTTGCCACACTGTATATATATTTTTTTCAATTTGGTACACTCAACTTCCTTGGTTGGTTTATCCCCTTCCTTGAATCAATCTTCCTCACTGGGATATATCTTTGCTGTGAGTCATGAACTATTTTCTTAAATGTCTGCCATTGTTCATCAACCGTCTTTTTTACTAAGCTCTTTTCCCGGTCCACTCCAGCCAACTCTGCCCTCATTCCTTTGTAATTGCCCTTATTTAAGTTTAGCACAGCTGTTTCCGACCCAAGTTTCTCACTCTCAAACTGAATGTTAAATTCTACCATTTTATTCTCACTGTTTTCTAGGGGATCTTTTACTCTGAGATCATTTATTAAACCTGCCTCATTACACATTATCAGATCCAAAATAGCCGGATCCCTAGTTGGATCCACAACATATTGTTTTAGGAAACTGTCCCGAGTACATTCTATGAATTTCTCCTCGTAGCTACCTCTGCCAATTTGATTTTCTCAATCCACATGAAGATTAAAGTCACCATGATTAATGTACTGCCTTTTTTACATGCCCTCATTATCTCCTGATTTATTCCCTATCTTACAGCATAGCTACTGTTAGGGGGCCTATAGACTACTCCCGCCAGTGTCTTCTTCCCTTTGTTATTTCTTGCCTCCAGCCATACGGATTCTACATCTTCCCATCCAAGATCATTTCTTGCTATCGTACTTATTCCATCTCGTGCTAACAAAGCTACCCCACCACCCTTTCCTTCCTGCCTGTCCTTTCGAAAAGCCACATACCTCTGAATATTTAGTTCCCAGCTTTGATCTCCTTGTAACCATGTCTCAGTAATGGCTTTAAGATCATTAACCTCTATTTGTGCCGTTAATTCATTTATTTTGTTCCAAATACTACGTGCATTTAAGTAAAAAGCCATTCATTTTGCCTTTTTAACATTTTTCCCCCTTTGACCTTATTTGCTGCTGTTTTTTTATGTTTGTACACTCTGTCCCTTCCTGTCACACTCTGGGTATGATTGCCTAAATAGCTGCCCTGCAATGCTGCCATATCCTTTTGCTTTGTAAGCCTATGTATCCCCTGTCCAGAACCCTCCCACCCGCCCCCCCACCCCCCCACCCCCCCACCCCATTTAGTTTAAAGACTCCTCTACAGTCCTAGTTATTCGATTCACCAGGATACTGATCCCAGGTAAATGTAGGCACACAATTTCCACACAACATGGCTCCACAAAAGTACAATTTCTAGATAATCTGTTTCAGTGATGTTGCTTTTTAATATCATTACATTATTACAAAACCACTGAACACAGGATGGGAGACAAAGACTTATTTTGAAACCTTGCACTCGATTAAAACCTTTACGTAATCGACTATAAAACAGATAGTCAGCTGCTCATTGTTGTAGAGAACAATAGCTGTTCAAAATATGCAAACAAGTCAAGTGGAGAGAATTTGACGGAGGTGTTCAAATTCATGAAGCAATTTGATATAGTTAGTAAAGCGAGATTGTTTCCATTGGCAGGAGGGTCAGTAACCAGAGGTAACCATAGATTTGAGGTAATTGGCAAAAGAATCAGAGGGGAGATGAGGAGAAATTATTTTACACAGCAAGTTGTTGGGATCTGGAATGCATTGTATGAATAGTAACTTTCAAAGGGAATCGGATAAACACTTAAAAAAGAAAAATTTAAAGGGTGAGAAAAGATCCTGAGGGGTCTTGACAGGGTCAATGTGGAGAGGATGTTTCATCTTGTTGGAGAATCTAGAACTAGGGGTCACTGTTTAAAAATAAGGGGTCGCCCATTTAAGACAGAGATGAGAAGAATTTTTTTCTCTCAGAGGGTAGTGAGTCTTTGGAACTCCCTTCCTCAAAAGGCAGTGGAAGCAGAATATTTTCAAGGCAGAAGTAGATAGATTCTTGATTAACAAGGGGGTGAAGGGTTACCAGGGGTAGGCGGGAGGTTACAGTCAGATCAGCCATGATGTTATTGAATGGTGGAGCAGGCTCGAAGGGCCAAGTGGCCTATTCCTGCTCCTAGTTCGTATGTTCATATGGTGAAAAAGCAGGCAAGTGGAAATAATTGGGTATCTCTTTCAAATAGCCAACACAGGAACCTTAGGCCAAATGGTCTCTGTCTATTCTGCATCTTCTAATTCGCTATTGCAACATACATTAGGTAATGAAGTTTTCATTCTGCCATATCTTTTAAAAATTATTTTGCATTAACGTGCATGTGTTTTTCTTTAAGAATATGATTAAAGGATATGATCTGTCTTGTCACATCGTGAAACAACTTGCTCTAGAATTGGTTTATTGGCAACAATAACTTAGGAGGCTCCTCACAGGCAAAAAACATCTCAGCACTTAACACAAAAGAGATGTGGATACTGAACAGAAAGGCAAACTGCTGGAGCATCAGGGGAGATGTGGGTTTATATGTAGTAGATGGAAGATGGTTTTGAAGAAAAATTCAGGGAAAGGGTCCCAGTTGTTAAATGTAGAATAGTCTCTTATGTTGGTGGAGGAGGAACAGTAAAGCAGTATTACACCAGAATCAGAGTCAGGGTGAGCTGGGAGATATTGATCAGAGAGAGAGAGAGAGAGATGATAATTTTACAGCAAACGCTATCACAGAATTATATTAGGATTGTAATTGAATGTTTTCTATCAACTATTGAAATGTAGACTTAGATCTCATTTTTAAAAATCAAGTATTGGGAAGTCAAAAATAAAGAGAAAATGTTGGAAATGTTGTAGGTTGGTCAGCACGTAAAAGTGAAAATATGTGAATGTTTTCAGCAGGAACTGGTCCATTATGATAAAAGATTCCAGTTAAATTGCCAATGTTTCTGTTGGATAGGCTGACTGAAATTTGAGTGAAGATAAGAAATTTGTAAGTTATTCAAGATGGTGGCTGCAATTGAAAATTGTGAGCCTGGGATTTAAACCAAGATCTTTCTGTATTTGTTGGCAGGTCGAAGACAAATCATTGGAGTTTGGGGTAAGGGGGAGATGGTCAACAAGTCTAATTAATGCAAGTGCAGTGACCCGCATTCAATCAGCTTGGAGCATTTTGTCTTGTGTGTTCATTCTAATGTTGTTTTGTTCATGCTAAGTTTGGGCCTAAGAGCAAATTTCTCGCAGTGTGTGATTCATTTATCATCAAGGATATCGAAGTAGAGCCATCACTGGAGTAAAAGTAGACAATGAGCTCTTTGAAGACCCACTAGATATTGCAGATACATTTGTGAATGCAGAGTTGCCTATCAGCAAATGCTTTGTGTATATGTGAATTCAATCCTCAAATCAAACATTTCATAAAATACAAACTTAGGTCAATAGTAATGATTAACTACCGTCTTTCGCTACTGCATTTTGAAGGGTGTTTTTTTTTTAAAGCAAATGTAAATATTCTATTGCACTATTTCATCAGCATGGCCGGATTAACGAACAGAACAGTCCATGAAATATGTCCATCGGAGGCCAAGCGAGGCCACTGGGGTAAGCACTCCTGGTTAAAATAAATGATCAGAAACAAACAAAAAAGCCTTATGAACTCATCATACAAACTAACAAAGATCAGGATGTATCTTTTTTAGAAAAAGAGACATGGCAAGGTGAGATTGTAGTAATTATGGTTTTTTTTTAGTGTAATGTACCTTCAAGAATAATACTTGTTAGGCAAGATCACATGATCTGTAGTAACCAATAGGAGAGTAGTGCGGGCTACCTCAGCAGTTAGTGTAGAGATAGAGTTGGAGTAGAAAGCACACGTGTAGTTGCTGCTGAATATATTGTAAATAAACTTAATGTTTCCACACAAGAAGTGTCTGCAGATCAACTCTATCACTAATAGTACAACTCAGCCACCCTACAACACACTGAGATAATGCTAGAAAAATATAACTGGAGTAATAGAATTCACAGTACTGTACTAAAGAGTGATCAATATTTGGAATAATATCCTGGTCAGGGTGAGATCTTGGACTCATTCAGTGGTCAATCAATGATAAGAGGGAAGGTATATTTTTAAATTCCATATGAATGAGCTAAATAGTTTTCCTTATTTGTACCTTTTTGAGATGCCTGGGCTCTTCAGAAGGAACTTTGGTATATCTGACACCCTCTATTGATGGTTCACTTGGAACAACAGGCATTTCATACAACCGCTGCCCTCTGCCAGCTGTTCATGTTACTGCAGCCACCTAAAAATGAATAACAATGGTGAAACAATGATGAACAACCCCCCCGCCCCCAACCCCCCCACCTTAAACCAGCTTATATTTCACCCCTTTTCTATTTTTCCTTAGTTCTGTTGAAGGGTCATGAGGACTTGAAACGTCAACTGTGCTCTTCTCCGCCGATGCTGCCAGACCTGCTGAGTTTTTCCAGATATTTCTGTTTCTGTTTTTGTTTTGGATTTCCAGCATCCGCAGTTCTTTGCTTTTATATCTATAATGATGAAATTTTGAGGAAAGCAGAATTGCATTGGATAGCGTGACCTCTCAATCTTTTTCTGAAGCCAGTGAACCAGATTATGGTGCATATCAAATACTGTATAGTGGTTTAACTCCAATCAAACCTTCTTCACAACATTATATAGAAGTGGGACTTTCCTATACTTTTGAATTGTGAGATTTTGCTTAAATTGCGATCATGCATGAAGGCAATATCTCCAGTTAGAAATTTAAATCAACAACAGTAGTTACAGAGCAAATTAAATTTGTTAGAAATTAGAAGATTTGCAATCTATGGTATTACATGTTAGGCTATGTAAAAAGACACGAATTTTTACGAACAAGTCAGTCCTTTTTTGATTTATGCAAATCTTATGTTTCTTTACAGAAGCACATCTTGTAATGAGATGGTTGTTCACTTACATCAGCAGTGGAAACAACATAGATGACAGAGCGATGAGCAGGATGGGAGCCTGAGGCAGATATGAAGCAGGCAATGAGGCCTCAAACATTTCATAAAGTGGATGAAAGCAGGAGATGAGGAGTAGGAGCAGGTCAGTGGTATAGTCATTAGAGCGTGACAGTGTAATGGTTATCTATAAGAAGTGTACTAGCTATTTAGACTTTGAAATTAATTTAATTAATCTGCTAAATTGGTGGGTTAGCAACTAGTCAGAAGTATTATCCTGATCTCATCTAGTCAGTTTGTGGTTCCAGTCCCACACTATGGCTTGAATTTTACCCTTGGCCAGCGTGCCCGATCGGTGTGCTGGGTGGTTGGGAACAGGTCCCCGGCTGTGATCATCCCATGACTCTAATTTCATGCTGGCTCGCCAAATAAAGCCCCCAGCATGAAAAGCATCCTCTCAATGGCTAGGAAGGGCCGGGCAGGGGTGGGGGACTGTCAGGCACCAGGTCTAATGGTGACCTGGCGGGCAGTTTAAAAATGGCACAGGCAGATCCTTGAAGGCTGCCAGGGAAGAACGTATCTTCTGCGTCCTGGAGAGTGAAGCTATGGCCCCAACAGCGGCTGGAGACATCAAGCAGGAGGGCAGGTTGGGTGGGCACTCGGCACCGCAGTTTTCAGACGAGTGTCTCATGGTGCTATTGGAGGCGTTGGCTGCCAGGAAGGACACCCTCACTGCCAGAGGTGGAAGGAGGAGGCCACTGCACCAGACGAAGAAAAGCTTGGAAGGAGGTGGCAGACCAGGTGAGCAGCCACGACGTTGTGCAGTGTCGCAAAAGGTTCAACAACATGCTGCGCTCAGGAAGGGTGAGCGCCATATTGGCATGGATCAGTGTGGCGAAGTGTTATGGGCTTGCCATCCACCCATAGAGCTCAGGGGTGTTAGAGTCTGAGTGCCAACTATCAATGAACCGGAGTGGGCCAAGGGGGTGAGCCCTGGCTGCTTGGACTGAGTGCTTTGCGCGTTGAGGGCCACAACTCAGATGTGCCCTGTGGGGTGTTCCTCAGGTGGGGTTGACCAGGCTGCAATGGTAGAGAGTGGAATAATCAATGCTCCTCTGTCCTTTCAGCAGAAGACGGCCCATAACAACATTGACAGGCAGAGACCCCCAAACCTCCTAATCCTAACCAGATACAAGCAGGATGCCTTGGAGCGGGAGAGGCGCCACGCACCTTGGTCAACCGGCCGTGGAGAGGCTGGGGTGTCAGACGAGGTAAGAGTGCAGTGCACAGAGGTGAGAGTTTCAGATGGTGCAAACATTCTTGTGCAGTCTCTTCACTGATGGGAGCCTCAAAACTGGATTCCCCATTGATCATTGAAAGATGATGGCACCCTGATGCAGATCTTCATTGTCTCACCAGGGTGCCTGGCATGCGCAGTGACAGTGTGAAGACTTTAACTAATGACATGTCATTGTTCTCCCTTGGATTTGCCAGCAGGCACTCATTTGCAGGACCCCGAAGAACCATCCCTGATGCCAGAGCACTGCTGGTCTTCAGGGGCACCTGCATCACACCCACTCTCTGAACCAGGCAGTAGCACAGATACCAGCACCTCTGTGAGCATTAGATCCTCGGCTAGAATTTCAAAGCACAGCGATGAGGACTCTTCACACTCACTTGAGGTGCAGGCGGAGGCAGAGTGCCCTGTGCACTAGCAGTCGGAGGACTGCTGAGGACCAGGACGATGCTCAGCCGAAGGCAGATGATGAGCCTCTGGAGTCGTCCATTTGGCAGCAGATGCTGGATGTCCAGCGGGATGTGCAAGAGGATCTGGCAGAGATACATGAGGATATGTGTGCCATGGTGTCTGTTGTGGAGGAGTCCATGCAGAGCGTGAGCACTGTGTTGACCCCCGTGGCCGAGCGCACTGCCTCCTCCATTGAGAGAGTGGAGACTCTCATGGAGAGGCAGCTCCAGGGACAGAATCAGGAGTTCCTGGGGTTGTGCTTGGACCTCAAGCCCTCACACAGACAATGACCTAAGGAGGTCAGTGCCAGTGTGGGAGATGAATGAGGCATCCAGTATCTCAGCTAGGTGCCCATCCATCAATGGTGAGCATGGAGGTCCAGAGCAACCTCATGTTGGCGCATGACCTGCTTGTCATTTCTGCGGGCTTCTTTCAGGGCACTCCGGATGATGGAAGCAGCTCCTCTGCCCCTCTGCCAGTGACCGTGGCATCTGATGAGGCTGCGATGACTGGGGAGATGCCAGCCGTGGTACTGGCCGCTCCCTCCCAGGCGGGGCCAGCACAGGCTCCACTGGCCAGAGGACGACAACCAAGGTCATCAAGGCCAACAAGACAGCAGAGCCAGCAGGCTGTCTCCAATGCTGGTGCCAGCGAGACGTAGTATTCGTAAACCTAAATTTAATGCAGCATAAGCACAAGAGGGACTGGTCATGGGTGATCTTCTGTTCTGTAATATTTTGTGTATGTTTACTGGTGTGGAAATGAACACCAGAGATGGTAACGTTAATTTGTTTTGATTATGAAAATTACATAAATTTTGTTTCTGTCATAATGGCCTGAGTATGCTTCACCTATTTTTTTTGATGCAGGGTATATGTAATGCTGAACGTGAATGGCTCTAAACTTTATTGCACAGGCTCTGAGTGGACTTTGGCTTCAAATGAAAGGGTAATTTCAGACATCCGGGATGGAAGCAGCAGCCCTGACATGAGGTGGAAGCAGATCTTTGGCAGCCTAGTTGAAGAAGCGTTGGATCAAGTCGTCCCGGGTGTTCTTGCCTCCCTGAAGGATACAAAGGCCTGCGTCCATGCCCTCAGCATTCTCCTCACCGTGCTCCTCTTCTGATTCACTACTGGACCCATCCTCTGTGGCCTGTAGAGCTGCCTCAAGATCTTTTCCCTCCAGTTGCCAGTGCCAGATTGTAGAGAGTGCAGCGTACAACCACTATCAGTGACACTTGCTCTGGGGGTATTGCAGTGCTCCCCTTGAATGGTCCAGGCATCAGAAGTGCATCTTCAGAAGACCTTGGTCCTCCCTATCATCAACCTTGTGGAAGTATGACTCCTATTATAACTCTGCTCTGCCTCTGTTCTTGGGCTGCAGAGAGGCATCATGAGCCACCTCTTCAACGGATAGCCCTTGTCACCCAGCAGCCATCCATCCAGTCAGGCTGGAGCACTGAACAGTCTTGGCACCTGGGAGTGTCTGAGGATGTAGGCGTCATGGGAGCTGCCTGGGTACCTTGCACAGACTTGCAGAACCTGCATCCTGTGATCCCACACTACCTGCATGTTCATGGAGTGGAATCCCTTCCTGTTGACAAAGGTACCGAGCTGACTCGCGGGTGCCTTGATGCCCACATGTGTGCAGTCGATTGCACCCTGGATGCGGAGGAACCCAGTAATCGCTGCAAAGTCTCTAGCTCGCTCTGCCTGGCTGGCCTCGTCCGTAAGGAAATTAATAAATTTCATTACCTGCCTGAACAGAGCTTCAATCACCAGCTTGACGCAACTGTGGACAGCTGATTGTGGGATTTTTGTGGAATCTCCCAGTGACCCCTGGAAAGAGCCGGAGGCATAGAAGTTGAGGGCCTCTGTGACCTTTAGAGCCACTGGCATCGGGTGTCCAGCTATACAGTTGGAGGTGATCTCAGGCCCAATGATATGACAAATGGAGGTTACAGTCTCCCTAGAGAGGCAGAGCCTCCTTCAGCATTGTACCTCAGACACATTGAGGCAGCTGCATTGCTGCCTGTAAACCCTGGCAGCAGGATAGTGGTGTCTCCTATGGCACCTTCTGCCAGGCCCTGCACTCCTTGTGCTTGCGCCTCCCCTCCCACAGGTCGCTCCCCTGGAAGCTGCATAAGGACACCTGGTTTCCTCTCCCTTCTGCCCCTCGCTTCCTCCTCAGAGGAGGTGCCTCCAGCGGAGACCACAATCCCCATTACCAGGGTAACAGAGGCTGTCTGATACCTGGAAGGGTCCACATGGTCAAAATCCTCTGGGGGCTTTGGAGACACCAATGAGTCCTGAAATGAAGCCTGGAAATGCTAAGAATGAAGCCCAGCACTGAGACAAAGCTGTCAAGTTCAAATAAGCAACCAGCAGCAAACTATCTCCCAAACTCCTCACTACTCACTCTGGCAATGCTGCTGATCCTTTTTATCCCACCCTTGGATGAGGTTTTGCAAAATGTGGGCTGCCTGTCTGCCCAATTTGCCCGTGTGACAGAGTGTGAAATCGCACGGGCAACATAAAATCTGGCTCCATTGGCTTTTTAATGGCCTTAAGTTGCCTTTTACTTGATGGTGGGCACAGCTCCGACGTGCTGGCCGACCTGAAGATTGCCCGTGCGCGGGATGATGCCAGGACGCTCTCCTCGCACTATTTTACCCCCGATCGGGTGGGGCGAGGCATAAAATTCTTCCCTATGTGATTGACTTATTAGTCACCACAGTTATAAGGCAAGCAAAGGCAATAAACTGACTTGTCCATATTAATGCCCCCTCTAATTTATTTGTTTTTGTTGTGTATGGCCTGTTTATTTCAATGTGCAGTACGTTTATTTTTATTTGTGCTCCACGCACATGCATTACCTTAAATGGGACAACGTGTGAGTGACCTATGCAGTATCATCTGGGCTGCTGTGCATCTGTGCAACTTAGGCAGAACATTGATCCTAAATCCTGAGATTAATTGGAAAAAAGGGAGAATTCTGAATTTATTTCTATTGGATGCTCTGCATTGTTAACTGTCATTCATGGCTTGTAAACCGATAAAATTATAAGATCAAAGAGAAGGCCACCTGAATAAAAAAATCTTGAAAATCAGGAATCTATCTTAATGTTTTTCTGCACTACATTCCACACCACTCTAAAACTCCAGTTCTCCTGAGACACTAACTGAGGAGATGATATGACCAGGCAGCAGGTGAGTTGGCAAAGGAGAATTTTGATCACAGAAAGAACAAGGTGCCTGAACCATAACTCCCCACCAGCACTGCTCGGAATGCACAGTGAAGCAATCAAAAGGATGCGATGAGCTGCAATGTGAAGAATTTCTTCCTGAAAATAATTAGATATCAGAATTTCGTGGATTAAGTTTGATATTTAGTTTTAAGTCCAGGAAAGAGAGGTTTCTTTCACATTTAAGTAAGCCTGAATGTTTCTTTACTGAAAACAGTGGATGGAGTGCAGGCCCAGTTTAGCCAAGCCATTAGGTGGATTTAAGTCTGTCAATGTAAAAAAAAAAGACAACCTACACAAAAACACAAGAGATCGGAGCAAGAAAAGAAAATACGGCCTGTTAAGCCTGCTCTGCCATTCAGTATGATCATGGCTGACCTTGGGCTTCAGGTCCACTTTCCCACCCACTCCCCATATCCCTTAATTCCCTGAGAAGCCAAAAGCCTGTCTATCTCAGCCTTACACGTATTCAACGACGGGGCATTGACAACCCTCTAGGGTAGAGAATTCCAAAGATTCAGAGCCCTATGAGTGAAGTAATTTTTCTTCACCTCAGTCCTAAATGATCAGCCCCTTACCCTGAGATTGTACCCCTGTGTTTTAGATTCCACTGCCAACAGAAACAACTTCTCAGCTACCCTATCAAAGTTCCTCCAGAACCTTGAATGTTTCAATGGGATCGCCTCTCATTCTTCTAAACTCCAGAGAATATAAACCCAATTTACTCAGCCTCTCATCATAGGACAACCCCCTAATCTAGGGATCAATCTACTAAACCTTTGCTGTACCGTCTGCAATGCTGTATATCCTTCCTTAAATATGGAGATCAAAAGTACATGAAGTATTCCAGATGTGGTCTCACCAAAGCCCTGTACAACCGTAGCAAGCCTTTTTTTATTCTTGTACTCCAATCCCCTTGCACTAAAGACCAACATCCCTTTTGCCTTTCTAATTGCTTGCTGCACCTACATGCTAATTTTTTGCATTGCTTGTACAAGCACACCCAAATCTCTGCAAATCAACCCTTGCAAGTTTCAAACCTTTTAAGAAATATCCTGCTTTTCTATTATTATGACCAAAGTGAATAACTTCACATTTTTGTACATTATACTCCATCTGCCACCTTATTCCCACTCATCTAACCTGTGTATATCTCTTTGCAGCCTCTCTGTGTCCTCCCCACAGCTTACCTTCCCAGCTAGCCTGGTTTCATCAACAAACTTAGATACATTGCTCTCCATCTCTTCATTTAAATCATCAATATAGATTGTAAATAGCTGAGGTCCCAGCACTGATCCTTGCGGCACTCCACCAGTCACAGCCTGCCAACTTAAAAATGGTCCGCTTATGCCCATTTTTTGCACTCTGTCTGTTAACCAATCCTCTATGCATGCTAATATATTACCCCCAAATTCATGAGCCCTTATTTTGCCTATTAACCTTTTGCATATCACCTTTTGGAAATCCAGGAATACTAAATCTACAGGTTCCCCTTTATTGACCCTACTAGTTACATCCTGTCATGAAGAGATATTAATGTGTATAATGTTATTGGAAATTATTTTTTCAAATAGAATTCTAGTGGGGGTCTGTCTCTAGGTGTGTGCCTGTGTTTGTCTTAATTGGACTAAAGCCAGCTAGTCTGGGTGCTTTGATGTATAGTGGTTTTGAGATGTTAATTGGGTGAACAGTAAGGGGAACAGTAAGGTAAAGTGTTCATTTGCATTTGTTGAATAAACCATTCAAGACTGCGGGTAAAATCGTACACCTAGCTAAAAGAAGCCAAACAAAGTGTTTATTTTTTTCAGCTTACTAATAAAATTAGTGCTATGAAAGGGGTTTTATTGTCAGAAGACCAAGGGAAGAATTTTCGGGTCAGCGAGTGGGGGCGGGGCCCGCTCGCCGACCCGTAAAATGACATGTGGTGATGTTGGGCAGGCGTACCGACGTCACCACGCGTAATTTCGGCTGCGCGCCCACCAAACTGTCAAAGGCCTATTAAGGCCATTTAAATATCAATTAAAACAATAACCTGAGCTGCCCGTCCAACCATAAGATTGGTGAGCAGGCGAAGAGCCCAGGCGGCCTTCGCATTTTTCATGAAACACCATCCACAGGCGGGATGAGGTTTCATGAGGGTTTTATTAATTAAATAAAGAATTTTCAAACATTTGATAAACATGTCCCAGCTCATGTGACAATGTCACATGAGGGGACATATCTAAATAATTTTTTCTGACTTTAATAAAAACTTACATTCCGAACTTAATCTCCCTGAGGCAGCTCCGTGCGCTTCTGGCCTTAATTGGCCCGCCCACGTAAAATGGCGGATTGGCCCCGATCGGGGGTGCCGATGCAAAAATGGATTTTGACAATTGTTTCAAGTTTCCCCCTGGGATTTGAACAACTCAACCTTTACCAACTGCCGTGTCATTATACATCCTCAGAAAACTCTAGTACATTTGTCATACAGAATTTCCCCTTTGTAATACCTTGTAACAAAGTTTTCTCCTTTTTTTATTCCTGGGAATATCACCACAGGCTCAAAATCAGAGTTAGGAGTTGAGTTGAAACAAGCCAGGTTGGTCCCACAGAGCAGGACAACAAAGAGGCACTGGAGGAGAGTGTTAATGATTGTATTGAACACTGCTGGTCATGAAGGAAAAATAATGTACCATGGTCACAACCACAGAGAATGCCATTCAATAATAGGTAAAACTATTTTGAAGCTGTGGGAAGAGTAGAGTGATTCAAACAGAAAGTTATGAAATTAAGGGTCACAGAGTTGGGAGATGACAATGGATTGAAGAACTGTGCAGAGAACAGAGAGGTTGGAGTTGGGGGACAGATAACGAGGACTGAGTGGGTCAATAGTGAATAATTTGAAAAAGTGAGCAATGATTGGGCTTTGAGTAGGGTGGAGGGGTGTGGAAGCTCAATTATGTGATTGCTGAAGAGAGGCAATTATTTACCATTTTAAACAAACCGGGACAAGGGGAGAATTGTGTGTCAGGAATTTAGTGAGAATGGAGTTAAGGGAGGGAGCATTATAATTATAGGTCTCAGCTGGAATAAGCTTGAATAAGTCAGAGGAAGGATAGAAACACAGAAAGTTGATGCCACAGAAGGTGGCCACTTGTGCACGGTCTGACCGAGAAAGAGAAATCCAGCCTTTTCTAACTTCCCGACTCTTAGTCTTGTAGGTTGCATCACTTTAAATGCATATCCAAGTAACTTTTAAATGCAGGGGAAACAGTGGACTAGTAATCCAGAGACCCAAGCTAATTAATGCTCTGGAGGATATGGGTTCAAACCCCATCACAGCAGTTGGTGGACTTTAAATTAAATTAATAAAATCTGGATTTGAAAGCTGGTGAACACGACAACTATCAATTGTTGGAAACTCTTCTGGTTTGCTAAAGTCCTTTAGGGAGGGAAACCTGCTGTGCTTACCCAGTCTGGCTTACATGTGACTCCAGATCCCGACTCTGGAAGCCAGTCAGTTCAAGGGCAATAGGGGATGGACAACAAATGTTGGCCTTGCCAGCGACGCCCACATCCCATGAGAAAGAATGAGGAAAAATGTGATGAGGTTTTCTGCCTCTACCAGCTTTTCAGTCAGCGAGTTCACTCGATCACCATCTGTTTGAAAGAAATTCTCTTCAACACCCCTCGAATCCTTTTGCCAATTACTTTAAATCTATGCCCCTGATAACTCACTTCACTGCTAAGTGAAATAAGTCTTCCCTATCCAGGTCCCCTTGTAATTTTATGCACATCAATTAATTCTCTGCTCAGCTTCCTCCGTTCCAAAGGAAATAGAACCACCTTATCTAATCTTTCCTCATAATTAATCTTCTCCAATCCTGGCAACTTTTTTGCACTCAGTTGGCTGATTTCAGTTGAGGTAAGATTGGGCAGGCCACAATCCATCTCATCACTCCCGGAATATGGTGGTGAGAATTTCCCAGGGCTGCTACTAGATGTGTACAGGGGTGGATTTAAACTGTTGAGCAGTTGACTCACAGAACACGACAGCTGGCAACCTGCCCCGGCAGTGAGGAGGATGGAGGCAATGTGAGACATGGGTCCTCATTGAAATAGAAGCAATCTGAATGGTTGCAGCTAGAATCCTAGATTTGTAGAATGGTTACATCACTGAAGGAGGCCATTTGGCCCTTCATGTCAGTGCCAGCACTCTGTAAGAGCAGCTTAGCCAGTCCTACTACCCCTCCCTTTCCCTGTAGCCCTGCAAATGTTTTCTCTTCAGATAATTCTCTCTGGATTTGGATAGGTGCAAAATCATGTGACCAGGCTGGCAGCCATGTCTGGGAGAGAGAGAAATCATGGATGGGGTGGAAAGAGGGAGATCTCCAGGATAGCAACAGCCCAGGTGATTTTTTTTCTGCCCTGGAAGAGCATTCCTCATTACCCTACAAAAATAATTTTAAAAACTTATCTTTTGCAGGTTTTTTCATCCGTGCTGTGTAAGGTTGCTGAGATTGAGAATTATAACTGACACAATTCACCATTATTCAAGCAACTTTAGTTAAAGAAAGGATTAAATAGAAAACGTTAAGTAAACCGCACAAATAATTTACGCCTATTCCAATGCAAAAATACAGTTACCCCCCAGTTAGTCAGACTAGATTGACTGCAGACCAATTAGACCTGATCTGACTAGGACCAATCTGCTTCCAATGGGATTCCTATTCTCGGTGGTCTCGCTTCTGATGACATCATGCCCTGGAGACCCTTTGGTTTCACCTTGTATTTTGGCTGCTCTGCAACTGTCCTTGTGCACAATCGTTCTAAGCTGATTGATTGGTTCCCAGGATGGGTGACCAGCTGTTGATTAGTTAGCACTTTCCCAAGCTGTTTTCCAGTGGCTTAGCGACATAAGGGCATCTGCCATCCTGCTGTGATTAGCTGTCTGGATTCAATCAAACTGATTTCATCCAGTTTGCTGCAATTAACAGTTTTATTCAATTCAAATTGTACTATTCAATTCAATAGTATATCACTACAATTAACAAGCATCAATGTAATTAGCAAGTATCACTGTACCAACATGCCATCCATGTGACAAATAACTCTGTGTAAGCCCTCTAAATGATTTGACATTGTTCTTTGAAAGATCTGTGCTACTGCTATTATTCCAAAGGGTAACATGTTAAAACAGAATCTTCCAAATGCTGTTATGAATGTCATGAGAAGTTTGGGCTCCTCTTCTAGTGGTATTTGCCAGAATCTGCTGTTAGCGGCTAATTTAGAGAATATTGAGCTCTTCCCTAATTTAGCTAAACTCTCATCTGCTGCTAAAAACAAAAAGCTAAAAGCTACTGCGGATGCTGGAAATCCAAAACAAAAACAGAATTACCTGGAAAAACTCAGCAGGCCTGGCAGCATCGGCGGAGAAGAAATCAGTTAACGTTTCGAGTCTTCATGGCCCTTCGGCAGAACTGAAGCTTCAGTTCTGCCGAAGGGCCATGAAGGCTCGAAACATTAACTGATTTCTTCTCCGCCGATGCTGCCAGACCTGCTGAGTTTTTCCAGGTAATTCTGTTTTTGTTCTCATCTGCTGATACTATTGGATGGACTTTTCTTTCCATATCTCTTTCGAGCTTGTGTGAGATCAACGCATATTCTTACGAACCGTTTGACTTCAGAAATGATACCATCACCAAGCACCAACTCATTGGTTATTTTAGGTGTGAAATAACTCCTTGTCTCGCCTTTGAGTCTTTACCTTTGGAAAGAATGGGTGTGGAACCTTTCTGAGTGCGTACAAGCATATTGGTGTTGCTTCTAGCCTTAGTGTTATATGATACGATATTATCAGCTTTCCCAATCCTGTAAATAACTTCGGGAATTCTGCTCTGAAGTCTCCTGATTGACCTCCTCCATTCTTTATCTCCTCTATTTTGCGAATTAGATTCAATTTCATTCATGTACTTCTACTTAAGAGTGAACAACTCTGATCTTGAATTACGTACAGCATAGAGAGAAAGTAATTAGTGAAGTACTGTATGTAATTCGAGATCAGCTTCCATTTAAAACTTTCTCTTTTTGAGTGTCCAGTCCATATTTTCCTATTGTGACATGTTGTCTAAAAATGCACCATCTTTTTACACCAATGGCATTGCGCATCTTTGGTGGGACAGTTCCTGGCCTCATCCTCTACAGCTAGTCTGGGCTGCCGCCATTAACTGATTTTCTTGCCTGAGGTTTCTCCTTCTCTTTCTTTTTGTCCGACAAATTCAACTGTATTTGTTACTGTGGAATTTGGGCTGTCTTGCCTCTCTCGCCTGACCATTGACCAGCTTTCCTCCTGATCTCAGCTTGTCTATTTAATTGAATTGCCTTTGCCTGCGTCAAGTCATCCCAGGACTGCAAATTTTATGATAATGCATCACCCACTTCTCCAACAACTATTTTGTCATGAATTAGCTCCTCTCTCAGCTGGCCACGTTCACAGTCAGCTACTAATCGGTATAAGTCATTAATAAATACGTTGATGCTTTTGCTGTGTCTCTGGGTATGTTTATTGAATTTTTCATATTCCATGATGGGGGAAAATATGTCTCCAAAGCATCAATAACCTTGGCATGTGTGGCTTTATCTTCATTGGTCCCCAGGGTAACTAGGATGTCGTCGGCACAGTCGCCCATTGCAAACTGAAAGGTACTGACCTGTTCGCAGCCTGGCTTCGCTGTGAGACCCCATGCGGTGTGAAATCGAGCGAATCTCCTATACCACTTTGGCCATGCTTCAGCCTGATTTAAGCCTGCAAACGTGCTCCACTAGAGGTAGAGATTTTTCTAGTGCTATCTTTTTTACTGCTGTCACCATATGTTTTTGTGCTGTTGGGTTGAAGTAGTTCCAATGAATTTTCAAAGACTGCTGGCTGAAAAACACTCTGGGGAGAACTTTCCCCATGTCGGGTGGGCCATGCGGGAGCTGGCGCAGACCCAATTGCAGGCCACGATTGGGTCTGCACCGCCATTTCACGCGGGAGGCCAATTAAGACCCGCCAAGCATAGCTCACGACTCCCGTGGCAGCAGGTGTGCACAGACTGCCAGGTCCAATAGCGACCCGGAGCCCTGTTTAAATGAAAGCCTGACAGCCTTTGCAAGGCTGCTCACAATGGCTGGGAGAAGAGCACATCAGAGGGGCAATGTGCATAACGTAAGTCCGGAGGCCATCGAGGCAGTGCGCTCCTCATTTCACCAACGAGTGCCTAGCTGCCCACCTGGAGGTGGCAGTGCGGTGGGAGGTCCTTCTTCCGAGGGATGGGAGGCAGAGGCCTCCCCAGCTGATCAAACATGTGTGGGAGGAGATGGCCAAGAGTGTCAGCTCCCACGTTGTGGTGTGGAGCACATGGGTCCAGTGCTGCAAAAGATTCAATGACCTCCTGCGCTCGGGAAGGGTGAATACATGTTACCTCAAGTCACTTAATGCAGGCCCTTTCCTCCCGGCCCCACCACCATCGCATCCCCCCACCCCCTGCCCAGCAACTCTGAGTACAGTAGCGGTATTGAATCCTTCACGGCATGTATCCTTCACTGGGTGTGCCAACAGATATTGCCCATGCTTAATTCACCATGACAGGGTTGAACTAGGACGTGTTCTGCATCCGCAGCATGTGTGACACTGACACCCAGAGTATAGAATGGGGGTGAAAGTCAAGGATCTGCACCTAGGCATAGTGCTGGAACTGGGAAACATGTCAAAGTCAGGGTGCTAAACATGCTGGGAGGGGAGCTTCCACTTGGCAGGGCACCAATCCATCTGCTGGTCTTTGCGCTCCACGTGCTTGTGCCTCCTTGCTTAGCAAAGTACCACATGTGAAGCAGGCAGCATTTGGGCAATGGTGGGGGGGTCAGCCCTGGCTTGTTTGGGTGAGTGTGTGGCAGCTGCGGGGTGACAAGGAACCTGAGCCCTGTAATGTCCCACTCTGGCTGGGGTGGCAGGGATGCGATGGGAATTCAGGTGCAGGCTGGACTAATCAATGCTCTTTTCTGCTTTTCAGGAGAAGACTGCGCACAATTCCACAGAATGGATGTGGATTGGTGGAAGCCAGGCCCGGTTGGCCATCCTAATGGCTTACGAGCAGCAGGCCATGGATCTGGAGAGGTGCCATTCCCCAGGTCCACTGGTGGTGGTGAGGCTGGGGTGCCACGGGGAGGTTGAAGAGTCATACAGACTCGAAACGTTAACTGTGTTCCTCTCCGCAGATGCTGTCAGACCTGCTGGGTTTTTCCAGGTATTTTTGTTTTTGTTATGGGTTTACCATTGATTATGGAAGAATGAGCGCATAATGATCTGGGGGAGCAGCATGCAAGTTGACATTGTCTGCACTGTAACTAATCAAATGTCCTTTTTCTTCCTTTCAGCATCACTGGGGCAGGGCTGGGAGGAGGAGGCAGAGGGCCCACCTCTCACCCTGAGGCCCCTGAGCAACTCCATTCACCAGCGTCACACCATCTCAGCCAGGGAGGCACCAGCACAGATACGAGCACCTCGGTGGGAATTAGATCTTCAACTAGTGTCCCAGGGCA
This sequence comes from Cetorhinus maximus, assembly GCF_964194155.1. Classification (NCBI taxonomy): domain Eukaryota; kingdom Metazoa; phylum Chordata; class Chondrichthyes; order Lamniformes; family Cetorhinidae; genus Cetorhinus; species Cetorhinus maximus. The sequence goes on along the minus strand of NC_135902.1, from coordinate 26,978,533 downwards.
CGACGGTGAGGGTACTTCACAGTCGCTTGAGGTGCGTTCAGAGACAGAGTACCCACAGCGCCGGCAGTCGGAGGACTGTGGGGGACCAGGTACATGCTTGGTCGGAGGCTGATGATGTGCCTCTGGAGTCATCCGTGAGGCAGGGAACGCCGGAAGTGCTGCAGTGTATGCGGGACGATCTGGTGGAATACATGAGGCTATGCGTGGCATAGTGCCTGTGCTTGAAAGACCACGCAGAGCATTACCAATGCAATGACCCTCATGGCCGAGCACCATGCTTCCTCCATGGTGAGAGTGGCGACTCTCGTGGAGAGGCTCCTCCAGGAGAACAATCAGGGTTTCCTGGGGTTGCGCTCGGACCAGCAAGCCCTCACAACGGAATTGACCTCAGCTGGTCAGTGCCAGTGTGGGACATGGTTTGGGCACCAAGAATCCCAGCTCAGTGCCCATCTATCTAAGGTGAGCAGGGAGGTCCGAAGCAACCTCACGTCGGCGCAGCAGCTGCCTGTCATCTGTGCGGGTCCCTCTCAGGGCACTCCGGATGAGGGCAGAAGCTCCTCCGCCCCTCTGCCAGCGACTGTGGCATCTGATGAGGCTGTGGTGACTGGGGAGATGCCAAAGGCTCCATGAGCCAGAGGGCATCTGCCAAGGTCATTGAGGCCAACAGGACAGCAGAGTGAGCAGGCTGTCTCAGATGCCAGTGCCAGTGAGGGGACAGCACCGAGGTGTAGCACCCATAAGCGTGAATTTAAGGCACCTTAGGCACACCACAGATTTCTCACTAGTGCTTTTATGTTGGCCCATAATAGTTTCTGGAAGACTTGGTGTGATGTGCAACACCTTTTTTTTTGCTTTATGAAGTTACATTTATTCCCTCAATAAATTTTGTTATGTTGCCATTGCTCAGGGTGATTCCTTACTTCTGCAGGTGGACAGGAACCCATGATGTTATGCGTGAGTTGTTTGACATTGAGCTTTATTGACAAGGGCCTTAGTTAATGTTAGTATCCGGGCTGATTTAGCACTCAGGTATCGAGTCTGGAGCCTGCAGCCCTGGCGTGTGTTGAAGGTCCATCTGTGGTGGTCTAGCTGAAGGTTTGTTGGATTAAAGCCTCCCGGGAGTCCCTGCCTCCCTGGAGTATGCCCGGGTCAACATCTACCCCCTCAGCATTTCCCTGTGTGTGCTCAGCCTCGGACTCACTGCTGGACTCATCATGTGCAGCCACAGCAATTGCGTCTATGTCTTCCTTGTCCACTGCGTCACCCTTTCCAGCACAAGATTGTGCAGAGTGCAGCGTGCTACCACTATCATCGACACATGATCTGGGAGCTATTGGAGTGCACACCCGAGCGGTCCAGGCATCGGAAGTGCATCTTGAGAAGACTGATGTGTCTCTCCACCACAGTTCTTGTGGTGCCCTGGCTCCTATTGTAATGCATCTCGGCCTCTGTTCTTGGATGGCGGAGAGGCGTCATGAGGCAGCTTCTGAGGGGATAGCCCTCGTCACCCAGCAACCATCCATCCAGCCGAGCTGGAGCACTGAAGAGCCTGGGCACCTGGGAATGTCTGAGGATGGAGGCGTTGTGGGACCTGCCTGGGTACCTTGCACAAATTTGTAGAATCAGCATCCTGTGATCACACACTATCTGCACGTTCATGGAGTGGGAGCCCTTCCTGTTAACGAAGGCACCGGGCTCACCTGCTGGTGCCCTGATGGCCACATGTGTACAGTCTATAGCGCCCTGGATGCGGGGGAAGCCAGCAATGGCTGCGAAGCCTCTGGCTCACTCTGTCTGGCTGGCCTCGTTCCAGCGCTAGTGGATGAAGATCAATGCGCGCCTGAACAGAGCGCCTGTCACCTGCTTTACACAAGTGTGGACAGCTGATTGGGCGACTCCATAGAGATCACCCACCGAGCCCTGGAAGGAGCCAGAGGCATAGAAGTTGAGGGCAGCCATGACCTTTAGAGCCACTGGCATGGGATGCCCACCCACACAGTTTGCGGAATCTCAGGGCCAATCATCTGACAGATGGAGGTGACTGTTTCCCTTGAGAGTCAGAGCCTCCTTCGGCACTGGACCTCAGACATATCAAGGTAGCTGCTTCACTGCCTGTAAACCCTGGCAGTGGGGTAGTGGGTCTTCTACGGCCCCGTCCGCCTTGGACTTCCTGTTGGCCCTGCACCCCTTGTGCCTGCGCCTCTCCTCCCAAAGGTGGCTCCCCTGGAGACTGAATGTGGACTCCTGGCCTCCTCCCCCTTCTGGCCCTCTCTTCCTCCGCAGGGGAGGTGCCTCCAGTGAAGAGCACAATTCCCATTCCCAGACTAAGGGAAGGCTTCATGAAAGCTGCAGGCCCCAAAAATGACGTTTAATATAGAATCCTGACCAAGGCTTTTACTCCTGTCTGAGCAGCTGGTCTGAGTTTCGAAGTATTCCTGCTCACACAGGCAAGTATAAGTAACTTTCAGGCTTAAATCACATTCACGATCGCACTCATCCCTCTTATCCCGCCCGTGGATGAGGTTTAAACAAATGCCTCCTACCCACCTGCCCATTGCGCCCGTTCGACCTCCTGAAGATCGCACAGGCTGCGAAAAATCATATTCATATGCTGTTTCAAGGGCCTTAACTAGCCCATTAATTAATGGCGGACGCGCATCTGAACTCATAGCATAGTCACCTTCCGAAATACCTCAATGGCGCACAGTGACGTCAGGATGCACATCCGATGTCACTGCACATCATTTTACGCGTCGGCGTGCACGCCAACGGGAAAATTCTGCCCTCTAACTTTATTGTAACAAATTTAAGGTTGTAAGAACGCCCTGCACCAGATTCTGACCATGCTTATTCTCCACAGGTCCAAGATCACATGAATATATGTCACTTCCTTCCATGACATCACAGACTGTTTCAGTTAACACTTGATGGGACTTAGTCTAACATACAATTGCGAGGGCATCTGTGGTGACTGTGGATAGACATTTACTCTTCAAGTCTCAAAGGGAGGTGTCAAGAATGTCAGGTTTTTATAGATGGTTGTGCTTTAAATTGTCTTTTTAATTCTCAGATAGAATGAAGTTGGCGGTCCAAAGGATAGCTTATTTGTATTTCTACGTGGATACAAGGCCCATGTGAGTCACTTGCCATGGAAGTGGGCTTTGAGAAAGGATCAGACCATGGAAAGCCATTGTTGTATTGGCTTACAGGTTTTTTTTTCTTAATGTCTTTTTTTAAGATATTCCTGAACCTCCCAGTCAAGTCAATCTTCAAGGTGCAGAGAGAAAGAGAGAGATGGCAAACAGATAGATGCAGCCAGTCTCGATTGTTCATCATGCAGAATGTGGATGGGCGCTCATGTTCAGATTGAAGAACACAAGTTCACAAGGATTTAAACGAGACTGGAAGATTCACCTAGCTTTGGCTAGAGTGAAGGTTCTCCAGGGTAACTCTTGCTGTGAAAGTCAGTCTGGGGATTACAAGTTATTTGCTGGTAAAGCAATAAGGAAGCAAGCCTTTGGGATCTGAGAATAGCTTTGGACTGGTTCCAGGAGCATCATGCTATTCCAGTGATAAAAACAAAAAGCTAAAAGCTACTGCGGATGCTGGAAATCCAAAACAAAAACAGAACAGAACCATACTTCTTCAGAGAGGGCATTTCTTGAAGAGAGGTGGCAGTCAATTAAACACAGAGATAGAAACAAAAAACTAAAAGCTACTGCGGATGCTGGAAATCCAAAACAAAAACAGAACAGAACCATACTTCTTCAGAGAGGGCATTTCTTGAAGAGAGGTGGCAGTCAATTAAACACAGAGATAAAAACAAAAAGCTAAAAGCTACAGCTATTCCAGTGTCCATTGGCAGTGGAGATAGTGGCAATATGATCTGTGCTTCCACAGCTATGAAACTGGGTGTCACAGTGAAAAGTTCGTCCTAATCTGTTCACCAGCTGATGGTTTATCGCCTTTACAAGTGTGTTGGTGAAACACACTTCTCTGTCCAGAGAAAATCACTACCTTGCTTTCGAAGGCCTGGTCATGGAGATCCTTGATGTTGAGGTATTTGCGGCGCTCCATTCATTGAAACCAATGATGTGTCAATTCAACCGGCCAAACGCCTAGTGTTAGTTAGTGACTCAACTTTATGGATCTTGTGCTTCCTCCAGCTCATGCAGAGTGAAATGAGTTCATGTAATTCGTGCTCCCTCATGGTCACAATAATCTGGCCAGGGGATTACACCAAGATCACCCTACTGGGTGATTTTGCAGATCTCACGACGTTCGCAGTGAAACTCTCCCCTTTTCCTTCAGGACCAAAATGAATCAAGCCACCAACACTTGGCCACCATCACATAATTCGGCTATTGTTGATTCACATTATGAACCTTTCCCTTGAACCACAGGTCCTGCCTCGCAGTGAGCATTTTGCTCAGATATGGCCTGTCTTCACCTCCAGCATCCAAGATTCTCAGCCTTCTCAGGAAGACATGACACAGCGACTTATCAAGCAATGCAAGCATAAGCACCATCAGCTTTATTTCAGAATCTGTACTTGTAGATCCAGATCACACCCTGCCTCAACACACACGTTCTCAGTTACACACAATCCTTCAGGAATATGATGATGTCTTCGATCCAACATTCCTTTCAAAACTAATGTCAACATGGGACCCATACAACCGCCACAATGAAAGGGTCACCTTCCCCATTATGTCAGAGATAAACTTGTTGAGTTGCAGCAAAGATTTAATGACCTTGAAGGCCTTGGATTCATTCTCTATTTGAAGATGTTGGAGTTATTGTGGAGTACCTTAGCCCATCATTTCTCATGAAGAAGTCAAATGCCAATGTTGGGTGTTGCAGTAAGCTACAACATTTGTTCATGCCAGATGTTGACTCAACCTTACACAAGATTGCCCAGTAGAAATACATTATTTCAATAGTTCTAACCAATGAAATAAAAACAGAAAATGCTGGAAAAACTCAGCAAGTCTGGCAGCATCTATGGAGAGAGAAACAGAGTTACTGTTTCAAGTCCATATGACTCTTCTTCAGAACTGAAGAGAGGTAAATATGTGATGGGTTTTATACTGTTTAAGAGGTTGTGGAACAGGTGGACCAAAATAGAAGGTCAGGGACATGTGGGAGCTAAGGTGAAATTTGACAAAGGTGTCATGAACTCAAGACAAATGGAGTGTTAGTGGTAGCATTAAGGACTAAAGAAGGTGTCGATAGTGGCATTAAGGTAAGATAGCAGAATGTGTTAATAGCAGAATAAGGGTCAGCGCTCTGTGAAAGCACAACATGAGAACAAGTGATAGAGGGCCCTGTTAGTTGGAGGAGTGGGGTGGAGTGCTGCAGTGGCGGGGGCTGGTTGGGGAAAAATTTGGATTAAAAAAGGGGTCATGGAGGAGAGGTTCATGGCCTGAAGTTGTTGAACTTAATGTTAAGTCCAGAAGGCTGTAAAGTGCCTAATCAGAAGATGAGGTGCTGTTCCTCCAGTTTACATTGGGCTTCACTGGAACATTGCACGAGAGCAGGATGGTGAGTTGCAAAGGCAAGTGGCAGGAAGGTCTGGGTCATGTTTGTGCACTGAGTGAAGTTGATCTGCAAAGTGATCACTCAGTCTGCATTTAGTCTCCCTAGTGTAGAGGAGACTGCATTGGGAGCAGTGAATACAGTAAACCAAATTGAAGGCGGTGCAAGTGAAGCATTGCTTCACCTGTAATGAGTGCCTTGGGCTGCTGCAACATTCCAGTGAAGCCCAACGCAAACTGTCCTCCATCTTGACCCCTTTCTTAATCCACTTTTTCCCCAACCCTACCCCCCACAGGGCCATCCGCGACTATTCTTATGTTTTGCTTTCCTTGAGTGCTGACCCTTGTTCTGCTATAAACACATTCTGCTATCTTACCTTACTGCCACTATCAGCCCCTTCTTTAGTCTTTAACATTAGCATTAACACCCCCTTCATCTTGTGTCCATGACATCTTTGTCAAATCTCTCCTGAGCTTCCACCAATCCCTGACCTTCTATTTTGTTCCACCTGCTCCATCCCCTCTTAGCAGTATAAAATCCATCACATTTCTACCTCTCTTCAGTTCTGAAGAAGAGTCATATGGACTCAAAACGTTAACTCTGTTTCTCTCTCCACAGATGCTTCCAGACTTTGAGTTTTTCCAGCATTTTCTGTCTCTATGTCAGACTTCCAGTATTTTGCTTCTATATTAGATCTAACCAATGACCTTGATCATATTCTATTATGAAGTGCTATGGAATGGTTACACCCTGCAAAGGTGTTTGTGCTTGCACTCAATGTGCCATGGACAGGTCTGGATCTGAAACTGACCTCGAGAATTGACATGACATGTCCTAGGTGATCTTTAAGAGGAGGGCACAGTAGTCAAGCTTGCGGATGACCTCCACTGTTATAGTAACAGTTTGGAAGAACTTCTTCGCAACTGACAACGGGAACGACATTGTGATCTGCGCTTATCTGCCCCTAAGTCTGTCATCTGCCCTAAGACTACAACTATTCTGGGATGGGTGTCTCAGGGTATCTTTCAGTTTAGCCCATAACATCTGACCACTATCTCTACCTGCTCTCCACTGGTGAAGATTTTTGTCATGAGATCTTTCATCAGAGCCTTTAAGATGCTTTCAAGAGTCTTCCCTCAGTGTGCCTATTACACAGCCCCCTTGAATGCCATTACCATCGGTCGTCAGCCCAATTAAAGGATCAAATGGACAGATGAGCTCTGCACAATCCGCTCTTTCATCCACTAAAGCCATTGTCTTACCTATCCAGATGATATACTCTGGGTTGTCACAGACAGTGCTGTTAAGAAGAATGGCATCACCTCCACCTTGTATGTGACCTGCGGTAACAGACACAAACTTGCTGGTTTTTTTTGTTGTCAAACTGCATGGTCATGGAGTCACGTGGTTGCTTTGTGAAATTGGCGCTCTGTTCATCACAGCTTCTATAAAACATTTCAGCCCATATATTGTGCAGTCCAAGCACTGTCCTTGTTTCCATGCAGAAAACAAGCCTTGTGTACAGGCTTCTGAGAAACTGTGCAGAGGCCAATTTTCTACCAGTCCCCATGTTACTGCCTTCCTTCCCAGACACTACCATGGCTCTTTCAGACACATAGCTGGATCTGTGAACAGCCCTTCAGATTTTGCAAGTCCCAAAGCAACTGACTGAAAGAACCCCACATGCCAAGTCTGTTTCTTCATACATCAGACCTCACATTCCACTGTTTACTGGGTATCCATTGATGACAAATAATCAGGCTCAACAAAACTCCCTTTCCTCAGCAGATCACGCATGTCCACCTGCCACAAGGCACCAGCCCTTCAACAAACCTTACCAATATTTGCAATGTCAAATGCTACCCCTGAAGTGCTATCTTTGCTCGGGGTGGTTTACTCATCATTCAGTACAATGAGTCCCTTGTCCCCTGCAGGAAATGCATTATCATTTCACGTGATGTTCTGGAAGGTCTCATCACTGCTGTCCACCCGTCACCTTAGTCACCAATCTTCTCATTGACTCATTTCAGTCACCCACCAATATTTCTATGCATTTGGCATAGATGCCTCCGTTGATGGATCACAGCTAGCTGCCACACTTACGCTGCTCTCCAGACCATCCCACACACTGTCATCCCTCAGTTTTCAAATGACCTCCAGAGGTTGTTGGCACCTCTTTTGTTGCTCATGTTATCAAGCATGAATGACAACTCATTTTAGTTGTACAAAAGTGTGTCACTTCTTACACAGCTGTTTACATGATTGCCAACGATGCCTGGCACCTTAAGGAATGTTCTTCTCCAGTTGTGCTTTAGGTTTCATCCACTGGATGGTCCCTAAGCTATCATATGGACTGATCTTCCTACTGGGTTTTCCACTCTGTTAGGAGACAAACCATTTCAGGAATGCCACATTGCCATTGAGCTCAAGGAGTTGAAGAATCCTAACAAGAACCTGGTTGCAGAGAAGCCAGTACAGGAATTGAAGCTTCTATGCTAAGAACTACATGGAGGCCATATCACACCTTTGACTCTGCCTATTGTCGTTACATGACTTAATTCCCGCCTTTGTTCCCAAGGCCTTTCTGCGAGAGAATTATGGACACAGAGAGATCAGTTCACCAATATGCAGATTCCCTTGTCTGACAACAGGGATACTGAGTCTCAATATCAGCTCCACCAGGCTAATCACCCGTATTGTTAGACATTCAAGGCCCCACTAGTAGTGTAACCAACACTCACCTCAGTTGATGTTGGTGATCTGGTCTAACTTCATGTTGATCTATATCCAGCGATGAGTTTAGCATCCATGGCAAATGCTCCCCAACCATCTAGTTCCTGCAAAATCTGATAAACCAGCTGAGGCACCTATGCCTTCCACAGTTCCAGTGCTGCCAGCTATGGGGTCAACCAAGCAAACTCTTATGATGGGTCCCATGATCCTGTCTCAATATCTGACTTTGGGACAGATCCCTGAGCTGTCCAGCCCTGCTGTGGCAACACTGATATCTCATCCAGAGCCAAGAACTTTATCACCTACTCTAGTCTTGTCATCCCCAGCACAGGCCCTGTTCTGATGCATCCATCTGATCCAGTCTTGCAGCCCACTCTCCATGCTCCTGATCCTATACCACTGGATTTTAGCACACACAGCCAGCGTTCTAGGTGTACCATTAACCCTGTTTCCTCAATGCCCACTTTATGACAATCCATTCATCAGAGATGTCCCCCAAACCATCCAGCAGATTTTATAGCTCACGATTTGAGGGCTGAATTAACACCACTGGATAGAGGACAGTACACCCTGTGAAATGTTCAATTGAGAGTGGATTTTGATGCAAGGAAGCTGTTCACATGTATTCATCTCAGTTATTTTTCTTGGCATCATTAATTAGAACAAAGGAATTTGACATACATGGGAGAGAAAAAGGAGGTTATACCACTATATATTATGGCCTTCTGTTGGCTGGGGGCCCGTGTAAATCTCCAGTGGCTTGTTGGCAAGAAAGAAACCAAGTCTTTACTTCTTCCACCTAGAGCTTCATTCCAATTCACATAAAACAAAATCCCAGATTATCCCTCTTTGCACTATTTTGAGTACCCAATGTAAACCAATCAAAGGTTAAACAAATTAACAAAACAAACAAGGGGAAAGTCCCCTAAAGGGACATTGCAACTAAAGACAAAATCTCAAAGGAACCTTACAAAATACAGTTGTTGGGGTCAACAATGCACCCCAGTCCAAACAGTGGCACCTCTGCCAGTCAAGCACTTCTGCTGTACTGCACTGGGAATGCCAGCCTAGATTGCACACTCAAGCCTCAGGCATAGAATTTGAACCCACAACCTTCTAAGTCAGAGACAGCAATACTACCAACTGAGCCACAGCTGAAATGAAGCTGTTTCACCTTTATATGTACCAAATGATGTGCTTAACCAATTAACCTCTAATTACTAACTTAATCACTTCTTGGCTCTGAACTATTTTTTATGCGAACAACTCGTTCCCTCATGGGTGCGGCAATTTTGTATTATTTTATTGGGCTGTTCCAAGGCTGCTATAAAATCGATGTTTCCACCTTAACACAGGTAGTATTGTGATCCAGTTTATGTGCCAACCTGACGGAAAACACAGCCCATGGCAGAGCACTGCAGGTAATAAAGGAAAAATAAGATGCCATGGTTACAGTCAGAGTGTCATTCAAGATTTAGAGTAAAGCTTCAAATTTGATACTGTTGGGGGGGATGGCCTATCAGGGGAAAACAACAGCAGTAGCCAGAGCAGTGGCACCACGGCTGGCTCTGTTGTTCAGCAGGAGCCAGAAGAAATGTGTGGAGCCAGAAGAAATAGGAGAGATACTAAATGAGGACTCCTCATCAGTATTCACCAAAGATAAGAACGTAATGGTCGATTTGTCTAGGGAAGAGTGTGTAGATAGCCTGGATCATGTTGAGATCAAGAAAGAGGAGGTGTTAGGCATCTTGAAGAATATTAAGGCAGATAAGTCCCCAGGGCCAGATGGGATCTACCCCAGAGTACTGAGGGAGGCAAGGGAGGAGATTGCTGGGGCCTTGTCAGAAATCTTTGTATCCTCACTGGCTACGGGTGAGGTCCCAGAGGACTGGAGAATGGCCAATGTTGTTCCATTGTTTAAGAAGGGTAGCAGGGATAATCCAGGAAATTACAGGCCCGGTGTGCCTTACGTCAGTGGTAGGGAAATTATTGGAGAAAATTCTTCGTGACAGAATTTACTACCATTTGGAAGCAAATGGGCATATTAGTCAGAGGCAGCATGGTTTTGTGAAGGGGAGGTCGTGTCTCACTAACTTGATCAAGTTTTTCGAGGAAGTGACAAAGATGATTGACGATGGAAGGGCAGTGGATGTTATATACATGGATTTCAGTAAGGCCTTTGACAAGGTCCCTCATGGCAGACTGGTACAGAAGGAAACGTCACACGGGATCAGAGGTGAGCTGACAAGAAGGATACAGAATTGGCTTGGTCATAGAAGACAGAGGGTAGCAGTGGAAGGGCGCTTTTCTGAATGGAGAGCTGTGACTAGTGGTGTTCCGCAGGGATCAGTGCTGGGACCTTTGCTGTTTGTAGTATACGTAAATGATTTGGAAGAAAATGTAACTGGGCTAATTAGTAAGTTTTCAGACAACACTAAGGTTGGAGGAGTTGCAGATAGTGAAGAGAACTGACAAAGGATACAACGGGATATAGATCGGTTGGAGACCTGGGCGGAGAAATGGCAGATGGAGTTTAATCTGGACAAATGCGAGGTAATGCATTTTGGAAGGTCTAATACAGGTAGGAATTATCCAGTAAATGACAGAACACTTAAGTGCCTCGACGGGCAGAGGGATCTGGGTGTACAGGTCCACAGGTCACTCGGATTGTTCTCACTAGAGTGACGGAAATTGAGGGGCGACTTGATTGAAGTTTACAAAATGATGAGTGGCATGGACAGAGTAGATAGTCAGAAGCTTTTTCCCAGGGTGGAAGAGTCAATTACTAGGGGACATAGATTTCAGGTGAGAGGAGAAAACTTTAGAGGAGATGTGTGAGGCAAGTTTTTTAAGCAGAGGGTAGTGCGTATCTGGAATTCGCTGCCAGAGGAGGTGGTGGAAGCAGGTACGATAGTGGTGTTTAAGAGGCAACTTGACAAATACATGAATAGGATGGGAATAGAGGGATACGGACCCCGGAACTACAAAATGCTTTAGTTTGACAGGCAATATGATCGGCGCAGGCTTGGAAGGGCCTGTTCCTGTGCAGTACTTTTCTTTGTTCTTTGTTCTTTGTCCTTTGATTTGAAGCTGTGGGAAGGGTGAAGCGCTTCAAACAGTGAGTTACAAAACTAATGGTCACAGAATTGGGAGATGACAATGTGTGGAAATACCATGCGAGAATAGGAAGGTTGGAGTTGAGAGACAGTTAGTGAGAACTGAGTGAGTTAACTGTGAGTAATTTAAGCAATAGTGGTTTGAGTAGGTATGGGCATTGCCTGAACTGAAACTAGAACACGTGGTTGGTGAATAGAGGCAATTATTTACAATGTTAATCAAAATGGGCCAGGAAGGAAATTGTGTGTCAGGAAATTAGTGAGAATGGAGTTAAGGGAGGGAGTAGCAGCCAGGTCTCAGGTGGAATGAGCCTGAATAGGGCAGTGGGAAGACATGGAAACACAGAAAGTTGATGGTACAGAAAGCGCATGGTCAGGCCAAAAAAGAGCTATCCAGCCTGATCTAAATGCCCAGTTTGTAGTTTGCAGCACATCAAGTGCATATCCAAGGATGTTTTAAATGTGATGTGCCTCGAGCAGCTTCTTAGGCAGTGAGTTCCAGGCCTCCACCACCACCTGGGTGGAATTGTTTCTCTTTGACACCAGCCCCACCAATCCTTCTGCCGATTACTTTAAATCTATGCCCAGATTATTGACTACCCTGCTAAGTGAAATAAGTCTTTCCTATCCACTCGATCAAGACACTACACAATTTTATACAGTTCAGTGAAATCTCAACTCTACATACCCTTCTCCAAAGAAAACAGCACCATCTTACCAAATCTTCTCATTGCTAAAATTTTCTATTCGTGGCAACATGAGAACACTTGGGCTCAGTTAGAAGATCTCAGTTGGGTCAGGATTGGAAAGACAATAATTGATCTCATCGCCCCTGCACTACAGTGGTGAGAATTGGTCAGGATTGTTGCTAAAAATGTACAGAGGTAGTTTTAAACTAATGCCACTCAGCAGGATATTTGGCAAAATGTTCCAGCAGTGAGAAGGATGGTGCCAATGTGAGGCATGGATCCCCATTGAAATAGGAGCAATGTGAAGAGGCTGCCCCCAGGATCATAGAATGATAGAATGTTTACAGCACAGAAGGAGGTCTTTCAGCCCATTGAGTCTTTGCCAGCTCACTACAACAACAATTTAGTCACAACCCCTTTCCCCTTCCCCATAGCTCAGGAATTTTTTTTTTCAGATAATTCTATCCAGATTTTGATGAATGCAATATCATGTGGTCAGGTTGGCAACCAAGTTTAATCTTGGAGGGAGTGCAATCATGGACAAGTTGGAAAGAGAGAAGCAGGTATTTCTGCCAAGAGCACTCCTGCTCCTCATTGCTGCACAAAAACTAATTCAAAGCTTATCTTTCTCAGAGATAAAAACAAAAAGCTAAAAGCTACTGCGGATGCTGGAAATCCAAAACAAAAACAGAATTACCTGGAAAAACTCAGTAGGTCTGGCAGCATCGGTGGAGAAGAAATCAGTTAACGTCTCGAGTCTTCATGACCCTTCGGCAGAACTGAAGCATAGTTAGGAGAAAGGTGAAATATAAGCTGGTTTAAGGTGGGGGGGCGGGGGGAGAGAGAAGTTGAGGGTGTGGTGATTGTGGCGATAAGCAAGCAGTGATAGGAGCAGATAATCAAAAGATGTCACAGACAAAAGGATCAAAGAGGTGTTGAAGGTGGTGATATTATCTAAGAAAAGTGCTAATTAAGAATGGAAGACAGGACACTCAAGGTACAGCTCTAGTGGGGGTGGGGTGGAAAGACTAACAAAGTTTTAGTTTTAGATTTAAAAATAATGGAAATAGGTGGGAAAAGAAGAATCTATATAAATTATTGAAAAAAAAGGGAGGGGGGAGAAACGGGGTGGGGATGGGGGAGGGGGGGTTTAAGATCTAAAGTTGTTGAATTCAATATTCAGCCTGGAAGGCTGTAAAGTCGGAAGATGAGATGCTGTTCCTCCAGTTTGCATTGGGCTTCACTGGAACAATGCAGCAAGCCAAGGACAGACATGTGGGCAAGAGAACAGGGTGGAGTGTTAAAATGGCAAGCAACAGGGAGGTTTGGGTCTTTCTTGCGGACAGACCGCAGGTGTTCTGCAAAGCGGTCGCCCAGTTTGCGTTTGGTCTCTCCAGTGTAGAGGAGACCGCATTGGGAGCAACGAATGCAGTAGACTAAGTTAGGGGAAATGCAAGTGAAATGCTGCTTCACTTGAAAGGAGTGTTTGGGCCCTTGGACGGTGAGGAGAGAGGAAGTGAAGGGGCAGGTGTTGCATCTTCTGCATGGGCATGGGGAGGTGCCATAGGTGGGGGTTGAGGAGTAGGGGGTGATGGAGGAGTGGACCAGGGTGTCCCGGAGGGAACAATCCCTACGTAATGCCGTCGGGGGGGGTGAAGGGAAGATGTGTTTGGTGGTGGCATCATGCTGGAGTTGGCGGAAATGGCGGAGGATGATCCTTTGAATGCGGAGGCTGGTGGGGTGATAAGTGAGGACAAGGGGGACCCTATCATGTTTCTGGGAAGGAGGAGAAGGCGTGAGGGCGGATGCGCGGGAGATGGGCCGGACACGGTTGAGGGCCCTGTCAACGACCGTGGGTGGAAAACCTCGGTTAAGGAAGAAGGAGGACATGTCAGAAGAGCTGTTTTTGAAGGTAGCGTCATCAGAACAGATGCGACGGAGGCGAAGGAACTGAGAGAATGGGATGGAGTCCTTACAGGAAGCGGGGTGTGAGGAGCTGTAGTCGAGGTAGCTGTGGGAGTCAGTAGGCTTGTAATGGATATTGGTGGACAGTCTATCATCAGAAATTGAGACAGAGAGGTCAAGGAAGGGAAGAGAAGTGTCAGAGATGGACCATGTGAAAATGATGGAGGGGTGGAGATTGGAAGCAAAATTAATAAATTTTTCCAGGTCCCGACGAGAGCATGAAGCAGCACCGAAGTAATCATTGATGTACCGGAGAAAGAGTTGTGGGAGGGGGCTGGAGTAGGACTGGAACAAGGAATGTTCCACATACCCCATAAAGAGACAGGCATAGCTGGGGCCCATGCGGGTACCCATAGCCACACCTTTTATTTGGAGGAAGTGAGAGGAGTTAAAGGAGAAATTGTTCAGTGTGAGAACAAGTTCAGCCAGACGGAGGAGAGTAGTGGTGGATGGGGATTGTTTGGGCCTCTGTTCAAGGAAGAAGCTAAGGGCCCTCAGACCATCCTGGTGGGGGATGGAGGTGTAGAGGGATTGGACATCCATGGTGAAGAGGAAGCGGTTGAGGCCAGGGAACTGGAAATTGTTGATGTGACGTAAGGTGTCAGAGGAATCACGGATGTAGGTGGGAAGGGACTGGACAAGGGGAGAGAGAAGGGAGTCAAGATAACGAGAAATGAGTTCCGTGGGGCAGGAACAGGCTGACACGATCGGTCTGCCAGGACAGTTCTGTTTGTGGATTTTGGGTAGGAGGTAGAAGCGGGCCGTCCGAGGTTGGGCGACTATCAAGTTGGAAGCTGTGGGAGGAAGATCTCCAGAGGAGATGAGGTCAGTGACAGTCCTGGAAACAATGGCTTGATGTTCTGTGGTGGGGTCATGGTCCAGGGAGAGGTAGGAGGAAGTGTCTGCGAGTTGACGCTCAGCCTCCGCGAGGTAGAGGTCAATGCGCCAGACAACAACAGTACCACCCTTGTCAGCGGGTTTGATGACAATGTTGGGGTTGGACCTGTGAGAACGGAGTGCAGTGAGTTCAGAGAGAGACAGATTAGAATGGGTGAGAGGAACAGAGAAATTGAGACGGCTAATGTCACGCCGACAGTTCTCAATGAAAAGATCAAGAGAAGGTAAGAATCCAGAGGGAGGGGTCCAGGTGGAGGGAGAATATTGGAGGTGGGTAAAAGGATCCGTTGAACGGGGAGAGGACTCCTGCCCAAAGAAGTGAGCATGGAGACGAAGACGGCGGAAGAAGAGTTCAGCATCATGCCGAGCCCGAAATTCATTGAGATGAGGGCGTAAGGGTATGAAGCTAAGTCCTTTGCTGAGCACTGAACGTTCAGCATCAGAGAGGGGAAGGTCAGGGGGTATAGTGAATATGCGGCTGGGGCTGGGATTGGAAGATGGGGTGGGGATGGAGGGACAAGCAGGGGTGGAGGGTCCCAGATGGGTGTTGGTGTCGATGAGTTGTTGGAGCTTGCGTTCCTTAGCACTTGAGAGAAAGAGAAAAAGTTTCTTGTTGAGGCGACGGATGAGGCGAAGAATAAAATGAAACTGGGGGCACGCGCAGCTTTGAAAAGGGTGCGGCGGTGCTGCTGGAGGGAGAGGTCGAGTGTGTACATATGGCGGCGCATGGCACTGAGTGGCACCGTCGCATTCTGAGATCCACACTCAGTGCCATGCTCAAGTGCACATGATCTTGGACATGTTTGAGCATTTTGCAGAATTTATTTATTTATTTTGTACAAACTTCAGGAAACCTTAGCCCATCCCTGGATGAGGTTTCCTGAAAAACACAAAGGCCACTTGGGCTCTTCGCCTGCCCGCCAACCTTAAGATTGGAAGGGCAGCGTTGTTCACGTCAATTACTTTTTTAATGGCCTTAATAGTAATTTGACAGTTCAAAACAAAATATCGAAATGGCGCGTGGTGATGTCGAGATGCACGCCCGATGTCATGGCGCGTCATTTTATGTGTTGGCCCCGATGGCAATATTCTGTCCTTGGTTATAGAAACTTGCCATGTTAAATACCCTGCTCACATTCACGGTCAAAGTGTGTCTTAGGACTAATAGGGCTTATTGAGAAGTTATTGGAAATGGTTCGACGCCCAAGGAATAATAACACAGCAAGGATTCAGTGTCTTATCAAGAAGCAAGGGTAGAATGTGTTAAAAGGAAAGCTATTAACAGCGTACATTACTTAAAATGCATCTTGGGCTAGAGAACACCACGAGAACAGTGCCAGCATTTAGTCAAGTAACAGGCTGACACAGTCATAATCATGGAATCATATCTTACAGATAATGTCCCAGACACCACCATCACCATCCATGGGTGTGTCTTGTCCCATTGGCAGGACAGACCCAGCAGAGGTGGTGGTACAGTAGTATACAGTCAGGAGGAAGTTGCCCTGAGAGTCCTCAACATTGCCTCCAGCCCCAATGAAATCTCATGGCATCAGGTTAAACATGGGCAAGGAAATCTCCTGCTGATTAACATGTACTGCACCCCCTCAGCTGATGAATGAGTGCTCCTCCATGTTGACCACTTGGAGGAAGCACTGAAAGTGGCAAGGGCACAGAATATTTTCTGGATGAGGGACTTCAATCACCAAGAGTGGCTCAGTAGCACCACCACAGACCAGGCAAGCCAAGTCCCAAAGGACATAGCTGCTAAACTGGGTCTGCAGCAGCTGGCAAGGAAACCAAGAGGGAGAAACATACTTGACCTCATCCTCACTAACCTGCTTGCCACAGGTGCATCAATCCATGACAGTATTGGTAGGAGCGACCATCACACAGTTCTTGTGGAGACAAAGTCCCATCTTCATAATGAGGATACCCTCCAACATGTTGTGTGGTACTACCACTGTACTAAATGGGATAGATTTCAAACAGATCCAGCAACTCAAGACAACTCAAGTTCATGAGGCGCTGCAGGCCATCAGCAGCAGCAGAATTGTAAACAAACACAATCTGTAACCTCATGGTCCGACATATAAGACCATAAGACTGTAAGACGTAGGAGCAGAGGTAGGCCATTTGGACCATCGAGTCTGCTCCATTATTCAATGAGATCATGAATAATCCTCAACTCCACTTTCCTGCCTTTTCTCCATAACCCTTGATTCCCTTACTGATTAAAAATCTGTATATCTCAGCCTTGAATATACTTAACAACCCAGCCTCAACAGCCCTCTGCAGTAAAAAAAATTCCACAGATTCACTATCCTCTGAGAGGAGAAATTCCTCCTCATCTCTGTCTTAAATGTCATAATATCCCCCGCTCTGCCATTACCACCAAACCATGGGATCAACCTTGTTTCAATGAAGAGTGCAGGAGGGCATGCCAGGAGCAGCACCAGGCATACCTAAATATGAGGTGTCAACCTGGTGAAGCTACAACACAGGACTACTTGCATGCCAAACAGCATAAGCAGCAAGTGATCAACAGAGCTAAGTGATTCCAAAATCAACGGATCAGATCTAAGCTCTGCAGTCTTGCCACATCCAGTTATGAATGGTGGTGGGCAATTAAACACTCACTGGACGAGGAAGCTCCACAAACATCCCCATCCTCAGTGATGGAGGAGCCCAGCACATCTGTGCAAAAGATAAGGCTGAAGCATCGCAATAATCTTCAGCCACAAGTGCCGAGTGGATGATCCATGTCAGCCTCCTCCAGAGGTCCCCAGCACCACAGATGCCAATCAATTCCATTTACTCCAAATGATAAATGGCTGATGGCACTGGACACTGTAAAAGCTATGAGTCCTGACAATGTCCTGGCAATATTACTCCAGAACCTACCGTGCCCCTAGACAAGTTGTTCCAGTACAGCTACAACACTGGCATTTACCCAGCAATGTGGAAAATTGCCCACTATGTTCCGTGCTCAAAAAGCACAACAAATCCAACCCAGCCAATTACTGGCCCATCAGTCCATCTTCAATCATCAGTAAAGTGATGGAAGGGGTCATCAACAGTGTTACCAAGAAGCACTTGCTCAGTAATAACCTGCTCACTGAGGTGCAGTTCATGTTCTGCCAGGGTCACAGCCTCTGACCTCATTACAGCCTTGGTTCAAACATGGACAAAAGAGCTGAACTCCAGAGGTGAGGTGAGAGCGACTGCCCTTGACATCAAGGCAGCATTGGACCAAGTATGGCATCAAAGAGCCCTAGCAAATCTGGAATCAATTGGAATTAGGGGGCAAAATCCGCTGGTTGGAGTCATACCTAGCACAAAGGAAGATGGTTGTGGTTGTTGAAGATCAATCACCTCAGCTTCAGGGCATCATTGCAGGAGTTCCTCAGGGTAATGTCCTAGGCCCAACCAGCTTCAGCTGCTTCATCAATGACCTTCCTTCCATCATAAGGTCAGAAATCGGGAGGTTCATTGATGATTGCACAATGTTTAGCATCATTCGCAACTCCTCAGATACTGAAGCAGTCCATGTTCAAATACAGCAAGACCTAGACAGTGTCCAGGCTTGGGCTGATAAGTGGCAAGTAACATTCATGCCACACAAGTGCCAGGCAATGACCATCTCCAAAAAGACAGAATCTAACCATCACCCCTTGACATTCAATGGCATTACCATTGCTGAATCCCACACTATCAACATCCTGGGGGTTACCATTGACCAGAAACTGAACTGGACTGGCCAGATAAATACTGTGGCTACAAGAGCAGGTCAAAGACTAGGAATCCTGCGGCGAATAACTCACCTCCTGACTCCCAAAAACCTGTCCACCGTCTACAAGACACAAGTCAGGAGTGTGATGGAATACTCCCCACTTGCCTGGATAGTGCAGCTCCAACAACATTTAAGAAGCTTGACACCATCCAGGAAAAACAGCCCACTTGATTGGCACCCCTTCCACAAACATTCACACCCTCCACCACCGATGAACAGTGGCAGCAGTGTGTACCATCTACAAGTTGCACTGCAGGAACTCACCAAGGCTTCTTCGACAGCACCTTCCAAACCCACAACCGCTACCATCTAGCAGGACAAGGATACCAGACAGATGGGAACATCACCAGCTGGAAGTGCCCCTCCAAACCACTCACCATCCTAACTTAGAAATATATCGCCGTTCCTTCACTGTTGCTAGGTCAATATCCTGGAACTCTCTCACTAACAGCCCTGTGGGTTTTTCCCCAACACATGGGTTGCAGCGGTTTGAGAAGGCAGCTCACCACCACCTTCTCAAGGGCAATTAGGGATGGGCAATAAATGCTGGCCTAGCCAGTGATGCCCACATCCCATATCCCGTAAATGAATAAAACAAATTATGTATGAAATTAGCCATCCAATTGTCGATACTAAAAAAATGAACTTCAGAACACATGATTTCCAAAAGCAAGATGCAAATTGGCATGAATGAGAGCTAAGGTTATAAAACTCTTATATGACAAGATCGGGATAATTAACTTCCTCCCCAGGAGGATCTGGAAAGCACTGATGTTGGGCTTGTTATCTTACCCTGAAATTGTATAAATGCTTCCATCTTATTGATACCCAACACCAGACTGGCCTGTAACATGTACAAGGAGGAGTGCGTTAAACAATTTTACAGCTGAGGATCATTATTTAAAACACAGCTTGGGCTGAAGAACACCACCATGAGAACAGTGCCAGCATCTAATAGTCTGCAATTGAGTCATTTTAGCTCCTTAATAGAGAGTTATGGGAAGATTAAAGTTAGTTTATATTAAAATGAAAACTGGGCCCAGACTCCTCCATGATTTAAGTGGATCTTTAAATTATATCAGAGAACCTGTTATTTTGCAAAATTCTTTGTGATAAGCTTGGCTTGATATTTTTGCACAGCATTTGCTGTAAGGCGACATAGATTTATTGAATGGAAAATAGTCTAGAATTTTAGCAAATAAACAAGCAGATGAAACAAGAAAGCCGTTTATTGACCTCTATAAGGGAAATCATTTTTTACATACCTATTAATATAAAATAATAATAGTTAAAAATATGAATGCTTTTCAAAAGCATATTTATAGGCGCTAAATATGAATCACAGTATCACAGTCAAATCAGATTTTACAATATCATACTTCACTTTTCAAATTACAATTGGGCTGAAGACCTTTTTTCTCCTTTTACAGAACGCTGTGATGTCAAAAACTGAACCATTCATTATCCGTCACAGGAGAAATAATATTCACGGCAATCACCATTAAACATCAGCTCCCCGGTCACTTGACATCTGTTAAAAGACAAAAAAAAAGTTACAGAATCTGTGACGCATAGCTTTCAAACATGTCCTAATGTTTGAAATCTCACCTACCATTGGGATTTCAGATTCTTTTCTAACTGCTGAAATAAAAGAAAAACAGCAATTAATTAATTACTTCTGGCATATAATATTTCATTTGAATTAACATGCCCAACTGTGAAATTTGCTGTCTATTTTTTTTATATAGTTCCAAAACTCCTACCCATTTGTAAGACAGACAGTAATCTGTGTACAATTGTGATGTTAACATTTATAAACAAAAAGCTCACATTTTCAAATAAGTTCTCCTACTCCCTTTATCTAACTATAAAAATGATTTTATGACTAAAGGGATCCAAAATAAGTGCAATCACCCGTCCTATATATAAGATTTTAGTCCTCTGACTTGACTAGGTGGGCATAGTCTTGTAATGGTTATATCACCAAATTTCAAATTCAAAAGTCTGGACTAGTAATTCAGAAGATATGAGTCCAAATCCCACCATCACAGTGTGAGAATTTGAATTTGGATTTTTTTTTTAAAAAAGGCTGGTATCAGGACAAGTCACCATGAAGCTTCAGTCACTTTCAGAACATTGTCCTACATACCCAACTTGTTCACTAGTGTCCTTTCAGGAAGGGAGTCTACAGTCCTGTATGCAACTCAAGTAGCACACCAATGTGTCTGAATTGCCCACTGAATTACCCCAGAAAACCACTCAGTGGTATTAAACTGCAATGGAGAAGGCCCAACATCTTCTCATGGCTACTCAGGATGAGAAATAAATGCCAGCTTTGCCAGAGGTGCACATGACCAGAAAGTGATTCTTTTTTAAAAAGCATTTCCTTCCTTCTCTTCTCCCATTTGCCTTTCCCTGTATCAAACACCACAACTTGGAAACTTGTGGTTTGCAACTTATTCCCACATCTCTTTCAATACTGCTTGATGCATATGCCTCAATAGAAGGGCCCCAGAGTAGTTCACTGTGACTCACCTGGGTTTTTCCTCCTTCTCCTTGTGGGACTACAGGAGGGATGGAAGCATGGCTTGTATTTTGTACATTATCTATCCCCTCTTCACCCAACTAAACCTAAAGATTGTAACTAATTAGACAACATTCATAACTTTAGGTGTCTCTTGTCTCTGGAGCAAACTAACCAGCAAACATGTTCCGGATCAGTGAGGTAAGAGTATTTGATTGCCAATGGTTCAGCCAAAATCTTATGTAAGTCACACAACTCTAGCAAGTGAATTAGAATGCCAGGCAGAATTTCAAACTGTGCAGAATCTTGGGATTCTGTCACTTTTTATTCAGTTTTGGAACTTAGATGGTTGGCATATGATAAGGCTGAACTGAATTGCTTACCAGATTATGGGTGTATTCAAAATAAAGGCTAAGCGATAGTATTTTAAAACATAAGATTAGGTCATGTAATAATCAAAAGTTTTGAAAGGAAAAAGAAGCATTTCCACACCCATCATACCTGGATGTCTTCTTCTGCTGCATTGCAAAACTGCCAAGATTACAAATGCTAAAAAACATACTGGAAAAATCACAAATACAACTATGAGAATAATTTTCTTCCTTTCCTCTGCTGTTTTCTGATAAGGATTATGTTGTTTATCCAAGACTGAAACAGAAAATTTAGAAGAAAACAATTTAATTAATTATTAATTTCAGCATCAACCTTTATATAGAGTCATAGAAGTACACAGCACAGAAAAAGGCCCTTCGGCCCATCGAGTCTGCACCGGTCGAACAAGTACCTAACTATTCTAATCCCATTTTCCAGCACTAGGCCCATAGCCTTGTATGCCATGGCATCGCAAGTGCACATCCAAATACTTCTTAAATATTATGAAGTTTCTGCCTCTACCACCCTTTCAGGCAGTGAGTTCCAGATTCCCACCACCCTCTGAGTGAAAAATTTCTTCCTCACGTCCCCTCTAAACCTCCTGCTCCTTAACTTAAATCTATGCTCCCTGGTTATTGATCCCTCCATCAAATGGAAAAGCTCCTTCCTGCCTACCTTATCTGTGCCCCTCATAATTTTATACACCTCAATCATGTCCTCCCTCAATCTCCTCTGCTCCAGGGAAAATAACCCCAGTATATCTAAGATAAAAACAAAAAACTACTGCGGATGCTGGACTTGCAAAACAAAAACAGAATTACCTGGAAAAACTCAACAGGTCTGGCAGCATCGGCAGAGAAGAAAAGAGTTGACGTTTCGAGTCCTCATGACCCTTCATCAGGGTCATGAGGACTCAAAACGTCAACTTTATTCTTCCCCGCCGATGCTCCCAGACCTGTTGAGTTTTTCCAGGTAATTCTGTTTTTGTTTTGGCCCAGTATATCCAATCTCTCCTCATAACTAAAAGTCTCCAGCCCTGGCAACATCCTGGTAAATCTCTCTGCACACTCTTCTACTGCAATCACATCCTTCCTACAATGCAAATTCCAGAACTGCACGCAATACTCTAGCTGTGGCCTAACTAGCATTTTATACAGTTCCAGCATAACCTCCCTGCTCTTATATGCATAATAATGTCACTTATTTCTATCCTTCAATGGCTATATTAATTAATAATAGCAAAATTGACATTCAAATAACATTGTGAGGTAAAGTACTGCAATAATTTTAAAAGAATGTCCCCACAAGCTTTTCGGTATAAATAATCATGGATATTAAATACAGTCTTGCAATATTGTCCGCATCCTCAGAATTAAATATATTAATATGATATTAATTCTTCCAACAGCAATTTGTTAAGATCATTTGAAGAATAAATGCTATGAACTTACTTTGAAAATGTTGCTGCACTTCGTATACATTTTCTTCCACATTCCACACAGCACAAGAATAATTGCCTTTGGAAATATTTACTTCCTTGATTTGAAGCATGCTGGTAATCTTGAACAATCCTTGCAGGGTTTTTACACTACTAGTATTAGCCTCGGATGTGAGATTGCGTGCACCGTCGACGAACCAGTGAATCTGAGCCAGTGGGTATCCTATCGTTTCACAAATGAGATTTGTTGTTCCCATTGGTGTGGTTGTTGGGAATGCAGTCACATTTGGTAAACAGTATGGAGCTAAAAAGGATGATTGCATTATTATTATTGTAATAAGAAAGAACTGTAGAGTAATTTAGAGGCAGTTTTTGTGCTTCCTCCTCACCAGTAAATGCAACAACAGTTTTTGGTAAATAATTATTCCCAAATTTATGACAATAAGCTCATTAAATAAATTAGGGGTGTGATAGAGGAAAACATTTATTGGTAGCAATTTGTGATTTTGACTTGATTTCTGAGTACTTCCATTTGGAACTCTTTAGGGGGGATTCAAATTCTGTTTCTTTATATATATTTTGTCTAATTTAGCTGGTACATAAATTTTGCATGTTTTTTCTGGAGTATACCTGTGTCCTCCACCAATCTAGTGATGAATTTACAATGATGATGTTGTTTATTTAGTGTAGACAGACAGGAAGGAAAAACACAACGGTAAGTCCTAGACTGGCATAATTTAACAGTTATGGTCAAATATCCATGTTAACCAATGCATCTGCAGTGTTTACACAATATTAAAAATGGAGAATAAGAAATTTCTTAGATTGCTATGCAGAGTGACAAAAAAAAATAATTAAAATATATAATCTAGTAATCCCTTTCCAGGGCACTGTTTAGCAGCATTGCAAAATCATGTTATTGAAAGGGAGGTTATCGCTTTTTTATGTTGCTGCAGATTGGTAATTAGTTTGAATCGGTTGGGACTATTCCCGCTTAGGAGTCAGAAGGCTGTGGCTCCAAGTCCCACTATGTGCATGGAAACATCATCTTGTCTGGCACTTCAATGCAGCATTGAGGGAACATGCACTGGTCAAAATGTTGCATTTGCAATGAGACATTCAATTGAGACCTCCAGATACCTGCTCAGGCTGATATACAAGATCTCGAGGCTCTATTCAAAGGTGAGCAGTGTATTCTCCAGATATCCCGGATAACATTTGTTATTCAACCAACACCACCAAAAATGGGTGATATTATCATTCGTTCAGTCAATTGCTGTTTGCGAAATTTCCCTCCATGCAAGTTGACTGTTGAAAGTAATTACAGAACAACAGTGACTACAACTCAAAGCTATCACCATCAGCGATATGTTTCACAAGGTTCTGAGGATGTGAAAAGTACTATATAAATGCAGGATCATTTGTTCATTCCTCTCTAACATGACTCTCTTTATAATCTGTTGTTGCCTATCAACACAAATCAAGCTTTTTAAGAATGAGAAGAAATTTGGAATTTGTTGCCAATTAGTGGCAACCAATATTTTACAAGGAAGGATATCAAAGAAATACTGTTACCCACCTTTAACCTTCAGAGTGATGGTTTGACTTGAATAACCAAAATTTAATTCCAAATCATATTGATACTTTCCACCATCTGACA
Source organism: Cetorhinus maximus (assembly GCF_964194155.1). NCBI lineage: Eukaryota > Metazoa > Chordata > Chondrichthyes > Lamniformes > Cetorhinidae > Cetorhinus > Cetorhinus maximus. The sequence goes on along the minus strand of NC_135902.1, from coordinate 26,953,808 downwards.
ATTTTGTTTTCTGGATTAGCAATGAGACATCCGTTGAATTTCGATGAAGTAATTTAATTCGACCCTGAGCTCCACTGAAATATTCTTCTTTGCTAAAGACAACTGTTCTATTTCCATCTTTATTTATACTCAGTTCACATAATGAAAAATATTTCATCTTTGTATCAAAACTGCATGGCAATTCTGTGTCTTTATCAAATATTCCTGTCACTGAATGGTCACAATTAAAAGTCACCAAACCTGGAAAACAAAAATGTACATTCACTCATATTACCTCAATGACAATCAGTGTTGAATGAGGTACATATTGAGAAATACTACAGTACTTACTTTCTGCAAAGGTTGTTCCTATGTATAAGATGACATAAAGGAAAGTCACTGTATGGTATGGGCCCATTTCCAGAATGCAGTTCATCTGCTTATTTAGGGAAAGTACAGAAACATCATTAAGTCTCAGGAATTTAATCAAACCTGATTTCACTTTTCTTGTGCATCACATTAGTTTTCTTTCAGGAATTTTAAGGAGATATATAACGCTGCACCAAAAATTCCATTAGGGAAATTTGCATTGCTAAAATATTTTGAATATTCATAACTATTTTGTGTTACTGAAAAACTAACAAATGCATTTTGTACTGTTTTCCTCAATTCTGACAGCAAGAATCTTGGAATCTATGAACTGACAACAGTATACAAATGGACACCGCAATGGCTCCAATCTTGACAGGGGCGGGTTATGTATGTCGAAGACAGAGTTTCAGGCACTGATTGCAGATTTCCCACATGTTTTGTGGAATTTTGAATCAACGACGTCTTTTTGCAGGATCAGCTCCCCACCTCCCACTGTTTGACAGGCTTGACACCCAGGCGAATGGGGTACATTCCGGAGCAGGCTGCAGCTGCTACTCGGGGCCAGGGGCTGTCTGATCCTGGACCTGGGATGGTCCGATCCTGGCTGACAGCTCAATCCGAATGGCCATCAATCATTGTGTAATTGTGCAATTCTGGCACAGAATTTCCATGGAGATTTCCCCCAACTCCCAACATCACTCCAGTAGAAGATAACTGAAAAAGTCTGACTGTTGAAGTTATTCCATCACAGGGTACATCACAACTGTTGGGGCAATTCTTGCAAAATCAGGGATTAAACTCCAGACCATCCTGATCTCTCTACTGCTCATCTATTTACAGAATAAACGTAGTGAACAACCAGGTCCCCCTTGTCCCCACTTCTCACCCCACCAGCCTCCACATTCAAAGGATCATCCTCCGCCAGTTCCGCCAACTCCAGCATGACGCCACCACCAAACAAATCTTACCCTCACCTCCCCTGTCGGCATTCCATAGGAACCATTCCTTCCAGTACACCCTAGCCCACTCCTCCATCACCCCAATGCCTCATCCCCTTCCCACAGCACCTTCCCATGCAATCACAGAAGGTGCAACACCTGCCCCTTTACCTCCTCCCTCCTCACCATTCAAGGGCCCAAACACTCCTTTCAGGTGAAGCAGTGCTTCACTTGCACCTCCTTCAATTTAGTCTACAGCATCCGCTACTCCCAATGCAGTCTCCTCTACCTTGGAGAGACCAAACGCAGACTGGGTGACCACTTTGCGGAACACCTTCAGTCTGTCTGCAAGCATGACCCAGACCTTCCTGTCACTTGCCATTTCAACACACCATCCTGTTCTCATGCCCACATGTCCATCCTTGGCCTGCTGCAATGTTCCAGTGAAGCCCAACACAAACTGGAAGAACTGCACCTCATCTTTCGATTAGGCACTTTACAGCCTTCCGGACTTAACATTGAGTTCAATAAATTCAGATCATGAACTCTCTCCTCCAGCCCCACCCCTTTTTTTCTACATTCATTTTTATTTTTTATCCACTCATTTTTATTTTTATTCATTTATCCGTGGTTTTATCCCCTTTTTATCCCATTTTCTATCATTTTTTCCCCATCACTGCCCCCTCTCCCAACCTATCCCTTACAGGGCCAACTATTATTTGTTCCTCTCCACAGATGCTATCAGACCTGCTGAGTTTTTCCAGCTATTTTTGTTTTTGTTTCAGATTTCCAGCTTCTGCAGTATTTTGCGTTTATATTACTTGTTCCATTATGGTCTTTCACACAATGCTACCCTTGTTCTGCTATTATCACATTCTGCTTTCTTACCTTTATGCCACTATCAGCACCTTTTTTTAGCACTAACCACTACCATTAACAATCCCTTTGTCCTTCAGTTCATGACATCTTTGTCAATCTCTCCCTAGCCCCCACCTATCGCTGGCCTTATATCCAGCTCCACCTGTCCCACCCCCCCCCACCTTAAAGAGTATAAATTTCATCACATTTCCACTTCTCTTGGGCTCTGAAGAAAGGTCATACGCACTCTAAATGTTAACTTTGTTTTTCTCTCCACAGATGCTGTCAGACCTGCTGAGTTTTTCCAGCATTTTCTGTTTTTGTTTCAGATTTCCAGCATCCACAGTATTTTGCTTTTATCTTTGTTTAACTATTCTGATGCCTTTCGAGTTTATATTTGCCGTTAACAAGCTTTGAATGTTTGCAAGTAGTTATACTGGCTGCCTGAGTTTAAGGTTTTAAACTGCAGACATTTACTGTCCAGGTGATAGTGCTGAGGGTTATGTTATTTAGACAATAGAAACAATCTGCAGGGTTACGGGGAAAAGACAGGAGATTGGCACTCAGTAAAAATGCTCAAGAGAGCCGGTGCAGACACGATGGGCCGAATGGCCTCCTTCTACCCCGTAACAATCCTGAGATTCTGTGACTGCCTCTAAGAAATGATCCCATTCTGTTAGGCGAAGCCAGTTTCGGGAGATCAGTGCGAAGATCACTATCTCTGCTGCAACAATGCATGATGTGGCTGTTGCCATTTCTGCTAAAAGCGCTGATACAGATTTTGATGTAACTAATCCTTTCTGATGGGGTCTCAGGGAACAATAAACTGAGAACAATAATTTTTGACAGAGTCCAGCAGTCAGGTCCCCGGCTGTTTATATTCCTTTCTAATTCCGGGAATACTGCAACAATTGACTTTTACATTTCAAATGTGTTTACTGTATTTATTTCTGTTAACCCGATCCTTCCTCCATCCTTAACTATTTTCTTCAATTATACACACAACACACACATTTCACACCAGAGTCAACAAAATATTTCTCAAATTTTCTGAAAATCTGGCCGTACTTTTTTTCCCTCCAAGCGAAATGTGGAGATCCAACCAGCGCAACTCCAAACTGACCCAGGAAAAGTCACCTTTCCAAATCCGACACGCTGACAATCGCTGCGAATGATTCCGGGATCTCGACACCGAACATCTCAGCCGAAGCCGGAACCAAGGGCTGGGATCTGCGGGGAGCGAGTCCGGCTGTTGCCTCTCGATCCACTGTCCAGTCTGGGATAGTTAGCAGCGCCTGTTAGCTTGTGCTATAGACAAACAGTGAGCACCCTCCACCCTCCACTATCTCTCCTTCCAGCCTGTGGTGTCGAAATGAACAAAACAAAGAGGCTTTTACTGCCTGTGAAACTTTCTCTTTCGATCCGGCTGGACACAAGACAAGCCTATATAAAAACAAAAAACTACTGCGGATGCTGGAAATCCCAAAAAAAAACAGAATTACCTGGAAAAACTCAGCAGGTCTGGCAGCATCGGTGGAGAAGAAAAGAGTCGCCGTTTCGAGTCCTCACGACCCTTCAACAGAATTGGCAAAAAGCCAATTCCTCGCCCCGCCGCAGAATTTCCCCCACCAGCGCCGCTTAGGATACACATGGAAACATCAGGGAGAAAGTAAAGATTTTATTTTACCTGCAACTATTTAAATAAGAGATTGTTGCGAATTAAATTTGATAAGTTGTTTTAAAAGAGAGTTTTTTTTTCCACATTGAGGAAAGTCTGTTCTTGACATCTTGCAAGCGCAATTCAGCCAAACAATGAGGTGGAATAAAGTCTATCTGTATAAGACAATCTAAACCTGTGACTTAACTGCTGAAAATAATTTATATTGTGCCCTTTCTACTAGTATTATTGCAGAAAAGAAAATTTAAAGTTTGCTACTTCCTATACTCCAGGAAATCTCACCTCAGTTCAAAAATCAGAAATAGGCGATACTAAATTGCATTGCAGCTGTATTTATTTACCAAGGGAGACGCTGCTGCTCAGATCATGGTGAAAGAGAAGCTCGTTCAGACACTTGACAGGTTTAAGACTGAGGCTTTGGATAGGCTCTCTGTACTTAAAAGTAGATAAGACACCAGGACCGGCTGAGATATGTGCAGAGACTGAGGGAAGGGAGAGTGGGGAAGGGAGAGTGTCTGTAATTTTCCAATCCTAGGGTGGTGGCAGAGGACAGGAGGATTGCAAATGTTAAACCCTTGTTCAAAAAAGGGGTGCAAAGATAAGCCCAGCAAATGAAGCCAGTCAGTTTAATTGTGATAAAAACAAAAAGCTAAAAGCTACTGCGGATGCTGGAAATCCAAAACAAAAACAGAATTACCTGGAAAAACTCAGCAGGTCTGGCAGCATCGGTGGAGAAGAAATCAGTCAACGTTTCCAGTCTTCATGACCATTTGGCAGAACGGTTCTGCCGAAGGGTCATGAAGACTGGAAACGTTGACTGATTTCTTCTCCACCGATGCTGCCAGACCTGCTGAGTTTTTCCAGTTTAATTGTGATGTTGGGGAAGCTTTTAGAATGATGATCACGACAAAATTAGTAGTCACTTGGGCAAATCTGGGTTAATTAAAGAAAGCAGAATGGATTTGTTAGGGGCAAATCGTGTTTAATTAACTTGCTTGAGATTGTTGATGAGGTTACTAGAGAGGGTAATTCTGCTGATTTGAGGTACATGGACTTCCAAAGGTTATTTGATAAATTGTTGCACAACAGCCTTGTAAAAAAAATTCCAGCTCATGAAATAAAAGGGGCAGTAGCAACATGGATACAAAATTGGCTGAGCGACAGGAAACAGAGTGATAAATGGTTATTTTACAGACTGGAGGAAAGTTGATAGTGGAATTTCCCAGGGATCGGTGTGGGGACATCTGGTCTCCTCGATACATATTAATGATCTAGACTTGGTCTAGGGCACAATTTCAAAATTTGTGGATGAGACAAAACTTGTAATCTTGTGAACTGTGATGAAGATAGTGCTAATCTTTAAAAGGAGATAGACAGGTTAGTGGAATGGGCAGACAAGTGGCAGATAAAATTTAATGCAGAGAAGTTAACAAAGGATATCTGTAGCTCCCCAAGCCTCCACTATCTCTGTACACCTGTGCTGTTGAAAATGAATGTAACAAAGGACGAATGGCTGTCCTCCTTTCATTACATTTGAGTTAGCAAAAAAAATTGTGTCTGAGCCATCACTGAACTTTCCCCACCAGCACTGCTCAGGATACACATGGGCCTGAATTTTCCCGTCGGCGATTTGGGGGCGGGGCCTGCTCGCCGACTGGAAAATGAAGCGGGATGACGTTGGGAGGAACCCCCAACGTCATCCCGGTCCCGTTAAATTTTTAGGAAGGTGGGCAGACAGCGAAATCAGCTGTCCGCCCGCCGACCTGTCAATGGCCAATTAAGGCCATTGACAGGATAATTAAGATATTTAAAGACCTGCCCGTGCAACCTTAAGGCTGGCGGGCAGGCCAGGAGCCCCAGCGGACTCCAGATAATGCATGAAACCTCATCCACTGGCGGGAGGAGGTTTCATGTCCATTTTTAAAAAGTGTAATAAAGTTTATGTCCTTATGTACAGGGAGCAATGCGCACTTTAGCAGATGGGGAATTCCTCCCCCCCTGCACAGGAAGTGCATACCGCTTCCTGTCGGGCAGGCCGCTGGGCAGGCATTAATTGGCCCGCCTACGCAAAATGACGGCGGGCCCCGTTTCGGTGGCGGGGTTCGGCTGTCCGCCTGCCGCCGAGCCGGTGGGGCCCGCACACCCACCAAGGGAAAAATTCTGCCCATGGAAACACCCAGAAGGTCCAGAATGAGTGGCAAAGTAAAGAATTTTTTCCGGAAAATATTTAAATAAATTTTGTGAAATTGGAACTATTTTCCTTGTAGAAGAGGGGTCTAAAAGGAGATTTGATAGAGGTCTTCAAAATCATGAGAGGTCTGGACAGTGTAAATAGGGAGAAACTGGGTGAGTACATATTACCTCAAGTCACTTAATGCAGGCCCTTTCCCCCCCGGCCCCACCACCACCCCACCCCCTCCCTGGCAACTCTGAGTACAGTAGCGGTATTGAATCCTTCACGGCATGTATCCTTCGCTGGGTGCGCCAACAGATATTGCCCATGCTTAGATAAAAACAAAAAGCTAAAAGCTACTGCGGATGCTGGAAATCCAAAACAAAAACAGAATTACCTGGAAAAACTCAGCAGGTCTGGCAGCATCGGTGGAGAAGAAATCAGTTAACGTTTCAGGTCTTCATGACCCTTCGGCAGAACTGAGTATAGTTAGGAGAAATTTTTCACTTTTCTCCTAACTATACTCAGTTCTGCCGAAGGGTCATGAAGACCCGAAACGTTAACTGATTTCTTCTTCACCGATGCTGCCAGACCTGCTGAGTTTTTCCAGGTAATTCTGTTTTTGTTTTGCCCATGCTTAATTCACCATGACAGGGTTGAGCTAGGACGTGTTCTGCATCCGCAGCATGTGTGACACTGACACCCAGAGTATAGAATGGCGGTGAAAGTCAAGGATCTGCACCTAGGCATAGTGCTGGAACTGGGAAGCATGTCAAAGTCAGGGTGCTAAACATGCTGGGAGGGGAGCTTCCAGTTGGCAGGGCACCAATCCGTCTGCTGGTCTTTGCGCTCCACATGCTTGTGCCTCCTTGCTTAGCAAAGTACCACATGTGAAGCAGGCAGCATTTGGGCAATGGTGGGGGTGTCAGCCCTGGCTTGTTTGGTTGAGTGTGTGGCAGCTGCGGGTGACGAAGAACCTGAGCCCTGTAATGTCCCACTCTGGCTGGGGTGGCAGGGATGCGATGGGAATTCAGGTGCAGGCTGGACTAATCAATGCTCTTCTCTGCTTTTCAGGAGAAGACTGCGCACAATTCCACAGAATGGATGTGGACTGGCGGAAGCCAGGCCCGGTTGGCCATCCTAATGGCTTACGAGCAGCAGGCCATGGATCTGGAGAGGTTCCATGCCCCCAGGTCCACCGGTGGTGGTGAGGCTGGGGTGCCACGGGGAGGTTGAAGAGTCATACGGACTCGAAACGTTAACTGTGTTTCTCTCCGCAGATGCTGTCAGACCTGCTGGGTTTTTCCAGGTATTTTTGTTTTTGATATGGGTTTACCATTGATTATGGAAGAATGAGCGCATAATGATCTGGGGGAGCAGCATGCAAGTTGACATTGTCTGCACTGTAACTAATCAAATGTCCTTTTTCTTCCTTTCAGCATCACTGGGGCAGGGCTGGGAGGAGGAGGCAGAGGGCCCACCTCTCACCCTGAGGCCCCTGAGCAACTCCATTCACCAGCGTCACACCATCTCAGCCAGGGAGGCACCAGCACAGATACGAGCACCTCAGTGGGAATTAGATCTTCAACTAGTGTCCCAGGGCACGGCGGTGAGGGTACTTCACAGTCGCTTGAGTTGTGTTCAGAGACAGAGAGTACCAACAGCACCGGCAGTCGGAGGACTGCGGGGGACCAGGTACATGCTTGGTCGGAGGCTGATGATGTGCCTCTGGAGTCATCCGTGAGGCAGTGAACACTGGAAGTGCAGCAAGGTATGCGGGACGATCTGGTGGAATACATGAGGCTATGCGTGGCATAGTGCCTGTGCTTGAAAGACCACGCAGAGCATCACCAATGCAATGACCCTCATGGCCGAGCACCATGCTTCCTCCATGGTGAGAGTGGCGACTCTCGTGGAGAGGCTCCTCCAGGAGAACAATCAGGGTTTCCTGGGGTTGCGCTCGGACCAGCAAGCCCTCACAACGGAATTGACCTCAGCTGGTCAGTACCAGTGTGGGAGATGGTTTGGGCACCAAGAATCCCAGCTCAGTGCCCATCTATCTAAGGTGAGCAGGGAGGTCCGAAGCAACCTCACGTCGGCGCAGCAGCTGCCTGTCATCTGTGCGGGTCCCTCTCAGGGCATCCGGATGAGGGCAGAAGCTCCTCCATTCCTCTGCCAGTGACTGTGGCATCCGATGAGGCTGCGGTGACTGGGGAGATGCCAAAGGCTCCATGGGCCAGAGGACATCTGCCAAGGTCATTGAGGCCAACAGGACAGCAGAGTGAGCAGGCTGTCTCAGATGCCAGTGCCAGTGAGGGGACAGCACCGAGGCGTAGCACCCATAAGCGTAAATTTAAGGCACCTTAGGCACACCACAGGTTTCTCACTCGTGCTTTTATGTTGGCCCATAATAGTTTCTGGAAGACTTGGTGTGATGTCCAACACCTTTTTTTTTGCTTTATGAAGTTACATTTATTCCCTCAATAAATTTTGTTATGTTGCCATTGCTCAGGGTGATTCCTTACTTCTGCAGGTGGACAGGAACCCATGATGTTATGCGTGAGTTGTTTGACATTGAGCTTTATTGTCAAGGGCCTTAGTTAATGTTAGTATCTGGGCTGATTTAGCACTCAGGTATCGAGTCTGGAGCCTGCAGCCCTGGCGTGTGTTGAAGGTCCATCTGTGGTAGTCTAGCTGAAGGTTTTTTGGATTAAAGCCTCCCAGGTGTCCCTGCCTCCTTGGAGTATGCCCGGGTCAACATCTACCCCCTCAGCATTTCCCTGTGTGTGCTCATCCTCGGACTCACTGCTGGACTCATCATGTGCAGCCACAGCAATTGCGTCTATGTCTTCCTTGTCCACTGCGTCACCCTTTCCAGCACAAGATTGTGCAGAGCGCAGCGTGCTACCACTATCATCGACACATGATCTGGGAGCTATTGGAGTGCACACCCGAGCGGTCCAGGCATCGGAAGTGCATCTTGAGAAGACTGATGTGTCTCTCCACCACAGTTCTTGTGGTGCCCTGGCTCCTATTGTAATGCTTCTCGGCTTCTGTTCTTGGATGGCGGAGAGGTGTCATGAGCCACCTTCTGAGGGGATAGCCCTTGTCACCCAGCAACCATCCATCCAGCCAAGCTGGAGCACTGAAGAGCCTGGGAACCTGGGAGTGTCTGAGGATGGAGGCGTTGTGGGAGCTGCCTGGGTACCTTGCACAAATTTGCAGAATCTGCATCCTGTGATCACACACTATCTGCACGTTCATGGGGTGGAAGCCCTTCCTGTTGACGAAGGGACCGGGCTCACCTGCTGGTGCCCTGATGGACACATGTGTACAGTCTATTGCACCCTGGACGCGGGGGAAGCCAGCAATGGCCGCGAAGCCTCTGGCTCACTCTGTCTGGCTGGCCTCGTTCCAGTGGAAGTGGATGGAGGTCAATCCGCGCCTGTAACCTGCTTTACACAAGTGTGGACAGCTGATTGGGATACTCCGCAGAGATCACCCACCGAGCCCTGGAAGGAGCCAGAGGCATAGAAGTGGAGGGCAACCATGACCTTTAGAGCCACTGGCATGGGATGCCCACCCACACAGTTTGCGGAATCTCAGGGCCAATCATCTGACAGATGGAGGTGACTGTTTCCCTTGAGAGTCAGAGCCTCCTTTGGCACTGGACCTCAGACACATTGAGGTAGCTGCTTCACTGCCTGTAAACCCTGGCAGCAGGATAGTGGCGTTTTTCTGCTGCCCCGTCCGCCTTGGAATTCCTGTTGGCCCTGCGCCCATTGTGCCTGCGCCTCTCCTCCCAAAGGTGGCTCCCCTGGAGACTGAATGTGGACTCCTGGCCTCCTCCCCCTTCTGGCCCTCTCTTCCTCCGCAGGGGAGGTGCCTCCAGTGAAGAGCACAACTCCCATTCCCAGGCTAAGGGAAGGCTTCCTGAAAGCTGCAGTCCCCAAAAATGACCTTTAATGTAGAATCTTGACCAAGGCTTTTACTCCTGTCTGAGCAGCTGGTCTGAGTTTCGAAGTATTCCTGCTCACACAGGCAAGTATAAGTAACTTTCAGGCTTAAATCACATTCACGATCGCACTCATCCCTCTTATCCCGCCCGTGGATGAGGTTTACACAAATGCCTCCTACCCACCTGCCTGTTGCGCCCGTTCGACCTCCTGAAGATCGCACAGGCTGTGAAAAATCGTATTCATATGCTGTTTCAAGGGCCTTAACTAGCCCATTAATTAATGGCGGACGCGCATCCGAACTCATAGCGTATTCACCTTCCGAAATATCTCAATGGCGCGCAGTGACGTCAGGATGCACGCCCGATGTCACTGCACATCATTTTACGCGTCGGCGTGCACGCCAACGGGAAAATTCTGCCCTCTAACTTTATTGTAACATATTTAAGGTTGTAAGAATGCCCTGCACCAGCTTCTGACCATGCTTATTCTCCACAAGTCCAAGAGCACATGAGTATATGTCACTTCCTTCCATGACATCACAGACTGTTTCAGTTAACACTTGATGGGACTTAGTATAACATACAATTGCAAGGGCATCTGTGATGACTGTGGATAGACATTTACTCTTCAAGTCTCAAAGGGAGGTGTCAAGAATTTCAGATTTTTTTGGATGGTTGTGCTTTAAATTGTCTTTTTAATTCTCAGATAGAATGAAGTTGGAGTTCCAAAGGATAGCTTATTTGTATTTCTACGTGGATACAAGGCCCATGTGAGTCACTTGCCATGGAAGTGGGCTTTGAAAAAGGACCAGACCATGGAAAGCCATTGTTGTATTGGCTTACAGGTTTTTTTTTCTTAATATCTTTTTTTAAGATATTCCTGAACCACCCAGTCAAGTCAATCTTCAAGGTGCAGAGAGAAAGAGAGGGATGGCAAACAGGTAGATGCAGCCAGTCTTGATTGTTCATCATGCAGAATGTGGGTGGGAGCTCGTGTTCAGATTGAAGAACACAAGTTCACGAGGATTTAAACGAGACTGGAAGATTCACCTAGCTTTGGCTAGAGTGAAGGTTCTCCAGGGTAACTCTCGCTGTGAAAGTCAGTCCGGGGATTATAAGTTATTTGCTGGTAAAGGAAAAAGGAAGCAAGCCTTTGGGATCTGAGAATAGCTTTGGACTGGTTCCAGGAGCACCATGCTATTCCAGTGTCCATTGGCAGTGGAGATAGTGGCAATATGATCTGTGCCTCCACAGCTATGAAACTGGGTGTCCCAGTGAAAGGTTCATCCTAATCTGTTCACCAGCTGATGGTTTATCGCCTTTACAAGTGTGTTGGTAAAACACACTTCTCTCTGTCCAGAGAAAATCACTACCTTGCTTTTGAAGGCCTGGTCATGGAGATCCTTGATGTTGAGGTATTTGCAGGCGCTCCATTCATTGAAACCAATGATGTGTCAATTCAACCGGCCAAACGCCTAGTGTTAGTTAGTGACTCCACTTTATGGATCTTGTGCTTCCTCCAGCTCATGCAGAGTGAAACGAGTTCATGTAATTTGTGCTCCCTCATGGTCACAATAATCTGGCCAGGGGATTACATCAAGATCACCCTACTGGGCGATTTTGCAGATCTCACGACGTTCGCAGTGAAACTCTCCCCTTTTCCTTCAGGACCAAAATGAATCAAGCCACCAACACTTGGCCCCCATCACATAAGTCGGCTATTGTTGATTCACATTATGAACCTCTCCCTTGAACCACAGGTCCTGCCTCGCAGTGAGCATTTTGCTCAGATATGGCCTGTCTTCACCCCCAGCATCCAAGATTCTCAGCCTTCTCAGGAAGACATGACACAGCGACTTATCAAGCAATGCAAGCATAAGCACCATCAGCTTTATTTCAGAATCTGTTCCAGTGAAGCCCAATTCAAACTGTCCTCCATCTTGACCCCCTTCTTAATCCACTTTTTCCCCAACCCCACCCTCCACAGGGCCATCCGAGACTGTTCTTATGTTTTGCTTTCCCTGAGTGCTGACCCTTGTTCTGCTATAAACACATTATGCTATCTTACCTTACTGCCACTATCAGCCCCTTCTTTAGTCTTTAACATTAGCATTAACCGTTCATCTTGTGTCCGTGACATCTGTGTCAAATCTCTCCTGAGCTTCCACCAAACCCTGACCTTCTATTTTGTTCTACCTGCTCCATCCCCTCTTAGCAGTATAAAATCCATCACATTGCTACCTCTCTTCAGTTCTGAAGAAGAGTCATACGGACTCAAAACGTTAACTCTGTTTATCTCTCCACAGATGCTGCCAGACTTTGAGTTTTTCCAGCATTTTCTGTCTCTATGTCAGACTTCCAGTATTTTGCTTCTATATTAGATCTAACCAACGACCTTGATCATATTCTATTATGAAGTGCTATGGAATGGTTATACCCTGCAAAGGTGTTTGTGCTTACACTCAATGTGCCACGGACAGGTCTGGATCTGAAACTGACCTCGAGAATTGACATGACATGTCCTAGGTGATCTTTTAGAGGAGGGCGCAGTAGTCAAGCTTGCAGATGAGCTCCACTGTTATAGTAACAGTTCAGAAGAACTTCTTCGCAACTGACAACGGGAACGACATTGTGATCTGCGCCTATCTGCCCCTAAATCTGTCATCTGCCCTAAGACTACAACTATTCTGGGATGGGTGTCTCAGGGTATCTTTCAGTTTAGCCCATAACATGTGACCACTATCTCTACCTGCTCTCCACTGGTGAAGATTTTTGTCATGAGATCTTTCATCAGAGCCTTCAGGGTGCTTTTAAGAGTCTTCCCTCAGTGTGCCTCTTACACAGCCCCCTTGAATGCCATTACCATCGGTCGTCAGCCCAATTAAAGGATCGAATGGACAGATGAGCTCTGCACAATCCGCTCTTTCATCCACTAAAGCCATTGTCTTACCTATCCAGATGATATACTCTGGGTTGTCACAGACAGTGCTGTTAAGAAGAATGGCATCACCTCCACCTTGTATGTGACCTGCGGTAACAGACACGAACTTGCTGGTTTTTTTTGTTGTCAAACTGCATGGTCATGGAGTCACATGGTTGCTTTGTGAAATTGGCGCTCTGTTCATCACAGCTTCTATAAAACATTTCAGCCCATATATTGTGCAGTCCAAGCACTGCCCTTGTGTCCACACAGAAAACAAGCCTTGTGTACAAGGCCTTCTGAGAAACTGTGCAGAGGCCAATTTTCTACCAGTCCCCATGTTACTGCCTTCCTTTCCAGACACTACCATGGCTCTTTCAGACACATAGCTGGATCTGTGAACAGCCCTTCAGATTTTGCAAGTCCCAAAGCAACTGACTGAAAGAACCCCACATGCCAAGTCTGTTTCTTCATACATCAGACCTCACATTCCACTGTTTACTGGGTATCCATTGATGACAATACGTCAGGCTCAACAAAACTCCCTTTCATCAGCAGATCACGCATGCCCACCTGCCACAAGGCACCAGCCCTTCAACAAACCTTACCAATATTTGCAATGTCAAATGCTACCCCTGAATTGCTATCATTGCTCGGGGTGGTTTACTCATCATTCAGCACAATGAGTCCCTTGTCCCCTGCAGGGAATGCATTGTCATTACACGTGATGTTCTGGAAGGTCTCATCACTGCTGTCCACCCATCACCTTAGTCACCAATCTTTTCATCAACTCAACTCAGTCACCCACCAATATTTCTATGCATTTGACACAGATTCCTCCGTTGATGGATCACAGCTAGCTGCCACACTTACGCTGCTCTCCAGACCATCCCACACACTGTCATCCCCCAGTCTTCAAGTGACCTCCAGAGGTTGTTGGCACTTCATTTGTTGCTCATGTTATCAAGCATGAATGACAACTCATTTTAGTTGTACAAAAGTGTGTCACTTCTTACACAGCTGTTTACATGATTGCCAATGATGCCTGGCACCTTAAGGAATGCTCTTCTCCAGTTGTGCTTTAGGTTTCATCCACTGGATGGTCCCTAAGCTATCATATGGACTGATCTTCCCACTGGGTTTTCCACTCTGTTAGGAGACAAACCATTTCAGGAATGCCACATTGCCATTGAGCTCAAGGAGTTGAAGAATCCTAACAAGAACCTGGTTGCAGAGAAGCCAGTACAGGAATTGGAGCTTCTATGCTAAGAACTACATGGAGACCCTATCACACCTTTGACTCTGTCTATTGTCGCTACATGACTCAATTTCCGCCTTTGTTCCCAAGGCCTTTCTGCGAGAGAATCAGTTTACCAATATGCAGATTCCCTTGTCTGACAGCAGGGTTACTGAGTCTCAATATCAGCTCCACCAGGCTAATCACCCGTATTGTTAGACATTCAAGGCCCCACTAGTAGTGTAACCAACACTCACCTCAGTTGATGTTGGTGATCTGGTCTAACTTCATGCTGATCTATATCCAGCTATGGGTTTAGCACCCATGGTGAATGCTCCCCAACCATCTAGATCCTGCAAACTCTAATAAACCAGCTGAGGCACCTATGCCTTCCACAGTTCCAGTGCTGCCAGCTATGGGGTCAACCAAGCAAACTCTTACGATGGGTCCCACGATCCTGTCTCAATATCTGACTTTGGGACAGATCCCTGAGCTGTCCAGCCCTGCTGTGGCAACACTGATATCTCATCCAGAGCCAAGAACTTTATCACCTACTCTAGTCTTGTCATCCCTGGCACAGGCCCTGTTCTGATGCATCCATCTGATCCAGTCTTGCAGCCCACTCTCCATGCTCCTGATCCTATACCACTGGATTTTAGCACACACAGCCAGCGTTCTAGGTGTACCATTAGCCCTGTTCCCTCAATGCCCACTTTACGACAATCCATTCATCAGAGATGTCCCCCAAACCATCCAGCAGATTTTATAGCTCACGATTTGAGGGCTGAATTAACACCACTGGATAGAGGTCAGTTCACTCTGTGAAATGTTCAATTGAGAGTGGATTTTGATGCAAGGAAGCTGTTCACATGTATTCATCTCAGTTATTTTTCTTGGCATCATTAATTAGAACAAGGGAATTTGACATACATGGGAGAGAAAAAGAAAGAGGTTATACACTATATATTATGGCCTTCTGTTGGCTGGGGGCCGGTGTAAAACTCCAGTGGCTTGTTGGCAAGAAAGAAACCAAGTCTTTACTTCTTCCACCTAGAGCTTCATTCCAATTCACATAAAACACCAACCCAGATTATCCCTCTTTACACTATCTTGAGTACACCATGTAAACCAATCAAAGGTTAAACAAATTAACAAAACAAACAAGGGGAAAGTCCCTTAAAGGGACACTGTAACTAAAGACAAAATCTCAAAGGAACCTTACAAAATACAGTTGTTGGGGTCAACAATGCACCCCAGACCAAACAATGGCACCTCTGCCAGTCAAGCACTTCTGCTGTACTGCACTGGGAATGCCAGCTTGGATTGCACACTCAAGCCTCAGGCATAGAATTTGAACCCACAACCTTCTAAGTCAGAGACAGCAATACTACCAACTGAGCCACGGCTGAAATGAAACTGTTTCACCATTATATGCACCAAATGATGTGCTTAACCAATTAACCTTTAATTACTAACTTAATCACTTCTTGGCTCTGAACTATTTTGTATGCGAACAACTCGTTCCCTCATGGGTGCGGCAATTTTGTATTATTTTATTGTACTGTTCCAAGGCTGCTTTAAACTCGATGTTTCCACCTTAACACAGGTGGTATTGTGATCCAGTTTATGTGTCAACCTGATGGAAAACACAGCCCATGGCAGAGCACTGCAGGTAATAATGGAAAAATAAGATGCCATGGTTACAGTCAGAGTGTCATTCAAGATTTAGAGTAAAGCTTCAAATTTGATACTGTTGAGGGGGGATGGCCTATCAGGGGAAAACAAGAGGAGTAGCCAGAGCAGTGGCACCACGGCTGGCTCTGTTGTTCAGTAGTGGGGGTCAAAGCACAGAAGAGCAATTGTCATAGGGGACCCTATAGTCAGGGGGTCAGATAGGTGCTTCTGTGGTCATGAAAGAGACACCAGGATGGTATGTTGCCTCCCTGATGCCAGGGTCCAGGATGTCTCTGATCGGGTATGGGACATTTTGAAGGGGGAGGGAGAACAGCCAGAGGTCGTGGTACACATTGGTACTAACGACATAGGCAGGAAGAGTGACGAGGTCCAGCAGCGGGAGTTCAGGGAGTTAGGCAGAAAGTTAAAAAACAGGACATCTAGGGTTGTAATTTCAGGATTACTCCCTGTGCCACGTGCCAGTGAGGCTAGAAATAGCAAGATAGTGCAGCTAAACACGTGGCTGAACAGATGGTGTAGGAGGGAGGGTTTCCGATATCTGGATCATTGGGATCTCTTCCGGGGCAGGTGGGACCAGTACAAGAAGGACGGGTTGCATCTAAACTGGAGGGGCACCAATATCCTGGCTGTGAGGTTTGCTAGTGTCACTCCGGAGGGTTTAAACTAGTATGGCAGGGGGGTGGGAACCAGAGCAATAGGTCAGCAGGTGAAATAAATGACTGGCAATCAGTGAATATGGCCAGTAGGACTGAGAGGAAGGGCAGACAGGGAGAAATTACTGAACACAGTGGGACTGGGGGTCTGAAATGCATTTGTTTCAATGCGAGAAGTATAACAGGCAAGGCAGATGAGCTTAGAGCTTGGATTAGTACTTGGGACTATGATGTTATTGCTATTACAGAGACTTGGTTGAAGGATGGACAGGATTGGCAGGTAAACGTTCCAGCATTTAGATGTTTCAGGCAGAATAGAGAGGGATGTAGAAGAGGTGGGGGAGTTGCACTGCTGCTTAAGGAGAATATCACAGCTGTACGACAGGAGGACACCTCGGTGGGCTCATGCAGCGAGGCAATATGGATAGAGCTCTGGAATAGGAAGGGTGCAGTTACAATGTTGGGGGTTTACTATAGGCCTCCCAATTGCCGGCGGGAGATTGAGGAACAGTTATGTAGGCAGATTTTGGAAAGATGTAAAAGCAATAGGGTTGTTGTGGTGGGTGATTTTAAATTTCCCTATATTGACTGGGCATCACTTCGTGCTAGGGGTTTGGATGGTGCAGAATTTGTAAGGTGCATCCAGGAGGGCTTCCTGAGACAATATGTAGATAGTCCAACTAGGGAAGGGGCAATACTGGACCTGACATGAGGGAATGAACCCAGCCAGGTGGTCGAAGTTTCAGTAGGGCAGCATTTCAGGAAAAGTGACCATAATTCAGTAAGTTTCAAGGTACTGGTGGATAAGCATAACAGGAGTCCTCGGGTTAAGGTGCTTAATTGGAGGAAGGCTAAATATAACAATATTAGGCAGGAACTGAGGAATCTAGACTGGAGGCGGATGTTTGAGGGCAAATCAACAACTGACATGTGGGGGGCTTTCAAACGTCAGTTGATAAGAATTCAGGACTGGCATGTTTCTGCTAGGATGAAGGATAAGCATGGCAAGTTTCAGGAACCTTGGATAATGAAGGATATTGTGAGATTAATCAAAAAGAAAAGGGAAGCATTCATAAGGGCTAGAAGGCTGGGAACAGATGAAGCCCGTGGAGAATATAAAGAAAGTAGGAAGAAGCTTAAGCAAGGAGTCAGGAGGGCTAAAAGGGGTCAAGAAAAGTCATTGGCAACCAGGATTAAGGAAAATCCCAAGGCCTTTTATACATATATAAAAAGCAAGAAGGTAGCCAGGGAAAGGGTAGGCCCACTGAGGGACAGAGGTGGGAATCTGTGTGTGGAGCCAGAAGAAATAGGAGAGATACTAAATGAGGACTCCTCATCAGTATTCACCAAAGAGAAGAACTTAGTGATCGATTTGTCTAGGGAAGAGTGTGTAGATAGCCTGGATCATGTTGAGATCAAAAAAGAGGAGGTGTTAGGCATCTTGAAGAATATTAAGGCGGATAAGTCCCCAGGGCCAGATGGGATCTACCCCAGAGTACTGAGGGAGGCAAGGGAGGAGATTGCTGGGGCCTTGACAGAAATCTCTGTATCCTCACTGGCTACGGATGAGGTGCCAGAGGACTGGAGAATGGCCAATGTTGTTCCATTGTTTAAGAAGGGTAGCAGGGATAATCCAGGAAATTACAGGCCCGGTGAGCCTTACGTCAGTGGTAGGGAAATTATTGGAGAAGATTCTTCGTGACAGAATTTACTACCATTTGGAAGCAAATGGGCATATTAGTGAGAGGCAGCATGGTTTTGTGAAGGGGTGGTCGTGTCTCACTAACTTGATCAAATTTTTCGAGGAAGTGACAAAGATGATTGACGATGGAAGGGCAGTGGATGTTATCTACATGGATTTCAGTAAGGCCTTTGACAAGGTCCCTCATGGCAGACTGGTACAGAAGGTAAAGTCGCACGGGATCAGAGGTGAGCTGACAAGAAGGATACAGAATTGGCTTGGTCATAGAAGACAGAGGGTAGCAGTGGAAGGGTGCTTTTCTGAATGGAGAGCTGTGACTTGTGGTGTTCCGCAGGGATCAGTGCTGGGACCTTTGCTGTTTGTAGTATACATAAATGATTTGGAAGAAAATGTAACTGGGCTAATTAGTAAGTTTGCAGACTACACTAAGGTTGGAGGAGTTGCAGATAGTGAAGAGAAATGTCAAAGGATACAACGGGATATAGATCGGTTGGAGACCTGGGCGGAGAAATGGCAGATGGAGTTTAATCCGGACAAATGCGAGGTAATGAATTTTGGAAGGTCTAATACAGGTTGGAATTATCCAGTAAATGGCAGAACACTTAAGTGCATCGACGGGCAGAGGGATCTGGGTGTACAGGTCCACAGGTCACTGAAAGTGGCAACGCAGGTGGATAAGGTAGTCAGGAAGGCCTTTGGCATGCTTGCCTTCATCGGCAGGGGTATTGAGTATAAAAGCTGGGAAGTCATGCTGCAGCTGTATAGAACCTTGGTTAGGCCACACTTGGAATATTGCGTGCAATTCTGGTCGCCACATTACCAAAAGGATATGAAGGCTTTGGAGAGGATGCAGAGGAAGTTTACCAGGATGCTGTCTGGCCTGGAGGTTATTAGCTATGAGGAGAGGTTGGAGAAACTCGGATTGTTCTCACTAGAGCAACAGAGATTGAGGGGCGACTTGATAGAAGTTTACAAAATGATGAGTGGCATGGACAGAGTAGATAGTCAGAAGCTTTTTCCCAGGGTGGAAGAGTCAATTACTAGGGGGCATAGATCTAAGGTGAGAGGAGAACACTTTAGAGATGTGC
Source organism: Cetorhinus maximus (assembly GCF_964194155.1). Lineage (NCBI taxonomy): Eukaryota > Metazoa > Chordata > Chondrichthyes > Lamniformes > Cetorhinidae > Cetorhinus > Cetorhinus maximus. The sequence continues at coordinate 26,934,557 of NC_135902.1, read as the reverse complement.
GGAGCAAGTTTTTTATGCAGAGGGTAGTGAGTGTCTGGAATTCGCAGCCAGAGGAGGTGACGGAAGCAGGTACAATAGTGGTGTTTAAGAGGCAACTTGACAAATACATGAATAGGATGGGAATAGAAGGATACGGACCCCGGAAGTGCAAAATGTTTTAGTTTGACTGGCAACATGATTGGCGCAGGCTTGGAAGGGCCTGTTCCTGTGCTGTACTTTTCTTTGTTCTTTGTTCTTTGTTCTTTAATTTGAAGCTGTGGGAAGGGTGAAGTGCTTCAAACAGTGAGTTACAAAACTAATGGCCACAGAATTGGGAGATGACAATGTGTGGAAAGACCATGCGAGAATAGGAAGGTTGCAGTTGCGAGACAGTTAGTGAGAACTAAGTGAGTTAACTGTGAGTAATTTAAGCATTGATAGTGGTTTGAGTAGGCATGGGCATTGCCTGAACTGAAACTAGAACACGTGGTTGGTGAATAGAGGCAATTATTTACAATGTTAATCAAAATGGGCCAGGAAGGAAATTGTGTGTCAGGAAATTAGTGAGAATGGAGTTAAGGGAGGGAGTAGCAGCCAGGTCTCAGGTGGAATGAGCCTGAATAGGGCAGTGGGAAGACATGGAAACACAGAAAGTTGATGGTACAGAAAGCGCATGGTCAGGCCAAAAAAGAGCTATCCAGCCTGATCTAAATGCCCAGCTCTTGGTTTGTAGTTTGCAGCACATCAAGTGCATATCCAAGGATGTTTTAAATGTGATGTGCCTCGAGCAGCTTCTTAGGCAGTGAGTTCCAGGCCTCCAGCACCACCTGGGTGGAATTGTTTCTCTTTGACACCAGCCCCACCAATCCTTCTGCCGATTACTTTAAATCTATGCCCAGATTATTGACTACCCTGCTAAGTGAAATAAGTCTTTCCTATCCACTCGATCAAGACACTGCATAATTTTATACAGTTCAGTGAAATCTCAACTCAACATACTCTTCTCCAAAGAAAACAGCACCATCTTACCAAATCTTCTCATTGCTAAAATTTTCTATTCGTGACAACATGAGGACACTTGGGCTCAGTTAGAAGATCTCAGTTGGGTCAGGATTGGGAAGACAATAATTGATCTCATCGCCCCTGCACTACAGTGGTGAGAATTGGTCAGGATTGTTGCTAAAAATATACAGAGGTAGTTTTAAACTAATGCCACTCAGCAGGATATTTGGCAAAATGTTCCAGCAGTGAGAGGGATGGTGCCAATGTGAGGCATGGATCCCCATTGAAATAGGAGCAATGTGAAGAGGCTGCCCCTAGGATCATAGAATGATAGCATGTTTACAGCACAGAAGGAAGTCTTTCAGCCCATTGAGTCTATGCCAGCTCACTGCAACAACAACTTAGTCACAACCCCTTTCCCCTTCCCCGTAGCTCAGGAATTTTTTTTTTCAGATAATTCTATTCAGATTTTGATGAATGCAATATCATGTGGTCAGGTTGGCAACCAAGTTTAATCTTGGAGGGAGTGCAATCATGGACAAGTTGGAAAGAGAGAAGCAGGTATTTCTGCCAAGAGCACTCCTGCTCCTCATTGCTGCACAAAAACTAATTCAAAGCTTATCTTTCTCAGGTCTTTTCAGCTGCACTGGCAATTAAATGTGCACCCGTATGCTCAACCACTTCTGCCCTAAAATGGCAATCAATATCCTTAATCTACCATTAGACCCAATTTGAATATTAATGGAGGTCTATTGCCTGAGACAAGAAGGCACTTGGACCGCTGAGCTGTCGTCCCTTGCAGAAACAGAAGCGTCATAAATAGAAAAGAACACTGACTACTTACCATTCATGATGTTGTTACAGACCCAGTAACAGCAAGGTGAAATCACCAGTGTCAGACTTGGGGTAGAATCTTACCTATGCCGGTCGGGCTGGGCAGCAATGGGCGGGGACGGGCACAGAGCCGATTGCCACCCACGATCGGCTGCGTACTGCCATTTTACGCAGGCGGGCCAATTAAGGCCGCCCAGCATAACGCGCGGCCGGTAGCACTCAGCGCCACCTGTGCGGGTTGGGGGAGGAGGCAGAGTTGGGACCTGTGCTCTTTCGCACACATCACAGCAATCTCCGAGGCATGGAGCTGGCTCAGGGCGATTAAGTTGACAATGAAACTTTTCGATAAATGAACTAGAAAATTATTTAAACATGTCCCCTCATGTGACAGTGTCACATGATCTTGGACATGTTTGAGCATTTTGCAGAATTTATTTATTTTGTACAAACTTCAGGAAACCTTAGCCCGTCCCTGGATGAGGTGTCCTGAAAAACACAAAGGCCACTTGGGCTCTTCGCCTGCCTGCCCACCTTAAGATTGGAAGGGCAGCGTTGTTCACGTCAATTACTTTTTTAATGGCCTTAATAGGAATTTGACAGTTCAGAACAAAATATCGAAATGGCGCGCGGTGATGTCGAGATGCACGCCCGATGTCATGGCGCGTCATTTTATGTGTCGGCCCCGATGGCAATATTCTGTCCTTGGTTATAGAAACTTGCCATGTTAAATACCCTGCTCACATTCACGGTCAAAGTGTGTCTTAGGACTAATAGGGCTTATTGAGAAGTTATTGGAAATGGTTAGACGCCCAAGGAACAATAACACAGCAAGGATTCAGTGTCTTATCAAGAAGCAAGGGTAGAATGTGTTAAAAGGAAAGCTATTAACAGCGTACATTACTTAAAACGCATCTTGGGCTGGAGAACACCATGAGAACAGTGCCAGCATTTAGTCAAGTAACAGCCTGACACAGTCATAATCATGGAATCATATCTTACAGATAATGTCCCAGACACCACCATCACCATCCATGGGTGTGTCTTGTCCCATTGGCAGGACAGACCCAGCAGAGGTGGTGGTACAGTAGTATACAGTCAAGAGGAAGTTGCCCTGAGAGTCCTCAACATTGCCTCCAGCCCCAATGAAGTCTCATGGCATCAGGTTAAACATGGGCAAGGAAATCTCCTGCTGATTAACATGTACTGCACCCCCTCAGCTGATGAATGAGTGCTCCTCCATGTTGACCACTTGGAGGAAGTATGAGGGTCACAAGGGCACAGAATATGTTCTGGGTGAGGGACTTCAATCACCAAGAGTGGCTCAGTAGCACCACCACAGACCAGGCAAGCCAAGTCCCAAAGGACATAGCTGCTAAACTGGGTCTGCAGCAGCTGGCAAGGAAACCAAGAGGGAGAAACATACTTGACCTCATCCTCACCAACCTGCTTGCCACAGGTGCATCTATCCATGACAGTATTGGTAGGAGCGACCATCACACAGTTCTTGTGGAGACAAAGTCCCATCTTCTTAATGAGGATACCCTCCAACATGTTGTGTGGTACTACCACTGTACTAAATGGGATAGATTTCAAACAGATCCAGCAACTCAAGACAACTCAAGTTCATGAGGCGCTGCAGGCCATCAGCAGCAGCAGAATTGTACACAAACACAATCTGTAACCTCATGGTCCGACATATAAAACCATAAGACTGTAAGACGTAGGAGCAGAGGTAGGCCATTTGGACCATCGAGTCTGCTCCATTATTCAATGAGATCATGAATAATCCTCAACTCCACTTTCCTGCCTTTTCTCCATAACCCTTGATTCCCTTACTGATTAAAAATCTGTATATCTCAGCCTTGAATATACTTAACAACTCAGCCACAACAGCCCGCTGCAGTAAAAAAAATTCCACAGATTCACTATCCTCTGAGAGAAGAAATTCCTCCTCATCTCTGTCTTAAATGTCATAATATCCCCTGCTCTGCCATTACCACCAAACCATGGGATCAACCTTGTTTCAATGAAGAGTGCAGGAGGGCATGCCAGGAGCAGCACCAGGCATACCTAAACATGAGGTGTCAACCTGGTGAAGCTACAACACAGGACTACTTGCATGCCAAACAGCATAAGCAGCAAGTGATCAACAGAGCTAAGTGATTCCAAAACCAACGGATCAGATCTAAGCTCTGCAGTCTTGCCACATCCAGTTATGAATGGTGGTGGGCAATTAAACACTCACTGGATGAGGAGGCTCCACAAACATCCCCATCCTCAATGATGGAGGAGCCCAGCACATCTGTGCAAAAGATAAGGCTGAAGCATCGCAATAATCTTCAGCCACAAGTGCCGAGTGGATGATCCATGTCGGCCTCCTCCAGAGGTCCCCAGCACCACAGATGCCAATCAATTCCATTTACTCCAAATGATAAATGGCTGAAGGCACTGGACACTGTAAAAGCTATGAGTCCTGACAACGTTCTGGCAATATTACTCCAGAACCTACCGTGCCCCTAGACAAGTTGTTCCAGTACAGCTACAACACTGGCATTTACCCAGCAATGTGGAAAATTGCCCACTATGTTCCGTGCTCAAAAAGCACAACAAATCCAACCCAGCCAATTACTGGCCCATCAGTCCATCTTCAATCATCAGTAAAGTGATGGAAGGGGACATCAACAGTGTTACCAAGAAGCACTTGCTCAGTAATAACCTGCTCACTGAGGTGCAGTTCAGGTTCTGCCAGGGTCACAGCCTCTGACCTCATTACAGCCTTGGTTCAAACATGGACAAAAGAGCTGAACTCCAGAGGTGAGGTGAGAGCGACTGCCCTTGACATCAAGGCAGCATTGGACCAAGTATGGCATCAAAGAGCCCTAGCAAAACTGGAATCAATTGCAATTAGGGGGCAAAATCCGCTGGTTGGAGTCATACTTAGCACAAATGAAGATGGTTGTGGTTGTTGAAGATCAATCACCTCAGCTTCAGGGCATCATTGCAGGAGTTCCTCAGGGTAATGTCCTAGGCCCAACCATCTTCAGCTGCTTCATCAATGACCTTCCTTCCATCATAAGGTCAGAAATCGGGAGGTTCATTGATGATTGCACAATGTTTAGCATCATTCGTAAGTCCTCAGATACTGAAGCAGTCCATGTTCAAATACAGCAAGACGTAGACAGTGTCCAGGCTTGGGCTGATAAGTGGCAAGTAACATTCACGCCACACAAGTGCCAGGCAATGACTATCTCCAAAAAGACAGAATCTAACCATCACCCCTTGACATTCAATGGCATTACCATTGCTGAATCCCACACTATCAACATCCTGGAGGTTACCATTGACCAGAAACTGAACTGGACTGGCCAGATAAATACTGTGGCTACAAGAGCAGGTCAAAGACTAGGAATCCTGCGGCGAATAACTCACCTCCTGACTCCCTAAAACCTGTCCACCGTCTACAAGACATAAGTCAGGAGTGTGATGGAATACTCCCCACTTGCCTGGATAGTGCAGCTCCAACAACATTTAAGAAGCTTGACACCATCCAGGACAAAACAGCCCACTTGATTGGCACCCCTTCCACAAACATTCACTCCACCACCGATAAACAGTGGCAGCAGTGTGTACCATCTACAAGTTGCACAGCAGGAACTCACCAAGGCTTCTTCGACAGCACCTTCCAAACCCACAACCGCTACCATCTAGCAGGACAAGGATACCAGACAGATGGGAACATCACCAGCTGGAAGTGCCCCTCCAAACCACTCACCATCCTAACTTAGAAATATATCGCCGTTCCTTCACTGTTGCTAGGTCAATATCCTGGAACTCTCTCAGTAACAGCCCTGTGGGTGTATCCCCAACACATGGGTTGCAGCAGTTTAAGAAGGCAGCTCACCACCACCTTCTCAAGGGCAATGAGGGATAGGCAATAAATGCTGGCCTAGCCAGTGATGCCCACATCCAATATCCCGTAAATGAATAAAACAAATTATGTATGAAATTAGCCATCCAACTGTCTATACTAAAAAAATGAACTTCAGAACACATGTTTTCCAAAAGCAAGATGCAAATTGGCATTAACGAGAGCTAAGGTTATAAATCTCTTATATGACAAGATCGGGATAATTAACTTCCTCCCCAGGAGGATCTGGAAAGCACTGATGTTGGGCTTGTTATCTTACCCTGAAATTGTATAAATGCTTCCATCTTATTGATACCCAACACCAGACTGGCCTGTAACATGTACAAGGAGGAGTGCGTTAAACAATTTTACAGCTGAGGATCATTATTTAAAACACAGCTTGGGCTGAAGAACACCACCATGAGAACAGTGCCAGCATCTAATAGTCTGCAATTGAGTCATTTTAGCTCCTTAACAGAGAGTTATGGGAAGATTAAAGTTAGTTTATATTAAAATGAAAACTGGGCCCAGACTCCTCCATGATTTAAGTGGATCTTTAAATTATATCAGAGAACCTGTTATTTTGCAAAATTCTTTGTGATAAGCTTGGCTTGATATTTTTGCACAGCATTTGCTGTAAGGCGACATAGATTTATTGAATGGAAAATAGTCTAGAATTTTAGCAAATAAACAAGCAGATGAAACAAGAAAGCCGTTTATTGACCTCCATAAGGGAAATCATTTTTTACATACCTATTAATATAAAATAATAGTTAAAATATGAATGCTTTTCAAAAGTATATTTACAAGTGCTAAATATGAATCACAGTATCACAGTCAAATCAGATTTTACAATAATATTCACTTTTCAAATTACAGTTGGGCTGAAGACCTTTTTTCTCCTTTTACAGAACGCTGTGATGTCAAAAACTGAACTATTTATTATCCGTCACAGGAGAAATAATATTCACTGCAATCACCATTAAACATCAGCTCCCCGGTCACTTGACATCTGTTAAAAGACAAAAACAAAGTTACAGAATCTGTGACGCATAGCTTTCAAACATGTCCTAATGTTTGAAATCTCACCTACCATTGGGATTTCAGATTCTTTTCTAACTGCTGAAATAAAAGAAAAACAGCAATTAATTAATTACTTCTGGCACATAATATTTCATTTGAATTAACATGCCCAACTGTGAAATTTGCAGTCTATTTTTTTATATAGTTCCAAAACTCCTAATCATTTGAAAGACATACAGTAATCTGTGTACAATTGTGATGTTAACATTTATAAACAAAAAGCTCACATTTTCAAATAAGTTATCCTACTCCCTTTATCTAACTATAAAAATGATTTTATAACTAAAGGGATCCAAAATAAGTGCAATCACCCGTCTTATATATAAGATTTTAGTCCTCTGACTTGACTGGGTGGGCACAGTATTGTAATGGTTATATTACCAAATTTCAAATTCAAAAGTCTGGACTAGTAATTCAGAAGATATGAGTCCAAATCCCACCATCACAGGGTGAGAATTTGAATTTGGATTTTTTTTTAAAAAAGTCTGGTATCAGGACAAGTCACCATGAAGCTTCAGTCACTTTCAGAACATTGTCCTACATAACCAACTTGTTCACTAGTGTCATTTCAGGAAGGGAGTCTACAGTCCTGTATGCAACTCAAGTAGCACACCAATGTGTCTGAATTGCCCACTGAATTACCCTAGAAAACCACTCAGTTGTATTAAACTGCAATGGAGAAGGCCCAACATCTTCTCATGGCTACTCAGGATGAGAAATAAATGCCAGCTTTGCCAGAGGTGCACATGACCAGAAAGTGATTATTTTTTAAAAAGCATTTCCTTCCTTCTCTTCTCCCATTTGCCTTTCCCTGTATCAAACACCATAACTTGGAAACTTGTGGTTGGCAACTTATTCCCACATCTCTTTCAATACTGCTTGATGCATATGCCTCAATAGAAGGGCCTCAGAGTAGTTCACTGTGACTCACCTGGGTTTTTCCTCCTTCTCCTTGTGGGACTACAGGAGGGATGGAAGCATGGCTTGTATTTTGTACATTATCTATCCCCTCTTCACCCAACTAAACCTAAAGATTGTAACTAATTAGACAACATTCATAACTTTAGGTGTCTCTTGTCTCTGGAGCAAACTAACCAGCAAACATGTTCCTGATCAGTGAGGTAAGAGTATTTGATTGCCAATGGTTCAGCCAAAATCTTATGTAAGTCACACAACTCTAGCAAGTGAATTAGAATGCCAGGCAGAATTTCAAACTGTGCAGAATCTTGGGATTCTGTCACTTTTTATTCAGTTTTGGAACTTAGATGGTTGGCATATGATAAGGCTGAACTGAATTGCTTACCAGATTATGGGTGTATTCAAAATAAAGGCTAAGCAATAGTATTTTAAAACATAAGATTAGGTCATGTAATAATCAAAAGTTTTGAAAGGAAAAAGAAGCATTTCCACACCCATCATACCTGGATGTCTTCTTCTGCTGCATTGCAAAACTGCCAAGATTACGAATGCTAAAAAACATACTGGAAAAATCACAAATACAGCTATGAGAATATTTTTCTTCCTTTCCTCTGCTGTTTTCTGATAAGGATTATGTTGTTTATCCAAGACTGAAACAGAAAATTTAGAAGAAACAATTTAATTAATTATTAATTTCAGCATCAACCTTTATATAGAGTCATAGAAGTATACAGCACAGAAAAAGGCCCTTCAGCCCATCGAGTCTGCACCGGTCGAACAAGTACCTAACTATTCTAATCCCATTTTCCAGCACTAGGCCCATAGCCTTGTATGCCATGGCATCGCAAGTGCACATCCAAATACTTCTTAAATATTATGAGGTTTCTGCCTCTACCACCCTTTCAGGCAGTGAGTTCCAGATTCCCACCACCCTCTGAGTGAAAAATTTCTTCCTCACATCCCCTCTAAACCTCCTGCCCCTTAACTTAAATCTATGCTCCCTGGTTATTGATCCCTCCACCAAGTGGAAAAGCTCCTTCCTGCCTACCTTATCTGTGCCCCTCACAATTTTATACACCTCAATCATGTCCTCCCTCAATCTCCTCTGCTCCAGGGAAAATAACCCCAGTATATCTAAGATAAAAACAAAAAACTACTGCGGATGCTGGACTTGCAAAACAAAAACAGAATTACCTGGAAAAACTCAACAGGTCTGGCAGCATCGGCAGAGAAGAAAAGAGTTGACGTTTCGAGTCCTCATGACCCTTCAACAGGGTCATGAGGACTCGAAACGTCAACTTTATTCTTCCCCGCCGATGCTCCCAGACCTGCTGAGTTTTTCCAGGTAATTCTGTTTTTGTTTTGGCCCAGTATATCCAATCTCTCCTCATAACTAAAAGTCTCCAGCCCTGGCAACATCCTGGTAAATCTCCTCTGCACTCTCTTCTACTGCAATCACATCCTTCCTACAATGCAAATTCCAGAACTGCACGCAACACTCTAGCTGTGGCCTAACTAGCATTTTATACAGTTCCAGCATAACCTCCCTGCTCTTATATGCATAATAATGTCACTTATTTCTATCCTTCAATGGCTATATTAATTAATAATAGCAAAATTGACATTCAAATAACATTGTGAGGTAAAGTACTGCAATAATTTTAAAAGAATGTCCCCACAAGCTTTTCGGTATAAATAATCATGGATATTAAATACAGTCTTGCAATATTGTCCGCATCCTCAGAATTAAATATATTAATATGATATTAATTCTTCCAACAGCAATTTGTTAAGATCATTTGAAGAATAAATGCTATGAACTTACTTTGAAAATGTTGCTGCACTTCGTATACATTTTCGTCCACATTCCACACAGCACAAGAATAATTGCCTTTGGAAATATTTACTTCCTTGATTTGAAGCATGCTGGTAATCTTGAACAATCCTTGCAGGGTTTTTACACTACTAGTATTAGCCTCGGATGTGAGATTGCGTGCACCGTCGACGAACCAGTGAATCTGAGCCAATGGGTATCCTATCGTTTCACAAATGAGATTTGTTGTTCCCATTGGTGTGGTTGTTGGGAATGCAGTCACATTTGGTAAACAGTATGGAGCTAAAAAGGATGATTGCATTATTATTATTGTAATAAGAAAGAACTGTAGAGTAATTTAGAGGCAGTTTTTGTGCTTCCTCCTCACCAGCAAATGCAACAACAGTTTTTGGTAAATAATTATTCCCAAATTTATGACAATAAGCTCATTAAATAAATTAGGTGTGTGATAGAGGAAAACATTTATTGGTAGCAATTTGTGATTTTGACTTGATTTCTGAGTACTTCCATTTGGAACTCTTTAGGGGGGATTCAAATTCTGTTTCTTTATATATATTTTGTCTAATTTAGCTGGTACATAAATTTTGCATGTTTTTTCTGGAGTATACCTGTGTCCTCCACCAATCTAGTGATGAATTTACACTGATGATGTTGTTTATTTAGTGTAGACAGACAGGAAGGAAAAACACAACGGTAAGTCCTAGACTGGCATAATTTAACAGTTATGGTCAAATATCCATGTTAACCAATGCATCTGCAGTGTTTACACAATATTAAAAATGGAGAATAAGAAATTTCTTAGATTGCTATGCAGAGTGACAAAAAAAAATAATTAAAATATATAATCTAGTAATCCCTTTCCAGGGCACTGTTTAGCAGCATTGCAAAATCATGTTATTGAAAGGGAGGTTATCGCTTTTTTATGTTGCTGCAGATTGGTAATTAGTTTGACTCAGTTGGGACTATTCCCGCTTAGGAGTCAGAAGGCTGTGGCTCCTAGTCCCACTATGTGCATGGAAACATCATCTTGTCTGGCACTTCAATGCAGCATTGAGGGAACATGCACTGGTCAAAATGTTGCATTTGCAATGAGACATTCAATTGAGACCTCCAGATACCTGCTCAGGCTGATATACAAGATCTCGAGGCACTATTCAAAGGTGAGCAGTGTATTCTCCAGATATCCCGGATAACATTTGTTATTCAACCAACACCACCAAAAATGGGTGATATTATCATTCGTTCAGTCAATTGCTGTTTGCAAAATTTCCCTCCATGCAAGTTGACTGTTGAAAGTAATTACAGAACAACAGTGACTACAACTCAAAGCTATCACCATCAGCGATATGTTTCACAAGGTTCTGAGGATGTGAAAAGTACTATATAAATGCAGGATCATTTGTTCATTCCTCTCTAACATGACTCTCTTTATAATTTGTTGTTGCCTATCAACACAAATCAAGCTTTTTAAGAATGAGAAGAAATTTGGAATTTGTTGCCAATTAGTGGCAACCAATATTTTACAAGGAAGGATATCAAAGAAATACTGTTACCCACCTTTAACCTTCAGAGTGATGGTTTGACTTGAATAACCAGAATTTAATTCCAAATCATATTGATACTTTCCACCATCTGACAATTTTGTTTTCTGGATTAGCAATGAGACATCCATTGAATTTCGATGAAGTAATTTAATTCGACCCTGAGCTCCACTGAAATATTCTTCTTTGCTAAAGACAACTGTTCTATTTCCATCTTTATTTATACTCAGTTCACATAATGAAAAATCTTTCATCTTTGTATCAAAACTGCATGGCAATTCTGTGTCTTTATCAAATATTCCTGTCACTGAATGGTTACAATTGAAAGTCACGAAACCTGGAAAACAAAAATTTACATTCACTCATATTACCTCAATGACAATCAGTGTTGAATGATGTACATATTGAGAAATACTACAGTACTTACTTTCTGCAAAGGTTGTTCTTGTGTATAAGATGACATAAAGGAAAGTCACTGTATGGTATGAGCCCATTTCCAGAATGTAGTTCATCTGCTTATTTATGGAAAGTACAGAAACGTCATTAAGTCTCAGGAATTTAATCAAACCTGATTTCACTTTTCTTGTGCATCACATTCGTTTTCTTTCAGGAATTTTAAGCAGATATATAACGCTGCACTAAAAATTCCATTAGGGAAATTTGCATTGCTAAAATATTTTGAATATTCATAACTATTTTGTGTTACTGAAAAACTAACAAATGCATTTTGTACTGTTTGCCTACAATTCTGACAGCAAGAATCTTGGAATCTATGAACTGACAACAGTATACAAATGGACACCGCAATGGCTCCAATCTTGACATGGGCGGGTTATGTATGTTGAAGACAGAGTTTCAGGCACCGATTACAGATTTCCCACATGTTTTGTGGAATTTTGAATCAACGATGTCTTTTTGCAGGATCAGCTCCCCACCCCCCACTGTTTGACAGGCTTGACACCCAGGCGAATGGGGTACATTCCGGAGCAGGCTGCAGCTGCTACTCGGGGCCAGGGGCTGTCTGATCCTGGACCTGGGATGGTCCGATCCTGGCTGACAGCTCAATCCGAATGGCCATCAATCATTGTGTAATTGTGCAATTCTGGCACAGAATTTCCATGGAGATTTCCCCCAACTCCCAACATCACTCCAGTAGAAGATAACTGAAAAAGTCTGACAGTTGAAGTTATTCCATCACAGGGTACATCACAACTGTTCGGGCAATTCTTGCGAAATCAGGGATTAAACTCCAGACCATCCTGATCTCTCTACTGCTCATCTATTTACAGAATAAACATAGTGATCAACCAGGTCCCCCTTGTCCCCATTTCTCACCCCACCAGCCTCCACATTCAAAGGATCATCCTCCGCCATTTCCGCCAACTCCAGCATGATGCCACCACCAAACAAATCTTACCCTCACCTCCCCTGTCGGCATTCCATAGGGACCGTTCCCTCCAGTACACCCTGGCCCACTCCTCCATCGCCCCAATGCCTCATCCCCTTCCCACAGCACCTTCCCATGCAATCACAGAAGGTGCAACACCTGCCCCCTTTACCTCCTCCCTCCTCACCATCCAAGGGCCCAAACACTCCTTTCAGGTGAAGCAGCGCTTCACTTGCACCTCCTTCAATTTAGTCTACAGCATCCGCTGCTCCCAATGCGGTCTCCTCTACATTGGAGAAACCAAACACAGACTGAGTGACCACTTTGCGGAACACCTTCGGTCTGTCTGCAAGCATGACCCAGTCCTTCCTGTCGCTTACCATTTCAACACACCATCCCGTTCTCATGCCCACATGTCCGTCCTTGGCCTGCTACAATGTTCCAGTGAAGCCCAACACAAACTGGATGAACAACGCCTCATCTTTCGATTAGGCTTTACAGCCTTCCGGACTTAACATTGAGTTCAATAAATTCAGATCATGAACTCTCTCCTCCATCCCCACCCCTTTTTTTCTACATTCATTTTTATTTTTTATCCACTTATTTTTATTTTTATTCATTTATCTGTGGTTTTATCCCCTTTTTATCACATTTTCTATCAATTTTTCCCCATCACTGCCTCCTACCCCAACCTATCCCTTACAGGGCCAACTATTATTTGTTCCTCTCCACAGATGCTATCAGACCTGCTGAGTTTTTCCAGCTATTTTTGTTTTTGTTTCAGATTTCCAGCTTCTGCAGTATTTTGCTTTTATATTACTTGTTCCATTATGGTCTTTCACACAATGCTACCCTTGTTCTGCTATTATCACATTCTGCTTTCTTACCTTTATGCCACTATCAGCACCTTTTTTAGCACTAACCACTATATTTAACAATCCCTTTGTCCTTCAGTTCATGACATCTTTGTCAATCTCTCCTTAGCCCCCACCTATGGCTGGCCTTATATCCAGCTCCACCTGCCCCACCCCCCTTAAAGAGTATAAATTTCATCACATTTCCACTTCTCTTGGGCTCTGAAGAAAGGTCATACGGACTCTAAATGTTAACTTTGTTTCTCTCTCCACAGATGCTGTCAGACCTGCTGAGTTTTTCCTGTATTTTCTGTTTTTGTTTCAGATTTCCAGCATTCACAGTGTTTTGCTTTTATCTTTGTTTAACTATTCTGATGCCTTTCGAGTTTATATTTGCCGTTAACAAGCTTTGAATGTTTGCAAGTAGTTATACTGGCTGCCTGAGTTTAAGGTTTTAAACCGCAGACATTTACTGTCCAGGTGATAGTGCTGAGGGTTATGTTATTTAGACAATAGAAACAATCTGCAGGGTTACGGGGAAAAGACAGGAGATTGGCACTCAGTAAAAATGCTCAAGAGAGCCGGTGCAGACACGATGGGCCGAATGGCCTCCTTCTACCCCGTAACAATCCTGAGATTCTGTGACTGCCTCTAAGAAATGATCCCATTCTGTTAGGCGAAGCCAGTTTCGGGAGATCAGTGCGAAGATCACTATCTCTGCTGCAACAATGCATGATGTGGCTGTTGCCATTTCTGCTAAAAGCGCTGATACAGATGTTGATGTAACTAATCCTTTCTGATGGGGTCTCAGGGAACAATAAACTGAGAACAATAATTTTTGACAGAGTCCAGCAGTCAGGTCCCCGGCTGTTTATATTCCTTTCTAATTCCGGGAATACTGCAACAATTGAATGTTACATTTCAAATGTGTTTACTGTATTTATTTCTGTTTACCCGATCCTTCCTCCATCCTTAACTATTTTCTTCAATTATACACACAACACACACATTTCACACCAGAGTCAACAAAATATTTCTCAAATTTTCTGAAAATCTGGCCGTACTTTTTTTCCCTCCAAGCGAAATGTGGAGATCCAACCAGCGCAACTCCAAACTGACCCAGGAAAAGTCACCTTTCCAAATCCGACACGCTGACAATCGCTGCGAATGATTCCGGGATCTCGACACCGAACATCTCAGCCGAAGCCGGAACCAAGGGCTGGGATCTGCGGGGAGCGAGTCCGGCTGTTGGCTCTCGATCCACTGTCCAGTCTGGGATAGTTAGCAGCGCCTGTTAGCTTGTGCTATTGACAAACAGTGAGCACCCTCCACCCTCCACTATCTCTCCTTCCAGCCTGTGGTGTCGAAATGAACAAAACAAAGAGGCTCTTACTGCCTGTGAAACTTTCTCTTTCGATCCGGCTGGACACAAGACAAGCATGTTGGCAAAAAGCCAATTCCTCGCCCCGCTGCAGAATTTCCCCCACCAGCGCCGCTTAGGATACACATGGAAACACCCTAAAGGTTACCATCAGGGACAAAGTAAAGATTTTTTTTACTTGAAACTATTTAAATAAGAGATTGTTGCGAATTAAATTTGATAAGTTGTTTTAAAAGAGAGTTTTTTTTTCCACATTGAGGAAAGTCTGTTCTTGACTTCTTGCAAGCGCAATTCAGCCAAACAATGAGGTGGAATAAAGTCTATCTGTATAAGACAATCTAAAACTGTGACTTAACTGCTGAAAATAATTTATATTGTGCCCTTTCTACTAGTATTATTGCAGAAAAGAAAATAAAATTTGCTACTTCCTATACTCCAGGAAATCTCACCTCAGTTCAAAAATCAGAAATAGGCGATACTAAATTGCATTGCAGCTGTATTTATTTACCAAGGGAGACGCTGCTGCTCAGATCATGGTGAAAGAGAAGCTCGTTCAGACACTTGACAGGTTTAAGACTGAGGCTTTGGATAGGCTTTCTGTACTTAAAAGTAGATAAGACACCAGGACCGGCTGAGATATGTGCAGAGACTGAGGGAAGGGAGAGTGGGGAAGGGAGAGTGTCTGTAATTTTCCAATCCTAGGGTGGTGGCAGAGGACAGGAGGATTGCAAATGTTAAACCCTTGTTCAAAAAAGGGGTGCAAAGATAAGCCCAGCAAATGTCAGTTTAATTGTGATGTTGGGGAAGCTTTTAGAAATGATGATCTCGACAAAATTAATAGTCACTTGGGCAAATCTGGGTTAATTAAAGAAAGCAGAATGGATTTGTTAGGGGCAAATCGTGTTTAATTAACTTGCTTGAGATTGTTGATGAGGTACTAGAGAGGGTAATTCTGCTAATTTGATGTAACTCTTTTTAGGAGTCAACCAATTAAACTAACAAAATAAGGGATAAAACAAGCACAGCCCCTAAGTCAGGTCAGCTGTAAAACTAAGGACAAAGTTTAAAGGAAACTTACAAACATTAAACCAAAATGTGACTAAAGGGGTCAATAAAACACCCCAGTCCCCATGCTGCCCACCAGGCACGGAAGGCCTCGAGAGTGCCGGCAGACACTGCGTGCTCCCTCTCCAGGGACACCCGGCCGCGAACGTAGCCGCGGAAGAGGGACAAACAATCGGGCGGGACTCCCCCCTCGATCGCCCGCTGCCTGGACCTGTTAATGGCCAACTTGGCCAGGCCCAGGGGCAGGTTGACGAGGAGGTCCTCCTCCTTCCCGCCCCCTTTCCGCACCGGGTGTCCGTAGATCAGGAGCGTGGGACTGAAGTGCAAACAAAACAGTAACAAAAGGTTTTTTAAATAACTAAAAAGGGAGTGCAGCCTACCACACCCTATAGCTGATTTGATGTACATGGACTTCCAAAGGTTATTTGATAAATTGTTGCACAAAAGTCTTGTAAAAAAAAAAGCTCATGAAATAAAAGGGGCAGTAGCAACATCAACCCGACGTCATCCCGGTCCCTTTAAATTTTTAGGAAGGCGGGCGCACAGCGAAATCAGCTGTCCACCTGCCGACCTGTCAATGGCCAACTGAGGCCATTGACAGGCTAATTAAGATATTTAAGGACCTGCCCATCCAACCTTAAGGCTGGTGGGTAGGCCAGGAGCCCCAGCAGGCTCCAGATAGTGCATGAAAAAGGATGTTCCCAATGGTGGGAGGAGGTTTCATGTCCGTTTTTAAGAAGTGCAATAAAGTTTATGTCCTTTTTATTAACATGTCACATCTCGTGTGACATTGTCACCTGAGGGGGACATGTTAATAATTTTTTAATCTTTCTATTTTTAAAGTTTTTTGCACTGTCATCTCCCTGAGACAGCACTTTGTCTCGGGGGCAGTGCGCAGTTTGATAGTTAGGGAATCCTCCCCCGCCCCGCACAGGAAGTGCATAGCGCTTCCCGTCGGGCAGGCCGCTGGGTGGGCCTTAATTGGCCTGCAGACTAAAAATGGCGGCGGGCCCCGTTTCGCTGGCGGGGGTCGGCTGTCCGCCTGCCGCCGAGCCGGTGGGGCCTGCATGCCCACCAAGGGCAAAATTCTGCCCATGGAAACACCCAGAAGGTCCAGAATAAGAGGCAAAGTAAAGATTTTTTCCTGAAAATATTTAAATAAATTTGGTGAAATTGGGACTATTTTCCTTGGAGAAGTGGGGTCTGAAAGGAGATTTCATAGAGGTCTTCAAAATCATGAGAGGTCTGGACAGTGTAAATAGGAAGAAACTGTTTCCACTCATGAAAGTATCGAGAACCAGAGGGCACAGGTTTACATAGAAACATACATAGAAAATAGGAGCAGCAGTAGGCCATTCAGCCCTTCAAGCCTGCTCCTCCATTCATTATGATCATGGCCGATCATCCAACTCAATAGCCTGCTCCCACTTTCTCCCCAAATCCTTTGATCCCTTTCACCCCAAGAGCTATATCCAAATCCTTCTTGAAAACATACATTGTTTTGGTCTCAACTACTTTCTGTGGTAGTGAATTCCACAGGCTCATCACTCTCTGGGTGAAGAAATTTCTCCTCATCTCAGTCCTAAATGGTCTACCCCGTATCCTCAGACTGTGACCCTCTGGTTCTGGACTCCCCCGCCATTGGAAACATCCTTCCTGTGTCTACCCTGTCTAGACCTGTTAGAATTTTATAGGTTTCTATGAGTTCATTCTTCTGAACTCCAGCGAATATAATCCTAACCGACTCAATCTCTCCTCATATGTCAGTCCCGCCATCTCAGGAATCAGTCTGGTAAACCTTCGCTGCACTCCCTCTATAGCAAGAACATTCTTCCTCAGATAAGGAGACCAAAACAGCACACAATATTCCAGGTGTGGTATCACCAAGGCCCTGTACAATTGCAGCAAGACATCCCTGCTCCTGTACTAGAATCCTCTGGCAATAAGGCCAACATACCATTTGTCTTCTTTACCGCCTGTTGCACCTGCATGCTTACCTTCAGCGACTGGTGTACGAGGACACCCAGGTCTCATTGCACATTCTCGTCTCTCAATTTATAACCATTCAGATAATAATCTGCCTTCCTGTTTTTGCTACCAAAGTGGATAACCTCACATTTATCCACATTATACTGCATCTGCCATGCATTTGCCCACTCACTCAGCTTGTTCAAATCACACTGAAGCATCTCTGCATCCTCCTCACAGCTCACCCTCCCACCCTGCTTTGTGTCATATGCAAATTTGGAGATATAATATTTAGTTCCTTCATTTAAATCATTAATATATGTTGTGAATAGCTGGGGTCTCAGCACCGATCCCTGCGGTACCCTACTAGTCACTGCCTGCCATTCAGAAAAAGACCCGTTTATTCCTACTCTTTGTTCCCTGTCTGCCAACCAGTTTTCTATCCATTTCAATACATTACCCCCAATCCCACGCGCTTTAATTTTACACGCCAATCTCTTATGTGGGACTTTGTCGAAAGCCTTCTGAAATTCCAAATAAACCACATCCACTGGCTCCCCCTCATCAACTATACTAGTTACATCCTCGAAAAATTCCAGTAGATTTGTTAAACATGATTTCCCTTTCATAAATCCATGCTGACTTTGTCCGATTCTGCCACTGTTTTCCAAGTGCTCAGCTATTAAATCTTTTATAATTATAGAATTTTCCCCACTACTGACGCCTAATTTCTGCTCCTATGTCTTATGGTCTTATAACAGTCCCTTGCAAACCATAATAGGTTTTAATCTAATGGCCCCTGAGAAACCTTAATTATCCTAAACCTAAGAGTTCCTAATAAACGTTAAGTCTAATAGCCCCTAAGCACATGAATGATATAAAATCCTAACGCTGATTCTATGCCCCGCTCTAATCTTAACCTTTAATGTAGATTTAGATAGACCTAGCCCACACAGCCCAATGTAGCCTAAATAGCCTCAACAAAGCCCAGCATAACTTACCAAGTCTTCACATTATACTTCCAAATCCACTCTAAAATCCTCACCCTAAACTCAATGACTGAAATCTTTCAGTCTCCAGATCATCGGAGATCTGATGTGCAACTGAAGATGTGTATTGGGACCCTGTGGAACCCCAGACATGTGGACCTACCTGGGAATTGCTTGGAAGTTTAAACTTCCAATGGGCAATTCCCCTACTCCCTGGGACCTGCCACAAATGTCTGTGACTGAGCTATAGTTGGAGACATGAGGGGTCTATAGTACTTATGCAGTTAGTCCCAGGAAATGAAATGCTGGTCTAAAATCTGGATCATTAATGTTGCAATCCTGTCACAATGAAGTGCATGCTCTAGTTGTAAGTGAGAGCAGCTGTTACTATTTGGGGGAAAGGGTCAGGCATTATTTTAAATTATATATAAGAACCGGTCTCCACCTGCACTGGGGAGGAAAAGGCAGTCTGTGTTCTCTGGGTTATGTGAATAAACCCATGTTAAGGAAAGACTGGCTCTAGGTTCTTCCTTTGCTCAGTGAATGAACAATGATATATAATAAGGGTACAATCACAACCCAGCCCCAACCAACCGACCGACCAGACCCAACTACCTCACTCATTCACCCGCCCATATTCAAAGAGATGACCTTTACCAGACAGAATATGGCAGCTAGTTCCATAAAAAGGGGGCATGTCTTCTCTTCCCCGAATCCACTCTTCTCCAATGACGTTCTCCACGGGGCACTGTGAATTTCTTTGGCAGTTGGGGTCAGAAGATCCTGGAAGAAATGCTCAACAGCAGCATTGGATCAGGAAAATCTTCCTGTGCAGCAGCAATGCACCCAGTACTGCCACTACTTAGAAGATTCAGACCAATGTTTCCAATCTTGGTCTAAGGCACGACTGCTCTTTCAATTAGCTACATTCTCTTGAAAGTAATTATTGGAGTGGAGTCCCGCAGGGGTCTGTGCTGGGCCTTCAATTTCTTACAATTTATAGGAGGGCTAGTCCTTTTAGTACAGAGATTAGGAGAAATGTTTTCTCTCAGAGGCTTGTGCGACTTTGGACATCTCTGCCTCAGAGGGCGGTGGAGGTGAGGTCATTGAATATTTTTAAGGCAGAGGTAGATAGTTTCTTGTTAGGCAAGGGAATCAAAGATTATCGGTGGTAGATGGGAATGTGGAAATCGAAACACAAACAGATCGGCCATGATCTTAGTGAATGGCGGAGCAGGCTCGAGGGGCTGAATGGCCTACTCCTGCTCCTATTTTGTATGTATGTATGTATGTTTGTATGTCAGGCTGACTGGTCTATAATTCCCTGTTTTCTCTCTACCTCCCTTTTTAAATAGTGGGGCTACATTAACTACCCCCCAATCTGTAGGAACTATTCCAGAGTCTACAGAATCTCGGAAGATGAGCACCAATGCATATAGAATCTCAGAAGATGACCACCAATGCATATAGAATCTCAGAAGATGACAATCAATACATATAGAATCTCAGAAGATGACCACCAATGCATATAGAATCTCAGAAGATGACCACCAATGCATATAGAATCTCAGAAGATGACCACCAATGCATATAGAATCTCAGAAGATGACCACCAATGCATTTAAGGAGATTGACAAAAGAAGCAATGGCAACATGAAGTAAAAAACTTTTTTTCCTCAGCAAATGGTTAGATCTAGAATGCACTGCCCTAGAGTCTGGTATTGGATATAAAGGGTACTGAATATAAAGGGTATGCGATCATTATCTGAAAAGGAAAAAAATGCAGTGCTCTGGGGAAAAGGCAGGGGAGTGAAACTAGGTGAATTGCTCTTGCAGAGAGCCAGCATGGAAATGATGGGCCAAATGGCCTCCTTTTGTGCTGTAACAAGTTTATGATTCTATGGCTGATAGGGGCTGAGTTAAAACAAGTGAAGTTGGTTCACATAGCAGGGCAACAGAGGCAAGGAACAGGAGGAGGGTGTGTTGACTGTGTTGAAGGCTGCAGGTCATAATAGAAGAATAATGCTCCTGTGTCACAGTCATAAAGAATGTCATTCAAGATTTGTAGACTCTTTTAATGCTTTGGGAAGATTGATGTGATTGCAACAGAGAGTTCCAGAAATGTCAACCACAGAGTTAGGTGATGATAATGTATTCAAGAACTTTCAGATAACATGGAGTACTGATTGAGCTAAGGGTGAGTAATTTGAGAAGTTGACTGATGACAGTGGTTCGAGTAGGAGAGTGGAGGCATAGGCAGTGCCTGAACTAGAATATATCATTGCTGAAGAGAGGTAATTATTTATAATGTTAAACAAAATGGGGCAGGGAGGAAGATTGAATGTCAGGGATTTAGTGGAAATAGAGCTAAGGGAGGGAGCAGCAGGTAGATCTCAGCTAGAACAAGCACCAAGATGTAGCTTGGCTGGTGGTGAGAAAGACCCTTCCCGTCAGCTCCTTCCAACACGCCAGGAGTCTCATCCCCTCACCCCCTCTGCACGTTGCCCTCGAGGTGACTGTGGTGGGGAAGAGACTGTTGTTCACCTCTTTGTGGAATGTGCCTTTGCAAAGAAGATCTGGAGAGAGATGCAGTGGTTTTTGTCGAGGTTCGTCCCAAGCAGCTCTGTGACACAGGACTCTGTGCTCTATGGGCTGTTCCCAGGGACACACACCAAGACAAACATCAACTATAGCTGGAGGAAGACACTCTTTGGTCTGCCCGAAACTTGTTGGTCTTCCAGTGCAAAGAGCTGTCCTCGACCAAGTGTTGCAGACAGGCACATTCCAAGGTCCAGGACTTCATGCTGAGGGACGCACTAAAGCTTGGGGCAGCTGCCGCAAAGGCCCAATGGGGAAAGGCCGCTGTCTAAGACCTTACTGCCATAGTGCACTGAGGGGCTGGGAATTGTATAGACCCCTCGGGCTGTACGGCTCACAATAAATGTAAATAAATGTATGCATTGAATACTAATTGTATTATATTTGTATTGAAGCACCTCAGAATGCAACATGATGTATGTTGAGAACTCCAATACCATTACACTGTCTGACTGTCTGTAATGACCATATTGAAATGACTGTAATATTCATTGATTGTATTGACGCACCTCATGATCCATGTGTAAAAGTTAAATCTGATTGTACTTTTTGTGATGGCGATTTAGAAATATTTTGTAATGTTCTTTCAGATATTTTATGAATAAAGTATATTTTTCAAAAAAAAAGCTTGAATCGGGCAGTGGGAGAACATAGAAACATAGAAAATTGATAACACATGTTATGTTTTCTTGTTGTCATAAATTCAAAATAACCACACTTTAGACTCAAAATGCTGGAGCTTCATGTGTGTATTTTTTTGCATCTCTGCATGTGACCGGTGGATGGACACATTGTTACTCGGCACATGAATGCTGTGCAACAGTAAAATGTGGCACCCAGAATGTACATTCTCATAACAATTAGTTCCTATTTCTTTACGAATAATACATCACCATAACAATATAACAGCACAGAAGGAGACCATTTGGCCCACTGGGCCTATCACAGCCAGAAAGGAGCTATTCAGCCTAATCCAATTTATCAACTCTTTGTCCATTGTCCTATTGGTTACAGCACTTCAAGTGCATATACAAGTGTTGTTTAACTGCATTGAGGGTGTCTGGCTCCATCAGCCTTTCAGGCAATAAGTTACAGATCTCTATCATGCTTTGGATGAAAAAATTCTTTTCAACTCTCCTCTAATCCTTCTACCAATTGCCTTAACTCTAAACCCCCTGATTATTGACCCATGAAATAGGTCCATCCTATCCATTCTATCCAGGCCTCATGCAATTTTATACACCTCAATGAAATTTCCCCTCAGCCTCTTCTGTTCCAAGGAATACAACACCATATTATCCGATCTTCCCTCATAGTTAAAATTCTCCATTGCTGGCAACGTGAAAGAGAACATTTTGCAATCAGTTAGTTGATCTCAGTTGGAACAGGAGTGGGCAGGCCACAAATCACCTCATCAACCTTGTACTAATTTAATGAGAATTTTCCAAGGCTGCTGCAAGAAATGTACAGGGATAGATTTAATCAATTGAGCTGTTGATGCAGAACATGATAGACCTGTTCTGGCAGTGAAAAGAATAGAGTCAATGTGAGTTATGGGTCCTCATTAAAACGGAAGCAACATGAAATCACAGAATGATTACAGCTCAAAAGGAGGTCTTTCAGCCCTTCATGTCTGTGCAAGATCAACTTAGACTTGCATTTTTTTTCTCTCAGATAATTCTCTCTGGATTTGGACGGGTGCAATATCATCTAACCAGACTGGCAGCCAAGGTGAGTTGGGGCAGGAGAGCAATCATGGATGGGGCTAAATAAGAGAAAGATGTCCAGGGCAGCACTAGGCCAGATAACCTTTCTCTGCCCTGGAAGAGCACTCTAGTCCCACAAAAATAAGTCAAAATTTATCTTTTTCAGACCTTGTCAGCTGTACTGGCAATCAAATGTACACACATATGATCAACCAGTTCTGTCCTAAAATGGAAATGAATCTCCTATGCCTGTCATTAGACCCCAAATTTAAATATTAAAGAAAGGTCCATTGCCTGAAACAGGAGGTTTGCCTGGGAAATTCAGTGGTAACTGCAAAAATGCTGGAAGCCAAAGCATTGCAAACAGAATAGGTCGCTGACATAGCATGATTAAGATCATTACAGACCCAATAACATCAAGTTAAAATCACTCACCAGTGTCAGGCTTCATTATAAAATCTCTCAATGCTAAATAACCTGCTTACGTTCACAGCCATGGCTGACACAGGAGTATTAGAGCTTGTTGACAAGCTATTGGAGATGGATCAACACCCAAGGAATATCAAGACAGCAAGGATTCAGTGCCTTCTCAAGAGGGAAGCATAGAATATGTTAACAGGAAAGCTGTTAACAATATCCAAGTGATATTACATGCAAAATTAGCAATTTAAGTGTCAAGGACAATTTTTGGATGTTTCCTTTTTTGTGCCCATGATCAAATATATTTATATGTGGATGTGTGTATTTCTTACCCTTGGAGTGATTGAGTCAATGTAAATAACCCAGCAGCAAACTTCTGTATTTTAAAATGAAGGATAATTTATTTCTCACACGCTCGCCCTGAAGATGAACGAAAACGTGACATCTCACTCACATGACTCACCCACACTATCATGCGCACACAAGTATTAGACATGGATGAAGATAAAACAGTAATTATGAAAATGCAATTTAACTCAGTCTCTATTTCAGTGCAGGCCTGATGTTTCTTAGTTGAATTGTAACTTTGGTTAAAGTGAAGGTCTCAAAAATGCAGTGATTTCTCAGTCGCTGTGATCGTTCCTGTAGTTGATCTATCCAGAGGTTGATTTCTCTGGTGATCTGGATGATGGAACAGATTAAAGGAGAAAGGGTCCTTGTTTCTCTTTCAAGGTACTGCAGACAAGCACTTTGGTTGCCTAATTAACTGCAGCAGGCAGATGGCTTTGCTTGCCGGACTCCTTCTCTCAGATGGAATTCCGTCTCAAAGTCTCTGAAGATGTTTCTGAAAGGCAGTTTGAATTTTCTGCTATATCTTTTAGCAGGGAGCACAGATTAAAACCTTATCCATGTGACCTTGCAACAAGTGTCAAGTTATGGTCCAACTAAGGAATTGCGGTAATTCAAACAACAGTCTGCTATCCTTCTCCCACCTGAGGTTTTAGGTGGCTGAAACCTTTTGTTCTGGGTATGGAAAATCTGCATTTATACAAAGAAGGTGTTGAGTGACTTGGTTTATTGCTAACAATGTTAGAAATTCAGGCCCCTTTAAGAGTAAACCAGGGCAAACTTCACCCCCAGTAGGGTTTTTTTGCTTCTGGACAGGGAAAGAATCCAGAAGGGAAGAGTGGAAACTGGTATTTGTACTCAACTATAGTTTAACAATAAAACAGTTGTGATTCACAGAATGCCTTCTGCCGCCTGATTTGGTAGATGGGGATCCACCTATTAAACATGGTAGCAGAGGATTGACCTCGATCTCTTCAGGCTCGAAAACAGAAAGCAATCCCTGTTTCTGACAAAACCAAAGCTCCTAGCGCTTTTAAGGTGAAATGGCTGAGTCACGCTGCAGGGTCAGAAATTATGAACACCCACCAGTCGTTTCGGAACTGGAACCATACAAACTATGGAAGAATGAGGTGGACACGTGGACTCGGGTCACTTCTCTAGCCAAAAGGAAGCAAGGTATGGATTTGGTCTTGTCTTTACCAGGAAGAAGTAAGATACTACTACAATTTATGGACAGGATTTGCAAAAAAGATGACTTATTAGAATCCTATGAGGCATGGACAATATTTGATAAATTTAAGAAGAATGGACAGTCAGTCTATAGAAGAATATGTTATGGATTTTGAGACGTTATATAAAAGACTAAAGAAATTCGATCTGGAAATTCTGGAGCCTGTACTTGTGTTCAAATTATTAGAATGTGCACAAATCTCACACATGAATAGACTTTTGGTTTTGACAGGTGTTCAATTTCATGGCGATGACTCTCTTTTTGAACAAGCTGCTGCTTTCAAAAAATTTAGGGGGAAACAATTGTTTCCGGCTACATTCGCGAGAGATGTTGGAAATTCTGCAGTAGTACAAAGAATGGAGGACTCCATGATTACTGACTCTCAAAATCGACTGGGGGCCTAGTCACAGGCGCTTGTACAAAGAAGGAATTGCTGGAAGGCGTTCTGAGGTGGGTCGTACTTTTAATAGATTTATAGTTCAAGGTGAAGCACAAGGGGTGAGAACCGACAGAGGATGAATTCCAGAAATACATGGGATAGATTTAATAGGTGTTTCCGTTGTAACTCCAAATATTATTATGTAAGGATTTGTCCAAAAATCAGGAATCAACTATTTGAAGCAACTCAGTAAACAGGTGGTTCTGATGATGAAGATGATAAGGATGAACGGCAAGGAACTATTGTATTAGTAACTGAAAACTTAAGTCGGCCCATGAGTATCTTGGTTGCCGACTCATTCAATTGTGCTGTACTAGATAGTGGCTGTACCTCAACAGTGTGTGGGGTCGATTAGCTAAACTGTTATTTGGAAACCCTTGACAAAGCAGATAAAGATA
Organism: Cetorhinus maximus; assembly: GCF_964194155.1. Lineage (NCBI taxonomy): Eukaryota > Metazoa > Chordata > Chondrichthyes > Lamniformes > Cetorhinidae > Cetorhinus > Cetorhinus maximus. Next base: position 26,908,675 of record NC_135902.1, on the reverse strand, counting down.
GAGTCAAGGAATATGAAAGCACTACCTGCTTTCGATTCAGGGATGATATACATTAACATCTTTAAAGAGAGTGGTCCTCCCATGTGAAATTGCAAGAATGCGTCAATGCATCAGCACTCATGTGATTCATAGTGACATGCCGTTACTTCTGAGTAAGTCTTCAATGAAAAAAGCAAAGATGCGGTAGGGCATGGAGAATGACAAAGCATTTGTCTGTGGTAAAATGGTGAACTAATAGTATACTGTATTCCATTGAGGAAACTGAGGATTTCCTGTCAAGAAGCTCAAGAAGTATTATTGACCTCTGGAGATAGAAGTTGGCCAACAAGAAGAGAAGTAAACCGCCTGTTGACTGAGTTGCTTCAAACAGTTGGTTCCTGATTTTTGGACAATTCCTTACATAGTAATATTTGGAGTTACAATGGAAACACCTATTAACAATATCCCGTGTATTTCTGGATTGCATAAACAACCATCCTTCATCACAAAAGTTAAAGCTACTACTAAAGGATGCCAAAGTTGTGGATAAAGAATATGAATCCCTTGGAGAACAGATCACATCTCAATGTGATATATATATTAAATATCAGAAGACACCACTGCACCAGGTTATAAGTGTCCCATTAGCCCGGGAATTTAACAAAGTGGTATGGGACAAGGATCAGAGTATTTATCCGTTACATTTTGTAGATATGGCAACCAGATTCAGCATATCTATGGTAATAAATAACAAGGACAGATAGACAATAGTGGATAAAGTCATGGTAAAGTAAGTCGGCACAGGCCTTGGGTCACCAACAAAATTCTTAACAGATAATGGAGATGAACTTGCGAATGACATACAAACTTACAAACAGGGAGCAGGAGTAGGCCATTCAGCCTCTTGAACCTGTCCACTATTTAATAAGATCATGGCTGATCTGACAGTAACCTAAAATCTGCATCCCACCTACCCCCGATAACCTATCACCCCCTTGCTTTCCAAGAATCTATCCATGTCTGCCTTAAAAATATTCAAAGACTCTGCTTCAACTGCCTGTTCAGGAAGAGAGTTCCAAAGACTCATAAAGCTCTGAATGAAAAAAGTTCACCTCATTCCTGTTTTTAATGGGCACTCCCTTATTTTTAAACAGTGATCCCTAGTTCTAGATTCTCCCACAAGAGGAAACATCCCCTCCACATTCACCCTGTCAAGACCCCTCAGGATTTTACCCTCTTACTCTTCTAAACTCCAGCAGATGCCAGCCTAGTCTGTCCAACCTTTCATCATAAAACAACCCACCCATTCCAGGTATTAGTCTGGTAACCCTTCTCTGAACTGCTTCCAATGCATTTACATCCTTCCTTGAATAAGGTGACGAATACTGTACACAGTGCTCCAAATGTGGTCTCATTAGCGCCCAGTACAACTGAAGCATAACCTCCTACTTTGGTATTCAACTCCTTTTGCAATAAATGATAACATTCTATTAGCTTTCCTAATTACCTGCTGTACCTGCATACTAGCCTTTTATGATTCATGCTCACCATTTAGATAATATGCTTCTCTTTTATTCTTCCTGCCAAAATAGACAATTTCACATTTTCCCACATTACAGTCCATTTGCCAGATCTTTGTCCACTCAGTTAACCTATCTATATCTTTTTGTAGTGACTTTATGTCCTTTTCACAAGTTACTTTCTTACCTATCTTTGTGTTATCAGCAAATTTGGCAACCATCCTACCCATCCCTTCGTTGAAGTTATTTATATAAATTATAAACAGGTGGGGCAGAATTTTCTGCCTGTCGGGCGGGCGGGCCAGACCCAATCTCCGGCAGGCAGGGAGCTGATCCCCACTAGCGAAGCAGGCTGCACCGCCATTTTACATGGGCGAGCCAATTAACGCCCACCCAGCATGACATCCGGCGGGAAATGCTATGCGCTTCTTGTGCAGGTGGGGGGGAATCCCTAAACTGAGAGTGCGCTCTTTCACGCATGTGCACGAAAGAGTGCACATCTCCCTGAGGCTAAGTACAGCCTCAGGGAGATTGCTTCCACTTTGAAAAAGATTAAAAATAGAAAAAAAAAATTCCTAACATGTCCCCTTCATGTGGCAATGTCACATGAGATGGGACATGTTCATAATTTACAGATTAACTTCATGAAAATTTTTAACACCCTACATGAAACCTCATCCCGCCTGTGGATGAGGTTTCATGTTTTCTCTATTTGCCGCTGGGGCTCCTAGCCTGCCCGCCAACCTTAAGGTTGGACAGGCAGGTCCTTTAATTGTATAATTGATCCTGTCAATGGTCTCAATTGGCCATTGACAGGTCGGCGGGCGCACAGCTGATTTTGCTGCGGGCCCGCCTTCCTGAAAATTTAAATGGGACGGGATGACGTCGGGGGTTCCGCCCAACATCATCCCGCCTCATTTTACGCGTTGGCGAGCGGGCCACGCCCCCTGCTCGCAGACGGCAAAAATCTGCCCGTGAGGTTTAGGACAAGTTAGGGGCATCTGTGAGAACGTAAATATTATGGTCATGCATACCACTGCAAAAAGACCGCTCAGCATGGCTTGTGCGTTAGAAACCATGCCATAATTGATGAACTGTTACACAAAGAACTGGCAGATCAGCCAAACTGCAAGTTAGAAATGGCACTGGCATGGGCAATACATGTAAAAAATTCCTTACAGATCACTAGCGGGTAAAGCCCAAACCAATTAGTACACGGCCGGAATCCAAGATTGCCTTCAATGCTATATGACGATTCTCCGGCACTAGAGGGAACAATTATTAGCTCTACTTTACCCACTTAACCCACTTAACCCACTTAACCCACTTAAATGTGCTACATGCCAACAGGAAAGTGTTTATCTAAGCTGAAGAAAAAATTAGGAGCACATTAGGACAACGTATACGATCATCTAGGGGAGTTTTCTGTTCTGGTGTCCTGGTTTATTATAAGAGAGAAGGACGCAGGGAATGGAGAGTTCCAAGAAAAATTATTGGACCTGACAGGAAAACTCTAATAATACATGAGTTTTCCTCCAGTAGGGGTTGGGTTTGCTTCTGGCCAGGGAAACGACCCAGCAGGGAAGAGTGGAAATTGGTATTTGCACTGAACTATAGTTTAACAATAAAACGGTTGTGATTCACAGAATGTCTTCTGCTGCCTGATTTGGTAAATGGAGAACCACCTATTAAACAATCCCCTGGCCACAACCCAGTGAGTCATAATCAAACCAGAGGTTAACTTTGTCCTCTCGAGAGATAACTTTATTCGCAAAAGCATTTGGTAGTCCTTGGAGTGACCTTGAGTTCCAGTCTTCTTGAAAATGTAACCTTTAAAATATAGCTTTGAAGATTTATAATACCGTCAAGCAGGACTGGCTTGACACAAGTATCTCTCTGAAGAAAATGAACTTAAAGATACACATTTTTCAAAGGTGTAATGCAAATTTGCCTGAATTAGAATTAAGGTCAGAGAAATTTTATTTGACAAGATCAGGATAATTAATCTCATCCTCAGGAACATCTGGAAAGTGCCAATGATACCTCAATGGTAGCCATCTTTGTACATTGTCAATTTATACAAAATTAAGATAAAGTAAAAAATTATCAATAATTTTTAAAATGTATTTATATATGTTATTCAGCAAAAATGAAGCCAGGATCTCAGTCAAAGAAGATATCACAATAAAGTTATATAATTTTTCACTTGTATCATATGGCTCCAACTGTTGTTCAGAACAATGTAGTAAATCAACATGTTCTAGAGAAAAATAGATCAATTTGTTTTACAGCAAAGTGATTTACAGGCATACCTAATGTGTAAATATAACTGTCCATTTGTACAGTTTTGAAAATGTGAGAAATCCTTTCTTTACCTCACATTTCCAATGTAGTTGCCTGCAACCACATTTCCTCTTTTACTGAGTGAGAAATACTGTCCAGCACACAAACCAAACAGTATTCCTGTCATCAGTTAACAGGAAGGATATTTTTAAAGTACAAATGAGTCTAAGATTTTCTTCCCTTTTAAAGTGTTGTGTTGTTGCACACTGATCCATTTACTATTCCCACTGTAAAATAGTGATACTCCTTGAAAGACACCAGGCAGGATTGAGGGTCAAGCTCTCATGTGTCTGTTTGTTTGGGAGCCCAGTGTCTTATCAATGGTGCGAGTGGACCATTAACTTATATGTGGCCTTGTTTCCTCATAGAAAAACAGGAAGTGAAGGCTTCAGCACAATGCCATAGTGCAAATCAGAGGTATTATTCTGAACAGGAACTGCAGTTGCTGAAATAAAAGCAGCAAAATAATTAATTCATGATTTCTGGCACTTAGAGCAGAATTTCACCCATGTCGGGCAGGCTCGGTGGGGCAGTCAGGAAGCCGACATGGGTGAAATGCGATTGGGGTCGGAAGACGATTTCGCGCTGGAGGACCAATTAAGGCCAGCTCAATGTGAAACGCGAGCGGCAGCGCTCAGTGCTGCCTATGCGGGGAGGGGGGGATGCGAGTGGGGTGAGTGCGACCTTCGCACTTGCGCGCGTGTCCGCGCTTCATTGCCTCAGGGAGATGAAGAGTTCTTAAATAAAATGAAGAAAATAAAAATGTCATGAACATGTCCTCTAATGTGACACTGTCACAGGAGCAGGGACATGTTATTAATTAGGTTTTAAAATTTTTATTTTATTTTTATTTGCTTTAGGAAGCCTCATCCCGCCCGTGGATGAGGTTTCCTAAAAAGTGCAAAGGCCTCTTGGCCTTTTCGCCTGCCCGCCAACTGTAATGTTGGATAGGCAGCAAAAAATTCAACTTAATTGATAATTTCATGGCCTTAACGAAATATTGCGCAACTGCACGTTGACATCAGAACACTTGCCCGACGTCAACGCACGTCATTGTACACTCGAGGGGGTTGGGCATGTGCCCACCGAGCTAAAAATTTTACCCATAAAATTTGATTTGAATTAACATATTCAGCTGTAACAATTTGTAGTTCATAATTTCTTATAGTTCCAAAACTCCTAAAGACAATAATCTCTGTACAATTGGGATAATGTTGTCAGTTATAAGCAATGCTCACATTTTCCCTAATTGACATTCAAATAACTTTTCCTACTCCTTTGTCCAACTATAAAAATTATTTTATAACAAAAGGGATCCAAAATAAGTGCAGTCGTCCATCGTATACACAGTGAAATTGCAATGAGTCAAACTCAGATGACACAAAATTCCAGTTATATCAAAGTCATCAACCATTCCAAATGGGTTTCTTTGTAAACAGACTGGGGCTTGGGTCAGGTTGATTCTGTTGGCTTCTGGTAAAGGCTGCTGCTCTGTTTCTGACTCTTCCTTGGAGGTGATTCTGGAGGCTGTGTGAGCCTGTAGAATAACGGTGTTCCCTGCAGGCAGCAGGAAGAGGCCAGCCCTGCAGTAAGCAGCAGGAGTGTGGTCCCTGTAACCTGGACTCAGTACCGCAGGAGGTTCAATGACCTCATTAGGACAGGAAAGGTGTGTGGTGTCCCACTTTTAGGTGTCATCTTCCACACTCCGTCTTCCTCAGCATTCTCCTGCACTGCACTCCGCAGGTCTATACTGTATGCAAATCCATTCATTCCTCTTGAGAGGGGTTCCTCCTCACACCAGCCACCACTCACACTCAGCCTTACCTCAGGGCCATCTCACATCTATCCCTCATAGTCACCCTTCAAAAATGTTGTCCTTCCATCCCCTCCAGCATTCCATTTCTTATAGTCATAACACTCTGCTTTCTCCTCACACAGGAGAAAAGTATGAACAACTCTAGGAAAAGGCGGGGAACGGGGGGCTGCCTTGACAGAGGAGGAGCATTTGAGTTCAGCAGTGTGGCAGAGCCGATTGACATTGACAATGGCGAGCTAGGGGTCTCCCAGATACCTGGTGACAGAGTTAGATAGTCAAACTGTCACTTGGCTTATGACAATCACTTGTGTTGAATTGCAGTCACCAATAACTGAAATGTGAAAGTCTGCACAATGTTGATTTTGAATTAGAAGGACAGGAGGGATTTGAAATCATTCAGACTGTTTCAGATTCTGTTTCATCATTTTTTTTTATCAAGCCTGGAACTCATTTGGTTGGAAAATGATATGGTTAAACTGAATTACCAGGTTTGCAGATTATGGGCAGTATTCAAAGTAAAAGCTCATTTCAGGGTCAAATGTGACACCAAGGGTTCCTCCGACATGGACTCAACCCTGTAGATATTTTAAAACTATATCCTTATTACTATTTCTTATTTTTAAACTCAGCTCTTTTGCTGAACAATGACAATTAAGATGGTTGACCCTCTGTCTGGAAATTATGCCCCAGTGGTCTCCAGAACAAATGAATTCTCTTAGTTTCAGGAACTTCACATCTCGTTATGCCTAAGGAGCTTCGAAGAGACCACCTGGGGCTATACAGACCAATTTCAAAAGGAGCTACAGGAACACAATTTGCATTTGATAAGCCAACCTTGCTAGCAAAGTCCGTGAGTCTGAGACAATAGCTTCCCAACACCAAACTCCCAACATCATGGTAGCCCTTTCAACCCATAATGGCTGAGTCATTATCAGTCCTGAAAACAAAGCCAAATTCCAGAACAAAAACAGAATTACCTGGAAAAACTCAGCAGGTCTGGCAGCATTGGTGGAAAAGAAAAGAGTCGACGTTTCGAGTCCTCACGACCCTTCAACAGAACTGAGTATAGTTAGGAGAGGGGTGAAATATAAGCTGGTTTAAGGTGGGCGGGGGGAGAGAGAAGTTGAGGGGGTGGTTGAGGGTGGTTGAATTCCAGACACTGGATAAACATCCTTTGTTGAAGTCACTGTGGTGAGGAAAGGCCACATGACCCAAGACTCCGGCTTATTGAGCAGATTAATATTACCTTTCTGAGCTGTGCAGCCAGTCTGCTGTTTAACATCCAACTGGCAGGCCACATAGAAGCGAGCTCTGTCCGGGTTGGACCACCGGTCATCTAACCTGACTCTACTGGAAGATTTTGTATCATCATCAACAGAATTGACGCCATTGCTGCGTGCCTACTTCACCTTGCAACATCAACCCCACCTGAGAAAGTGAATCTTACAACACCAGTCTCCAGCCAGCTGACCATCGAATGCCTACAAGAAAGACTTCCTCATTGGACCCTGATTTTTGGACTCTGGAGCTCATGTGAACCAATAATCAGTTTTCCTGTGGCCCTTGTACAATAAACCCCCTTTTCTCTATCCCTCCCTTTACTATGTGAATGTGAAGTGGGAAGTTGCGAACACTCCTTTGCATGGGTTTTTAAATGCGTGAAATAAACTAACCTTCTGAGTTAATTCTAACTTGAGTTTGCTGTGGGGTTATTAGTAAAATTGGACCACACAAAAAACCGAAATATGCCACCGCTCATTCTTTAAAGCAAAATAATTCAAAATACCTCCTGTTTACAGACAGGTGATAAGAGGAAAACAGTGCTATTGAACTGACCCCTCCAGTCTGTAACAACAAGTTTAATTTTAGACTCTTGCAAGGGAGATGGAGGAAGTCAGTATTTAGGAAGTAGAGTTTCGAGTGCTGAATGAAAACAATGGCTTCAGTCTTCCCAATATTTAATTGGAGGAAATTTCTGTTCATCTGGTAGTGGATATTGGATAAACAGGCTGATAGTTGGTGTCAAGTGAGGAAGTGGTGAATAGAGCTGGGTGTTGTCAGATTGCATGTGAAAACCAACAGCATGCCTTTGTATGATGTGCCGAGAGGCAGCCTGTAGATGAGAAATAGGAGGGGGCCAAGGATTGATCTTTGGGGGCACCAGAGGTAACAGTGGGGGAGCAGGGAGAGAAGCCATTGCAAGTGATTCTCTGCCTATAGTTATATAGATAAGAATGGAACTACATGACAGCAGTCCCATCCAGCTGGACAGCTGTGGAGTGATGTAATTAAATAATTTACATAATAACCAAAAGTTTTAAAAGGAGTCAGAAACATTTGCACAAACATCATATCTGGAATGTTTGGGATTCTGATACCTCTTTTGAAACGTGTGTGTTGCAAATGATAAGATTAAACTGAATTGGTTACCGGATTATGGGCATATTCAAAATAAAGGCTAAACTAAAGGCCTGAATTTTTCAGGCGGCGGGCGGGCTCGGCAGTAGTGGGTGGGGTGGGTGCAGAGCCGGTCACTGCCTGCGATTGGCTCTGCTCTGTCATTTTACGTGGGCGGGCCTAAGACACGAGCAGTAGTGCTCAGTGCTACCTGTGTGGGCGGGGGGGAGGAGAGAGAGTCAGGGCCAGCGCTCTTTCATGCATGCGTGTGAATGGGCACTTCAATCTATCTAAGGCACGGAGCTGCCTCAGGGAGATTGGATCGCTATTGAAAATATTAAATACATGGATTAAAATTTATTCAAACATGTCCCCTCATGTGATTGTGTCACATGAGATGGGACATGTTTTTATACATAGGAAACGTTTTTTTTATTTATTTAATAAAAGCTTTAGGAAACCTCATCCCACTCGTGGACGAGGTTTCCTAAAAAACGCAAAGGCCACTTGGCCTTTTCGCCTGCCCATCCAACCTTAAGGTTGACGGGCAGCGTTAACAATTACCTTAATCATTTCCTTAATGGCCTTAGTAGGCCGTTTAAATATCGGCGGGCGCATAGCCGACTGTGGCGCGCGCCGATATTTAAACGAAACAATGCGAGACAGTGCGATGATGTCAGGACGCATGCCCGACGTCATCACCCGTCATTTTACGTGCCGGCGTGATCGGCCCACCCCCGCCCGTCGACTGAGAGACCCTGGCCAAAGTAGCTTATAATGTAAGATTATGTCCTAATTCATGTTATAATCAAAAGTTTTAAAAGAAAGCAGAAACATTTCCAACACCATCATACCTGGATGCCTTGTACTCATGAATAGCCAAACCGCCATGATTGCTACAAAAAAATGACACCAATCATTGCAAAGACAGCTGAGAGAACATTGTTCTTTTTCCTTATCTTTTCTTCTTCTGTTTGCTGATCACAATTACGTAGATGGCCTAAGACTGAAACAGAAAATTTGAGGGAAAGCAATTTAATTGATTGTTAATTCAAGCATCAACCTTCATATGCATAATAATGTCACATATTTCTATCCTTCTATGAATATATTAATTAACAATATCAGAGTTGGCATTCAAACAACACTCTGAGGAAAAGGACTGCAATAGTTTTTAAAAAGGCCCACACTCATCTCAGTGTAAATAGTCAATAGTGTAAAATGAACCAGTGAATCTGAGCTAGTGGGTATCCAGTCATTCACAAGTGAGGCTCACTGTTCTCATTGGTGTGGTTCTTGAGAATACAGTCACTATTGGCAAACTGTATGGAGTAGAAGAAAATGATTGCACTGTTACTAATGTAATGAGAGCTTTATAGCAGTAATTTTAACAGGCCCCATCCCTCACCAGCTAGAAATAGCAACATTACTTGATAAACAAAAATTCCCATATTTAATCAGTTCAAGGAAAATAACTTTGCTCACTCCTGTTGATTTGAATGTGCATTGTAGTTTAGTATTTTCATTAAATATTCCTGTCACTGAATGCTCAAATTCTAAAGCTATGAACCCTGAAAACCAATAATTTCATTAACTTGCACTACCTCAGTGTCAATTGGTGTTGAATGTGCTATAAATTGTGAAGCACCTCAGTGCTTATCTTGTGCAGAAAGCGTTATTGTATATAAAAGAACTAAAGTAGACTTATTACATGGTATGAACCCATTCCCAGAATTTAAGTGACCTGCGGATTTCAGAATAACACAGGAAAACCATAAAATCTCAGCAATCTAATCAAACCTGATTTCACATTTCTTTTGCACCTTTGGTTTTGTCAGGAAACTTGAAGCTATTTATCACTGAACTAAAAAACAATCAAATCAGATTTTGGAGACAGATGACATCAGATGACAGGTCAGAGCAAGTGGCAGTGAGAATGGACAGTAACTGTCCAGGCAGTGCAAGGGCCATCAACCTCCTGGCATATGGGGCATAAGAGCAGGGGGCTTCTCTGCCAAGCACAATTAGGAGGCCGCCAGAGTATAAGGAAGGCTGAAGCTGGCAATGGGGCATAACTGTTAGATATTGATCCCAGGGACAATGAGGAACAGCATCCCCTGCAGGAAGGCTGGAGGCCCAGGCATCAGGAAGGCAGAGGATAGGGATAAGGGGCAGGAAGGGCTCAAAGGCCATACTTTGTACTGGATCCACATGCAAAGACAGAGCTACCTGGAGATGACTCAGGCAGATGGTCACAGACATCTGATCACTCATTGCCAAACAGCTCGCACTTTGTAGCACTGGTCACCATGCCCTGCCAGTAGCTGTCAAGGTAGTCGTCACTTTGAATTTCTTTGCTTCTGGCAAGTCCATGGATAGATTCTAGGGGACAATGGATACCCCTTAAGGAGATCACAGAACATCCCTCTATAAGAGGCCCAGACAAAGGTACTGCAACTGCAGCCATCAGCTCATGAGCGCAATCACTGAGCAGGTCATGGGGCTACTGAAGATCTGTCCTGGTGCCTGCCCCAGTTGGATGGTATCCTGTAACACACACCTGCATTGTGCTGGTCTGTTGTGCTCTCTATAACATGACCTCCCACCCCCCCACAAAGATCTGTGGATCTTGAACGCAGTGAGACCCTGGAAGGTGACAACTTATAGGAGGAAGAGGAGGGGCAGGAGCTGGAGGAGGAAGAGGTGGCAGAGGGGAGGATGCAGAACACAGAGGTGCCCCAATTGCACAGGGAGGTGGCTGGGCCCTGTGTGGAGCATAAAGGATGCATATCTGAATGGGGGGTTCATTGTCGCCAGTGCGAAACCCTTCCTCGCTTTAAACACTTCATACCTCTTTGGATGTTGCACCATCAATAAAAGAAGGCTCATACATCTGGCATCAAGTGTCATTATTTACATGGTGTTCACAAAGGAAAGCTGCAGAGTTCAGGAAGATGACATCTCAGTGATCCACTCAGTGCTTGGCCTGACACAGTGGCCTCTACTCTCAGCCACTTCTATGTGGTGTTTCCCTTGCGGCGTCCGAGGGTACGGAGGCAGCCTGCTCACTTGTCTTACCTTGCAGCTGAGGTGCATGTAGTAGCTGCTCTAATCTTTTGAGGTACCCTTGGGACATCTCCAGATGCTGCTGAGGGTAAGACTTTGTACGGGCAGCCTCTGTCACTGGGCCCTGCAGCACAGATGGTCCCTGAGTCAGAGGGGCCAAGGAGGCTGAAGATGAAGATGGCACCCCATGAGGGATGCCATCCTCCCCGTGCCTGGTGACTGCCTCAGCCTTTGGCTGGTGCTCTAGATGGCTGAATAGGATCACCAGCTGGTCTGCAACTGGCATCATCTCCAACCATTTCTGCACCACCAGATTCACTGACCAGTCCAGGCTGCATAGTGTAACATTGAAGGTCAGTCCGCACTTCCTGCATCCAATCCAAGTGCTGCTGCAGATGTCTCTCCATTATGTTGGCCACTCTCTCAATGGAGGAGCTCATGTGCTTAAAGCCCTGAGCCAAGGTGGTGCACATGAGCTGGATGGATTCCTGAGCTGGATTTTATGCTGAGGGTGGGCTCCCCACACCCCAGCTAAATTTTGAGAGCTCACTCCACTTCAATTTTTTGGGCGCCGGCCCTTCAATTAGTAGGAGGTGGGACTTCCATCCATCTTCAGGAGGACGTCCCACCTCACAGATTTGCCTTGGGTTAATGTCTGTGGCTGTACGAGACACAAGAAGACAGCATGACAACTAGCCTTTGAGAGCAGATGCCTCTGGAGTGCTAAGGCTTCCCAAAGCGACTCAGTCTTCAGCATGCAGAGCATTGCCCTCTATAATAACCGTCCCCACTAGAAGCACCCATCTTGTTAACATTGACTTCCTTGTGGTCTGTAATCCTAGCTTTATCTTTTGCTTCCTCCACCGTGGGTGTAATGAGTTGAAGGTAAGGGGCTATTCCACCCATCTGGTTTCTCCCTCGGACAATATGTGCCCGTTTCTCCTCCAAGGACAAAAGGGAGAGAGAGAGAGAAGGCCCCTATGACCAATGTCAGCTGTGTTAATTGTTCATTGATTGTGTTTAATAATATGTGCATGGAGGGCATTAATTGGAATTTCATGAACAGATATAAAGAGAGACTTCCTGAAACTGGTTATTTGAGTTAGGAGGTGTATGCTTATAATGTTACACTCTGTAAATAAATTGTAAGACAGGGCAAAGACTGGCTCCAGAATCATATTTCATCAACTGGCTTTCAGATTAGAACAAGCTGCTCAAATTGATTGGAAGCTGCATCTGTATCAATGGTGTCAGATCCTCAGCAGCACTTTGGCTCTGAGTCATCCTGAAGGGTTGCTAAGTGCCCTCGGCATTCACTCCTCCCATGTTCAGGAGCAGCAGGCACCCTGAGGTTCCTCAGATGACGTGTCTGCTAGAGGGTGAATAGGTGTGTCCACAGGATTGGGGCTTCACTCACCCTGCCACAGAGTAAGGTGTCAGTGAACATCTTCCTACACTGGATCCAAGTTCAACAGACAACACTTCTCCTGCTGACCACATCAGCATCAGCAGCGAAGTTGTTTAGGTGGGTGGCCTTCAGCCATCCCTCTGGGAAGTGGACCAGCCTCCTCTCCCTTACAGCCTTCACCATCAATTCCAGATGCACACCTGAAAATCGAGAGGCCACTCCCTTGAAAACTGAGACTCATTTCTGTTCCTGTGCTGGGCGCAGGTTTGCGACCTAGAAATGGGCTTGAATTCTGTTTCCTGTCCCCGACCAGAAAACTCAGCCCCAGCAGAGAGATACATACAAACAAGGAGCAGGAGTAGGCCATTCAGCCCCTCGATCCTGCTCCGCCATTTAAGATCATGACTGATCTGACAGTAACCTCAAATCTGCATCCCGCCTTCCCCTGGTAACCCATCACCCCCTTGCTTACCAAGAATCTATCCGCCTCTGCATTAAAAATATTCCAAGACTCTGCTTCCATCGTCTTTCAGGAAGAGAGTTCCAAAGACTCATGACCCTCTGAGAGAGAAAAAAATCACCTCATTTCTGTTTTAAATGGGCAACCCTTTATTTAACTAGTTCTAGATTCTTCTGCAAGAGGAAATATCCTCTCCATATCCACCCTGTCAAGACCCCTCAGGATCTTATATGTTTCAATCAAGGCACCTTTTACTCTTCTAAACTCCAGTGGATACAAGCCTAGCCTGTCCAACTTCCCTCATAAGACAATCCATCCATTCCAGGTATTAGTCTGGTAAAGCTTCTCTGAACTGTTTCCAATGCATTTACATCCTTTCTTAAATAAGGTGACCAAAAATGTACACAGTATTCCAGATGTGGTCTACTGGTGCCCTGTATAGCTGAAGCATAACCTCCCTACTTTTGTATTCAATTCCCCTCTGAATAAATGATAACATTATATTAGCTTTCCTAATTACTTGCTGTACTTGCATACTAGCCTTTTGTGATTCATGCGCTAAGGCACCCAGATCCCTCTGCATCCTAGAGCTCTGCAATTTCTCACCATTTAGACAATATGCTTCTCTTTTATTCCTCCTGCCAAAATGGACAATTTCACCTTTTCCTACATTAAAGTCCATTTGCCAGATTTTTGCCCACTCACTTAACCTATCTACATCTTTTTGTAGCCTCCTTATGTCCTCTCCACAACTTACTTTCCTACCTATCTTTGTGTCATCAGCAAATTCGGCAACCATCCAATCTATCCCTTCATACAAGCCATTTATATCAATTGTAAACAGCTGAGGTTCCCGCACTGATCCCTGTGGCACACCACTCATTATGTCTTACCAACCTGAAAAAGACCCTTTTATGCCTACTCTGCTTCCTGTTAGCTAGCCAATCTTCTACCCATGCCAATATGTTACCCCCTATACCATGAGCTTTTATTTTATGCAATAAGCTTTGATGTGGCACTTTATCAAATGCCTTCTGGAAATATAAGGAAAGTACTGGACTGGTTCCTCTTTATCCACAGCACATATTGCTTCCTCAACTAAGCCCAATAAGTTGGTTAAACATGATTTCCCTTTCACAAAACCATGTTGACTCTGTCTGATTACTTTGAACTTATCCAAGTGCCCTGCTATAGCTTATTTAATAATAGCTTCTAACATTTTCCCTATGATAGATGTCAAGCTAACTGGCCTGTAATTTTTTACTTTCTGTCTCCCTCCCTTTTGAATAATGGAGTTGCATTTGCTATCTTCCAATCTAATGGGACCTTCCCCAAATCTAGGGAGTTTCGGAAAATTAAAGCCAATTCATCAACTATCTCACTATCCACTTTTTTTAAGACCCTAGGATGAAGTCCATCAGGACCCAGGCAGTTGTCAGCCGACAGCTCCAACAATTTACTCAGTACCACTTCTCTGGTAATTGTAATTTTTCTGAGTTCCTCCCTCCCTTCCATTTCCTGATTTATAACTGCTTCTGGGATGTTACTTGTATCCTTTATAGTGAAGCCTGATGCAAAATACCTGTTCAGTTCATCTGCCATTCCCTTGTTTTCCATTATCAATTCTCCAGACTCACTTTCTATAGGACCAACACTCACTTTAACACACTTCTTTTTAAAATATTTATAAAAACTCTTATTATCTGTTTTTATATTTCTGGATAGCTTTCTCTCGTACTCCCATTTTTCTCTCCTTACTAATCTTTTAGTCATCCTTTGTTGTTCCTTATATTCTGTCCAATCTTCTGACCTTCCAGCTATCTTTGCACAATTATGTGCTTTTACTGTAAGTTTGATACTATCTTTAGCCTTTCTGGTTAACCATGGATGGTGTGTCCGTCACTTGGACTTTTTCTTACTCATTGGAATGTATCTGTTCTGTGTATTCTGAAATATCCTCTTAAATATTAGTCACTGCATCTCTATTGACCAATCCCTTAACCTAATTTGCCAGTTCACTTTAGCCAGCTCTGCTTTCATGCCCTCACAATTACCCTTATTTAAGTTTAAAAACATAGTTTTGGACCCACTTCTCTCTCTCCCTCAAACTGTATGTAAAACTCAATCACATTATGGTCACTGCTATCTATGGGTGCCTTCACTGTGAAATCATTATTTAATCCCATCTCGTTGCACAATATCAGGTCTAGTACAGCCTGCTCTCTGGTTGGCTCCAGAACGTGCTGCTCGGATAAGCTATCTCAGAAACATTCACTGAACTCATCCAGGCTACCTTTGCTCATCTGACTTTTCAGTCTATATGTTGATTAAAATGTCTCATGATTATCACCGTACCTTTCTGACAAGCTCCCATTATTTCTTCCTTTATGCTCCATTCTGCCATGTGGTTACTGTTAGGGGGCTGGTACACGACTCCCACTAGTGACTTCTTGCCTTTACCGTTTCTCATCTCTACCCAAACCGTTTCCATATCCTGGTTTCCTGAACTTAGGTCACCCCTCTCTATTATGCTAATACCACCATTAACTAACAGAGCCCTAACTAGCTATCTAACACCCCACCTTTTCCTCACTTCCTGTCCTTCCTAATTATCCTGTACCCTTTAACATTCAGGTCCCAGTCCATGTCCTCCTGTAGCCATGTCTCTGTGATGGCTATTTTAAACTGTAATTATTTATTTCTATGTGCGCTCTCAGTTCATCATGTTTGAGATCCCTGATGATATAAAACAATTTAAAGTCATTTATTGCATTTATTTCTGTTCAACCAATCCTTGCCCGAACCCTCCCTTCCTTCCCTCTATTATACAATGCACAGACGTTTTATAAAAATGTCAACAAAATATTTCTCAAATTTTCTGAATATCTGGTTGTACTTGTTTTATGGAGATCCAACCAGCTCAACATGAAACAGGGCTTCAGACTGACGTAAGAAAAGTCACCATTCAAATTCCGGCGACCTGGCAATCGCTGCGAATGATCCAGGGATCTCAACACCGAACACCTCAGCTGAAACCGGAATCAAGGGCTGGGATCTGCATAAACAGTGAACAAAGGTTAACTTAGTTTTTACCTTAGCTTTTATCTGAGTGAACAAAGGTTGTCAGTAGCTCCTCCGATATGTCACTGCCTTTCTAATTAGTCCCAATTCTTCAAACTTTCTGTTTCGATATGACAGCAGGAGAAATGGTTAAGGATTTTCGATCGGAAAAGAAACTCAAATTCAATGTGTCTAAACCGTCATCCCACTTTCTTGACCAACACTGATGTTAAACTGAAGTTAACCCTAAATATAAAAGCAAAAAACTGCGGATGCTGGAAATCCAAAACAAAAATAAAAATACCTGGAAAAACTCAGGAGGTCTGACAGCATCTGCGGAGAGGAATACAGTTAACGTTTCGAGTCGGTATGACTCTTCAACAGAACTAAGGAAAAATAGAAAAGAAGTGAAATATAAGCTGTTTTAAGGGGGGGAGTGGGGGGGTGGGACAAGTAAATCTGGATTGAGGGCCAATGATAGGTGGAGATAGCCAAAAGATGTCACAGACAAAAGGACAAAGAGATGTTGAAGGTGGTGATATTATCTAAGAAATGTGCTAATAGGTGACGTTAAGGGTAGAAAGCAGGACGAGCAAGGTACAGATAGCCCTAGTCGGGGTGGGGTGGGGTGGAAGGGATCGAAATAGGCTAAAAGGTAGAGGTAAAACAATGGATGGAAATACATTTAAAAATAATGGAAATAGGTGGGAAAAGAAAAATCTATATAAATTATTGGAAAAAAAGGGGGATCAGAAAGGGAGTGGGGATGGAGGAGAGAGCTCATGATCTAAAATTGTTGAACTCAATATTCAGTCCGGAAGGCTGTAAAGTGCCTAGTCAGAAGATGAGGTGCTGTTCCTCCAGTTTGTGTTGAGCTTCACTGGAACATTGCAGCAGGCCAAGGACAGACATGTGGGCATGAGAGCAGGGTGGAGTGTTGAAATGGCAAGCGACAGGGAGGTCTGGGTCATGCTTGCGGACAGACCGAAGGTGTTCCGCAAAGCGGTCACCCAGTCTGCGTTTGGTCTCTCCAATGTAGAGGAAACCGCATTGGGAGCAGCGAATGCAATTGACTAAATTGAAGGAAGTGCAAGTGAAATGCTGCTTCACTTGAAAGAAGTGTTTGGGCCCTTGGACAGTGAGGAGAGGGGAAGTAAAGGGGCAGGTGTTGCACCTTCTGCGGTTGCATGGGAAGGTGCCGTGTGAGGGGGTTGAGGTGTAGGGGGTGATGGAGGAGTGGACCAGGGTGTCCTGGAGGGAACGATCCCTGCGGAATGCCGCCGGGGGGGGTGAAGGGAAGATGTGTTTGGTGCCATGATGCCAAACACGGCACCATTCCATGCAACCGCAGAAGGTGCAACATCTGCCCCTTTACATCCCCTCTCCTCACCATCCAAGGGCCCAAACACTCCTTTCAATTGAAGCAGCACTTCGCTTGCACTTCCCTCAATTTAATCTATTGCATTCGCTGCTCTCAATGCGGTTTCCTCTACATTGGAGAGACCAAACGCAGACTGGGTGACCACTTTGCGGAACACCTTCGGTCTGTCCGCAAGCATGACCCAGACCTCCTTGTCACTTGCCATTTCAACACTCCACCCTGCTCTCATGCCCACATGTCTGTCCTTGGCCTGCTGCAATGTTCCAGTGAAGCTCAACACAAACTGGAGGAACAGCATCTCATCTTCCGACTAGGCACTTTACAGCCTTCTGGACTGAATATTGAGTTCAACAATTTTAAATAATGAACTCTCTCCTCCATCCCCACTCCCTTTCCGATCCCCCTTTTTTTCCAATAATTTATATAGATTTTTCTTTTCCCACCTATTTCCATTATTTTTAAATGTATTTCCATCCATTGTTTTATATCTACCTTTTAGCCTATTTCAATCCCTTCCCCCCCACCCCACCCCACCCCCACTAGGGCTATCTGTACCTTGCTCGTCCTGCTTTCTACCCTTAATGTCACCTATTAGCACATTACTTAGATAATATCACCTCCTTCAACACCTCTTTGTTCCTTTGTCTATGACATCTTTTGGCTATCTCCACCTATCACTGGCCCTCAATCCATCTCTACCTGTCCCACCCCCCCTTAAACCAGCTTATATTTCACTTCTTTTCTATTTTTCCTTAGTTCCGTTGAAGAGTCATACGGACTCGAAACGTTAACTGTGCTCCTCTCCGCAGATGCTGTCAGACCTGCTGAGTTTTTCCAGGTATTTTTATTTTTGTTTTAACCATAAATATCCTTTCCAGCCGAATGTTCCAGGGAGTAACAAATGTCGGATGTCGGACTGATTCAACAGTGATAGTCATAACACAGGAACTGAAAGCATTTAATGCCCGAAATTTGTGATCATCGTTCATGATCTAACTCAAATAGATACTTTCAAATACATGATTAGCGTCCTTTTGTGAAATACAACTGAACTTCAATTAACTTTCTACATTGACTTTGAGTACAACAGTGGTGAATACTGCTTTGTAGTGTAATTAAAGGTGATCAGTATGCTCAAACGCTTTTAACTGGAAATATGTGCAAAATACGGTGGGCTGCAATACAGAACATACGTTGCAGTACAATTCAGAGCCCTTCCTGAACTGTCTGGACAATAAGCTTTCCTGTTGTTAGGAGCACTCTAACGGAAGCCTGCGCCTCACTCCAGTGTTCCTCTCTATTTTCGTGTAGCTTAGTCATTCAGGTGAACAGGAAGTGCTCAGGCCCCTTTACCGTGAACCATCCATTGCCAAGTTCCTTGAAGAGTTCAGGAAGGGTAGCATTCCCAATGAATTCCAATTGCATTTCAATCGAGACAGTTTACAGAAAATCTGGCTTTGATACGCAGGATCCTCCAAATGTCGTCGCACTGAATCTCTATACTAAGAGATTGGAAACTCTGGCTGTTGAAGTTTGTGAAGCAAAATGAGCAACCCAATAAAATTGAATGGTCTTGCTGTGGGCAACTTCGCTTAAAGACACAATTACTGCATTTTTTTCTATTTGACCGTGGGATGTGGGCATCATTGCTCACCCATAATTGCCAACATCCTTGTTCAGAGGGCATTTTTTAAGAGTCAACCACATTGCTGTGGGCCCAGAGTCATCTGTAGGCTAACAGATTTCCTTCCCTAAAGGACATTAGTGAACCAAATAGGTTTTTACAACAATCACCAGCATTAGACTATTAATTCTAGTGTTTGTTGAATTCAAATTCCCCCATCTACCATGTCAGGATTCAATCCCACATCCCCAGAGAATTACCCTGGGTCTCTGGATTACTAGTCCAGCAACAATACCACTATGCCTTCGCCTCCCCATTGATAGAAAGGAGAGATTTCAGTCATGATGAGAAAATAATGGAAACAGTTTTGGAAGAATTAAGGAACTGCATGGAATGTAAGATTCGAATTCAAGTTGTCCACAGATCTTCTAATAGTCGTGACATAGTGAGGACTATATATAAATACAGAGATCAGGGATTCATGTAGCAAAGATAAATTGCTTAATGAGAAATTATAATTTTCAAACGGACTGAGAGCAGAGCAGTTTAATTAGCAAAGGGAATTTGTTTCTAGAATGCATTTAGGACAGTTTTCTAGAAAAATGAACTAAAATTTGCTAGGATGGGGCACCGTACAGCCTGCCCATTTGCCAAGACTTTTCTTGCACCCCTCAGCTCAAAGTTATTTTGCTCACAAAGTTTCCTGGAAAAATGAGCTGATTTGCGCTCCAAGGACAGGGCAATCCAACTTCACTCAAAGCAGCTCTTCCATATCCCAGTATTAAAAGCTGACTTTGGCAACAAGACCTAATCTGAGAGTATTTCATTCATTAAAGCTCAGTGAATTCTGAATCTCTTCTAGTTATCGGAGATGTTCATGTCAGACTGCTTCAGGGCAGCTTCAAGGAATTCTATCACAGCCAGCAATCTATAGCCTTGCCTTGGGCCTGGGAGCCACACTTTACACCAAGAAAACAGCAACTCCATTTGTGAGCCCAGAATTACTTCCTCATGACCAAGTCGCTTACCTGTCCAATCAGCCAGGGAAAGCTAAATGTGGAGAGGTGGTGGGTGGAGGTGACATCTTTAGTTGAAAAGTGAAAATGTGCTTGCAGTGCACAAGAGTATATTATTCTACTTTGAAGGTTTACATTTACATTGGTTTGGACAGCAGACTAGAATAACACATTTGGTAGTTCAGCAAGCCGGAAATGTCAATATAATCACAAGCCTTTTTCGGTTAACCTTTCATTTTTGTTCTCTCGTAGACAGATATGAAATTCCATCTTTCCCTTTCTTTTTATTTCTTCCTCACTCATAGTTAGGCAGGCAATTCAATATTAAAAGAAAAACCTGCATTTAAAAAGCCCTTTCCGTGGCCCCTGGATTATCCAGAATGCTTTTTGGCCAATAAAATCCTTTTTGAAGTGTGATCATTGTTCTCATGCAGGAAACCCAGCAGCCAATCTTGCACGCAGAAAACTCCCACAAACAGCAATGTGATAATGACCAGGTAATTTACTTCAGTGATTTTGATTGAGGGATACATATTGGCCAGGACCCTGGGGATAATTCCCCTGGTCTTCTTTGAAATACTATCATGGGATCTTTTACATCTACCAGAGCAGGCTGATAGGGCCTTAATTTAAGAAATAGGAATGTTGAGCAAATTGGGCCGATGCTCTTGGAGTTTAGAAGAATGAGAGGTGATCTTATTGAAGCATATAAGATTCTGAAGGAGTATGATAGCATAGGTGCTGAGTGAATGGGCCAGATCTTCTAGTAAACAACCATGCTGTTGTGATTGCTGCTGGCTATGAAGATAATTGCGGTGCTACCTTTTTCCGTCCTTGCAACCAAGTCATCTTGCCCTGACTGTAGCAGCGATACCTTGGTGCAGCTATCCACAGACAGCAATGGTGAAGAGTAGCAGTGAAGAGGACACAGCCCCTTTTTCAAACACCAGCTGCCATGTTCACTTAAGTTTTTAAAGGTCTTAGTTGGGGTGGGGGTGGTGCAAGGTCGATGATGGGGGCAGGGTGGTGGGTAGCCAGGGGAATGGGTAGTTGGGTGCATCAGTAATGGGAGGTGTGGGTATTCAGGTCATGTAGTTGGGTAGTTGGGGCTGTGTGGTTTGGTAGTCGAGGGGGCACAGTGTTCGGTAGTTGGGTCAGGGGACTGCACAATTGCGGGGTAGTCGGGGGTGGGTAATCAGGGGGAATTGGGGGCAGTTGGGATGGGTGGGGGTGCATTTGGGGAGTATGGACTCCTGTGTGGGGGAGCTGGGGGACAGTGGGATGGGCTCTGCTGTTAATTGCTGACCTACACCAGAAACAGTGAAACAATACTTGGGTAAATATCCAGGTAAGTATTGCACAACAGGCCCAACTCTCCATCATTGAGATCAGTGTCTGAGACATTTTCAGAAGGCCCAGGGAGGAAAATTTGCCCAACAGAAGTGTAAACTTCCTGGGCAATTACCACGTATGTGCGCAGGTCAGGACTTAAGAAGGCTCCCAATGCACAACAGAGGCAAATGGCTCAACATTCGCTGCTATTGTCTTCAGAAGGTCCAGGCCGATGTTTCTGCTTGTGTGGGAATCTAGAACCAGGGGGTACAATTTCAAAATAAGTTGTCCCCCATTTTAGATGTAGATACCGGGGGTCGGGGGAGCTGTGGTATTTCTTTTCTCAGAAGGTCATTAGTATTTACAATTCTCTAACCCAAAGAGCAGTGGAGGCTGGGTCATTGAATTTATTCAAGGTAAAGTTGGGCAGATTTTTGATCTACAAGGGAGTCAAGGGGTAGGTAGGGAAGTGGCATTGAAGCCACAGTCAGATCAACCATTATCTTACTGAACAGCAGGGCAGGTTTAAGGGGCTGAATGGTTCTGAACATCCCATCCAAAAGTTGGCACCTCCCAGTGCAACATATGGTCAATTCCTCTGAGAGTACCTATCTTTCATTTCTCTGAACACCAGTACAATTGACAGCAGCAAAAGATTTGGTGCTTTATACTTTACTATTCCTTTAAGTGATGACAACCATTTTATAATTTAGTTGTTGATGGTGATTCTTCTCAAAATATAAATCTTATAAAGACTTTTGCTATTCACAGATTCACTATCAATTCTTATTTATGTAACTTTTCCCCAAACAAGAGATGTAAAATTGAAACCTAGTCTTTCTTGGTGGATGTAGAAGACCTTATGGCTCTGTTGAAAGAAGGGTTGGGAGATCTCCCAGTGTTCTGGAGATCGCATCACTACCAATTCCCACTAAAAGCAAATCAATTGTCTGATTTACTGTTTCTGGAATCTTACCATGCAAATTTGGCTACACAATAATGACAATGAATAATATTGTATGAAAGTAATTAACTGGTTGTGATGCACTTTGAAACACCAAAAGGATGCTATGAGGTGTATCAATAAAACCTATTTCTAACCATATTAAAATATCAGAATTTTGTGAATTGAACATGATAATTAGTTTTAATTCCAGCAAGTGAAGCAATTTTCTCATGTGGAAGGAACTATTCCTTTACTGAAGACACTAGAGTGCAAGCCCAAATCAACCATAGCATTAGGTGGCAGGAAGTCTGTCAATATAAAAGAAAACACACATTCCATAACTTTAACTTTCCGATTGAAAATAATCTCCATTGTATTCTTCTACTATTATTTTTTTTCTTAAAATCGTCCAAAATCAGAATTTGGAGCTGAATTGAAACAAATCAGGACAGTGTCACATGAGCTGGGACATGTCAATGAATTTTAATAAAAAATTTTATTTAATTTTTAAAGCCTTCATGAAACATCATCCTGCCCATGGATGAGGTTTCATGAGAAATGCGAAGGCCACCTGGGCTCTTCGCCTGCCCGCCAACCTTAAGGTTGGACGGGCAGCCCAGACAACCAGCTTAATTAGATTATTAACGGTGGGCGCGCAGCCGACTCCAGTGCACGCCCGCCGAACTGAAGATCGGAATGGCGTGCAGTGATGTCGGGACGCACGCTGACCAGAAGATTCAGGCCTATGAATCTGTAGGAATTTAGTGACATTGGAGTTAAAAGGTAAGTGTCAGCTGGAACTAGCTTGGGTATGGCAGGGCATGCAAATGAAGGAGAAAGTTGGTGTTCAGTTAGCTGACGTCAACTGGTGTAAGCATGGACATACCGTACAACTGTGGTGGAAATTGTCCGGGACTGCTGCACGAGGGGTAGACTGAACCACTCAGCAGTCAACCAGGAGAGCATGACAGCTGGCCATCTGTTTTGGCAGCGTGGAGAATGAAGCCAACTTGAGCCACAAGCCCTCATTTAAATAGAAGCAATGTGAACAGGTTGCACCTCGCTGGATTTGGACAAGTGCAAGGTCATGTGCCAGGAACCAAGGTAAGCCTGGGTGGGATAGCCATAATGGGAAGGGGAATGGTGCTGAGGTGAGTAGTCCAGGGTGGCAGCAATCCAGATTACATCTGTCTGGAAGAGCACTATTTTTCTTCATTGTCCCACAGATATTGCCCCACTAAATGTATCTTTTTCAGTCCTTTTCTTCTGTACTGGTAATAAAAAATGCAAAAGTACACTCAATCTGCTCCATCAAAAATGTCAATGTCCTATGTATATCGTTGCACCCCAATTTATATGTTAAAAGTCTATTGCCTGAAACAGGAAGGCACTTCAACAACCCAGGGGTATCTTTGTAGAGATGGATGGACACCCATGAGGCAATAACGTAACAAGGACTTAAAACCTTCTAGATAGAGAAGAATAGAATATTTAAAGTGAATGAAATTATCAGCATTATTTGAGATTATTTAAGAAATTAGCCAAGGAAGTATCTGTAGTAAGATAACGAGCTTCGAAAGACACATTTTTCAAAGGTAGGATGCAACACTTGCATGAACAAGAACTGAGTTTATGGCATTTGTATTTGACAAGCTGTGAATAATGAATCTTCTCTTCATGAACATCTGGAAAGCACCAATTAGTGCAGATTTTGAATTTCTTTAACCTCTTTTTACCCTCTAATTGTATAAAAGCAAATGAAAAAAACAGAATCATGTTTATTAAACTTTATAAGGTACACCATCTTTGCAAATAATCTATATATACAAAATGGTGATAAAGGAAAAATAAATGATTAATGGCATTTGAAATTAATGGTATTTAGCCCAAAAATAAAAGAGCATATCAGTCATACCAGATTTTATAAAAAATATATTTCCGTTTCATTAAATTATTCCATAAAATGGTTAGAATGAAATGGTAAATCAACAACAAAAACAAAAATACCTGGAAAAACTCAGCAGGTCTGACAGCATCTGCGGAGAGGAACAGTTAACGTTTCGAGTCCGTATGACTCTTCAACAGAACATACGGACATAAGAGTCATACAGACTCGAAACGTTAACTGTGTTCCTCTGCGCAGATGCTGTCAAACCTGCTGAGTTTTTCCAGGTATTTTTGTTTTTGTTTTGGATTTCCAGCATCCGCAGTTTTTTGCTTTTATCTTCGTGGTAAATCAACATGTTGGAGGATTAAATGTTCAATTTTGTTTACATTAAAGTGATTTACTGTAATTAATATGTAAATATAATTTTCCATTTGCACAATCTTGAGAATATAGGGAATTATCTCTCTACTTCAGTTTTCCAAATTAGTTTCCAGCAACAGCATTTACTCTGTTATGGGCTGAATGGCCTTCTTCTGCTTCTACACCTTATGGTCTTATAAGTATATTCAAGGCTGAGATAGACAGATTTTTAATCAGTAAGGGAATCAAGGGTTGTGGGGAAAAGGCAGGGAAGTGGAGTTGAGGATTATTAGATCAGCTATGATCTCACTGAATGGCAGAGCAGACTCGATGGGCCAAATGGCCTGCTCCTGCATCTTATGGTCTTATGGCCACTTACAGAGTGAAAAATATAGTCCAGCACACAAGCTCTTTCACAATATTTCTGTAATCAGCCAGCAGGAAGTATATTTTCAAAGTACAACTGAGTCTAAGATATTCTTCTCCTTTTACAGAGGGCAGAATATTGCCCTAGGTTGGCGGGTGGGCCCCGGCGGCGGGCGGGCAGCCGAACTCCGTCGCCGAAGCGGGCCCCGCCACCATTTTAAGTGGGTGGGCCAATTAAAGCCCGCCCAGCGGGCTGCCCGGCGGGAAGCGCTTTGCACTTCCTGTACCGGGGTGGTGGGGGGGGATGGGGGGGGGGGGGGGGGGGAGGCATTCCCCAACTGTCAAAGTGCGCTCTTTCGCACATTGCTCCCTGAGACTAAGTGCTGTCTCAGGGAGAACACTGACAGTGCTTCAATGTTTAAAAATAAAAAATAAAAAAATTATTAACATGTCTCCCTCATGTGACAATGTCACACGAGATGGGACATGTTAATAAATCTCACATAAAGTTTATTCAAGATTTTTAAAACCAACATGAAACCTCATCCCGCCAGTGGATGAGGTTTCATGCTTTATCAGAAGCCCACTGGGGCTCCTGGCCTGCCCGCCAGCCTTAAGGTTGGATGGGCAGGACCTTTAATTGGGTTAATGATCCTGTCAATGGCCTCAATTGGCCATTGACAGGTCGGTGGGCAGACAGCTGATTTCGCTGTCCAACCGCCTTCCTGAATATTTAAATGGACCGGGATGATGTCGGGGGTTCCTCCTGATGTCATCCCGCGTCATTTTCCCGTCGGCAAGCGGGCCCCACCCCCAAATCGCCGACGGGCAAATTCAGGCCAGAGTGTTGTGATGTCGCAATTAATCTATTTATTATCCCAGCTGTAAATTAGGGATATTCTTTGAAAGGCACCATGCAGGATTGAGGGTCAAGCTCATTTAGACCATAAGACATAGGAGCAGAAATTAGGCCATTCGGCCCGAGTCTGCTCCGCCATTCAATCATGGCTGATAAGTTTCTCAACCCCATTCTCCCGCCTTCTCGCAGTAACCTTTGATCCCCATACCAATCAAGAACCTATCTATCTCGGTCTTAAATACACTCAATGACCTGGCCTCCACAGCCTTCTGTGGCAATGAATTCCATAGATTCACCACTCTCTGGCTAAAGAAGTTTCTCCTCATCTCTGTTCTAAAAGGTCTCCCCTTTACTCTGAGGCTGTGCCCTCGGGTCCTAGTCTCTCCTTTTGTGGTGTTCTTGTGTTTTATAGATCCAGTGATTGATGAATGGTGTTAGTATACAGCCAATATGTAGCATTGGTTCTTTATAGACAAAACAAACACTGAAGAGTCCAGCACAACAACAAAGACAGGATCTTGAACAGTCACTAAAAATAGCTGGAGATTCCACGTAGTCATTGGAAAGTAAAGTGACAGTGCTTGACCTAATTTGTAGGATGTATATTCACCATCCAATGTTCATATGATACAAAAGGACATGGCTGGGCTGTAGGTTTGAAGCATCATATCACAAAAATGGTCTTAAAGTAGTCCATGACAATACATTTGCCACAAGTAGAAATAAGAATTATTTACGGCAATCACTATTAAGCGTCAGCCTTCTGGCCACTTGGTATCTGTTAAAAGGAAAAAAGGAAATGATGAAACTAGTGACAGAAAGCTTTCAAAAAATAATCAGATGTTTGAAATCGGACCTACCATTGGCATCGCAGATTCTCTTCTAATTACTAAAATAAAAGCAAAAGAAAAACAATTAATCATTATTTTTGGTACATAAAATTTGATTTGAATTATCATTTCCAGCTGTAAAAATTTTCAGTTCATTATTTCTTCAAGTTCCAAAGCTCCTAATCATATATAAGAAAGACAGCAATCTCTATATAATTGTGATAATTTTGACAGTTATAAACAATGCTCACATTTTCCCGAATTAACATTAAAGAATTTCTCCTATTCCTTTGCCCAACTATAAAAATGATCTTATAAGAAAAGGTATCCAAAATAAATGCAGTCACCTATCCTCCTTACAAGTATTCAGTCTTCCAACTTGGCTAGGAGGTTATGTATTTTAGTGGTTATGTTACCGATCTATTAATTTAAAAAAACTGGTCTAGTACTGCATTCAAATCCCATGATCACAGTGCAAGATTTTGAATTCAGTTTTTAAAAAAGGTTGGCATTGGTAAAGGTGACCATGACACTTTGGTCAATTTTAGACCACGTCATAAAAATCCAACGGGTTCACTAATCTCTTTTTGCAAAGGAAACCTATAGTTCTTACCTGGCCTGTCATATATGTGACTCAAATCCTAGACCAATGTGGTTCATTCTTAGTTGATTTCTGAACTAGCCCAGCAGGATAGTCAGTTATATCGGACGACAAAGAAGAAGGCCCACCATGCTTGACAAATCTACTGGAATTTTTCGAGGATGTAACTAGTAGAGTTGATGAGGGGGAGCCAGTGGATGTGGTTTATTTGGACTTTCAGAAGGCTTTCGACAAAGTCCCACATAAGAGATTGGCGTGTAAAATTAAAGAGCATGGGATTGGGGGTGGTGTATTGAGATGGATAGAAAACTGGTTGGCAGATAGGAAACAAAGAGTAGGAATAAACGGGTCTTTTTCTGAATGGCAGGCAGTGACTAGTGGGGTACCGCAGGGATCGGTGCTGGGACCCCAGTTATTCACAATATATATTAATGATTTAGATGAGGGAATTAAATGTAATATCTCCAAACTTGCAGATGACACAAAGCTGGGTGGGAGGGTGAGCTGTGAGGAGGATGCACAGATGCTTCAGTGTGATTTGGACAAGCTGAGTGAGTGGGCAAATGCATGGCAGATGCAGTATAATGTGGATAAATGTGAGGTTACCACTTTGGTAGCAAAAACCGGAAGGCAGATTATTATTTGAATGGCTATAAATTGAGAGAGGGGGATGTGCAACTAGACCTGGGTGTCCTTGTACACCAGTCGCTGAAGGTAAGCATGCAGGTGCAGCAGACGGTAAAGAAGGCAAATGGTATGTTGGCCTTCATAGTCAGAGGATTCGAGTACAGGAACAGAGATGTCTTGCTGCAATTGTACAGGGCCTTGGTGAGACCACACCTGGAATATTGTGTGCAGTTTTGGTCTCCTTATCTGAGGAAGGATGTACTTGCTATAGAGGGAGTGCAGCGAATGTTTACCCAACTGATTCCTGGGATAGCGGGACGGACATATGAGGA
Organism: Cetorhinus maximus; assembly: GCF_964194155.1. Classification (NCBI taxonomy): domain Eukaryota; kingdom Metazoa; phylum Chordata; class Chondrichthyes; order Lamniformes; family Cetorhinidae; genus Cetorhinus; species Cetorhinus maximus. The sequence continues at coordinate 26,880,464 of NC_135902.1, read as the reverse complement.
GAGATTGAATCGATTAGGATTATATTTGCTGGAGTTCAGAAGAATGAGGATCTCATAGAAACCTATAAAATTCTAACAGGACTTGACAGGGTAGATGCAGGAAGGATGGACTCCCCCGATGGTGGGGGAGTCCAGAACCAGGGGTCACAGTCTGAGGATATGGGGTAGACCATTTAGGACTGAGATGAGGAGAAATTTCTTTTGAATGGCGGAGCAGGCTCGAAGGGCCGAATGGCCTACTCCTGCTCCTAGTTTCTATGTTTCTGTTTCATATCTTCTCAGGACAATAAGTGCCGACCACAACTAGGGGATGGTTTTTTTGATGTTGAAGCCCCTACGTAGAGAATGTTTCCTTTCTTCCCCTAACTGATTTGTTTTACCCTGTACCAAACACTACAACTTGGAACTTGTGAATTGGAATACATAGATGACTTTTTCCCACATCTATCTCTTCCAATGCTGTCTGATGGTTGGATATGGCTGAATAGGAGGTGCACCAGAGCAGATCAATGTGACTCATGTGGGGTTTTGCTACATTCTCTAGATGGAAGCTGGGTAGCAGGTGAAGGATGACTTATAGCATTACATTATCATTCACCTTTTCATCCAACTACTTCAATCAACTACAATGTAAGGAAATCTGAAGATTGTAACCAATTAGGGAAAATTCAGAGCCTTAGACTTCTCTCTATTACACTTAAGCAAATATTCAACAAATATTTTCATGCTCAGTGGGATCTCGGTACTTGACATCCAATAATTCAACTAAGAACTTATTTAAGCACAAACTCTGGGAAGTGAATAAGAACGACAGACAGAATTTTAAGCCATTGAGAGTGTTTCTCCTTCTGTTCTCTCTTTCTTGGATATATGATAATGGTTAAATTGAATTAGCAGGCTTTCAGATTATGGGCTGTATTGAAAAACAAAAATCAAGCAAAAGTTTTCTTTAAATAAGATGATGTCGGAATTTATGTATCAAAGGCTGAAAAGTTTTAAAAGAAACAAAAAAACATTTACACAAACATCATACCCAAATAGAAATTTCTCCTGAATCGAAAAATCGTCAAGATGATTATTCCAATTCCAAGTGCCCCAACAATGACAAACACAGCTATGAGCACCTTATTCTTTCTCCCTTCACTTTGGCGATGAGTATTAGGTTCATCCAAGAATGGAACTGAAAAGTTGGGTAGAAAACTTAATTAATTGTAAATTCCAGCTTCAACCTTCATATGTATAATAATGGTGATATCAATTATTAATAGATATGTTGAAGTTCAACACCACCAAGGAAAAGGATTGCAGCAGTTTAAAAGGAAGACCCACAACCTTCTCAAGGTAAATAGTTATGAGTAGTAAATAGAATCTTGTAGCATTGCATACACCTTCATTATAAGAAAACACAAAATTCATTCTTTAAACAGCCATTTTCTGAGATTGTTTTAAATCAATGCTATGAACTTACTTGGAAAATGTTTCTTAACCTTATATACTTGCTCTTCCATATTCCACACAGCACAAGTATAATTGCCTTCCAAGGCACTTTCTGCAACTGTGATTGGAAGCGTACTGGTGATCTTGAACAGCCCCTTTGCGGTCTCCACACTGAAAGTTTTAGCGTCAGAGGTAAGGTTCTTTCTTTCATAGACAAACCAGTGAATCTGAGCCAGTGGATATCCAGTCGTTTCACAAATGAGGTTTGTTGTTCTCATTCTTCTTGTGACATTTGGGGATAAAATCACTTTTGGCAAACTATATGGAGCTAAAAATAAATTACACTCTTATTAATGTAATGCGAGAGAGAGGTGTAGAATAATATAGAAGCAGTTTTTTCCACTAACTCTGTCAACAAGCAAATTGAAATAGCACTTGGTAAACAATAATTCCCAGATTTATGGCAGTAGTCTGGCTGAATTTAGGTTAGTTAAGCTAAGGGTATGTGGGGTGAAGGAAATATTTAATGGTTCAAAGTTGTTATCTTGATCTGATTTCTGAATATGTGAATTCAGGGAGCTTCAGATTATGCTTTACTTTTCTTTTGACTATTTTTGTTTGATTGAGAAAAGCTTCCTTGCTGCAGTCTATCTGTGTCCTATATCTATCTCATTTATGGATTTGCACTCCATGCAAGTTGGTTGTTGAGACTGATTACATAACAATAATGGGTGCACTTCAAATCTTTATTATTGTGTCTTATAATCTGGTCATTCAAATCATCAATGGATCCTCCCCTACCTTCAGTGGCTGAAATATGTTTGAGATATTCTGAGGATGTGATAAGTGTATAAATGCACAATCATTCTTTCCTCTCTCAACATGATCCTCATTATAACTTACTGTTTGCCTATCTCACATGTCAAGTTTTTAGGTGTGAGAATAAACCTGGAACTTGTTGCTAATTAAAGGTAACTAATATTCTACAAGGAAAAATATCAGGGAAAGAATACTGTTACCTACCTATAACCTTCAGTGTGATGTCTTGGTAGTCGTAACCAGAAATTGTTTCCAAGAAATATCGATAAGTCCCCTGATCTATCAGTTGTGTTTTCTGGATTACCAGTGATACATCTTGTGAATCTGGATGAAGTAATTTAATTCGATTTTGAGGTCTTTTGTCACCAGCCTGTGATTTAAACACGGATGTTTGACTTCCATCTTTTTCAAGTTTACTCAGTTCAATGGAACTAAATGTTTTCACTTTTGTTGATTTGATTGTGCATGGTAGTTTAGTGTCATCAGCAAATGTTCCCATCACTAAATGCTTACAATCTAATGTCACAAAGCCTGAAAAACAAGAATTTTCATTAGCTCACATTACCTCCGTGATAATCAGAGTTGAATGAGCTACAAATTGAGAAATACTTTGGTACTTACTTTGTGCGAAGGAAAGGCTTATGTATAAGGAGAAATAAAGGAATCTTTCTGCATGGTCCATTACCAGAATTCAGTTCACCTGCTAACTTGAAGACAAAAGAGAAAAATCATTAGAAATACAGGGCTGAATTTTTCAGAAGAGGACCAAGTCCCGTTGCTGGGTCTGAAAGCTGGAGCCAGCCTTGCTCTGGTGGGACCCAGGGATGGCATTTTGCCAGAGGCGACCAATTAACAGGCCACCACCATTTGAGGATGGCAGCCTGCCCTCCAAACCCCCCTGTCCCTCACCCCCCAGAGGTGCAGGCCCAGAGGGCTGGCAACTCCGCAAGCTTGACAGCACCACCGGTAGCACTGGCCACAGCTGTGGCTGCCTCATGAAGGAGGGGGCACTTCAACACTGAGGAACCTAGGTGATTCCCCCACATGGCAGCAGCCACCTGCCCACCCCTCAATGCTGTGAAATGCCAGAGGGATGGGAGGTGGCCCCCTCAACTGGCCACTCAGGGGTGGCCGCAGGACTGAGTTTCCTCCATTGGCAATATGCTATGTCAGCAGGAAGTGGCTCCCCTGCCATATTGCCAGCTCTCCTGCCTCCCAACCAAGGGCTGGGAGAACCCAGCCCTCAGTGACCTAAATGAAACCTGATGCACGTCTCCTGTGTACCATAAGATAGGGTTTGTCAGGAATTTCATGGAACTGTATATGGTTGAACTCAAATTCACATCAGATGTATTTGCATTACTGGAAATGTTTGTTTTACACAAGCGTCAAGAAAGCAATTTGTAAGTTTTCTGACAGTCAGACTGTACCTCTGTTCCAAGCAAAATGTGGAGATCCAACCAGCGCAACTCCAAACTGACCCAGGAAAAGTCACCTTTCCAAATCCGACACGCTGACAATCGCTGCGAATGATTCCGGGATCTCGACACCGAACATCTCAGCCGAAGCCGGAACCAAGGGCTGGGATCTGCGGGGAGCGAGTCCGGCTGTTGGCTCTCGATCCACTGTCCAGTCTGGGATAGTTAGCAGCGCCAGTTACCTTGTGCTATAGACAAACAGGTTAACAGACAAAGGTTATCGGCAGCACCTCCGCTGTATCTCTGTGCATGTTCTCCGTTGAAAATGAACACGGAAAACAGTTAGCTCTCCCACTTTTTTTTTTCTTCCTTGTTTCTAAACTTTTAGTTTCGATATGATTGGACAAAGGCCGAGTTTGCAATGAGTTTCAATCGAAAAAAAACGGAACAGATGTGAATTCGTCACCGAACTTTCCCCATAAGCACTGATGTTAAACTTGCAATTAGCAAACACTTCACCCTAAAGACCCTTCCTCAAAATCTTCCAGGAAGTAATAGGAACGAAGGATACAGGAAACTGAAAGCAATTAACCGGGAAATCACCGCCTCTGAAGAATTTCAGGCCCTTTCTTCCGTCGGAACAATCTGCACCCTTTCAGTTTCTGCGTGTAATTTCCCTTTATTACCTCAGCTGGGAGATCAGTGCAGGAATGGGGCTAAGGAAACTATGAATTTATATTTAGCTTTATTCATTCTAAAACTTCAACTCTAGGACAACATTTCACAGTAGGAAAACCAGTAAAATTGGAAATGAAGGGTACCAGTGAAACTTGTTCGAACTGGACTTGTATGGACAGAGTCATAGACTCATAGCGTTTTACTGCATGGAAAGAGGCCCTTCAGCCCATCGTGTCAGCACTGGTCATCAACCCCCTATCTACTCTAATCCCATTTTCCAGCACTTGGCCTGTAGCCCTGGATGCTATGGCGTTTCAGGTGCTCATCTAAATACCTCTTAAATGTTGTGAGGGTTTGCCTCTACCATCCTTTCAGGCAGTGAGTTCCAGATACCCATCCCCGGCCCTCTGCACCCTCTCCCGGGTGAAAAAAAAATCCCTCAAATCCCCTCTAAACCTCCTGTCCCTTACCTTAAATCTATGCCCCCTGGTTATTGACCCCTCCACTGGCCAGAATTTTCTGGCTGACGTGCGGATGGTGTAGCCCACATGTCAGCGTGTAAAATGACGCGCGCTAACTTCGCGTGAGCGTGCCGACGTCAGTGCGCACCATCGCATTATTTCGGTGGGCGGGAGCGATCAGTTTGCCCGCCATTAATTGAAGGGCTCGTTAAGCCCCTTAACTTGCCAATTGTGTACGATTTTGAGGGGCCCGTGCGAACTTCGGGTCGGCGCACGGGCCCAATGGGAAGGCGGGTAGGAGACTATTTAAGAAAACTTTTGCAATGCCAGGATATGTGGACTCAGAGGAGTTGTTCATGTTTTTCACAAAGTTATAATTGATGAAAGTGTTTAAAACATACCTGTGTGATTGTTAGTAGTTCTCATCGATGCCCAAGAGGCTTTTGTGTAAAGTGAAAGCATTCTGCAGACAGCATTCTTTTTCGGCCTTGCAGCTTTCCGGAGGCCTCCATTTAGTCTGGGGCTATGGGTTCTGACCTCTCCAGTGGAGGCAGCTCCCCTGAGGAGGAACGAAGGGATAGAATCAGGAGGAAGCCAGGACTGGACAATCAACCTCCAAGGGAAGCACCTTTGGGTGTCCAGGCGCGGGCACAAGGGGCGCAGGGCCAAGAGGTTGTCCAAGGTGCAAGGGGCTGTAGATGACGCCACTATCCTGCTGCCAGGGTTTACAGGCGGCGAAGCAGCTACCTCAATATGACTGAGGTGCCGTGCCGAAGGAGGCTCCGACCCTCAAGGGAGACAGTCAACTATATCTGTCAGATGATTGGCCCTGTGTGGGAGGACACCCCATGCCAGCGGCTCTGAAACTCACAGTTGCCCTCCACTTCTATGCATCAGGCACTTTCCAGGGCTCGGTGGGTGATCTTTGCGGTGTCTCCCAATCAGCTGTCCACACTTGTGTCAAGCAGGTTACAGACACTCTGTTCAGATGGGTATCCACCTTTATCCACTTCCGCTGCGACCAGGCAAGTCAGGCACAGTGAACCAGAGGCAATTACTGGATTCCCCCGCATCCAGGGTGCAAAAGGCTGCACACATGCGGCCATCAAGGCGCCAGCAGGTGAGCCCGGTGCCTTTGTCAACAGGAAGGGCTTCCACTCCATGAACGTGCAGATAGTGTGTGATCACAGGATGCTGATTCTACAAGTCTGTGCAAGGTTCCCAGGCAGCTCCCACGATGCCTACATCCTCAGACACTCTCAGGTGCTGGGCCTCTTCAGTGCTCCAGCTCGGCTGGATGGTTGGCTGCTGGGTGACAAGGACTATCCCCTGCGAAGGTGGCTCATGACGCCACTCCGCCATAAGAACAGAAGCTGAGAATCGGTACAATAGGAACCAGGGCACCACAAGGGCTGTGGTGGAGAGAGCCATCGGTCTTCTCAAGATGCGCTTCCGTTGCCTGGACCGCTCAGAGGGCGCACTCCAGTACGCCCCAGAATGCGTCTCTCTGATAGTGGTAGCTGCGCTCTGCACAATCTTGTGCTGGAAAGGGGGGATGCAGTTGACGATGAAGACCTTGACGCCCTGGATGAGGCTGCACATGATGAATCCAGCAGTGGCTCAGAGGATGAGGAAGCACAGGGCGATGATGAGGGCCACAACGACGACCTGCGTTTACACCAAGGAGGCAGGGACACCCGGAACAATATAATCCAAAGAACCTTCAGCTAGCTCCACACACATAGATCAGCAGGAGCAGCATTGCCTGGAACTTCCATACATGGCACTTAGGTGGTACCTCTTCCACCTGATCAACTGCAAATAAGGCCTTAGTACAGAAACATCAATCTCCACTCTAACACTCATGATAATTATGTGAAAATGAGAAAAGCACCACAATGAAAAGATGCTCAGCCATAGTAACAAAGGTGGACTTTATTCTGTCCACAATTAAAGCCCACATGATTATTCGACAATGTTACAAAAAGGGGTCCCTATTCTAAGGCCAACACAAAATCACCAGTGACATACCTGAGGTGCCTTATGTTTTTGTTTCCGGGTTCTATGTCTAGGTGCCGCCCCATCGCTCGGAGTGCTTGAGAGACAGCCTGCTGACTCTGCTGTCCTATTGGCCTCGATGACCTTGGTGGGCGTCCTCTGGCCTGTGGAGCCCGTGATGGCCCCGCCTGGGAGGGAGTGGTCAGCTCCTGAACTGGCACCTCCCCAGTTGTCACAGCCTCAACGGAAGCAACATTGACTGGCAGAGGGGTGGAGGAGCTGCTGCCCTCATCTGGAGTGCCCTGAGAGGAGCTCGCAGCAATGACTGGCAGCTGCTGTGCTGTCGTGAGGTCCCTTTCGACCTCCCTACTTCCCGCAGATGGATGGGCACAGAGCGCCGACGCTTGGTGCCCACAACATCTCCCACATTGGAAAACACCACCTGTGGCCAGAACGGCTGTGAGGGCTTGCAGGTCAGAGCATAACCCAATCATATTTTGATCCATTTGGTGGAAGCCCCTCTCTATGAGAGTCACCAATCTCTCATTGAAGGAATCCTGATGCTCTGCCCTGAGGGCAGATTCTTCGTGTGCAATCTGCCTAGACTCCTCCGTCACAGAGAGCAACTGAACCATTCCCTCAAGCAACCCTGCCATATGTAAACGCAATTCCTGCCACCTTTCCTGCAGCTGCTGCAATGGGGACAACTCCAGAGGCACGTCATCAGTGCCGGACTCAGCATGTGTCTCGTCCCCTGCAACCCTCCGGCTGCTGGAGCCGTCGGTACTCTCTGCCCCGACCATTTCCTCCAGCGATCGTGATGTGCCCTCTCCACTGTGACCTGGGGCACTAGCCGACAGTAAATCCCCCACCAAGGTGTGTGTGTCTGCGCTGGTGCCTGGCTGGCTGAAATGATGTGCTGCAAGTTGCACATGTAGCCCCTCAGGTGTGGAGGGGGGGCTGCTTTGAGGACGTGCGGGTCACTCTGGTGGTGATGCTGAAATTAACAAGGACAGTGCATCAGTTAGCGTGCATTCACTTCAACCTTTCATCCCTTTCCCCCCCACCCTCATAAGTAGTTCACCCTTAAAGACCCTTAAATGAAGAACATTGGCGAGGTCCAAATGAGTCAAGACGGGCCCCAAGCATTAAACGCACATGCAAACAGGCTGGTTAGATGGCCTCATGAATGGCAGATGGCTTGTAAAGAACCAGAGGAGCGGGGAGAGTGCAGAGGTATCTGATGTGGATGCATTGTTTCCTGGATAGTTGCACGGCTGAAGAAACATTTCAAACAGTTGTGTCATTTTCCACCGAACTCAGGAAATTGAGAGGTCATATTATTGCCCTTCATTCTATAAGGAAGGGCATAGCGGGTGGCCAGAAGGCAACATTTCCCCTTGGCGCAGGGATGAGTAACGTGGTGTCATTCATCTAAGTTGAGTGCCATGAGGTTCACAGCTGAGGTGCTGAGGACCTTCTGGACAAAGTAATGTGGTGCGCACTGGCTGAAAGGGTACAGGAACTCCCAAACCCCCGAAAATGGAATAAGTCTTTGGATGTGCAGCGGCAATCCAATGGCATGTGAGAAACCATGGTGATAGTGGTCACAAATGGGATAAGGTGACTTTGGAAGGTGGTGGAGAGGCTATTCTTGAAGGGGACGAGGGTCCCTCCTGTATGACCCAGACGTCAGAGTGCCTCAGTCAGTGAAAGAGCTGTGTTGCAGCATTAACTATTGCAGCAACCATCAGTGGTTTGAATGGTGGGGAGACAGAGTGGATGGGACTGTGGACCTCAAATACCTGCCCGCTGGACCCCAGCCTCGCCACCCCCGGCCGCCCTGGCCGCCCTGGCCTCCTGCCTCCTGCCCAGCTCCATGGCCTGCTCCTCGAATGGGGTGAGGCGCTGGAGGAGGGCGTGCCCACCTCCAGTCCTCAGGCGCTCCCGGGCTTTGTGGTTACTTTTTGCCTGCAAAACACATAAGAGGATTTATTGGGGCAGGTCGCTCATGTACTCTGCACGCACATGCTGCACCCCAACCACAGTGGGCCAACTGAGGCGTCCAGCGGCTCCTGTCCACACTACTAGTGATGAGTCCCCAGAAGATAGTACTGCTGGTCCCAAACCCCTCTCCCAACAGTCCCGTTGGACACATTCAGTGTCCATCACTTTGAATAGCACACGGGTCCTAGCGCCCATGGAAAGGAGGATCAAATAGGTGCGGTGCCAATGCCAGCAGATGGGACTTGCCCAAAAGACCTTGAGGCACCCCTTGGACTATGTCATTACCATCAATATGACATGTGTTGGAGTTCTGAGTATGTGTCTACTGGCCTCCCCTGCAGCTTGCCCCCAAACTACTCAAATGCCACAAAAACCAACATATGCTGCGCAGAAAGCCCTTCTTCTCCTCAACCGCTAAGGCTGATGTAAGCATTGTCAGTGCCCATTTGCCCACCCAGCGTGTGACAGATACCCTATGCAGTAACGGCAGCAAGACATGGGGGGACGGGGGGTCGGGGCGGGGGTGGGGGGGGGGGGGGGGGCGGCAATGGCTAAGGCTGCCTTCTTCCTCAAATAGCCCAGACAGACATGGTACTCACCCGTCTGGAGTGCAGCAAAGCATTGAAGCATTTTCGGCACTATGTGCCAGTGCGTCTAACGTCATCATGGGCACTTACAGCCTCGCCCACCTCCTCCCACGCCTGCCTGGTAACATGGGGGGCCCTCCTCCTCCCATCCTCAGGATACAGAACATCACGTCGCTTGCCCACCTCTTCCAGGAGGACATCAAGGCATGTGTCCGAGAATCTGGGTGCACAGTGGCCCCCAGCTGGCCTCTACTGCAGCCTGCCCCCCTCCTCCTGCTCATGCTCCTGTCCAACCACAGCTGCCTCTATCTCTCCCCAAGTGGCCATGGTGCACTGCTTCAAGCAGGCTGCCTGGCCGCTCTTTAAACAGGCTGCTGGCTCCTCATTGGAACCAGCAATCTGAGGCCTTTCGCCCTCACGACTATTTTCCTGTTCTTCCCGGGAGTCGCTCACCTGTGAGGTGGGCCTTAATTGGCCAGCCCGCCGAAAATCGCAGTGCAGCCCGTTTCGCCAGCGGCAATCGGCCGCCCGCCCGCTGCCGAGTCAGTCTGGCCCGCCCGACCATCGAACGTAAAATTCTGCCCACTAAGGGGAAAAGTTTCTTCCTATCTATCCTATTCATGCCCCTCATACTTTTGTACACCTCAATCAGGTCCCCCTTCAGCCTTCTCTGCTCTAAGGAAACCAGCCCTAGCCAATCCAGTCTCTCTTCATAGCTGAAACTCTCCAGCCCAGGCACCATCCTGGTGAATCTCCTTTGCACCCTCTCCAGTGCAATCACATCCTTTCTATACTGTGGCGACCAGAACTGCGCACAGTGCTCCAGCTGTGGCCTAACACGTTATGCAGCTTCATCATAACTTCCCTGCTGTTGTATTCAATGTCTCGACTAATAAAGGCAAGTATCACATATGCCTTCTTAACTACCATATCTACCTGTTCTGCTGCCTTCAAGGGTCTATGGACATGCACACCAAGGTCCCTCTGATCCCCTACTTCCTAGGGTCCCACCATTCATCATGTTCTCCCTGGCCTTGTTGATCCTCCCAAAATGCATCACCTCACACTTTACAGGATTCAATTCCATTTGCCACAGTTCTGCCCATCTGACCAGCCCGTCTATATCGTCCTGTAGTCGAAGGCGTTCCTCCTCGCTGTTCACACCACCAATTTTCGTGTCATCCCCGAACTTACTCATGTCTAGATTATTAATGTACACTACAAACAGCAAGGGACCCAGCACCGAACTCTGCGGTATGCCACTGGACACAGGCTTCCAGTCACAAAAACAACCTTAGACCATCACCCTATACCTCCTGCCTCTAAGCCAATTTTGGATCCAATTTGCCAAATTGCCCTCGATCCCATGGGCTCTTACCTTCTTGACCAGTCTCCCACACGAGACCTTGTTAAAAGTCTTACCAAAGTCCATGTAGACTACCTCAACTGCACTACCCTCAGCCACCTGGTCACCTCCTCAAAAAATTTAATCAAATTTGTTAGACATGATCTCCCCCTGACAAAGCCATGCTGACTATCCTTGATTAATCCTTGCTCTCCAAATGGAGATTAATTCTGTCCCTCAGATTTTTTTTCCAAAAGTTTCCCTACCACTGATGTTAGATTCACTGGCCTATGCGTCCCTGGTTTATCCCTACCACCCTTTTTGAATAAAGGTACCACATTAGCTGTCCTCCAGCCCTCTGGTACCTCTCCTGTGGCCAGAGGGGATTTGAAAATTAATGCCAGGGCCCCTGCAAACTCCTTTGCCTCCCATAGCAGCCTGGGATACAACTCATCTGGGCCTGGGGATTTATTCACTTTTAAGCCCACTAAAACTGCTAGTACCTCCTTCCTCTCAATGCTAATTTGTTCAAGTATATCACAGTTCCCCTTCCTGATTTCTATACCTATATTGTCCTTATCTATAGTGAATACAGATACAAAGTACTCATTTAAAACCTCTCCTATGTCTTCCAGCTCCTCACACAGATTGCCACTTTGTCCCTAATGGCCCTACTCTTTCCCTGGTTATCCTCTTGCCCCTAATATACTTATAAAATGCCTTTGGATTTTCCTTTATTTTACCCGCTAGTGTTTTTCATGACCCCTCTTCGCTCTTCTAATTTCTTTTTTAAGTAACCCCCTGCACTTTCTATACTCCTCTAGGGCTTCCACTGTGTTCAGCCCTCGATATCTACCGTAAGCTTCCCTTTTTTTTCTTATCCAATCCTGTACATTCCTCGACATCCAGGGTTCTCTGGACTTGTTGGTCCCACCCTTCACTTTTACGGGAACATGTTGGCCCTGCACTCTCACTATTTCTTTTTGAATGACTCCCACTACTGTGATGTGGATTTTCCGACAAGTAGCTGCTCCCAGTCCACTTTGGCCAGATCCAGTCTTATCATATTAAAATCGGCCATCCCCCAATTCAGAACATTTATTTTTAGTCCATCTTTGTCCTTTTCCATAACTACCTTAAATCTTAGTGAATTATGGTCACTATCACCGAAATACTCCCCCACTGACTTCTACCATTTGCCCGGCTTTATTCCCTAAAACTAGGTCCAGCATCGCCCACTCTCTTGTGGGGTTTTCTATGTGCTGGCTTAAAAAGCTCACCTGGATACATTTTAAGAATTCCGCCCCCTCTGAGCCTTTCACACTTTGTCTATACCAGTCAATATTAGGGAAGTTGAAACCCCCTACTATTATTAGCCTAATATTTTTACACTTCTCAGAGATTTGCCTACATATCTGCCCCTCTATCTCTCCCTGACTGTTTGGGAGTCTATAGTACACTTCCAGCAATGTAATTGCTCCCTTTTTGTTTTTAAGTTCTATCCATATGGCCTCATTTTAGGAACCTTCTAAGATATCATACCTGACAACGGAACTCCAGTATCACTGGTGCCAGTATTTCTGATTTTTACTGGGATTTGAAAATTTTGAACTGTTTTTCCTCAGCGTTTGGGGACCTGACATCTATGGTCAGGGTTTTTGCTGATTCACATGAGGTCAGATCAACCTTCACTCCCTAGAGCACCAGTCTCCCAGAGTCTAGCTACAAATGAAAGAGATTTTGGCCACTTCACTCTGTAAAGCTGAATTCTTGGAGGACTTATACATTGTTCTTAGAATTTATGTGTATGCGAATTGGTGCTTACTCTACATTTACAATAAAGACACGCTGAAAATGGTGTGGATTTTTGCAACCATTTTATGAATCATCACACTTATTTTTGTCATCAAAACTCCACCAGAATTCCAATAAACAAAAGCCTGCAAATAGCGAGGACTGCAGTTTTTATTAACTTTAACTTATGTTATATCTTGACCATGACTAACAGACTGCTTTCTCAGTGTTCACATGATGTGTTAATGAGATCCTAGTAGTTGGTGAAGCTGAAACCAAGACACAGAGCTTTTTTTTATTGCGTTTATTCACTGGTTCAGTCTCACAGCTCTCCTCTCACCCGCAATGCCCCAACAATCCCCTATTTATAGATTACTTTTGAAAAAATCAAAAATTAAGCTGAAAATCAATAAATCAGAGGGGTTGACAGCCCCTAGTACCCCTATATATATATGTGCTCAAAGACAATGGCCGGGATCTTTCGTGCCCGCTGGTGTCGGGCATGTTTGGTGGTATGAGCGGACAATATGGTGCAGTTTCACGATAGTGTGAAACCAGTTCCCAATCGCCCAGTCAGCCTGCCGATGGCGGGCCGCATTCAGTGCCGGTAGATGTCGGGAATCTCATTGTAATACATCAGCATATCATTATTAGGCCTGCCAACCAGAACCGATCCCCCACCCCTCTGGATCATCCACCCATGTCAACAGGAAAACACACCAACGTGTTTCACAACAGCACATAAGCGACATGCACCCGGCGGGCTGCACTTCGCTCGGGATCTCAAGGTTTGTTTGCCTACCTTGCTTCAGGCAGCACTCGCAGTCATCAGCGCCAGGCTTCACCAACAGCACCTCATCACTTTTAGGGGGGCTCGTAGCAGGTCTCTACCTACCAGATCAGCCATATGTGGGTGGCTTTTCAATGGCTGCAGGGGTAGGGCTTGCTGGACAAAGGAAGAGGCTGAAGGACAAAGACTCTACTGGGGAAGGAAGGTAACCCAGGGTGTGTGTGGGGCACATGTTGATCTGTGCAAGTTGCCTCAAGATGGTGAGGGCTGAGGAGGCAGTCTCCAGAGGAGATGAGGCCAGATGGACATGTGAGGGTGTGTGTTAGAGAATGGGTGGTGATGTCCCTTGAGCTGGCAGTGAGTGAGATGCCAATGAATGTGTGATGGGCTTGAGTGTGTGAGTTTAGAGTGATAAGATGGTTGCTGTACCCTAGCTGTATGGATTAGAGCATTCATCCTGCATCTGCATTGGATGGCCAACTTCTTCTGTGCAGCATTGGAACTGATCACCACTGCCATCGCCTACCAAGCCTGGTTGATCATGCTACTGCCCATCCTGCAGCCAGAATGGGGGTAGAGGACATCCTAGCAGGCCTCCATGGTGTCCAAAAGGTGTTCCAGTAATGCATCACTGAACCTCGGGACTGCAGTGTTTTTGCCTTTCATGCACATCTTCCCTGCAGTTGTCATGGGCTGGAAGCACTGAGATGTGTCCGCGCGGCTGGAGTTTAAGTATGGCACCCATCGTGATGAAGCGGTTAAGTGATGGTGCAGCGGGCGAATGAGAGCCCATCTGCCATGGAAATGACATGTTTCCTGGAAATGAATAACTAATGCAGCAGATTTGGGACGATACAGTGTGAAAACTCACCACTGCAGCCGGCAGGTAAAACGTTGTTTTACCTGCCTGCTACCATGCAGTGCAAATCTGGGATGATTCTGCCCAATTACTACCCACCACCTGTTACTCGTAACATTAAAGATGTAATTGACGTGACTAATAAACCGTAATGTAATTAAGATATTAACAGATTACAATAATAATTTTCATGCTTCTAAAATATATATGAGCATATTGTAATCAAGTGAATTTCTATTAAGCATTTTAATACAATTTGATACAATATTTTTCATTGAGATTAGGCATTGTAGAAAATCAATGCATCCAGGTCTTCTTCATCCTGTGCCCTGTGTTGGAAATAAAGTTAATTAATAACAGGTAAAGTGGCACTTCTTATTTCAGATTATAAAATATATTCTTAGAGAGTTGTGTACCTTTTAAATTAGTTGTTGTTGATTTGGACCAGGCTTTTAAGATGCTTTAGAGAAAATGAAAACATTAGTTTTCAAGTAACTTTTATATTAGCAAACTTTTACATTCGTACATAACATCACATATTGAATAGCTTTCCTGTAATTCTTCTTTCTGGTCATTACATTATATCATGAACAAGACATGATCTGTTAGTTAATAGTGGAATAATCTACAAAGTTAGAGCTCCAAATAGTGTTGCTTGATATGTGGTTATCAAGATATTGAAGTTCTTAGCTTAATGTCCCAACTATCGCTTGAAAAATAAAAATATGAACAATTGAAGTTAGTTCCCTGTAGCCCCCCAAGATTAGGAAGTTAAGTTGGAACATTCAATGATCCAATTCAACATTAAGTACAAAGGAATAAGGATCAGGTGATCCCACGTAGTGGTTTAAATTAAATCAGCTAGTGGGGGCATTACAATTACACTTGGTGCCTTTCATCTAAGGTGGACTAAAATAGTTCACAATTTCACTTGCTAATTGCTGGAATATCCTTTCGATCATCAAGATTGACTACTTCCACCTATGTCTGTCATTGCCTCAGTTTATCTGCTGCTGAAACTCTCATTTATGCTTTTGTTCTTTCCAACCTCAACTGTACCAATCCTTTCTGGGCTGGCCTCATATCTTTCACCCTCCATAATCTTGAGTTCATCCAAAATTCTAGGGCAGAATTTTTCTCTTGGCCTGCAGGCTTGGCGGTGGCGGTCAGGAAGCCGACTGCCACCCGCAATCCGGCCCGAAAGGCAATTACATGCTGGCGGGCCGATTAAGGCCCCACAGCATGAAACGCAAGCAGCAGCGCCGAGCGCTGCCTATGCGGGCGGGGGGAGGAGGGTGAGCCGGGTGAGTGCGACCTTCACACATGCGCACGAGTGCACACTACATAATCTCCCTGAGGCAGCTCTCTGCCTCAGAGGGATGAACGGATCTCAGAAAAAATATTACAGATTTTATACATGTAATGAAATATGTCCCCTCATGTGACTCTGCCACATGACCAGGGACATGTTATTTATGAAAAATTAAAGTTTTTATTTGATTTTTATTTGCTTTTGGAAACCTCATCCCGCCCGTGGATGAGGTTTTCAAAAAAGTGCAAAGGCCACTTGCCAACCATTAGGCTGGACGGGCAGCGCAAACCTTATGTTAATTACCTTTTTAGTGGCCGTAATAGGCCCTTTAATTGTCGGCGAGCGCTCTGCCGAATCGGGTGTGTGTCTGCCGACTGAAATATCGTGAGAGTGCCTGATGACGTCGGGATGCACGCAGGACATCATCACACATCATTTCACAGCTCGGTCAGGTTGGGCTCACGCCTGCCCGAGCTAAAAATTTTGCCCCTAGTGTGTATAATCTAACTAGCATCAAATCATGTTCATTCATCCCCCGTCCAGGCTCACTGACCTACATTGGCTCCTAGACCTCAACGTTAAAATTCTCAACCTTGTGTTCAAATCCTTTCCTATCCTTAGTCTACCATTCCCTGTAACCTTTCCCAACCCTAAAGCCCATTGAGAACTCTGCATTCCTCCAGTTCTGGCCTCTTGTGCATCCCCACCATTGGTGGCTGGGCCTTCAATTGCCTTCGCCCTAAGCTCTGGAATTCCCTCCTAAAGCCTCACTGCTTTTCCACCTCCCTCCTCCTTCTTTAGCTGGGCATCAATTTGCATCTGCTTACACGCCTGTGAAGTGTTTTGGGATGTTTTACTCTGTTAAAGGGAGAATATAAATGCGGAGTTGTTGTTGTTTTTGGTGCTGAGCAAAAGTGACAGTGCGTTGACATTGGGAGAAAACTGGCCTGACCTCAGCTATGATCATCATCTTCATTTTCATACAGCCTGACCATATTTAATGTCCAGACTCATAGATGAAGAGTGGTCACTTTGACAGGTATAGTGTGGTGCAATTTTACACCTTGGGCAAAATTTAACAGGTGGTGAAGTTTGCCATGCCCCACCTGAAGAGTTGGTAGGGAACGCATCCCTGCTGATGCCAGCTGACTAGCTATTTATTCAGTGTTAATTGGAGACCTGACTTCCACCCCTCACTTGAGTGGAAGTCCTACGCCAGAGAGCTGCTGGTGAATCTAATTGCAGTGGCCACTGATGGGATGACAGGCAGTCCCCAGAGTCTAAGCTCTGGAGCCAGGATGCAGGTAAGTATAGGGGTCTTTAGGTAAGGATGGGAGGGGAGGCCAGAGGGGGATGGAGGTCTTGTTGGAGGGGATGGAAGGGGAGGGAACAAACAAGGGGGAGAGGGGAACAGACCTTAGGTGGCTGGGTGGGGGGAGCTCAATGTGGAAAGGGACCCAGTGAGGGAGGCTCGCTACCGCTCCCCATTTCCCACTCCAGGCTTGAGTAGGCTTACCTGCTGGGCATCTCCCCTACTCCAACCTCCCTTGCAGCTTCAAATTTGAGGCTGGGCTGTGTTAGGGGAAAGAAAGTAAGTAAGAATTTATGGTAAGGGAGAATTTATTGAAAGGAAATGAATTACTTAAAAACTCCAGGCAGCCAGTGCTACCAAGCACATTAACGGTTAAAGGTTACCAAATGAACCTTACACAGCCTTAGGGCCTGCAAACAACAGAAAGGCCTTGGAAGCCAGACTGGAGTCAGAGGATGGCAATAATAATTAAGATTAAGTGTGCTCTTCAACAGATAGGGGAAGAACAGATGGTCCTAGTTTAGGTAGGAGGGAAGGTCTCTGCCTGGGTGAAAAATAGGGACATACGATGCACGTACTTGTTACAGAGATGTCTGTTTAATGTAAACCTATATGTTGACGAGATCGGAATCTGGAAACTATTCTTGCACGTGACCAATAATGTATAAATATGTTGAACACTTGTAATTTAGCAGAGTGCTATCTCAAGCTGCATTGGGATGGTTCTCTCCTTGCAATTGCTCAAATAAACGATCATGACCTGAGACTCCTGTGGTCCGTTTGTCAAAGTGACCACAACAGCTGGATGTGGCCATTAATTAGGCTTTCCCTGTCCCTATAAAATTGCACACAGGTTGGAGGTGAGTGGGAGGGCGGCAGAGAGGCCGAGGCCAGCTGGGTAATTTAACAGGCCACCCCACCTGCAAACCTGCTGGCAGGGGATGCTTAAATTCTGCCCCTTGAATCAGAGGGAAGAAGAGTGGTGGGGAGGGAGGGAGGGTGAGGGGATCTTTAATGCAATATTGGGGAAGGAAAACATAATCTTGGAAAGCTCTTAAGCATCAACAGTTCTGCCTTTGCTTTTATCAGAATTAATATTATACCTTGAAGTATTTGATTCCTCCAATAAGAGAGCACATAAGTGTTAAAAACATTATGAAGCCCAGAGATGAAGTAACACCAAAAAATGCTCTGATTTTTTGTTCTGGTAGCCTATAGACTTTTTCAGTTGTAGAACACTCCAATCCTGAAATGACAAATACATAACTGAGATGTTTAATTACAATTTACATTATGTACTAGAGTTTTAATTCAAACATCTTTTGTGGAGAATGGAATGGAGCAGATTATAGTAATTCATGAGATCACAGTGTCAAGGGTTGAGTGAATTATGTGCTAACTACAGTCGAATCTGTATAAGAACTTCCTTCAGATGATCAAATGTTCCTCTTGACCACATTATCAGAATTAAGCGGCGCCCAAATGAATGTGAGGCATTTAGAGACACAAGACAGGAAAAGAAATTGACAGAGTGTCAACTGCAGATTAGTTTCAACAATATGAATAGTTGGCAGCAGAACATGCCTAGCGGAGACTAGGGCTCGATGCCTGAAGTATAATGAGGAGCAGTATGATGTAACAATTTAAATTCTTAAATTTTAAGAAGTGCTTGTAATCTAAATGATTCAATGCTGTTCATATCTTAATAAGAAATGAAAAAAAAAACTAC
Organism: Cetorhinus maximus; assembly: GCF_964194155.1. NCBI lineage: Eukaryota > Metazoa > Chordata > Chondrichthyes > Lamniformes > Cetorhinidae > Cetorhinus > Cetorhinus maximus. The sequence continues at coordinate 26,861,918 of NC_135902.1, read as the reverse complement.
ATATTGGGAGCAAGTATGTTGATGTGTCAGATTGGGTTTTATCTGGGAACAAGGCAGTGTAGATGCTGGATTCATTATTGCCACTAGCTAACAAATATAACTTTTAAAAATGAGTATGTATCCTCTTGTAATCTGAATGTCACATGGGAATCGTATAATTAGTATTTTTGATCAAGTCATGATTTAAACTGACCCCCAAATTCCCACTCAGCAGCTTTGAGCTTCCTGTCTTTTCTGCAAACTGAAATAGAGATTCCTCTCTAACCCAGATCCAAGCTGGGACCTGATTCTCTGTTCTCCCTTAACATCTCCCCATTGACATCTGTGGCCATTAACTTCCAATCAGAGGAGCCTTCTCTACGCTTGACAACACCAGATCAACACCCACTGGGCCTCCCATTTTCCTGACATGTCTTCAGACTTTCTGACTTTCCTAGGATCAGTGCTGGACTTCACATTCTCCGGCTTCAAGGGAGACGAGTTGCTCACCATCTGGAATGGCTCAGAAATTCACGACAGTGACCTCAATACAACAACCCTTGTAGGGGCTTCAAAAGTACAGAGAAATGCTATTGAGGGTGCTAACAATAAAACAAAACCATAAGTTTCCTCAGCCTTACAAATGATAATTAAAATCTTAGGATGAGCGTTTTTATTGATAAATCTATATTAAGAAACAAATGGTGTTCATTTTTACGGCATTTTTAAAGTTCTAAGCAATAGTGGGTTCAACTGCAGGAAAATGTAAATCAGCCCCAAGTTCTGTGGAGCCAATGAAAATTGAATTAGGGTGCATGGCAAAGAATTAAATTCTGGGACTGTATTTGGCTTTATTAACAGAATCTCTTCTGAGGGGATTTTTGAGTTATTTAGGGAGAGTGCAGTTTGAAATTTGTGTTGCTCATGGTGAAAGCTGCTGGGGCTTGGGAATACTTTCTCCAGGCAGTATCAAAGTGGGAATTCCCATGTTAAACACCACACAGTGTTGTTCCAAAACAACATGCTTTCTGCTTCATCTCAATGAAATGCCTTAACTTAAAACTCAGGAGTTCATTCCTTACAGTGCTAGCACTTCTCCAAATTTTTCATTGCAGCTAATCTTATATCTCACTTAAAAAATACAGCTCACACTAACTTAAAGAGATGAGTATATATTATAACATTTATGATCTGCCTTCAACCAACAGAGAAACTCGTGCCTTTAATTTACCTTAACTTTAGGAGTTCCTTAACTCAGTTTAGCCATGAAATTTCCTCAAGATGTAGCTGCCTGCTTTGAATGGATAAGTAATGTTAAAGAAAGCTCCACTTTGTGTGTTAAATGGAATAATGCTCCTGTCCTTATAGAACTCTGCCTTACAGAAAGTAGTACCGGGGGTGCGGGGCAGGGGATCAGCGTTACTGTTCAGAATCATAGACCAACAACTTTAATTTTTTTCTTCAGGCATCATTTAGCTTTTTGTTTTTATCTAGATGGTCAGCCTAACTTGGGTGAATATGTTTTGCACTATACCCAAGTACAGTTTACTTTTCCAGTGGTGAAGCCGGCCACTACTCAATAATGATCTTATTGTATGTGCACTCTTAGGTTAGTATCACTTGCAGGGATATTTCCCTCAGACCATATATTTTTTTCCTGTGTGTGTACTGGACCAGTTGCACAACTAAAATCATGTTAAAATTTACATTTCAAACTGAAGTAAATAAATCAAAACTTACTTGCAGATATGCATGCATTTTCAATGCATACAGAGCAACTATGGTTTGTGGAACATTGTTCTCCAAATATTGAAATATATGTAGTGATGTTGTACAGCTTATCCTCTGTTTGTATTATGCTGGAATTAGCAGTCACACTGTTTCCATTTTCAGTCTGCCAGTGTAGTTTTGCCAAGGGATATCCAAGTGTAGTACAAGAAAGACCTTTCTCACCGCCTTGGTCCCTTTTGGTTAATTGCGGCACAGTATATGGAGCTGAAAACATGTTTTACCAAATTAATGTTTACAAATCCAAATCAGTAATGCACAGCTCCTCAGTACCTCAGCCAAGGTGGCTGCTTCTCATTTGTGAATCCTGAAAGTAAGTGATGAACATGAGCTTCAACCACTGGGGCCTTAAAACCAAGCTCAGTTGCATCCTTATCCAATGTCTACTCATGCACTTTTCTGGAAGAGATCATTTGACAGAAGTCAGGAATTCTGGCTGATATTATACTAAGAATATTACAGCCAACTCTGGAAGTGCATGGCCACCAATGCTAAAGCATCACAAGTGCTTGACTTGCCCTTAGCAATGTGAGACGGTACTGACACAGAAAAGACCAATATTATAAATAGCTTCTTTAGTGATGTAATTATATTAGCATTCATTTTCAGTGCCTGTTCTGAAATATTGCAATCTCTTCTACTATTCTGTTGACAAAAAAAGAGATTTTCTTTACCTACCTTTAACCAAAAGTTCTACATCTGCCTTGGCATAGCCTGTTAGCCCACAGTCCAGGAAAAACTGATATTTTCCTATGTCCAAAATTTCCGTTTTCTCAATTATCAATGATGCATTTTTTAAACTTGTAAGACATCTTTTTCGATTCTGAGCATTTGTCTTTTGATCAGATGTACATGGGATTTCAACCACATTAGAGCTCCCTGAAATGTCGAACCAGGTACTATTGCATTTTTCAATGCTTGTATTTGACTTACACTCACAAGCCAAAACAGTGCGGTGGTTATGGATTCCTGTGACTGAATTCTTACACCGTACAGTTGTAAATGAGTCTGAAATAAACGTGATGATCTGTTAACACTTTCACTTAATGGTAAAGAAGCACGTAACAAAAATACTCAATATAGCAGAAATTATATATGGCAACACTCACCATCGGCTATAATGGTCTGGCAGAAAAAAATCAAAATAAAACAAAGAATTTTTGGAAAATGGTATGTAGCCATCCTTTTTTTGAGGCTTTTGAGAACCTGTTTAAAATATTGGAATAATGCACATAACATTACTAGTGAATAATCAGTTTAGAAGACATTTGCTTTAGTACTCAAATGCTATATCCATATGGCATCATTATTTGAGACTGGGAGCTACAGTTCCTGAGCATTCTGCTCAAAAAGAGATCAGATGCTTACATTGTTCACTGTATGTGCATTCTGTGGTCAGAACAGTGTGGTCTCCACATAAAAAACAAAAACAGAATTACCTGGAAAAACTCAGCAGGTCTGGCAGCATCGGCGGAGAAGAAAAGAGTTGATGTTTCGAGTCCTCATGACCCTTCAGCAGAACTGAGTAAAGTTAGGAGAAGGGTGAAATATAAGCTGGTTTAAGGTGGGGGGTGGGGTGGGGGGAGAGAAGTGGTGGTGTGGGGGTGGTGGTAGACAGTGATAGACTGTCCACCAATATCCATTACAAGCCTACCGACTCCCACAGCTACTTCGATTACAGCTCCTCACACCCCGCTTCTTGTAAGGACTCCATCCCATTCTCTCAGTTCCTTCGCCTCCGTCGCATCTGTTCTGATGACGCTACCTTCAAAAACAGTTCCTCTGACATGTCCTCCTTCTTCCTTAACCGAGGTTTTCCACCCACGGTCGTTGACAGGGCCCTCAACCGTGTCCGGCCCATCTCCCGCGCATCCGCCCTCACGCCTTCTCCTCCCTCCCAGAAACATGATAGGGTCCCCCTTGTCCTCACTTATCACCCCACCAGCCTCTGCATTCAAAGGATCATCCTCCGCCATTTCTGCCAACTCCAGCATGATGCCACCACCAAACACATCTTCCCTTCACCCCCCCCGGTGGCATTCCGTAGGGATCGTTTCCTCCGGGACACCCTGGTCCACTCCTCCATCACCCCCTACTCCTCAACCCCCACCTATGGCACGTCCCCATGCCCACGCAGAAGATGCAACACCTGCCCCTTCACTTCCTCTCTCCTCACCGTCCAAGGGCCCAAACACTCCTTTCAAGTGAAGCAGCATTTCACTTGCATTTCCCCTAACTTACTCTACTGCATTCGTTGCTCCCAATGCGGTCTCCTCTACATTGGAGAGACCAAACGTAAACTGGGTGACCGCTTTGCAGAACACCTGCGGTCTGTCTGCAAGAAAGACCCAAACCTCCCTGTCGCTTGCTATTTTAACACTCCACCCTGCTCTCTTGCCCACATGTCTGTCCTTGGCTTGCTGCATTGTTCCAGTGAAGCCCAGCGCAAACTGGAGGAACAGCACCTCATCTTCTGACTACGCACTTTACAGCCTTCCGGACTGAATATTGAATTCAACAACTTTAGATCTTAAACTCCCTCCCCCATCCCCACCCCCTTTCCGTTTCTTCCCCCTCCCTTTTGATTTTTCCAATAATTTATATAGATTTTTCTTTTCCCACCTATTTTCATTATTTTTAAATCTATAACTGTAATGCCCTGTCAATCTTTCCACCCCACCCCCACTAGAGCTGTACCTTGAGTGTCCTGCCATCCATTCTTAATTAGCACATTCTCTTAGATAATATCACCACCTTTTACATGTCTTCGTTCCTTTGTCTGTGACATCTTTTGATTTTCTGCTCCTATCACTGCTTGCTTGTCCCTACTACCACCACCCCCCCACCACCACTTCTCTCCCCCCACCCCACCCCCCACCTTAAACCAGCTTATATTTCACCCCTCTCCTAACTTTACTCAATTCTGCTGAAGGGTCACGAGGACTCGAAACGTCAACTCTTTTCTTCTCCGCCGATGCTGCCAGACCTGCTGAGTTTTTCCAGGTAATTCTGTTTTTGTTTTGGATTTCCAGCATCTGCAGTAGTTTTTTGTTTTGGTCTCCACATATGTGCTTATGCTGCAATTTATACAGATTACACAGTGGTCTGAAACATGCATGCTTATGCCACAGATTCCAGATAGTGGAATCTTTTGTATCCAGCTAAACTAGTAAATATGACTTTGGTTTAACTTCTCATCTGGGAGACAAGTCAGTAATTAATCAAATTGTCAGTCTGGGTTTGATTCTTAAATCTGCAGCATCCTGATGCCAATCACAATCAGAACAGTTTTCACAGCGTAAGACTTTATGACCAAATAAATTACTAATCATCATTGTTAATATACAATATGCAAATACACAATTCCCTTTTGAATTCATTTCAATTCAATTGTTTAAAATAATTAAATTAATATTGTTGTTAGAATATCACAGGGAAGAATTTTACAGAAATGCAGTAAGTGTTTGTAGGCCCCAATGTGGGATTTCTAAGTCATGAACATTTAAGTTCAGCAGTTTGTTCTTACCTGAAACATATATGGTGGTAACTTGCACCATTGCACTGAGATCAAATATTGAAAATCTATTTGTTGGAGCCTCACATTTTTAGGGGAGGGGGGAGGAGGAGGAGGAAAGGGGAATGAGGGGGGAGGGGAATGAGGGGGGAGGGGAATGAGGGGGGGAAGGGGGTGCAGGGGGAGGGGATGCAGGGGGGAGGGGGAATGTGGGGAGAAGGGGGAATGGGGAGGGGGAGAATGGGCAAGTGGGGAGAATGGGGGAGGGGGGAGAATGGGGGAGGGGAGGAGGGTGAATAGGGAGGAGGGGGAATGGGGGAGGGGAGGAGGGAGAGGGGAGGAGGGTGAATAGGGAGGAGGGGGAATGGGGGAGGAGGGGAAGGAGGGGGGAATGGGGTGGGGGAGGAGGAGGAATGGGGAGGAGGGAGGAGGGGGAATGGGGAGGGGGAGGAGGGGGAGGGGGAGGAGGAGAAGGGGAGGGTAGGAGGGGGGATGGGGAGGGGGAGGGGGAGGGGGAGGAGGGGGAGGAGCGGGAGGAGGAGGAGGAAGGGTAAGGGGGAATAGGGGAGGGGGAGAATGGGGGAGGGTGAGATGGGGAGGGTGAGATGGGGGAGGGAGGAATGGGGGAGGGGGAATGGGGAGGGGCAATGGGGGAGGGAGAATGGGGAGGGGGAGAGGGGAATGGGGAAGGGGGGTGATTGGGAGGGGGAAGAGGAGGGGAGAATGGGGGAGGAGGGGGAATGCGGAGGGGGGGAATGGGGGAGGGGGAATGGGGGAGGAGGGGGAGAGGGGGAATGTGGAAGGGGGGAGGAGGGGGAATGGGGTTTGGGGATGGGGGGGTGGGGGCTTTGTCAACCTCGATTATGCGCCTATCCAAAATGGGAATGAAAAGCAGGTGGGCTGATGCTCCTGTTTCCAACCTCTGCCCCAACCAGAAGCCATTCCCAGTATCAGTAAGACCCAAAGTGCCAGTCAAAGTGCCTTCACCTGTCTCTAAAGAAGCAAAATATATAAAAACAGAAAATTCTAGATACACTCGGCAGCTTTGGCAGCATCTGTGGAGAGAGAAACATTTCAGGCCTTTGACCTGTCTTCAGACTCAGACTCAGGCATTTATAGCACAGAAGGAAACCATTCGGCCCATCGTGTCCACGCCAGTGAACAAAGATCTGACTACACTAATCTTATTTCCAGTGCTTGGCCTACAGCCCTGGAGGCTATGGCAATGCAAGTGAATATCTAAATACCTTTTAAATTTTACAAGAGTTTCTGACTCAACCACCCTTTCAGGCAGTGAGTTCCAGACTCCCACCACCCTCTGGGTGAAAATATTTCTCCTCAACTCCCCTCTTAGTCTTCTACCACTTACCTTAAATCTATGCCCCATGGTTATTGACCCCTCTACTAATGGAAAAAGTGCCTTCCTATGCACCCTATCTATGCCTCTCATGATCTTATATGCATCTTTCAGGTCCCCTCTTAACCTTCGCTGCTCCAAGGAAAACAACCCCAGCCTCTCCAATCTTTCCTCATAGCTCAGACCCTCAAGCCCAGGCAGTGTCATGGTAAATCTCCTCTGCACCCTCTCCAGTGCAATCACATCCTTTCCATAATGTGGTGACTAGAACTGCACGCAGTACTTCAGTTGTGGCTTAACCAGGGTTTTATGCAGTTCTAGCATAACCTCCCTGCTCTTGTATTCTATGCCTCGGCTAATAAAGGCAAGTATCCCATATGCCTTCTTAACCACCTTATTTACCTTCCCTGCTACCTTCCGGGATCTGTGGGTATGCACACCAAGGTCCCTCCGATCTTCGGCATTCATAGTGTAATCCCTTGCCTTGTTAGCCCTCCCCAAGTGCATTACCTCACACTTTTCCCAGTGAATTCCATTTGCCACTGCTCTGCCCATCTGACCAGTCCATTGATATCCTCCTGCAGTTTACGACTATCCTCCTCACGGTTTACCACCCTATCAATTTTCATGTCATCCGCGAACGTCTTGGTCATACCCCCTACATTTAAGTCCAAATCATTTATGTACACCACAAACAGCAAGGGCCCCAGCACTGAGCCCTGCAGAACCCCACTGGGAACAGACTTCCAGTCACAGAAACATCCCTCTACCGTCACCCTCTGCTTCCTGCCTCTCAGCCAATTGTGGATCCAATGTGTCACTTTGCATTGGATCCCATGGGCTCTTACTCTTACTCTTGACCAGTCTGCCATGAGGGACCTCATCAAAAGCCTTGCTAAAGTCCATGTAGACCACATCAAATGCATTACCCTCATCAACACTCCTAATGCCTCCTCAAAACATTCAATCAAATTTGTCAAACATGACTTTCCCTAAACAAATCCATGCTGACTATCCCTGATTAATCCATGTCTCTCCAAGTGCAAATATATTCTGTACCTCAGAATTCTTTCTAGTAACATCCCCATCACTGAGGTTAGACTGACTGGTCTGTAACTCCGGCCCCCTCCCACAATTCTTTCTCCGGTACATCGATGATTACTTCGGTGCTGCTTCATGCTCTCGTCGGGACCTGGAAAAATTTATTAATTTTGCTTCCAATCTCCACCCCTCCATCATTTTCACATGGTCCATCTCTGACACTTCTCTTCCCTTCCTTGACCTCTCTGTCTCAATTTCTGATGATAGACTGTCCACCAATATCCATTACAAGCCTACCGACTCCCACAGCTACCTCGACTACAGCTCCTCACACCCCGCTTCCTGTAAAGACTCCATCCCATTCTCTCAGTTCCTTCGCCTCCATCGCATCTGTTCTGATGATGCTACCTTCAAAAACAGCTCCTCTGACATGTCCTCCTTCTTCCTTAACCGAGGTTTTCCATCCACGGTCGTTGACAGGGCCCTCAACCGTGTCTGGCCCATATCCCGCGCATCCTCCCTCACGCCTTCTCCTCCCTCCCAGAAACATGATAGGGTCCCCCTTGTCCTCACTTATCACCCCACCAGCCTCCGCATTCAAAGGATCATCCTCCGCCATTTCCGCCAACTCCAGCATGATGCCACCACCAAACACATCTTCCCTTCACCCCCCCTGACGGCATTCCGTAGGGATCATTCCCTCCGGGACACCCTGGTCCACTCCTCCATCATCCCCTACTCCTCAACGCCCACTTATGGCACCTCCCCATGCCCACGCAGAAGATGCAACACCTGCCCCTTCACTTCCTCTCTCCTCACCGTCCAAGGGCCCAAACACTCCTTTCAAGTGAAGCAGCATTTCACTTGCATTTCCCCTAACTTAGTCTACTGCATTCGTTGCTCCCAATGCGGTCTCCTCTATATTGGAGAGACCAAACGCAAACTGGGCGACCGTTTTGCGGAACACCTGCGGTCTGTCCGCAAGGAAGACCCAAACCTCCCTGTCGCTTGCCATTTTAACACTCCACCCTGTTCTCTTGCCCACATGTCTGTCCTTGGCTTGCTGCATTGTTCCAGTGAAGCCCAATGCAAACTGGAGGAACAGCACCTCATCTTCCGACTAGGCACTTTACAGCCTTCCGGGCTGAATATTGAATTCAACAACTTTAGATCTTAAACTCCCCCTCCCCCCATCCCCACCCCGTTTCTCCCCCCCACCCCCGCTTTTTTTTCTATAATTTATATAGATTCTTCTTTCCCCACCTATTTACATTATTTTTAAATCTAAAACTAAAACCTTGTTAGTCTGTCTACCCCACCCCCACTAGAGCTGTACTTTGAGTGCCCTGTCTTCCATTCTTAATTAGCACTTTTCTTAGACAAATATCACCACCTTCAACACCTCTTTGATCCTTTTGTCTGTGACATCTTTTGATTATCTGCTCCTATCACTGCTTGCTTATCTCCACAACCACCACACCCTCAACTTCTCTCTCCCCCCACCCCCCCACCTTAAACCAGCTTATATTTCTCCCTTCTCCTAACTATGCTTCAGTTCTGCCGAAGGGTCATGAAGGCTCGAAACGTTAACTGATTTCTTCTCCACCGATGCTGCCAGACCTGCTGAGTTTTTCCAGGTAATTCTGTTTTTGTTTTGGATTTCCAGCATCCGCAGTAGCTTTTAGCTTTTTGTTTTGGTCTGTAATTTCCTGGTCTATCCCTTCCTCCCTTTCTTAATAATGGGAGAACACGAAAATTACTTTCAGAACTCATAGCCTTTGAAAGCAAAAGATGAGAAACTATGCGAGCATTTTCCGTGACGTCAGATATGGTGAACGTGAAACCATCAGGTAGAAACACTCAGTGAAGGAACACACACACTCTTTTTGTACCTGATGTCTGGTGAAGGTTCCCTTTTATCGATAAGGATGTTTGAAAAGCAAGCGATGCCTCCACGAGCCAGGATCTTAAGTGAAAGGAGGAAAACAGCGGCACTGAGCAGGTTGAAAGATCTTTAATCTCCCAGTCTTGTTTATAAGATCAACCTGAATGATTTCACAGAATCTCCCAAAAGTGATACTTTCACGAGCTTTCGATGCCTGTGGAACTCACTGGGTCATCGAACACATTTATCTCTCGAAAGATCGATAATTCAGACTGTTTTGCTAAAACAGCAAGGTCCAAATCTACCGCAAAGCGCCGAAAAATTATTAAAGAGCGTTTCACCTTATACTACTTTGCCATTGTTGACGCTCTGTCACCGGAATCTATCCTGAGGAATAATGAACTCTCAGTAAATGGCGAAGTGCCGATCTTGTAGGTGCTGGTCCTTCTGCCGATGTGTTGATCTCATTTAAGGACATCCATTCTGACTGATTTATTACCCCCCCCCATAAAAGCCAGTGCGGGGGCGAAATTAGAACGATTTAACTTTTGCTATCGCTCCTTTCAGCGTATCAATTTAAGGATTCTGCTCTTGTCAATCCTGTTCCAATTACTGTTAACTGAGTTTCTGTTTCACTATAAAATAACCCAGGGCACTGGCTATTCTGCCCAGCCACTGGACGGTTTAAACTTACGTGTGTCAGAAACCAATCAATGTGTGCATGATGACCCACCTAACTAAGGTCATTCCTGGGGGTTCCCACCATGAGTTTGACAGCAAACCCACCACAACAGTTAAAGCGGTCAGGGACCCAGTTGCATAGAAGTCGGATATGGAGAAAGGGGGCTGCCCTTCTAAGGGGTCGTCAATATAAGTGGTGTGCGGTGCAGTCCTCTTGCTGGGCTTGTACACAAAGGCACTGAATCGCCTGACCACAGCAGCTTTCAGACAATTGGATGGGTCAGTGAACACACTTTAAGCAAAAAGAGAAAAGCAAAAAACTGCGGATGCTGCAAATCCAAAACAAAAATAAAAATACCTAGAAAAACTCAGCAGGTCTGGCAGCATCTGCGGAGAGGAACACAGTTAACGTTTCGAGTCCATATGACTCTTCAACAGAACTAAGTAAAAATAGAAAAGAGGTGAAATATTAGCTGGTTTAAGGGGGGGTGGGGGACAGGTAGAGCTGGATAGAGGGCCAGTGATAGATGGAGATTGCCAAAAGATGTCACAGACAAAGGGACAAAGAGGTGTTGAAGGTGGTGATTTTATCTAAAGAATGTGCTAATTAAGGGTAGAAAGCAGGACGAGCAAGGTACAGATAGCCCTATTGGGGGTAAAGTGGGGTGAAGGAATCAAAAAAGGCTAAAAGGTAGAGATAAAACAATGGATGGAAATACATTAAAAATAATGAAAATAGGTGGGAAAAGAAAAATTTATATAAATTATTGGGGAAAAAAAGGGGGATCGGAAAGGGGGTGATAATGGAGGAGAGAGTTCATGACCTAAAATTGTTGAACTCAGTATTCAGTCCAGAAGGCTGTAAAGTGCCTAGTCGGAAGATGAGGTGCTGTTCCTCCAGTTTGCATTGAGCTTCACTGGAACAATGCAGCTGGCCAAGGACGGACATGTGGGCATGAGAGCAGGGTGGAGTGTTGAAATGGCAAGCGACAGGGAGGTCTGGGTCATGCTTGCAGACAGGCCGAAGGTGTTCTGCAAAGCGGTCACTCAGTCTGCGTTTGGTCTCTCCAATGTAGAGGAAACCACATTGGGAGCAACGAATGCAATAGACTAAATTGAGGGAAGTGCAAGTGAAATGTTGCTTCACTTGAAAGGAGTGTTTGGGCCCTTGGACGGTGAGGAGAGGGGAAGCAAAGGGGCAGGTGTTGCGCCTTCTGTGGTTGCATGGGAAGGTGCTGTGGGAGGGGGTTGAGGTGTAGGGGGTGATGGAGGAGTGGACCAAGGTGTCCTGGAGGGAATGATCCCTGCGGAATGCCACCGGGGGGGTGAAGGGAAGATGTGTTTGGTGGTGGCATCATGCTGGAGTTGGTGGAAATGGCGGAGGATTATCCTTTGAATGCGGAGGCTGGTGGACTGATAAATAAGGACAAGTGGGACCCTCTCATGGTTCTGGGAGGGAGAGGAAGGTGTGAGGGCAGGAGATGGGCCGGACACGGTTGAGTGCCCTGTCACCCACCGTAGGTGGAAAACCTCGGATAAGGAAGAAGGAAGACATGTCAGAGGAACTGTTTTTGAAAGTGGCATCATCAGAACAGATGCGACGGAGGCGAAGGAACTGAGAGAATGGGATGGAGTCCTCACAGGAAGCGGGGTGTGAGGAGCTGTAACCAAGGTAGCTGTGGGAGTCGGTAGGCTTGTAATGAATATTGGTGGACAGTCTATCACCAGAAATTGAGACAGAGAGGTCAAGGAAGGGAAGGGAAGTGTCAGAGATGAACCATGTGAAAATGATGGAGGGGTGGAAATTGGAAGCAGAATTAATAAATTTTTCCAGATCCAGATGAGAGCATGAAGCAGCACCGAAGCAATCATCAATGTACCGGAGAAAGAGTTGTGGGAGGGGGCCTGAGTAGAACTGGAACAAGGAATGTTCCACATACCCCATAAAGAGACAGGCATAACTGGGGCCCATGTGGGTACCCATAGCCACACTTTTTATTTGGAGGAATTGAGAGGAGTTTAAGGAGAAATTGTTCAGTGTGAGAACAAGTTCAGCCAGACAGAGGAGAGTAGTGGTGGATGGGGATTGTTCGGGCCTCTGTTCGAGGAAGAAGCGGAGAGCCATCAGACCATCCTGGCGGGGGATGGAGGTGTAGAGGGATTGGACGTCCATGGTGAAGAGGAGGCGGTTGGGGCCAGGGAACTGGAAATTATTGATACGATGTAGGGTGTCAGAGGAATCACGGATGTAGGTGGGAAGGGACTGGACAAGGGTTGAGAGAATGGAGTCAATATAGTGAGAAATGAGTTTGGTGGGGCAGGAACAGGCTGACACAATTGGTCTGCCGGGACAGTCCTGTTTGTGGATTTTGCGTAGGAGGTAGAAGCGGGCCGTCCGAGGTTGGGAGACTATGACATTGGAAACTGTGGAAGGAAGATCTCCAGAGGAGATGAGGTCAGTAACAGTCCTGGAAACAATGGCTTGATGTTCAGTGGTGGGGTCATGGTCCAGGGGGAGGTAGGAGGAAGTGTCAGCTAGTTGACGCTCAGCCTCTGTGAGGTAGAGGTCAGTGCACCAGACAACAACAGCACCACCCTTGTCAGCAGGTTTGATGACAATGTCAGGGTTGGACCTGAGAGAACGGAGTGCAGCAAGTTCAGAGAAAGACAGGTTAGAGTGGGTGAGAGGAGCAGAGAAATTGAGACGACTATTGTCACGCCGACAGTTCTCAATGAAAAGATCAAGAGAAGGTAAGAATCCACCGTTTAATTGTCCACCATTCATTTCATTGGACGGATGATCAAGTGGGTTTCTCTACAGGCGTGCACTGAAACCTGCCTGATTTTCAGATATGTGCTCTAACATAGTGGGATCATTATGTTGTAAGATGTTATGGGTAGTTTGGTAGTTCTCACAAAGAGGTCCTGAGCCTTGTACAGTTTGACAGTGAATGTTTATTAAGTGCTAGTAACAATATACATATATACAGTATAAGGTCCAAACTAGGAGCTGTCTCAATGTTTGCCTCTGCACACCTCTACCCTCTGTGCAAGATTGCCCTCTACACTCAGGTCATGTGTTCCTTTACATCACAGTGTGGGCGGTATTGTACCCAGTTTCACATTAGCCTTTTCTATGTCAGACCCATGTACTACACAGTACATCCATGCACAGACCAAGAGAGAATCTCCAGGTTGATGCAGGGAGATAGAATTCCTAATGCAGTCCCTGATAGATGAGGCTGTGAATGGGGCTACAATCTGTCACTTTTGAAGGGGGACCTGGAGCTCTTGGTGCATGTGAACATGAACTGCTTCATTATCTGACTGATTACAAATGGAGCTGAACACTGCAAACATTAACAAAATGTCCACTTCTGACCTTGTGATGCAGGGCAGAGCATTAATGAAGCAACTGAAGGTTAGATTGGACCTGGGACACTGCTCTGAGGACCTCCTGAGGCTGGGGTTATTGACCTTGGAATGTTTTGTTACATTAAAAGTTCTGAAGAAATGCCAATTTTTATTTGTATGCAGTGACCGAAGGGAAACAGCAGCCAAGAATTTATTTGAAAAACCTGACGACCAATTTTGTGGTACTTGCTGCTGAGTGAATGGAGGAAATAGTTAAGGAACTTGATTGGTCCAGTTTTCAGTAGTTGAAATGTTTTGGTACCTATGTGCAATCTTTGCTGATAATTGAAAGGTAACATTCAAGCTTCACAAATGTTAGGCAAGGACAATCTCCAACAATACAAACATACAAACAAGAAGCAGGAGGAGGCCATTCAGCCCCTCGAGCCTGCTCCGCCATTTAATAAGATCATGGCTGATCTGATAGTAACCTCAAATCTGCATCCCACCTACCCCCAAAAACCTTTCACCCTCTTGCTTAGCAAGAGTCTATCCACCTCTGCCTTAAAAATATTCAAAGACTCTGCTTCCACCACCTTTTCAGGAAGAGAGTTCCAAGACTCATGACCCTCCGAGAGAAAACATTTTGCCTCATCTCTGTTTTAAACAGGTGACACCTTATTTGTAAACAGTGACCCCTAGTTCTAGATTCTCCCACAAGAGGAAACATCCTCTCCACATCTACCCTGTCAAGACTCCTCAGAATCTTATATGTTTCAATCAAGTCACCTCTTACTCTTCTAAACTCCAGCAGATACAAACCTAGCCTGTCCAACCTTTCTTCATACAACAACAATAGCTGAGTGCTCCACTATCAACACTGACCAGCCACATAAATGCTCTGGATATGAGAATTGGTCAAAAGTCAAAGGCTGGGCATTTTGCAGTAAGTGTCTTACCTCCTGACTCCCCAAAGCCCCTCCACTGCCCACATGACACAAGTCAGGGCTGTGATGGAACCCTCCCCACTTGTCAGGAGCAGCAACAATCCTCTCAAGAAATGTATCACCGTCAGGGCAAAGCAATCTATCTGATTGGCACTTCACACATTAGCTGAAGCTCTTGCCCCTCCAGGGACTGGGAAAATTTCCAAGCACGGCCAGAAGCTCTTTCCCTACATGAGGAACACCAGAGAAGGAGGAATGCCAAAGTTGAAGGATTACAGTGCACAGACTGAAAATCTGATGCATCACAGGGGTTACAGCTTTAATTCTGATCCCATTAACTACAATACCAGAGTGTGCTTTAACAAGCGAACAAAAATTTACAAATAATTGTTTGGTAGTATAGAACTTCAGTATTGCTGAAAAGTGAGACATTTTGTCAAAACTTTTCGCCTTGCGCTTATGGTATGCCTTGCACAATTCGCACAAAAATACCAATGTCAGGGGAAACAACATATTTATACTGTATGAGAAGAGAGTGCTATTGGTTGGCAACTGGACTCTGATAGTGACTGACAATTAACTGCCAAGCATTGTTCGAAATTTAAACCAGGCAGCCCGAATCTGATTGGTCAAGACATTGCCCTGGGGAATGAACCAATGAATGGCTGTCACTTATTTTGTTTAGTACAATGTGTAGACATGTTCTTTCTGTCTGCAAAGAATAGGACCCTGTGTATTAATATATGTAGCTTCCAGTACACGCACACTGTGAGCTTGACTGACAATCTTAAAAAAACAAAACGATTTCAGCTGCATTGTTTGACATAAGCACTTCATGAACACTGAGGATTATTTAGTAAATGTTGCCTAATTGCAGAATCATGTGACATGATTTATATTTACAGTTTATGCCATTAAGCAAAAACTCTGCACCAGCAGCTTTGTTTGGGATGAGTTGCTTTTTGTTCTGCTGATGGGGATTTATGTCTTTTGCTTAATGGTATAAACAGTACAAAATATTAGCAAAATTACAACTTCCTCCTCTCCCCCTCAGCTACTCATGTCTTACAGCATTTATTTGTAAGCTTTTATATTGCTGAAAAAAGAGACATTTTTTGTCAATGCTTTTTGTCCTGCTCTCATCAGGACAATTCGCAAGAAAATACCAATGTCAGGGGAAACAACAAATTTATACTGTATGAGAAGAGAGTGCTATTGGTTGACAAGTGGACTCTGATAGGTAAAGGCATTGCCATGGAGAATGCACCAGTTGATAGTGGGTGACAGTTAATAAATATAAATAAAAAATCATGTCACATGATTCTGCAATTAGACAACATTTGCTAAATAATCCTCAGTGTTCATCAAGTGCTTATGTCAAACAATGAAGCTGAAATCGTTTTGTCATTCAGACTCAGGCTATAGGAACTGGTTATTTCCCCAGGATCTGGTTTATGGGACAAACATCCACCTTGGTATATTAAAGACAGCTTCACCAAATCCACAAATTACTCATGAGGAGAAAATAATCTTGTACAATCAGGCCAGTAACTGACAGAAACAAGAGAGGTAATATATTTGTTTTGTGTCATGTGACATATTGTTTACTAAATTTGCAATATTATAGCAATAGAAAATCTGCTGTAACATTTAGGTTCAACATCGATAACTACAATACAGCTCCCAGGCTACCTGTAAGCAATACCATGAAAGATCTATGAGTAATTTAATGAAAGTGTCTGACAGTGACACAATAAGATGACAAAGAATGAAGTTTTTTAAATGGTTTTCAATTTTTATTGCAAACCTATGTTCATGAATTAACATATTAAAGTGCAAATGTTTTTAATGTTATGATTTTTCAAGATCTAAAGCAATCTGAATTAATATGAGTTCATTATCTGTGAAAATATGCCTTCATACCATATTTATTATAGCTAACAGATTACTGAAAAATCTGGATTTGGACCTTTTTTTGTCATATAGATATAACAAAATTTTAGAGAATGCCATCGCCTTGGTCTGTGCATGAGAATGGATGTAAGATGGGCTGCATGCTAAAATTTGCAGTGGCAAATGAGAGAAAGCAGGACTGACCGTCTGCCTGGGGGCCTCCTGCCTTTGCACTATTTTTCAAGTGGTTTTCGCAAGAGGTCTACTTCCATGTCTTTTTTTTGGCTGGTTTTGCCCCCTCCTTCCACAAGTTCCACAGGTGGCAGCAGTATTCTGATAACTTGTATAAGTGGATATTAGATAGCAGGCCATTTAGCCATGGTGGAGAATAAAACCAAAAAGCATCTATTGTCCACACACACATTTTTCCATTTGGAGTCATTGGACAGTAATCAGGAGCAGGAATCTTCCTGAGATTTTTCCCTCCCTAGCTTAGCAATGCTGACGCCTACCACAACATCTATTTAAATGCTTTTCATCAGAAGAAAGTGAAAAAAGGACAGAACTGCAAATAAAGAGGAAGATATATTTCCAAAGCCCCTTTCACATGTTCCAAAGTGCTTTACGTCTAATGAAATGCTTTTGAAGCATAATCACTGAGCAATGTTGGCAACAAGAGCAGGCTGGGTCTGAAACGAAAACAGAAAATGTTGGAAAAGCTCAGCAGGTCTGGCAGCATCTGTGGAGAGAGAAACAGAATTAACGTTTCAAATCTGTGTGACTCATCTTCAGAACTGAAGAAAGGTAGAAAAGGTTTTATGCTGTTGAAAGGGGGGAGGAGTGGAGGAGGTGGAGCAAAAGAAAAATCCGGGATAGGTTGGAGATCAGGAGAGATTAAATGACAAAGAAGATTTCTTTCATTCCTTTTTTAATACTTCTGCAGCACTTTAGAGACAATTTGAACCACATGCAATGAAACTAAATGAGTATTTAAAACAAAAAAAAGAGGAAGCCAAAAATAGTTTCTTGGACTAACCAGTATCTTGAGAATGGGAATGTTAAACATGTTAAACAAGCTTTAAAAAGACAAGAGGACAGACAATACCATACAGGAGAAAGCACATGTATCATGGGAGATTAGTATCGATAATTACAGCCAAACTCAGACTGCCCCAAGTGATACAGGTAATAAAGTGCAATTTTTGGGGATTTTTTGAAGTTGTTGCTAACAATTAGTAAAGTGCAGGTATAGCGAAGAACCTAAGCAATCCTGTAATTCCGGTGTTATGATCAGCAGTTCTGAACACTTTCTCTGTTGACCTGTTGTATACTTAATTTTCAAAAACATATCAATTAACAATCCTTGGGTTTATCAATAGAGGCACTGAGTACAAAAGCAAAGAAGTTATGTTAAACCCTTTGGGCAGGATATTGAGATCGGCAAGCGGGGGGAGGGGCCCGCTCGCCGACACGCAAAATGACGCGGGATAATGTGGGGCGGAACTCCCGATGTCACCCCCGCGTCATTTCAATTTTCAGGTCGGTGGGGGTGCAGCCGAATCAGCTGTGCCTATTGAGGCCATTGACAAAGTCATTAGCCTCATTAATCGACCTGTCCGTTCAACCTCAGGGTTGGCGGGCAGGCCGGGAGCCCTGGTGGGCTTCAGAAAAAACCTGAAACCTCATCCACGGGTGGGATGAGGTTTCATGAGGGTTTTTAAAAATTTAATAAATGTATGATTTAAAGGGATGGACATGTCCCAACTCATGTGACAGTGTCACATAAGGGGACATGTCAGGGGAATTTTGTTTTTGTACCTTTACCATTTTTAAATTTGGTGCCGATCTCCCTGAGGCAGCACTTAGCCTCAGGGAGATGAATGCGCTCTTTTGCACACATGCGCGAAAGAGCGCACTCTCGGCTCAGGGAATTCCCCCCCCCCCCCCCCCCACTGCCCACACAGGGAGCGCATAGCACTTCCTGGTGGATTGGGTGGGCCTTAATTGGCCCGCCCACGCAAAATGGCGGCGCACCACCAATCGGGGGCGCCGATTGGAGGCGCGCCTGCCCGCACCTGCTCCTGCACTTCCACCCCCCGACTTCCCTTTATAAAACACTAGGTTTGGACTCCAGCTAGAATATTGTGCCCAGTTCTGGGTCCCGCACTTTAGGAAGGATATCAGAACCTTGGAGAAGGTGCAGAGGAGGTTTTACTAGAATGATTTCAGGGATAAGAGACTTCAGTTAAGGTGGTGAGAGTGGAGAAGCTGGGCGTGTTCTCCTTAGAGTACAGAAGGTTAAGGGGAGATTTAATCAGGGTATTCGAAATCATGAGGGGTTTTGATCAAGTAAATAAGTAGAAACTGTTTCCAATGGCAGGACGGTCAGTAACCAGAGGGACACAGATTAAGGATAATTGGTAAAGGAACCAGAGGGGAAGATTAAGAGAATTTTTTTTACACAGTGAGTTGTTGTGATCCGGAACATGCTGCCTGAAAGAGCGGTGGAAGCAGATCCTGTAGCAACTTTAAAAAGGGGAATTGAATAAATATTTGAAGGGAAGAAATTTGCAGAGCTATTGGGGTAAAGAGCTGGGGAGGGGAGAAAGTGTGGGACTAATTGGATGGCTCTTTCAAAGAGCTGACAGAGGCATGATGGGCCAAATGGCATCATCCTGTGCTGTAACCATTCTGTAACTCTCAGGATTCATTAGCAGCAAGATTGTTAAACCAGGCTAAACATTTTACTGAACATCAAGCCATTGTTTCCAGGACTGTCACTGACCTCATCTCCTCCAGAGATCGTCCCTCCACAGTTTCCAACCTCATAGTCTCCCAACCTTGGACGGCCCGCTTCTACCTCCTACCCAAAAATCCACAAACAGGACTGTCCCGGCAGACCGATCATGTCAGCCTGTTCCTGCCCCACTGAACTCATTTCTTGCTATCTTGACTCCATTCTCTCTCCCCTTGTCCAGTCTCTTCTCACCTACATCTGTGATTCCTCTCATGCCCTACATCATATCAACAATTTCCAGTTCCCTGGCCCCAACCGCCTCCTCTTCACCATAGACGTCCAATCCCTCTACACCTCCATCCCCCACCGGGATGGTCTGAGGGCTCTCCACTTCTTCCTCGAACTGAGGCCCGAACAGTCCCCATTCACCACTACTCTCCTCCGTCTGGCTGAACTTGTTCTCTCACTGAACAATTTCTCCTTAAACTCATCTCACTTCCTCCAAATAAAAGGTGTGGCTATGGGTACCCGCATGGGCCCCAGCTATGCCTGTCTCTTTACGGGGTATGTGGAACATTCCTTGTTCCAGTCCTACTCCAGCCCCCTCCCACAACTCTTTCTCCGGTACATCGATGACTGCTTCGGTGCTGCTTCATGCTCCCGTCTGGATCTAGAAAAATTTATTAATTCTGCTTCCAATTTCCACCCCTCCATCATTTTCACATGGTCCATCACTGACACTTCCCTTCCCTTCCTTGACCTCTCTGTCTCAATTTCTGGTGATAGACTGTCCACCAATATTCATTACAAGCCTACCGACTCCCACAGCTACCTCGGTTACAGCTCCTCACACCCCGCTTCCTGTAAAGACTCCATCCCATTCTCTCAGTTCCTTCGCCTCCGTCGCATCTGTTCTGATGATGCCACTTTCAAAAACAGTTCCTCTAACACGCCTTCCTTCTTCCTTAACCGAGGTTTTCCACCCACGGTGGTTGACAGGGCCCTCAACCGTGTCCGGCCCTTCTCCCGCGCATCTGCCCTCACACCTTCCTCTCCCTCCCAGAACCATGATAGTTGTCCTCTTATGTCTGTATCATATCTGTAGCTCCTCTGGATGGCTGCAAACTACATTGGAAGGATGACTTTGTTAACTGTTAGGACGTGGTTCAGGAGGATTCATGAGAGAATCTTCCCCACAGTGAACAGAAGGGATATGGCTCTATAGTTCTCACAAATTGATTTAAAACTCTTCCTGTGAAGTGAAACAATGATGGCATTGCAGAAGTTGGGTTATTGTACTTCTTCTTTCTATATTATTGTTAAAGGGCTGAGTTTGAGTAAGAGTTCATGATCATCAGATTTATAGATTTCTGCAGGAATGTTGTCTAGGCCACATGTCTTGTTATTCTCCATGGGCAGAATTTGTAAGAACAAACTGTTGAACTTAAATGTTTATGAATTAGAAATCACAACAATTAGTCTTGTTTGAGGACGGCTGCCAATACAGAATCCAATTCTGTATATAGAGCTTGTTGGTTCCGTCAATAAAATTGAGCATGGGAGCATAAGCACTGCTGATTGCAGCTGACTGTTTTGCCGCTGAGCTGAAGGCTTAGAGTCATGAGCCCTTCGTTAATGCTAATTGGAACCCCCTAAGTAAACCTTCAATTCCAATTTTGATGGTGAATCCAACTCCATAGATACAACGCTGTGGCTCAGTTCATAGCACCCTCGCCTTTGAATCAGAAGGTTGTGGGTTCATGTCCCACTCCCGGAAACCAAGAACTGTGAATGTACTCGAAAGAGTTACATGCGATCTGTTGATAACTCGAAAGAGTTACAACGGTCAACCTCTGGTTTCCCCTTCAAAAGAAAATGTATTTTCTCCTCCTCCTGCCTCTTCAAGCTGACCTTCCGCAGGGAGCCACGTTTCACTGAGAGCAGCAAATTGATGTTATATCTTGCAAGCTCCAAAAAAACTATGGCTGTTCTCCTTTTAGGGCATTAAATGTTTTGATTGTCCATAAGGGTGTGAACATTCTAGGCACAGAAATTCATTTATTAAAATAAATGCAAAATACTGCAGATGCTGGAAATCTGAAATAAAAACAGAAAATGCTGAAAAAGCTCAGCAGGCCTGGCAGCATCTGCGGAGAGAGAAACGGTTAACACTTTGAGTCCATATGACTCTTCTTCAGAGTTGAAGAGAGGTATAAATGTGATGGGTTTTATGTTGTTGAAAACGTGGGTGGCGCAGGTGAAGCAAAATAGAAATTCAGGGATAGGTTGGAGATCAGGAGAGATTAAATGACAAAGATGTCATGGAACACAAGACAAAGAGAGTGGTAATGACAGCATAAAAGAATAAGCAGGTGTTAATAGCGGAATAAAGGTCAGCACTGTCTGAAAGCAAAATAGCAGAATGTGTTAATAGCAGAAACAAGATCAATGCTGTCTGAAAGCACAACATGAGAACAAGATACAGACTGCGCTATGAGCTGTGGAGGGGGCAGTGGAAAAAAATGAAAATGGAGAACAGAGTTCATGGTCTGAAGTTGGTGAACTCAATGTTGAGCCCAAAAGGTTATAAAGTGCCTAATCAGAAGATGCAGTGCTGTTTTTCCAGCTTGCGCTGGGCTTCACTGGAACATTGTAGCAGGACAGAAATGTGAACATGAGAGCAAGATGGTGAATTGAAATAGCAAATGACAGGAAGGTCAGGGTAATGGATGGAGTGAAGGTGTTTTGCAAGGTGTTGACCCAGCCTGCGTTTAGTCTCCCCAGTGTAGAGGACACCACATTGTGAGCAGCAAATACAGTAGATTAAATTGAAAGAAGTGCAAGTAAATTACTGCTTCGCCTGAAAGGAGTGCCTGGGGCCTTGGACAGTGAGGAGGGAGGAGTAAAGGGGCAGTGTTACACTTCCTGTGATTGCATGGGAAGGTGCCGTGGGATTTACTTGTACTTCTTTCTAGCATCTACTACTGTCCTGGCTTCCTACCCCTCCCTGGCCTTCTATTTTGCCCCACCTGCTCCGAACCCCCACACCACGCACCACCCACAACCTCCCGCTGACCTGCCCAGTTTTTCCAGCATTTCCTGTTCGTATTACAGAAATTCGTGTTTTTTTGCTTGTGTGTGTTTTCACCACAGCGGTGGTGCTCCCATCTACTGAAGTTTCCCAGACAGGACAGTTTGTGACAGCCTATATTTGGGGCACCTTTTCTAGCCCCTTCCTCATTTGAGGTGAGCATGGGGGGAATCTGAAAAGGATGCTGAGTCCTCGATACTGCCATCAGGGAGCTATTTCTGTCCCAAACCCAAGAGTTCAGTGACCATCAGGGATCTGCCTCCCACCAGCTGTAGGGATTTCTTTGGTGTCCCTAGAATGCGCAGGTCAAAATTTAACGTGAGGAAGTTGGTGCATAGTTGACAACTACACAATCTTGATGGGTTTACCCAATGACACCATGACGGTTGGAGAGTGTCAACCCCACCACAGCCTTTGATGTGAACATGTACTTCATTCATTCACCTGTTCTGCCATTGAGGACCTGAAACATGTGTTTTAACAGAAGTTCACCACTCCAGGTCCACCCAGATCAGCATAGCAGGCTTACCTCATGCACCTTCTAGCTGGGACCGTGTTGGTGGAAAGACAAGCTGTGAGCAAAGCTACGATGAGTCCACCCCCCTGGGATGCGAGGACCAGTCAGTACCTGTGGGAAGGTACAACTTGGCAGACCTTGGGCCCAAAGCAACAACTGCAGTTTGCATCGAGCACAACCTTCAATGTAGCACAGTGTTCAAAAGCAGATCACAGGGGTCTCATCAAACAAAATTTGATACTGAGCCGCATAAGGAAATTTTAGGACAGGTGACTTTGTCAAAGAGGTAGGCTTTAAGGAGCATCTTGAAGAATGATGTACTGATCCCTACAGCAATTCATCACACCTAGGGCACAGCTCAGGAGCATTTTGAATAATTAGAGCCATAGTTGTACTAGTCTTCAGTTTTCTCAGTGTCACAATACAGTTAACCGCTTAGCTGAGATAAAAGAAACTGAATAAACAATGTGTGGATTGGAGCTAATTGAGAATCCAATAATTACATTCATAGGCCAGAATTTTCTGGCTGACGTGCGGATGGCGTAGCCCACATGTCAGCGCGTAAAATGACGCGCCCTAACTTCGCATGAGCGTGCCGACGTCAGCGCGCGCCATCGCGATATTTTGGTGGGCGGGCACGATCAGTTTGCCCGCCATTAATTGAAGGGCTCATTAAGCCCCTTAATTTGCCAATTCTGTACGATTTTGAGGGGCCCGTGCGAACTTTGGGTCGGCGCACGGGCCCAACGGGAAGGCGGGTAGGAGACTATTTAAGAAAACTTTTGCAATGTCGGGATATGTGGACTCAGAGGAGTTGTTCATGTTTTTCACAAAGTTATAATTGATGAAAGTGTTTAAAACATACCTGTGTGATTGTTAGTAGTTTTCATCGATGTCCAAGAGGCTTTTGTGTAAAGTGAAAGCATTCTGCAGACAGCATTCTTCTTCGGCCTTGCAGCTTTCCGGAGGCCTCCATTTAGTCTGGGGCTATGGGTTCTGACCTCTCCAGTGGAGGCAGCTCCCCTGAGGAGGAAGGAAGGGATAGAATCAGGAGGAGGCCAGGACTGGACAATCAGCCTCCAAGGGAAGCACCTTTTGGTGTCCAGGCACGGGCACAAGGGGTGCAGGGCCAAGAGGATGTCCAAGGTGCAAGGGGCCGCAGACAACACCACTATCCTGCTGCCAGGGTTTACAGGTGGCGAAGCAGCTACCTCAATATGACTGAGGTGCCGTGCCGAAGGAGGCTCTGACTCTCAAGAGAGACAGTCAACTATATCTGTCAGATGATTGGCCCTGTGTGGGAGGACACCCCATGCCAGCGGCTCTGAAACTCACAGTTGCCCTCCATTTCTATGCCTCTGGCTCCTTCCAGGGCTCGGTGGGTGATCTTTGCGGTGTCTCCCAATCAGCTGTCCACACTTGTGTCAAGCAGGTTACAGACGCTCTGTTCAGACGGGTATCCACCTTTATCCACTTCTGCTGCAACCAGGCAAGTCAGGTACAGCGAGCCAGAGGCTTCGCAGCCATTGCTGGCTTCCCCCGTGTCCAGGGTGCTATAGACTGTACACATGTGGCCATCAAGGTGCCAGCAGGTGAGCCCGGTGCCTTCATCAACAGGAAGGGCTTCCACTCCATGAACATGCAGATAGTGTGTGATCACAGGATGCTGATTCTACAAGTCTGTGCAAGGTATCCAGGCAGCTCCCACGATGCCTACATCCTCAGACACTCCCAGGTGCCGGGGCTCTTCAGTGCTCCGGCTCGGCTGGATGGTTGGCTGGTGGGTGACAAGGGTTATCCCCTGCAAAGGTGGCTCATGACGCCAGTACGCCGTCCAAGAACAGAAGCTGAATAGCGCTACATTAGGAGCCAGGGCACCACAAGGGCTGTGGTGGAGAGAGCCATCGGTCTTCTCAAGATGCGCTTCCGTTGCCTGGACCGCTCAGAGGGCGCACTCCAGTACCCCCCAAATCACGTCTCTGTGATAGTGGTAGTCTGCTGCGCTCTGCACAATCTTGCGCTGGAAAGGGGGGATGCAGTTGACGATGAAGACCTTGACGCCCTGGATGAGGCTGCACATGATGAATCCAGCAGTGGCTCAGAGGATGAGGAAGCACAGGGCGATGATGAGGGCCACAATGACGACCCGCATTTACACCAAGGAGGCAGGGACACCCGGGACAATTTAATCCAAAGAACCTTCAGCTAGCTCCACACACGTCGATCAGCAGGAGCAGCATTGCCTGGAACTTCCATACGTGGCACTTAGGTGGTACCTCTTCCACCTGATCAACTGCAAATAAGGCCTTAGTACAGAAACATCAATCTCCACTCTAACACTCATGATAATTATGTGAAAATGAGAAAAGCACCACAATGAAAAGATGCTCAGCCATGGTAACAAAGACGGACTTTATTCTGTCCACAATTAAAGCCCACATGATTATTCGACAATGTTACAAAAAGGGGTCCCTATTCTAAGGCCAACACAAAATCACCAGTGACATACCTGAGGTGCCTTATGTTTTTGTTTCCGGGTTCTATGTCTAGGTGCTACCCCATTGCTTGGAGTGGCTTGAGAGACAGCCTGCTGACTCTGCTGTCCTATTGGCCTCGATGACCTTGGTGGGCGTCCTTTGGCCCATGGAGCCCGTGATGGCCCCGCCTGGGAGGGAGTGGTCAGCTCCCGAACTGGCACCTCCCCAGTTGTCACAGCCTCAACGGAAGCAACGTTGACTGGCAGAGGGGTGGAGGAGCTGCTGCCCTCATCTGGAGCGCCCTGAGAGGAGCTCGCAGCGGTGACAGGCAGCTGCTGCACTGATGTGAGGTCCCTTTCGACCTCCCTGCTTCCCGCAGATGGATGGGCACCGAGCGCCAACGCTTGGTGTCCACAACATCTCCCACAATGGAAAACACCACCTGTGGCCAGAACGGCTGTGAGGGCTTGCAGGTCAGAGCATAACCCAATCATATTTTGATCCATCTGGTGGAAGCCCCTCTCTATGAGAGTCGCCAATCTCTCATTGAAGGAATCCTGATGCTCTGCCCTGAGGGCAGATTCTTCGTGTGCAATCTGCCTAGACTCCTCCGTCACAGAGAGCAACTGAACCATTCCCTCAAGCAACCCTGCCATATGTAAACGCAATTCCTGCCACCTTTCCTGCAGCTGCTGCAATGGGGACAACTCCAGAGGCACGTCATCAGTGCCGGACTCAGCATGTGTCTCGTCCCCTGCAACCCTCCGGCTGCAGGAGCCGTCGGTACTCTCTGCCCCGACCATTTCCTCCAGCGATCGTGATGTGCCCTCTCCACTGTGACCTGGGGCACTAGCCGACGGTAAATCCCCCACCAAGGTGTGTGTGTCTGTGCTGGTGCCTGGCTGGCTGAAATGATGTGCTGCAAGTTGCACATGTTGCCCCTCAGGTGTGGAGGGGGGGCTGCTTTAAGGACGTGCGGGTCGCTCTGGTGGTGATGCTGAAATTAACAAGGACAGTGCATCAGTTAGCGTGCATTCACTTCAACCTTTCATCCCTTTCCCCCCCACCCTCATAAGTAGCTCACCCTTAAAGACCCTTAAATGAAGAACATTGGTGAGGTCCAAATGAGTCAAGACGGGCCCCAAGCATTAAACGCACATGCAAACAGGCTGGTTAGATGGCCTCATGAATGGCACATGGCTTGTAAAGAACCAGAGGAGCGGGGAGAGTGCAGAGGTATCTGATGTGGATGCATTGTTGCCTGGATAGTTGCACGGCTGAAGAAACATTTCAAACAGTTGTGTCATTTTCCACCGAACTCAGGAAATTGAGAGGTCATATTATTGCCCTTCATTCTGTAAGGTGGCCAGAAGGCAACATTTCCCCTTGGCGCAGGGATGAGTAACGTGGTATCATTCATCTAAGTTGAGTGCCATGAGGTTCACAGCTGAGGTGCTGAGGACCTTCTGGACAAAGTAATGTGGTGCGCACTGGCTGAAAGGGTACAGGAGCTCCCAAACCCCCGAAAATGGAATAAGTCTTTGGATGTGCAGCGGCAATCCAATGGCATGTGAGAAACCATGGTGATAGTGGTCACAAATGGGATAAGGTGACTTTGGAAGGTGGTGGAGAGGCTATTCCTGAAGGGGACGAGGGTCCCTCCTGTTTGACCCAGACGTCAGAGTGTCTCAGTCAGTGAATGAGCAGTGTTGCAGCATTAACCATTGCAGCAACCATCAGTGGTTTGGATGGTGGGGAGACAGAGTGGATGGGACTGTGGACCTCAAATACCTGCCCGCTGGACCCCAGCCTCGCCAACACCTGCCGCCCTGGCCGCTTGCCTCCTGCCCAGCTCCATGGCCTGCTCCTCGAATGGGGTGAGGTGCTGGAGGAGACCGCGCCCACCTCCAGTCCTCAGGTGCTCCCGGGCTTTGTGGTGACTTTTTGCCTGCAAAACACAAAAGAGGATTTACTGGGGCAGGTCGCTCATGTACTCTGCACGCACATGCTGCACCCCAACCACAGTGGGCCAACTGAGGCCTCCAGCGGCTCCTGTCCACACTACTGGTGATCAGCCCCCAGAAGATAGTACGGCTGGTCCCAAACCCCTCTCCCAACAGTCCCCTTGGACACATTCAGTGTCCATCACTTTGAATAGCACACGGGTCCTAGTGCCTATGGAAAGGAGGATCAAATAGGTGCGGCGCCGATGCCAGCAGATGGGACTTGCCCAAAAGACCTTGAGGCACCCCTTGGACCATGTCATTACCATCAATATGACATGTGTTGGAGTTCTGAGTATGTGTCTACTGGCCTCCCCTGCAGCTTGCCCCCAAACTACTCAAATGCCACAGAAACCAACATATGCTGCGCAGAAAGCCCTTCTTCTCCTCAACCGCTAAGGCTGATGTAAGTATTGTCAGTGCCCATTTGCCCACCCAGCGTGTGATAGATGCCCTATGCAGTAACAGCAGCCATACATGGGGTGGGGTGCAATGGCTAAGGCTGCCTTCTTCCTCAAATAGCCCAGACAGACATGGTACTCACCCGGCCGGAGCGCAGAAAATCATTGAAGCATTTTCGGCACTGTGTGCCAGTGCGTGTAACGTCATCATGGGCACTTACAGCCTCGCCCACCTCCTCCCACGCCTGCCTGGTAACATGGGGGGCCCTCCTCCTCCCATCCTCAGGATACAGAACATCACGTCACTGGCCCACCTCTTCCAGGAGGACATCAAGGCATGTGTCCGAGAATCTGGGTGCACGGTGGCCCTTCGCTGGCCTCCCCTGCTGCCTGCCCCCCTCCTCTTCCATCTCCTCCTCCTCCGGCCTCCTTGGAGGATTTCTACCTCTCTGAGTGGCCATGGTGCACTGCTTCAAGCAGGCTGCCTGGCTGCTCTTAAAACAGGCTGCTGGCTCCCCATTGGAACCAGCAGTCTGAGGCCTCCCACCCCCGCGACTATTTTCCCGTTCTCCACAGGAGTTGCAAATCCGCGGTGCGGGCATTAATTGGCCTGCCCGCCAAAAATGGCGGCGCGGCCCGTTTCGCCAGCGGCAATCGGCCACCCGCCCGCTGCCGAGTCATTCGGGCCCGCCCAACCAACGAACGTTAAATTCTGCCCATAATTTAAAGTACTGTGTTTGTATTACTGGCTTTCTAAGTATGATAGAAAGTTTATTCGAATTGATATTTGTAGATTGGTCTTGGCCATGCGGCTTTGGCTGAGTAACAGTGTCTGTGTGAGGTTAGTATATCTATCTGCCTTTGTGTGTCTGTGTCTCAGTGTGTGTGAGTGCGTGTGTATCTTGCCCGAACCAAGTCCCAGCTCTGGTGTTTTAATCCCCTAACCCAGCCCAAACCCCCAGGCCCAGGGTCTCTCTCATGGGAGAGGAGATGGAAGGAGTGAGAGTCCATCAAGGGAAGTCGGAACTGCGGATTGGTGAGTATGAAACACTTTAATTTATCTCCTTATCTTTCTCTGCCTCTCACTCTCCTTCTCTGTCTCTCTCTCTGCCAAACTCTCTCTGTCTTTCCCTGTCTCTATCTCTCTCTCTCTTTGTATCACTCCCTCTCCCTGCCTATTTCTCTGTCTTTCTCTGTGTCTCTCTCTCTCTCTTTCATGTCTCTCTGTCTCTCTCCCTCTCTATGCCTCTCTCTTTCTGTCCCTCTCTCTCTCTGCCTCGCGCTCTCTGCCTGTCTGATTCTCCACACCCCTCTCTGAGTCTATATCACCCCCGCTCTTTCTCATCTTTTCTGACTGTTTCTTTGAGCCTCGTTTTCTATCACTTTGTATCTCTATATGTTTCTCGCTCTCTCTTTTCCCTCTCTGTCTTTCCCCCCTCTCTTTCCCCACTCTCTTTCCCCCCTCTCTTTTGCCCCTGTCTTTTCCCTCGGTCCCTTTTCCCGCTGTCTCTCTATTCTGTCTCTCGCTCTCTCTTTTCTCTTGTCTCTTTTCCCTGTCTTGTTTTTCTCTCACGCTTGCTTGTCTCTTTCTCCACCCCTGCAAATATTTCCCCCGCACATTTTTACCGCCCGCAATTCCCCCGCAAATTCCTCCCTGCAATATTTCCCCCGCAAATATTTCCCCCCGCAAATTTTGTCGCCCCCACAAATTTTGCCCCCCACAAATTTTTACCCCATGCAAATTTTCCCCCTCCACAAAGTATCGTACCGCAATATTTCTGCCCCCCCTCAGTTTTACTCCCGCAATTTCCCCCCATGCAAATTATGCCCCTGCCAAATTTTTCCCCTGAAAATCTTTTCCCCAATCAAATTTCCCCCCCAGAGCAATTTTTTCTCCCTGGCAAATTCCCCCCCTCGCCACCCCCTGCAGATTATTTCCTCCTGCAAAATTTCTCTCCCCCCACCCCCAAACAAAAGTTCTTTACAGCAAACTACTCCGCCTGCCAATTAACCCCCACTCCACCCCCGGCAAATCACCCAACATTTCCTCTGCAATATCCCCAGCAAATTTCCCCCCAAAATTTCCCACCTGCAAATTTTGGACTCCCGCCGCAAAATATCCCCCCCAACAAATTTTCCTCTCTATCTGTCTCCGTCACACCTCCCACTGTCTGACCCTACCTCCCCTCTCTGCCTAACTCCCCTCCTTTCTCCCTGCCTAACAACCCAACTCTTTCCTTGTCTAATTGCCCCCTCTCTCTGTCTATCTCCCTCCTCAGTCTGTCTCTGCCCACTCTACCTCATCCCCCTCCACTCTCTGTCTTTTTGCCCCTTCTCTCTCCGTCTGACTCCGACCTCCTCTCGAAAATCCCACCTCTAATTCCTCCCCCACTGATTCCCCCTCTCTCTAATTACCGCCTCTATCTTACATCCCCCTCTCAGTCTAATTCCCCCTCTCTGTCTAACTCCCCCTCTCTCTGTCTAACTCCCCCTCTCTCTGTCTAACTCCCCCTCTCTCTTTCTAACTCCCCCCCTCTCTCCTCTTCCTCTTCCTCTGTCTCTCTCCCTGTCTATCTCCCCCCAAGTCCATTCCCATCCCTGTCTCTTCCCCCTCCTCTCTCTGTTGATTTGCCCCCCTCAGTCTATCTCCCCCCTCTCTATCTCTTCCCCTCCTCTCTCTGTCTAGTTGCCCCTCTGTCTCACGCCCATCCCTATCTCTCTAACCCCTCCCTACATTTCCCCCTCTAATTTCCCCCTCTCTGTCTAATGACCCCTCCCTCTCTAACTGCCTCCTTTCTGTCAATTCCCCTTTTCTCTGTAATTACCCTCTGTCTAATTCTCCCAGTCTACTCTGTCTAATTCCTCCCTCTCTGTCAAGTTTCCCACCTCTTTCTCTCTCTCTAATCACACCCTCTCTCCAATTATCCACTCTCTCACTCTCCCTCTAAGTCCCCCCTCTCCCTCTAAGTCCCCCCTCTCCCGCTAACACCCCCTCCTCTCTCTAAGTCCCCCCTCTGTCTCTCTACTTCCTCCCCTCTCTCTCTCAGTCCCCCTCTATCTAAGTCCCCTTCTGTCTCGAATTACACCTCTATCTAATTTCCCATGTCTAACTGCCCCTCTCTCTCTCATTTCCCCCCTCTCTCCAATTACCCCTCTCTGTCTAATCCTCCCGCTCTCTAATCTCCCCTCTCTGTCTAATCCTCCCGCTCTCTAATCTCCCCTCTCTGTCTAATCCTCCCGCTCTCTAATCTCCCCTCTCTGTCTAATCCTCCCGCTCTCTAATCTCCCCTCTCTGTCTAATCCCCCCGCTCTCTAATCTCCCCTCTCTGTCTAATCCTCCCGCTCTCTAATCTCCCCTCTCTGTCTAATCCTCCCGCTCTCTAATCTCCCCTCTCTGTCTAATCCTCCCGCTCTCTAATCTCCCCTCTCTGTCTAATCCTCCAGATCTCTAATCTCCCCTCTCTGTCTAATCCTCCCGCTCTCTAATCTCCCCTCTCTGTCTAATCCTCCCGCTCTCTAATCTCCCCTCTCTGTCTAATCCTCCCGCTCTCTAATCTCCCCTCTCTGTAATGCTCACTTTCTCTGTAATTTTTCCCTTTCTGTCTAATTCCCCTGTCTAATTCCTCCATCTCTCTTTAATTCCCCCTCTGTCTAATCCCCCCTCTCTCTAATTCCCCCCTCTCTCTATAATTTCCCCCCTCTAATTCCCTCGCTCTGTCTAATTTCCCCCCTCTCTCTCCAATTCCTCCTGCCATGCATCTAATTCCCCTCTCTAACTTCCTCCATCTCTCCAATTCATCCCTCCCCCCCCATGTATTGAATGCCCCCTCTCTCTGTCTAATTGCCCTTCTCCCGAGCAGTCCCCTGTATTTTAATGGCCTCTCTATCCCCTCCCCACCCCACCCCCAGTGAGGGAGCAGAGACGTCGAGAGGGAGAGATGGCGTAGGGCTGGAATTAGACTCGGTGTCATGGTGCAAACTGGGTCCTTGGCAATGGCTGCTCCCTTTACACATCCCTCCCCCTGTTTCCACAACTTAATGGGAATAACATTTGGGAGAGATGGAAAACAGGAGGATCTGAGAGAAATAGGGGAGCTGAGGTGGGGTGGGTTGGGGGGAGATTGGAAAGAACAGGAACATGGAGGGAGGAGCTGAGATAAGAGTCGCAGGAAGAGGTGGAGGGATTGAACTCGATGGGATTATATTGGGCTCTCTGCAGCACCGTGTCTCAGCCCGGATTTCCCTGAGTAACACTCCCATTCCACACCCTCTGGCCCCCACTGACCCCAATCGTCAGTGTGAAAATTCTACAAGTGCTCTCTCTGGGTATAAGAATGAGTGACAAAGACACAGATACATTTATTATTAGTTTTCTCTCCGGTTATAGCTCTTGTCCGAGGATTCCTCGCGGAGAATTGATTCTCTCTCTGCATCGTCAAAGCTGCAGCTTCCAAATTAATTCTCTTTGGGGGTAGAGAGAGAGAAATGGAAATTGATTAAAAATAAAGCAAAGAATTTTGAAACAAAAAAGACACAGCAAGATCCCAGGACTCTCACTCACTCACTCACAACCACAATCTCAATCAAAAGGGGGAGGTGTGGGGGGAGGGGGGATTTATTCCTAGAGGCTGGGATCTGACTAAACCCTGGAGACCACCCCACTGCCTCCCCTGTCCCCCAACTCCCAGAGCCTATGTCTCTCCCTCTGTGTTTAACCTGCCAGCTCCAGCTGTTTTACTGCCTCATTGTGAAAACCATACAAACACTGATCATTCCCCCTCTGTCCCTTTCCCATTCACTGCCCCCACACCCTCTACCTGCTCACTCCAGGGTTGCTGCTGATTGGACACAAAATATTCACATTGCACTTTCCACTTCCAACACTGTCACCTCTCTCCCTCCCTCTCTCTGTCTCTTTGCCCCTCTTCCTGTACCTATCTAAACCCCCCTCTATCTCTGCTCATCTTTCCCTCTCTCTACCGCTCGATAATCTGTTGCTATCTCTGTTCCTTCTCTCTACCTTAGGGTCAATCTGGCTTCAAATGCACTCTGAAAAGCTTC
Source organism: Cetorhinus maximus (assembly GCF_964194155.1). NCBI lineage: Eukaryota > Metazoa > Chordata > Chondrichthyes > Lamniformes > Cetorhinidae > Cetorhinus > Cetorhinus maximus. Next base: position 26,829,192 of record NC_135902.1, on the reverse strand, counting down.
TGTCTGACCATTTTAAATAATGGTGCACTGTGGCCATGTTTTATATTTATCGATGATTTACTGAGAGAAACGAGGTTTGGGGGGGGAAATGGGAGCAATCCTCAATCAGCCCATCAGTGAATTCGGGGAGGGCAGCCACGATGCAGTGCAGGGCAGGCTGAAGGTCAGATAGGCACAGCAAGATCCCACAAGCAAGGTGATGTTAGCCAGGTGTCCCTTGCCCCCCAACCCCCAGAAAAGGCGAATCTCCCTCTTTAAAACTGGGCAGGGGTATTGGTTGGGAACTGATTGTTTTGCAAAATAGTTCAAAATTTCAGAGAATTCAGTTAGCGGAATTCAACACCCCCTCCTCCCCCAGTCCAATTCATCATCTGGCCATCAACACAGGAAATATAACAATAAATAAACAATATAAAAATTACAGGCCTTTCCGCAGCGTCACATTTAGAAATTCAACTCGAGGACCACAGAAACATTGGAAAGTCAATAAGTCAATATTTACAATTGTAGCGCACAGCAGGATCCCACAAACAGCCCCACGAGGGACATGGACTGGAGAAACCCCAGATCCTGTCTCTCTCTCTCTGTCTCCCTCACAACCGGACCCTCCCACCATCTGTTACCTTGCCACCCAACAGTTCCCTCAATCTCTCCTCTTTCCCACCTTTCTCCCTCCCTCCATCTCTGTTTCTCACATGCCAGAATATGGAGAAGCAAAGAGAGAGAGAGAGAGAGGAAACCACAGTCAGGACCTCAATAAACTCAATTCAAAATGGTTCCCGCACATTTCATTAAAGCCTCAATTCATCGCAGTGTCTAAAACAGCAGCGTTATTCGGGGAAACAGCCTCACGTGAACAAGTTTCACTTCAGGCCCTCCCGCCTGCTTCATCAGTCGCTGAATTAATTTTCAAAGTGTGCTCACTGCTGGTCATTTAGGAAACCCTGTTTGGTATTTGCGCACAGAAAGATCCCACACACTGCAACGTGCTCACAGTCAGGTCAAAGTATTTTACGGTTGAGAATTGATGGAAAAGGCAAGACAGGGAAACAGCTTGAAACAAAATGGCACAGATTGGCCCTCAGTGACACAGTTTCTATTCACAAATCCAACCTTCTGGACGGCTGGGAGTGAGGGTCATTTCTCCAGAGGCTGGGAGCTCGGTAGTGGCTGCACGCCAGAGACCCCCAAATCCTCGTCTCTTCCCTCCCTGTTTCAGGAATTAGCTCAATCTTTTACACGCACTCACAGTTTGAACTTGGTGAAGGGCTCCTGAGGGACATGAAATTCATCCAATGAGCACAATTTAATAAAATAACTCATTGTGGCACAGTATGAAACACTGCAGGCATTTTGTGCAGAGCAAGATCCCACAGGGGGCAGTCAGCTTTGCTTCGCACTTTTAAAATTGGGGAAATATTTACAGAGAGAGGGGGAGGATGGTGGAGAGAGACTAAGACAGTGAAGACCCCTTTTTGGAACCTCAGAAAAACTGAGTGCTTTTCAGTGAATGAATTAATTTTTAAAATAACCTCATTGTTAGTCACTTGCTTCACTGTCCCTGGATTAATTTTTGCAATTCGGCCTTTCTAGAAGGATGTGACTGGGAGCTGGGCAGAGTCTACTCATCGGAGACCACCAGATCCTGAGTCTATTCACCCCCACCCCCTCCCCTGTTTTACTATCTCTACCCCTCTGTTTCCCCTCACTCACTCCCACCCCCCACCCCCCGCCAACCCCTCTCTCTCTCTCTCTTCACCCATCTCTCTTATTGAGGGAGAAAGATGGAGAGACCGAGGAAGAGAGAAGAGACTGAGAATTTTACAATCAGAGATCAGTGAAGTGAATTAAATTGGCTGCCTGGCCTTTACATTTAACCCTTACATCGCTTGCTCTCAGACACAGTCCCTGTGTTCTTGGTGAATTAGACCCGGGTCCAAGTTTCGGCCTTTTTAATTGCGGTCTGAAAAGTTCCTGCCTTCCCTTTTTAAATAATGATGCACTGTGGCCATGTTTTATATTTATCAATGATTTACTGAGAGAAATGGGGGCTGTGGTTGATGGGGTGGAAATGGGAGCAATCCTCACTTAGCCCATCAGTAAACTGAATTCAGGGAGTGTAGCCATGGCTGCAGTGCAGGACAGGCTGCAGGCCACATAGGCACAGCAAGATCCCATGTTCAAGGTGATGTGAGCCAGTTATATTTCCCCCAGACCCAGAAAAGGCTAATCTCCCTCTTCAAAACTTGGGAGGGGGTGGGGGTCTGATTGTTTTGCAAAACTTTGGAAGGCTTCAGAGAAGTGAGTGAGTGCAATTCAACGCCCCCCACCCCCTCCCCACCCCCAACTCTGCTCCCGTCCAATTAGTCATCTGACCATCAACACTGTAAACATAACAATAAATAAACAATATAAAAAAATACAAGCCTTTACACAGCATCACATTGAGAAAATCAATTCCAGGACCTCAGAAACATTGGAAAGTCAATACATCAATGTTGACAATAGCACTGCACAGCAGGATCCCACAAACATCCCCACCATGGCCACACTGGAGAAACCCCAAATCCTCTCTCTTCCCCTTTCAGAAACATCGAACTACACCCCCCACCACTATTTTCCTCAATATATCCTCTTTACCAGCTCTCTCTCTCTCTCCCTCTCTCTCTGTTTCTCACATGCCAGAATATGGAGAGGCAAAGAGAGAGAGAGAGAGAGAGAGAGAGAAAACTAAAGCCAGTACCTCAACTCAATTCAAAATGGTTCCTGCACATTTCATTAAAGCCTCAGTTCATCGCAGTGTCTAAAACAGCAGCGTTATTCGGGGAAACATCCTCACGTGAACAAGTTTCAATTCAGGCCCTCCCGCCTGCTTCACCAGTCGCTGAATTAATTTTCAAAGTGTGCTCACTGCTGGTCACTTAGGAAACCCTGTTTGGTATTTGCGCACAGAAAGATCCCACACACTGCAATGTGCTCACAGTCAGGTCAAAGTATTTTAGGGTTGAGAATTGATGAAAAAGGCAAGGCAGGGAAATATATTTAAACAAAATGGCACAGATTAGCCCTCAGTGACACAGTTTCTTTTCACAAATCCAAACTTCTGGATGGCTGGGAGTGAGGGTCTTTTCTCCAGAGGCTGGGAGCTGGGCAGCGACTGCACGCTGGAGACCCCCAGATCCTCATCTCTCTCTCCCTGTTTCCCTCCCTCTCCCCTTTCTCTCTCCCTCCCTCCCTGATAATTCACAATCGAAGTAGAAAGACGGGAGAGAGTGAGAGAGAGAGAGACAGCAAGAAAATGAATTCAAGTGGCTGCTGCACATTTTGTTTCACCGTCACATTCATGGCCTAAAACACAGGCATTATTGGAGAGTTCAGACAATGCACAGCTCCTCCTGAGGGGCTTGAAATTAGGCCTTGAATTGGGCCTAGTCATAGATGCTGCGTTAAAACTCAGGGACAGGAACAGGCCCCAGTCTAACAGAACATTCCTCTCCCTCCACAGCTCAGCTCAACCCTCACAGACAGGGCTGGAAGGAGTGAGAGGGAAATGGGACCCACTCCCACTCACCTGGATAGAGTGGACATGGGGAAGATGTTTCCATTAGTAGGAGAGACTAGGACCCGAGGGCACAGCCTCAGAGTAAAGGGAAGACCTTTTAGAACAGAGATGAGGAGAAACTTCTTTAGCCAGAGAGTGGTGTCTCTATGGAATTCATTGCCACAGAAGGCTGTGGAGGCCAGGTCATTGAGTGTATTTAAGACCAAGATAGATAGGTTCTTGATTGGTAAGGGGATCAAAGGTTACGGGAAGAAGGTGGGAGAATGGGGTTGAGAAACTTATCAGCCATGATTGAATGGCAGAGCAGACTCAATGGGCCAAAGGGCCTAATTTCTGCTCCTATGTCTAATGGTCTTATGGTCTTATAACTATTGACACAATAAACACAAGCTTGGAATGTCTGTGTACACATAGCTTATTGCCTTTGTACTTTATACTGGTTTTGAAATTCCACTTATCAGTGAAACTTGAAATTGCTTCAATAATTTTTCCTATAACAGCATTTCTCGTAATTAGACTGACAGGGCCACGAGGTGACATGGGTTCTCCAGCTAAAGGAGCTGAAAATCTAATGGTGCACATTGCCCTATTTATGAAATAAATGCAATATACGTAAAATTTCTCGATGAATTTCATTAAACTATTGCAGCTGTAAGCACATTTGCTTCAATGTTAGTTAGTTAAAAAATAAGTTAGTAAGTTAAATAAATAAGCTTTGAAACTGCCAATGTGAAATATATTTGCATTTCTTCCTGTAAGAGGGGAAATTGCACATTGCAAATCTTAAAGCTTATAGCTGGCTCTCAAATGACAGCCCCTGCCAAATCCCTCTGTCAGAGGATATAATTTACAGAATGAACCAACAAAGACTGTATTTTCTGATTCAGGAATTAAAATCGTTACTGAGCCTTCCCTCACTATTGAATTCCATATAACACATTAATCAGTACTGGCATTGAATTAACTTGGTTTTACCTGAGCAAGTCTACAAAAACAACAGCTACAACTTGCACTTATACCCTGCCTTCGATGCAGTAAAATATTCAAAAGCTTCACAGAAGTGTTATCAAACAAAACTTGATACCGAGCCACATAAGGAGATTTTAAGACAGGTTTTAAAGTGTGTCTTAAAGGAGGAGGGAGAGCTGGAGAGGGCTGGGAGGGAATTCCAGAGTTTAGGGTCTGGGCAGCTGAAGGCACGGTCACCAATGGTGGTGTGATTAAAATTGGCGGTACGCAGAAAGCAGAACTGGAGGAGCACAGAGATCTGGGAAGGTTATAGGCTGGAAGAGATTCCAGAGATAGGGAGGGGCAAGACCATGGAAGGATTTGAAAAGAAGAGTGAGAACTTAAGAAATCAAGGCATTGTGGGAGCCGGAGCCAATTTAGATCAGCCAGACCATAAAGCTCTGCAATATAGTGCAGAAACATTAACGTGTGGAAGAACACATAAGAAAATAAACATTGCAGTTTTATGAGAGGTTGCAACATTCTTGCATTTAATTATATCTCTCATTACGAAGGGATGGGTTTCTTATTAAAGAAAACAATTTTCAATGCTGACAATCTCTAAAAATACAAACATGAATAAAGTGATTTCTTTGTGTGATGCTTGCACTGTCTGATGCTCAAGTTTCAAGGTACTGGTGGATAAGGATAACAGGAGTCCTTAGGTTAAGGTGCTTAATTGGGGGAAGGCTAATTATAACAATATTAGGCAGGAACTGAGGAATCTAGACTGGAGGCGGAAGTTTGAGGGCAAATCAACAACTGACATGTGGGGGGCTTTCAAACGTCAGTTGATAAGAATTCAAGATCGGTATGTTCCTGCTAGGATGAAGGATAAGTATGGCAAGTTTCAGGAACCTTGGATAATGAAGGATATTGTGAGATTAGTCAAAAAGAAAAGGGAAGCATTCGTAAGGACTAGAAGGCTGGGAACAGATGCAGCCCGTGGAGAATATAAAGAAAGTAGGAAGAAACTCAAGCAAGGAGTCAGGAGGGCTAAAAGGGGTCATGAAAAGTCACTGGCAACCAGGATTAAGGAAAATCCCAAGGCCTTTTATACATATGTAAAAAGCAAGAGGGTAGCCAGGGAAAGGGTAGGCCCACTCAGGGACAGAGGTGGGAATCTGTGTGTTGAGCCAGAAGAAATGGGAGAGATACTAAATGAATACTTCTCATCAGTATTCACCAAAGAGAAGGACAGTCGATTTGTCTAGGGAAGAGTGTGTAGATAGCCTGGATCATGTTGAGATCAAAAAAGAGGAGGTGTTAGGCGTCTTGAAGAATATTAAGGTGGATAAGTCCCCAGGGCCAGATGGGATCTACCCCAGAGTACTGAGGCAGGCAAGGGAGGAGATTGCTGGGGCCTTGACAGAAATCTTTGTATCCTCACTGGCTACGGGTAAGGTCCCAGAGGACTGGAGAATGGCCAATGTTGTTCCATTGTTTAAGAAAGGTAGCAGGGATAATCCAGGAATTTACAGGCCAGTGAGCCTTATATCAGTGGTAGGGAAATTATTGGAGAAGATTCTTCATGACAGAATTTACTACCATTTGGAAGCAAATGGGCATATTAGTGAGAGGCAGCATGGTTTTGTGAAGGGGAGGTCGTGTCTCATTAACTTGATCAAGTTTTTCGAGGAAGTGACAAAGATGATCGATGATGGAAGGGCAGTGGATGTTATATACATGGATTTCAGTAAGGCCTTTGACAATGTCCCTCATGGCAGACTGGTACAGAAGGTAAAGTCGCATGGGATCAGAGGTGAGCTGGCAAGATGGATACAGAATTGGCTTGGTCATAGAAGACAGAGGGTAGCAGTGGAAGGGTGCTTTTCTGAATGGAGAGCTGTGACTAGTGGTGTTCTGCAGGGATCAGTGCTGGGACCTTTGCTGTTTGTATTATACATAAATGATTTGGAGGAAAATGTGACTGGGCTAATTAGTAAGTTTGCAGACGACACTAAGGTTAGAGGAGTTGCTGATAGTGAAGAGGATTGTCAAAGGATACAACGGGATATAGATTGGTTGGAGACTTGGGCGGAGAAATGGCAGATGGAGTTTAATCCGGACAAATGCGAGGTAATGCATTTTGGAAGGTCTAATACAGGCAGGAATTATACAGTAAATGGCAGAACCCTTAAGTTCATCAACGGACAGAGGGATCTGGGTGTACAGGTCTACAGGTCACTGAAAGTGGCAACGCAAGTGGATAAGGTAGCCAGGAAGGCATATGGCATGCTTGCCTTCATTGGCAGGGGTATTGAGTATAAAAGCTGGGAAGTCATGCTGCAGCTGTATAGAACCTTGGTTCGGCCACACTTGGAATATTGCGTGCAATTCTGGTCGCCACATTACGAGAAGGATATGGAGGCATTGGAGAGGATGCAGAGGAAGTTTAACAGGATGCTGCCTGGTCTGGAGATAATTAGCTATGAGGAGAGGTTGGAGAAACTTGGATTGTTCTCACTAGAGTGATGGAGATTGAGGGGTGACTTGATAGAAGTTTACAAAATAATGAGTGGCATGGACAGAGTAGATAGTCAGAAGCTTTTTCCCAGGGTGGAAGAGTCAATTACTAGAGGACATAGATTTAAGGTGAGAGGAGAAAACTATAGAGGAGATGTGCGGGGCAAGTTTTTTACACAGAGGGTAGTGAGTGTCTTGAATTTGCTGCCAGAGGAGGTGGTGGAAGCAGGTACGATAGTGGTGTTTAAGAGGCAGCTTGACAAATACATGAATAGGATGGGAATAGAGGGATATGGACCCCGGAAGTGCAAAATGTTTTAGTTGACGGGCAATATGATCGGCGCAGGCTTGGAGTGCCGAAGGGCCTATTCCTGTGCTGTACTTTTCTTTGTTCTTTGTTCTTTTGTTCAAGTTGTTGAGGCTTCAGATTTGGCAATTAACATGCCCTGTAGTTACACATTCCCTGTAATTACAACCTTTTCCTAATAATGGATGCATCTGGCTTTGAATGTCCTTGTAGAGGGATACAGACTGACATACCTTTCGATATTTGCCTATGTAAAACTTAATGTACAATGCATACTTCCCCATGGCCAGTGCCTACATTGACATTTTTAGTAAGAATATTGCGAGAGTTTGAAGAAAGGCAGGCTGTACCAATTAGGGTTAGGGTTAGTTCAGTTAGAGGAAATGTGGTAGCTTTTCTAGAGTTATTCCCCTTATTTATGCTGCTTAATCATAGACTTAAGTTTACTAAATAAAACTGCTTATGTCAGGCTTTTCTGGATAAACACCATGGTTATGACATTCTAAAGTCTATGATAGAAAATTAGGGTTGTATATAAGACACGAGGAAACTTTTTATAATAATATTGATCTGAATTTACTACATGAGGCATGAACTTCTGGGCCTGAATTTTACCCTCGGCGGGCACGCGCAATCGGCAGCCCCGGGACAGACGGGGAACAGGCCACCCCCTGCAATCGGCCCTCAACTGCAACTTCATGCTGGCTGGCCAATTAAGGCCCGCCCAGTGTGAAACGCATCTTCCCAATGATCGGGAAGGGCTGGGAGGGGGCAGGGGCCTGTTGGGCACCAGGTCCAATGGCACAGGCAGCTCCTTGAAGGCTGCCAGGGAAGAATATATCTTCTGCGTGCTGAAGACCGAAGCCATGGCCTCAACTGTGGCTGGAGATGCCAGGCGGCAGGGCTGGTCGGGAGGGCGATCGGCCCCCCCAGTTTTCGGACGAGTGCCTCGCTGTCCTGCTGGAGGCGGTGGCTGCCAGGGGGGTCACTCTTGTACCCAGAGATGGAAAGAGGAGGCCACTGCATGAGATAAAGAAACCTTGGGAGGAGGTGGTGGCCCAGGTCAGCAGCTGTGATGTTGTGCGGCGCACATGGGTGTGGTACAGTGCCACAAAAGGTTCAATGACCTGCTGTGCTCAGGAAGAGTGAGTACCGTGTTGGCATGGATCAGTGTGGTGAAGTGTTAAGGTCTGGCCATCCCGCCATGGATGGTGCTAGAGTCTGAGTGCCAACTGTCAATCACACCGGAGTTGGCCAAGTGGGTGAGCCCTGGCTGCTTGGACTGAGTGCCTTGCGGCTCGAGGGCCACGACTCGGATGTGCCCCGCAAGGTGCTCCTCAGCTGCGGTTGGCCAGGCTGCAATGGCGCTGCAGGTAGCGAGTGGACTAATCAATGCTCCTCTGTCCTTTCAGGAGAAGATGGGCCATAACAACATTGAGAGGCCAAGGACCAGCGGAGGCCCCTAAACCTCCTAATCCTAACCAGATTTGAGCAGGACGCCTTGGAGCTGGAGAGGCACCTTGTTCAGCTTGTCATGGAGAGGCTGGGGTGTCAGACGAAGGCAAGAGTGCAGTGCACAGAGGTGAGAGTTTCGGATGATGCAAACATTCTTGTGCAGTCTCTTCATTGATGGGACTCTCAAAACTGGATTCCCCATTGATCATTGAAAGACGATGACACCGTGATGTAGATCTTCATTGTCTCACCAGGATGCCTGGCTTGCACAGTGATACTGTAATTAAACGAATGACATGTCATTGTTCTCCCTTGGATTTGCCAGCAGGCATTCATTCGTAGGACCCCGAAGAGCCAGCCCTGACACCAGAGGACCGCTGAGCTTCAGCTGCACCTGCGTCTCACCCGAACCAGGCACCAGTGCAGATACCAGCACCTCGATGGGCGTTAGATGTTTGGCTAGAATGTCGGAGTACAGTGGTGAGGGCACTTCACACTCGCTTGAGGGGCAGGCGGAGGCAGAAAGTGCCCATGCACTGGCAGGGCAGTTGGAGGACTGCTGGAGACAAGGACAATGCTGAGTCAAAGGCAAATATTGAGCCTCTGGAGTTGTCCATTAGGCAGCAGATGCTGGATGTCCAGCTGAATGTGTGGGAAGATCTGACGGAGATCCAAGAGGGTATGTGTGCCATGGTCTCTGTTGTGGAGGAGTCCAAGCGAAGTCAACTGTGTTGACCCTCATGGCCGAGAACACTGCCTCCTCCATTGATGACTCTCATGGAGAGGCAGCTCCAGGGACAGACTTAGGGGGTTCCTGGGTTGTGCTTGGACCTGAAAGCCCTTACACAAGCAATGACCTTAGATGTTCAGTACCAGTGTTGGAGATGGACGAGGCACCCAGTATTCCAGCTAGGTGCCCATCCATCAATGGCGAGCAGGGAGGTCCAGAGTGACCTCAAGTTGGTGCACAAACTTCTTGTCATCTCTGTGGGCTCCTCTCAGGGTGCTCTGGATGATGGCAGCATCTCCCCTGCACATCTGCCAGTGACCGTGGCATCTGATAAGGCTGCGGTGATTGGGGAGATGCCAGCGTGGCACTAGCCACTCCCTCCCAGGCGGTGCCAGCACAGGCTTCACTAGCCAGAGGACGACTGCCAAGGTCACCAAGACTGCCTCCAATGCCGCTACCAGCGAGGGCGGGGGCAGGGTGGGGTGGGGTGGCACCAAGATGTTGCACTCGTAAACATAACTTTAAGGCACCATAAGCACAAGAGGGATTGGTTACGAGTGATCTTCTGTTCTGTAATGATTTGTGTAAGTTTACTGGTGTGGAAATGAACACCAGAAGGTTATGTTAATTTGTTTTGATTGTGAAAATGACATAAATTTTGTTTTTGTCGTAATGGCCTGAGTATGCTTCACTTTTTGATTTTTTTGGTGCAGGGTATGCCAGTATGTAATGCTGGACATGAGTGGCTCTAAACTTTATTGCACAGGCACTGAGTGGGTTCAAATGAAAGGGTCATTTCAGACATTGTGGATGGAGGCGGCAGCCCTGGCATGAGGTGGAAGCAGATCTTCGGCAGCCTAGCTGAAGAAGAATTGGACCAAGGTGTCCCCGGTGTCCCTGCCTCCCTGAAGGATACAGAGGTCTGCCTCCACATCCTCACCATGCTCCTCACCGTGCTCCTCTTCTGACTCACCACTGGATTCATCCTCTGTGGCCTGTGGAGCTGCCTCAAGATCCTCTTCCCCCAGTGAGTCCCCCCCTTGCCAGTGCCAGATTGTGGAGAGTGCAGCATGCAACAACTATCAGTGACACCCGCTCTGAAGGTATTGTAGTGCACCCCCTGAACAGTCCAGGCATCGGAAGCGCATCTTCAGAAGACTTCTGGTCCTCTCTATCACCGCCCTTGTGGAGGCATGACTCCTATTATAACTCTGCTCTGCCTCTGTTCTTGGGTGGTGGAGAGGCGTCATGATCCACCTCTTCAACAGATAGCCCTTGTCACCCAGCAGCCATCCATCCAGTCGGGCTGGAACACTGAAGAGCCTCGGCACCTGGGAGTGTCTCAGGATGTATGCGTCATGGGAGCTGCCTGGGTACCTTGCACAGACTTGCAGAATCTGCATCCTGTGGTCACACACTATCTGCACGTTCATCGAGTGGAATCCCTTCCTGTTGACGAAGGCATCCGGCTGACCCACTGGCTCCTTGATGGCCACATGTGTGCAGTCGATGGCACCCTGGATGCGGGGGAACCCAGCAATTGCTGCAAAGCCTCTGGCTCGCTCAGCTTGGCTGGCCTCGCCTGTATGGAAATGAATAAAGGTTAGTACCCGCCTGAACACAGCTTCTGTCACCAGCTTGACATGACTGTGTGCAGCTGATTGGGACAATTCACAAAGATCCCTCAATGGCCCCTAGAGGCATAGAAGTTGAGGGCCACTGTGACCTTCAGAGCCACTGACATGGGGTGTCCACCCACACATCTGGAGGTAATCTCAGGCCCAATCATCTGACAAATGGAGGTCACAGTCTCCCTGGAGAGGCGGAGCCTCCTTTGGCATTGCACCTCAGACATATTGAGGTAGTTGCATCGCCGCCTGTAAACCCTGGCAGCAGGATAGTGGCATCTTCTGCAGTCCTTCCCCCTTGGACTACCTGCTGGCTCAGCGCCCCTTGTGCCTGCACCTCTCCTCCCAGAGGTCTCTCCCCTGGAAGCTGCAAAGAGACACCTGGCCTCCTCTCCCTTCTGCCCCTCTCTTCCTCCTCAGAGGAGGTGCCTCCAGCAGAGACCACAATCCCCGTTATTAGGGTAACAGATACCTGGAAGGGCCCACATGGTCAAAATCCTCCGGGGGCCTTGGAGACACCAATGAGTCCTGAAATGAAGCCTAGAAATGAAGAATGAAGTTCAGAACAGAGATGAAGCTGTCAAGTTCAAATAAGCAACCAACAGCAAACTATCTCCTAAACTCCTCAAATCTCACTGTGGCAATGTTGCTGAACCCTTTTATCCCACCTTTGGATGAGGTTTTGCAAACCCCGCCCGCCTGCCCATTATGCCTGTGTGACGAGCGCAAAATCGCATGGGCAATGGAAAATTGGGATCAATTGGGTTTTTAGTGGCCTTAAGAGCCTTTTAATTGATGGCGGGTGCAGCTTTGACACCCGTGTGCGCCCACCGACCTGAAGATTGCTCACGTATGGGAGGACGTTGGGACACTCGCCTGACGCCTTCTCGCTCTATTTTATGCCCGATCGGGCCGGACGCGTGCCCGCCCATGAGGCATAAAATTCTGCCCCTGGTTATACTAAAACCACCCTAGATTTTTAAGCCACTCAGTTCATCTGTTAAATAGAGTATATAATGTCACAGTAGTCTGTGTGAGGACAGTTCCCCTAATGCTGTCCGTATTTCATATAAGTCACAGAATTTATAGTGTTCCCCATTTCAAAGAGCATATTTGGTGGCTTCTACAGGAAGGCAGATACCGATAGTGCGCCTTTCATAGTTTATCCTTTCCCACAGCATTTTTATGTAACTCTCAGAATTTTATTGCTTTTATGAAGTGTTCTTTCGTTACTTTTCATATTATTCTAGGGCCAATAAATGGAGCTGCCATTAGTCATGTTTCTATTACCATTAGTCTCTGTTGGACTACAGATAAATGTTCTGAATTATACCAAAATGTAGCAGCCCATGAGGCACAGTTATGGGTTTCTTCCTTGGTACTGGTTTTGAGAAATGGATCTATACGGAACCTTGGCCTCTCCTGACATTTCCCAAAGCCTGCAGTCCTTTATTCACTTGCCTGTGCCATGAATTCATTGACATGGTTGAATCTCTCATAAAGTGAGGGAAGGTCTGAAAATTTTGTTTAGTTAAGGGTATTAATGGATATGGAGCCAAGGGGAGTAGGTGGAGTTAGGATACAGATTTGCCTCAATTTCATTGAATAGAAGCACAGGGTAAAGGGACTGAATGGCCTCCATCTGTTCCCTTTTTTGTGGAGGTTCCAGCAGCTTCTTTTGCCAACTCCCTTGCACAGGCCTCAGCCCTTCTTGACTGTTGCTGCTCAGCAGGTTTGTGGACTCCACTATTAATGCAGACATTTAACACATACTTTGGAAGAAGAACCTCGAGCTGTGTGCCTGCTGCTGTACCACCATCCTTCTCTCTCATTTGCTCTGCAGCCAAGTGTTGACATGTCTTAGGCCTCTGCTGTCCTACATCAGGCTCCACTTCCACACCTGCACCCCAAGCGTCCTTGTGCTCTGCCCCTCATCAATTCCTGACCTAAACTCTCCACATTTGGCCAATGTTGAGTCCAAGCGAAAAGGTGAATGGCAAGAAGAAAAGTTGTCCATGTTGCCAGAGGTGAAAGGGACTGCATGTTCTTACTCTTTATTAATCTTGTCTGCTGGCTCCTGTCTTGTAGTCTCTGGAGATAGTGCAACGATGCATCCTCAGAGTGAATGACTTTTGTTATGGCACAGCCATTGGTAAATGCTGAGTTTTTCAAACCCCAAAGGGAAACTTGAAACAACCGCAACAACTTGTTTTACAATTTGTATAAATTTTGAGATGCGTGCCTTGAATTCAGTAGTAATAAAACCACCAAGTCTTATAAGTTTTTACAAAACTAGATTAAACATTTATTAACAAAAAATGATTTTTAATCACATACATATGTCTACAAATTACTACTATAATAACTTTTAAATCCCCTAATTAATCTGACTCCCAGTTACACTTTCATAAGGCAACAGTAATTCACATAGGGCAGAATTTTCTGGCTGACGTGCGGGTGGTTGCCCACATGTCAGCGCTTAAAATGTCGCACGAGCATGCTGTTAGGGGGGAATAAAGGGGTTTTATTGTAAGGGAATGATACTGTTGGAATCTCCAAGTAGCCAGTGCCTGCAAGTACATAAACAGTGAAAAAGCACCAGATGAACCTTATACACTCTCAAACTTTGTACACCCTCAGGGTTTGCAATCACCAGCAAGGCCCTGGGAGTCAGATTGGAGACTTAGATTGTAAAAAAAGCAACTAAGATTGAGCCCGTTACAGCAGATAGGGAAAGAACAGATAGTCCCAGCTTAGATAGGAGGGAAGGTCTCTGCCAGGGTGAAAAATAGGGACATACGATGCATGTACCTGTTACCAGAGATGTCTGTTTAATGTCAACCTATATGTTGACAAGATCAGAATCTGGAAACTGTTCTTGTATGTGACCAATAATGTATAAATATGTTGAACACTGGTAATTTGGTAGAGTGCTATCTCAAGCTGCATTGAGATGGTTCTCCCCTTGCAATTGCTCGAATAAATGACCGTGACCTGTACCTGAGACTCCTGTGGTCTGTTTGTCAAAGTGACCACAACAGTTTGACGTAGTCGGCAGGATACTTGGCTTGGACCCTTGGGGCGGCTCTGCAAAGTGGGTGAGTATATTTCATTTACCACCCGTAGTTAGTGCAGTAAGTCTACCCGAGAACGGTCCGGTCGAGTATCAAAGAATCAGGAGGAGGATTCAGGACAGGACAGAGACAGGAGGTGCCGGGGTAGGAGGGAGAGCCGTGCAGACGGGCTAGCGGTGCCGAAGCCGCGCAGGGAGGCCAGACCCCAGTGAAATAAGTGAAACCGCACATACCGCAAGAAACTAAGTTGTTAGGGCCGCGCAAACGTACTGCGCAGAGATAGATGGGAATAAGAAGAGACTGCCGTCAGGGAAACAGAATAGTGCTATGGAACGCGACTGGGGAACCGTGGACTCCATTACGAGGTTCATAGCGGAACAACAGTCAAGACTAATCAGAAAAATGCAGAAGGAGGGGTGGAATCCACAGGGAACCCTCAGAGAACAAAAACAGTGGTGGATAGAGCAGAAAAAGGATAAGGAAAAGAAAGGGGTGATGGTTATTATTATCTTATACCTGCAGTTGTGTAGACAGATTAATACTAAGTTCCAGTCGATTAGAGAGAGAGAGACAAAGTCAGATCCAGGACAGGTCAGAACAGTGGCGGCAACTTGTAGTGATACTGATCAAGAGGAGAAGAACTCTGAAGGAGAAACCTATGATGGAGTTGGGACAAAACCGCCCTCATACCAACCAACCGCCCACTGTGCCCATTGAATCCCATGGCCTCAATGGCAGTAACTGTTAGGAAAAGTAAAGTCAGGAAAGGCAAATTAAAAACTGAAGGGAGAAAGGAGGCTGAGGAATGGGGAGAGGATGAGGAGATTGAGAGGGTTATGGAGAAGGTTAAGCACGTACCATTCAACCTGGGGGAGAAGCAGGTTTTGCTTAAAGAACTGCTGAGACTGAAAACTCGGCATAGCAACCCAGATTTTTGGACCAAACTGCGGGAAATGCAAGATTTCCATGCAATGCACCCGCTTGATACCCACACACTGGTGAAGGCGAAGTGGCCAGAGGATATTTAAGGAAGATTGCCCCTACAGTTTAGGAGTGATGACTGGGCGAAACCTGGGGACGTCCCAGATCGGGAGAAGGCGACGGCCCTGCACAGGGACTATGAGGAGGCAGTTAAGAAAGCCTTGGGGGAGGGAAAGACGAATTGGGGGGGTATAATGTCCGTCGTACAGAAGAAGGGTAAATCCATAATGGACTATGCAGAGCGGAAGTGGGAGACGTATGTACAGTTTTCAGGACAACCGCATCCCGTGCGGGATGACGAGATTTTCCTGAAATGTGGAAGGATAATTGGGACCCAAAAGGTCGGCTACTGAATTTTCTGTAACTTAAAAAAATGAATTAATCTAAGTTACAAGAGCTGCTTGTGCTGAAGAGAGAGAAAGAGAAAAGTGGGGTACCCCTAGGGGGTTAATAAGCACTGACAGGCAGTAGCAGGGGAAATGTGAGCTTTCCTCAGTTTGATGGTCGCTATAGGTGGAGCCTTCAAGATCCCTTTATTTCCCCCACTGCTATTTGAAGTTTTGTTTAGAATATGAGACTTTTATGTCATTAAGTTAAGGATACAGGAATATAAATACATACCTCTAAATATATGTATGTTTGTGTGCAAGGAAGCATTTGTAGGTGAGCTTTAATGTGTTTTCTTCTGTAAATTGTCATTTGTGTGTGTAGTTCAGCACTTTCGGGTTGAAAGTCCCATGTTAGATTAAAGGAAAAGTATACTAAAACATTCCAAAGTTTTGAGTATAAGGTTTGAGTTGAGATTTCTGGCAAAAAAAAATTTCGCAATTTGAAGGTATCATAAAGCTAAACAGGGTTAGATGAACCAACCTTTGTACCACCCCCTTGCTGACTAGTATCACCAGCCTCCAAGCTGATTGGGATTGATATATACGAGTTGCATTAACTCATACAAGTTAGTATTCCAAAATTCTGAGGAGAAAAAGAGATTACCTGAAATTCAAAAAGATTCTGGGAAAACCAAAAGATAAAAGCACACGGTCTAGGTGGTTCCAATGGATAAAAAGGGGTTTATTTTGAAGAGATGAATTAAATATGAAAGGAAATCTGCATCCCAACAGCACTGTTATTTGGTAAAAGCTGCGGATGCTGGAAATCTAGAACAAAAACAAAAATACCTGGAAAAACTCAGCAGGTCTGACAGCATCTACAGAGAGGGATACAGTTGACGTTTCGAGTCCGTATGACCCTTCATCAGAACTAAGACATATAGAAATGAGATGAAATATAAGCTGGTGGAAGGGAGTGGTACAGGAGAGCTCTATAGAGGGGCCAGTGATAGGTGGAGGCCAAGAAGAGACTGCCAAAGATGTCATAGACAAAAGGACAAAAGGGTGTTGATGGTGATGATATTATCTAAAAGATGTGTTAATGGGGACATTAAGGGAAGCAAGCTAATGGCAGATGGCCCTAGTGCGGGTGGGGTGGGGGAAAGGGATCGAAATGGGCTAAAAGGTGGAGATAAAACAATAGATCGAAATAAATTTAAAAATAGGAGGGAAGAGAAAAATATAGCTGTTAAAAAAAAAAATATAAATTATTGGAAAAAGGGGGATCGGAAAGGGGGTGGGGATGGAGGAGAGAGCTCATGATCTGAAATTGCTGAACTCAATATTCAGTCCGGAAGACTGTAAAGTGCCTAGTCGGAAGATGAGGTGCTGTTCCTCCAGTTTGTGTTGAGCTTCACTGGAACATTGTAGCAGGCCAAGGACGGACATGTGGGCATGAGAGCAGGGTGGAGTGTTGAAATGGCAAGCGACAGGGAGCAGCACTTCACTTGCACTTCCCTCAATTTAGTCTACTGCATTCGCTGCTCCCAATGCAGTTTCCTCTACATTGGAGAGACCAAACGCAGACTGAGTGACCGCTTTGCGGAACACCTTCGGTCTGTCTGCAAGCATGACCCAGACCTCCCTGTGACCCGGGACACTAGCCGACGGTAAATTCCCCACCGAGGTATTTGTGTCTGCGCTGGTGCCTGGCTGGCTGAAATGATATGCCACAAGTTGCACATGTGTGGACTCAGGTGTGGAGGGGGACTGCGATGTCTATGGGTGCGGCCATCTGGTGGTGATGCTGAAATTAACAACAGGAACAGTGCATCAGTTAGCGTACAGTCAGCTAAACCTTTCATCCCTTTTCCCCCCAGCCTCATAAGTCGCTCACCCTTCAAGACCCTAAGGAGACGAACATTGAAAAGAGTCAAGAGGAGCCCCAACCATTAAACGCACATGCAGACTGGCTGGTCCACATGGAATGTTATGTACCATTGGAGTGGGGAGAGTGCAGAGGTACCTGACCTGATTCTGGCCTGGATAGTTGCGGTGCTGAGGAAACATCGCAAACACTTGTGACATTTGCCATGGAGCACAGGAGATTGAGAGGTCACATTATTGACCTTCATACCGTTAGGAGGGGCATAGACCAGGTGGACAGAGGCAACATTTCCCCTTGGCGCAGGGATGAGTTATGTGGTGGCATTTATCTAAGTTGAGTGCCATGAGGTTCACGGATAACCACACTGTTTCTGACACCTGGCTGGGTGACACATTTCACCCCTCCTTTGAAATCAATCTAATCTGGTTTATTTAGAAATGCAAATTTTCTATTACGCCTATGTTTACCTACTTAACATTTAAAACCTAGCTTATCTGGTAAAACATCAAAGCCTTCAGACCAGCTGCCTTTAATCCAATTAAGTCTCTCTCTCTCTCTCTCTCTCTCTCTCTCTCTCTCTCACACACAGACACACAGATACCACTATTTTACAATAAATTTCAATAACAATATTATATCTTCCTGACACTTTCTCTGAGGAGTCTTTAGCCACCTTCCTGCAGAACCTCCTGTAGAATACCTGATGGATCTGTGAGAGATTAAAAGCATGAATTAGAACCATTAAAATAAGGTTGAGAATTGAAAATCATTTTTCACCTGCCGACATCAAGTCAATGTGAGTGAATGTTGTATGATATGTGGTTTAGTGACATTGAATTCTGTCACCAGGTAGTTGGGAGACCCCCAGTTTCTATCTCCAGTAGCGGGGCTTGCCGAGAGACAGCTTATCTCCAGTGCCTCCTCTTCTCCAGCTGTCAGTATTGAGATTGTTGCAGGACCACCTCAATTTTATGTCTCTCCCTGGTCTTCTCTGCTCTCTTCTCTTGCAAGGAGGGAACCTATGATGGAGATTAATGGACTGTGCCAAGTGGATGGATGGACAACATTTGTTCAGGGTGACTTGTTTTTTTATTCTTTCACAGGATGTGGGCATTGCTGGCAAGGCCCAGGGCCAGGGTTTGGGACATCTGCTCTGGGTTGGAGAGGAACTTGTGGGGTGTGGGGAAGGGGTGGGCGGGTGGTGGGGAGGATGCAATGGTCATGATCCATGTAGGTACCAATGACCTAGGTAGAATGAGGAAATAAGTTCTGCTTGGGGAATATGAGCCGTTAGGGGCTAAATTAAAAAGCAGAACCTCAAAGGTTCTGAATTACTACCTGAGCCACAAGCAAATTGGCGTAGGGTAAATCAGATTATAGAGTTAAATGTGTGGCTCAAAGTTTAGTGTAGGAGAAATGGGTTTCAATTCATGAGGCAATGGTACCAGTAATGGGGATGGTGGGGGCTGTAACTTTGGGACTGTGTTCATTTGAACTGTGCTAGGACCAGTGTTCTGGTGAATCATATAACTAGGGTGGTAGAGAGGGTTTTAAATTAAATAGTGGGGGTGAAGGATCCAGTTTGGGAAGATGTGATAAATTAAGTAGAGAAGACAAAGCAAGAGAGCAAGGTAGCAATAAAAGAAATGATGATCAGAGTGTGGCAGGAAGGGACAGAGTGTACAAACCTAAGAGTGCCCCAGCAGATAAGGCTAGAGGTTACAAAAGTAGTAAAAAGACAGAACTAAAGGCTCTGTATCTGAATGCACATTGCATTCATAACAGAGCAGATGAATTTACAGCGCAAATAGAAATAAATATGTATGATCTGATAGCCATTGCAGAGACATGGCTATAAGACGACAAAGACTGGGACCTGAATATTCAAGGGTACATGACATTTAGGAAGAGCAGGAAGCTAGGAAAAGGTGGATGGGTAGCTCTGTTAATTAAGAGTGACATTGGTACAATACAGAGAGATGACCTTAGTTCTGGCATTCAAGATGTAGAATCAGTTTGGGTAGTGGGGAAGGTGACACCCATAGAAGTTGATGGTGGTGTCTGGGACATTGCAAAGTATGTTAAGGTGATTATGACTATGTCAGGCTGTTGCTTGACAAGCCTGTGAGACAGCTCTCCCACTTTTGGCAAAAGCCCCCTGATGTTAGTAAGGAGGACTTTTCAGGGTTGACAGGGCTGGGAGTGCTGCCTAGGTTGATGCCAGGTGGTCCGTCTGGTTTTTATAGACTATGAGGGATAGGTGTGACATTGCATCAAGATAAGGGTGAGTGACAGTGGTTGGATGGACAGGTGGGGATGTGAGGAAATGTAGCAGAATGGCTGCACTTGCAAGGTAATTTGGTGTGAGGTTTGATGGCAGGAGTAGGCTTGGGAAGACAGCGTAAGGGGGCTGGAGTAAAAAACACATCTAACACATCTGCTACTAATCTCCTCAGTAATCTCCAGCCATATATTCTTGCTCTCTGAGGCATGTTTCTTCCTCCCATCAGTATGGAAGTGTATCTCCCTGTGGGCCTTACAGACAATAGCACCAGGCTTAGGGAGCAATCTGCAAACTGAGGTGCACGTTCCAAATTCATTACTACAGCTGCTTCCTCTGTTCCCACAGCTGCACAATCCTTCAACTGTTAGTTTGGCAGTGTTCCTTTAAATAAGGAACCTTTTAATGCCCACATGTCTGTCCTTGGCTTGCTGCATTGTTCCAGTGAAGCCCAACGCAAACTGGAGGAACAGCACCTCATCTTCCGACTAGGCACTTTACAGCCTTCCGGGCTGAATATTGAATTCAACAACTTTAGATCTTAAACTCCCCCTCCCCCCATCCCCACCCCGTTTCTTCCCCCTCCTTTTTTTCAATAATTTATATAGATTCTTCTTTTCCCACCTATTTCCATTATTTTTAAATCTAAAACTAAAACTTTGTTAGTCTTTCCACCCCACCCCCACTAGAGCTGTACCTTGAGTATCCTGCCTTCCATTCTTAATTAGCACTTTTCTTAGATAATATCACCACCTTCAACACCTCTTTGATCCTTTTGTCTGTGACATCTTTTAATTATCTGCTCCTATCACTGCTTGCTTATCCCTACAACCACCCCACCCTCAACATCTCTCTCCCCCCGCCCCCCACCTTAGACCAGCTTATATTTCACCTCTCTCCTAACTATACTTCAGTTCTGCCGAAGGGTCATGAGGACTCAAAACGTCAACTGTTTTCTTCTCCACCGATGCTGCCAGACCTGCTGAGTTTTTCCAGGTAATTCGGTTTTTGTTCCTTTAAATAACCTCACGCAAATGCAACAGCTGGGTTAACAATCCACTGGCAAACATGCTGCTATTACTTCTGGGTTTCCTTTGGACACCCCTCTGCCTCCCCCCACCCCCACAGCCCCCACTCCTAGTGGATCACCACTTTAAAATATTCCCAGTGAGCCACTTGAACTATTAAGGCTGAATTCACCAGAGCCCAGAAGGTTCATCAGATACCCAATGGACATTTTCACAATTGCAAAAGTATTTGAGAAGGTAAATAGTACAATATTATTTCAATTGGTTGGTGAATTGCTTAGGGCATAAAAATAGAAGCTAATTTTTTTTTAAAAATCATGAAAACAGTAATTAGAAAGTAATTAGAAAGTGGAATACGTTATCATATGTGGTTATTGAAGGCAAGTCAGTAATAGTGTTTAAAGAGGGAGTTAGATTAACACTTGAAGGAAACTATCAGAGGGTCCAGGAAAAGACAAAGAAAATGGGACAAGTGTAGATATGGCAGATTGCCCTCTTAATTACTCCCAAATGTCACTGAACAGGGGTGCTAAGCAGAAGAAGCTTGGACATTAATCCTTTTTCTTTCTTCTGTACCTGACCTGCAGTGCCCCTCAACTTCTTCTATATTCAGTGCACTTGCAAAGTAGAGAAATGGGGGCGGGGGGAGTGGTGCGGGGTGGGGGGGGGGAAGGGGCAGGGGAGTGTCCAAAGGAAACCCAGAAGTAATGGCAGCACGTTTGCCAGTGGATTTTTAACCCAGCTGTTGCATTTGCATCCAACATCCAGATGTCCCAACTGATTAGTGCTTGCGGACGTGATGATGACTTGTATGTATACATGAAGAATGTGAAGGTGGCAACTGAGAGGTTCTGGTTTGACTGTGAGGTTTGTTATGAGGCTATGCCTTTTCATTTTTGAAGATATGAGTTTTCAACTTTCAACCGAGCGGAAATTTTATCATTTGAAATGAGACACCACAAACTACTTAAAAATGCAAGGTCACCTTCCTCTTGAAAAACAAACAAATCATCCTCAGGAGAGTGCAAAGAGAGAGACATTTCCTATCATTCAGAGACCCATTGAAACTCATCACTGTTTAAGGACAGTGCAAAGTGCACTTTGTGCAAAATGCAAAGTGCTGGATATTGAAACAATGGCTACCACAGACAGACCCACCCAAAACTCCTTGGAAATATACAATGGGCAGAATATTAAGCCCGGCAGGTGGGCACACGCCCAACCTGGCCAAGCGTAAAATGATGCGTGATGACATTGGACAAGTGTCCCGACATCATCGCGCAGTCCCGTGACATTTCATTTGGCGGGCACATGCCAACAATGAAAAGGCCTGTTAAGGCCATTAAAAAGGTAATTAAATTCAAATTTACGCTACCCGCCCAACCTTGTGGTTGGCGGGCAGGCGAAAACGCCAAGAAGCCTTTGCACTTTTTCGGAAACCTCATCCACAGGCGGGATGAGGTTTCTCAAAGCAAATAAAAATCAAATAAAAATTTTACACTTGAATTAAAAACACGTCCCTGCTCATGTGACTCTGTCACATGAGGGGACATGTTTTATGACATTTTTATTTTCTTTTTTTTTAAACAGCGTTTCATCTCCCTGGGGCAGCTCCTTGCCTCAGGGAGATTATGTAGCGCGCTCTCGCGCGCCTGTGTGAATTTCCTGCTTGGCCTACTGACCCTCCTCCCCCCGCCCATGCAGGCAGCACTGAGCGCTAAGTGGGCTTTAATTGGCCTGCCAGTGTGAAATTGCGGTGTGGTGCCGATCGCAGGTGGCAGTCAGCTGACCGACCGCTCCAGCTCGTTCCTGCCGAGCCCACACGCCAAGGGCAAAATTCTGCCCAATAGGTGAAGTATTTCAAGCCACTACAGAGGGAGATTGAAGGAGAATTTTCAGCAGAGGAAACAGGCTGACAGTTAGGTGTTCTCTCTCTTTTGGAACAAGTGTATTATCCAGTTTGGAAGCTAACATTACTAGAAATCTACCAAAGGACCAAGATCTCATAATATTTGAAACATTTTCTACACCTGATCACATCCACAAAAGCCAGCTAATCCAAATCGGCAGCAACGTTTAACAATCGACGTTTCAAGGACTCAAAGGACACTTTACCGTATATTCATTTAGCTTTTTAAAATTGGCCTCTAACTTCCCTTATTTTTGATACCGGAGTGTGCGTGACGTTGCATTTTTATTATTTGTTTCTTGGGTTTAATGGTTAATAAACTTGCTCCTTCTTTAACTCAAGAAAATCTTGCTTGATTGGGTCCTTATTGTCCACTGCTTAAATAGTTAAATGCATTTGGATTTGGAAATATAATGTATATCCTCATGAAAAAGGAACTAAACCTTTGTTGTGACCAACTGAGGCGCTTGAACACAGCAGAGCCACTTCTTCAACTAGTCATAACAGGCTTGTCTTCTAACTTCGGTGGAATAGAGAAGTTGACTTCTCAGGGCAGGTGGAGTAGAGAGGAGGACTTCTGTTTTGCTGTAAGGATATGTTTAATTGATATTGTTAATTGTGGCTTAGGAGAACATCTCTAAAACAAAGCAAAACCTCTGGTGCCTGTAAATAACTGTGCAAAGAAATACACAGGAAATGAGACATGCCTGGGTCTCATTTATTTTATTTTATTTTAAAAGTGCTAGTTTCAAATCTGGAACAGGCTGCCTGATAAAAATCTGCTACCACTGCTTCCTGAGCTGCTGTGGAGGAGCGTTTGATCTTAAGGCGGCAGACGAATATTGTCAACAAAAGGATTAGCATTTTTCCTTAAAGCAGTGTTTGCTGCTGAATGATGCTCGCTCTTTCCAAATAGTGGTGGAGGCTATGTTCAGAAAGGCACCATATCCTTGTCCTACCTTTTGTAATTGGCTTTTTGGAAACAGCCACAAGTCGCCTTTGACAGCTGGTGCTGCGAGCAACTGAATCCCAAAAACAAAGCAAAAATCCCCCCCTCCCCACGCACACAATGGCTCCATCCAGCTTGAATAAAATTAGATGTCTCATTGTCAAAACAGGCCCCTTCTAGTACAGCCTCCTTAATCTTCGCACCTGCACTTGCTTTCCCAGCTCATCTACACACCAACTCTACTGAAATCATATTGATAGTATTGGCATGAGCATGATGTACTAAAATAGCCTTTACTTTTGCTTAGACCCAGACTTAAGGCCTAGGCCTTCTGGACAGCAGCAACATGCCCCTTTATACAGCAATAGATGCCATGCTGAGATAAGTTTCGAAAGGCCCAAGTCTCTTAATGAATGGGTGTGCAGTATTGAATTGGTGAGTGAATGGGTAGGTGGGTGAGGTCGCTGAGTTGGATAGGTGGATCAGGTTGGGGAAGGGTTAGTTGGGTGGGTAGTCAGATTGGGTCAGGGGGAAGTTGGGTGGTCAAGGATAGTTGGGTTGAGGGGGTAGTTGAGTTGTCAGGGTCTGGCCAGGGGGTAGTGGGTGTAGCTAACTGAATTTTATGAATTGAATTTAAATTCCACCAGCTGCCATAGCGGGATTTGAACCCATGTTCCAAGAGCATTAGCCTGGGCCTCTGGATTATCAGTCCAGTGACATTTCCACCACACCACCTTCTCCCCCTTGATCCTTAAAGGGGAGCTACACAAAAAAAATCCTTTAATGTAAATTCTTCGAAAATGACCAACAGGGCAGAGAGAGGGATCCATAGTGATGGGCATGGCATTAGTGGTGCAGATTGGCAGGAGGAGAGATGCCATGAGACTTTGGAGAGCCATGGACAAGGACCACCCTCAGAAGTAAGTGGAAGTAGGTGGCCAGAAAGGTCAACTCTTGGAATCTGAACTCTAAGACCTGACAGCAGTTCCACAAGAAGTCTAATGACCACACAAAAGTTGTCAACGTCAGTGAATGCATCTTCTCATGACATTTCCAACTCACCACACCACAAGCCACACCAAATTACTCATTGCACCATACTCCCATTACTCAACTAGCAACACTCCATGGCACTCAGGACTTAGGCCTAACATCCCGGATACTCCACTTCAGCTTCACACATCTACCAATGTTGCCAGCCTCACACCCGCCTCTCCCTGCCTCCACATCCCTCTCTGTGGCAGGCACATCATTAGAGCACAGTGCTAAACAACACTAACATTCCACCATCTCCCTTGCAGGGTAACATGGAACACAATAGAAAGGAACAGAAGAGATCTGACAAGGGACATGTACTCCCGCATCTCCTGATCCTTATGGAGGAGATCGTTCTCTACATCATGCTGCCAGCTATGATGGCAAGTTCCTGCCTTAAAGCCCCTTCTCAACACCCAGCACGCCCTCTCTGGCTATCTGGCAGGATGAACAAGCTGCAGATTGTGTGGCCTCCTGCTTCCCATCCTAATCTCTTTCACTCACGCAAATCCCCCCTTCGGAGTTCGTGCTTTCAGACAGCCAAGAACTGCCCCCTGCTGAGCCACAGGAGCTCAAGAAAGAAGAAAGAGAACAACAGGACAGCACCACTAAAGAGGCCCAGAGACTTCACCTGACACTTGCAACCACCAGCTCAGATATTGGCCCTGCATTTTGTGATAATAAACTTGAAAAGTGAACCTCCCACTGCTCTGAACCCACCTCAAACCTTCCCCCATCTCCCTCCAGTCTCCAGCCACTCCAAAATACCCACACCCCCTCCAACTTCCCCTGCTCTCTCCAACCTCCTCCTCCAACCTCCCTCCAACCCCTCCAAACACCCCCCTCCCCCTCCAAACTCTCCCCACCACCTCCAAACCCCTCCCAATCCCCCTCCAAATTCTCCCTCATCCCCCAAAACTTCCCCCCAATCCCTCTAGCTCCTCTCACACCCTCTGCCCTAACCCCCTTCTAACCCTAGCCACCTACCCCTCCCCATGGACACAGCATCCAGCTAATTCTAAAATTTCACTTCCCATTTTTTAACCAAGGGCATGCTCCTGATACTGCGTTGTGTTGAACTTCGGGCAGCTTTGTGGTTTTCTGGCAAGCTTTTCAAAGTAAACAATCAGAACCATGAAGCAGCCCGAGGTTGAGAAGCAGCAGCGCAACCACAAGTGAGACTAACCTAACAGACCAGCTTAAAACAAAATTGGATCTCTCAGCCCAGATGGTTCTGGTTTTTTAAGCTGGTCTTTCAGGTTTGAAGCTCTGGCTGCTCATTGTGGACAACTTGAGAACCCCATTTAAAACAACAAACCCGGGCGCCCCACTAGCCTTGGACCCCCGATGTTTGGCTCCATCTGCACCTTCCTCTCCCAGGCTCCACCAGAATTTCCAGGACAGTTGCCTTCCATGACGCTATGTGCTAAAGCAATCATGCGGTGCATTTCCTTATTTAGGCCTCAAATCACTCGGGAATTCCCATTTAGTTACTTGAAGTCCATCCAAACTATAAATAATTCTGCCGAAGGGCCATGAAGGCTCGAAACGTTGATTGATTTCTTCTCCGCCGATGCTGCCAGACTTGCTGAGTTTTTCCAGGTAATTCTGTTTTTGTTTTGTTTTATAAATAAACTTTCCTGTTTTTATTTACAGAATCACAAAATCACAGAATCACACAGTGCAGAAGAGGCCTTTTGGCCCATCGAGTCTGCAGCAACACATGAGAAACACCTGACCTACCTACCTAATCCCATTTACCAGCACTTGGCCCATAGCCTTGAATGTTATGATGTGCCAAGTGCTCATCCAGGTACTTTTTAAAGGATGTGAGGCAACCCGCCTCCACCACCCTCCCAGGCAGTGCATTCCAGACCATCACCATCCTCTGGGTAAAAAGGTTTTCCCTCACATTCCCCCTAAACCTCCTGCCCCTCACCTTGAACTTGTGTCCCCTCGTGACTGACCTTCGACTAAGGGGAACAGCTGCTCCCTATCCACCCTGTCCATGCCCCTCATAATCTTGTACACCTCGATCAGGTCGCCCCTCAGTCTTCTCTGATCCAAACGAAAACAACCCAAGTCTATCCAACCTCTCTTCATAACTTAAATGTTTCATCCCAGGCAACATCCTGGTGAATCTCCTCTGCACCCCCTCCAGTGCAATCACATCCTTCCTATAATGTGGCGACCAGAACTACACACAGTACTCCAGTTGTGGCCTCACCAAGGTTCTATACAACTCCAACATGACCTCCCTACTTTTGTAATCTATGCCTCGATTGATAAAGGCATGTGTCCCGTATGTCTTTTTCACCACCCCACTAACATGCCCCTCCGCCTTCAGAGATCTATGGACACACATGGCAAGGTCCCTTTGTTCCTCAGAACTTCCTAGTGTCATGCTGTTCATTGAATACTTCCTTGTCAAATTACTCCTTCCAAAGTGTCTCACCTCACACTTTTCAGGGTTAAATTCCATCTGCCACTTATCTGCCCATTGGACCATCCTGTCTATATCTTCCTGTAGCCCCAGACACTCAACCTCACTGTTAACCAATCAGCCAATCTTTGTGTCATCCACAAACTTATTAATCCTACCCCCCACATAGTCATCTATGTCGTTTATATAAATGATGAATAATAGGGGACCCAGCACAGATCCCTGTGGTACGCCACTGGACACTGGCTTCCAGTCAATAAAGCATCCTTCTGTCATCACCCTCTGTCTCCTACAACTAAGCCAATTTTGAATCCACCTTATCAAATTA
Source organism: Cetorhinus maximus (assembly GCF_964194155.1). NCBI lineage: Eukaryota > Metazoa > Chordata > Chondrichthyes > Lamniformes > Cetorhinidae > Cetorhinus > Cetorhinus maximus. The sequence goes on along the minus strand of NC_135902.1, from coordinate 26,801,791 downwards.
CCCTGTATCCCATGTGCATTTGCCTTCTTTATAAGTCTCCCATGTGGGACCTTGACAAAGGCTTTGCTGAAATCCATATAAACTACATCAACTGCAGTACCCTCATCTACACACCTGGTCACCTCCTCAAAAAATTCAATCAAATTTGTTAGGCATGACCTCCCTCTGACAAAACCATGCTGACTATCCCTGATCAAACCTTGCCTCTCCAAGTGGAGATAGATTCTCTCCTTCAGAATTTTCTCCAATAGTTTCCCTACCACTGACGTGAAACTCACTGGCCTGTAGTTCCCTGGCTTATCTCTACAACCCTTAAATAGCGGAATCACATTAGCTGTTCTCCATTCCTCTGGCACCTCCCCAATGGTCAGTGAGGAATTAAAAATTTGGGTCAGAGCCCCTGCGATCTCCTCCCTTGCCTGTCTCAGCAGTCTGGGACACAAATCATCCAGACCTGGAGACTTGTCCACTTTTAAGCCTGCCAACACCTCCAATACCTTGTCACTCCCAATATCAATTTGCTCAAGAACCTCGCAGTCTCTCTCCCTGAGTTCCATACCTTCATCCTCATTCTCTTGTGTGAAGACGGATGTGAAGTATTCGTTCAACACTCTCCGATGTCCTCTGGCTCCACCCATAGATTGCCCCCTTGGTCTCTAATGGGCCCTACTCTTTCCCTGGTTATCCTCTTCCCATTGATATACTTATAGAATATCTTGGGATTTTCCCTACTTTTACCAACCATAGCTTTCTCATATCCCCTCTTTGCTCTCCTAATTGCTTTCTTAAGCTCCACCCTGCACTGTCTGTACTCCACTAATGCCTCCTCTGATTTGCTTCCCTTGTACCTGCTAAAAGCCTCTCTTTTCCTTCTCATCACATCCTGAATATCTCTGGTCATCCATGGCTCTCTGGGCTTGTTACTCCTTCCTATCACCCTAGAGGGAACATGTTGAGCCTGTGCCCTCCCCATTTCCTTTTTGAACACCCCCCACTGCTCCTCTGTAGATATCCCCACAAGTAGCTCTTCCCAGAGAGTTCATCCTCATGCTTCATAAACTGGCCAACTCTCCTTATTCTAATTTCATGGCTTGTAATGAAAATAAATGGTTCAAATGCAAACCCTCACTTGTATTAAAATTTGCATGGAAGTTTTTCCACATTTTCCATTGTTTACATCTTTTACTTTCCCTACATAAATTGCCCCATCTTTTCTTAGCAGTTCTTTTATTTTCTTTGAATATTCTAACCCTTCTATTTATATTCATCTCCATCTACTGGGGTGAAGTATAATTGTGTTACAGCTACCCCAACGTTTATTTCTCCTTATAGGTACCTAAAAATGTTGTGTTAAACAAAATTGTGCTAAATGAAAATCACTTTCCCATAAGAAAGCATGCAATGAACGATTACGTTCCTGACCTGAAATTTTTACATTAATGACCTATTTGCTGCCTTGAACCTAACTGACCCAAAAATCCTCTTACTAATTTAAATTTTAATAACTTACAGTACGGACTTTTTCAACTTACTTACTGCTTGTCGCTTCCCACCTCCAGATCACCACCTCTTCTGCTCCCTGACCCTCCTGCTCCACAACCCTCCTGTTTGCTGCCTCCCTCTCTGACCCACCCGCTCACTGCTTCCCTCCTCAACCTCTTGCTCCCTGACCCTCTTGCTCGCCACTTCCCTCCCTGACCCTCCTGATGCTGCTTCCCTCACTGAGCCCCCCCCCCAATCGCCAACCCTCCCACTCACTGCTTCTCTCCCCGATCTGCCCTCTCCCCAACCCTCCTGTGTGGTGCCGCTCCCTCTCACTCGCCGCTTCCATCTCCCGAACCGTCACTGTGAGCGAGGGCTCGGGAAAGGGGCAGCGAGAGGGAGGGGGTGAGAGGAGCTGCGAGTAGGAGGGTCGGTGAGTGGGAGGGTCGAGGAAGCAGGAGGGTCGGGAGGGGAAGCAGGGAGCAGTAGGGTCAGGGAGCAGGGGGATCAGGGAGGGGAATGGCAGGGCAGCAGTGAGCATGAGGGAGGGAATGGCAGGGTCAGTGAAGTGGGAGGACCAGCATCAGTGTCGAGGAGGGAAGCATCCAGAGGGAGGGTCAGGGATGGAAAGTGGCAAGCAGTTTGTTTTTACACAAGACTTGGCCAGTAACCACACTAAAATAAGAATGGCGGTGGCCATGGGGAACATCTCTAATTTACCAATTATGCTAAAATAAAAATGCACTATTAGAACGTGCTTTAAAGACGGACATCAGGTATTCTTAATACATTACATTTCTTATGCTACAATGGATTGAATTTCTGCCATTTTATTATAAATGCTTCTAGTATTCATCTATATAGAAACGTAGAAACTAGGAGCAGGTGTAGGCCATTCAGCCCTTCGAGCCTGCTCCACCATTCAGCTCCCGCTTTCTCCCCGTATCCTTTGATCCCTTTCGCCCCAAGAGCTATATCAAACTCCTTCTTGAAAACATACAATGTTTTGGTCTCAGCTACTTTCTGTGGTAGCGAATTCCACAGGCTCACCGCTCTCTGGGTGAAGAAATTTCTCCTCATCTCAGTCCTAAATGGTCTACCCCATATCCTCAGACTGTGACCCCTGGTTCTGGACTCCCCCACCATTGGGAACATCCTTCTTGCATCTACCCTGTCTAGTCCTGTTAGAATTTTATAGGTTTCTATGAGATCCCCCCTCATTCTTCTGAACTCCAGTGAATATAATCCTAATCGACTCAATCCCTCCTGATATGTCAGTCCTGCCATCCCAAGAATCAGTCGGGTAAACCTTTGCTGCATTCCCTCTATGGCAAGTACATCCTTCCTCAGATAAGGAGACCAAAACTGCACACAATATTCCAGGTGTGGTCTTACCAAGGCCCTGTATAATTGCAGCAAGACATCCCTGTTCCTGTACTAGAATCCTCTCGCTATGAAGGCCAACATACCATTTGCCTTCTTTACCGCCTGCTGTACCTGCATGCTTACCTTCAGTGACTGGTGTACAAGGACACCCAGGTCCCATTGCACATTCCCCTCTCTCGATTTATAGCCATTCAAATAATAATCTGCCTTCCTGTTTTTGCTACCAAAGTGGATAACCTCACATTTATCCACATTATACTGCATCTGCCATGCATTTGCCCACTCAGCTTGTCCAAATCACACTGAAGCATCTGTGCATCCTCCTCACAGCTCACCTTCCCACCCCGCTTTGTATCATCTGCAAATTTGGAGATATTACATTTAATTCCCTCATCTAAATCATTAATATATATTGTGAATAACTGGGGTCCCAGCACCGATCCCTGTAGTACCCCACTAGTCACTGCCTGCCATTCGGAAAAAGTCTCGTTTATTCCTACTCTTTGTTTCCTGTCTGCCAACCAGTTTTCTAACCATCTCAATACATTACCCCCAATCCCATGCGCTTTAATTTTACACGCCAATCTCTTCTGTGGGACTTTGTCGAAAGCCTTCTGAAAGTCCAAATAAACCACATCCACTGGCTCCCCCTCATCAACTCTACTAGTTACATCCTCGACAAATTCCAGTAGATTTGTCAAGCATGATTTCGCTTTCATAAATCCATGCTGACTCTGTCTAACTCTGCCCCTGTTTTCCACCTTTAAGATTCATCTTTTTCCTTTGGTTTAGCTTCAAGAGAAAAGTACACCAATTTCACAATTTCGCTATTTACCAAATTCACGTGAGAATTATACATCCATTGTGGCAGAGGCTGTTCTTGCTGACCTGACTCTTTGTTTCTCACTTTTTTTGTTTCAATTTCAATCTGACAAAGTTTAATGTGAATTCTGGCCATTCCAGAGAAGTGGTTTGAAATTTGCTTGAAGAGCGATTTTTAAAAAAATTTCAATTTATCAGAAACTGCAATGCTTAAATTTAAGCAGGCAAAATTAATGCCTCAAAATTATATTCTTGAAATAGGCAAGGACCTGGTTTGTGATTTGAGGAATGAATGAAATGGTCAGTAAGCATTGACAAAGCAATAGACAGTTAAATCCAAACAGAAATGGAAGTATATAAGGGAGGTATTGCCTTTCTTGCAGCAACTAATACAACTCAATATACATCAGATGACCATGCAAATATGACTGACAGGAAAAGATGCATTGGTCTATTTAGATTGTCCCACACAGTTCTGGTGCCTTTTCATTGAATATACACTATTTAAAACTGAGATGGATTTTTGGTCTCTCAGGGAATCAAGGGATATGGAAACTGGATAGGAAAGTGGAGTTAAAACTAAAGTTCAGCCATGATCGTATTGGATGGTGGGTCAGGCTTGACGGGCTGTGTGGTCTACTCCTGCTGCTGTTTTTTATGTTCTTAGGGGCAGAATTTTCTGGATGGTGGGGGGCGGGCAGAACAGGAGCGGGTGTGGGTGGGCCAATTAAGGCCCGCCCAGCGTACTTCACAATTCCCGTGCATAGCGGGAGTGGGCAGGTGGTGGTGGGCGCGCTCAACCCGCTGGGTCCAATGGCAACTCGGCGGCCTGTATAAAGGAAGGCCTGGCAGCCTTGTAAAGGCTGCTCGCAATGGCTGGTCGAAGGGCTCTGCAGAGGAGCAATGGAGATTATGCAAGTCCGGAGGGGAGGCCATGGGGGCAGGCCAGGCCGGAGGGTAGGCCATGGGGGCAGATCAGGCCGGAGGGTAGGCCATCGTGGCAGGCCAGGCCGGAGGGCAGGGCGGGGGGCCAATATGCTCCTCATTTTCCCGATGACTGTCTTGCTGCCCTCCTGGAGGAGGTGGCAGCACAGTGGGAGGCGCTGGTTCCCCAAAATGGGAGGAGGAGGCCCCCCCACATGACAACACGAGCCTGGGAGGAGGTGGCAGAGGTAATGAGCTCCTGTGATGTTGTGCGGCGCACCTGGATCCAGTGTCACAAGTGCTTCAACGACTTATTACGCTCTGGAGGGGTGAGGACAATGTTGGCATTGGTCACGTAACCCAGCAGGTAGGCTTTCCCCCCTGCTGCTGCCTCACCCCCCCACCAACTCTGAATGTACTGACTGCATTGAATCATTGACAGCATGTGTCCCTTGCTGGATAGGCTAGCAGATATTGCCCATGCCGAGGTCAGCCTGAGGGGTGGTGAAGAGATGGGTTCTGCGCCCGCAGCATGTGGTACACTGAGGACCACATGACTGTTTTGGGGGCAACCTGGAGGAGCTGCACCAAGGCGCAATGCTGGAACTGCAGGACATGTCAAAGTCAGGGTGATGACAGGCTGGGAGGGGAGCTTCAATGTGGCATGGCAACGAACCATCTGCTGCCCTCTGTGCTCCACGTGCTTGCGCCTCCTTGCTATGGAAGGATATACCGTGTAGTGCTTAATGTGACGTAGGCAGCATGTGGCCAAGTGCGGGGGTGCGGGGATGGGGAGCAGTTTTGTGTGAGTGTTCGGCAGCAGTGGGGTGAGGAGGCATTGGAGCCCTGATATGTCCCACTCTGGTTGGGGTGGGCCGTGCATGAAAAGAGTCCATGTGCAATTTGCACAAATCAATGCTCTTCTCTCCTTTTCAGGAGAAGAATGTTCATAATGCTGCAGAGCAGGCGAGGACTGGCGGCGGCCCGGCACAGTTAACTATTCTCAGCCGCTTTGAGCAGGAGGCCCTAGATTTGGAGAGGTGCCATGTGCCCAGGTCCACCGGTGTCGGTGAGGCTGGAGTGCCACGGGCAGGTATATTTGCCCAGCGGTGAGATCAGCATTGTTCTCCCAACAGCCATGACAGTGCTGAATATTCAGTGATTGAAGTTTGCAACATGGTTTGACCATTGCTAATGGAAGGATGCACATAATGATCCGGGGGACAGGGATGCACATTGACATTGTCTCCACGTTAACTGATCCAGTGTCCTTGTTCTTCCTTTCAGCATCAGTGGAGCAGGACCGGGAGGAGGAGCAGCAGAGGCCCCCTCTCACACCTGAGGGGCCTGAAGTCTCACCAGCATCACACCATCTCTGTCAGGCAGGCACCAGCGCAGATACTAGCACCTCGGTGGGAGTTAGAACATAGGCTAGTGTCGCGGGGCACAGCAGTGAGGGCACTTCACAGTCGCTGGAGGAGCTGGCAGAGACAGAGAGCGCCCATGGCACCAGCAGTCGGAGGGCTGCAGGGGACCAGGCACATGCTCAGTCGGTGCCTGATGATGTGGAGTCGTCCGCGACGCAGCAGGTGCAGGAAATGCGGCCAGGTGTGCGGGAGCATCTGGGGGAGATACATGAGGCTATGCTTGGCTTGGTCTCTGTGGTGGAGGAGTCTACGTAGACGATCGCCGAAGCAATGAGCCACATGTCCGAGCGCCAGGTTTCCTCCATGGAGAGAGTGGCGACTCTCGTGGAGGGGCTACTCCAGGAAACCCATCAGGGCTTCCTGGGGATGTGCTCTGACCAGCAAACCCTCACATTGGCATTGACCTCAGCTGGTCAGTGCCAGTGTGGGAGATGGTGTGGGCACCAAGTTTTCCAGCTCGGTGTCCATCCATCCATAGTGAGCAGGGAGGTCCAAAGCAACCTCACGTCAGCGCAGCAGCTGTCTGTCGTCTCTGCAGGCTCCTCTCAGGGCGCTCCGGATGAGGGTGGCAGCTCCTCCGCCTCTCTCCCAGTGACCTTAGCATCCAGTGAGGCTGCGACGACTGGGGAGATACCAGCTGTGGAACTGGCAGCTCCCTCCCAGGCAGGGCCAGCACAGGCTCCATGGGCCAGAGGATGGCCGCCAAGGCCATCGAGGCCAACAGGACAGCAGAGTCAGCAGGCTGTCTCAGATGCCACTCCCAGTGATGGGGCAGTACCAAGACGTAGCTTCCGGAAACATAAACATAAGGCACCTTAGGCACACCACGGGTTTATCACTGGTGCTTTTGTGTTGGCACAAGATGAGGTCTTTATGATTTGCTTTGAATTGGAACACCCTTGTTATTTTGTTTCATCATGTTTCTTTGCCTATGATATTAAATTCAGACATGTGACCATGTCTGAGGATGTCTCTTTTCTTCTGCATGTGTATGGTTTCCAAAAATGTTAGGTGTGCTTTGTGGGACATTCAGCTTTATTAACAAGGCCCTTAGTTAATGTTCCTAACCTGGAAGATTTGGCACTTAGGTATTGAGTATGGAGGCTACAGCCCAGGCTTGTCCTGGAGGTCCATCTGTGGTGAGCTGGCTGAAGGTTCGTTGGATTAAAGCCTCCCGGGTGTCCCTGCCTCCCTGGAGTATGCCCGGGTCAGTGTCTACCCCCTCAGCATTTCCCTGTGCGTGCTCATCCTCAGACTCACTGCTGGACTCAGCCGCAGCCACTGCGACGGCATCTTCATCGTCCACAGCGTCCCCTGTTTCCAGCGCAAGATTGTGGAGAGTGCAGCAGCAACCACTATCAACGAGACACGATCTGGGGGTACTGAACGGCCCAGGCATCGGAAGCGCATCTTGAGAACACCAATGGTTCTCTCCACCACAGCCCTCGTGGTGCCGTGACTCCTATTTTACCACTGCTCAGCTTCTGTTCTTGGATGGCGGAGAGGCGTCATGAGCCACCTTCTGAGGGGATAGCCCTTGTCCCCCAGCAGCCATCCATCCAGCCAAGCCCGAGCACTGAAGAGCCCCGGCACCTGGGAGTGTCTGAGGATGTAGGCGTCATGGGAGCTGCCTGGGTACCTTGCACAGACTTGTAGAATCAGCATCCTGTGATCACACACTATCTGCACGTTCATGGAGTGGGAGCCCTTCCTGTTGATGAAGGCACTGGGCTCACCTGCTGGTGCCTTGATGGCCACATGTGTACAGTCTATTGCACCCTGGACATGGGGGAAGCCAGCAATGGCCGTGGAGCCTCTGGCTCGCTGTCCCTGACTTGCCTGGTCCTAACAGAAGTGGATGAGGGTCAATGCATGCCTGAACAGAGTGTCTGTAACCTGCTTGACACAAGTGTGGACAGCTGATTGGGAGACTCCACAAAGATCACCCACCGACCCCTGGAAGGAGCCAGAGGCATAGGAGTTGAGGGCAGCTGTGACCTTTAGAGCCACTGGCATGGGGTGTCCACCCACACAGTTCCTGGAGGTCTCAGGCCCAATCAAGTGACAGTCAGATAGTTGGCTGTCTCCCTTGAAAGACGGAGCCTCCTTCGGAACTGCACCTCAGACATATTGAGGTAGCTGCTTCGCTGCCTGTATACCCTGGCAGCAGGATAGTGGTGTCTTCTGTGGCCCCCTGCACCTTGGACAACCTCTTGGCCCTGCACCCCTTGTGCCTGCGCCTCTCCTCCCAAAGGTGGTTCCCCTGGAGGCTGAATGTGGACTCCTGGCCTCCTCCCCCTTCCAGCCCTCCCTTCCTCCTCAGAGGAGGTGCCTCCAGTGGAGAGTTCAGCTCCCATTCCCAGGCTAGGGGAAGGCTTCCAGAAACCTGCAGGCCCAAAAAAGACTCCTCACTGCAGAGTGCTGACCTGGTGGTTAAGAGTCCAGACCAAGGAGCTGGTGTGCGTTTTGAAGTTCTGCAGATCACACAGGCAAGTTTCAAAAACTTTGAAAAATCAATATTTGACAGAGCACTCTCGCAACCCACTGAGCCCTCTTATCCCGCCCGTGGATGAGGTTTATACAAATATGTCCTACCCGCCTGCCTGTTGCGTCGACCCAGAGATCGCACGGGCACCGAAAAATTGGTGTCAATTGACGCCTCAAGGGCCTTAAGTGACCCGTTAATTAATGGCGGGGGCGCAGCAGAGATCATAGCACGCCCGCCCAACAAAATATTGCGATGGCGCGCGGTGACATCAGAATGCTCGCCCAACGTCACCGCGTGTCAATTTACACACGGACATGGGGGTCCGCCCCCACACGCCAACGGGAAAATTCTGCCCTCGGTATTACCATACGGACACTTTCTACTCACAATATGAAATCTCCCTGGAGAGCTGAAAAGCGAGTTAAAAAAAACTAGGTCAATTATCTAAAGAAACCGGGAAAATTTCTTCAGGCAATTGAAACCAATCCAGAAGATTAAATTGCCTATGATTTATATAACAAGCAACTGATGGGTACAATTTTCCATCTCCTTTGGCACCGGGTGTCAGGGCAGGCATGAGCAGGCAATATAGCGGGAAGGCCAGAAATCGGTTTCACGCCATCGTGAAGCCAGTTTGCAAGCGTCCGCTCCGCCTGTCAATGGCAGGCAGCCTTTCCTGCCACCACACATCGGGAACATCATTTTAATGCTGCTGCGTCTAATTATAAGCTCTGCTTGCCAGAATCATCCCTCCACACTGGATTATCTGGGCACGCCGATGTTTTTCACAGCTGTACATAAGCGACGTGCACCTGGCGAGCTGCACTTTGCTCGGGACTTCGAGGTTCGATTGCCTGCCTTGCTTTGGGCAGCACTTGCAGTCATCAATACCAGGCTTCACAGGCACCTCTACATCACTTTTAGGGGGGGCTCGTTGGCAGGAATCTACCTACCAGACTAGCCATAAAGCCAGGATGGCTTTTCAATGGCTGGAGGGCTAGGGCTTGCCTTGGGAAGAGGGAGAAATGGCCTCAGGAAAGGGAAGAGGCTGCAGGGCCAGGGCTGTACTGGGGAAGGGGATTATCCCAGGGTGTGTGTGTTGTGGGGGCACATGTTGATCTGTGCAAGTGGCATCAAGATGGTGAGAGCTGAGGAGGCAGTCTCCAGAGGAGTTGAGGCCAGATGGAGATGGGAGGGTTTGTGTGGGAGAATAGGTAGTGATGTCCCTTGAGTTACCAGTGAGTGAGATGTCAGTGAATGTGTGATGTCCTTGTGAGCGTGTGTGATTGGAGTGATGAGATGGTTGACTTACCCTGGCAACACGGATGAGATCATCCATCCATTTTCTGCACTGGATGGCCAACCTCTTCTGTGCAACATTGGCATTGACCACCTCTGCCACTGCTTCCCAAGCTGGAGTGGTGACACTGATGGGTCTTCTGCTGCCAGAGCAGGGGTAAAGGACATCATGGGCCTCCACGGTGTCCAGAAGATGTTCCAGGGATGCGTCACTGAATCGGGGAGCTGCACTCTTCTTGGCTTTTGGGGCCATGTATTCACTGGAGCAGTCCTGGGCTGCAAGCATTGAGAACTGTGTGTGCTGCTGCAGTTTAAATATGGTGCCCGGTGTGAGGAAGTGGCGAAGTAATGGCGTGGCGGGCAAATCGGAGGCTGCCCACCAGTGAGAGAGCGTGCTTCAAGTGGCTGCGTAATTACTGAGGCGGGAATGGGACGATACAGCACAAGAAGCCGCCATTGCGGCCGGCGAGTAGAACGTTCTTTTCCCCGCCCGCTACCTCACATAGCGCAAATTTGGGGCGATTCCACCCTATGTCTTGTATGAGGTGATTTGTGGCCTAGAGAGAAACAGGCCCAGCTCGATCTCCCTTAAAGGCATTTAGCAAATTGGCATTCAGCACACTTCTGATCGCCTGTTCCACAAGTCCAATATTCTAGGGGAAAACAAAACACTCCTAACATCTAATCTCATGCTGCCCATACATAAGGCGCTCCTCTAAATTACAAAGAAATAATTATCCCACTTAAATACAGTCTAGTCCCTTCATCATTTAATAAAACTCAAATTCTACACTTTTCTAAAGCATATTGATGCAGCTCTTTAGGTCAAGCTGAATAATCAAGTTGTTTTAAATTGGTAATTAATCTTATGCCCTCCTCTGTACCTTTTCCAAAGCCTCCAAATCCACAACCATGTGAACATAACATTCTAACTGAGACCTAGGGTGGAATCATCCCAGATTTGCACTAAGTGCTGTAGAGGGCGGGAAAAACAATGTTTTACTCGCTTGCTGCAATGGCAGCTTCTCATGCCGTAGCATCCCTAACCCGTGGCATTAAACACGCCGTTTCCATGGTGGGTGGGGCCTCATTTTCCCGCCACGCCATCACCGCACCCCTTTTCACGTCGGGTGCCATATTTAAATCCAGCCACCGTGCACACCTGTCAGAGCTTCCAGCCCACGACTGCTGCAAAGAAGATAAAAGCAAAAAACTGCGGATGCTGGAAATCCAAAACAAAAATAAAAATACCTGGAAAAACTCAGCAGGTCTGTCAGCATCTGCGGAGAGGAACACAGTTAACGTTTCGAGTCCGTATGACTCTTCAACAGTACTAAGCAAAAATAGAAGAGAGGTGAAATATAAGTTGGTTTAAGGGGGGGTGGGACAAGTAGAGCTGGATAGAGGACCAGTGATAGGTGGAGATAACCAAAAGATGTCATAGACAAAAGGACAAAGAGGTGTTGAAGGTGTTGATATTATCTAAGGAATGTGCTAATTAAGGGTAGAAAGCAGGACAAGCAAGGTACAGATAGCCCTAGTGGGGGTGGGGTGGGGTGAAGAGTTTGATTCTGCCTACACACTTTCCATCTGTATTCATGCAGGACAAGCTGGCACACAACAAGGGGGAGAGATCACAGGCTGGTGGGGGAATGCCTAACATCAAGGTCCTCATGGACTTTGAAAACAGAGCCATCCAGCTGGCCAGTGAGGATCTGGACTGGTCCTGTGCTGATGGTGAGGTTGGCAATGCTCAACTATGTGAAGATCCAGCAGTGCGACATCCATCAGACAACCGTGCTGTGAGTGATATGTCCTCTTTCACAGGCCACTGCCATGCACTAATTATCTCTCCTTGCTTTCACAGGCACATCTGCCAACCAGCCGACGGAGTCCACGACCTAGGGCCTCCAAGCAAGCCCCGAGGGAGGTTCAGAAGAGGAATCCATTGAAACCCTCCCTGAAGGCCCGTCACAGGAAAAGTTATTTTCACCCAGAGGGTGTTTAGAGTCTGGAACAAACTTCGTGAAAGGGTGGTGGAGGCAGGTTCGATCGAGGTATTCAAAAGGGAATTGGATTGCTACCCGAAAAGAGAGAATGTGCAAGGTTATGGGGAAGACAGGGGAGTGGGACTAGGTGGAATGCTCTTTCAGAGAGCCAGTGCAGACACAATGGGCCGAATGGTCTCTTTCTGCACTGTAAAGATACCGTGATACAGTGCTCACCACACCCTCCACCAGCACAGAGACACACACCTCGGTGGGACCTAGCTTTAGAGTAGCCTCGGGACCACAATCTGGTGAGCACATCACACTTTGTCACCCACAGCAGGCAGCGTGGCCGGTTACTTCCCAGGCACTCGGAGGGCTGCTGGAGGTCAGTGTGTTGCTGAGTCCAAGTCGGATGATGAGCCTCTGGGCTCAGCCTTGTCACAGTTGCTGGAGCTACAAAGGCAAGCTCAGGAACATCAGGAAGGGATGTCCACTGCACTCCGCAGATTGCAAGGCACAATGGAGGAGTCCATCCGCCTTCAGACTGAGGTGATAGCGTCGGCATGCCAATGCACTGAGGTCAACACTGGTAGGATGGTGGCTGCCATGGAGACCTTGGTCCAGGACGTCACTCCTGTACTGTTATGCGGGCTGAATTCCATTGCCAATACCATAGTTGGCCTCCAATAGTGTGTATGTGAGAGGGGTGCAGGGAAGCCCAATCTCAATCCAGTTACCTATTATCCTCAAGGAGTTATCTAGGGGCTCCCGCACCCACAGGGAGAGGATCAGCAGGTGCATCCCCCGGAGCCATCCATTCAATGAATCCAAGAGTGTCCAGCCCATCTGAATCCCCTCTTCCTGTGACCCCAGCAGCTCCAGCTCCACAGGCCAAGGAGGGTGCCACTGCCACACAGCAGGGCCCCAAAAGCAAGCCAGGGCTCTCCAGATCTCAGCCCTGCAGAGGACACCTGCCAAAGTCATCACAGAAAGTCTGTACCAGTCGGCAGGCTGCCTCCACCTCCACTGTGGATGGCCGGGGAGAACAAAGGCGTAGCATCAGGGTTAGGAAGATTAAGAAGATGTAACTCTTTCGAGTTATCAACAGATCGCATGTAACTCTTTCGAGTACATTGACAGTTCTTGGTTTCCGGGAGTGGGACATGAACCCACAACCTTCTGATTCAAAGGCGAGAGTGCTATGAACTGAGCCACAGCTGACACCTCCGCTAAGAAGATGTAGTTGCACAGCCTGGGCACGGGTGCTAATCACTTGTACATACTGTTCACTGTTGTCAATAAACTCCCAAGAATGTCTCCCTGCCTATGGCTCCTTGTTCTGATGAGCAGTGTTTGTGTCACTCAGATGTGAAACCTTTCTGCACAAGATAAAGGCAGGTGTCTCAGTCGAGGGCCTCTTCCCTGTGCTTTGTGCAGCCTTCAGACCAAAGTGATGGTCCAGCCTCACACTCCCTGGACACATGACTGATGCCTGCACCTCAACGGTGCTTGTCATTGCTGCTAAAATGTCGTGGGCAGGCATCACAGAGTTCTGTCATTCTCTCCATGTGCTCTCAGCACCTTTAAGGTGGGGCTGGCCCCCAACTCTTCAGCATCTGTGACCAGTGATGCTGTGCTCCTGAAGGGGTCGGGTGCTGAAGTTGGACAAAAGATCAGGTGCTGTTTAGGTTTCATGGCTGCGTCTGTATGATATGACCCTGATCCCAAAGCGCAAGCGAGCTGCCCTCGGCCAGACAGGAGTCAGACACTCTCAGAGGCTATGTGAAGATCTATGGAGTGTCCTCACTGCATGTCGATATCATCCTCATGCAATCGAGTGACTATTAGGGCCTCCACTGCGTCTCCATGACAGGAGCATTATCATAGAGGGTATGTGCTTTGCCATAAGCCAGACTGGAGTCAAACATTTATAGATGCAATGTGAGGATCTATGGTGTCACCTCACTGCATGTCGGCATCATCCTCCACAAATCTAGCAGCTATGAGGGCCTCTCGAGCGTGCCTGCCCTGTCTAGCCAATGTGAGGTCCTCATCACTGTCATCATCACCTACGAGGACCTCCTCATCCTCATCACTGTCGACGTCCTCCTCATCAGAGGAGATCTCCAGCTCCCCCATCTCGTCCTCAGCCTAGCTCCCCTCCCAATTGCAGTGCCAGGTTGTAAAGGAAGGCAGGTGACGACGATGCGTGACACCCTCTGTGGACTGCAATGCAGGGCTCCACCAGACAGGTCCAGGCACCGGAACCGCATCTTCAGCATCCCGATGGTTTGCTCCACCAAGTTGCAAATTGCAGCATGAGCCTTCGCTCTGCTGCAGTCTGAGGCTGCCGCACCAGTGTCATCAACCACATCCTCTGTGGTAGCCCTTGCCCCCTAGGAGTCAACACTGCAGCTTCTGTGGGCCCTGGAAGATGTCAGGGATCTGTGACCGACTGAGAATTTAGGAGTCGTGGACACTCCATGGAAACCGTACGCAGACCTGCAGGATGCAATTGTGGTCACACACCAGCTGCACATTGAGTGAATAGAAGCCCTTGCGGTGGACATGGTTGATCGCTTGTTGCGACAAGAATCTGAGAGAGAGAAGAATAAATTTAGAGTGAGAAAGTGACAGATATTTAAAAATCGTAATAAAAGATCAGATTAACCAAGAGAAATATTAACAAAAGTTCACAAAGCGGGAGACAAAGAGCAGGGAAAAGAATTAGAGAAAGTGTGAGTGTGACAGGAAATCTTTTCAGATTATGAGGAAATACATTCACGGGATAAGTGAGGAGAAGCAGACTGCAGATTACATATGTACATTAACATGCTCCCTGTTATTTTATTAACCTGGCTGGTATCAGTGAGATACTCCAAGTTTTAGAGGAGGAACACAGTCATATATCTATGTATTGCCCATTATCTACTGGCTCCAGGGTCTGGATTACAATGTCAGATAGGTATAGTGAACATTGTGAAGTTTAAAATACTTCAGTGTCTGAAACATTGTGCTGTTTCCAGTTGTTAGGCTGGAGCGGCCATGATGGAGGCAATTTTAACTTTACCCACCCAGTGGAAACCACACACGTGGTTAAAATTGCCCAGGTTACTCCCCAGCTTGGAGATGTGGAAGACCGAAGATTCTTGATTTCAGAGTATTGAGGTCTGGAGAGGCTCCATCTCTTCTTTGAGGAGAGCCTTCATGCTGCATGATTTTACAATACCCCCACCCGACTCTTTGGCTGGAATGGATGGGAAGTCAACCAGGCAGGAGTTCACAGTGCTAATTTGCATTTATATAGCGTCTCTAGCACAGTAAAATGTCACAAAATTTTTTGCAGGAGCATTAGCAAAGAAAATTTGGTATCAAGACATATAAGGAGATATTAGGGCAGATAATCAAAAGTTTGGTCAGGAGATAGATTTTAAGGAGTGTCCCAAAGGAGCAAAGAGAAGCAGAGAAGTTTAGAAAGGCAGTTGCAGAGCTTTGGGCCTTGGCAGCTCAAGGCATTGCCATTGTTAGTTTAGTGATTAAAATTGGGGATACTCAAGAGACCAGAAATGAAGGAGCACGTTGGAGGGCTGTGGGCCAGAGGACATTAGAGATAGGGAGCGGCAAGGCACGCAAGGATTTATTAACAAAGTTGTGAGTTTTGAAGTCAAAGCTTTGCTTAATTGGGAGCAAATGCAAGTCAACAAGCACACGAATGATAAGTGAATTGGACTTGGTGCGAATTAGGACATGAGTTTACAAAGGATAGAATGTGTGAGGCTGACCAGGAGTGCATTGCAATAGTCAAGTCTAGATATAACAAAGGCAGGGATAAGGGTTCCAGCAGTGAATGAGCTGAGGTTGGGGTGGATTTGGGTGATGTTACTGAGGTGGAAATAGGTGGTCTTAATGATGACTTGTTAGTTAAAATACCCCAAAGCTCCATTTCTGGAGCATCAGTTGAGTATCTAAAAAATGCCAGTCAGTTGGGAAATTAGTTCGGTTTTAAATTTGGGTCTAATATTTTTCCAGTGCGAGTTTATAAATTGGCTAATTCTATGGCTGAAGCAATTTCAGATTCAATGACTCTATACGGTTAGTTTTATAAAATCACAGAATTTTATTGCACAGAACGAGACCATTTAACGGTTCACACAATAACTGAAAGAGTTATCCACCTAGCCCCTTTACTTGGCCCTATCTCCATTCCCTTCTAAATGTTGTCATTTTCCAAATACTTATCCAATTCCTTTAAAAAAAGGTGGCTAGCCCACTGCCTTCCCGCACATCCCGGACCTGATCCCCATAATATGGTCGGCAAACAGGGTCAAAATCAGCAACCTGACTGCCATTTTGAAAAAGTCATTAATGGCCAATCGAGCTTTTTAACGAGCCAACTGATGCAAATATTATGCTGCCCACCCCATAATGCGATTGGAATGGGCAAACAATGGGGAGCCCGATGTTTCACCCATCTGGGGTGAAAAAACAAGAAGGAAACACACTGCTACCCACCCCCGAAAAAGATGATATCCCTCCCCTGTGCCTCCCTGCCTGGCCTTAAAACCCATCCCATCCCCCCCTGCCCCAAGGGTGCCCGATCCCTTCCCACCCTAAAAGCCCATGGCTTCCTTTATGTGGGATCCATTGCTCGTCTTCCTGTGGCCTGCTTGTAGTCCCAGCAGTGCCCACTATTGATTTGTGGCACTGCTGGGACCCTAGAGCTGCTGGCCAATCAGATTGTAATAAAATAATTGACAGTATAAACAATTTCTGTCATCAGACTTCTCAGGCTTGAGAAAACTCAAAATGTGCGATAGCGACCAGCTGTTCTGAATTACTAGTTGGGAAGTTGCGATACATTCCTTTCCAGTTTAACGGTCATGACACTACAGATGTCACAATTCACTCTTCCTCCTAACCGTTTGGTTCAACGGTTCCACAGTAATCATTTACCTTTTCCTGTTGTCTTGCACTCTCATACCTTTTAACATTTAATCACTCCTGTTTTCCATCCTATCGTAGAGCTTTCTTTTTCTTGTTTCCTCTTGCAACTTTTCTCTGATTCTGCTCTTGCTTAAACAAAGGTAAATCTCAAAATTCCTCCTGTTCTGATGAGACAACATTGATCTGAAACATTAACTCTGGGAGGAATCGTCCCAGATTTGCGCTAAGTGCAGTAGCGGGTTGGAAATATGACATTTTACCCGCTGGCCGCGATGGTGGGTTTTCACACTGTATCATCCCAAACCCGCCACATTATTCGTCATTGGGGGGAAACAAGCCATTTCGATGGCCTGCCGGCTGTCATTCGCCTGCCCGCCATCACCTCGCTGCTTCATTACGCCAGGCGCCATATTTAAATCCCAGCCACGCGCACACATCTCAGTGCTTCCAGCCCATGAATGCCGCAGGGGAGATGTCCACGAAAGGCAAGAAGACTGCAGCCCCCAGGTTTAGCAACTCATCATTGGAATGTCATGGAGGCTCACCGGGATGTCCTCTACCCCCGCTCTGGCCTCAGGATGGATAGTGGCATAAACTACCAGGTTGGGAGGTGGTGACACCAGTGGTCAGTGAATATGCCCTGCAAAAGAGAACAGCTGCCCAGTACCACGACAGGGTGAATAGTGCCATGGTCCTGCTCACACTCCATCTGTTTTCATGCAGGAAAAACCTGCTCACATCAGCAGGGAGAGGTCCCTGACCAGGGGTGGAGTGGCCCACATTAGACCACTCACTCACTCACTTTGAGGAACCTGCCATCATGCTGACTGGTGAGGATGTGGACCCTGCCTGTGGTGAAGGTGATGTCTGTGGCGAACACCCACCTGAGGACCTTGCACCACATCATCCTTCCCTCAACGCAACTGTGAGTGCTCTCTCCTGCTTTTGACTCTGTTGCCATGCACTAATTATCTCTACTTTGGTTCACAGGGAGCTCTGCCAAGGGGCCGACACCCTCAGCCAGCCAGTCCCTCAGCTCCATCCACATCCTCATCTGCAGCCAAGAGGACTCCTCCTCCTATGAAGAGGTGGAAATAAGCAGCCTGGAAGACCTGTCACTGCAGAGGGAGCAGCCAGCCAGTGATTCTGGAGGGAAAAGTGTGTGTGCGGCAGAGCCTTTTGGAGCCTCGTGCAAGCTCTCTCCCACACACACGGATCCTTCACATATCACACTCACCTCAATGTCCTGAGTATTTTCAATGCTGCCTGTTGGGATTCGCTTTCAGTTGTCCATCTGAGCCTGACCTGCATCTCCGCCCACCCAATGATCACACTCCCATGCAGCACCTGATCTCACCCCCCACGACTCTCATTTCACTTTCAATTTGGACAGCATGGTGCTAATTCAGTTTTACTTTCACGCCCCTGTCCTTTACCCTCTCCCAGTCACCCATTTTCTCTCCCCCATCAAAGCTGACCCCCCACCTCGGCCCTGGCATCACCTTCCACCTCCCCTCCGTTACCTCCCAGCCACAGCCCTTTTCCTTCAGGTATGTCCAGGTGAACGCATACATTCCCTTCCTTTCCGAACACCCCACCCCCATCCACATTTGCCTCCCCAAACTCCTCCTTCCCACCCCCAGGGACCATGTCTGCCTCCAGGTCCCCACCAACTACCCTCGCCGTCCCTTCTATCACTACCGTCGCACCCTCACCCTTCCACTCTGCTGCCTCACTCTGCCCTCGGTCATTCTCACCCTTCCTCCATACCACTCCCACCCACATGGACCCACCCGACCCATCCTGCGCACATTCACCTGCACATCCTCCCCTCTGCACCCCTTCCCCATTCTGCACCCCTTCACCCCCTTCCACCAGCAGCACCCCTTCTCCCCATGGAACCCCTTCTCCCCTTCGAACCCCTTCCCCCCTCCACACCTCTTTCCCCCTCGAAACCCCTTCCCACCAAGGCCCCGTTCCCCCTCTGCACTCCTTCCCCTCTCATCCCCACTCTGCACCCGTTCCCCCCAGAAACTCTACCCCGACCCCGAAACTCCTTTCCCCCCACTGCACCCCTTTCCCCCCACTGCACCCCTTCCCCCCAGAACCCCTTTCCCCCCACTGCACCCCTTCCCCCCAGAACCAACATTCCCCCCACCCAGTCCTCCCACCCCACCGGATTCCCCTCACCCCACTTAGTCCTCCTCCTTCCTGACTCTTTCCTCCACCCTTACCTCTTCAGTCACCATTAGTCCCTCTGCCCTCCTGATTCCTTCCTGTAGCCTCACTCCTTTCTCCATCCTTATTCCTACCCTCTTCCTGACCTCTTCCTTCACTTTTGCTTCTTCCTCAACCCTTACTCCCTCCCCTTTCCACACCCCTTCTGCACCCCCCCCGCACCCCGGACACCCTCCGCTCTCCGCACTCCTTCCCATGCACCTTCCACCCCTCCTTACACCTACCTCCCCAGCTGCCATCTTCTCCCCCATTACCATCCTTCCCCCCCGTTCTCCCTCCCCACCAACACCTTAATTCCCCCCACTAACCTCACCCCATCCTGACACCTTCATTCCCCCCTCCCAACCTCACCCCCAACACCTCATCTCCCCCCAGCTGATCCTAGCTCTTGTTCTCCCACCCCCTCGACCTTCACCTGTGTGAGTATCAGCGGTGACTTTCCAACTTCCGTGGGCTGCTTTGCAGCAGAGCCATGTCCATGAGAATCCATCCAACATGCCACGGGCGTTCCTCCAGTGTGCTATTGCTGTCGGGCTCCAGCATCTTCTGCTCCTCAGATGTGAGCAAGGCCCTGACGGGTAAGTCCCGACCTCTGCACGTCACAGTTGTCAAGAAGCGTGCTTTGCTGCCGACATGGGTGGACAATCTAACGGGGGGAGGGGGGAACAATTCCGGCGGGGGCAGGCTTAATAATGATATGCTGATGTATTACAATGAAGTTCCCAACATCCGATAACAGGAAATGCGGCCAACCATCGGTGGCTGAGCGGACGATGACAAACTGATTTCACGCCGTTGTGAAACCGATCGCGCCATATTGTTCACTCGCGCTACCGAACACGCCCAGCGCCTGCGGGCATGGAAAATTGCAGCCATTGAATTAAACCATATCTCCTGAAGAGTTCGCCTCAAATTCTAATTTCAGGAGGGCTTCCAAAAGTCAACAGTTATGTTTCTTTCCTACATTAGCCATGTTTAATGAGAAATTTACTTTTTGGAGACGGAAGAGCCCTGCATCCAAACCAGCGACTGACTTGTGTTCTCTTATAGATGCTGCTTGATCAGCTGAGTGACTTCAGCAGGTTTTTTTCTTGTTTTAGATTCCCATTATTGGCAGGACTTTGGTTTTTGCCCATCCTGTTTACTTCCATCCGTTTTTTATACCTGGAAAGGGCAAGGCTAGAATTTTTAATACTTTATATTGGTGTTTACTAAGGAAGAGGATGCTGACAAAATATTAGTAGAAGTGGTGATGGTAGAGGTAAGGGATGGGGGTGATAATTTACAAAGAGAGAGGCCACTTGTCCCATCAGTGAATTACTTATTCTTTGAAGGAAGCTCTATACTTTAGTCCCATTTTCCTGTCCTTTCCCCATATTCTTCTTTTTATTTATGCAATTCTTTTGTAATTGATATTATTGGCTGGGACTTTCCATGCCTGCCGGTGTCGGACGTGTTTGGTGGCATGATGGACAATATGGCATGATTGATTTCCCGACAGCGTGAAAGCAGTTCGCGATCGTCCGCTCAGCCTGCCGATGGTGGGCCACACTCCGCGCCATCGGATGTCATGAACCTCATTGTATGTCAGCATATCATTATTAGGCCAGTCTACCAGAATCGCCTTCCCCAACCTCCCTACCCACTGCTGGATCATCCGTCCACATCGGCAGGAAAACACGCCAATGTGTTTCACAACAGCACATCAGCGACATGCACCCGGCGGGCTGCACTTCACTCGGGGCTTCAAGGTTTGTTTGCCTACCTTGCTTCAGGCAGCACTCGCAGTCATCAGCGCCAGGCTTTGCAGACAGCACCACATCACTTTTAGGGGGGCTCTTGGCAGGTCTCTACTTACCAGATCAGCCATATGTGGATGGCTTTTCAACGGCTGAGGGCTAGGGCTTGCTTGGGGAAGGGGGAGAAGTGGCCTCAGGCAAGGGAAAAGACTGCAAGACGAGAGCTACACTGGGGAAGGAGGGTGTCCCAGGGTGTGTGTGGGGGCACATGCTGATCTGTGCAAGTGGCCTCGAGATGGTGAGGACTGAGGAGGCAGTCTCCAGAGGAGATGAGGCCAGATGGAGATGTGAGGGTATGTGTGTGAGAATGGGTGGTGATGTCCTTTGAGCTGGCAGTGAGTGAGATGCCAGTGACTGTGTGATGGGCTTGAGTGTGTGAGGTTAGAGTGATGAGATGGTTGCCATGCCCTGGATGCACGGGTGAGATCATTCGTCTTCTATCTACATTGGATGGCCAATCTCTTCTTTGCAGCATCGGCACTGATCATCACTGCCATCGCCTACCAAGCCAGAGTGGTAATGTTGATGCCCCTCCTGTGGCCAGAGTGGGGACATCCATCACAGCGGACCACCACGGCGTCCAAAGGACTCTCAACGGCTGTGGTCTTCTTGCCTTTCGGGGCCATGCCCTTAGTCTGCCAGCAAGCGTGAAATGCTGCAAGGGATTTAAATGCATTGGAGGTGGCTCAAAGGAGGTTTACAAGATTGATACCTGGAATGAGTGAGTTGTCTTATAAGGAAAGGTTGGTCAGACTGGGCTTATTTCTACTGGAGTTTAGAAGAGTGAGGGGTGATTTGATTGAAGTATACAAGATCCTGAATGGCCTTGACAAGGTGGACGTGGAAAGGAAGTTTCCTCTTGTGGGTGAGTCCAGAACTAGGGGCACTATTTTAAAATTAAGGGTCACTCTTCTAGGACAGAGATGAGGAGAATTTTTTTCTCTCAGAGAGTTGTGAGACTTTGGGACTCTCTGCCTTAGAAGGTGGTGGAGGTGGGATCATTGAATACTTTTAAGGCAGAGGTAAATAGATTTTTGTTAGGCGAGGAAATCAAAGGCTATTGGGAGTAGATGGGAATGTGGAAATCGACAGACAAGAGGATCAGCCATGATCTTATTGAATGGCGGAGCAGGCTCAAGGAGCTGGGTAGTCTACTGCTGTTCCTATTTCTTATGTTCTTATGTTCTTAAATCATGTGTCACCTGTAATTGTGGCTAGAAGCAGATATCACGCCTGCTCCTGGGTCAGCCGACCGCACGTGCACAACATGCACAAAACTCAGACCCTGATCATCCCCCTCCACAACAGGATTATGTTACCTCAAGCCTGGAATCATCTTTCCCTCCCTGAGGGTCACCTCAACTTCCTAGGTCATCTCCAGACACTGCCGCACTCCCACCCCCCAGGATTATCTCCCCCCCCGACTCCCTGGATCATTTCACCTTCCCCCTTTGGATCACTCTCTCCCCAGATCATTAAGCCCCTAAGACACTTTCCCCAAGACCAGATCTGCCGGCCAATTCCATGTCAGATGCGGTTCATTTCTTGTCCTTCCCAACCAGCGAGCTGCAGCAGGGCACATTATGGCCAGAATTTAGATAGTTCAGCAGGAGCCCTGACAATGGGCCAGAAAGCCAGGGGTTACACCTTGTGTAACTCCCCGTGTGCGTTTTTCACCCATCTGGCAACTACATAGTCGGGCTTTCTGTTTCTTCCAAGAGCTGTCTACCAATCAGAGGGCTGGTGGCTCAGCAATCCCAGCAGCATCACCAAAGCCTGAGCAGACACCTTGTCAGCAGGGCCACCCTTGCAATGAGATAACTTGGGTCAGGCGTTGCTGGGGCCAGTCAGGCAGTCCCCAGCCAATGGGGAGAGAGGATTGGTGATGGCAGTGGAGGGTTGCTGTGTGCATATCCTTTGTTGCCTGGGGTGGGTGGAAAGGGGGTCCCTTGTGTGGGCCACAGGGTGCCCAATTAGAAGGGTCCCATCCGCATAGCCCCTGGGCCCACAGGGACCCGTGCAATTCACCACGTTGCCAGTGAAATTCCAGTGATGGTGGGAAGAGGCCCTCAACTGACCACTTAAGCAGTTCAATTGTCTTCTGGGTGGGAGGACCATCCTTCACCTTTCCCATTTCTGGTAAAATGCAATAGCAATTTGTCCATGCAGGTTATATGTGTGGGCACGCCACACATCCCCGTGTTCCGCAGCATTTTTATTGGTCCTCCTCATTCAGCCCATTTTGTGTGTGTGTTTGTGTTTGTGTGTGTTTGGTAGGGTGTGTGTGCAGGTTGTGTGGTAGGGTGTGTATGTGTGTGTGTGGTAAGGTGTGTGTGTGTGTGGTAAGGTGTGTGTGTGTGGTAAGGTGTGTGTGTGTGTGGTAAGGTGTGTGTGTGTGTGTGGTAAGGTGTGTACGTGCTTATGGTAGTGACTATGCGTGTGTTTTGTAGTCGCGGCTGTGTGTGTGTGTGTGGTAAGGTGTGTATGTGTGTGTGGTAAGGTGTATGTGTGTGTGTGTGTGCTAAGGTGTGTGTGTGTGTGGTAAGGTGTATGTGTGTGTGTGTGTGTGTGTGCTAAGGTGTGTACGTGCTTATGGTAGTGACTATGCGTGTGTTTTGTAGTCGCGGCTGTGTGTGTGTGTGTGGTAAGGTGTGTGTGTGTGTGGTAAGGTGTGTGTGTGTGTGTGTGTGTGCTAAGGTGTGTATGTGCTTATGGTAGTGACTGCGTGTGATTTTGTAGTAATGGCTGTGTGTGTGTGTTTGCATTCAGCAACATGTATCAACACAACTGCTTCAAAATAGTTTATTTTTATACTATCATTGTGGTTACATTTTTAAAAAAGCTAATTGACAGATAAAACTTGTGGTTACATTCCTTATTTCATAGAACCTGCATTTACAGAACAAAACCTCAAAACAAGATACTTTATTCATGAGTTCTATGAGGGGTATTTGAACAACAAGGTAAATGCCAGTGATCAACTATGCATATAGTTATATATATAACTTATATATAACTTAGCTTCTTCCTCGAACAGAGGCCCGAACAATCCCATCCACCACTACTCTCCTCCGTCTGGCTGAACTTGTTCTCACACTGAACAATTTCTCCTTTAACTCCTCTCACTTCCTCCAAATAAAAGGTGTGGCTATGGGTACCCGCATGGGCCCCAGCTATGCCTGTCTCTTTATGGGGTATGTGGAACATTCTTTGTTCCAGTCCTACTCCGGCCCCCTCCCACAACTCTTTCTCTGGTACATCGATGATTACTTCGGTGCTGCTTCATGCTCTCGTCGGGACCTGAAAAAATTTATTAATTTTGCTTCCAATCTCCAACCTCCATCATTTTCACATGGTCCATCTCTGACACTTCCCTTCCCTTCCTTGACTTCTCTGTCTCAATTTCTGGTGATAGACCGTCCACCAATATCCATTACAAGCCTACCGACTCTCACAGCTACCTCGACTACAGCTCCTCACACCCTGCTTCCTGTAAGGACTCCATCCCATTCTCTCAGTTCCTTCGCCTCCGTCGCATCTGTTCTGATGATGCTACCTTCAAAAACAGTTCCTCTGACATGTCCTCCTTCTTCCTTAACTGAGGTTTTCCACCCACGGTCGTTGACAGGGCCCTCAACCATGTCCAGCCCATCTCCCGCGCATCCGCCCTCACGCCTTCTCCTCCCTCCCAGAAACATGATAGGGTCTTCCGGACTGAATATTGAATTCAACAACTTTAGATCTTGAACTCCCTCCTCCATCCCCACCCCCTTTCCGTTTCTTCCCCTTCCTTTTGTTTTTTCCAATAATTTATATAGATTTTTCTTTTCCCACCTATTTCCATTATTTTTAAATCTATAACTGTAATGCCCTGTTAGTCTTTCCACCCCACCCCCACTAGAGCTGTACCTTGAGTGCCCTGCCATCCATTCTTAAGTAGCACATTTGTTTAGAGAATATCACCACCTTCAACACCTCTTTGTTCTTTTGTCTGTGACATCTTATGATTATCTGCTCCTATCACTACTTGCTTGTCCCTACAACCACACCCACCCCACTTCTCTCCCCCCCGACCCCCCTTAAACCAGCTTATATTTCACCCCTCTCCTAATATTACTCAGTTCTGTTGACGGGTCATGAGGACTTGAAACGTCAACTCTTTTCTTCTCCGCCGATGCTGCCAGACCTGCTGAGTTTTTCCAGGTAATTCTGTTTTTGTTATGCATATAGTATGTGGCTTGGTAAAAGATAAAGCATGCTCTGATCTGCTGAAACATTTCACAGTAGGACAACATCCTTCACTTGTTTTCATTTCTCATATATCTACTTGTAGAAAACATGCTTAAACTTGTGCAAGACATTCATTTTCTGAATCTTAGAATCTGTCCATTCAATTTAAGATTGCTTTTGATAGTGAGACTGATAAGATGTCTGAGACACTGGGTAAATAACATCCATCTGTAAATTCACTCCTTTGCCTGATGTTTACTCTAGGAAGGGTGTAATAAAAACATAAACAAAAGTACCTGGAAAAACTCAGCAGGTCTGACAGCATCTGCGGAGAGGAATACGGTTAACGTTAACTCCGCAGATGCTGTCAGACCTGCTGAGTTTTTCCAGGTATTTTTGTTTTTGTTTTGGATTTCCAGCATCCGCAGTTTTTTGCTTTTATCTTAGAATTAACTCCACATCCAGTAAAGAACTTATGATTTGCGCTTATTTCCTTTCTTTTTTTTTGATTTATCGTCTTGTTACCCCCTTCACTCAAACAGTGGAAGGGAACAATTGCTGCGACTTCCATGTGCAGCATTTTGAATGTGTTTATGGTCTACTATTGATAGGAAGCAGAGTGATTCTTTCTCCATGATTCCAGACCACTAAAGCTTCTCAAAATACTTTTACCTTCTCTGACATCTGAGTTATTCAATTCCCAACAGCATGAGGAAGCTGCTTTGAGGCCACAAAGAAATGACAGAATTCCAAATATCAGTCCCATCAGAACTTGCATTTTGTGCTAACTTTGGAAATATACTAGATGGACCTCAATGGAATCACTTGTGTGTTCATCAATTTAGAAACTTTTTGATTTTTGCATCTAATTATCGAAGTGTATATTTTAATACTGACAGTTACAGAGACGATTGCGCATTGCTGAAAAAAGAGACCTGCCGAAGCTTTTCTTCTTGCACTCATCAGGGCACTTCGCAAGAATACTAATATGAACGGAAAACAACAATTTATACTGAATGTGAAGAGAGTGCTAATTCGTTGGCAAGTGGCATTTCCATGGAGAATGATGGTGAGTGACAGTTAACTGTCAAACATTGTTTGAAATTTAAACCAGACAGCTTGACCCCAATTGATCAAGGCATTGCAGAGACTATTGCGACTAGCTCAAGCTTATTCTTTAGTGGAGTTGTTTCTCAGAAGTTCTGATTAGCAAGAAGTTAAAAAAGAAACTCAATGTTGTACATGTAAAATATTTCTTTCAGGTATAAGGCAAAATTGGGCCTCAGACCATCCTGTCACTGAAAGAGAATGATGAATACATAGATTATGGAGTTTCCAAAAATAACAAAGGTAAGCAAGTAGTCTATCCTTGCAAAGAAAGTTACTGTATTTTTGTCATAGCACCTGTCTCATGAATGATTCCAGAGGTTCTGCCTCTTCAGTGTATTCTCTAGACTGCATGATCCAAAGCATAGTATCGATATAGGAACAGGAATATAGGGCAGCTCTACCTACTAATCCTATCATTCAGTAACTCCTTCTGGAGCTTGTTCAAAAATTTTGTAAACAAAATATATATCCTTTACTCCCTCCTGAACCAGAAATTTTTGATTCAAGGTGACTAATAGTTACATACTCTTGAAAAGAGCCAGCATGGACACGATGGGCCTCCTCCTGTACTGTAACCATTCTATATTTATGTATGAGTTGTACAAAATCGGTAGCTCTCAAATGTTAAAAAGGAAATCAAGTTTTGCTGGAAGTCAGTCTTTATCTGCAAATATAAACAGGGTGCTGGAAACACTCAGCAGGTTAGGCAGCACCTGGAGAGAGATGTTTCAGGTTAATGACCTCTCATCAGACTGGAAGAATTGGAGATTTACCAATTTCTAAGCAAGCACTGAGCCAGTGCTGGGGAGGGGAGGGGGGGCGGTGAGGGAAAGAGGCCGTGGGTTTGGAAGGTGCTGTTGAATGAGCCTTGACGAGTTGCTGCAGTCCATCTTGTAGATGTGCGTTGGTGGTGGAGGGAGTGAATGGTCAAAGATGTTGGGTAGGGAGCCAATAAAGAGGGCTGCTTTGTCCTGGATGGTGTCAAGCTCCTTGAGTGTTGTTGGAGCTGCACTCATCCAGGCAAGTAGAGAGAATTCCATCATACTCCTGACTTGTGCCTTATAAACGGTGGAAGTTTGAACTTCAAATGGACAATTCCCCTACTCCCCAGGACCCTCCAAGAAAGTCTCTAACTCTGAGTTAGATTCAGAGATTTTGGAGGGTTCTGACTTACTTACCCGAGTAGTTACCCAGGAAATGATAGACAGAAAAGTTCTTATATAACTCCTGGCTAACTATAAAGTGACCATCCCCAACTCCCTCCTGACCTTCTATCACCCCCTTCCCCCAAACTGAACTGGCCTGAACCTCAACCGTATCCGGCCCATCTCCCACACATCCGCCCTCACACCTTCCTCTCCCTCTCAGAACCATGAAAGGGTCCCCCTTAGAACCATAGAACACTACAGCACAGAAAACAGGCCATTCTGCCCTTCTAGTCTGTGCCGAAATATTATTCCACTAGTCCCATTGACCTGAACTTAGTCCATAACCCTCCAGACCTCTCCCATCCATGTATCTATCCAATATATTCTTAAAACTTAAGAGTGAGCCCGCACTTACCACGTCAGATGGTAGCTCGTTCCATACTCTCACCACTCTCTGAGTGAAGAAGTTCCCCCTAATGTTCCCCCTAAACCTTTCCGCTTTCACCCTAAAGCCATGTCCTCTCGTGTTTATCTCTCCTAATCTAAGTGGAAAGAGCCTACTCGCATTTGCTCTGTCTATACCCCTCATAATTTTGTAAACTTCTATCAAATCTCCCCTCATTCTTCTACGCTCCAAGGAATAAAGTCCTAACCTGTTTAATCTTTCCCTGTAACTCAACTCCTTAAGATCCAGCAACATCCTAGTAAATCTTCTCTGCACTCTCTCAGTCTTACTGATATCCTTCCTGTAGTTAGGCGACCAGAACTGCACACAATACTTCAAAGTTGGCCTCACCAATGTCTTAATCAACCTCACCATAACATCCCAACTCCTATACTCAATACTTTGATTTATGAAGGCCAGTATGCCAAAAGCTTTCTTTACAACCTTGTCTACCTGTGACACCACTTTCAGGGAATTATGTATCTGAACTCCCAGATCCCTTTGTTCCTCCACACTCCTCAGTGCCCTACCATTTACTGTGTATGTCCTACCTTGGTTTGACCTTCCAAAATGTAACACCTCTCACTTTTCCGCATTAAATTCCATCTGCCATTTTCTGGCCCATTTTTCCAGTTGGTCCAGATCTCTCTGGAAGTTTTGAAAGCCTTCCTCGCTGTCCACAACGCCTCCAATCTTAGTGTCATCAGCAAACTTGCTGATCCAATTCACCACATTATCATCCAAATCATTGATATAGACAACAAACAACAATGGTCCCAGCACAGATCCCTGAGGCACACCACTAGTCACAGACCTCCAGTCTGAGAAGCAATCGTCCACTACCACTCTCTGTCTTCTCCCACACAGCCAATTTCGAATCCAGTTTACAACCTCTCCATGGATACCAAGTGTCTGAACCTTCTGAACTAACCTCCCATGTGGGACCTTGTCAAAGGCCTTACTAAAGTCCATGTAGACAACATCCACAGCCTTTCCTTCATCTACTTTCTTGGTAACCTCCTCGAAAAACTCTACAAGGTTCGTTAAACACGACCTACCACGCACAAAGCCATGTTGACTATCCTTAATCAGCCCTTGGCTATCCAAATAATTATATATCCGATCTCTCAGAACACCTTCCAATAATTTACCTACTACTGACGTCAGGCTCACTGGCCTGTAATTACCTAGTTTACTTTTGGAGCCTTTTTTAAACAACGGAACAACATGAGCTACCCTCCAATCCTCTGGCACCTCACCCGTGGCTAATTTTAAATATTTCTGCCAGGGCCCCTGCAATTTCTGCACTAGTCTCCCTCAAGGTCCGAGGGAATATGTCAGGCCCGGGGGATTTATCTACCTTTATTCGCTGTAAGGCAGCAAGCACCTCCTCCTCTTTAATCTCTATATGTTTCATGTTGTCCTCACTTATCACCCCACCAGCCTCCGCATTCAAAGGATCATCCTCCGCCATTTCTGCCAACTCCAGCATGATGCCACCACCAAACACATCTTTCCTTCGCCCCCCTGGCGGCATTCCGCTGGGATTGTTTCCTCTGGTACAGCCTGGTCCACTCCTCCATCACACCCTACACCTCAACCCCCTCCCACAGCACCTTCCCATGCAACTGCAGAAGGTGCAACACCTGCCCCTTTACTTCCCGTCTCCTCACCGTCCAAGGGCCCAAACACTCCTTTCAAGTGAAGCAGCATTTCATTTGCACTTCTCTCAATTTAGTCTACTGCATTTGCTGCTCCCAATGCAGTCTCCTCTACATTGGAGAGACCAAACGCAGACTGAGTGACCGCTTTGCAGAACACCTTCGGTCTGTCCGCAAGCATGACCCAGACCTCCCTGTCGCTTGCCATTTCAACACTCCACCCTGCTCGCTTGCCCACATGTCCATCCTTGGCCTGCTGCAATTTTCCAGTGAAGTTCAACGCAAACTGGAGGAACAGCACCTCATCTTCCGACTAGGCACTTTACAGCCTTCTGGACTGAATATTGAGTTCAACAATTTTAGATCATGAACTCTCTCCTCCATTCCCACCCCCTTCCAATCCCCCTTTTTTCCAATAATTTATATAGATTTTTCTTTTCCCACCTATTTCCATTATTTTTAAATGTATTTCTATCCATTGTTTTATCTCTACCTTTTAGCCTATTTCGATCCCTTCCCCCACCCCACCCCCACTATGGTTATCTGTACCTTGCTCGTCGTGCTTTCTACCCTTAATGTGACCTTTTAGCACATTCCTTAGATAATATCACCACCTTCAACACCTCTTTGACCTTTTGTCTATGACATTTTTTGGCTATCTCCACCTATCACTGGCCCTCTATCCAGCTCTACTTGTCCCACCCCCCTTTAAACCAGTTTATATTTCACCTCTTTTCTCTTTTTCCTTAGTTCTGTTGAAGAGTCATACGGACTCGAAACATTAACTGTGTTCCTCTCCGCAGATGCTGTCAGACCTGCTGAGTTTTTCCAGGCATATTTATTTATTTTTTTTTGATCAACAATCTGTCCAATTCAGTCAATGACACAGCCTCCACTGCTCTCTGCGGAAGGGAATTCCAAAGACTGACAACCCTCTGAGAGAAAAAATTCCTCCTCATCTCCGTCTTCAATGGGAGAGACCTTATTTTTAAACTGTGCCCCCAGTTCTAGGTTCCCCCACAAGATGAAATATCCTCTCAACATCAACTCTGTTGAGCCCCCTCAGAATTTTATATGTTTCAATAACATAACATTTCATTCTTTTAAACTCCAATGATTATAAGCCCAAACTGCTCAACCTTTCCTCGTAAGACAAACACCGCATCCTAACAAAAAACATCCTAAGAATCAGCCTAGTGGACCTTCTCTGAACTGCCTCCAATGTAAGTATATCTCTCCTTAAGTGAGGAGACCAAAAATGCACACAGCACTCCAGAATCTTCTGTTCAGTGTGCGGGGGCCGGGCCCCACACGCCAATGCGTAAAATGATGTGCGGTGATATCGGGTGTGCGTCCCGATGTCATTCCGATCTTCAGTTCAGCGGGCGGGCACCGGAGTTCGGCTGCGCACCCGTCAAACTGTCAAATACCTGTTAAGGCTGTTAATAATCTAATTGAAGTGATTGTCGGGGCTGCCCGTCCAAGGCTGGCGGGGAGGCGAAGAGCCCAGGCGGTCTTCGCACTCCTCATGAAATCTCATCCATGGGTGGGATGAGGTTTCATGAAGGGTTTATAAATTCAATAAACTGTTTCAACAAAATACATAAACATGTCCCAGCATATGTGACAATATTACATGAGAGGACATGTCTGAATAATTTTATTTATTCTTTCTTTCAATTTTTCGCCCTGAGGCCCCGACTCTCCCTCCTCCTCCCGCCCACACAGTTGGTGCTGAGCCCGCCCACGTAAAATGGCAGCGTGCAGCTAATTGCACATGGCGATTGGCTGTGCGCCCGCCTGTGCCTGCTCCCACCAAGCCCACCCGATGGGGAGAAAATTCTCCCCCCAGGTGTAGTCTCACCAATGCCTTGTACAGTTGCAGTAAGATTTCCCTACTTTGATACTCCATCTCCCTTACAATAAAGGCCAATATTCCATTTGCCTTCCTAATTACTTGCTGTACCTGCATGCTAACTTTTCATGATTCATGTACAAGGACACTCAGATTCCTTTGTACTTCAGCATTCTGCTGTCCCTGTCTCCATTTAAGTAATATTCTTCTTTTCTATTCTTCCTGCCAAATTGGACAAGCTCATATTTCCCCACATTATACTCCATCTGCTAATTTTTTGCCCACTCACTTAACCTATCTACATCACTTTGCAGACACTTTGCATCCTCCCCACAACTTACTTTCCCTCCTTCCTTTGCATCTTGTGCAGTAACCTTTTATGTGGCACCATATCGAATGCCTTTTGGAAATCCAAATACATCACAACTACTGGTTCCCCTTTATCCACCCTCCTTGTTACATCCTGAAAGAACTCTAATAAATTTGTCAAACATGATTTCCCTTTCACAAACCATGTTGCCCAGGAAGTTTCAACTTCTGTTGGACAATTATCCTGTGTCTGGAACCCTCTGAAACTCTGATTTAAACTTGAAGACTTCAGAGGGTTCCAACTCTCTGAGCAGGATAGTTACCCCAAGAAAGTTAAAAGCATTAAAAGCCAATTCTAACTCCTGGGTAACTATACTATTACCCCCACCAATTTCCCACTGGACTGTCTGATTAGTCCCACACCCTGACTACTCCACGACCCCTGCCAGATACCCCCTGACTACCCTGACACCCCCTCAAGACACCCCCACCCCAGACCTTCTGAACACTTGACCACCTCACCCAACCCCCAACCACCTGACTACCCCACCCTGCCCCACCCCGCGCACCCCCTCCGCCCCCGACATGTTAGAACACTGAAACAAGTGGCTGTGTATCTAGTCAAAGTCTGGCTTCACTCAAACAGCCAGAATGATACCACTCAATCAAACATCTCTATTGATTTTCCCACAGTGTGAGCTGAGACAGTAGCTACATTCCTTAACATACTTTTACCATTCCAGAGAAAAGAAACTCAACATTACTAATTCAATGCTTTTTCCTCTTAGATGTAATGCAAATGAACCACAGACAATCCAACCACTTAAAGAGAATGACTAAGCTCCCTTAATTAAAAGCATTTAATATATTGCATCCGAAAATTACATCAATTGGTGGAATTCATGCAGGACACCATTTAACCCTTTAGTTTATCCTCCCAAAGAAAAGAACAGTGGCTCCATCATAGATCAATGAGTGGAATTTTCAAATGATAGACCTAGCCGAAATGATGGAACCTGTCATGGTCGGGAACCTGTAACGTTAGCACCCCATTTCTGGCTTTCCCCTGTCAGAGAGGGCAGGTGGGATAACGCACCGAACCTGTCAGTAAAGGTTCAATATTTAAAGGGACCCTGGTAGGGGTCTGAATGATTGCAAGAAATCCTTCTAGTGAGCATTCACAAAGGAGTTAAATAGAAGAATGTATGGGGAACTGTCACAAAAGGTTTAGTGACCTTATTACATTTGGAAAGGTGGTTGCTGCATTCCTATCAGCTGACAGCCATCACTCTTTCTCACTTCCCTAATATTCTCCAGAACAGCATTCCTCGGACAGATCTTTCTGTCACACATATTCCTTTCTCTCCAGTTTGCTCCTTAACTTTTGACTTCAACAGACCCATTCACACTCACCCTTCACTCACACTCACCCTTCCACTTCCAGCCCTCACAGTCACCCTCCTCGAATGCTTTCATTCCATATCCAGCACACACCCCAGTTCTCACACTTATAACTCTCTGCCTTCACTCATTGCAGGGGAATAGAGCCCATATCTCCAGGGAGGGAGAGGCAGAGACCCAAAGGGTTAGACCTGCCGCCATAGTCAATCTGACTGTATTGGAGGACTATGACCTAGGGATCAGTAGAGTGCCATGATGGGGGTGGTGTAGAGACCCAGTGACAGCATTTGATGATGCACTGCCTTTTGGCACTTAACTGTCACTCAGATCGAATTGATATCACTACTAACTGAACTGTCATGATAAGCTATATGTTGAGTATGTAGCCTTTCTCAATGTACCCTTTCTGAATGTCAGCAGTAACTCATTTCCTTCAACTCCCATAAGCCTTTCACAGGTGATGGAGCATCTGCTAAGGGCACAGGCTGAGGAATGCTTGGATGAGGGTGAACATTTAATGATGCACTGTGAGGGATTAAGACCTCACCCTGTATTTTTTTTTTGATAAGATATATAGAGATATGCTCATTGCTATCTCTAGAAATTTCAAACTGGACAAAGGCCAAAAATGGCTAAATCTATGTCTATCTTTGACCCTGAACAAAAGAAGCTACCTGGTAGGATTGGGGAAACTCGCACACCATCATCCCTGAAGAGCCTCTAATGACTCCCTGTGGGCTGCACAGACCAAATTCAAAGAGAGTTATACAAAGGCCATCTGCATTTCACAACCCAGGCCAGTCAACAGGAATCTACTCGTCTGCTAAGACAAAGGGCCCCATAACCTTCCTTTCAATTCTTAATGGTTGAGACATTCAAAATTCTCAGGGACCCAGATGAGGAATGCACTTCCTTTGTCAAAGATGGTGTGGAGAGGTGGGAGTCATGTGACATGGGCTTGTGGAACCAGTAATATTGCCTTGCTGAATTGCAAATTCTCAGTCTGCTTTTTTATCATCTGTCTAGCAGCCGCACAGACAAGGAGCTCTGGCCCTGGTTGGACACCTGGCCCCAACTATGCTGCTTCTGCTGGAAATTCTGTACCATCACCTACAACACTGATTCACTCCTGCATGCCTATCTCATCATGTGAAGTCAACAACTCCGGAAAGTGAATTATACAGCATTAGTTTTCAACCCTCTGACCTCCATGAAAGAACACCTCACTGGACTTTGATTCTGGATTCTGGAAGCCACGTGAACAACTATTTATTTTCTCTGTGGTCTCTGTACTGTAAATCCTTCTTTTCACTATCCCTGTCTTTAATGTCTGAGTGTGGAGGCGACATTGCAACCTCCTCTTGTGTTTTGAGTGTGTGCAAATAAACTAAGCCTTTGAGTTCATCCTATCTCGAGATTGCTGTGGGGTTAATAATAGAAAACTGGATCGCACCAAAACTGAAGGGTTGGGAAATATGCCACCAATTAAAAAGAGGGAAACAAATAGAAACACCTTACTGTTTATAGACAGATAGCAAAAGGAGAAATTATTGCTGTTTAAATTAACCCCCTTCCTGGCCATAACAGCACCGACACATGACTCCTACAGATGCACACACTTCGATGGGTACAACATTGGAGATAGCTGGGTTGTTGCTTTGTGAGGAGTGCAACACATATGAGTAGGAGCATGTGCTTGAGACAGGGACACCAGTGGAGAAGCCCTGTGGAGAGCGCAGGACCCTCCAAGCTCTACATAGCTGCACCTAGATGATGGTGAGCCTCATGGGTCATCCACAAAAAGGGAACTTGGGGAGCAGTAACAGGAAATGTGTGTGCTGTTGTCAGCATTTCCAGAGAGAGATTGGAGGAGTCCATTTCTAGTATGAGTGCCATGATGTCTCAGAATTTACGCTGATGTTCATTTCCATGGAAAGAGTGGCCATCTGCACGGAGACCTCAACAAAATTGTACGCGCTGTTCCTGCCTCGATGAGGATGTCTGCTTCTACACAGGTACCAGGGACACAGGGTTGGACGCATGACCTTTTGTCAACACTGCAAGGCATTTGAGATATAACAATTAGATCTGTGATAGGGTGAACGGTAAGTGTGATTAAATGACGGGAAGGATGGAGTTGCAAGGCAAAAGAAGGCAGGTGATGGGTCAATAAAGAAGAATATTTGTCCAGTGAGGGTGTGAATGACAACAGCAGAACCAATACCAGCATCTGCTGTTCAAATAAATGGGAGACGTGCTTACAATATGAAGTTGTGCAACTCAATAGTGAGGTCAGAAAGTTATCTCCTTCCACTTGAGTGGAATACTGGACCAAGAAATCATGTTTGTCATGTGAATGGTAATTGGTGATTGCATTGTTTTATCTTGTAGAATGATTTCCTGTTCATTGTGTGTCATCGATTCAGAAGTATGTACAAAGGAAAAGTTTACAGCTCTGTGGCAGGTAGTAAAATGTTAAAAGTTTAGAGGAAGGAGAAGACCTTTGGTCCATCTAGCTCATCTATCTGTAATATTCCTTGGATGCATTTTCATCACCCGAAAGTAATTTGTCCAATTACTTGTTGAAACCAATTAAGGTTTATTGTTCCACCACTGATGTCATTAATCTGATTAACATATTTGGCAACCTTTTAGCAAAAAGGTTATCAGTTGTCATTCTGAATCTATAAATATTGCCCCATTGCTTAAATTCTGCACACAACAGAAAATCCAACTCTCCCATCATCAAGAAAATTAAGCTTTTCCCAAAGAGAATTAGTTCTACTTCACTAGTCTTTCTCACTAGCACAGTGATAAAAAAACTAAGGCTGGGATTTTCTGTGCCTGCTGGTGCTGGGTACATTCGGTGGCGCAAGCAAACAATACGGCGCGATCGCTTTCACGATGGCGTGAAACCAGTTTGCGATCGTCTGCTCAGCCCGCTGATGGCGGGCCGGGTTCTTCACTATCAGATGTCGGGAACCTCATTGTAATACATCAGCATTTCATTGTTAGGCCTCCCACCGGAATCGTCCCCCCTGCTGAATCGTCCCCCACATCAGCAGGAAAGCACGTCGGTATAGAACACATTTTGACAACTATGACATGCAGAAGGAGGCACTGACATGCCAGGGCTTTTCTCACATCATGGACATCTGAGGAGCAGAGGATGCAGGAACCCGACAACAATGGCACACTGGCCAGTATGGTCCATGGCATACCGGGTGGATTCTTATGGACATGGTTCTGCTGCAAAGCAGAGCACGGAAGTTGGATAATCACAGTTGATGCTCACAATGGGTGATGATTGAGGGGGTGGGAGAAGAATGGCTAGGATCGGCTGGGATAGAAAGAGGTGTCAGGGAGTGGGGGTTAGGTTGGGAGTGGGGGAACAAAGGTGTCAGGGTGGGGGTGAGAAGTTGGGAGGGAATGAGGTTGTTGGGGGTAGGTTGGGGGGGTGGGAGAACAGGGGGAGGAAGATGTAATGGGGGAGGTGATGGCAACCAAGGAGGTAGGTGTAAGGGGGTGGGAGATGCAAGGGAGGGTGTCCAGGGGAAAGAAGGGTGGAGAAGGGAGGGTCTCTGAGGGGGTGGGCAGAGGAAGGGGTGTAGAGAGGGGAGGTTGTCCAGTGGGAAGAAGGGGTGCAGAGAGGGGAGGGTGTCTCGGAAAAGTGAGGGGTGCGGAGTCAGGAGGGTGTCCAGGGGAAAGAAGGGCTGTGGAGAGGTGTGGAAGTAAGTGTAGAGGAAGATGTAAGAGGAAGGAGTCAAGAAGGGGTAGGAGTAAGGCTGGAGGAAGAAATGAGGCTGGAGGAAGGAATCGGAAGGGGGGAGGGACTAAGGGTGGAGGAAGAGGTAAGGGTGGAGGAAGGAGTCAGGAAGGGGGAGGGACTAAGTAGTGGGGTGCGTAGTCCGGGTGGGTGGGAGGACTAGCAGGGGAAATGGGTTCTTGTGGGGAAGGGTTGCGAAGCGGCGAAGGAGTACGGAGGAGGGAAGGGTTGTGGAGTAGGCGGGATGTGCAGGTGAACGTGCACAGGAGGGGTCGGGTGGGTCCATGTCTGCTTCCTGGGGAGCAAACTGAGGGTGGGCGTGGTATGAAGGAAGTGTGAGAATGAGGGAAGAGTGAGGCAGTAGGGTGGGAGGGTGAGGGTCCGATGGTCGTGATAGAAGGGACAGCAAGGGTAGTTGGTGGAGACCCACGGGCAGCCATGGACCCTGGGGGTGGGAAGGAGTACGTCGGGAGGGTGAATGTGATGGGAGTGAGATTTTTGGGAAGGAAGGGAATGTGCACATTTGCCTGAACACCCCTGAAGGAAAAGGGCTGTGGCTGGTAGGTCACAGAAGGTGGGGGGTAGGGGGGGCAGTGGAAGGTGATGTCAGGGGGGTCAACAGTGATGGGGAGTGGAAATAGGTGACTGGGAGAGGGTAAAGGATGGGGGAGTGCATAATGTAGTGAAACTAGGCCATGCTTGCTAAATCGAAAATGAAACGACAGTTGTGGTGGGTGAGATCAGGTGCTGCATGGGAGTGCGATCATTGGGTGGGCGGAGATGCAGGTCAGCTCAGATGGTCAACTGAAAGTGAACCTCAGCAGGCAGCACTGAAAATACTCAGGACATTGAAACATGAAGGATCCGCGTGCATGGGAGGGTGCTTGCAGATGCTCTGAAAGACTCTGCCACACATACACTTTCCCTCCCAGAATCACTTGTGGGACGTGGATGGAGCTAAGGATGTGGATGGAGCTGAAGGATTGGCTGGCTGAGGGTGTTGGTCCCTTGGCAGATCTCCCTGTGAACCACAGTAAAGATAAGAAGTGCATGGCAGCAGAGTCAAAAGCAAGCTGGTTTATTTTCATGACAGCTCCTCGGTGCTACTGACTTCCACACAGCGTGGTGAACCAGAAGATATGAGCTTCGTCACCTTCAGCAATGCTTCACTTGCTAATCTTCCAGATGGGTATTCTAGCACAGCAGGGTTTATCATATTCTTGGTGGGAAAGAATGATAAATGTTGCCCGCTGGCTTGGGAGGCCAAGAAGATAAAAAGAGTAGTAAAAAGCACCTTAGCTGCTGAAACACTGGCATTAGTAGAAGCGATAAATCTGGGGGTTTACTTATCTAATATACTGACATAAATACTATATAAGGGGCAATGTGGGAAAAGTTTGCCCATAGAATGTTATGTTGATATCTAGTTATGTTATTGAGAAGAGAGATTTCTAAGATACAGTGGGTCGACACAAGTCACCAACTATCAGACTGTTTTACAAAAAGAAGTGCCAGCTCCAAGAAACTATTAAACGTATTGGAAGAAATGTATTGGTCTTATGTTATAATGATGAAATGAGGAGAAAAAAAACCTTCTTTTGTATTATATATGTATATATATATATATATAAACGTGTGTGTGTCCGCACATGCTTGTGTGCGTATGTGTGTGTTTATATATAGATTTGGTAAAGGAAATGCGAGATTTACAGATATGTGACGTTATTTCCTTCTGTTTGTTTCAAAAACAATGTTCTTTAATATTTTCAAAGCTTTAATTTAAAGAGGGGAATCTGTCACTGTATAAGCGATCACACTGCATGGCAATCACCTTGTTAAAGACAATCGCTAGTTAAACAGCTGAGGGGCATTGATTATCCCAGTTAACAGATTAAAAAGAAACAGTTGGAACACTTTTTGTGGAAGCTACGAGGAAGCCAGTAGCACTGAGGAGCTTGAAAATAAACCTGCAAGTGTTGCAGGATTAGAGGAGGTTACAGAGATAGTGAGGGGCTAGGTTATGAAAGGATGTAAATGCATGGATAAGAATTTGACTTGGAGGTACTGAGGGCCAGAAGCTTATATAGGTCAGTAAAGACAAGGACAGCAAGTGAGTGAGACTTGGTGGAGGAAAAGAAGTGTGTAGCTGGGCTTTTGAATGGGGTAGAAGAAGGGGAGACAAGCATTGGAACAGTCAAGTCTGAAGGTGCCCATAGACATATATGAGGGGCTGATCAGCATACAGCTGGGGTTACGTCATCATTTCAATCTTTTCAGTCCATATTACAACTGCATACTATGACTACAGTTGCATACTGACCAATTTGAGACTATGCCATGCACCGGTGGGCTGCACTGAGATAAATGTCAGTGTTCCTCTGGTGACTGGCAATAATACTGCTTCCTTGAGGCCTATACCTCCCCCACACCCCCACATATCATATGTAGACCTGAGGGAGATTCTACATGGGTCTAGCAGCCATTGAAGCTACAAGACAATGACTGCAGGAAACTAGCATGATAGCTGCATCCTAAGATAAGAGACAACTTTGGTCTCTAAAGTTGCAGGGGAGATGAGTAAGCATTATAGAAATAACACATTAAGATATCAATCAAATAAATAGCTAATGCAATGGATACAAACAGTGTTAAATGAGCAAATATTAGCCACATATATTTACAAGAAAAGTCCTATATATCTTTGCAACTTTTGGGAGTTGGCAGGGAAAATAAAATCATTTACTAACCCTTGACAATGTGGAAATTTATAAGGATGTGGGGTGGAAGAACAGTTAAGTATTGTGTAATTATATTTGCAGTATCAACTTTTATTTATTAAAAGCACTGAGCTGTAAATCCTCTCCTTTCTCTGGCTGTTATCTCTCACGTTCTACATCTTCAACTTCACCCACACAGTATGCACTTCATAGCACCATTCATCCATACCCCTACCCCAGCTGTATGCTGATCAGCCCCTCATGTATGTCTATGGGCACCTTCAGACTTGACTGTTCCAATGCTTGTCTCCCCTTCTTCTACCCCATTCAAAAGTCCAGCTACACACTTCTTTTCCTCCACCAAGTCTCACTCACTTGCTGTCCTTGTCTTTACTGACCTATATAAGCTTCTGGCCCTCAGTACCTCCAAGTCAAATTCTTATCCATGCATTTACATCCTTTCATAACCTAGCCCCTCACTATCTCTGTAACCTCCTCTAATCCTGCAACACTTGCCCTCAAATTCTTAGTTCCTTTAACTCAGCCTCTTTGCATTTTTTCTTCCCTTCACCCCATCAATGGAACCATACCCATGCTGTGGAATTCTCTCCCTAAACCCTGCTTCCTCTCTATCTCTCTTTCATCTTTTAAAATCCTGCTTAAAACGCGCACCTCGAGCGGAATTTAGTGGTGTGATGGGGAACGGGAATCGTGGTGAGTGGGGTAACTTAATCAAGTGGGAGCTGAAATCTCAGTTTAGGGGATTAAGTCCGCGGAGTTTCAATGGTGGTGTCCAGTGGTGGGAACCTCTTTTTCCTATATTTGCATGCCTTGAATGCTCATTAAATCACAACTTGTCCAATTTAATTCAGCACCTTCAAGATTAAGTCAGCGGCAAATGGGAAACTCGATTTATGACTGGTTAAAGCAGGCATGCACCAGGTGAGGTGGTCTATTCAGATCATAGGCGAGTGATTGTCTTTGCTGAACACTGAGAGGAAAGGGGGAAGGGAGCAGAGCAATGTTTACTGATCTGGGCTGTTGGTATTGACGAGCAAAGCAGGGTGTGAGGGGAGCGATGGGAGATCTCAGGAGGTGATTGGACTGCTGGAGGTGGGTGAGAGTGATGGGGGTCCCAGGAGCTGATATTGAATTATGAGGGGGTGAATGATGGGGGTAGAAGATTTTAAAGCTACAAAGAGAGTTGAACATTTGGCTTCTATATGATATCCTTCCAAATGTGCAAATTTTGTCCCCAGCGAACCTGCTCCCTGCTTACTGATCCCGCATGGTTGTCCTGGGGGCTCTTTTATTAGCCCACCTGGAGCTACACTGCAATTGGTCACTTTCTGCTCGCCCTGCTGCATGAATTCTCGTTCCCCCATGTGCCCATTGCCTGCCCTTTAAAATTAACATTAAAATCTGTATGCACCAGCTGTTGACACTGGCATACACCCTATTTCTGCCATTGGGACCCATGCCTCACAGATTAAATTCCACTCCTTGGATCAAGTATGTGAGCAGCCCTAACCTCTTTCTTGGCTTAGCACTTTTATTTTTACCCATTTCTTGGTGAAGGGCCTTGGGTTAATTATGGTCCCAGATCTTCTGGTCTCCGGATGGTTGTACCCCGGAAGATGAACTGTGGTCACCTCAGAAGTCCCAATGCAAGGACTCCGTGGAAATTGCCCAGGAAGTTTCAGCTTCCATTGGGCGATTATCCTGTGTCTGGAACTCTCCGAAACTCTGATTTTAAAGTCCTGAGCCTTCAAATGATTCCAACTTACTTAGCAGAATAGTTACCCAGGAAAAGTTAGAAGGGTTAAAACCAGTTCTCACTCCAGGATGACTATACTACTGACCCCCACCCTGAGAACACCCCATCCCCTGACCACACTCCTGACCCCACAACTTCCCCCCGACCACCAGACTATGACCCCAGCCCTGACTCCCCACTAGAACCCCTGATTCCATCTCCCACCTACTCCCCTCAACACACTGACTACCCCTCTGACCCTACCCCAACTTCCCCCCACTGAACCATCCGACTATCCTCCTGACCTCTGACCCACTCTATCCCCTCATCCACTTACCTGCCACTCCCTTCACCCACCCACCTGCACCCTACCCCCTCACCAACTTAGCTTACGCACTTAATTTCTCTCCATAGCTTCTCAAGTGGCTTTGGGACCTTTAAACTTACCGGCATACAGCAGCTAGTGCCATAAAAAGGGTGTGTGGCTTAGTTGCTGACGGTGATTGCCACTTCTCAAAAGATTCGGCTCATGATATCTTAAAGGCACTAAGTTATTGTGAGTTAAGTAAACACTGTTTCTCTACCTTGTCAGGGTCCAATTACTTCCAAAATATTCGAATACCAGGAATCTAAATTTGGAGGTATGATTTCAACCAATAAATTATTTTAAAATGCTCACGCTTCATTGCCACCTTTCTTTGCTGCTATAAGGCTGCAGAAATCATTAACTTAATGTAGCGCTTAACAGTGTTGTTAAAAGATACTGTTTAATCTGACTTGAATTGTAGCCAATATATATCACTGTTTGATACATAGAATCACTGGCTTATTTTAGACATACTTATCTCATAATAATTGGTTTAGTTCATGTTATATGCTGTGGAGCTTTCATTTGCAATGGTTTATGCATTTGTGTAAAGTTGCTTTGTGTTATTTTTCATGCAGTTGCTAAACTATTTAATTAAATAGGCCAATGATTGTCAAGGTAATGCGCAGAAGTAATTTCCAAAAGGCCATCTGTTACTTGTTCCATTTTGTTCTTCACAGAGTGCTGACCCTTGTTGTGCTATTAACACATTCTGCTTTCTGATCTTTATGCTACTATCAGCACCTCCTTTAGCCCTTATCAGTATCATTAACACTTCCTTTGTCTTTTTGTCCATGACATCTTTGGAAATCCCTCCTTTGCCCCCACCCTGGCCTTCTATCCAGCTTCACCTGCTCCATCCCCTTAAACAGTATAAATGTCATCACATTTCTACTTCTCTTTAGCTCTGAAGGAGGGTTATACAGACTCAAAATGTTAATTCTGTTTCTCTCTCCGTAGATGCTGTCAGACCTCCATAGATGCTCTCCATAGATGCTGAGATTTTCCAGCATTTTCTGTTTCTATACCCAACCTTCCCCAGCTTTCACTGACCATTACAATGTCCACTTGGCCACAATGCAAAAATAAAAGCCCCTCAAAATAAACAATCCTAACTAAATTTATAAATCTAAGCATGCCATATTGCATGCAAATGTAAATTAATAACTCTTGTCCATTCCCTTAATGACTGACTTCCATCTGCCTTTGCCTGTTTTAATGTTCCGGTCCAGTGCTAACCCAATGGCCAACCTAATAGTGGGAGACTGCTGGCTTTCAGTGGGGACGGCTGCATTTGGACTTGGAGGGTTCCCCCAAGCGGCTGTGAGCTTAGAAGGCCGGGCTTTGGACTGCACTTTTGGCATGGACAGCAGCAGTCTGACTACAAGCCACTTGTGTTGGTATTCCTCTAAATTACATGCAGTGAATGTGAATTCAAGTGATTTTTTTTTATCATCAGTGTTTTATTCTACCTTCTACCTTCAACCTGTTGCTCTTCCACCTCTGACTGGTCAGGTGGCAGACCTTGGGAATCTGAAAGGAGAAAGGCACAAGAATAGGTTTGTGGTGAGGTAAGAGTTGCATGCTTACACCATCTGCCCCTTGTAAATCAGAAAAGATTGTGGAATGAAGGGGAGATGTATAAGCATATGGTCATCTTCATTGGTTTCAACTCTATTGTTGGCTATGACCTCGGCTTTGGCCACCCAATAATGGCAAGTACCGTTTCCTCTGTGGGGTTGAGGACATGCAGACATATCTGTCCCACACCAGTTAGCTCCTGCTACCTCCCACTATGGGCTACTTTGTCCTGTAAGAGGGAGGGATGTGCAATAGTAAAATGTGGCTGCCCTAGGGAATAGTTGGCAAGCAGTCAAATGTGAGTGTGAAGCTTGTAACAATATTAACTGTTTGAAGGTGAGGTGTAGGAATGTTAGGTAATGGGTGTGATTGATAGAGATTGTTGGTAATTGAGTCTGAGAGGATAGATCAATGTGTGAGGCTGGTGGTGCAATTGGGTTATAGAATTTGAAGATAAATTCACTAACCTTGACGCTCGTGAAGGGCCATTGAATTTCTTGCGGCACTGCAGCCAGCCCCTTGGAAGCTCAACTTCTAGCGTTGACTATCAGCGATGGCCCTTCTATTTTTTTCAAGGTGCGCAGCCTGTTCATTTCAGTGTATGGTACCTTTAATTTTCTTTGCAAGCCCATGCGTGCTTGGTATTGTAGAGGGGAAAGTTTTAATTGTGAACAGCCTGCACGGTAGCTTCTGCATCGCCATGTGGCTGAGTACAGGTGCAGCTTACAGGGGATACTTACTGCCACAGCTATCGAATCCCACTGCCTTTGGAGCATTTGTCTCTCAGGTCTCTTGGTCCTACATGGACACATCACTTCTCTCCTCATTCACATCTCCTCCATAAAGACATCTGAGAATCTTGGAATCTTTTAGTGGACTGCAGAACATTTGGATGACTGCACACGTTGTACAATCTCCTTGTTAAAGCTGGCCATGGGGCAGTCACTGGTGGAGGCGCTCACAGCCCCTTGCAATGTCATTATTCCGTTTTGGACCAGTCACCCCCATGGCTCAGGCTAACAGCGCAGCCTTGCAGTGTGGGTTAGGAGAATGCCTGTGCCTGAGCTGAGAGTGTAGCATGGAGTCCAGTGGGCAAAGCTGCTGCCAATCGGTCAGGTGGAGTGGGGCAGAGGTGGTTGGGGTTTCGGGCAGCCATGCAGCGCACTAAACCCTGGCCATCAAGTGGTGGCCAGCACTCTCTAGGAAGCATTAATGGGCCTTCACACTTAACCAGGACAGGTTCTTAGTACACCCATGCAAATCACGTGTCTCTCCTCTCTTTCATCCTGCAGGAGGAGCACAACAGGATCATGGAGCCTGTGAACTAGCTGTATGTCTGATGCCTACAGAGATGGAGGAAGATGAAGAGTGACTGAGGCTCCTGGCTGCGCAAAGGCAGGAGCAGCACCCTCAGGAGGAATGGGCGGCTGGGACTCCCACACACGCCACCGAAGAGCCACAGCGAGCCATCGCTGGTCGGTGCCTAGCGATACCCAGGGTGTATAGATGCCGCCTTTCATTCCCGCAGATGACTGAAAACCAGTGCTGCCGGAGACTATGCATGACTAGGGAACTGGTCAGTCACATCTGCCAGCAACTGCAGGATTTCACACAACAGGTACATGGAAAGAATCCACTGCCAGTGGCCGTGAAAGAGACAATGGCGCTCAATTTCCATGCCAGTGTCTCCTTTCAGGGCTCCACAGGTGACCTCTGTGGGATCACAAGC
Source organism: Cetorhinus maximus (assembly GCF_964194155.1). NCBI lineage: Eukaryota > Metazoa > Chordata > Chondrichthyes > Lamniformes > Cetorhinidae > Cetorhinus > Cetorhinus maximus. The sequence continues at coordinate 26,756,916 of NC_135902.1, read as the reverse complement.
CTCCACCCACAAATACATCCATGAGGTCACGGATGCCATCATTGCGAGGGCACACAACACAGTGCATTTCGCCGGGGACCAGGACAGCCAGGATGCAAGAGCGATTGGATTCGCCCAGATCGCGGGTTTCCCACAGGTTCAACGTGAGATCGACAGCACTCACATGCTCTCAGATTGTCGTCATTACACACGGTTGACTACATTAACCACAAGAGTTTCCTCTCACTGAATGTGCAGCTGGTGTGCAACCACCAGAAACACATCCTGCAGGTGCGCACACGGTTTCCGGGAAGTGTGCACAATGCCTACATCTTCAGTCAGTCACAGATCCCTGGAGTCTTCCAGGGTCCACAGAAGCTGCAAGGATGGCTCCTCAGGGACAAGGTGATGATGATGGGGATGAGGCCCTCACATTGGCTAGATGAGGCAGGTGCACTCATGAGGCCCTCATAGCTGCTAGATTTATGGAGTTTGATGAGGACATGCAGTGAGGAGACACCATAGGTCCTCACATTGCATTTGTGAACATTTGACTCCAATCTGGCTTATGGCAGCACGAATATCCTCTGTGAGAATGCTCCTGTCATGGAGACGCAGTGGAAATCCTAATAGTCGCTCAATTGCAGGAGGATGATGGCCACATGCAGTATAGATCCACACACCATAGATCTTCACATAGCCTCTGGGAATGTCTGACTTCTGTCTGGCCGTGGGCAGCTTGCTTGCGCTCTGTGAACAGGATCATATCATAGAGACGCAGCCATGAAATGTTAGAAGCATCTGATCCCTTGTCTGCCTTCAGCACCTGAGCCCTTCAGGAGCAGAGTGTCACTGGTCACAGATGCTGAAGAGATGAGGGACAATCCCAACTTAAAGGTGCTGAGAGCACACAGAGAGAATAATGGAACTCTGTGATGCCTGCCCACGACATTCTGGCAGCAATGATAAGCACCACTGAGGTGCAGGCATCAGTAATGTGTCCAGGGAGTGTGAGGCCGGAGTATCACTTTGGTCTGAAGGCTGCACAGAGCACAGGGAAGAGGCCTTGGACTGAGAAACTTGCCTTTATCTTGTGCAGAAAGATTCCATGTCTGAATGACAAGAACACTGCTCATCAGAACAAGGAACCATTTGCAGGAAGACATTCTTTGGGGTTTATTGACATGTGTGTCAACAATGTGTATAAGTGATTAACTTGTATGTTGCAACCCAGGCCCAGGCTGTGGAGCAAATTCTTCTTAACTTTCCTAACCCTGCCGCTACGTCTTGGTGCTCCCCAGGCATCCACAGCGGAGGTGGAGGCAGCCTACTGACTGCAGTGCCCTGTCTGTGATAATCTTGGCGGGCATTCTCGGGAGGACCAAGACTTGGAGGGCCCCGGCCTGCTTTCGGGGTCCTGCTGTGTGGCAGTTCCACCCTCCTCAGCAGGTGAATCTAGAGCTGCTGAGGTCACAGGAAGAGGGGATTCCAGGCCGGACATTTCCGGAGTCACCTGGATGGATGGCCCCGGGGTGTGCACCTGCTGATCCTCCTCCCTATGGGTGCCCAAGGGGCCCCAGGCTGACTCCTTGAGGAGTAAGGGTAGCTGGAGTGAGATCGAGCTGCCCAGCACCCCTCTCATATACACAGCGTTGGAGACCAACTATGGTATCGGTGATGGTCCTGCACTGTTGCGCAGGCTCAACTCCAATGTCCTGGACCAAGGTCTACATGGTGGCCGTCATCATACCAGTGTTGACCTCTACATGCCGGCACTATCACTTCAGTGAAGGTGGATGGACTCCTCCATCGTGCCTTCCAATCTGAGGAGTGCAGTGGACATCCCTTTCTGATGTTCCCGAACTTGTCTTTGCATCTCCAGCAACTGTGACATGACTGAGTCCAGTCATCATTTGACTCGGACTCAGCAAATTTCTGGCCTCCAGCAGTCTCCTGAGTGCTGGACACCTGGGAAGTCCCTGCTGGCACCTGCTGTGGATCAGACAGTGCGATGTGCTCACCAGATTGTGATCCCAAGGCTGCTCTAAAGCTAGGTCCCACCAACGTGTGTGTCTCTGTGCTGGTGGAGAGTGTGGGTGAGCATTGTGATGGGACTTCAAGGAGGGGGCCTCCAGATTCCTCTTCAGAGGTTTCTTCAGGCCTTGATTGGAGGCCCTGGATCATGGGCTCTGTTGACTGTTTCCCAGATGAGCCTGTGGAAGCAAGGGGAGATAATTAGTGCATGGTAGTGGCTTGTGAAACAGGACACATCACTCACAGCATGGTTGTCTGATGGATGTTGCACTGCTGGACCCTCACTTGGTAGAGCAGCGCCGACCTCACCGTCAGTACCGGAATGGTCCTGATCCTCACCGGCCAGCTGGATGGCTCTGTTTTCAAAGTGCGCGAGGATCCTGATTTTAGGCATTCATCCACCGGTCTGCGACCTCTCCCTCTTGTTGTGTGCCAGCTGGCCCTGCATGAATCAAGATGGAAAAAGTGTAAGCAGGATGCCTGCCAGGCCATATGCTAAGTATGCCTGGCATGTGTAGGTGGTGAGTGGTCAGGATGGGGACAATGAAGGTGCGTGTGAGAGGGTGAATGGTAACATCCCTTGCACTGGCAGTGAGTGAGGGCCTTGTGGATATGTGATAGGTTTCTGAGTGTGTGAGTAGATGAGAAGATGACTTATCCTGGCGGGACGGAAGAGATCATTCATCCTTTTGCTGCACTGGGCAGCTGTCCTCTTTTGAAGTGCGTTGGTGCTGACCACTGCTGCCACCTCCTCCCAAGCCTGGTTGGTCACACCGCTGCCCAACCTGCGCCAGGGTGGGGGTAGAGGACATCCTGGTGGGCCTCCATGGTGTCCAAAAGGAGTTCCAGTAACTCGTCGCTAAATCTGGGGTCTGCGGTCCTTTTGCCTTTCGTGGCCATCTTCCTGCAGCAGCCGCGGGCTGGAGGCACTGAGATGTGTGCGCACAGCTGGACTTTAAATATGGCGACTGGCATGCTGAAGCAGCGAGGTGATGGCGTGGCAGGTGAATGAGAGCCCGCCCGCCATCGAAACGCTGTGTTTCCGGGAATGCATAAATAATGTGGCGGGTTTGGGACGATGTGGTGTGAAAACCCACCATTATGGCTGGCTGGTAAAATGTTGTTTTACCTGCCCGCGACTGCACTTATTGCAAATCTGGGACGACTCTGCCCAATGTGTGCAGCCACTCAACATCCCGATTAGCGCTGCCTGCATGTTATAATCATGGCAATAAGCAGGTGCAGCAAGGATTTGGCAAGCTGATTAGATTATATTGTACAGGTGCAGAGTAATTGTACTTTGCACCCATTTGGTGAGCTGTCAAATTTAGTTTCTTCTCTTTCCAACATTGTATCTCCCTTTAAACTTCCAAGGCTTAAATTTGAAAGACCATTTATTATTTCATTATCAGCTTAAGACCTACTGGGGCTTTCCATACTTTGGAATTTTATTAGCACTAAACAGTTTATATAATCATGGGATAAAGTTTCATGTCCTTTGGCACAGTATAAACACATTCTTTCCTTCTGGAATTTCCCTGGTTAAACTTGCAGATCAAGTCTTAGTTTCTAGATTGTTACAGCTGAATAAATTTGCTTTCTCACCTTGAGCATTAAGACTGGTTTTTATAGAGCAGGATAATCAACATATTGGGTGATATCAGAGTCCAACTGACTGAAAATGAAATAATTAAAAGAAACAAACAATTCAATTCCTTAACAAAAACAGAAATACCTGGAAAAACTCAGCAGATCTGGCAGTTTTGTTTAACTTCCTGGTGTACCTTTATTTTTTAAGTTTTGCTATCACAAATCATTATTTCATCTAAATTGCAGCACAGACTCTCCAGATCATGGGTTTGGAGTGCAAGAGGAATTGGTTATGTAAAGCAAAATAACATTGGTCGGGCTAACAATTGTGTTTTATGGTGCATTTAATGTAGCAAGATATGAAAAGGCTTTTTGCAAAAAGAATGGAAATGGACTCTGAGCAAGAGCCAGGAGAAGGGTTGGTGATTGAATTAAGGTTTGGCCAAAGAGATTAGTGAGTATGCTTCTACAGGTAGGGAGATATGTGGTGAGGTACAAAGGGCCTGATATTTACAGGGGTGGGATTTTCATGTGGAGGGAGGGGGAAAGAGTTATGTTCAGGGACCCAGACTTCCGGGTTTTCCTGAATGCCATGGAGTTTTAATTCTGCAGTGTGTGATTTTGTTTTTTAACAGGTTGCCCCCACTTTCTCCCCAACCCTCTCCCCGAAGACAGTCTAATTGACAGACTTAGTTCCCTGTTGGGTGGGGAATGGTGTAGAGGAGGTCACAGCCCAGGAACAGGTATGTTCCATGCTGTTGGGGATAGATAACACCAGAATACCAGTGTAGTTTGGAGGATTGGGGCTGATCGCAGGAGATCTGGGGAAATTGGAGTCAAAGGTGTGGTGTTCAGGGAGAGATCAGCGGGAAGGATGTAGAGGTCAGAGTAAGTTTGGAATGAGAATCCCAGATCACGGTCATCAGTAATCACATGGACAGGAGCCAGAGAGTAAGTTGATTGTGGAGGGGAGTGTGGTGGTGGTGGTCAGGATGAAGTTTACAAGTTAGCTTATTGGACCGAGTGGAAACACTTCTGATACCTCTGCCTCCCAAATAGTGCTGTAGTGTACTTATCTGAAGGACCAGCCCTTCTCACTTCTTTTTACCTGCAGGATAACTGTGGTTAAAAATAGAAACACTATTAAATTGAAGACACACAGCCTCCTTAAAAAAGTTCAAATAACCAACCTGTGTCCTGGGAAAGGGTCAATCGGCGGCTTCTCATGCCACCTATGTTAGAACTGAGAATGAGCAAGTTGGGCTCCTGTTTTAACTTTGTAACATTTTTACTTCCTGCGTATTTTGGAGGGTTGAAATTACCCCCAAGACTTGTGAAATAGAACTTGAGAATGTAGCATCACGAAAGCTGAGGGTTCTGGCCACTAGTAATGAAGTGGAGGAAGGAGAGACATATAGCGGACTAGAACCAAGAAGGGTAAGATGTGGGTGCTGGGATTTTGGATGAGTTATAGTTTGTGCAGGGTTCATTTCAAGAGGCAGCAAAGGCAACAATGGAAGTTCTGAGCCTGAGAATGGCGAAATGTGAGTGAGAGTTTCATCAGTGATGATTTGTGTTGAAGAGGAACAGTGATACAGCAGGGAAACAAAGTAGTTTTGGTAATGAGTGAGAAATGGCGTTTGAGGGTCAGCTTATTTTGTGCATCCCCTTCCCCTAGTTTTTACCTCACTATTGGCAGTTGCGCTTTTAGCTACTTAGCCCCCATGCGTCAACAATTCCTCCATCAACCCTCTGCCTCATCACCTATCTCTCCTCCATTAAAGCCTTATGCTCTGTGCAAGTCTTTATTTCAATTTGGCTAAGTCAGAAAAAGTATGCCTTTGCTGTAAATGTCCCTTTTATTTGTAAAAACAAAGGCTTGTTTTCATGTCATGTACTCAACTTTTAATTCACATCCTAAATTTTTCCCATTACCTTGTGAACTTCCCTCTGGATGTGTACCAAAAATACAATGTTATTTCCGTTCTATTTGAGCTTCAAGGCAGTCTTGTGTCTGTGGCTTTTCAGTCCTCCACTTAATTTCTCTTCACGTTTTTTACCCTGACAAGAATCACCACCACAGGAGCAGATAATGACACTCTCAGTATCTCTCTGACCTTTCTTCAGTTTATATTGCTCTAATTCCAGTTGGCCACCCCATCATCCACCAAACTTATCCTTCTAGAACACATGGCTACTTATTTTCTCTGTGACCTTCAGACTGCTGATGTGCCCAAACTGAGACCTTTGGGATGCCTTGCTGCCTTTTCCTGCAACACCTTGCTACCTGTGCAAAATACTGTTGATCTTGGAAATATGAAATGAAAACACACAATCCTAGAAATACTCAGCAGATCTGTGCAGAGAGAAACAGATCTAATTGTTCTTCTGAAAGATCATTGACCTGAAACATTTGGCCTGATTTTCACAGATTCGTGGACCCTCCACAGACCTTTAAAGATGGCAGACCTGGATCTGAGAGTCCTGCTCTCATTCCGACAGATCCTGTTTTCACTGGTAAGGGAAAGGGGGCAGGACATGGCTCACACATGAGGAAAACCTGGGCAGGATTCTGAGGTCGTCAGGTGGGCATGGTGGGCGGGTCCAGAAGCGGCCGGGAAGCGGGCCGCCGCCCACGATTAGCCCCCAACTGCGATTTCATGCTGGCGGGCCAACTAAGATCGGCCCAGCGTGAAACATTGGCTCCACATTGGCTGGGAAGGGGTGGGCAGGGGCAGGGGCCCATTAGCGGCCAGTTTAAAAGCGACCCAGGCAGCCCCTGGAAGGTTCAGCATTCCCAATGGAGTCAAGTGTGGCTGGACATGGCAGGCGGGAGAGCTGGTCAGGTGGGCACTCTGGCCCGCGCTTTTCCCATGAGTGCCTCACTGTCCACCAGGAGGAGGTGGCTGCCAGTAGAGACACCCTTGTTCCCAGAGATGGGAGGAGGCCACCACCCCTCATCAAGAGGGCATTGGAGGAAGTGGCAGCAATGGTGAGCAGCCATGATGTGGTGCTGCGCACATGGTTGCAGCACCTGAAGCGCTTCAATGACCTGCTGCGCTCAGGAAGGGTGAGTACCGTGTTGGCATGGGTCAGTGTGCTGAAGTGTTGAGGTGTGGCTGTCTCCCCATGGGCCTCAGGGGTGTTAGAGTCTGAGTGCTAACTGCCGATCATCCCGGAGTTGGCCAAGGGGGTGAGCCCTGGCTGCTTGGACTGAGTGCTTTGAGGCTTAGAGCCATGACTCGGATGTGCCCTGGGAAGTGTTCCTCAGCTGGGATTGGCCAGGCTGCAATGGCGCTGCAGGTAGAGAGTGGACTAATCAATGCTCCTCTGTTCTTTCAGTAGAAGACAAGCCATAACTATTCAGAGAGGGCACGTATAGGCGGAGGGCAGCCTAACCTCCTGCTGCTCAGCAGGTTTGAGTAAGATGCCCAAGAACTCAAGAGCCACGTGCAGCCGGGCATGGAGATGCAGGGGTATCAGACGAAGGTCAGTGCAGTGCACAGAGGTGAGAGTTTCGGCTTGTACAACCATTCTAGTGTAGTCTCTTCATAGATGTGAGCCTCGATCCTGGAGTCCCCATTGATCATTGGAAGACCAGGGCACCATGAAACAGATCTCCATTGTCTCACCAGGGTCCCTGACATTCACAGTGACAGTTGATGACTTTAACTAATGACACGTCTTTCTTCTCCCTTTTAGGTTCGCCAGCAGGCATTCACTCTGCGGACCCCAAAGGGCCACCCCTGACACCGGACGACCACTGAGCTTCAGTTGCACCTATGTCACACCCGCTCTCTGAAGGAGGCACAAGTGCAGATACCAGCACCTCGGTGGGCATTAGTTAGGCAGCTAGTATCTCGGTGCACATTGGTGAGGGCACTTCACACTGGCTTGAGGTGCAGGCGGAAGCAGAGAGTGCCCAGAGTGACAACAGTCAGAGGACTGCTGGGGCCCAGGACGATGCTCAGTCGAAGGCTGATGATGAGCCTCTGGAGTCGTCCATTAGGCGACAGATGCTGGATGTCCAGCAAGATATGTGGGAGGATCTGGCAGAGATCCATGAAGGTATGTGTGTCATGGTCTCCGTGATGGAGTCCATGCAGAGCATCAATACTGCGTTGACCTTCATGGCTGAGTGTACTCCCTCCTCCATTGAGGGAGTGGCGAATCTCATGGAGAGGCAGCTCCAGGAACAGAATGAGGGGTTCCTGGGGCTGTGCTCGGACCTGCAAACCCTCACACAGGCACTGACCTCAGGTGGCCAGTGTCAGTGTTGGACTTGGATGAGGCACCCAATATTCCAGCTAGGTGCCTGTCCGTCAATGGTGAGCAGAGAGGTCCAGAGCTACCTCACGTTGACGCACAAGCTGCTTATCGGCTTTGCAGGCTCATCTCAGGGCACTCTGGATGATGGCAGCAGCTTCTCTGCCCCTCTGCCAGTGACTGTCACATCTGATGAGGCTCCGATGACTAGGGAGATGCCAACCATGGCACTGGCCACTTCCTCTCAGGTGGGGCTAACACAGGCTCCACTGGTCAGAGGACGACCGCCAAAGTCATCAAGGCCAACAAGACAGCAGAGTGTCAGAGTTCAGCAGGCTGTCTCCAATGCCAGCAAAGGGTGGGCAACAAGGCACAGCACACACAAGCGTAAGTTAAAGGCACCATGAGCACAAGAGGAACAGGTCATGGGTGATTTTATGTTCATTTATGTTTACTTTATCTATACTGGTCTGGAATGAAGACCAGAGATGTTTATGTAAACAGTTTGGAATTGTCAAAATGAGATAAATTTTGTTTCTACTGTCATGGCCTGAGAATGCTTTTTATTTTATTGGTGCAGATACGCCAGTATGTAATGCTGAAGAGAAGTGGCGCTAAACTTTATTGCACAGGCACTGAGTGGACTTTGGGTTCAAAATAAAGGCTCCTTTCAGACATCCGGGATGGAGACGACAGCCCTGGCATGTGTTTGAAGCTGATCTTTGGTAGCCTAGCTGAAGGAGCATTGGATCAATGCATCTCTGGTGTCTCTGCCTCCCTGAAGGTTACCGAGATCTGGTTCCATGCCCTCAACATTCTCCTCACCTTGATCCTCTTTGGACTCACTACTAGATGCATCATCTGTGGCCTGTGCAGCTGTGCCAAGATCCTCATCCTCCAGTGGGTCCCCCCTTTCCAGTGCCAGATTGTGGAGAGTGCAGCATGCAACACTATCAGTGACACCCGCTCTGGGGGTAATGCAGTGTGCCCCCTGAACAGTCCAGGCATCAGAAGCGCATCTTGAGAAGACCTATAGTCCTCTCTACCACTGCCCTTGTGGAGGCATGACTCGTATTGTAACACTTCTCTGCCTCTGTTCTTGGGTGGCAGAGAGGCATCATAGCCACCTTTTCAGCGGATAGACTTTGTCTCCCAGCAGCCATCCATCCAGCTGGATGGAGCACTGAAGAGCCTCGGCACCTGGGAGTGTCTCGGGATGTAAGCCTCATGGGAGCTGCCAGAGTACCTTGCACAGACTTGCAGAATCTGCATCCTGTGGTCACGCACTATCTGTACATTCATGGAGTGGAATCACTTCCTGTTGACGAACTGACCCGCTGATGCCTTGATGGCCACATGTGTGCAGTCGATGGCACCCTGGACCCGGGGAACCCAACAATCACTGAAAGCCTCTGGTTTGCTCAGTCTGGCTGACCTCGTCCGTACGGTAAAGAATAAAGGTCAGTACCCACCTGCACGGAGCTTCCGTCACCAGTTTGATGCAACTGTGGACAGCTGATTGGGAGACTCCACACAGACCCCCCACTGACCCCTGGAAAGACCTGGAGGCATAGAAGTTTAGGGCCACTGTGACCTTCAGAGCCACTGGGATGAGGTATCCACCCACATAGTTGGAGCTGACCTCAGGCCCAATTATCTGACAAATGGTCTCCCTTGAGAGGCGGAGCCTCCTTTGGCATTGCACCCCGGGCATTTTGAGGTAGTTGCATCGCTGCCTCTAAACCCTGGCAGCAGGATAGTGGCGTCTTCTGTGGCCCCTTCCGCCTTGGGCTTCCTGCTGGCCCTGAGCCTCTTGTGCCTGCGCCTCTCCTCCCACAGGTCCCTCCCCTGGAAGCTGCATTGGGACACGTGGCCTCGTCTCCCTTCTGCCCCTCTCTTCCTCCTCAGAGGAGGTGCCACCACCGGAGACCACAACCCCCATTACAGGGAAAAGGAAGGCTGTCTGATACCTGGAAGGGTCCACACGGTCTGAATCCTCCGAGGGCCTTGTAGATACCAAGAAGTCCTGAAATGAAGCCTGGAAATGCTAACAATGAAGCCCTGAACAGAGATGAAACTACTAAGTATCAATAAGTCACCAGCACTAAGCTTTCTACCAAACTCCTCACTACTCGCACTGGCAATGCTGCTGACCCTTTTTATCTTGCCCTTGGATGAGGTTTTTGAAAATGTCGGCTGGCCGCCTGCCTGTTTTGCCTGTGCGACAAGTGCAAAATCGCACGGGCCAGGAAAAATTGCCATCAGTTGGACTGTTAATGGCCTTAAGTGGCCAGTTAATTAATGGCAAGCGTGGCTCTGGCCCCCTTGCGTGCCCTCTGAGCGAAATATCGCGCACCATTTTACACCCGATCGGGTTGGGAGGGTGCTCGCCCACGGGACATAAAATTCTGCCCCTGAACTCAGCAGGACTCAGTGCTGAGTTCAAACAGGCCCCATTTTCACTGCAGCAAGGTCTTTAACCTGCAGTGTGGGAGTCACGAGTTTATGGAAGAGACAGAAATGCCCATGAAGAGTGGATAAGGTATGTAGAACTGCCAAGTTCTCAAGTTATTTACATCTCTAAACCTTTAAAAATTAAAAAAAAAAGCCTGCCTGTGTCAGTTAGTGTTGAAAAAAATTCAAGCTGTGAAATTATTTAAATTCCCAGGCTTTTAAAAAAATTCGGGGGAAGAAAAACTGCCAGTGTCATTGAGAATTGCAAAATCTGTCCCAAGAGCTACAATAGCTGTTTGTTGACATTACCCCTAGGGCTATCATATTATTATTAAAGATTGGCTGCTTTCCACACTATTGTAGACACAATACAAATCTACAATTATCTCAACAGTTCACAGTTTGATTGAAAGATCAAAAGGATTATTAAAGGATTACCTATTTTTCATAAAGGCAAAATGCTGCGGATGCTGGAAACCTGAAACAAAAACAAAAAATGATGGAGAAACTCAGCAGGTCTGACAGCATCTGTGGAGAGTGAGATGAAGATAATGTTTCGAGTCCGTATGGCTCTTTTTCAGATCCCATTTATTAACCTTTTTTTGATGTTGTGTTATGAATACAAGTCTTTTTGTTTTGATTAGGGAGTTAGTACCTGAGGGCTTTTAAAATTTTAAATTGGCTCTCATGAACGGGAATGTTTTTTTAGCGTGAGAGTTGTAATAGATATTTAGAACTAGTATTTTACTTCAACTCAACATGGCTCCTGAAGTCTGCCCATGGTGTATATGGCCGCTGAGCGGGTGTCATCAACCACGTCTTTTGCAGGTAGCCTTTGTTACTGAGGAGTCAGCCCTGGATGAGCTGAGGGCACCTGTAAGTGACTCAAGATGTACGAGTCGTGAGAGCTTCCAGAGTGTCTCGCACATACCTGTATGATCTGCTTCTGGTGATTGCAGACCAGCTGCACATTGAGAGAGTGGAACCCTTTCCTGTTGACGAATTGTACTGGCTGTTTCCAGAAGGCCCTTAAAGCTATATGAGTGCAGTCAGTAGTACCCTGCACCTGTTGGAATCTGGAGATCACTGCAAATCCCAGTGCTTTGGTAGCCTGGCTGGTTTCATCTAGGGAGAACCAGGCGAAATTGTGCACATTGCTAAATAGGGTGTCCATAACCTCTCGAATGTAATTGTGAGCAGATGATTGAGAAATCCCACAGAGGTCCCTAGTGGGGCCCTGGGGCGAGTCATTCATGAAGAAGTTCAGAGCGGGGGTCACTTTTAGAGCCACTAGCAATGAATGGCCTCCCAGTCCCTGCGGCATCAACTCCTCCGGAGAACGTGACGGATGTGAGACACCACATCCCTAGACATGTGAAGGCGTCTTCGGCACTGTCTCTCGCTCATCAGGAGGTATGAGAGGTTGTTGGGTGCCTCTGCTTAATGGCTCTGTCAGCCTCAGCTTCTGGGAGTTGAGGGGACCCCACTGGCCCTTGTTCATCAGGGTGAGGCTCTTCCCTTAGCTCAGCCTGGTGGGGACAGACCCTCCTCCTTAGTTGCCTGATTGCCAGGATGAATGTAACGTTCCCTGCTCCATCCATGAGGCACTCGTGCTCGTGACTGTGGAAACACTGAACAGGAACATGAATGAACATAAGCCTGCAATGGTCACCTTCTAGTCCCTATAATTAGGGAGTCATTGTGCAGCCCATGGGTCCCTTTCATCCCAGCCATTGCATCTCCACTTAGTCCCTTGGAGAGCTATTACAGCCTTCTGGATCATTGGTAGGGCACCCACTGCCCTAACCACAGCCGCCCACCCTCAAATGACACAGGCGTGACAGAGCTTTGACACAAGGGCGGGATTTTCATGACGGTGTGAAACCAGTTTGCAAACATCTGCTCAGCCCGCCGAAGGCAGGCCATGTTTCTCGCCATCAGACTTTGGGAACCTCACTGTGACAGATCTGCAGATCATTATTGGGCCAGCTCGCCGGAATCGTCCCCCCCCTACCCGGTGGATCATCTGCTCACCTCAGTGGGAAAACACGCCGACGTGTTTCACAACAGCACATAAGTGACGTGCACCCAGCGGGCTGCATTTCGCTCAGGACTTCAAGGTTTGTTTGCCTACCTTGCTTCAGTCAGCACTCGCAGTCATCAGCGCCAGGCTTCACAGACATCACTTTTAGGTGGTCTCACAGGCAGGTCTCTACCTAACAGATCAGTCATATGTGGGTGACTTTTCAACGGCTGCAGGGCTAGGGCTTGCTTGGCGCAGGGGGAGGAGTGGCCTCAGGCAAGTGAAGAAGCTGCAGGGCGAGAGCTGTACTGGGGAAGGAGGGTATCTCAGAGTGTGTGTGGGATACATGTTGATCTGTGCAAGTGGCCTCAAGATGGTGAGGGCAGAGGAGGCAGTCTCCAGAGGAGATGAGGCCAGATGGACATGTGACGGTATGTGTGTCAGAATGGATGGCGATGTCCCTTGAGCTGGCAGTGAGTGAGATGCCAGTGAATGTGTGATGGGCTTGAGTGTGTGAGTTTAGAGTGATGAGATGGTTGCCATACCCTGGCTGCACGGATGGGATCATTCGCCCTCTATCTGCATTGAACAAAGAACAAAGAAAAGTACAGCACAGGAACAGGCCCTTCGGCACTCCAAGCCTGCGCCGATCATATTGCCCGTCAACTAAAACATTTTGCACTTCCGGGGTCCGTTTCCCTCTATTCCCAGCCTATTCATGTATTTGTCAAGCTGCCTCTTAAACACCACTATTGTAACTGCTTCCACCACCTCCTCTGGCAACAAATTCCAGACACTCACTACCCTCTGCGTAAAAAACTTGCCCCGCACATCTCCTCTATAGTTTTCTCCTCTCACCTTAAATCTATGTCCCCTAGTAATTGACTCTTCCACCCTGGGAAAAAGCTTCTGACTATCTACTCTGTCCATGCCACTCATAATTTTGTAAACTTCTATCAAGTCGGCCCTCAATCTCCATCGCTCTAGTGAGAACAATCCAAGTTTCTCCAACCTCTCCTCATAGCTAATAACCTCCAGACCAGGCAGCATCCTGGTAAACCTCCTCTGTACCCTCTCCAGCACCTCCATATCCTTCTGGTAATGTGGCAACCAGAATTGCACGCAATATTCCAAGTGTGGCCTAACCAAGGTTCTATACAGCTGCAGCATGACTTCCCAGCTTTTATACTCAATACACCTGCCAATGAAGGCAAGCATGCCATATGCCTTCCTGACTACCTTATCCACCTGTGTTGCCACTTTCAGTGACCTGTGGACCTGTACACCCAGATCCCTCTGCCCGTCAATGCACTTAAGGGTTCTGCCATTTACTGTATAATTCCTGCGGGTATTAGACCTTCCAAAATGCATTACCTTGCATTTGTCCGGATTAAACTCCATCTGCCATTTCTCCGCCCAAGTCTCCAACCGATCTATATCCCGTCGTATCCTTTGACAATCCTCTTCACTATCTGCAACTCCTCCAACCTTAGTGTTGTCTGCAAACTTACTAATTAGCCCAGTTACATTTTCATCCAAATCATTTATGTATACTACAAACAGCAAAGGTCCCAGCACTGATCCCTGCAGAACACCACTAGTCACAGCTCTCCATTCAGAAAACCACCCTTCCACTGCCATCCTCTGTCTTCTATGACCAAGCCAATTCTGTATCCATCTTGCCAGCTCACCTCCGATCCTGTGCGACTTTACCTTCTGTACCAAGTCTGCCATGAGGGACCTTGTCAAAGGCCTTACTGAAATCCATGTATATAACATCCACTACCCTTCCATCGTCGATCATCTTTGTCACTTCCTCGAAAAACTTGATCAAGTTAGTGAGACACGACCTCCCCTTCACAAAACCATGCTGCCTCTCACTAATACGCCCATTTGCTTCCAAATGGTAGTAAATCCTGTCACGAAGAATCTTCTCCAATAATTTCCCTACCACTGACGTAAGGCTCACCGGGCCTGTAATTTCCTGAATTATCCCTGCTACCCTTCTTAAACAATGGAACAACATTGGCCATTCTCCAGTCCTCTGGGACCTCACCCTTAACCAGTGAGGATACAAAGATTTCTGTCAAGGCCCCAGTAATCTCCTCCCTTGCCTCCCTCAGAACTCTGGGATAGATCCCATCTGGCCCTGGGGACTTATCCACCTTAATATTCTTCAAGATGCCTAACACCTCCTCTTTTTTATCTCAACATGATCCAGGCTATCTACACACTCTTCCCTAGACAAATCGACTGCTAAGTCCTTCTCTTTGGTGAATACAGATGAGAAGTATTAATTTAGTATCTCTCCCATTTCTTCTGGCTCCACACACAGATTCCCACCTCTGTCCCTGAGTGGGCTTACCCTTTCCCTGGTTACCCTCTTGCTTTTTACATATGTATAAAAGGTCTTGGGATTTTCCTTAATCCTGGTTGCCAGTGACTTTTCATGACCCCGTTTAGCCCTCCTGACTCCTTGCTTAAGCTTCTTCCTACTTTTTTTATATTCTCCATGGGCTTCATCTGTTCCCAGCCTTCTAGCCCTTTTGAATGCTTCCCTTTTCTTTTTGACTAATCTCACAATATCCTTCGTTATCCAAGGTTCCTGAAACTTGCCATGCTTATCCTTCATCCTAGCAGGAACATGCCGGTCCTGAATTCTTATCAACTGACGTTTGAAAGCCCCCCACATGTCAGTTGTTGATTTGCCCTCAAACATCCGCCTCCAGTCTAGATTCCTCAGTTCCTGCCTAATATTGTTATAATTAGCCTTCCCCCAATTAAGCACCTTAACCCGAGGACTCCTGTTATCCTTATCCACCAGTACCTTGAAACTTACTGAATTATGGTCACTTTTCCCGAAATGCTCCCCTACTGAAACTTCAACCACCTGGCCGGGTTCATTCCCTAATACCAGGTCCAGTATTGCCCCTTCCCTAGTTGGACTATCTACATATTGTCTCAGGAAGCCCTCCTGGATGCACCTTACAAATTTTGCACCATCCAAACCCCTAGCACTAAGTGATTCCCAGTCAATATAGGGAAAGTTAAAATCACCTACCACAACAACCCTATTGCTTTTACATCTTTCCAAAATTTGCCTACATAACTGTTCCTCAAACTCCCACCAGCAATTGGGAGGCCTATAGTAAACCCCCAACATTGTGACTGCACCCTTCCTATTCCAGACCTCTACCCATATTGCCTCACTGCATGAGCCCACCGAGGTGTCCTCCTGTCGTACAGCTGTGATATTCCCCTTAACCAGCAGTGCAACTCCCCCACACCTTCTACATCCCTCTCTATCCTGCCTGAAACATCTAAATCCTGGAACGTTTATCTGCCAATCCTGCCCATCCTTCAACCAAGTCTCTGTAATAGCAATAACATCATAGTCCCAAGTCCTAATCCAAGCTCTAAGCTCATCTGCCTTGCCTGGATGGCCAACCTCTTCTGTGCAGCATTGGTACTGATCACCACTGCCATCACCTACCAAGCCTGGTTGGTCATGCCACTGCCCATCCTGTGGCCAAAGCAGAGATAGAGGACATCGCGGCAGGCCTCCAAGGTATCCAAAAGGCATTCCAGTAATGCATCATTAAACCTGGGAGCAGCAGCCTTTTTACCTTTCGTGGACATCTTCCCTGCAGTAGTCCTGGGATGGAATCACTGAGATGTGTGTGCGCATCTGGACTTTAAATATAGTGCACGGTGTGAAGCGGCGAGGTGATGGCGTGGTGGGCGAATGAGAGCGTGCCCGCCATTGAAACAACGCGTTTCCCAGGAATGCAAAATGAACGCGGCAGGTTTGGGATGATACAGCGTGAAAACCCGCCATTGCGGCCAGAGGGTAAAATGTCTTTTTTCCTGCCCGCTACTGCACTTAGTGCAAACCTGGGACGATTTCACCCAGCTGCTTGGATCTTACTGAGCTCTGCCCGGTGACAGAAGCCTCAGTCAGGTCACTGTCAGACGGTATCCTTTGGAATATTGTCGGGGAGCGTCCTTCAAAATTTTAAACTGCCAGCTGTAAGATTTCGAGGTCTTAGGGCCATTAGGCATAGGAATTTTGGCCCGTGGCCCCTTTTCAGTTGATTCCTTCTGACACTTGGGATTTCCCATGAGAGGGGCAAAGGGCCTTTGGAAGCCAATCCTACAATGACCCCAATTAGATTTAAACTCTTGCAAGAATGTGAAACATGAGTTAAGGCACCACATTCCCCACATTGGCATTTGACTGTCCCTAACATGTTTCAGCCGTGCCTTCTTCTCCATTTGCAAAAGCGGAAATTAATTGGGTACCCCTTCAGTCAGTCCATGGAGGTGTCAGCTGTGGCTCAGTTCATAGCACCCTCGCCTTTGAATCAGAGGGTTGTGGGTTCATGTCCCATTCCCGGAAAACCAAGAACTGTGATTGTACTCGAAAGAGTTGTAATCTGTGACTGTTGATAACTCGAAAGAGTTTCAATCAGTCCATAAGTGCAGTTGTTGACTCCTGCCACAAGCCCTGACACTCCTCCCCAGCTTGTTTTTGTACTGCAATATTGGATCAGTTTGAAAAATGGTGGCACTGAGGTTTTACAACCAGGCCAGCTTAAACCTGGCCCCTGTGACCAGTCCATCATGCTGCGGGGCAAACTTCCCTCCCTCCAATCACTTTCCTTCCTCTCCCTCTAATCCTTGATCCCCCATCATTATAGTTGTTTATATCCCTCCTGAACCGTTTGATATTGATGTCCCAATACCCCTTGTAGACCTGACCCCGTCTCATCTTGAGGCCCATTGTACTGTGGCTTACAGAGACCTCCCCACGAGATCGAGTGCCCCCCACCACCCACCCCCATTACCTGTTCCCCAAATACAGGCTGCAGATGCTTCCCATGCCTGTGACTGTGCCATCTATAGCCCCAGTATCAAACCACCAACCCACATGTGTGAGGGACTGACCACACCATGCACACCATGCTGGGCATAACTGAGACAGGACTGACAGGCCCTCCCCCTCCCTGGACTGGGACTAGGTAGGCATGCCAAGCACAGCCCTGTAAATTGTGGCGCAGGTCCACAGGACTGACAACACTTTGTGGCCCCGACTACCCATGGCTCTATTGCCCAGGACTGTCTATGCTTTCTGAATCTGACTAATTTCCCCCACCCCCGTGTCATGTGTCTGTGTGCTCTCTTCGTCAGTCATCTTCCCACCCCCGCCCCACAATCAAGCTTTTTCCCTCTAATCCCTTCCGCACCCCGCACAGCCCCCATGCCCGCCTTCCCACTGGTCTTGCATGGTAAGCCTTGTCTCTGAACCCTCTTTGAATTCCCGCTGGTCTTGACACAGAATCGGGGCAGCTGCAAAGCACAGCACGATGAAAGGTAGGGGAACACACCTCGAGGTCATGAGTGAAGTGGTGCTCACCAGGTGCACATCACTTATATCCGGTCGAGAATCACTCTGGTCTGATCAGCCACCGTGTGGCCATTTGATCTGGATTGAGGGTGTGACTCTGGCGAGCTGCCTTCTTAATGAGTATTTATGATATTCAAATCAATGCAAATGCAGCTCTCAACATGGCGCAGTGGCTACCAGGCTGGCTATGAAAGCCGGGAGGGGAAAATTGCAAACTATTTTTATGCCAGTGGGGAGCTCACTTTTGGCCTTCTCCACATCTTCCCGTCCCACCCTCCATGACACCGGCCGCTGACGGGACCGGGAAATCCCGGCCTCTGTTCTTTCTGTAGAAATATTCTAGAATATGCATGTCCATTAGAAGGATTAAGTTGTGGAAATTCCAAAAGTAATTTGTTTTTGATTGCTGGAACGCTCTTCTGAAGTGGTGAAAGGACAGTCTTAGCATGTCGTTCCCATTTCTGCTCATAACGTGGGAAAGTCAGTACTGCAAAGATATTTGACTGGTTTTTGGAACTGTGGTTCTTGGAACAAAACCCATCCTTAATACAGCCAGGAGGAATGTGTACTGGCGTCAATATCTGTAGAATAAAACACTTTCACCACATTAAAAGCAGTGTGTAAATGCTGGTCTCCCATATTCTAGACTCTATAAACCTGAGTTCATCCAAAACGCTACAGTCCGTGCCCTAACTCGCAGCAAGTCCTGTTCCCCTATCATCCCTCTGCTCACTGATCTACATTGGCAGCTGGTTAAGAAATGTTTTACTTTTGTTTTCAAAACATTCCATGGCCTTGCTCCTCCCTATCTCTGTAATCTCCTCCAACCTTTTAACAGGTTAACAGAGGTAAACTGACTCCTCTCTTTGTCCCACTACTGAGTTGGTTATAACAGAGTTTGAATTTAAAGCGAGGTGGTATTGTCAATTTAATATATATTTAACTGTGTATCGCTCAGTGTAAGAAATAAGCCAGCCAGGCTTATGTTAACAAGTAAACAATTTGTTTTATTGCTAAAACTCACTCAGGTGAATCTGCAGAAATGATTAATAAAAAACTTAAAATATACAAATATGTCCAACTATCCACTAACGCAAAAACAACACACACAACCCCCACCAAGCATGCAAGAAAGAAGTAAAACCCTGTACAGTATCAGATATTAAAAACTTGTCCAAGTAACGAGTAAAGTCACGAAAAAATATTGAAGGGTCCTGGTCCACAGTAGCTGCTGGTTTTTGGAGTTTCTCCTCAGAGACAATGGTGTTGATTCGGAATTCTCCTTTAAGAACTCTCGTTTTACAGCAATGAGGTATCGAGGGGACTTCTCAAATCAGCTTTGATGAGAGAGGTTTCAGAAGGAGAGATAGGGTAAGGCAGTTGCTCCTATGGCAGTCTCTCTCTGACTATCCAAAATCCAGTATATTTTCACCCAAGAGTTGGACCACGTGACCTTCGTCTGAGAGCTCTGTAGACTCGGTGTCTCCATAAAAGCAGCTTGTATTCTCCGCAAATGCAACATAGTAGTTGCTGTAACCAGTTTTCTTTGTTTAGCAAAAATTGTCCTTTTAAAAGAAGTTCAATACATATGTACGTCCAGCCAATGAGATTATAAGTGAATGTTTTATATATATATAGCACATCTTTACAACAAACCCTCCAACCCACCGAGATATCTGTGCTCAACTAATTCTGGCCTCTTGAGCATTCCCAATTTTAGTTGCTCCACCATTGGTGTCTGTGCCTTCAGTTGCCTAGGACCTAAACTCTGGAGTTCCCTCCCTAATCTCTCTGCCTCTCTACATCTCTTTCAGCCTTTAGGACAGCTGTTAAAACCTACCTCTGATCATTTGGTCATTCAACCTCATCTCCTTAGGGAGCTCAATGTCAAATTTTGTTTTATAATGCTCCTGTGAATTCACAGCGCCTTGGGACGTTTTATTATGTTAAAAGTGCTATGTAAATATAAGTTGTTGTTTTGGTTGCTAATTGAGTGTACAGCTGGCCTTGGAATTAACAGTGGGTTAATGACTTAAGAAAATAATATGGCAGAAATGTGACATGTTTTGTTTCACACAGCTCCCACGGGACAAAAAATGAGGAATATTCTCTCGATGGTTTTTGTTGTTAATGATGCCTTTGAGATAATGAATGTTTAAAGTGGTCATTTAAAATGAAAAATTGAATGCTCATAACGAATTAGGGCAAGTAGAACATATTCAATGTTCTGAAGGAATTGGTAGTCAGAGGTGCAAAATGATGATAGCAAAATAATAGAAATTGTTGGGACAAAAGTTGATTTTCAGACAATGCTACAGCTTAACTATATGAAAACCTCATCATTTGTTGTCAGGAAAATACTGAGGAATATTATGAAAGAAGCAGTACACAAGTGTTTAACAGAAATCAAATCAATAATTCAATTATTAATCCTGAAAGGACTATTGACACTGAGAGTTTAAAATATAACTATATGAAAATGAAAGCAACAAAGCCAAAGGCTGCAGATGCTCAGAAATCTAAAATAAAAACTGAAAATGCAGGAAACACTCAGCAGGTCAGGCAACATTGGTGGAAAGAAACAAAGTTAATGTTTCAGCTCCTTGACTTTTTGAACTGCCAATTTGAAAATGAAAGGTAAGTAATTAAATATGTTTGGAGAAAGATGGCGAGTTGCCCAAAAGCTGTGACTCATTTGGGAGCACTGTTGTCTCTAATGCATAAGCTTCCATGTTCAAGCCCCACTCCAGGACTTAAGCACAAAAATCAAGGCTGACACTTCAATGCAGCAATGAGGGAGGTGCTGTCTTTCAGATTCTGCTCAGATCCCAGGGCACTACTCAAAGAAGAGCAGGGGAGTTATTCTTGGTGCTCTGGTCAATATTAATCCCCACGTTCCACATCACAAAAACAGATTATCTGATCATTAGCACATTGGTGTTTGTGGGAGTTTGCTGTATGCAAAATTGGCTGCTGTGTTTCCTACATTACAACAGTGACTACAACTCAAAAGTACTTCATTTGCTGTAAAGCACTTTGAGATGGCCAGTGATCTTAAAGCGTTGTATAAAGCAAGCCTTTCTTTCTTTCTAAAAGTATCATTGAAAGAAAACAGAAAGACTTGCATTTATACAGAATCTTGCACATGAATTTCAAATCCCAAAGGCTTTAGTCATGTCAAGTACAAATGTAGGATCTGTGTGTAGACCCATAGAGGATGAAAGTCAAGGAATAGAGAGACCAGCGGATGTTTGTGCACAAATCTTTAAAGGTGACAAGACAACTTAACAATACAGTCAATAAAGCATTTGTAATAAGAGGTATGGGGTACAAAAGCCAGGAATTAGTGCTAAACTTATATTCTAGTTTGTCCTCAGCTGGAGTATTGTGTCCAATGCTGGTCACCCCACTTTAGGGAGATATGAAGGCTTTGGAGGGGATATAAAAGAGATTTAATAGATTGGTTCCAGGATGAGGGACTACAGTTACGTGAATAGACTGAAGAAGCTTGGGTTTTGCTCCTTCGCACATAGAAGGTTAAAAGGAGATTTGATAGAAGTGTTCAAAATCATGAAGGATTTAGATGGAGTAAATAAAGAGGAACTGTTTCCAATGGCTGAAGTGTCAACAATGAGAGGGTATAGATTTAAAGTGATTGGCAACAGAATCAGAGGCAACATGAGGAAAATCGTTTTACATTACGAATGGTTAGGATTTAGAATGCACACCCGATAGGATAGTGGATACTGATTCAAAAGTGGCTGGCAAAAGGAAATTAGATAAATCGTTGAGGAAGGAAAAATTGCAGGGATATCAGCTGGAATTTTATCAAAGCCTGGGTTGCCCATCCGCTGGAACCAAAAGCAGGACCTGAACCTGCGGTAATGTACGATGGGATGCTGGAGTTCCTGAGTGTCATTTTACTGGCAGGGACCAATTAAGAGGCTGCCAACAGGACTGACACCCCTAATGTTCCCAGTTCTGAGAATACCCCGTGGCAGCAGGAACACATCAGGCTCCCCTGCCGACACCTTGGTCCGCAGTTTCATGAGACCTCTAGCCTCCCAGCTCATCTCCAAAGGGCTGGTGAAATCTAGACTGTAGGGAAAGAACTGGGGAGCCGGCTAACTGGATTGCTCTTTGAAAGGGCTGTCACAGATTTGCTGGGCCAGAAAGCCTTCTCTGTGCTGTACTATTCCATGATTTTGTGAACTGACACTGTCACTCTGTAAAACAGTAGCAAATCATTGCTTTGATATATATTGGATTTAAACGTCATCAGCACACTTGGTAAAACTCAGAAAAGATTGAGAAAAACAGCAAGAATAATATCTAGTTTTTAATCACTATGTTAGGTAAGAAAAGCTAGTAAAATAGTGAATTTAAGCACATGGGACCATATTTACAAATTCAGGACAACAAAATAAAATAGGAAATGAAGTAAGGTGCTTTTTACCTGTGTTAAAGGTTAATAAGATGCTGACTATATTAGTGATATGGGGGATAGAGCAATATACTAAAATGCGCCAGGGAAATACTGCTGATAGGTCAGCAAGATTGACCAAACATCTTCTTCCATGAAACTTTAATCTGTTATTCTGTGCCACAAAATGGTAAACCACACATAATGAGCAGGAAATGGCACTTCAAGGTAACTGACGAGAATAATTCCCATGTCATGTGTGATCTTACAAAACTTGCAAAGTACTGTTAATGACCCTGCTGTTGTCATTTACGCCTCTGCTGGACCCATCTTCTGTTTTTTTGTTGTCCCATGACCATCCCTTTTTGCTTTGCACCATCATCCCTTTCGTCATTTAATCACTCCTGCCCTCTATTCTATCTATTTCTGTTTGTTCTTTCTTCTCCACAGCATAACCCAGATTTTAAGAACCAGCAAAGAATGACTATAAAAATAATGAAGAGGGAGAAATTAGAGTATGAGAGAAAGCTAGCTAGAAATATAAAAATAGAAATATAAAAAATAGAAATATAAAAAGATAGTAAGAGTTTCTGCAAGTATTTAAATAGGAAAAGAGTAACTAAGGCGAGTGTTAGTCCTCTAGAGAGTGAGTCTGGGGAATTAATAATGGAAAACAAGAAAATGGTGGAAGAGTTGAACAGGCATTTTGTATTTATCTCCACTGCAGAAGACTGAGTAAATTTCCTAAATATACTTGAAAATCAAGAGGTGAAAGGGAGGGAGGAACTTAAAACAATCACCATCATCAGGGAAAAGGTACTGGGAAAACTATTTAGCCTAAAGCCTGATAAGTCCCTGTTGTATGAGTATCTGGCACATACAGAGTTAATGTGGGACTGAGTACAGTACTGCCCACACAGTGATGTAAGAAGGCACATGACCCAGGCATAGGGTCAGTGTGGTTTTGAACAGGAATGTGCTAAGACCCAGAGATGGAGATACCTCCTTGTTTGTATCCTTAACTGTATATAAGTATATAGTTACAAGTAGTTAATAAAGACTTGCTGTAAATATGCAGAAGACTATGAAGACTCCTTTAACAGACACATTCTGTGACTAACACCATCCCAACATGGCATCAGCTTGGATAAAACATTCAACCTCACAAAAATGCTGAAATACTAAGTAAAAGGAAACCTTCAATGGAAATTCTGAACTGAAAGAAGCTCCAAACTGAAGCTGAAGACGCTGAGAAAATTCACTAGAAAAACTTTTGGGGAAAAGAGCCTAGAAGCTGAAGACAGAGATTTTACTGCAACAGAGGATATCCTGGAATCTCCCTTGGAAGTCCAGTTTCAGCATGCAGAGTCCAGAGCCTGTAAGAGTGAGCTAAATCTTTTTAAGTTCTAGGCTGCGGCCATCCCTGAGAACCCGACCCAGAATCAGAAGTGTTGATTGAATGATACCCATCCCTAAAGCCAACTGCCGAGTCTGAGCCTCAACACCTAGCTTCCAAGTTTGAAATTAAAAACAATAATTAAATGACTCAGCCTATTGGGAATGTTAAGACTGTCCAATTCAAAAAACAGCAAACCTGCATTGAATTTGAACATCTCGCTCCTCACAACTATAAATCACTGAACAAAGTAAGTTGGCATACAGCTGACCCACGCAGCTATTGTTAAAATATTTTCTTCCAGAAGGACACTGCTGCCATTTTGTAGAGCCTACCAAAACCAACAAGCGAACATCACATTTCATTGCAATATTTAAACCAGATGGATTTTTTGTCCTTTATATTGCAGTAAACGGCAACATCATCTTGAAAGCCTGTAAGCTCTTAAAGCTGTGCCCACACTTTTAGCATCTTTAACATGGATTAAAATTCCACACTTTCATCTCTACTTGGACACACACAAGGCCCAGACCATTTACAAAATTGGAGTCTTTGGAGGAAAAGATTTTTAAGATACAGCATTGCTTCTGGTTTAAATCAAAAGTCAGAAGAAGAACAAGTAAGCACACTTCTTTACTCAATAGGGCCAATTGCAGATGACATCATTATACAACAGGATGTTAATGAGTCATCTGCCAAATTTTGATGAGGTTCTAAAGCACTTTGACATTTATTTCAACTTGCAACCCAACAGAATATTGGGGAGAGCTAAATTCAATAAGAGAGGCTAACTACCTGGGGAACCTGTTGATTCATTCAAAAATAATCTCTACAGGGTGGCAGAGGTGTTTGAATATGGAGATATGAAGCCTGAACTCATCAGAGACAGAACAGAGTCAAATACATGAACAACACTGAAACGCTCTTCCTCAATACTACAAAGACTTCTTTAACAGACATGTTCTGTGAGCAACACCATCCCAACATTCCCCAGGACCTCATGATGCCCTGCATCCTTGGGTCTTCCTCAGCCTCAGAGGGCTTCGAGATAGCCCACACAGACAAAGAAGAAAGAGAAGCACCAAGGAGATGAAAACCACGTGCACCACTTAGCAAGAAACGATCCAGAGTAACAACAGCCATGGATCAACGCAACTACCAAACCAACCAGGCATGTTTCAACATAAACAATGGAAGAAAAGAATGAAAGCATACCCAAATGCCAGTCCAAGCTCCAAGGCAACAGCAAGAACCAGAACCAATAGAGCCTACCACTTCTGCAAAAGAACACCGAATGAGATGTGGAAGTTTTATAAGGCCTCCAGACCAACTGAACCTCTAACTTCAAGAACTTGAAGCGAGGAGATAGGGTAGTGTGAATGTTGTAATAATGTTAATACAGTGATAGCAATGATGCAGTCATAGCAATGATGTAGTAACAACAATGTAAACACAAAGGGCAGGATTTTTCAGTCAGCGTGCGGGGGCGGGCCCAACACGCCGACAGGTAAAATGACACGTGATGACATCGGGTGTGCATCCTGATGTCATTGAGCAGTCCCACGATATTTCATTTGGCGGGCGCATGCCAGAGTTGGTTGCGCGCCTGTCGATATGTAAACGGCCTATTAAGGCCATTAAGAAAATAATTGATGTAATTGTTAACACCTTAAGGTTGGACGGGCAGGCGAAAAGGCCAAACAGCCTTCACATTTTTTAGGAAACCTCATCCAAGAGCGGGATGAGGTTTCCTGAAGCTTTTATTAAATAAATAAAACTTTTTTCCTAAATATAAAAACATGTCCCATCTCATGTGACACAGTCACATGAGGGGACATGTTTAAATAAATTTTTAAACCATTTATTTAATAGCTTCAGCATCGATTCAATCTCCCTTAGGCAGCTCCGTGCCTCAGGGAGATTGAAGTGCTCTTTCGCGCGCATGCGCGAAAGAGCGGTAGCCCCAACTCTCTCTCCTCCCCCTGCCCACACATGTAGCACTGAGTGCTACTGCTCATGTATTACACTGGGCAGGCCTTAATTGGCCATCACTCCATGTCCATGGGGTAAAGACTTGGGGGGGGTGGGGGTGTAGCATAAGGGTCTGGCACATAGAGGGTTAATGTGGGACTGAGTACAATGCTACCCACACAGTGATGTAAGAAGGCACATGGCCCAGACCTAGGGTCAATGTGGTGTTGAACAGGGAAGTGCTAAGACCTAGACATAGCTCCTTGCCTGTACCCTTTACTGTATAGATGTTTATAGTTACAAGTAGTTCATAAAGATTTGCTATAAATATACAAAATACTACAAAGACTTCTTTAACAGACATGTTCTGTGAGCAACACCATCCCAACGTTCCCCAGGACCTCATGATGCCCTGCATCCTTGGGTCTTTAAAGAAGTGGCTGCTATAATCTGCCAATATTTCTTATATTCTGGAAGGGACCCAGCTGTTTGGAAAATAGCAAACAAAACAGCAGTATTCAAGAAAGGAGGGAGATGGAAAGCAGAAAACTATAGGCTAGTTAGCTTAACATCTGTCATAGGGAAATGGCTAGATTCCATTATTAAGGAGGTTTTAACAGGATATTTAGAACATTGTAAAGAGATCAGGCAGCAAGGGAAAACGTGCTTAACTAATTTATTAGTGTTCTTTGAGGAAGGAGCAAGCAAGCTGGATAAAGAGGAACCTGTAGATGTGGCGGACTTGGATTTCCAAAAGGCTTTCAATATGGCCCACATCAAAGGTTACTACACAAAATAAGAGCTCATGGTGTAGGGGCAACATGTTAGCATGGAGAGTAGGGATAAACATATATTTTTTGAGTTGGCAAGCTAGTGGAGTGCCACAGGGATCAGTGCTGGTGTCTCAGTTATTTATAATATCTCAATGACTTGGATGAAGGGACTGTGCTCGGTAGCTAAATTTGCCACTGACACCAAGATAGGTAAGAAATTATGTTGTCAAGAGAAGGTAAAGAGTCTACAAAGGGATATAGACAGATTAAAAGAGTAGAAAAAAAATGGTAAGTGGTGCATAATGTGGAAAAATGTGAACTTGTTCACTTTAGCAGGAAACATAGAAAAGCAGCATATTATTTAAATGGAGAGAGATTGCAGAACTTGGCAGAGGGATCTGGGTGTCTTTGTACATGAATCACAAAAAGTTAGTATGCAGGTGCAGCAAGTGATTAGAAAGGCAAATGAAATGTTGGCATTTATTGCAAGGGGTGCAGAATGTATAAGTAGGGAAGTTTTACTGCAGCTGTACAGGGCCTTGGTGAGACACATCTGGAGTACTGTATACAGTTTTGGTCACCTTATTTGAAAAAAGATATAATTGCATTAGAAACAGTCCAGTGAAGGTTCACTCGACTGATTCCTGGGATAAAGGGCTTGTCTTATGAAGAAAGGTTGAACAGGTTGGGCCCATACTCATTAGAATTTGGTAGAATGAGAGGTAATCTTATTGAAACATATAAGATCCTGAGGGCACTTGATAGGGTTGATACTGGGAGAATGTTCCCTCGTTACTATGTGGAATTCTCTTTACCAGAAAGCAGTGGAGACTGGGTGATTCAATGTATTCAAGGCTGAGTTAGATTTTTGATGGGCAGGGGATCAAGGGTTATCGGGTGCGGGAGGGGAGGAGGCGGGGGGGGCAGACACGAAAGTGAAGTTGAGACTACAATCAAATCAGCCATCTTATTGAATGGTGGAATGGGGCCAAAGGTCCAAGTAGCCTATTCCTGCCCCTAAGTCCTACGTTCCTATGTATGTATGGTGAGCTGGTCAAGCACCAGTGGCCAATTCACCGTACGAAAGGTTTTTGGTTATATGGCCATCATCCTTCCCATGAACATGGCTAAGCCAGCACAGATGTCATTGGTTTAATAATGAGTGTATGCTGATGGAATTAGCACACTTCTGGACCTTTGAGTTGGTGACTTGTCCTGCCAAGAGATCCTGAGGATAAGTCTGAGACAGCGAAGGTGGAAACTGTTTAGCATTTCTCCTGCCTAATAAACGTTGTCCAGGGGCTGCATATTGCAGGGTGTGGGGTGGTGGGAGGTGCCCAGAAGCAAAGTTGGAATGAAGCTGACTCCCTCCATGCTAGCCTGCCCTGTAGCCATAATGTGCTGAGGGCAGACTAAGTTGCCTGACAGTGGGTCTTCTGCCCCTCATTTGGGAGGAAGCCCCACCCTCAGGAGCTGCCAGCCAATTAGATTGGCTGGCAGCTCCAGCAGTCCCGGCAATGCCAAGATCTAATTCGTGGGCGCTGCCATGACTGCAACCAGTCCCAAGAAAAAGGCCCAATCGATCCCAGAGTAAGGTAAGTCTGGGGTTTTGGGCAGGGGGCATTCTGTCAGCATAGGGAGGGGTTTGTGGTTTTGGAGAGCAGGCAAGTAGGAAGAAAGGGGTTGATACTACCTTAGGGGGGCTGCTTCCGATTCAGAAAGGGCACCCCCTGCAGATAGTATCCTCAGTTCCTTCCAGCCCTTTTAAAAACTTTTTAACTAAAACAGCCTGCCTATCCAGCCCGGCTGCCCACGCCAGCCATATTCTGGCATGGGCAGCGTATTATTGGGGTCAATTGGCTTGTTCACAAGCTCAATTGACCATTGATTATTCAGTTAAATATGGCGTGTGGGCTGCCAATTTCAGCACCCGTTATTGGGGTGAGCACACGGGTGGTCGGTTGGGCATCCATCCCATTTTACATGCCCCCCTCACCGAAAACATGCCTGGCAGGAGCATGTAAAGTTCAGCCCCAGGTTTCACTATTGTAGAGGAGCACACTGAAGATGCAGGCTTGGTACACCCACATTTGGTGCTCTTGGTCACGTTGCCATTTTTCCGCACCCTATTACTCAGCTTGGACAACTTCAGCTTCTGTACTTTACGTGTTGATTTCAGGCTCAAGTAACAGATTGCTGGTGACTGTGCAACCTAGGTATGTGAAGCTATCAACAACCTCCAACATCATATTATAAAGATTAGTCACGTTGAAACATTCAGAAGAGACAAATTTCTGGTTTAACAGGGTGTAACAATTTGATGTTTTGTTTATAAAATGGTTGAATGAACACCAGAAAGTGACTCTGGTTGATAGGAAAGGGCAGGTGGACTGCTTGGATTTTCTTGTTCCTACATTAGCACCTTGTACTGCAGCACACAGTCAACAAAATATGCAAAAGACAAAAACTCTGGAATTATTCAAGATTCAGGTAGATGCTATGATGAATGAACTGTAATGAAGATAAACTAAATGGATCAAATTTCCTCCTGTAATTTTTGTAAAATTCCACAAATCAATGTATTTAATGTAAGTGACATGTAGTAAGTGAAGGTGCAGCCTCTCCTGTTGTCTATCAGGGGTCACGTGATGGTCTGGGAGGCTCAGACCAATGGGCCTTAAGCACGGGCAATCTGGGGGGGTGGGGCTTCCTGACGAGTGTCCTGATTGAGCATGTAGCACCTGAAAAGCTATTGGTAATAAAGTTTATCTGTTTCTTGCTGAAACCTGTCCACTCCATCGAGTCATTCGATTCGGCGACGAGGGTAAAATAGCTCCAACGCTGCATCTCGCCTTGTTACCGTGAGTACATTGAATCTTAAGAAAAAGAAAAGATTACTCACCAGTTATACCACTCTTCAGTGGACTCGGTCCTTATGATGCAACTATGGAAGACTGGAGCCAGAGCACTTCGGATTTTATTTCATAGCGAACGAAATTACCGCGGAGAAAAAGGAGAAAGTCATCCTCTTGAGTGTATGTGGCAGTAAGGCATTCAATCTCATTCGCAACCTGATGGCCCCGGGCACACCCAATTCTAACTCCTAGAATGAATTAGTGGACCTCATGAAAATGCACTTCTAGCTGAAGCCACTGCAGCATGGTGCGAAAACCAGACCCACTGCATCGAAGCGAGATGCAATGTCCGCTGTTAGAAACATGGAAAGGCCTAGTAGAAACACGTCAGCAGCGACTCCAAGGTTAAGTTGTTATAGATATGGGGTTGACCACGGACCGGACACCTGTAAATTCAAGGAGGCAGAATGCCATTACTGCCGTAAGAAAGGTCACGTAGTAAGACAATGCAGGGCGAAGTCAAAACAGCCCATAAAGCAGCAAACCAACGTGACTGAATTAAAAAATACAGCAGAACCTGAAGTCGCCAACACCAACATTTATTCCCTGTATAATGTAACCACTGTAAAAACCAAACCTATCACTGCCACAATTCAAGTTAATGAGGACCCACTAATAATGGAGGTGGATACGGGTGGTGGGAGAGCACACTTTCAAATACCTTGATGAAGGTAGACAGCCAATAAACCTGGAGTGGACCACCGCTAAATTAAAGACACACTGGACAATCCATTCAGGTAAACAGCATCGCCACTGTACCAGTGCCTTAAAGGAAACAGACAACCCAGCTGCCTGCAATAACAGTGAAAAGAGAAGGACCCACTCTTTTATTCTGAGACTGGTTACAGAAGATCAAGCTTGACTGATCTGAGATATTTCACCTGAAAGCAGGAGGAGTTCCTGAACTGCTAAGGAAATATGACGTGGTATTTTGGGATGAATTAGGGAAGTTACAAGGCATGCAGGCCAAGATATATGTGGAACCTCAGGCGACACCACATTTCTTTAAGGTCAGACCTGTGCCTCATGCATTGGAGGATAAGGTGGATGCAGAACTGTGCCAGTTAGAAATGCTGGGCATCATCCAACCTGTCCAATTCTTGGAATGGGCAGCACTCATAGTTCCAGTGGCTAAGTCTGACCAAACCATATGCATTTGTGGGGCTATAAATTGACCGTAAGTAAGGCAGCAAAACTAGACAAGTGCCCCATTCCCAGGATAGACAGCTTATATGCCAAGCTGCCGGGGGGCAAATCCTATATGAAATTGGATATGAGCCATGCCTACCAACAATTAGAACTGGATAGCATGTCGAGAGAATACATGACTATTGACACACACAAGGTTCTTGATCAGTACACTTGTCTACCCTTTGGAGTATCGTCTGCATGCGCTATCTTCCAGAGAACAATGGAGAGTTTTTTGCAAGGACTTCCCCATGTGGTAGTATACCTAGATGATGTTCTGATCACAGGGTCAACTGAGACCGAACATTTGGCCAACCTGGAGGAGGTGCAAAGAAGGTTCATGGAAGCCGGTGTATGGTTAAAGAAGGAAAAATGCACATTTCAAGCAGCAGGAGTCTCTTACCTGGGTCACAGAGTGGATGTCATGGGTTTGCATCCAGTAGAAGAGAAAGTTCGGGCAATAAAAGATGCACCCTCTCCGTCCAGTGTAACGGAATTCAAGTCCTTCCTGGGTATGATCAACTACTATAACCGCTGCTTGCCTAACTTAGCAACTGTGTTAGCACCATTACACTTGTTGTTAAAAAAGAATCACTGTTGGTCGTGGAATTCACAACAGGAAGACGCCTTTGGGAAAGTAAAGAAACTTGCATTTGTCGCCTTTATTGGTACACTACATTCCATCAAGAAAGTTCGTGTTAACATGTGATGTCTCTCCTTATGGTGTAGGAGCTGTTTTACCTCATAGAATGGAAAGTGGATCACAAAGGCCCATTGGCTATGACTCAAGGACCCTCTCCACAGCCGAGATGGGTTATTCCCAGCTAGAAAAGGAAGGTTTATCAGTGGTATTGGGAGTGAAGAAATTCCACTAGTACCTACATGGATGACATTTCTCCAATGTGTTGGATCTTAAACTGTTAATGGGTTTATTCAGTGAGGATAAGGCCATTCCACCAATAGCATCAGTACGAATACAATGTTGGGCTTTGATATTATCTGTGTATGAGCACGCTTTTAGTACCATCCTGGCTTACACATTGCAAATGCGGATGCACTCAGTCATCTCCCGTTACCAGATAGCATTGTACATGTATTTCACCTTTCTCCTAACTATACTCAGTTCTGCCGAAGGGTCATGAAGACTCGAAACGTTAACTGATTTCTTCTCCACCAATGCTGCCAGACCTGCTGAGTTTTTCCAGGTAATTCTGTTTTTGTTTAGCATTGTACATGCTCCTGTTCCACAAGAAGTTGTGCTGTTACTGAATTTCCTGGATTCTTCGCCTGTGTGTGCAAAACAAATTAAAAATTGAACGAACCAGAGATCCAATATTGTCAAAAGTCAGAGACTTTGTTTTGCAAGGATGGTCAAATCCGCCTGTATTTGAAAATTTGAGACCGTTCCTTCCCTGAAAAACAGAGTTAAGCTGTTAAGATGGAATTTTGTTATGGGCATCAAGAGTTGTTGTCCCACCACAAGGTAAAGAACCACTCGTGACAGAATTTCACAGTGCGCGTCCAGGCATGTCAAAGATGAAAATGCTTGCGCGAAGCTATTTTTGGTGGCCAGGCATTGACAGTGACATTGAAAGCATGGTCAAGCACTGTCTTCAGTGTCAGCAACAACGGAAGTTGCCTGTTTCAGCTCCACTGCATGCATGGGAGTGGCCTGGTTGACCCTGGGTTAGACTACAAATTGATTATGTGGGACCATTCTTTTTGTTGATGTAGATGCACATTCCAAATGAATGGAAGTCTACAAAGTCAAATCGACATCATGGAGCGCAACTATCGAGAAGCAGTGTCACTGCTTTAGCATACGTGGCCTACCTGAAATCGGCGCTTCTGATAATGGTACAGCCTTTCCCGGCACAAAGTTTCAGAAATTCATGAATCTAAATGGGATCAGACATATTAAAACAGCCCCTTGCCATCCCTCATTGGATGGTTTAGCTGGGAAAGTTGCACAAACTTTCAAGGCTGGTATGAAAAGGTTATCAGAAGGTGCTCTAGAATCTCGACTTTCCTGCTTTCTTCTCAGTTATCATACACTGCCACATTGGACTATGGGTTCAACACCGCCTAAATTATTGATGAAATGCCGCTTACGTACATGGTTACACTCGGTGTTTCCAAATTTAGAGGGGAAGGTTGAATGTAATCAGAGTAATCAAAAATTTAACCATGACATACGCAGCAAAGCTCGCACATTCACTGCAGGTGACACGGTATTCATGCAAAATTTCGGAAGTGGACCTTGTTGGGCTCCTGGAACCATTGTCTCAGGGACTGGTCCATTATCTTTCCAAGTACAAGTGGAAGATAAAATCGTTTGTAAGTACATAGATCATATTCATGCTGGAGAGACATTCCAACAACCAACTATTCCACCTGGGATTAACATCGAACCTTCAATTCCTGAGATGACAGATCAACCTAGAATAGACATGCCCGATGTCCCTATAAAGTTGCCAAACCCGTGCTCAAATGATGTGTCATATGCTGCATTTCCAGATCCTGTTGAGGAGTCTCAAGTGGTAGAGCTACGCTGCTCTAGCCATATAAGGAAAGCATCGCAGAAACTTGATCTTTAATCACCTGAAGTTGTATATATGTCTATGTTGTTGGATATTCAAATGTTTTCTCGTAAATAGAAATTGTAAAAAACTAAAGGGAGAAGAAGTGTAGTAACTAAAGATGTACCCTCTCCTGCTGTCTATCAGGGGTCACATGATGTTATGCGAGGCTTTGACCAATGAGCCCTAAGGCCGTGCAATCCGGGGGTTAGAGCATCCTGATGAAAGACCGAGCAAGAAGCACTCTGCAATAAAGTTTATCTGTTTCTTGCTGAAACCTGTTCGCTCTGTTGAGTTATTACATGGTACAATATATTAAATGCATTTAATTTTGGGAGTTTAGTCATTGTATTTAAGTGATGGAACTTTCTGGGGGCATTCTGATTGAGAGAAAATTTGAATTGGCAATGTTGAGTTTCTTTTCCATGGAAAAAAGGTGTAGTTCGCATGTAGTTACTGTCTCAACTCATGCCATTGGGAAAATTAATAGAGGTATTTGATTGAGTAATATAATTGCAGTTGCCAGAGTGCAGTCAGGCCTTGACAGGATATATAGTTGCTGATTTAATTTTTTCATTATATGTGGGCGTCACTGGTATCGCTCAACACCTGGGTTCTCACAATCAGATCTATAGGTGTAAGGAATGCAAAATTAGTAACTGTGGTTGTACAGATGCATGAAATTAGTGCCAACCCTGCCAACCCTGTCAGGTTTCAGTGGTGGGCACGCAAAATACTTCGGGTGACTCACCTACCTGCCCACACCCAACCCAGTCCCATAATATGGGGAGTGGGTAAGGCAGCCACTAGACCACCTGCCCATAGTTCTATTGAGGCCCTTAAGTAATGAATTAATGTGCACTTAAGGGACCAAGTCACCTCCGACATCATAATATGGTGGCCAGTGGAAGGCAGACCAGAGTGGGCTTGCCGCTTTGTCACTAGACTTGGTGAAAGGGCAAGAAGGAAAGGTGTTACCTCCTTTGGGGAGTGCCTTTGCGCAGCAGGAGCACCCCCCTGTAAAATAGTGCCCCACCTTTGTGCCTCCCCCCCTGGCCTTCAAACCTAGAACACACCCCACCTCACCTACCTCCCTGGTCCTTCCCTGTCCAAAACCCCGCAGTTACCTCTCTCTGGTGGCCATGTCCTCTACAACCCAGGGACTCTTTGCAGCCCCAGGACTTCCCAGCACTGCACAGTACTGGTGCTGCTAGGACTGCAAGAGCTGCTGGCAAATCTGATGGCCAGCAGCTCTTAAGGGCAGAACTTCCTTTGACTGAAGGGCATGAAGTGTGTCCCTCAGCCTGTTTAGGCTGCCCCAGCATGATATTGCTGCGGGGCAGCCTTTTTTGAAGTTGGTCAGTTTCCTGCACTTTCCTTCCAGGGGCTGGCAGTATGCTTGCACCAGCAACTCCTCACCTCCACCCAGGAAAATTCAGCCTGAGGGCAGCCACATGTTAAAAAAGAACAGGAAAATTATTTCGCGAAAGGCAGCAAGAATGATACCTAGGGCAGATTCATCCCAGATTTGCACTAAGTGAGGGAGCAGGCGGGTAAAACGATGTTTTACCCGTCGGCCACGATGGTGGGTTTTCACGCTGTATTATCCCAATTCCCTCACATTGTTTCCATGGCAGATGGGCTCTCATTTGCCCGCCACGCCATCACCTCGCTGCTTCATCCACTTGCCGGGTGACATATTTAAATCCCAGCCGCACGCACACATCTCAGTGCTTCCAGCCCACAACTGCTGCAGGGAAGATGTCCACGAAGGACAAGAAGACTACAGCCCCCAGGTGTCACTGGGACACCTTTTGAATGCTGTGGAGGTCTGCCGCGATGTCCTCTACCCCTGCTCTGGCCGCAGGATGGGCAGCAGCATTACCAACCAGTCTTGGAAGGCAGCGGCAGCTGTGGTCAGCGCCAATGCCTTACAAAAGAGGACAACTGCCCAGTGCCACTATAAGATGAATGTTCTCATCTGTTCCGCCAGGGTAAGTCACTCTTCTCAGCACTCTCAACTCACACACTCACAAACACATCACACATATACAGGGATCTCACACCTCAAGGGACAACACCACTAAATCTCACACACACCCTCACATCTCCATCAGGCTCATATCCTCTCGAGCTCACATCCTCATCCCTGTCTATGTCTCCGCTCACCACACAAACATTCCACACAGTGCCATGTGTCCTGCTCACACTCCATCTGTTTTCATGCAGGAGAAGCTGGCTCACATCAGCAGGGAGAGGTCACAGACTGGGGGTGGAGGGACCCACATTAGGCCCTTCTCTCACTTTGAGGAGCATGCCATCGCGCTGACTGGTGAGGATATGGACCCTACCTGCGGCGACAATGAGGTCAGCGGTGAACACCCACCTGAGGATCCTGCACTACATCATCCCTCCCTCAACATAAATGTGAGTGCTTTCTCTCTCCAGCTTGAACCAAAAGACCAGGCTGGATTAGTTCTTCCACTCCAACCACTTATTCTGAGTAACAGCCAGAAGGTTGTAAATAACTAGGAGCTAAGTGCCTTTCTGAGTAAGGCAAAACTGATATACTGTAATGAGAAGCCAAAACATTCAAGGAAACTTAACAAATCAAATTATAAGAACGTTTCCAGGGGCAATGATGGAAACTTGAGCACGCATCTCTTCGAATTTATTTATTTTTTAATGTTTTATATTATTTCAGAATTTCATCATGGTACTCAGCTCCAATACATCATAACTAGCGTCAGGCCTAGTCTGAGTGCACAACCAGTTCAACTGGCCAATCAAACTTCTCAATTGTTCTGTTTCTTCCTTGGAAGCAGGATCCTCTTTGTGAAGTTCTAACCCGAGTTATTGGCATATGATTAACATTTTCTAGATAAGATTGTTGATTCAGTGTCACTCCTGACTTGCTCTGTTTAATGTCTAAACCTATGTATTTAAAGGGCCCTGAAGCCTGATATCTGACCCTGAATCCTTTCATTATTTTCTCAATTACACATTGCTTAAATTCTACGGAGCCTTCCCCAGGAAATCATCAACATACATGATGAAGATTCCAGCTAGTTTTCTCCTTGTGGTACCGGTAGAACATCACACAGAGTCTGCCTGAAACTGAATGCAACTGTTTTCAACAGGACAGACCTCACGAAAAATATCAAAGTCATGACGCATCATTCAATCCATAAACACAATTGTTCAATTTCGGCAGCTTTCCTCCTACACTGCCAGTTTCCTTAGGCAGTATCAAAAAAAACATCTCCCCCTGAAAAAATGCAGCCTTTATATCAATAGAATGGCATTCCCAGGAATAGGATGCCAAAATAACTAAAAAAAGAATACTGAAACTCCTCCCCCACAGTAGAAGTGTCCACCCTGACATCCTGATCTGAGTCTCTCTTCAAAGCCTCAGGCTATTAATCTCGCTTTAGCCTTATGTCACGTCTGGGAGTACCTTTTCTGTACAAATCCATCTGTGAGATAAAGCTGGCTGTCCTCTGTCAGATATTTCAGAATATACCCTAAATTCCTTCCAATGTTTGAACTCTTTCCATTTGGCTTCCTTTATCAGCTTATTTTCCAATTTATTAGCAGCTACTAAAATCTCTCGGTCATAAGAACTTCTACTTCTTTAACATTCCTAGCTTGCTCTCTACTCCTTTTCTTGTTAAGCTACGACTTCTACTCACGTTCCTCTCTTTTCTGGACCACTATTATATAATCTTTCTCTCATGTAAGCAGGACCCCGTTCGCAAATCTGTGATTTTTTTCTGGGGTCACAACCACTTTCTGGTCCACTGTCAGGACTCATATTGCGCTTTCTGGGTTTCCACATCTTTACCTCGGTTTGCTAATCCATAGGTCTTGTTTCCTGTCCTTCATCCTGCACATTTAGCCAATTTTTGTATTTACCAGTGGCCTTTCCTGTTCTCCCTAAGATGGTGGATTCTCTCCACACACTGGTCCCTTCTGGCATTTATGTTACCTTTGTTCCTACTTTGGGTAGTTGCCCTTTTGGTTGAATAGTGTTATCATGTACCTCAGTGTTACTATGTTCATAGTCAATCAACCATTTATCTGCCTAGTCTGCTCCTCAGAACTGCAGTGTGTGTGTGTGTGTGTGTGTGTGTGTTTGTGTGTATATATATGAGGTGCATGGTGCCTCCTCACCTTATATCCTGTTCAGAACGTGTAAAGGTATAGTCAATAACAATTAACCTCAAAGAATGTACCCTAACAGTTTGATTGCTGTATTGCACAATTACTACTTTCCCCTCACTTCCTATTACCTTACCAGGTCCTTTCCACTCTTTCCAGCCTTCCCTTTTGTAATATCTCCTCATCTAAACTATATTCTCGACGGTCTTATGAGGTGCCGTAGGGCTCGCCGAATTTTCTCCAAAACCTCAGTTTTAATGAATGCTTTTCTGCCTGCATGCAAAGCATTCAGATAAGCAGAAAAAGTGGAGCTAATGCTAGTCCCTTCTAGAGCAGGGGAAACATCTGATAACAACAAAGGCAACTTTGGATTTCTTCTGTACACCAACTGGTATGGACTGTACCCCCCAACCATTTGCAAAGAGTTATTTGCTAGCGCTGTTTGCAATTTACAATCTGAGTGATCAGCCAATATTTTATGTAACATGTTGTTTATTACCACATGATTTCTTTTGCAAAAACCATTACTAAATGAGCTCTCAGCTGCTGTGTGCATAACTATGATGTTTAAATTTTCAAGCATATCTTGAAATTCCTCATTGGCGAATTCCTTACCATTATCTGTCAGAAATTTCGTTGGTGTACCTAATCCTGCTCCTACCTATTTCTCCGTGACCTTATCGACAATAATCCTTTTGTCTTTACTATGTATTACAGTGGATAGGCTAAATCTGGTTGCCCTACCTATGAAGTGTAGTTAAAAAATATCCTTGTCCCAAACTTTTCAGTCTATTGCCACTGCATCGTTAAACTCCCTGGCTAGTGGAAAGCTCACAACAGAGCATGGTGGTGTCTTGCAATATTTAAGACAAATTTCACACAAAGCAGTGGTTTGTTCAATAAGGTCATTGTATCCTCTATCAACCACTTCTGCATCTCGAAGTAGAGCCTTCAGTTTCTGTAGTGCAGATGTGCAAACTGTCTATGTAACTTCCAAATTATTTTTTTTGTCCAGCAAATTCTTATTCCCAGCAGTTAACAAAATTTCATGAACTTCTTGATGAGAAATCTCAGGCTTCCTTAGTGGCAGGCAGTAAAGGCCTGACCTAGTAAAATGTAGATCCACATTTTTTCCAAACACGACCGCTCTATCATTCCTCAAATCTACCATCATCTGAGCCTTCATCGCATGGTTTTGTGAAAGGGAAATCATGTTTGACAAATTTGCTAGAGTTCTTTGAGGATATAACAAGCAGAGTTAATAAGGGGGAACTGGTAGATGTAGTGTATTTGGATTTCCAGAAGGTGTCCGATAAGGTGCCACATAAAAGGAGCACAAGATAGGAGCTCAAGGTATTGGGGGTAATGTATTAGTATGGATTGAGGATTGGTTAACACACAGAAGACAGAGAGTCGGGATTAAAGGGTCTTTTTCAGGTTGAAAATATGGAACTAGTGGTGTGCCACAAGGATCAGTCCTAGGGCCTCAATTATTTACTATCTATATTAATGACTTAGAGAAGGGGGCAGAGTGTAATGTATCCAAATTTACTGACGATACAAAAATAGGTGGGAAGGCATGTTGTGATAAGGACATAAGGAATCTGCAGAGGGATATAGATAGATTGAGTAAGTGGGCAAAAACTTGGCAGATGGAGTTTAGATAGAGAAGTGTGAGATCATGCACTTTGGTAGGAAGAATCAAAAGGTAGATTATTATTTAAATGAAGAGAGACTCCAAAAAAGTGCAGCACAGAGGGATCTGGGTGTTCTTGTGCATGAAACTCAAAAAGTTAACATTCAGGTGTAGCAAGTACCTAAGAAGGCAAATGGAATTTTTTGCCTGTAATGCTAGAGGGTTGGAGTGTTGTTCCTTCACTATTGCTGGGTCAAAATCCTGGAACTCCCTTCCTAACAGCACTATGGGCGTACCCAAAACACACAGACTGCAGCAGTTCAAAAGACAGCACACCAACACCTCCTCAAGGGAAATTAGGGATGGGCAATAACTGCTTGCCTCGCCAGTGATGCCCACATATCGTGAGTGAATAAGAAGAAATTCCACCCTTAGTTCATTCAGCATCCCCAGATGCATCTCATCTGGACCTGGTGTCATTACTTTAAGGACAGCCAGCCTTTCCTGTAACAATTGATCAATTTTTAGTCCATCTAATGTTTCAATTACCTCCCCTTTCACTATGACTTTGGTAGCATCACCTTCTGTGGTAAAGACAGATGCAAAGTACTGTTAGTACCTCAGCTATGCCTTCTGTCTCCATGGGTAGGTTGCCTTTTTGGACCCTAATTGGCTTCACCCCTCCTCTTACTCCCTATCTATAACTGATATGCCCATAGAAGACATTTGTAATCTCTTTTATGCTAGCTGCTAATCTTTTCTCATAATCTCTCTTTGCCTCTCTTATTACCTTTTTCACTTCCCTTCTGAACTTCTTATATTCAGCCAGGTTCCCATTTTATTATCAACCTGCAATCTGTCATGCTTTATCTTACTCTCTATCTCCTTCATCATCCAGGGATCTCTGGCTTTGGTTGCCCTACCTTTTCCCTTCATGGGAATAAAACTCAACCAGGCCCAAATATAGTCCTCTTTAAAGGTTGCCTAATATTTGATTACATTTTTGCCTGACAATCTTTCACTGAAATTTACCTGGACCAGACCAGTTTCCAAACCATCCTCTTCATTTTTGCACTGAATTGCTCCCTGTCCTTTTCCAAAGGTAATCAAAAACTTATGATACTACTTATGATACTATAATCACATTTCCCTAAATGTTCATCGATTGACACTTGCTCCACTTCACCCACCTTATTCCCCGGAACCAGATCCTGCAATGTCTCCTTTCTTGTTGGACCAGAAACATACTGATCAAGAAAGTTCTCCTGAACACATTTTAGGAATTCTTCTACCTCTCTGCCCTTTACATTATTACTATCCAGTCTCAATTAGGATAATTAAAGTCCCGCATCATGACTACTTGATGGTATTCATTTGATGGCATAGAACTTCAATATTGCTGAAAAAAAGAGACTTTTTTTGTCAAAGCTTTTCCCCTCGCACTCATCAGGACAATTCACAAGAAAATACCAATGTCAGGGGAAACAACATATTTATGCTGTATGAGAAGAGAGTGCTATTGGTTGGCAGGTGAACCCTGACTGGTAGAGGCATTGCCAAGGAGAATGCTTAGATGGTGGCTGACAAGCATTGTTTGAAATTTAAACCACGCAGCTTGACTCTGATTAGTCAAGACATTGCCCTGGGGAATGAACCAGCGAATGGCTGTCACTTATTTTGTTCAGCTGAAACAGGCACAATGTGTGTACATGTTCTTTCTGTCTGCAAAGAACAGGGGTCACTGTATTAGTATATTAGTTTCCAGTACACACAAATGAGCCACACTGTGAGCCCAACTGACAATCTTAAATTGGTTGTCAGCATAATTCTTAGCACACTGAGGATTATTTAGCAAATGTTAACTGTAAGTCACCATCCACTGGTGCATTCTCCATGGCAATACCTCTACCAATCAGAGTCCACTTGCTGACCAATCAGCACTCTCTTCTCAAACAGTATGTTGTTTCCCCTGACATTGGTATTCTCTTGTGAATTGTCCTAATCAGTGCAGGCGAAAAGTTTTGACAAAATATGCCTCTTTTTTCAGTAATACTTGATAGTTTTTTGCACGTCTTTGTATTTTTCCTGCAAATTTTCCCCTCCTTATTTTTCCCACTAGTTGGTGGCCTACAGAATTCACTCAGTAGTGTAAAGACACCTTTACTACTTCTTAACTTGAAGCACTTAACTTGAAGACTGAGAGAGCGAAGAGCAGTGAAGTGGAATTAATTTCAGGTGATAGCATTTTAACCCCCAAAAACAGGTGAGCTTGGCTCAAACGGGATGTTAAAATGTTAGGAATCTTAAAACTGAACCCAACCTGCTTTGAACTTGTGGTTTTAATAGTGGTGAAGAGGAGGGTGTGGGTGATCTATCTGCTTCCAGGAGGGGAGTTATACACTTAAATATTTTATTGACACTGCTTGCCTCAGATTTAATTTTCATTTTAAGTTTAACCCTGGCTATCTGGGCCTCGCAGGCCTCAGGAGATCCAGCAGCTGAAGGGAGATGAGGACTCCTGGATCCAGAAGGTAATTGTTTTTCCACTTACCTGCTATATCCAGCTTACCTGGCTCCCCCCAGGCTATGATCAGATACTCACTCAAGGCATGATTTGCCCCCAAGCCACAATCTCCCTTCCCCCTTTGAGCCTCCTGAGACACTAATGTCTCAACGCTGGTGTCCTGACATAACAAGAAAGCTGATCCTCTGCCTATGGACCCTACGTGGTAGGTATGTCCTCCTGAGAGTTGCACCTATCTGCTGCTGCCATCGCCCCTGTTCAGCTACAGACCTGTGACCAACAGGTTATTGTTGCCGCACATCTTGATCCGCAACCAAGGTCCAATCTAAGGCAGCATAATCAGCACACAACCTGACCTGATAGGTCAGGGTAGAAGAAACCTCCAGTAAAAGTACTGTGAACAAATCCGTTCCTATTGGCAGAGATGTGGGGAGCTGTAAGTACAGAGAATGTGGTATTATTTTATCCTGGGATTGACTGAATGCCCCCCTTTGCCCCCACCACTCAAAATCGGCTGTGTTCTTGCTTTGCTTTCAACGGCGAGTTCCAGGAATCACAGGAAATCTGGGATCATTGATTAAATTTAGAAATGGCTCTTTGAAACCTGTGCCAATATCATTCTGTCACTTGCCAACCTGGCTCTCTGTGGACTACGTGAAACCCAGCACACTGGAATGAAACCTGGAAGTCAGTGGGTTGGAGCTGGCTTCATTATGAACTGTCAATCTCAGTGGCCTTAACCCTCCTGCTTCCCACCAGCTCCCAAACTCATGGGCCTCTCTATGTTAATATTCCCAGCTTTCTGTGTGGATTTAGACACAAAGATAGTAATGTTAACAAGTGGTTGTTATCAATTTATGATTAAGCACTTGCAAAGCAATAACAATTAACCTTTACTACTGTATTAAAGCAGCACTAGCATCCTGAAAATGTATTTTACAAAAAGGTTTCTGTTTGGAGGCATTGAGAGCTTGAAGCAATTTGTATTACTAGAATATTACTTGCAAATGATTCAATTGTGCATTTCAGCGTAAGTTATGCCGTTTTGCTACATAGATAAAGTAGAGGAAACAAAATGTTTACCAAAGCTTTTCATGAAGACAATGTCCCTTTGTTATGTTAATAGATAAACTGTGGAATACTGTTTCAGTTACAGCTCAATGTTAACAGAAAATGTTTTGGCACTTGAGATCTTTTTTTATTTGTTTATGGAATGTGAGTGTTGCTGGCAAGGTATTACAGTTATTGCACATCTCTAACTGCCCTTGAGATGGAGGTGAGCCATCATCGTGAACTGTTACAGACTATGTGGTAGGTATACCCACAATGTTATTTGGGAAGAAGTTCCAGGGGTTTGATCCAGCGACAATGCAGGAATGGCAATATAATTGCCTGGATTGTCCTGATTTTTATGGACAGGACATACCTGGGCAATTTTCCATATTATTGGGTAGATGTCAGTATTGTAGATGTACTGGAACAGCTTGGCTAGGGGCATTGCTAACTCTGGAGTATTGCAGCTGAGATATTCTTAGGGCCCAGTACCTGTGCTGTATCTCGTGCTTTCAGCCATTTGTTTTACATCATTGAATTGAATTATCTGAAGGTTGGCATCCGTGATGCTGGATACCTCAGGAGGAGATTGAGATGGATCAACCTCTCGGCGCCTCTGGCTGAAGATGTTTGCAAATGCTTCAGCCTTATCTTTTTGCACTGTTGTGCCGGCCTCCCCCATCATACGAAGGTGAGGATGTTGATGGTAGCACGGATCACCATCTAACTGCCAGTGAAAATTTATGAGTAATCAATTCATAAGTAGCAGCATTGTATTCCTGCAACATGACTTTGCCTTTGTGCAAACTGTCTTGTGTAAATGGGATTCACAGAGTTTCGTCATAATCCTTGCAGT
Organism: Cetorhinus maximus; assembly: GCF_964194155.1. NCBI lineage: Eukaryota > Metazoa > Chordata > Chondrichthyes > Lamniformes > Cetorhinidae > Cetorhinus > Cetorhinus maximus. The sequence continues at coordinate 26,713,688 of NC_135902.1, read as the reverse complement.
AATAAATTCAGTGTAATGCTCTGAACACGTCACAATATTGATGTGAGTATTTCGGCAGTTGAGTCATCTATTACTGGCAAGGCTAAAGAATATTCTACGCTCACTACAAAGATAAGCTTGTGAAAACATGTTAAAGCTGGCTTTGGACACTCAGGTCCAGTATTTCCTCCTATTTTTTTTGGTGCAACTTTGGCATTTTAGACACAACAGAACCTAAAGTCATATTTATAATGCTTTACGGAGATTTTTGAGGTGGTGTTTTAATACTTCTCTTTACTAAGGCCTGTGTACTTCTGTTGGTATTTTTGAATGCATATTTTTTTTGAAGCATCAAAATTACTTACATTAAAAATGGAAAACTACCATGTCTGCATTAAACATGCCATGCCTGATGTGTATAAATGATGGTGAAATAGCTTCAAACTTTAATTTTCAAAAATGAAGAAGGACTTAAAAAGGAATATGGTATAAGTCCCATGTTTCCTCAAGCCCTGTTTGCTTCTGTCTATTTTTACATTTAAGTGTAGGAAGGTGGGATTAGAAAGGGCATCTGGGTGTCCTCAGGCTGGCATGGACAAGGTGGGCCGAATGGCCTCCTTCTGTGCTGTAACTTTTCTATGGTTCTATGGTTCTAAGTGCATGTTAATAAGATTGGCACAAAATGTTGACATAATTTGTCATTGGAACACCTGGCATAAAACATGGAATTTCTCCACATGTGTGCTTGAGGGAAAGTCATATCTTAATGTTCAAAAATCTGATAGATATCTGTTGATACTGAGTTTTTAAGGGATTTTTTTTTATAGATACCAATCATAGCCAGGCAAAACAAAAAAGCAAGAAGAAGTAGCAAATGTAATTGAAACATGCCCGTTTAAAATAGTCTTATCCCAAGGAATCAGAGCAAGGATTCCTGTGGTTGATTCTTGCTGTTTCAATTCTTCCAGTCAGCCAGATGTTAGTTTTAAACTTCCAGCTGACCTTACAGAGAAAGGATAAAGTACTCTTGCACAAAATGTTCATTTTAAATTGCAATCCAATAGAAATCAGGAGTTAAAGAATTTTTATAAAATTTCTGATCTTTCGAATGAAGTTATGGTGTGCCACTGCCTGCCCATATTTAGTGGCAGAAAGGGAAATTACATGTTTAAATGAGCTCTTAAAAGATCAAAGGCTTTATTTGTACTTGATCTTTTTCTCTTCCTTTTGATCAGAACAGGTTTCGTTTAATCCAAAATCGTGATAACATTTACAAGAATTCAGAACAGAAAGATTGTTAAGGCCTGGAAACTCATGAATATTCACTACAATTTAGACAGTGTTCCGTCAAACAGGGCAACTCTTTGGAGCCACCAAAGACAACACTTTTGGGCATGAACTTCCTCTGAGTGGCAATCAGCGTCAGATTGCCACTCCGTGCCCAATTTCTTAACTGAATTTTTTTCCGAGTCTGTTTCACCCCGCCTTCTGACTCAGGCCGGGCAAGGTCCAGGCAGACCGGGCAAGGTCCAGGCAGGCCGGGCAAGGTCCAGGCAGGCCGGGCAAGGTCCAGGCAGGCCGGGCAAGGTCCAGGCAGGCCGGGCAAGGTCCAGGCAGGCTGGGCAAGGTCCAGGCAGGCCGGGCAAGGTGCAGGCAGTGCAACATGTTCTGGGGCCCAGCGCCTTAAATGCAGCTGAGTCAAAGGGAAGGAGGCTGCGTCCCCTTTTTTAAGGGCGGGGTGGGGGGGTGTTGGGGAGTTTGGGCATTGTTTCGGGTCGGGCCTGGTGGGGTGTGGGGAAGAGTCCCCGTGGGCATGGGGGGAATCCTGTGGTGTTGGGAGGAGACCCCTGGGAGTTGGAGGGGTCGGGGGAGTCCCGTGGTGGGTCAGTCTGGGTCTGTACAATAGTTACCTAGAAGTTAGAAGTGGTGTAAATCCTTCTAGCCTTTTCTGGGTAACCATTGCTGTAACCTAATTGAAACCATCCAAAGTTTGCGACTTAAATTGCATTTTCGGATGGTTCCCAGTGTAGGGCAATTGCCCAGGGGAAGTTTACATTCCTGGGCAATTACTGTGCAAACTTTACCTGGGAACTTCCAAAGGGAATTCCCGAGCGTATCTTTGAGGTAACCCCCAATGCGACGCTGGGCAGCTCGGAAGTTAAGGCCCAATATCTCCAGTGTCTGAGCTTTAATTCTGTATCTCTCTCTCCAGTTTCTCTCTCATCTCCCCTCAGGCTCTCCCCAAAGGATAGCTTGTCCACGAGAGTGACATCCTGTGCCTTTGACCGCATTCCCACCACCCAATTTCCCTTGCTTGTCCACACACCAGTTCACATTGGAAATGGCTTCCCCGCCTCAGGTACTGATCCCCTCCCTTTCAAAACCACTGTCATCAGCCATGTCCTCATCAAAACACCTTGAATTCATCTGTCCGTCCCTCATCCAAAACCTTCATTTCTTTTCCAATGTCCTTGATCATGAAATCACTTCCCAAATCCATGCCCATCTTTCCCACAGCATACTGTTTGAAAATCTCCAACCCTTTTTCAGCCATGATCTTAGGCGGAACCAGACTTTAACCTTATCATCCAATTTTGACCCTTACCTGAGCTTCTAACACCACCCGGGGGTTTAACTCTCCCCAGAGCAAATGGGACAGTATTTGGTTAAACTGTCATTGCCTAAACATCTAATGAGGAGAAACATTTTTTATGCAGCGAGTACTTAGGGTTTGGAATGCTCTGCCTAAGAGAAAGGTGGAGGCAGTTTCAACTGAAGCATTGAAAAGGGAATAAGACTTATTTTTTTCTTTATTCTTTCATGGGACATGGGTGTCGCTGGCAAGGCCAGCATTTGTTGCCCATCCCTAATTGCCCTTGAACTGAGTGGCTTCTTAGGTGATTTCAGAGGGCAGTGAAGAGTCAACCACATTGCTATGGGTCTAGAGTCACATGTAGACCAGACATGGATGGCAGATTTCCTTCCCTAAAGGACATTGGTGAACCAGATGGGTCTTAATGACAATTGAAGATAGTTTCATGGTCACCATTATTAAGACAAGCTTTATATTCCAGATTTACTAATTGAATTCAAATTCCATCAGCTGCTGTGGTTGGGTTTGAACCCTTGTCCCCAGAGAATTAGCCTTGGTCTTGGGATTACTAGTCCAAAGACATTATCATGACACCACCTTCCCCCTTCTCTGAAAAAGAAGAATGTGCAGGGTTATGGGGAGAAGGTGAGTTGCTCATTCAGAGAGCCAGTATGGACACAATGGGCCAAGTGGCCTCCTTCTACGCAGTAACAATTCTGTGATTCTAATCATGGCAGATTCAAGTTGACAGGACCTCCACCTTCCCAGTATTTCCAGGATCTCAGTCCCCACTCCCATCCCCCACTTCCTCCCTATCATGAAGAGATATTAATGTGTATAATGTAATTGGAAAATATTTTTAAATTGGACTTGTAGTGGGGTCTGTGTCTGTGTGTGGTAATTGGATTAAAGCCAGCTAGTCGGGGTGCTTTGATGTATAGTAGTTTGAGATGTTAATTAGATAAACGCAAGGCTAGAAGGTAAAGAGTACATTTGCATTTGTTGAATAAACTATTCAAAAGAAGGGAGTAAAATCTTGTATAAAAGCAAAAAACTGCAGCTGCTGGAAATCCAAAACAAAAAACAAAAATAAAAACACCTCGAAAAACTCAGCAAGTCTGACAGCATCTGCGGAGAGTAACACAGTTAACGTTCGAGCCAGGGTTTTGCTCACATCGCGGACATCCAAGGAACAGAAGATGCTGGAGCCCGACAGCATTGGCACACTGGAGGAACGTCCATGGCATGCTGCGTGGATTCTCACGGACATGGCTCTGCTGTGAAGCAGCTCATGGAAGTTGGAAAGTCACCATTGATGCTCACAGCGGTTGATGGTTGAGGGGGTGGGAGAGGAAGGGCTAGGATCAGCTGGGAGAAGAAGAGCTGTCGGGGGTGGGGTTGGGAGTGGGCAATGAAGGTGTCAGGATGGGGTGAGGTTGGGAGAGAGAGGGAGAACGGGGGAGGAGGGGGCAACAGGGCAGAAGACGGCAACTGGGGAGGTAGGTGTAAGGGGGGTGGAGGGTGCAAAGGAAGGAGTGCGGAGAGGGGAGGGTGTCCAGGGGGAGGAAGGGGTGTGGAGAGGGGAGGGTGTACAATGGGAGGAAGGGGTGCAGAGAGGGGAAGGACTAAGGGTGGAGGAAGAAGTAAGAATGGAGGAAGGAGACAAGAAGCAGGTAGGAGTGAGGCTGGAGGAAGAAATGAGGCTGGAGGAAGAGGTAAAGCTGGAGGGAGGCTTCGGAAGGCGGGAGGGACGAAGGGTGGCGGAAGTGGTAAAGTTGGAGGAAGGAGTCAGGAGAGGGAGGGACTAAGCAGGAGGGGTGAGTCCGGGTGGGTGGGAGGGCTGGGGGTGGTGGGGTTTCGGGGTGAAGAGGCTCTGGAAGGAGTTCGAAGGGTGAAGGAGTGCGAAGGGGGGGAAGGGGTGCAGAAGGGACAATATGTAGTGAAAGTGCATGGGAGGGGTCGGGTGGGTCCATGTCTGCCTCCTGGGGAGTGAACTGAGAGTGGGTGTGGTATGGAGGAAGGATGAGAATGACCGTGGGCTGAGTGAGGCAGTAGGGTGGGAGGGTGAGGGTTCGACGGTAGCGGTAGAAGGGCTGGCGAAGGTGGTTGGTGGGGACCCGGAGGCAGACACGGATCCTGGGGGTGGGAAGGAGGAGGTTGGGGGGGGTGAATGTGGATGGGGGTGGGATTTTCGGGAAGGAAGGGAATGTGCACGTTCACCTGGGCGTCTCAAAAGAAAAAGAGGTTTGGCTGGTAGGTAGCGGAGGGGAGGTGGAAGGTGATGCTGGTGTGGACAACAGTGATGCGGAAAAGGAAATGGGTGACTGGGGGAGGGTAAAGGACAGGGGAGCGAAAGTAAAACTGAATTAGCACCATGCTGCCCAAATCGAAAGTAAAACAAGAATTGTGGACTGCCAGATCAGGTGCTGTATGGGAATGTGATCAGTGGGTGGGCAGAGATGCTGGTCAGCTCAGATGGACAACTGAAAGTGAACCCTAGCAGGCAGCATTCAAGGCCCTGCCACACACACACTTTTCCCTCCAGAATCAATCATCAGCTGGCTGCTCCCTCTGCGGTGACGGGTCTTCTGGGCTGCTCATTTCCACATCTTCACTGGAAGAGGAGTCCTCTTGGCTGCAGATGAGGATGTGAATGGAGCTGAGGGACTGGCTGGCTGAGGGTGTCGGCCCCTTGGCAGATCTCCCTATGAACCAAAGTAGAGATAATTCGTGCATGGCAACAGAGTTAAAAGCAGGAGAGAGCACTCACAGTTGCGTTGAGGGAAGGATGATGTGGTGCAAGGTCCTCAGGTGGGTGTTCGCCACAGACATCACCTTTGCCACAGGCAGGGTCCACATCCTCACCAGTCAGCATGATGGCAGGTTCCTCAAAGTGAGTGAGTGAGGGGTCTAATGTGGGCCACTCCGCCCCTGGTCAGGGACCTCTCCCTGCTGATGTGAGCAGGCTTTTCCTGCATGAAAACAGATGGAGGGAGTGTGAGCAGGACCATGGCACTGAGTGGAATGTTTCTGTGGTAAGCGGAGCCATGGACAGGGTGAGGACGTGAGCTTGAGAGAATATGAGCCTGATGGAGATGTGAGGGTGTGTGTGAGAGTTAGTGGTGTTGTCTCTTGAGGTGTGAGATCCCTGTGGGTGTGTGATAGGTTTGTGAGTGTGTGAGTTGTGAATGATGAGAAGAATGGCAGAATGGATGAGACTATTCATCCTGTCGTGGTACTGGGCAGCTGTTCTCTTTTGCAGGGCATATTCACTGACCACTGGTGTCACCACCTCCCAACCTGGTAGTTTATGCCACTGTCCATCCTGAGGCCAGAGCAGGGTTAGAGGACATCCCGGTGAGCCTCCATGACATCCAAAAGGCATTCCAATGATGAGTTGCTAAACCTGGGGGCTGCAGTCTTCTTGCCTTTCGTGGACATCTCCCCTGCGGCATTCATGGGCTGGAAGCACTGAGATGTGTGCGCGTGGCTGGGATTTAAATATGGCGCCTGGCGTAATGAAGCGGCGAGGTGATGGCGGGCAGGCGAATGAGAGCTGGCAGGCCATCGAAATGGCTTGTTTCCCCCCAATGACGAATAATGTGGCGGGTTTGGGATGATACAGCGTGAAAACCCACCATCGCGGCCAGCGGGTAAAATGTAATTTTGCCGACCCGCTACTGCACTTAGCGCAAATCTGGGACGATTCCTCCCAGAGTTAATGTTTCAGATCAATGTTGTCTCATCAGAACAGGAGGAATTTTGAGATTTACCATTGTTTAAGCAAGAGCAGAATCAGAGAAAAGTTGCAAGAGGAAACAAGAAAAAGAAAGCTCTACGATAGGATGGAAAACAGGAGTGATTAAATGTTAAAAGGTATGAGAGTGCAAGACAACAGGAAAAGGTAAATGATTACTGTGGAACCGTTGAACCAAACGATTAGGAGGAAGAGTGAATTGTGACATCTGTAGTGTCATGACCGTTAAACTGGAAAGGAATGTATCGCAACTTCCCAACTAGTAATTCAGAACAGCTGGTCGCTATCGCACATTTTGAGTTTTCTCAAGCCTGAGAAGTCTGATGACAGAAATTGTTTATACTGTCAATTATTTTATTACAATCTGATTGGCCAGCAGCTCTAGGGTCCCAGCAGTGCCACAAATCAATAGTGGGCACTGCTGGGACTACAAGCAGGCCACAGGAAGACGAGCAATGGATCCCACATAAAGGAAGCCATGGGCTTTTAGGGTGGGAAGGGATCGGGCACCCTTGGGGCAGGGGGGGATGGGATGGGTTTTAAGGCCAGGCAGGGAGGCACAGGGGAGGGATATCATCTTTTTCGGGGGTGGGTAGCAGTGTGTTTCCTTCTTGTTTTTTCACCCCAGATGGGTGAAACATCGGGCTCCCCATTGTTTGCCCATTCCAATCGCATTATGGGATGGGCAGCATAATTTTTGCATCAGTTGGCTTGTTAAAAAGCTCGATTGGCCATTAATGACTTTTTCAAAATGGCAGTCAGGTTGCTGATTTTGGCCCTGTTTGCCGACCATATTATGGGAATCAGGTCTGGGATGTGTGGGAAGGCAGTGGGCTAGCCACCTGTCATATTTTATGTATCCCCCTTCCCTGCTGGAAACACATCAGGCAGGATGAAAGAGCGTAAAATCCAATCCTTTTTTTAAAAGAATTGGATAAGTATTTGGAAAATGATAACATTTAGAGGGGAATGGAGATAGGGCCAAGTAAAGGGGCTAGGTGGATAACTCTTTCAGTTATTGTATGAACCGTTAAATGGTCTCGTTCTGTGCAATAAAATTCGGTGATTTCATAAAACTAACCGTTTAGAATCATTGAATCTGAAGTTGCTTCAGCCATAGAATTAGCCAATTTATAAACTGGCACTGGAAAAATATTAGACCCAAATTTAAAACCGAACTAATTTCCCAACTGACTGGCATTTTTAGATACTCAACTGATGCTCCAGAAATGGAGCTTTGGGGTATTTTATCTAACAAGTCATCATTAAGACCACCTATTTCCACCTCAGTAACATCACCCAAATCCACCCCAACCTTAGCTCATTCACTGCTGGAACCCTCATCCCTGCCTTTGTTACATCTAGACTTGACTATTGCAATGCACTCCTGGTCAGCCTCACACATTCTATCCTTTGTAAACTCATGTCCTAATTCGCACCAAGTCCAATTCACTCATCATTCATGTGCTTGTTGACTTACATTCGCTCCCAATTAAGCAAAGCTTTGACTTCAAAACTCACAACTTTGTTGATAAATCCTTGCGTGCCTTGCCGCTCCCTATCTCTGATGTCCTCTGGCCCACAGCCCTCCAAAAATCTGTGCTCCTTCATTTTTGGTCTCTTGGTATCCCCAATTTTAATCACTAAACTAACAATGGCAATGCCTTGAGCTGCGAAGGCCCAAATGAAAAAGTCACATCATGTTATTGACCAGTTCACAGCCTTCATTCATTTCTCATTCCTTCAAAATTTGCCTGACAAGTTAAATTTAAACACTCGGTTTGTAATTCTCCCTTCTCCCTTTCAAGTTTAGTCTCAAATTTAATTATATTATAGTCCCAATTTGTAATATTCTCTATTCTGACTAATTACAAACATACAAACATGCAAATTAGGAGCAGGAGTAGGCCACTTTGATCCTGCTCCTCCATTCAATAAGATCATAGCTAATCTGATTATAACCTCAACTCCACATTCCTGCCTACCCCAGATAACCTTTCACCCCTGTACTTATCAAGAATCTATCTACCGCCGCCTTGAGAATATTCAAAGTCTCTACCTCCATTGCCTTTTGAGGAAGAGAGTTCCAAAGACTCACAACCCTCTGAAATAAAAAAAATTCTCCTCATCCCTGTACTAAATGGGTGACCCTTAACTTTTAAACAGTGGCTCTTAGTTCTAGATTCTCTCACAAGTGGAAACATCCTCTCCACATCACCCCTGTCAAGACCCCTCAGGACCTTATATGTTTCAATCAAGTCGCCTCTTCTCTTCTAAACTCCACTGAATACAAGCCTAGCCTGTCCAACCTTTCCTCATAAGACAATCCACCCAATCCAGGTATTAGTTTAGTAAAGCATCTCAGAACTGTTTCCAATGCATTTACATCCGTCCTTAAACAAGGACACCAATACTGTACACAGTACTCCAGTTAAAAGCAGATGTGGTCCCCCCAGTGCTCTGTATAACTGAAGCATAACCTCTGTTTTACTGATCACTAAATCTATTGTGAAATATTTCCTTGTCAGTTCTGAAGCATCTTATTCGAGAAAACTGCCCCAAATATATTGGAGGAACATCTTAACTGAGCTTTTCTGCTACTCCCAATCTAAGGCCCTCATATTTACGGGATTGGGTTCTCACACAGGGTGAAGTGTTATGGATGGGAAACCCAGAAGGACGAGCTCCCCGAGTATCTGATGGGTTATTACTGTGTCTGCATAAATTCTTTCTCCAGGTCTCCTGCAGCAGCCAACCTGATTGACAGCCTTGTTGTCGATCAGCCTACTGCAGAAGAAAGCCTGCAGCACTAGGCCACAGGGGAGGAGCAAGTTGGTCTAGCATTAGGGAGGAGTTAAAGATCACAGGGGGTTGAGGTTGCATGGGGAGTTTATGGTGGTTGGGGGAGCAAAATGGTTGTCGCCGATGTGATAGATCATGGGGGTGGTGGGGGGGATTGTTTGTTGATCCGCTGTTGAGATGGTCAAAGGCTAGTTTGTTGGGTCTGGAGGAAACACTCCTGCTTCTTACCATATAGTTAAGGATCCCAGCCCACCCCACCTCTTTTTACCTGCTGTGTTTCCTAAGACCAGGAAATCTCAGGCTACGCTAGTTAAAAATAGAAAATATGTTAATGATATCAATGTTTGATCAGCCTCCAGAGAACGATTGGCCACCTGATTCCCACCACACCCCATCTCCATTAAAATCAGAAGTGGGCAACTTGATGCAGGCTGGGTTTGGGGTTGAAATTTTAAAATCCTAACTTCCCACCTGATTAAAACCCATCCATTCTGAAGAAATAAAATTACTGCTTATGTGTCCAGGTACATATGTGCTGCAGGTTTGCAAATGCTTTGACCCAAACAATTAGTGCCATTGAAGAAAATTTGTGATTTGTACCATCTTTACATAGTGGGGACAAGAAGTAATTTGATTTAGTCATTTATAGCCTAATGTTTAAATAGTAAATTTGATTGAGTTTAATTGACTGCTTTTTGGTTTTTATAATTTTCAATCTTTTCTCTTTTTAGGTGCTAACTGTGTTGGCTAATAGTTCGATCGCTCCCACTTTTGGGCATCGAGGTCACACCCTGTCCTGTTGAGGCAGGCAACACACAAACTTCACGCTGCCTCTTCATTTCAATAATTGTAGCATTCAGCTGAGCACTACCCTCAATGCTGGCTTGCTGAACACACAGCAAGGGGCCCAGCAGTGTACTTGGCTAGCATGCTCCTCTTAAAGGGGAACTGCACTCATTGAAAGAATGCTACTGCTGACTGCCTGCAGTGGAAACAGCTGCAAGTGGAAGCTAAACAAATGAAGCATCAAGGAATTGTTGGGGGGGGGGGAGGTTCAAGGATGCAGCGCAGGAGGACATAGTGATGGAGATTGGCAGGATGAGAGAGGCCGCGTTTCCATGGGGGCCCATGAGGTCCTCAAGGACCACACTCGGAAGGGGTGGAAGCAGATGGCCAGGGTGGTCAACTCCTGGAGTCTGGCCCCAAGGATCTAGCAGCAACACTGTAAGAATTTCAATGACCTCACAAGGGTGGTCAAGGTCAGTAAATGCATCGTCACAGGTCAATACCTACCCATCACACCAACTTCTCACACTGCTCAACATCCCATCACTCATCCCTCAGCAGTCCCTCACAATGAGGACTCAGGCCTAACATTCGAATACTTGACCTCACCATCACACAGCTTCTCATGATGTAAGGCTTACATCCATGTATCACAGCCTCCACATATCTGCTACTATTCAGCTACTGCAGGCACATCACCTAAGTGCAGTGCAATACAATCAATGCAATCCACCCCTCTCTCTTGTAGCTGAACACAGTCAGGCACAATTGCAGGAAGCAGAGCAGAATTGGCAGAGGATCATTAAACCTGCATTTCCTGAGTCCTCTGGAGGAGATGGTTTGCTGCATCATTTTTTCCATTCCTGTAATTATTTTATATACCTCAATAAGATCACTTCATAGATGGCCCTGTTCCAGGATGTAAAGTCCAAGGCTGCAAAATTTAAACCAGCAATGCCTGCCTTTTTGGTATTAACCTTTGAGGTCCAAAATGGCATCTGCAGCACACACACAGACTTCTAGTGCCAGCCATGCCAGGCACTATATTGGTTAGCATGCATGCTATGAGCTTCCATCAGAAGATCATGATGCCATATGCTGATTTGATATCAGCGCTGTCATTTTGAAGTTCAATGCTCCAGCAAACACCATGTCTGAACCTCGTACTACTGAAAATGCGGCCAATATTATTTAAAGGGATCATCAATTACTTTAGCTGTTTTACAATTGTACAAGTATTTGCTGCTTTCTAGAGTTGTTGCCAAAGTCTATAGGGAGTGGTGTGTCCAGAGTTGAAAGGCTTAGTCCTTCTTGGAGATTTTGTACAAATTAGTTGTTCACAGGCATGGGTGCACTTGTAGGTACTCCCCTTGGAATATAGCATGACTGGGAGAATAAGCAGAGGTGATGTAGAGCAGGACAAGCTGGAGGAGGAGGGGAAGAAGGGCTCTTAGCAGGAGGCCATATATACCCAAGGCGTTCAGGGATCAATTCTCCTATTTGAATCTCAGCCAGGAACAGCACATGAGATGTTTGCACTTCAGTAAAGAACTCATCACTGAAATAAACCACTTGCTGTAGGCATAACAGCAACCTCTGCAGGGCAAGAACCGCATTGCCAATGGGTGTGAAGGTAACAGCAGCAATGAACTTATATGTACCGGGTTCCTTCCAGGCTAGAGTTATTTGCAACTCTCTGCTGTTTACTATCCATTGTTGCATAAGGGAGGCCATGGAGTCTCTCCATTCAGAAATTTGATGACATTTCATTCTCTCTATGCAGAGAGTACTGGCGGAGTGAGAACACAGCTTTGCTAGGACTGTAGGCATTCTCATGCTGCATGTTAACTCCGAGATGCACTGTGACCAGTAGAAAAGCCATTCCCTCAATGTCCAACTGGTGTGTGACCATACACAGAGAATATCTAAAACCTAGTCCTCAAAGGTGATAGCCACATACTGCCAACAACCCTCATTACCTTGAAGCCTCTGCTCAAGATATCAAATTAATGCTTAAGTTATTTTCTGAGGAAGCTTCTGCATTTAGTCAGTGATGTACATTTTCAACTTGTACCTGGTCATAAAACTGGCATTGCTGATTGGCCACCTGCTATAGAAATGACACTTGGGCAGTTTCTATAGCAGACAATCCTCAACATCTGGGCCTGAATTTCACGCTTGGCGTGTGTGTCAAGTTGGCGGGAGTGGAAGCGGCTGTGGAATCCACCCCCCGGCTGCAGTCACGTTACAAACGCGATTTCATGCTGGATGGCCAATTAAGGTCCGCCCAGTGTGAAACGCGTCTTCTCAATGATCGGGAAGGGCCGGGCGGGGGCGGGGGCCTGTCGGGCGCCAGGTCCAATGGCGACCCAACAGACGCTTTAAAACCGCCAAAGGCAACTCCCTGAAGGCTCCCAAGGGAGAATCTTTAGAGTCCATCTGGAGACTGGAACAGTGGCCTCACCAGCAGCAGGAAACATCAAGCAGGTGGGTAAGTTGGGTGGGCATTCGGCCCCCTGTCTTTCGGACGAGTGCCTCGCGGTCCTTGTGGAGGAGGCCGGTGTCAGGTGGGACACTCTTGTACCCAGGGATGGCAGGAGGAGGCCATCGGACCTGACCAAAAAAGCCTGGGAGGAGGTGGCAGCTGAGGTCAGCGGCCACAATGTTGTGCGGCGTACATGGGCGCAGTGCCACAAAAGGTTCAGCGACCTGCTGCGCTTGGCAAGAGTGAGTACTGAGTTGGCATGGATCAGTGTGGAGAAGTGTTGTGGGCTGGCTGTCCCCCTGTTGGGGTGTTAGAGTCTGAGTGCCAAATGTCAATGACACTGGAGTTGGCCAAGGAGGTGAGCTCTGGCTGCTTGGACTGGGTGCCTTGCGGGTTGAGGGCCACGACTCAAATGTGCCCCTCAGGGTGTTCCTCAGGTGGGTTTAAGGCTGCAATGACGCTGCAGATAAAGATTGGACTACTCAATGATCTTCTGTTCTTTCAGGAGAAGCAGAGCTATAACACCATCGAGAGGCCAAGGACAGGCGGAGGCCCCCCAAACCTAATCATGATGAGGTACGAAATGGATGCTTTGGACCTGGAGAGCTGCCACCCACCTCGGTCAGCCCGTTGTGGAGAGGCAGGGGCCTCTGGCAAAGGTAAGAGTGCAATGCACAGAGGTGAGAGTGTTGGATTGTGCAAAGACTCTTGTGTAGTCTCATCATTAATGGGAGCCTCAAACCTGGAGTCCCCTTTGATCATTGAAAGACAATGGTACCATGATGCAGATCTCCATTGTCTCACCAGGGTGCCTGGTGTGCACAGTGACAGTGTGATGACTTAAACTAATGACATGTCATTGTTCTCGCTTAGATTTGCCAGCACGTACTCGAATGCAGGACCCTGAAGAGCCACCCTTGACACCAGGGGACCATGGGCTTTAGATGCACCTGTGTCACGCCCATTCTCTGAATCAGGCACCAGTGCAGATACCAGCACCTTGGTGGGCATTAGATTCTTGGCTAGAATATTGGAGCACAGCGGTGAGGGTGCTTCACGCTCACTTGAGGTGTAGAGAGTGCCCAGGGCACTGGCAGTTGGAGGACGGCTGGTGGCAAGGACAATGCTGAACTGAAGGTAGATGATAAGTCTCTGAAGTCGTCCATTAGGCAGCAAATGCTGGATGTCCAGCGGGATATGCAGGAGGATCTGGTGACGATATATGAGGGTATGTGTGCCATTGTCTGTGTTGTGGAGGAGTCCATGCGGAGCGTGAGCACTGCGTTGAACCTCATGGCCGAGTGCACTGCCTCCTCCATTGAGAGAGTGGCAACTCTCATGGAAAGGTAGCTCCAGGGACAGAATCAGGGGTTCCTGGGGTTGTGCTCGGACCTGCAAACCCTCACACAGGCAATGTCCTCGGGTGGTTATTGTCAGTGTGGGAGATGGATGAGCACTCAGTATCACAGCTAGGTGTCATCCATCGATGATGAACAGGGAGGTCCAGAGCGATTTCACGTTGGCGCACGACCTGCTTGGCATCTCTGCGGGCTCATCTCAGGGCGCTCTGGATGATGGCAGCAGTTCCTCTGCCCCTCTGCCAGTGACTATCGCATCTGATGAGGCTGCGGTGACTGGGGAGATGCCAGCCGTGCCACTGGCCGCTCCCTCCCAGGCGGGGCCAGCACAGGATCCACTGGCCAGACAACAACGAAGGTCATCAAGGTCAACAAGACAGCAGAGTCAGCAGGCTGTCTTCAGTGCCGCTGCCAACGATGGTTTTGGGGGGAGGGGGGTGGTGGGGGTTGGGGTGGGCAACAAAATGCAGCATTCACAAACGTAAGTTTAAGGCACCGTGAGTACAGAGGGACTGTTCACGGGTGATCTTCAGCTCTGCCATGTTTTGTTAATATGTTTACTGGTGTGGCCATTAACACCATTATGTTCATTTGCTGTGAATGTCAAAATGATACAAATTTTGCTTTTGTCTTAACGGCCTGAGTATGCTTCACATGTTTTGTAGGTCCAGGGCACGCCAGTATCTCATGCTGGATGTGAGTGACTCTGAACTTTATTGCACAGGCACTGAGTGGACTTTTGGTTCAAATGAGAGGGCCATTTCAGATATCCTGGATGGAGGCGGCAGCCCTGGCATGAGGTGGAAGCAGATCTTTGGCAGCCTAGCTGAAGGAGCGTTGGATCAAAGCATCCGTGGTGTCCCTGCCTCCCTGAAGGATCCAGAGGTCTGCCTCTGCATACTCAGCGTTCTTCTCACCAGATTCCTCTTCTGACTCGCCAATGGATTCATCCTCCGTGGCCTGTGCAGCTGCCTCAAGATCCTCTTCCTCCAGTGGGCCCCTCCCTTTGCCAGTGCCAGATTGTGGAGAGTGCAGCATGCAACCACTATCAGTGACATCCGCTCTGGGTGGTATTCTAGTGCACCCTCTGAAAGGTCCAGGCATCAGAAATGCATCTTCAGAAGACCTATGGTCCTCTCTATCACAACCCTTCTGGAGGCATGACTCCTATTATAACTCTGCCCTGCCTCTGTTCTTGGGTGGCGGAGAGGCATCATGAGCCACCTTTTCAATGGATAGCCCTTGTCACCTAGCAGCCATCCTTCCAATCGGGCTGGAGCACTGAATAGTCTCAGCACCTGTGAGTGTCTGAGGATGTAAGTGTCATGGGAGGTGCCAGGGTACCTTGCACAGACTTACAGAATCTGCATCTTGTGGTCACTAACTATTTGGACATTCATCAAGTGGAAGCCCTTCCTGTTGACAAAGACATCCGGCTGACCCAATGGCTCCTTGATGGCCACATGTGTGCAGTCGATGGCACCCTGGATGTGGGGGAACCCAGCAATCGCTGCAAACTCTCTGGCTCGCTCAGCCTGGCTGGCCTCGTACATACAGTAAAGAATATGGTCAATGCCTGCCTGAACAGAGCTTCTGTCACCAGCTTCATGTTGGACAAAGATCCCCCACTGACCGCTGGAAAGAGCTGGAGGGATGAAAGTTGAGGGCCACTGTGACCTTCAGAGCCACTGGCACGGGGTGTCCACCCACACAGTCAGAGCTGATCTCAGGCCTGATTGTCTGACAAATGGAGGTCATGGTCTCCCTGGAGAGGCGGAGCCTCCTTCAGCATTGCACCTTAGACATATTGAGGTAGCTGCATCGCTGCCTGTAAACCCTGCCAGCAGGAGAGTGGTATCTTCTGCGGCCTCTTCCACCTTGGGCTACCTTCCGACCCTGCGCCCTTTGTGCCTGCGCCTCTCCTCCCACAGGTCTCTCCCCTGGAAGCTGCACAGGGACACCTGGCCTCCTTTCCCTTCTGCCCCTCGCTTCCTCCTCAGAGGAGATGCCTCCAGCAGAGACCACAATCCCCATTACCAGGGTAATAGAAGACTGTCCTGAAAGGGTCCACATGGACAAAATCCTCTGGGGGCTTTGGAAACACCAATGAGCCCTGAAATGAAGCCTGGAAATGCTAAGACTAAAACTCAGGGCAGAGATGAAGCTATCAAGTTCAAATAAGCAACTAGCTGCAAACTATCTCCCAAACTCCTTACTATTCACAATGCAATGCTGCTGACCCTTTATATCCCGCCCTTGGGTGAAGTTCAGTTAAAAGTGGGCTGCCCACCTGCCTGTTTTGCCCGTACAACGAACGCGAAATTACGTGGGCAATGTAAAATCACAAACAATTGCCTTTTTAATGAGCTTAAGTGGCTTTTTAACTGTTGGCGAGCACGGCTTCAACACCCACGCATGCCCACCGACCTGAAGATTACTCGCATGCGGGATGACGTTGAGGGGTTGGTGCTGTTGATGGAAATGGTGGGAAAGGGCCGATTGCTAGGACTTTGGGGTCCTGGGAAGCTGCACTTTTGGCAAATGAATAAGGTAAAAGTGCTATATAAGTGGTCACAGTGGCTGCTAAAAATTTAGGATCACAGTAGGCCCGATCCCTGTCTCACTTAACGGTAACAAGTTATGCATAAGGATCCTTCAACAAGCGTTAAGTCCTTAATTAATGTATTCAAGGGTCCTCATGCTGATTTTAGGTGCCTACCTGTGATATCTAAGAACTCAGCTTTGCAATATAGCAATGGGTCTCCTGCCTATGCAGATGGGTTGCAGGCTGTCACACTGCTGAATTGGTGTGCGTTATGCCCAGTTTGCACCCCACAAAATGGGCAGAACACATTTTCTATCCCAAAAGTGCAATGTGACTGCACTCTTTCACTGATCAAGTAAAATACTTGCACCTGGCCAAAAGCAAAGCCAATTTTCTAGAGGCAGAGCAGCAAAAAGGAACATTGCAGAATGACGTCTTTCCCAAATGCAGAAGTCATGAGCAAAACTAACCAGACAGTGAAGGCTTAGAGACTCATCATTTCCGCTTGTCTCAGCTGTTCCAGTCTGTTAAATCTAGAGTTACAGAGAGGGCAATGCCAGTGTAAAAACAAGGAACTGGGAGCTGTACTGTCGTTGACCTGCATTTTAGTCTAGGGTAATGAGGTCAGTGGGGACTTGGTGGGCAGCTCACAACCATGCCTAAAAAGTCCAGTGGGACTTAGGAATCAGCTTCTGCCTACTAGACAAAAAAATTTCCCTGCACTGTTAAATGCAATAAAAGCCTAATTGTAATTCAAAGTGTCTCAGCCTACATCATCCCTAACCACCAGCACAACGAGTTCAAGGGGAAAAAACAAAAAAACAAAAGTTGCTGGAAGAGCTCAGCAGGTCTGACAGCATCTGTGGAGAGGAAGACAGAGTTAACGTTTCGAGTCCGTATGACTCTTCATCAGAAATAAAGAGGAATAGCAATCTGGTGAAATATAAGCTGTTCAAGGAAATGTTGAACAAAACTGGAAAGTTTCGTTCCCTAGGGCGTTGTTCTTCTGAGAGAATGAAGGTGGAAAAAAAGTCTTTTAATTTCTTTCGGTCTCATTTATCCATGACTCACGCCTATCAAATTGTCTGCTGTGTCAAAATATTTGCAGAGCAGAGCTTGAACACAGTGATAGTTGCCTTGCGGGTATTTCACAATAGCACTGAGCTTTTGGAAATAATCATCACAAGTTGAGACTGAAACCTCCTGACTTGAGAAATTATGCTGGGTTTTGTGGAATACACAAAACTGAATATATTAAATCTCAGTAGGGTAGGCTACCGGCTGTGTGTTGAGGAAGTTTCGATGATGCAGAGTTTTACACATATTTCACCAGTTGAAACCTATTACTTTCAATTGGAGTGAGTCCTCTTCTCTGCTTTGAAAAAAATGGTTACTGCTGATCACTGTGGGCTAACTATCTACATATTCATATTTGGTGCTTACTGCAGGAAGTGAAATCCAGAGGGGAGCAAAAACGCCATCACTGACAGACCATTAGACCAAAACATGCAACCAATATGAAAATGTACTGTTTGTATGACTTGGGCAAATTGGAGCCTTGGGTATTGGTGATGTTTTGAGATCTCTGCTGATTTTATAATTTGGATTATATTTATTTTGAAATGATGTTAAGTTAAATTCATTGCACAAGAGGTTAAATGCATAATAATAAATGAAGACTAGAAATCAGATACAGCGGGGGTATAACTTGTCTAGGCCCAATGCTGCAGTCAGCCCACCTCCAAACAGTGGGACAGAGTCCTACCCTAACTTAGACTTTTAGCTTCATTAGCACTTTATACATAGATTGCTCGTGCCTGTAGGCAGCTCGCGAATTGAAGTTGACTAATACTGCCCCACTGACAGTACCCCTGATGTAAGCCCCAGGAAGTGGGGGTGTTGGCACAGATGAAAGGTTGCAGGGAGAGCAACTTCAATGACCAAGGAGTCAGGGGAGCAGTCCTGTTCTTCTTAGTTCCAGTAAAAGGTTTCTCTTTTAAGTTTCTATTTTAAGAATTCCTTACGTGTCCTTGGCAGTCACAGCAGATACTGAAGAATCATGAATGGGCAGACCCAGCATCAACTCTGCTCAGTGAAAATAAATTTCCCAGAAGGATCTTTCTACTCTATACTCGAGCACTCGTGTGGCCGTGGGAGTAATGTGGAGATTACCACCTCTGAGGTTCTGCTAGCTACTTTCTTTCCTAGCTCCCTAAAATCTGCCTGCAGGATCTCGTCCCTTTTTCTACTTCTGTCATTGGTACCAATATGGACCATGACTACTGGCTATTCAATCTCCCCTCTGCATAAGAACATAGGAACAAAAGAAATAGGAGCAGGAGTAGGCCATTTGGCCCCTTAGGCCGGCTCTACTATTCAATAAGATCACGGCTGATCTGATTGTGGCACAGAGCATTCCAGAGGTTAACAACCCTCAAAGAGATGAAATTCTGTCTTATTTTGAAACTGTGGCCCCTAGTTTTAGATCCCCCTATGATCAAGGGGAAACATCCTCTTGGCATTTACACTGTCAACCTCCCTCACAATCTTATATGTTTCAATGTGATCATCTGTTGTAAAGTCCAATGAGTAAAGGCCCAGATTGCTGAACCGTTTCTCATATCACAACTCCTACATCCCAGGAAAGAACCGAGTGAACCTGCTCTGAACTGCCTCCAAGTTATGTATAACCCTTCTGAAATTAGACACCAAAACTATGTGCAGTTCTCTAGGGGCAGAATTTTTCACTCAGCGTAAGGGCGGGCTCCCAACCCGCTTGAGCATGAAAAAGCGTATGATGACGTCAGACGAGCGTCCCGACGTCAGCACGCACTCGTGTGATATTTCAGTCGGCGGGCACGCACGAGAGTTGGAAGCGCGCCTGCCAACAATTAAGAGGCCTATTACGGCCATTAAAATTGTAAGTAACGGAGATTTTACATTGCCCGTCCAACGTAAGATTGAGTGAATTGTCCAAGCGGCCTTTGCATTTTTCAGGAAACCTCATCCACGGGCAAGATGAGGTTTCTGTTATTAAATAAAAAATATAAAAACGTATGGACAGAATTTTCATCTTGTACATGTTCAGTTGAGTGACTCTGATGCGTGGGCATTTTTTCTGGATTTTAAAATCTGTTTTTACCGCATTTAGATTCTTCAGCTCCCTGAGGCAGCTCTCTGCCTTCAGGGAGCTTTCATTCTGCATTCCCTTCGGTGCTCACCCTCCTCCCATCTCCACCCCAGCAGCGCTGGGCATTTCAGCGTACACTTCATGCTGGCTGGCCGTTAATTGGCCAGCCAGGGTGAAATCGCAGCCAGGGGCCAATGGCGGGCGGCGGTCAGTCCGTTCCCCAGCTATTCCCGGGCCTGCCAATCACGCCCACGCACCGACCTAAAAATCCTGCCCTAGGTGTGGTCTCATCAACACTGTGTACAGGTGTAACAAGACTTCCTTACTTTTATATTCCATCCCCTTGCAACAAAGCCCTGCTCAGAGTGCTCTGCAGCTGCTCAGTGCATTCTTGATTCTGGCACTAGCAATGGCATCATACTTGTCTGGATTCACATCTACGGCTGCAGAAATGCCTGTCTGCTCCCCTACCCATAGAATCCAATATGACTATTGCTTTCCCAATCTTCCTCCTGCCACTGTACAGCTGAGTCAGCCATGGTGCCATGAACTTAATGCTGGTTACGCTGAATACCAGTTGGAGAGCAAGATGCAGTTCTGGCACTGCCCACACTACCTGCATGGCCCTCCGTGACTGCCTGGAAGTTACACATTCCCTCTCTGCCTGCATACACTTACCATGCAGGGTGACCACACCTAGAAAAGTGTTTCCACGAATCTCTCAACCTCTTTTACCGGCACACTTTAGAAAGTTTGGAGAAGCACATGTATGAGAGTACAATGCCCAGTTCACAAGCAAGGACTTTCTCTATTATGAACTCAGATACTAGAATCACAGAAGCATAGGTCATACCACTATAGCACTGGATATCCAGCAGAAAGTCTTGGTCAAGGTAAACCGATCACAAAAGAGATGGGATCTGAGTGGTATCAGTGACACTGAACCCTGCAGCAAACCCTGTGCAGATCTTAAATTTGTAACTGGACTCAGTTATATTTTGGTACCAAAATCAGTGTGAAAGATATATCATAAACCGAGAGCCTTGAAATTCAGTGTTGAATTTCTAAGTGGAAAGGTAAGATACTGTGTCCTCAATAACTACCCAAGGAACCAATGCACAACTGCCATTTTGTCAACATGTAAAAGACATTTCATGACTCTGATCATGTTTACAGTGTAGGTAAGAGCAAAATATATTTGACTTTATCTCTGTTTATACATTTAGCTTGGGAAGGCAGTCATTGCAATGTTAACAGCTATGATCAGGTTATGCTGGGCAGAATCCTTTTAAGAAGTCTCTGTGCGGAATCGTCTGTGCCCGCTGGTGTTGGGCGTGTTCAGCGGCATGAGTGGACAATATGTCCATATTTGAGGACATCCGCCCTCACTCCTTCCTCTCCCTCCCAGAAACATGATAGGGTCCCCCTTATCCTCACTTATCACCCCATCAGCCTTTGCATTCAAAGGATCATCCTCCGCCATTTCCGCCAACTCCAGCATGATGCCACCACCAAACGCATCTTCCCTTCACCCCACCTGGCGGAATTCCGCAGGGATCGTTCCCTCTGGGACACCCTGGTCCATTCCTCCATCACCCCCTACACCTCAACCCCCTCCCACGGCACCTTCCCATGCAACCGCAGAAGGTGCAACACCTGCCCCTTCACTTCCCCTCTCCTCACCATCCAAGGGCCCAAACACTCCTTTCAAGTGAAGCAGCATTTCACTTGCACTTCCCTCAATTTAGTCTACTGCATTCGTTGCTCCCAATGCGGTTTCCTCTACATTGGAGAGACCAAACGCAGACTGAGTGACCGTTTTGCAGAACACCTTCGGTCTGTTCGCAAGCATTACCCAGACCTCCCTGTCGCTTGCCATTTCAACACTCCACCCTGCTCTCATGCCCACATGTCCATCCTTGGCCTGCTGCATTGTTACAGTGAAGCTGAACGCAAACTGGAGGAACAGCACCTCATCTTCCGACTAGGCACTTTACAGCCTTCCGGACTGAATATTGAGTTCAACAATTTTAGATCATGAACTCCCTCCTCCATCCCCACCCACTTTCTGATCCCTCCCTTTTTGTCCCGATAATTTATATAGATTTTTCTTTTCCCACCTATTTCCATTATTTTTAAGTGTATTTCCATCCATTGTTTTATCTCTACCTTTTAGCCTTTATCGATTCCTTCACCCCACCCCACCCCCACTAGGGCTATCTGTACCTTGCTTGTCCTGCTTTCTACCCTTAATGTCACCTATTAGCACATTCCTTAGATAATATCACCACCTTCAACACCTCTTTGACCTTTTGTCTGTGACATATTTTGGTTATCTCCACCTATCACTGGCTCTACTTGTCCCATCCCCCCCCCCCCCCCCCCCCTTAAACCAGCTTATATTTCACCTCTCTTCTATTTTTACTTAGTTCTGTTGAAGGGTCATTCGGACTCGAAACATTAACTGTGTTCCTCTCCACAGATGCTGCCAGACCTGCTGAGTTTTTCCAGGTATTTTTGTGTTTGAATATGTCAAGAAGGTCAAATATCGGTTTCATGATGTCGTGAAACCAGTTTGCGATCGTCCACTCAGCCTGTTGATAGCGGGTCCCGTTCCCCACCATCGGATGTCGGGAACTTCATTGTAATACATCTGCATATCATTATAAGGCCAGCCCTGGCAGACTCATCCCCCACCCCTCCACCCCACCCTCGCTGGATCTGCATGCTAGTGCAGAACACGTCTTGACAATGCTGCAGCCTGACAGCAATGGCACACAGCAGGAACGTCCATGGCATGCTGGGTGGATTCTCATGGGCATGGTTCCATTGCGAAGCAGCTCATGGAAGTTGGAAAGTCAGCGTTGAGGGTCTGCTTACAATGCATGATGGCTGAGCGGGCGGAGAGGAAGGTCCAGGATCAACTGGGAGAGGAAGAGGTGAGGTTGGGAAGGGAGAAATGAAGGCGTCAGGATGGGGTGAAGTTGGGAAGGGAGGAATGAAGGTGTCGGGGGGAGGTTTAGAGTGGGGAGGAAGTTCAGGGGGAGGAGAGGTAACAGGGGAGAAGACGGCAACTGGGGAGGTAGGTGTAAGGGCGGGTGGGAAGGTGTAAGGGAAAGAGATCTGGGGAGGCAGGAGTGTAGAGAGGGGAGGGAGTCCGAGGGAAGGAAGGAGTGTGGAATGGGGGGAAGTCTGTGGAGTGAAAGGAGTGCGGAGAGGGGAGGGAGTAAGACTGGAGGAAGAAATAAGGGTGGAAGAAGGAGTCAGAAAGGGGAAAGGATGAAGGATGGAGGGAGAAGTAAGGGTGTCTGAAGAAGTCAAGAAGGGGGAGGAATAATCTGGAGGAAGTAGTAAGGCTGGAGGGGGAGGGGAGAATTGGGAGGGGAGAATTACTAAGGGTGGTGGAAGAAGAAAGGGTGTCTGAAGGAGTCAGGAAGAGAGAAGGACTAATCGGGGGTGGAGTCCGTGGGGGGAGGGCCAATGGTTGGGGGAGTCCGGGGGACGGTGGGGGAAGGGATTCCAAAGGGAGGAAGGGGTTCCAAGGGGGGAAGGGGTCTGGAGAGGGGAATGTCCAGGTGAATGTGCAAGAGAGAGCTCTGATGAGTCCAAGACTGCCTCCTGGGAAACCAACTGATGGGCTTGGAATGAGGGAATAGTGAGAATGACCGAGGGCAACTCATCCTCTATCACCGCAGAGGGAGCAGCTGGCTGACGAGTGATTCTGGAGTGAGAAGTGTGCATGTGGTAGGGCCTTTCAGAGCCTCGTGCAAGCTCTCTCCCACACATGTGAATCCTTCACGTTTCACACTCACCTCAATGTCCTGAGCATTTTCAATGCTGCCTGCTGGGGTTCGCTTTCAGTTGTCCATCTGAGCTGAGCTGCATCTCCGCCCACCCATTGATCAGTCTCCCATGCAGCACCTGATTTCACTTTCACTTTCGATTTCGACAGCATGGTCTGGATTCACTTTTTCCTCAGCTCCCCCATCTTTACCCCCACCCCATCCAGTCATCCATTTCCTTTCACCCATCGCAGTTGTCCCCCCGGCATCACCTTCCACCTCCCCTCCGTTACCTACCAGCCACAACCCTTTTCCTTTGGGGATGTCCAGGTGAATGTGCACGTTCTCTCTCTTCCTGAAAATGCTACCCCCATCCACATGCACCTCCCTAACCTCCTCCTTCCCACCCCCTGGTTCTGTGTCTGCCTCCAAGTATCCACGAACCATCCTCGCCATCCCTTCTATCACTACCGTCGAACCCTCACCCTCCCACTCTGCCTCACTCTGTGGATGCACTCCTTCGACTCACATGCCTCTCTGTTGAGGGCTTCCAACAGCTCTGCGTGATGTTCCCTTGCCTTCTGCTGACTCCCAAGGATGAGTTGGAAGGCTGAATCCAGAGACTCGTCATCTGACTCGGACCGCACAGACGCCTATTCCCCAGCATTCCTTGCACAAACCTGCCCCCTACTGCTGCGGACATGTGTCCACGCGGTGACCATCAGGTTGTGAACCCGAGCCTGCTCCAGATCTACGTTCCACCAAGGTGTGTGCAGGGTGTGGGTAAGTGCTTGGGCCTTCCAGACTGCTTACTTCCAACTCTTCAATGGAGGAGGTATTCTCTTGGCTGGAGGTGAGGATGTGGATGGAGCTGAGGGACTGGCTGGCTGAGGGTGTCGGTCGCTTGGCAGATCTCCCTGTGAACCAAAGTAGAGATAATTGCTGCATGGCAGCAGAGTCAAAAGCAGGAGAGAGAGCACTCATATTTGCATTGAGGGAGGGATGATGTGGTGCAGGATCCTCATGAGGGTGTTCACCACCGACCTCACCGTCACTGCAGGCAGGGTCCATGTCCTCACCAGTCGGAGCAATGGCACACTCCTCAAAGTGAGTGAGGGGCCTAATGTGGGCCATTCCACCCCTGGTCTGAGACCTCTTCCAACTGATGTAAGCAGGCTTCCCCTGCATGATAACAGAGGGAGAGAGTGTGAGCAGAACACATGGCACTGTGTGGAACATTTGTATGGTGAATGGAGCCATGGACAGGACCAGGACGTGAGCTCGAGAGGGTATGAGCCTGTTGGAGATGTGAGGGTGTGTGTGAGAGTTAGTGGTGTTGTCCCTTGTGGTGTGAGATCCCTGTGGATGTGTGATGGGTTTGAGAGTGTGTGAGTTGAGAATGACGAGAAAAGTGACTTAGCCTGGCGGAACGGAGGAGATCATTCATCCTGTAGCAGCACTGGGTGGCTGTCCTCTTTTGCCGGGCATTGGCGCTGACCACCACTGCCACTGCCTCACATGCTGGATTGGTGGTGCTGCTGCCCCTTCTGCAGCCAGAACCAGCCTGCAGGACATCATGGTGGGCCTCCACGGAGTTCAAAAGGTGCTTGAGGGATGCATCACTGGGGGCTGCAGTCTTTTTGCTTTTCGGGGTCATCCTGCTTTCCGTGCAGCAGTCCTGGGCCAGAAGCACTAAGAGTTGTGCACGCAGCTGCACTTTGAATATAGCACCCGGCATGATAATGCAGCGAGGCGATGGCGTGGTGGGCAATGAGAGCCCGCTTGCCATGGAAAAGGCACATTTCCTGGGAATGCATAATATTGCGGCGGGTTTGGGACAATACGGCGTGAAAAGCCACAATAGCGGCCGGCGGGTAAACCTGCTGCTGCACCTAGTGCAAATCTGGAACGATTCCACCCTCTGTTTGCAAAAATGATGTTCCTGAATGGTCAGGGTCAGCAAACAGGGTTCAAATCTTGCAGGCTGTGTTGGAAAGAGAGAGAGGCAGAAAGGACACCACTCAGGTCTTCTCTCTGTGTCTCAGCTGCTTGTACTCAGTTCTGCAGAGTCAACAGGTGCTTAAATATACAAAGCACTGGCTTGTCATTTGACCTCCTCTCTTCCAACTGCCCAGGGGGATCCAATAAAAGTCAGCGCTAGTGTATTACAAGCGTAACTTGATTAATGTCTGGGAAACTTTCTTAGCCAGGGTACCATTGTCCAAGTGATTAGGCTCAATGGGTCATCTCCAACAGTTGAATACCTCAGGTGATAATCTTGATGGCTTGCTAATGGGATTATGGAAACATGGGTCCTTCACACTCCCCTGACGTCATTGTCTTTTGTGGGGTTTGCAGACATGCTGGGCTGAATTTTACATGACCCCGGCAGGCATATTTCCTGCAAGGGAGCACACATAATAGGGGGAGCATGTAAAATGAGATGTGTGCTCATCCCACCATGTTGCAGCCAACCCCCGAGCTCGCCAAAATCAGCAGCCCGCCCGCCATATTTAAATGAACATCGAAGCCAATTGACCCTGATAATACGCTGACAACACCATAAAACATTTGGCATGGGCAACAGGGTGGGAGCGGGAAACCCAATATTTTACCTCAAGTGCTTAAAGGATGGGAAGGAAGGGGGGGATTGCTGTTCGGGGGCTATCCTTTGCCAATTGTGGGACAGCCCCCTCTTAGGTTAAACTCCCTTCTTTCTACTCGTTCCCTCCCTTAAACCCACCCTCTTCCCACCCACTACCCCCCTTCCTAGCCTACCCAAGCCCTCCTGGACCAAGACCCCAGACTTACCTGCTCTGGGGATCCAAAGCCTTGGGGTCCTTTCTTCTCCAGCAATTCCAGCAACGGCCACTGACACCTTCCTGGCGCTGCCGGGACTTAAAAAGCTGCTGACCAATCGGATTGGCCAGCAGCGCCAGAGGGCGGGACTTCCGCATCAATGAGAGGCAGAAGTCCCACTATCCCCTCATTAGTCCACCCAGCAGCGCTTTATGGCTGCGGGTTGGGTCCATGAGGAACGTTTTGGCCCCACACCAACGTAGTTTCTGGGGGAATGTGCTGTCCACCACGCTGTGTTGTTCAGCCTGCTGTTTAGGAATGTGGAATGTACATTGATGCAAATTGGGGTAGCCACCTTTGGCTGCAAGCTTAAGTCGCCTTTAGTCTCTCTGTTTTTAAAAAAAGGTCTCTTTCTGCGATTTTCCGGCCCTCCTCATTGCAGGACCAGAAATTCCCACCTGAAGCCAACAGGCCTTCGGCTGGTCTGTCAAATTTTCTGTCCCGCCCACAACAATTCCCTCCGCGGGCGGGACTGGAAAATCCCAGGCCTCTGTTTTTAAAAGTTCAATTCTGGTTTCCAGCCGATGGATTAAAATCATTATTTGAGATAAAGCGTGTTTTCGTGATAATGACATTTAGTCATCTTAATCCATTTAACTTTGCGGCTGGCAAAATTATTTCATTTGTATTATACACACCAAACGCTCCTCATAATTGGCTGACAGCCTTACTTCATCGTGTTGGCACTTAAAGACAATGCATTGCATTCAATGGATCTTTATCTGTTTTGTTTTATGATAATACTTAGATGGACAATAATTGAATTATAATTCTACGTTTCTGATTTCTTCATAATTCAAATTTAGACTTGCTATGGATGTCAACGATTATCACTTTGATTTGAATTTTATTGAAACCATGGTATACAGCAGCCTGGATTTTACGGCTCCTCCCGCCAGGCGGGTCATTACAGTCCCACCAAACTCAATGGAGATTTAAATAGCTCGCTGCATCCGCCAGCAGGGGAGACATGCTGTGGCGGGGCCGTAAAATCCTGGCCACCGAAAAAATAAAATGGCATAGAATATGTGAAAGGTTGCAACTTAGCGAAAGATGCTTTGATAACATTAAACCATCGGGACTTCAGGTATCTTGTGTAGAAATGAAAATCTTTGCAAAGGAAGGAAATTGGTCTTATCTCTCTTGAACACAAATTAACAGTTAAAAAGGTAAAAGATTTGGGCCAGGATTTCATGGCTCCGCTGCGGCATGTCTGGCATCCCCCTGGAGGATGCGGCGAGCCATTTAAACCTCCGTTCAGTTCGGCAGGGCCGTAATATCCTGCTAGGAGGCAGGGGAGGGGTGTGAAATCCTGGCCTTGCGTCTGCATTTTTGCATGCATGTTGGTTGTACGCAGGGTTGCTGTTGCGATGTCGGGGAACTCAGAGGAACGGTTTTCCCGAATGCCCTGCAGTTTTTTTATTGCAGGAGCTCTGTAAACGTTTTTCCTTAGTTTTCCATGAAGAGGTGCCACAAGCTTCTCAGTGGCATTTAGGGATAAGCAACAATGCTGACCTTGCCAGTGATGCTTGCATCGTGAAAATGAATCAAAAGAGGCAACCTGATTGACAGGCTGGAGGCCTGTTCGGTGAAGAAGCCTGTTCTACAAGGCCTCAACCTGTATAAATTGTATAGATCCAGTGGTGGGGTTCCAATCACAAAGGGATCTCAATCGAAGAGTTTGGGGCATGGGGTGTCCCAATCGTATGGGGGCAGATGGTGGTCACGGATTTCTGACGGTGGTGGTGGCGGGGTTGGGGGGGAGGAGGGGAGGAGGACTTGGGGAGCAGATGGTGGTCAAATGTTCGGTGGTGTTGGAGGATCAAATGTTAGGGAAAGCAGAGAGATCACGGGGATTGGGTTCACTGGGTAGCTTGTTGGACCTCAAGGAAACATTCCTCCTCCCCCAACCCAGAAGCAGTTGTTATTAAAAGCCCTCCACAGAATCATGGAATGGTTGCAGCACAGAAGAAAGTATTTCCCAACATGTCCATGCCAGCTGTCAGCTAGAGCTATGCAGCTGGTCCCACTCCTCTGTCCTTTCCCCTTCCCTAATATTTTGTTCTCTTCAGATAATTATCCAATTCCCCATCTCCCTTGGAGACTCAGTCTCCAACACACTCTCAGGCATTGCTTTCCAGATTCTAACCACATGGGTGCATGAAAAACGTCTTAAGTCATGGATTAAACATTTCTCACATCCTTTCAGTTCACAATTTTCCCAACGCCTGGAAAATCCAGCTGACATGAATTAAAAATAAATTGTTAAAATGAAGTCAGGCAGCTCCATTAGGATATTTGAATGAGAACTCATTTCCCGTGAATGGGTTGGTTCCAGCTCCCGTTAAAATCAGAAGCGGGCGGACTGGAGGCAGGTTGATTTCCTGCTGGAGATTTTTGAATTTATGCTGTAACCCCACACCAATCCACCCATTTTGGGGAATTAACTTTCAGCCTCTGAAGCGGGTCAGTTGATCATTGTCAATGCAAGGGAGGGGAAGACCGAAAAAACAGAGTCAAAGTAGCCAAAATTGGCAAACACAAACCGAAGAAAGGTAGACGATAATATGGATATGCAACATTGCCATACATGAATATGATTTTGGTGGATAACAATTCCAAGGAACATGGAACAATTGTGGGTAAACAGAGCTGAGGTACAGATCAGTGATGGTGTCACTGAATGGCAGACCAGGCTCGAGGCTGAATCTAGTATCCCCTGGTGCTATAGCAATGTAAGATCCATTAGAGTGACCTGTAACTTAATGCATTTAGTTTTCTGTGGGCTGTTGCTGCCAACAACCCTGGTTATGGTGGCAGCATGATGACGGAAGCAAGGCAGGCCCTCTGAAGCTGACTGAAGGAGATGTTTCCTCAGGGCACCTACGGCAATATTTTCTTACTTATTATTGCTTGAGGAGAAGTTGGCAATATTTTCTGGCCATGCTTGTTATTTACTTCAAGAGTTTAGTACATGGCGCTGTCACCCACAGGTTTGCTGGTTCAATTCCTGACTCGGTGTTTTGGGCTGTTGTTGTACCAGTCATGGCTCACGTTTTTTTATTCTTTCATGGGATGTTGGCATCGCTGGCTAGGCCAGCATTTATTGCCCATCCCTAATTGTCCCTGAGAAGGTGGTGGCGAGCTGCTTTCTTGAACTGCTGCAATCCATGTGGTATAGGTATACCCACGGTGTTGACAGTTTTTGATAGTGCACTCACCTCTGAGTCAGATGGTTGTGGGTTCAAGTTCTAGGGCTTGAGCATAAAAATCAAAGCAGACATTAAGGCACTGGTGCTGTCATATTTTGGATGAGACATTAAACTAAGCCCTCTCGGATTGATGTAAAAGATTCTGTGGCACTATTTCAAAGAAAAGCAAGAGTATTATTCTTGGCGTCCTGGCCAATATTTATCCCTCAATTAACATGACAAGCAAAACAGATGATTTTTTTTCTTTCATTGGATATGGATGTCATTGGCTAGGCCAGCATTTATTATTGCTCAGACAGCATTTCTAAGAATCAGCCACATTGCTGTGGGCCTGGAGTCACATGTAGGCCAACAGATTTCCCTTCCTAAAGGACATTAGTGAACCAAATGGGTTTTTATGACAATGGTTTCATGCTATGGTGGGATTCAAACCCAGGTCCCCAGAGGATTTCCCTGGATTACCAGGCCAGTGACAATACCGCTACACCACCACCTCCCCCTGGTCATGATCATGTTGTTGTTTGTGGGAATTTGCTGAGTGTAAAATTGGCTGCCATATTTCCGACATTACAGCAATGACTGCACTTCAAAAAGTGTTTTATTGACTTTAAAGCACTTTGAAATGTCCGGTGGTCATGAAATGAGCTGTGTAAATGCAAGTTTTTTCTTCCTTTACTCTTTATGTGAGAGGCCCAGAAGCCCATTGCTTCTGAAACTGGTATTCTATATAAACATGCAAATCTTTCAGCATGTGACCCAGTTAAAATAAATTATTTCTGATAAACCTGATGGAAGAAATGGTATCATGTTATACAATGGAAGCCTATTATAGTATTGTAGTCAATTCATGCTAAGTGAATGAGGTCTCTTCAGTTCAAGATTATGTTTAGCAGTAAATTACACTTGACCTGTAATTTTCAGTACACAAGGAAGAATAGAAATAAAAACAAAAAACTACTGCGGATGCTGGAAATCCAAAACAAAAACAGAATTACCTGGAAAAACTCAGCAGGTCTGGCAGCATCGGTGGAGAAGAAAAGAGTCGACGTTTTGAGTCCTCACGACCCTTCAACAAAGGGTCGTGAGGACTCGAAACATCGACTCTTTTCTTCTCCACCGATGCTGCCAGACCTGCTAAGTTTTTCCAGGTAATTCTGTTTTTGTTTAGGAAAAATAGAAAGCTGACACAGGCTTGATGGACTGAAAGACCTCGTTCATTGCTGCATTATTTTACGATTCTATGACACAATGGAGCTGTTTGGTTGCATTGTTAATTAGCAAACAAATACTAGCAGTCTGAGACAGAAATAACTGTTGCATTTATTTACTATCTAGCAATCCACATTGAATTGCCTACATTATAACAGTGACTACCTTTGAACCTTGATGTCGTAAAAACTTATTATGTTTATAATCTCGATTTCCCGCCCTTCTCTTTCTTAACGCTCAGTTACTGGTTTCAATGATGCAATGTTTCCATTCGTATTGTTTACACAAATATCTAACCTAACCTGTTTAACATGGCCACTCCTGCATCAATTTCAGACTTACTATTATCGCTCAATAGGTTATCAGTAAACCTGAATAACCAGAACAAAAACAGAATTACCTGGAAAAACTCAGCAGGTCTGGCAGCATCGGTGGAGAAGAGATCAGTTAATGTTTCGAGTCTTCATGACCCTTTGGCAGAACTGAGTATAGTTAGGAGAAAAGTGAAATATAAGCTGGTCTAAGGTGGAGGGGGGGGGGGCGGGGGGAGAGAGAAGTTGAGGGTGTGGTGATTGTGGAGATAAGCAAGCAGTGATGGGAGCAATAATCAAAAGATGTCACAGACAAAAGGATCAAAGAGGTGTTGAAGGTGGTGATATTGTCTAGGAAAAGTGCTAATTAAGAATGGAAGACAGGACACTCAAGGTACAGCTCTAGTGGGGGTGGGGTGGAAAGACTAACAAAGTTTTAGTTTTAGATTTAAAAATAATGGAAATAGGTGGGAAAAGAAGAATCTATATAAATTATTGAAAAAAAAGGGGGAGGGGGGAGAAACGGGGTAGTATTGCCAGTAACTCATATCTTCCTACTTGTATTTGTATTTGAAATTCCCATCACAATCAACAAGGAACTTCACACTTTTTTCCCTTTGGGGAGGTGACGGAAGGATTCCCAGGCTGTTGAACCATGTCATGATCCTCCTTCTGCGGCCAACAAGTCCTGACGTGAGACTTAAACACTGGAGCTTCTGGCCCAGAGGTAGGGACACTACCACTGTACCACAAGACCTCCACATGTGCAATTTAAGGTGGAAATAAAGTTTCAAAAGCGAGCAAAATAAATTATCAGTCCACTGAAATGCATATAGTTTCAGTATTCAGGTACTGTTTCTGTTGAATTGTAAGTTTAAATGAATTCCAATATGCAAAAAAAGCAATTATGAATATTCTAAGTCTGTTAAAATCAATGCCTTAAAAAGATTACCTCACTCTCTTTATATATTGATCCATCTACATATTAAAAGTGGTATAATAGCTTACATTTCATGCCCATGAAATACTCTCCACTAGCATTTTCACAATAACAAGCTTAAATATTGCGATATTTGAGGCCATCGTCTTCAACCCCTGCCATTAACTCCGTAACCTTGTTATTGATTCTTACCCTCTCTCAGCCACTATCTGAAGCTGCACCAGATTGTTTGCAAACTGGTCATCCTGTTTGATCCAGCCTCATGTATCCTCTGTCACATAGACCTTGTGAACATTGCCTATCAATACCCTTGCCTTGGCTCAATTGCTGAAACTATTACTTCCAACCTCCATCCTTGACTATTACAATGGTCTCTTGGTTGGCTCCCATCCTTCACCCTCCATAAATGTTTGCTTTTCCAAAACTGTGGTGTCTGTATCCTATTTTGTACCAGTTCACACTTACCTATCCCTCTGGGCTGCATCGGCATGCAGTTCCCCCACTGCCTTAGATTTAAAATTCTCATTTAGATATAGAAAAGAAAACAGATACAGTGTTATAGAGAAGCAAAATTCTATGGAGGAAGAGGCTGGCCAGGGAACATTGGAATAGTCAAGGCTGGAAATAACAAAGACATGGTTTCACCAGCACATGAGCCGAGGCAGGAGTATTGGCAGGTGACATTCCTGCAAGTAAGATTCTCATTTTACATTTAAATCCCTTCATGGCTGCACACCTCTCTATTTCTGTAACCTCTGCCAGGCCTGCCAGAGCTCTCTGTCCTTCCAATTCTCATCTCTTGTGCATCCTGAAATCCTTTTGTCTCCCATTGGCAACCATCAGCCTTCATTCATTTAGTTTTGAAGCGGCTAATTTGCTTTCCTACAGCTTTTAGCTCTCCACTTTTAAGTGCCTGCTTAAACCCCACTTTTTGATTAAACTTATAGCCACCGTTCCGATATCTCCCTCTTTGGCTCATTTTTAAATTTTTGTCTGATTGCAGGACTGTGAAGTGCCTTGACGTATTTTTCTACATTAAAGGCACTGTGTTGGAGATACACTGATGTAGTGGTAATGTCACTGGACTATGCAGCCCAAAAGCTCATGCTAATGCTCTGGATACATGGGTTTGAATCCCACCACAGCAGCTGGTGGAATTTAAATTCAATTAATAATCTGTGTTAGGAAATAGAGATAATTTAAGTAAGTTATATTGGTATATTTGTGGGTGTTAGGGATGAGTTTTAGCTTTAAAGTTTAAGTTTGATTTGTATTGCTGTATCTGTGTTAAGAAAGGTCAAATGGAGTTTCAGTTTCACATCAAAAAGGTACCTGCATTTCTAATGAGGGTTTTTTTATGACTGTTGCATTTCAGGGTGCACAAGAGATCAGAGTTGGAAAAACAGAGAGCTCTCACAGGTTCACAGACCTGGCAGAGGTTACAGAAATAGAGAGGTGTGGAGCCATGAAGGGATTTAAACAAACAAAAATAGAAAATTAGGTTGTTGTCTAGCAACAGGGGTCCAGAGAGGCAGGTCGCTCCCACAAACACACACACACTGAAGAAGAACTAAAGAAACAGCAGTTTTAAGTTTCAGTTTGAAGCCAGGACCCAAGAGAGACTGGACAACAGGAGATGGCGTTGCAGATTTCTCAAAAGAACCAAAATGTCCCAAGGCTAAAGGAGTGAGCCAGAAACCGGGACAGTTTCGCAGACCTTCTAGTCAAAGGAAGGACAGGAACCTGGAAAATGTCCTGTTAAATGAAGTTAAGTGTGAGGGGTGGAGAAAGGCTCCAAGCTTCAAATGTAAAGCTTCAAGCTTAAAGAGATAAAGGCTTGAGAAGTCAGAAGTTCCAATGAGACAACTGAAGGTCTGTAACTCTTTGCTATGGTAATGTGATGCAGTGGTGCACTGTTAACGCTGAGTCGGTGAGAGAGAGTGCATGGAAGGCAGCTTGAATGCATGTGATGGCCCGGAGAGATAAACATTGGAAGGAGAGTTCGAAACCCTGGAGGTGAACCCTTGAGGGAGGGGGCTGAAAGAAAGCATCTGTTTGGGAGAATATTCCAAAGCAAGGTGTTGGAGAGTGGAGATTGGAAACCCTCATGTGAAAGATGGAGTACAGTGAGACCGGTTAGCTCACTGTGTGACAAGTGTCTGGGGGCAGTTAATGAGAGGTCCATAGCATTTGATTGAAGTGGCATCTGTCACTTGGTTTCAGAGTGTGGTGTGTCTGAACATAGAGTGTCTATTGGTTTACATTGACTGTGTACTTACTGTGAACATTAGAGTATAAGATAGCTTTTATAACTTGTGTTGTCCTTACAAATCTGTATATATCTGTAAAGGTATAGTTGTGGTTGAAGGAATATTGTAATATAGTTCATCTTTTCTTGTGGAATAAATGTGTTATTCTTTTGTTAAAAGTTCATCAGCTGACTCCTGTGGCTCTGTTCAGTAGCTACTCTCCATGTATCTAAACAAACAATTAAAAGTTAGGATCTATCAAGCTGGGTTCCACTCTGGGATCAGGGATAATCTCAACTGGGATCATAACATCTGGAATTGAAAGCTAGTCTCAGCAATGACCATGAAACCATTGTCGATTATTATAAAAACCCATCTGGCTCATTATTGTCCTTTAGGGAAAGAAATCTGCCATCCTTACCTGGCCTGGACTACATGTGACTCCAGACCCACAGCAATGTGGTTGACTCTTAACTGCCCTCTGCAATGGTGTAGTAAGCCACTCAGTTCATGGGCAATTAGGGATGGGTAACAAATGCTGACCTTGCCAGCAATACCCAAATTCCATGAAATAATAAATTAGAAAATTCAAATGCAAAATGTCATTGAAAACCTAAGTGACAGGCTACATCGGTTTCCAAATAATTTGAAAACACCTGAAGCTGAGTTATAGGCTGGGATTTTCCGTGTCTGCTGGTATCGGGCGTGTTTGGTGGTGTGAGAAGACAATATGACGAAAAGGCCAAAAATCAGTTTCATGACGGTATGAAGCCAGTTTGCGATCGTCTGCTCTGCCCACCAATGGCGGGCTGCATTTCCCACCATCAGACATCGGGAGCCTCATTTAATACATCAGCATATCATTATAAGGCCAGCCAGCCGCACTCATCCACCACATCACCTATAGGGGAGGCTCACGGATAGGCATCTACCTACCAGATCAGTCATATCTGGGTGGCTTTTCAATGGCTGCAGAGCTAGGGCTTGCTTGGGGAAAGGGGAGAAGTGGCCTCAGGCAAGAAAAGAGGCTGCAAGACAAGGGTTGCACTGGGGAAGGAGGGTAATCCAGGGTGTGTATGGGGACACATGTTGATCTGTGCAAGTGGCCTCAAGATGGTGAGGGCTGAGGAGGCAGTCTCCAGAGGAGATGGGGTCAGATGGACATGTAAGGGTATGTGTGTGAGAATGGGTGGAGATGTCCCTTGAGCTGGCAGTGAGTGAGATGCCAGTGGATGTGTGATAGGCTTGAGAGCGTGAGTTTAAAGTGATGAGATAGTTGTCATATCCCGGCTGCATGGATGTGATCATTCATCCTCCATCTGCATTGGATAGCCAACCACTTCTGTGCAGCATTGGCACTGATCACCGCTGCCATCACCTGTCATGCTGGATTGATGATGCTGCTGCCCGGCCTGCGGCAAGAGCGGGGGCCGAGGACATCACAGTGGGCATCCAGGCATCCAAATGGCATTCCAGTGATGCATCATTAAACCTGGGGGCTGCAGTCTTTTTGCCTTTCGTGGACGTCTTCCCTGCAGCAGTCATGGACAAGAAGTGCCGAGATGTGTCCGTGTGGCTGGACTTTAAATATGATGCCCAGTATGATGAAGTGATGAGGTGATGGTGGGTGGGCGAATGAGAGCCTGCCCGCCATGGAAATGGCGTGTTTCCTGGGAATGCGTAAATAATTGGCAGGTTTGGGACGATACGGTGTGAAAACCCACCATTGTGGCTGGCGGGTAAAACACCTTTACCTCTTCATAAGCCTCATTTCTTTGAACTGGGAATCCATCCTCACCAGTTTTCTTTTGGGTGATTAACCTAAAAAAGTCCTTATTCCCTGCTTGGCATAGCAGCACCTGTAGTAGGTCCGTTTTCCTCCAAATCTTTATTTATATCGGCTTTATTTATAGGGGTGTACAGTACAAGAGCAAGGAGGTTATGTTGAACTTGTATAAAACAGTAGTTCGGCCTCAGCTGGAGTATAGCGTTCAGTTCTGGGCACTGCACTTTAGGAAAGATGTGAAGACATTGGAGACAGTGCAGAAAAGATTCATCTCAATGGTTCCAAGGATAAGGAACTTTAGTTATGAGGATAAATTGGGGAAGTTAGGGCTGTTTTCCTTGGCAAAGAGGAGGTTGAGAGGAGATTTGATAAAGATATTCAAAATCATGATGGGCCTGGACAGAGTAGATAGGGAGAAACGGTTCCCACTCATGAAAGGATCGAGAACGTGAGGGCTCAAATGTTAAAGTAATTAGCAATAGAAGCAAAAGCGACGTGAGAACTAACTTCTTCTCACAGTGAGTGGTTAGGGTCTGGAATGTACTGCCTGCGAGTGTGGTGGAGGGATGTTCAATTGAAGCATTCAAAAGGGAACTAACTGTTTTCTGAAAAGGAAGAAATTGTAGGGTTACGGGGAAAAGGTGGGAGAAATGCACTAGGTGAGTTGTTCATTCGGAGAACTGGTGCAGACATGATGGGCTAAAAGGCATCCTTCTGTTCTGTAAAAATTCTGGGTGATTCTGTAAAATCTCTCAGTTTGACTACCCCTGAGAGTCTGTGAGTCTGGGCAATAGTAAGACCAGCTGCCTCCTCCTTTGTGTTAAGGTGTTAAAACTTGCACCTTACTTTGAACAAGTTTTTATTTAAGTTTCTGCCTCCATAAAGGGTAGGCTACAGCAGGGATTTGTCTCCAGGCAGATTTAGTATGAAGTTACATGGGCTTGTCTCTGGACAGATTTGGTAAGAGGTCACAACCCTTCTCTAAACTGCTCCATGGGTGGAATCTTCCGGTCCTGCCACCAGTAGGAAGCTTGGTGGGCATGGGAACATAATTTGGCGTGAGGTCAAAAGTCAGTTTCCCGTTGAGCAATTATTTTCTCAGGACTTTGAAGGCGGGTTAAAGGTGCATTGACCTTCCTGACAAACAATGTCAGGAATCCCTTCTGGATGCATTAGCATGTTTATTAAAAGCCACCTCGCTGGAATTAAGGCCCCCCACCCTTCCCAAATTAAGTTCCCCACCAGTGAGAAATTAGGATGTTCACTTTTACAACCGCACACAAATGGCGTACACCTGACGAGGCCGACTACTTCCATGATTAACGGTGAGTTGCCGCTGCATTGTCCTCTTTGGGGAGTGTCTGTAAATGCCAGCCTATGCTTGAGACCGGGTGGTGGCTGTGCAAGTTGTGTGGAGGATGACCAAGGGAGGGAGGAAGGGCTAACAGGAAAGGGTGGCTAGGCAAAGGTGGAAGGGCTAGTGCAAGCTCTTTGGGCGCCCTTTAAATATGTGCCTGGACTTTCGACCCCATGAGGTTACAGTGGTGATGGTGATTCCTGCCTGTCCCCGCCACGAGAATTGGTGAACTCCTCGTGAATGCATATTTTATGAGCTGAACAGCGCAAGATCATGCATGGTCAGTTGTCCCACTCCCCCAGAGAAATCACTCCCACTTCTGCGCCTGCCACTGAACTTAGACTCCAGAATGGAAGATTCTCTTGATGATACTCTTCACTTCCCTGAATCTGTGGCAGCTGCAACGATACCCAAGCAGCTCAGCTCCATCCAGAATAAAGCAGTCCACTTGATCATTAACATCTCCCAATTAAACCCGCAACCTGTACCACCCAGGAAGACATGGGCAACAGGCGCATGGTAACACTAGACTCATTGAGAAGAATGTGGGAACGCAGTATAACACCTTCACTGGGGCTCAATTCCATATATTTAGCTCTGCTACTAATGAGTTTAATTTCAAAATCTGATACAGATTATAGTCAAATGAAAAATTAGGACATGAATACTATTAATTTTCATCACAATGAATTATTGAAAGTTAAAAGTAAAGGTTAGTTGTTGGGAAAGTAAAGAGATAGCTCTGGTAGTGGCTAAACATATAAAATTTGGTATTCTCACATTATTGTTGTATATTCATCAACCCTTTCTCATTGGGCCAGTATATTCTGCCAAGTTTCTGTTTTTGTTATAGATTCTAATAATAATATTTATTCATTTGTTGAGAAAAATATGAGGAAAGCAACAGCATAAATAGAAAGCCTTAAAATAAATTATGGGGGAATTCTGAAACCTTTTATTCTGCGAGTTTCTTTACTGCATGTTTTATTATCACTGATCAGTTTAATTTCTTTCTCCTGAGCTCAGGACCCTCTTTATAATCATTTACCCCCCTGCCCCTCTCGTCAATGCTGGAATCAGCAGCATTCCTCCTAAAACACATACCTCTCCGAATTGAACACACATTGCCATTCCTTCAGTGTCGTTCCTTCAGTATCCTTACAGCATTGCAGGAATACCTTCACACCACATGGATTGCAGTCTTTCGACAGGAAATCTCAGCACCACTTTCTCAAGGACAGCTCGGGATGGGCATTAACTGGCAGCTTTGCCAGCAACATAATCCATAACCTGGAGATTGAAAATAGTAACTTCCATGTGGTTACTGCCACCTGTTGACGAATCGGGCTAATTTCTTTTTTGATTTGTCTTCAGCGGAAGAAAGACAAGCTTGCATTTATATAGCGTCCTTCACAACCACCAGGCATCTCAAAGCACTTTACAGCCATTGAAGTACTTGTTGAAATACTGTTGTGATGTGGGAAAATGGTAGCCAATTTTGCACAACGTAAACTCCAACAAACAGCAATGTGATAATGACTAGATAATCTTTTTTTGTAATGTTGACTAAGGGATAAATATTAGTCAGGGCATCTGATATAACTCCCCTGCTCCTCTTCACAATTGTGCCTTGGGATCTATTACACTCACCTGAGAGGGCAGACAGAACCTCAGTTTATTGTCTCATCCAAAAGAAGGCACCTCCTACAGCACAGCACTTCACCAGTTCTGTACTGGAGTGCTATAAAAAGTGCTCACGCTCACTCACTTTTTAAAGTTCTCTTTTTAGGTATCAAATAAAGACTAAGTAATCAATATATTTAGCTTCAAATGTCTTGTAATGTTGATGTCATATGGCCATGAGTCCAGATGACAATTGTGAAGTTTAGAAGTTAACCTGACCTTGGACCTAACCAGAACACTGACGCCTCCACTTCAAAATAAGTAATGGGCTGTAAAACGCTTTGAGGCATCCTAAGGTCATAAAAATTATGATACACATGCAAGTTACTTATCTTTGTATCTCTCAGGCTCTAGGTAAATAACTGGCTTTCTCTCTCTTTTCTGAAGATTATTTTGCACTTGCTAAAAAAGTGTCAAGTCTTGAGTGTAACACATTGGAATCAAGGCCTACATATATATTCTTCTTGCAGCTTTTTTCAGAATAAATTGCTACAACCATATTTAGAAGCCTGTCACGTTATAATTGGCATGCTGCGAGAGGACGTTTCAGGGTTTCAGGGTTGGATTAAACCATTTCCTGCTCATTCCAGAGTCCAGTAAGGCTTTCCTTTTTATCTACACATCCATTTCCTTTATGAACATTACTGTTGTATCTGCTTCAGCCAGCTT
The DNA here is from genome assembly GCF_964194155.1 of Cetorhinus maximus. Taxonomy (NCBI): domain Eukaryota; kingdom Metazoa; phylum Chordata; class Chondrichthyes; order Lamniformes; family Cetorhinidae; genus Cetorhinus; species Cetorhinus maximus. The sequence goes on along the minus strand of NC_135902.1, from coordinate 26,674,196 downwards.
TTCATGCTGCCAAAATTAGCTACCAGCCTTTCAGTACATTTAAAATCGTAAAAACTTGTGACATGGACAAAATTCTCCTTATCTCCTCTCTGGTTCTTTTGTTAAGTATGTTAAACCTCTGGTCTTTGGTTATTGACTCACTTTCCAATGGAAAGTTTCTTCATAATGCTAATTTGGGGAGCCGATGCAGACACGATGGGCTGAATGGCCTCCTTCTGCGCCATTAAAATTCTGTAATTCGATGATTCTGCGGTTTTTGTGTACTCCATCAAAATCTCTCATATTTTTGAATACCTCTATTGCTCTTAGGAAAACAATCTCAGTTTTTCTTGTCTCTCCACATAACTGGTCACCCAACCCTGGTATAATTTGGATAAATTTCCTCAAGACCCATTCTAAGGCCTTGATATATTTTCTAAAATGCCATGTCCAGAATTGGACCTAATAATGCTACACTGGAGGCATTGCCAAGATTTATTAAGGTTTCTAAATGTTTAGCATAACTTATTTGTTTTCTTCTAAGTCAAAGATCTCAGATACTTTCTTTAAACAGCAAACCAATTGCCCTGCTACCTTCTAAGATTTGTGTATATGAACCCCAAGTATCTTTGTTTTTATGTATCCTAATAATTGCTACATAACCAGGCCTATGTAACTTGGGTTTCCTTGTGTCCATTTACATGCACATTTTGGCCACTGCTACAGACTCTAGCTTATCACTTCCATTTTCACTTTTTCTCTCTTTTATTTACTTCTTATTTCTTTAACCCTCCTAGACCCCTCTCTCCTATCCTCATGTTTCTTTTCACTTCTCCCCTTTCAGGTACTCTACACTTCCAATTTACTACTCCAGCCCTTCATTACTCATTGGCCCCCTGCTCTCATGCTGCATCCTATATGTGACTCCCTCATAGATAAGGCCACAGCTTCCCTCTCTGCCTTTCATGGCATTCTCTGAAGGGCCTGTCAAGGCACTCAATACTGTGTCATTCGGAGCAGTAATCCCAATTACCCCATCCTACTCTCTCATCAAACTTCACTCCAAGTGTGCCCGCTGAGGGCTAATCTTAGCAATCTCCTTTTGTCCAACATAGCTCTCCCACTGCTGACCCAGTGGATTCTGCCAGCGGACAGCTCTCATTCCCACTATCTGCATCTCCCTTCAGTAGATCTATTCACTTGTGAATAAGGTCCTTGCCATCCCCGAGCTTATTGTGGATAATCGCCGTGTCATCATGGCCTTGACCAAAACCTGACTGAGAGTTAATGACTACTTTCCCCTAACTGAAGCCTCCCTCCCTATCAATACCTTCCACCACTTGCCTGCCAATATTGCCACGGTTGTGATTTAGCTTTTACCAGCTTCGTCTATCCCTCTGCTCCCTCTGGCATTTTCTCCAACTTTAAGTATCTAACCTTGTTTCACCCTCTCACCAGTCACTCAAAATCCTCATTCTCTCCCAGCCATCCAAGTACTATAAAAATGTTCTCACTGATGAATCTTCACTACTTTCCTCCCTCCACCTCTTCATTGAGTGACTTCTCAACTTCAATGATTTCAATCTGCATCTCAACTCATTGTGCTCTCTTTCCCCGGAGTTCACTGCCCTCTTATCCACCCCAATTCTCTCCATCCATGTAAACTCCCTAACCCATATTCAAGCCATTCCCTTGACCCTGCCATCTCACATGCTCTTGCTCATCCCAACTTATCAATCTTAGATAAGGTCCTCTCTGAGCACTTCCTCGTATCACTCACCACTCACATCTTTTCCCACACCCCATCCCTATCTTCCTCTGTATCTGTCCCTGGAAAAAACTACCTTCAATTCACTTACAACTGCACTTTAAAAATCTAAACATTTAGTCTTTGGCTCTCTGTCACAATGTCATTTCTGTAGCTATTAATTTGCTCAGCTGCATCCTCACTTCCACCTTTGATGCCATAGTCCCCTCTAAAACTCTCTTTTACCCTGGCTCTTCCTCTGGTATTGCCCTCATCTCCACATCCTTAATTCCAAGGGATGTAGACTTGAACAGATACGGTTTAGCCATTCATTGCTAAACCTAGCTGGACCACATAAAGCACCATTGAGTCCTACTCTCATCTGATAAGACTACTCACTGTTTTATAGATGACTTTGTCAGTGAGATTGAGGCCGATCAGCAGCCTCTGCCACGTCCCTGCCTTCCCTGAGCTCACCAAGCCAAACTTCCTCTCAAGACATTCAACCCCCATGCCATAAATGCCATGCCATGACCCTGAAATGGTCATTTTTTCTCGTTTCTCTCCTATCTGCCTTTGCCCTCTCTGAGCTCATCTTCTCCATGAGACCCAGTTTCTGCTCCCTTAATCCTATTCCCATTAAACTGCTAACCACCCAACTTCCCTTTCTGATTCCCATCTTAGTTGGTACTGTCCCTCTCTCTTTCAAACTATCATCATAACCCCTCCCCCTAAACAAAACGACACTTTTGACCTCACTTTCCTTGCAAAATACCACTTCATTTTCAACCTCCCTTTCTGCTCCAAAGTCCCGAAACATTTTGCCGGTTCCCAAATCTGGGCACACCTTTCCTAGAACTCCATGTTTGAATTCCTCCAGTCAGACACAAGAACATAAGAAATGAGGAGTAGGCCATTTGGCCCTTCAAGCCTGCTCCACTATTCAACAAGATCATGGCTGACCTTTACCTCAACACCTTCCTGCATCATCGGAGAATAATATTAGTTAAAGGGGCCAGGAATTAGCATCCCTGGAAGAGTTCAGTTTTAGGCATTTTCAATAATTACCAATATTACTTATCAATCAGGAAGGGAAATGCTCCATTTTGGCATTGTGGCAGGTTCCCAAGTTGTATTTTTTTTTAAATATCGTGTTTGGTTAAGTTTCCCCACTTTAATGCTCTCTTCCTTAATCTGCCTGGCCCATAGCTGCAAAGGCATATTCATGCCCGGCTCCAAGTCAGTCACTAATGCCCTTGTAAACAAATATCAGGAGTAACACCCCCACCCCCTGCTTTGTCCCTTAGTCAAAATGTCACAGCCTCTATCCCCACTCAAAACACCTCACATCAGGAGGTCACATGATTGAATGCCTGTTCCAGAGCATTTGGTTAATGCTCAACAGCAGTGTGCTGTTGCTAGATTGCCTTCTAGATAAAAATCTTGCTGTTCAGTCATATTTCACTCCCTTTTGTAGCTGACATCTATTTTTCCATTTCATTTGACACCAATAAGATCACCAGGTCCTAGGGAACTCATTAAAATTGTAAACAGGATAGCAGCTAGCACTGGGACCATCAAAATTTACTAATTCAATGGTTACGTCAGTGATCAGCAGTAAAATACAGTAGAGTTTCCATTTGGTTGTGCTGGTTCCTTTGAAGCAATTTGCCCAAAATCAGCGTAGCTCAGACAAGTCATCCCAGGTTTGCACTAAGTGGGGTAGCGAGTACCTGCTGGCCGCGATGGCAGGTTTTCACGCTGTATCGTCCCAAACCCACCTCATTATTTATGCGTTCCCGGGAAACACGCGGTTTCAATGGCGGGCAGGCTCTCATTTGCCCGCTCGCCATCACCTCGCTGCTTTATCATGCCAGGCGCCATATTTAAAGTCCAGCTGTGTGCACCACATCTCAGTGCTTCCAGTCCACAACTGCTACAGGTAGGATGTCCATGAAAGACAAAAAGACTGCAGCCCCCAGGTTTAGCAACTCATCACTGGAATGCCTTTTAGATGCCGTGGAGGCCCACCGGGATGTCATCTACCCCAGCTTTGGCCACAGGATGGGTAGCGGCGTGACCAATCAGGCTTGGGAGGCGGTGGTCAGCGCCAATGCCGTTCAAAAGAGGACAGCCATCCAGTGCTGCAAGAGGATGAATGATCTCTGTTCTGCCGGGGTAAGTCACTCTCCTCATCACCCTCAACTCACACACTCACAAACCCATCGCACACCCACACCCACACCCAGTTGTCCAGCACTCGGAGGGCTGCTGGAGGACAGAAATTTTCTGAGTCCAAGTCAGATGATGAGCCTCTGGACTCGGTCATGTCACAGTTGCTGGAGCTGCAAAGGCAAGCTTGGGAACATCAGGAAGGGATGTCCGCTGCACTCCGAAGATTGCAAGGCACAATGGAGGAGTCCATCTGCCTTCACTCTGAGGTGATAGCGCCGGCATGCTAATGCACCAAGGTCAACACTGGTAGGATGGTGGCTGCCATGGAGACCTTGGTCCAGGACGTCGCTCCTGCACTACTGCATGGGCTGAACTCCATCACTGATGCCAGAGTTGGCCTCCAACAGTGCGTACGTGAGAGGGGTGCAGGCAGCTCGATCTCACTCCAGCTACCCCTTCTCCTCAAGGAGTCAGCCTGGGTCCCTCAGACACCCATAGGGAGGAGGATCAGCAGGTGCACACTCCGGGACTATCAACCCAGGTGACTCCAGGAATGTCCAACCCATCCGAATCCCCTCTTCCTGTGACCTCAGCAGCTCCAGCTCCACAGGCTGAGGAGGGTGCCACTGCCACACAGCAGGACCCCGAAAGCAGGCCGGGGCCTCAGGTTGTGGACTTCCAGAGGACACCCGCCAAGATCATCACAGACAGGATGTAGCAGTCAGCAGGCTGCCTCCATCTCTGCTGTGGATGTCCGGGGAGCACCAGACATAGCAACAGGGTTAGGAAAGTTAAGAAGAATTGGCTGCACAGCCTGGACATGGGCATTAATCACTTGAACATACTTGAGCTATTGTAAACTCCCAAGAATGTCTCCCTGCCTATGACTCCTTGTTCTGATGAGTAGTGTTCATGTCACCCAGATGTGAAACCTTTCTGCACAAGATAAAGGCAGGTGCCTCAGTCCAGGGCCTCTTCTCTGTGCTTTGTGCAGCCTTCATTCTAAAGTGATGGTCTGGCCTCACATTCCTTGGACACGTTACTGATTTCTGCATCTTGGTAGTGCTTATCATTGCTGCCAGAGTGTTGTGGGCAGGCGTCACAGAGTACCATCATTCTGTCTGTGTGCTCTGAGCACCTTTAAGGTGGGGCTGGCCCCCATATCTTCAGCATCTGTGACCAGTGACACTGTGCTCTTGAAGGAGTCAGGTGCTGAAGGCAGACAAAGGATCAGATACTTTTAAAGTTTCATGACTGCATCTCTATGATATGACCCTGGTCACAGAGCGTAAGTGAGCTGCCCTCGGCCAGACAGGAGTCAGACATTCTCAGAGACTATGTGAAGATCTATGGAGTGTCCTCACTGCATGTCGTCGTCACCATCCTCCTGCAATTGAATGAATGTTAGTATCTCCACTGCGTCTCCGTGACAGTAGCATTATCACAGAGGGTATTCGTGCTGCCATAAGCCAGACTGGAGTCAAACGTTCCCAGATGCAATGTGAGAATCTATGGTGTCTCCTGACTGCATGTCATCATCATCCTCCACAAATCTAGCAGCTATGAGAGCCTCCCAAGTGTGCCTGCCTTGTCTAGCTAGTGTGAGGGCCTCATCCCCATCATCACCACCTTCGAGGACCTCCTCACCCTCATCCCCATCAATGTCCTCCTCACTGGAGGAGACCTCCAGCTCCTCCATCTCATCCTCAGCCTAGCTCACCTCCCCACTGCAGTGCTAGGTTGTAAAGGGCGCAGCAGACGACGAAGATGCATGACACCCTCTGTGGACTGTATTGCAGGGCTCCACCAGTCCGGTCCAGGCACCGGAGCCTCATCTTCAGCATCTTGATGGTTTGCCCCACAAGTTGCGAGTTGCAGCATGAGCCTCATTATACCATCGCTCTGCTGCAGTCTGAAGCCGCTGCACGGGTGTCATCAGCCACAGCCTCTGCAGGTAGCCCTTGTCCCCGAGGAGCCATCCCTGCAGCTTCTGTGGATGCAGGAAGACTTCAGGGATCTGTGACTGACTGAGGAGGGGTCGTGTACACTTCCTGGAAACCATGTGCACACCTGCAGGATCTGTTTCTGGTGGTCGCACACCAGCTGCACATTCAACAAATAGAATCTCTTGCGGTTGATGTAGTTGACCACGTGTTGCAATGGCGACCTGAGTACAGTCGATTGCACCCTACACCTGTGGGAAGCCTGGAGGAATCTAATTGCTCTTGCATCCTGGCTGTTCTGGTCCCAGGTGAAATGCACTGTGTTGTGTGTCCTCGCAAAGACAGCATCCGTGACCTCATGGATGCATTTGTGGGTGGAGGCTTGTGATATCCCACAGAGGTCACCTGTGGAGCCCCGAAAGGAGCCACTGGCATAAAAATTGAGCACCACGGTCACTTTCACAGTCATTGGCAGTGGATGCCCTCCATGTCCCCATGGTGCCAAATCCTGCAGCAGCTGGCAGATGTAATCGACCAGTTCCCTAGACATGCGCAGTCTTCGGTGACACTGGTTCTCAGTCATCTGCAGGAATGAAAGGCAGCGTCTATAGACACTGGGTCTAGATAGGCACCAATCAGCTAAGGCTCGCTGTAGCACTTCGGCGGTGTGTATGGGAGCCTCAGCCGTCACTTCTTCCAGAGGATGCTGTTCCTCCCTCTGCACAGCCAGGATCCTCAGTTGCTCTCTCCTCTATCTTCCCTCTCTGTAAGCCATCAGGCAAACAGCTAATTCACCAGGCTCCATGCTCCTGAAGTACTCCTCCTGCAGGATGAAAGAGAGGGACACGAGGGTTATCATGGGTGTACTAAGAACCTGTCCTGGTTAAGTCTGAAGGCCTATTAATGCATCCCAGAGAGTGCTGGCCACCACTTGGATGGCCAGAGGTTAGTGCCCAGAATGGCTGCCCGAAAACGCCCACCCACCTCCGCCCCACTCCACCTGACCGATTGGTGGCAACTTTGCCCACTGGACTGCATGCTGTGCTCTCAGCTCAGGTGCAGGCATTCTCCTAACCCACACTGCAAGGCTTCACTGTTAGGTTGAACCATGAGGGAGACTGGTCCAAACCAGGATGCTGACATTGCAAGGGGCTGTGAGCACCTCCACCAGTGACTACTCCATGGCCAGCTTTAGCAAGGAGATTGGACAACATGTGCAGTCGTCCAAATGCCCTGCGGTCCACTAAAATGCTCATGACTTTGCAGTCTGTGCCGGGAGTGGGGTGCACTTCGTGCTTGTTTAAAAAAACATTGTGCTTGAAGCTGACCCTACCCAGAAAATTGGTCACACCCCTCGGGTGAATTGAACATCAAAGGGGGTTTCTGCTGATTGCACTCGCTTACAGGCCTTTGAGCAGGCTCCAAAAATAAAGTTGGTTCTTTTTGGGCTGAAGGCCACGAAAAGGAAAGCTTTAAAAGCTTCTGGATGCCATTTTTTTTCAAAACGGGTGCAATTTTGGGCGTAATTTGTTCCCAGAGTGCCAAGTGCATCCAAAGCAAAAGCTCTATCCATAAGTGTTTAAAATTATGTTCAGAATTAAATGCAAACTTCCTCTTCTACTGAAATCAGTTGCCAAATATTTTGCAGCATCATAAACATAAAGGAAAGCAACAAGAATGCACATTATATAACATCAATGTCAACAAGATAATGAGCGGGACTTTGCTCGCCACTGATCGTGAAGGAACTACTCATAAATATCTAACGACCTCTGTGACATGGATTTCCTCTTTCCCAGCAGCATTTTTAATCTGGCTCCAAATCAAGGGGATTTCCAGTCTTCCAGCAGTGAAGTCAGCATTGCAGAGTAAGCAAACAATCTCACTGAAGTATTCTCACAGACAGCAAACCATGAAATTAAAAGCACTGATATCCCTTTACTTTTAGTTTAAGTTTCGAGTTACTGGAATAAATGATTACGATTGGGTAATTATGATAGAAGCTTCCCTACTCCACCCTGATTAAGTCCATGGCGGGAAGGCTCTGCGATCCTGGGCCTCCGGCGGGTGGATTTCCTGCAGCAGCCACCGGCTCCCCCATGGCGCAGCTGCACAAAAGAACCGCTGGTCTCTGATTGGCCAGCTGCTCTCAGTGGGTGGGGGTTCCTTATCCCATGAAAGGGCTGCCAATGGCCTGTTAATTGCCTGATTTTCTCATAATTTGGCAGGCCTTCCCCAAAGGAGGCGATAAAGGTCTCTCACTAGCTCTCCAGCCAGCAACCGAGATCACTGTCACCTCCATAAAATTTCCCCCAATATAACTGGTCAATATCATATTGCTATTTGTGGGAGCTTGCTGTGTGAAAATTGGTTGCCATGTTTCCTATGTTACGAAAGTAACAACACTGCAAAAGTTCTTCATCAGCTGCAAAGCACTTTGGGATTTCCAGTGATCGTGAAGGTGCCATATAAATGCAAGTATTTCTTTTTTATATATAGTTCCATAGCATCTGCACACTTTAGAAGTTGCTGGAATTATTTATTTTTGTTTGTTAACATTCCTTTCTTAAAATACTAGTGCAGCTGCAGGCTTTGTACAAGAGTGCACATGGACACAGTGGGTGAGAAACGTGCTCAGGATACGATGGGCACAACAATTGAGGCTGCATCTAAAGCCATTGGCCTGAGACCTGATCAAAAATTATATCAAATTGATGAGCTGCGGATTCCAATTAGTTAGCTTCCCATGGTCCCTTTAAGAAGCATAGGGGAGGCCGCTCAATTGTGCAGAGCCTACATGGTGCAACCTCCCACTATTTGCAAACCAATTTTGATTGGGGTCTAGAATCATTTTATGAGTTGCATATGCAGGGCATCTCAGTGTGTACTTCTGGGATGAATGGGCTGGTGAGAGGTTGTGACTAAAAATTAATCCCATCAACACTGATTTCATGCTCATAAAATAATGTTGAATTTCTTCCTTTGGGAAAATAATTGTACAAAATACTATTACAATAAAAATGTAACACATGTAGAACAGCTTCAAAAAACCACTTAGCTTCCGACATATTTATTAAAGGGTTGTTAGCTCCAAGCCTGGTGTTACTTATTCCTTGTTATCACATTGAATTCACACCATTACTCATTAAAACCAACAATTTATTTTGTGCTTTCTATGCATCCATCAGTTTGAACATCATTGTGTCACTGTCACTTTGGCTAACAGTTTATTATTTTGTGAAAATGCATTTTTGGTTGCAAAACACTTTGGGAAGACAGTTCATTTCTTGGATTTGAATAAGTATCTATTATATGTGGATAGGGCACAGCTGGAGGTGACTGAGCCAAGTTAAGGACAACAGCAATAATTATCATACTTATTGGCTAGCTATCCTACTTTTTAAACCATAGTGCACTGGTATAAGATCTTGATTATGCCCTGTCTAGAATATTATATTGAGTTCAGGTCCCCTAACATTATGTGAGATATAGACAGGAATTTTAATTCCCAAAAGTGGATGGGTTTGGTCGGGTGGGGTGTGAGTGTTTTAGGAATCTCAAACCCAAATGCAACCTGCATCAAACCCACCTACTTCCGGTTCTAACTGCAATGGGATGGAGGAGTTTGGTGGGCAACCAACCCACTTTCAGGCCATGAGTTATTCATTTAAATATTACAATGATGTATGTACACCTCAAACTTTATCTTCATTTTATATTTAACCCTGGGTTTCTGGGTTTACCAGACTTCAGGAAACCCAGCAGTTAAAGGGAATCAATGACTGCTGTGTGAAAAGGGTATGTGCTTTGCTGCACTGCGAGTGGACTAGGAGGAGCAGGAGTGCTTCTTCCCAGCGCTCCAAGATAACGTTTCCCTCCCCATAATCTGATCTCCCCTGCAATCAGACAACCTCTTCCACAGGAGTTTAATGTCCTCCCCCTTGGTGAGTTTGGTGGTGGGGAGCATTTAATCAGGTAGGAGGGTAGACTCCACCAGCTTCCTGCCTCCACAGCTAATTGACGCCTTAAGTGAGTAATTAATGCAAATTAAGGGTCTCATCCCACCCCCACTGCTATTAACCCAGCAGTAGGTGGGTTGGGGGGATGCAGGGAGCATATCAAGCAAATCCTTGTGGGGTTTCTTGCAGGCTCCCAAAGGGAGGTCCTTTGTTCAAAGGCACTCAGTGCCTAATCAAGGGTGCCGGCCTCGGGAAGGGAGATAGGTCTGCAGAGAGCCACCCCCTGCCGTTGCTGCCAACCCCCCTTTCTTCCCCACGATCCCCACCCCGCCATCACTCACCTGTGGCCTGGGATCCAGCAATAAGACTAGGCCTTGGCTGGGTGTCATATCGGCAACAGCCACTGCCCCTCCGATGGTGCTGCTGTTCAATGAAGATGCTGATCCCAGGGAAGGCCTGGCTCTGGCCATTATGTACCTGAGTAGTACTTAATTTGGTGGACCTTTCCTAAAAGAGGCAATGTGTGTACCTTGTAAGCTCTCTAGCTGGCAGGTGAGACCCTGTTTTCCTAATTAAATCCAGCCCCCCACCCTGCCCCCCCTACCATGATCAGATCCTCCCCTTGATCCCCTGTCCTTAATCTGACTGCAACCACTCCAACCCCCACTCAGTGACCATGATCTTCCAATCTTATCAGCAACTCTGCACCCAACCCTTCAGAGTTGTTGCAGCAACATACACACTACAGGCATGTTGTTGCCTGGAGCTATGGATTGTGATGGTAGACACTCCAATTTCCTCCTATCACATGGTTGACCAGGAATCTCTCCTGTTCTTCCTGCCTGTCATTGGCATATATTGGAAGGGTTTACAAGTTGACACTCAACTTGTTTGGCCACATTATGAATACACCTTCCTCAGCCATCAACTCCTGGGGTCAGACTTGAACCTAGAGCTTCAGGCTTAGAAGCAAGGATGCTACCCCCCACTGCACCACAGGACCTCCCTTCAAATCCTCTCCAAACCAGAATATGTCTTTGCCTGCTCAGTACCTAGAAAGACAATTGAGGGGCCAATGATCAACCAAAGAATCTTTGTCACTATACATCACATTATTGGAACTTACTCTATGTCACTACATGATTTTTCTCTTTTTGAGTAGATAGATTGAGAATACACAATCAGATTGAAGTTTGGATTATAAAGCAATAGAATATCTATGTAACATAGAACAGGTAAACACATGGTAACTGTGCAAAATAGTCTATTTAAAGTAATTATTAAATATTCCTATGATTACAATATTTCAAAACAAAGAAACTTCTCATGAACCATATCAGCCCACATTCTCCACTGGTTATAAATTATTTAACTGGACTCCAGAAACTTGCTGTTAAGCTTCAAAGCTCTTTGCCAAAGGACCACCACCCAAGTCAATCCTCCCCCTTTTCACAGGCTGATTCATAGCTGTCAATCAAAACCACTTATCTCAGATTTTATGATCAATGTGAATGTGGGTTTTATCTGCTCATTTTTTTTATTCATTCATGGGATGTGGGCATCACTGGCTAGGCCAGCATTTTTATTGCCCATCCCTAATTGCCCTTGAGAAGGTGGTGGTAAGCTGCCTTCTTGAACCGCTGCAGTCCATGTGGTGTAGGTACACCCACAGTGCTGTGAGGGAGGGAGTTCCAGGGTTTTGACCTAGCAGCAGTGAAGGAACGGCGATATATTTCCAAGTCAGGATGGTGAGTGGCTTGGAGGGGAACTTGCAGGTGGTGGTGTTCCCATCTATCTGCTGCTCTTGTCCTTCTAGATGGTAGCGGTTGTGGGTTTGGAAGGTTCTGCCTAAGGAGCCTTGCTGAGTTCCTGCAGTACAGCTTGTAGATGGTACACACTGCTGCCACTGTGCCTTGGTGGTGGAGGGAGTGAATGCTTGTGGATGGGGTGCCAATCAAGTGGGCTGCTTTGTTCTGGATGGTATCAAGCTTCTTAAGTGTTGTTGGAGCTGTACTCATCCAAGCAAGTGGAGGGTATTCCATCACGCTCCTGACTTGTGCCTTGTAGATGGTGGACTGGCTTTGTGACCTGCTGTTGTAGCCACAGTATTTATAAGGCTAGTCCAGTTCAGTTTCTCATCAATGGTAACCCCCGGGATGTTGATAGTGGGGGATTCAGCGATGGTAATGCCATTGAATATCAAGGGGCGATAGTTAGCTTTTCTCTTGTTGGAGATGGTCATTGGCTGGCACTTGTGTGGCACTTGCCATTTGTCAGCCCAAGCCTGGATATTGTCCAGATCTTGTTGCATCTGGACATGGACTATTTCAGTATCTTAAGAATCACGAATGATGCTGAACATCATGCAATCATCAGCGAACATCCCCACTTCTGACCTTATGGTGGAAGGAAGGTCATTAATGAAGCTGCTGAAGATGGTTGCGCCTAGTACACTACCCTGAGGAACTCCTGCAGTGATGTCCTGGAGCTGAGATGATTGACCTCCAACAACCACAGCCGTCTTCCTTTGTGCTAGGTTTGACTGAACAACAGAATGCAGAAATGGGAGGTGCGGCAACAATGTAAAGAAGCGTAGGTTTGAGTTTATTTTATTATAGTACTGTTAGAAGTTCATTGTCATATCATTAAGTATATCGGTTACAATTGTATTTTATATGTAACATAGCCAAAAAGCATGGTGGATAAGCTCAGTTGATTGTAAGCTACAGATCTGTGCAAGTCCTCACATGTCAATAAGTGATGAAAAGAGCTAATTTAGACAATGTATAGATCCTTTGATTTTAAAGTTAAATGTGGATAACAACTGTAAATATGTCTGGCCAAATAGCTGTGAAAAGCGGCAAGCACATTTTAATCTTGTTAAGTGGTCACTGTTGATGAATAAACAACAAGAAAGCACGGGTCTGGATCCCCTTAAATGACCTAAACCAGGCTTACGGTACCATCATGGAAGGGCAGCTAGGTCACGACTGGTCAATCAAATGGTCAGACACAGGGTTTTACCTAATATAGTACAGAGCCAAGCTGGGAACAATGTATAAAATAAGGATTTGTAAGATACCAAGCGCCCATCATCATCAAGAAGAAGAAAAGACAGAAGATACATTTCCAATAGGAGACAAGGCCCCCAGTCAACCAGAGGTTGAGGACTGGTGTCCCATTGTGAACATGACTGCTGACCACTGCCCTTTGCTAAGTATCATGATTTTGTGCTACTTGTGGAAAACCTAGGCTAAAATTTTCCATTTGGTGGGCGGGCGGAGCAGGAACGGACCTGGGTGGGCGCGGACCCAATTGGTGCCCGCGATCAGGATTTTGTGTGGGCAGGTCAGTTAAGGCCAGCGCATTTCCAACTCTCATGGATAGTGGGAGTGTGCACGCTGTGGTGGGCATGCTCAGACCGCCAGGTCCAATGGCGACCCAGCAGTCTGTTTAAAAGAAGGCCTGGCAGCCACCTGTAGGCTGTTCACAATGGCCACCTGGAGATCCAACCGCAGGGGGTCTGCTCAGCAGGGCACTCTGGAGGGAAGGGCAGAGGGGAAGGGCAGGCTGCAGGGTCTGCCACAGGAGCAGGGCAGGCTGCAGGGTAGGCCAGTGAACCCCTCGCTTTCCTGATGATTGCCTTGCTGCCCTCCTCGAGGAGGTGGCAGCACGGTGGGAGGTGTTGGTCCCCCAGGATGGGAGGAGGAGGCCCCCCCACATGACCAAACGTGCCTGGGAGGAGGTGGCGGAGGTGGTGAGCTCCCGCGGTGTGGTGCTGCACACCTGGATCCAGTGCCGTAAGCGCTTCAACGATTTGTTGCGCTCTGGAAGGGTGAGTACCATGTTGGCATTGCGCATTTAACCCAGCAAGTAGCTTTAGCCTTTGAGGACCCCTCCCACCAAGTCTTACTGTCGTGACTGCATTGAATCATGTTGGGCATTTCTTGTACGCTGGGTGGGCAAGCATGCTTACTTCAGCCTGAGTGGTTCATGAGGAGATGAGTTCTCCCCCGCATCATGTGTTGCTCTTATTCGCACATGACTAGTCTGGGGGCAACCTGCAGGAGATGCAGCTAAGTGTATACTCAGAACTCCAACACATGTCCTATTCATGGTGATGAGATTGTGGAAGGGGAGCCTCAAGGTGTCATGGCCAAGAGCCATCTGCTGCCCTTGACGCTGCACCTAGTTGCAACTCCTTGCCATGGGAGCTAAGGCCATGTGTTTACTAAAGTGATGGACACAGAATTGTCCAAGGTGGCCATTGGGGTGTGGTCGGGAGCAGGCATACTATCTTTGTGTGACTGATCAGCAGTGGCATGGAGAGGGGGCACTGGAGGCCTGATATGGGCCACTGTGGTTGGGGTGCAGCGTGCGGGTGCAGAGTCCATGTGCGATTATCCGCAATGAATGGTCAGTTTTTCAGGAGAAGAATGCTCACAATGCCAGTGAGCGTTCGAGGACTGGAGGCGGCTAGGCCCAGCTGATGATTTTAAGCCAATTCGAGCAGGAGGCCCTGGACCTGGAGAGGTGCCATGTGCTCAGGTCCACAGGTGTCAGTGAGGCTGGAGAACGACAGTCAACAGTGACATCTGCTCTGTCTTCCCACCATCCATAGCACTGATGATTGTTTGAATTGTTATTGTAGCAACACTGCTCATTCACAGACTGATAGAGTCAGACGTGTGGGTCATAGACAAAGGTCCCTCGGCCCTTCGAAGATGCGCGTATCTAGCACCTTCCAAAGTCGCCTTATCCCATTTCTGACCATTATCCCCATGGCCTTGTACACCATGGCATCACAACTGCACATCCAAATACTTATTACATCTTAGGAGGGTTTCTGAGTCCACCACCCTTTCAGGCTGTGCATCCCACATTACTGTGTGCAAAACTTCCTCATCACCTCACCTGTCAACCTCATGCCGCTTACCTTAAATCAATGCCATCAGGTTACCCATCCCTCCGCCAAGGGGAAAAGTTCCTTTCTGTCGACCCTATCTATGCCCCTCTTAATGTTATAAAGCTCAATAATGTCACCCCTCAATCTCCTCTGCTCCAGGGGAAATATCCCCAGTCTATGCTATGTCTCCTCATAACTCCAACTCTCCAACCCAGCATGCATCCTGGTTAGCGACCTCTGCACTCTCTCCACTCCAATCACATCCCTCTCATGAAGTGCTGATCACAACTGAACACAGAACTATAGCTGTGACCTCAGCAGCATTTTCTGCACTTGCAACATTACCTCCCTGTTCCAATATTCTATTCCTCAGCTAATAAAGGCAAGTATGGCATTTACATTCTTAAACGCCTTATGTACCTGTCCCGCTACTTTAATGGGACTGTCAACATGCCCAGCAAGGTCCCTCTGATCCTCCTTACTTTCCACGGTCCTACCATTCCTCATGTATTCCCTTGTTTCTCCTGCCCATATGCATCACCACACACTTGCCCACATAACATTCCATTTGGCATTCCTTAGGCCATCTGACCAGCCTATCTGTATCCGCCTGTAATGTTTGGGTCTCCTCCTGACTATTTGTCACCCCACCAATATTCCTCTCCGTAGGTTCTGGTAGGTTGAGTGCATAATGAGCCCGGGGGAAAGGGATGAAGTGTGTCACTGTGTGGACGCTAACTGCTCCACTGCCCTTGTTGTTAATTTCAGCATCATCAGAGCATGGCCGCCAGGAGGAATTGCAGATGTCCCCTCTCACACCTGAGGGGCCTCAATTGTCACCTGCGTCACACTATATCTGTGAGGCAGGCACCAGCGCAGATACTAGCACATCGGTGGGAATTGCAACATCGGCTAGCGTCCCAGGGCACAGTGGAGAGGGCACTTCACAATCGCTGGAGGAGCTGGCAGAGACAGAAAGTGCCGATGGCACCAGCAGCCGGAGGACTGCAGGGGACCAGGCACATGCTGAGTCGGGCCATGATGATGTGCCTCTGGAGTCGTCCGCCATGCAGCAACTACAGGAAATGCGGCCAGGTGTGCGGGAGCATCTGGGAGTGTTGTATGAGTGTATGCTTCGCTTGGTGTCCGTGGTGAAGGAGTCCACATGGAGCATCAGTGACGCAATGAGCCTCATGGCAGAGTGTCATGCTTCTTCCATGGGGAGAGTGGCAACTCTCATGGAGAGGGGCTTCCAGGAGAACAAGCAGCTTCTCCTGGGGTTACGCTCGGACCTGCAAGCCCTCACAGCACCAGTGGCCACAGCTGGACATTGCCAATGTGGGAGGTGGTGTGGGCTTCAAGCTTCCCAGCTCGGTGCCCATCCATCGACAGTGAGCAGGGAGGTCCGAGGTGACCTCACATTGGCGCAGCAACTGCCTGTCGTATCTGTGGGCTCCTCTCACGGTGCTCCGGATGAGGGTGGCAGCTCCTCCGCCCCTCTCCCAGTGACCGCTTCATCGGGTGAGGCTGCGACGACTGGGGAAATGCCAGCTGTGGACCTGGCAGATCCCTCCCAGGCGGGGCCAGCACAGGCTCCACCGGTCAGAGGACGTCCGCCAAGGTCATCGAGGCCAGCAGGACAGCAGAGTCAGCAAACTGTCTCAGAAGCCACTCCGAGCGATGGGGGCGACACCAAGACGTAGCACATGTAAAGGTAAGCATAAGGCACATATATATTTGAATATATCCTGTCAAGATTTATGATCCTAGTTTGAGTGACAAGTTGTTTAACATTGCATTGACAGCACAGACTTTAAAATTTACTCTCTGACAGTGACTTCCCTAAATAAAGTGACACCTTAACACAGCTCAGTTGAATTCCAAGTATAGCTCAGAGATTTATTTTCCTTTCCTACCAGGTGATGACTAACTCTAGGCCCTCTTCATACACACACATTCACGTTTTGCCTGCTTTGTGACAAGATTCTGAGCTTTGAGAACTCAGCTGTTAGTCGAATTGTAAGAGTAATACATTTTGTCATACATTTGTAGTATGACTGTCTGGAATTTCTGCAAATCAAGATTTTTTTTAAAACTCTCAAATCTCTGCGCAAGCAAAATAGAGCAGTTTGGAAATGTATCACAGTAGGTGGCACAAAACAAGTGATATCAGTCTGACCACTCATTTATGTGGTGCCAGATATTCAGCTCCATTGCCAAAAATGGAACTGACTATCAGGCACTGCAGATAACTGGCAGCCTATCAGAAAGCACCAATTTTACCCTCACCACATTTTTTTTAAATTTCAGTTTTTGCTGGTACTCTGATCTTAACGAAAAATTGCCAAAGAATGATCAGTAGAATTTGTGCCACAAGCCAATTAACTCAAACTCATTCAGTAGCAGCTAAAATGAACGTGATTCTATTGAATGTAATGCACTTGAGCATGGTTGCTGATGTGAAGATTGGATTCAGAATTAGCTACGGGCCTCCCATTTTGACATTTGGCTTGAGGCTCCTCCTCCACCTTCCTTAAACTCTACTCCTGCTCCTGGATCTTAAGCAGCTTTGGATCCAATTCAAAATAAGGTAAAGCTCACAAAACCTGGACAGCGCTTCAGAAGTCTAGAAAGACTTCCGTCAAAATGATTTAAACATTAGAAAGGGAAGGGTATTGCAAAGCATATTAGCCCTTGGCTTTATAAACAATAGAATGGGGTGCAAAACCAATAGTTTTATTCTGAACTTTTAGAAAATCACTGGTTAGGTCTCAGCTGTCCAATTCTGGGCACCACATTCTACAAAGATGTCAAAGCCTTTGAGAGTGAGCAGAGGAGATTTACTAGAATGGTATCAGAAATGGAGGATTTCAGAGAGGCTAGGATTGGCCTTCTTATAGCAGAGAAGGTTAAGGGAAATTTAATAACAGTGATCAAAATTGTGAGGAGTTTTGAAATGGTTTTCACTGATGGAAAGGTCAGCAACCAAAGGACACAAACTGAAGGTAATTGGCAAAAACAGAAGGGAGATGAGTAGGGCCAATTAAGGCCCGCCCAGCATGACGTCCACCAGGAAACACTATGCACTCCCTGTGCGGCCGGAGGGGATTCCCTCAGCCGAGAATGCACTCTTTCGCACATGTGCGCAAAAGAGCGCACTCATCTCCCTGAGACTATGTCCTGCCTCAGGGAGATCAGTGCCAAATTTAAAAATGGTAAAGGTGCAAGAACAAAATTTCCCTGACATGTCCCCTTATGTGACACTGTCACATGAGTTGGGACATGTCCATCACTTTAAATCATACATTTATTAAATTTTTAAAAACCCTCATGAAACCTCATCCCGCCCGTGGATGCCCGCCAGGGCTCCCGGCCTGCCCACCAACCCTAAGGTTGGACGGGCAGGTCCATTAATGAGGTTAATTACTTTGTCAATGGCTTCAATCGGCTGTTGACAGGTTGGCGCGCGCACAGCTGATTCGACTGCACCCCCACCAACCTGAAAATCGAAATGATGCGGGGTGACATCGGGAGTTCCATCCGACGTTATCCAGCATCACTTTACGCATCGGTGAGTGGGCCCCACTCCACTCCTCGCCGACCTAAAGATCCTGCCCTTAGAGTCAGAAACTTCAGACAGTTCCAACTTACTTACCTGGATAATTACCCAGGAAATGTTAGGCAGAAAGATCCTAGTCTAACTTATGGGTAACTACACAACTGCGCTCCCCCCAACTCCTCCCTTGACCCCGCAACTACCGTCTTGACCCCACCCCCGACTACCCTCTTGACACCCCGATTACCTGCAAGCCCCTTACTCCCCCGACCTGACCTGACTAGCCCCCAACCTGACAACTCCTCCCAACCTGACTCTCACCTACCTGATCCACCTGCTGCCCTACCACCTCAACCACCTGGCAACCTACCCACTTATGTCACCGAGCTGCCCACCCTATTACTATAGTCATTCATCCACTCACCCATTCACTCCTTCACTTACACTCATTAATCATACATTCACTAACAACCATACCAGATATATAAACATACCTTACAGCAGCCAGTGCCGTAAAAAGGGGGTGTGGTTTCTGCAATGATTCTCTTGCTGCCCGCAGCAAGAATTCCTGCACTGAGGGAGTTCTTCTACATCATGGATCAGAACTCAGAGCCTTTCAAACATATGTAGGTTAATGGGTAGTTTTCTGTCTGACCAGTGTCGACACAGGAGATCTGAATCCGATCGGTAGATTGGGCCAATGTCTGAACTGGGGTTACGTTCCCCAGTGAGCCACACTCAAATCTCAGGTGAGTCTCTCCCAATCCCCAGTGAGTCTCGCCCTGATCCCCAGCCAGTCTCTCCCCAAAGCCCAGCGAGTCTCTCCCTGATCCCCAGTGAGTCTCTCCCCAATCCCCAACGAGTCTCTCCCCAATCCCCAACGAGTCTCTCCCCAAAGCCCAGCGAGTCTCTCCCTGATCCCCAACGAGTCTCTCCCCAATCCCCAATGAGCCTCTCCCTGATCCCCAGTGAGTCTCTCCCCAAAGCCCAGCAAGGCTCTCCCTGATCCCCAGCGAGTCTCTCCCCAATCCCCAACGAGTCTCTCCCCAATCCCCAAAGAGTCTCGCCCTGATTCCCAGCGAGTCTCTCCCCAAAGCCCAGCGAGTCTCTCCCTGATCCCCAACGAGTCTCTCCCCAATCCCCAATGAGCCTCTCCCTGATCCCCAGCGAGTCTCTCCCCAAAGCCCAGCAAGGCTCTCCCTGATCCCCAACGAGTCTCTCCCCAATCCCCAACGAGTCTCTCCCCAATCCCCAACGAGTCTCGCCCTGATTCCGAGCGAGTCTCTCCCCAAAGCCCAGCGAATCTCTCCCCAATCCCCAGCGAGTCTCTCCCCAATCCCCAGCGAGTCTCTCCCTGATCCCCAGCGAGTCTCTCCCTGATCCCCAGTGAGTCTCTCCCCGATCCCCAGCAAGTCTCTCCCCAATCCCCAACGAGTCTCGCCCTGATTCCCAGCGAGTCTCTCCCCAATCCCCAGCGAATCTCTCCCCAATCCCCAGCGAGTCTCTCCCCAATCCCCAGCGAGTCTCTCCCCAATACCCAGCGAGTCTCTCCCTGATCCCCAGCGAGTCTCTCCCCAATCCCCAGCGAGTCTCTCCCCAAATGCCAGTGAGTTTCTCCCCGTTCCCAACGAGTCTCTCCCCAATCCCCAACGAGTCTCGCCCTGATTCCCAGCGAGTCTCTCCCCAAAGCCCAGCGAGTCTCTCCCCAATCCCCAGTGAGTCTCTCCCCAATACCCGGCGAGTCTCTCCCTGATCTCCAGCGAGTCTCTCCCCAATCCCCAGCGAGTCTCTCCCCAATCCCCAGCGAGTCTCTCCCTGATCCCCAGCGAGTCTCTCCCCAATCCCCAGCGAGTCTCTCCCCAATCCCCAGCGAGTCTCTCCCCAATACCCAGCGAGTCTCTCCCTGATCCCCAGCGAGTCTCTCCCCAATCCCCAGTGAGTCTCTCCCCAAATGCCAGTGAGTTTCTCCCCGTTCCCAACGAGTCTCTCCCCAATCCCCAACGAGTCTCGCCCTGATTCCCAGCGAGTCTCTCCCCAAAGCCCAGCGAGTCTCTCCCCAATCCCCAGTGAGTCTCTCCCCAATACCCGGCGAGTCTCTCCCTGATCTCCAGCGAGTCTCTCCCCAATCCCCAGCGAGTCTCTCCCCAAATGCCAGTGAGTTTCTCCCCATTCCCAGCGAGTCTCTCCCCAATCCACAATGAGTCTCTCTCTGATCCCCAGCGAGACTCTCCCCAATCCCCAGCGAGTCTCTCCCCAAAGCCCAGCGAGTCTCTATGATCCCCAGTTCATCTCTCCCCAACTCCCAGTGAGTTACTCCTCCGATCCACAGTGTGTCTCTCTCCAATCCTCAGTGGGTGGCTACCCAATTCCCAGTGAGCCTATGCCCAATCCAGTGATCTCTGCCCAATGCTCAGTGAATTACTCCCGTGATCCATAGTGAGTCTTTCTCCATACCCAACAAGTCTCTCCCTGTTCCCCAGCGAATCTCTCCCTGTTCCCCAGCGAGTCTCTCTCTGATCCCCAGTGAGTCCCCCCGCAATCCTTAGTGAGTTTCTCCCTGCTCTGCAGTGAGTCTGAATCCAATCCCCAGCAAGTCACTCCCTGATTCCCAGTGAGTTTCTCCCCAAGCCAAAGTGAGTGTCTCCCCTGGATCTCCAGCGAGTCTCTTCCCAATCCCTAGTGAGTTTTTCCCTGATCCCCAGCAAGTCTTTTCCTGATCCCCAGAGAGTCTTTCCCCAATCCCCAATGCGTCTCTCCCCAGTTTATGTTGCTTTTATGTGGAAACAGGGAGGTGGCAAGTGAGGCAGCGAGAGATTGGTGAGGGGGCCGTGATCAAGGCAGGAGCAGAGTGGGAGTGAGTCAGCAAGTGGGGCAGAAGCAGGATGGGTGTGAGGCAATGACCAGGGTAGCAAGTGGGGAGGCTTTGGGGCAACAAGCGGGGTGGGAGTGGGGCAGTGAGCATTGCAGCGAGTAGAGTGATGATATGCTTGCCGAGGGGGTCAGGAGCGATGTAATAGTGAACATCACGACTTTAACATCTCTCTATTGGCGAGGTTATAATGAGGAAACATTGAACAGATCAATGTTAAAAGAGATATTACTGTATATGGAGGGGATGAAGTTTGTCTCATTTTAGAAAGAAAGATTCAACAGTAATTATTTTGCACTAAAAAGCAACAAACTGTGGTGAATGACAACTCAATATTTTCATGGCAGATACATTTTACCGACTAATTTCTGCTTACATGTCTTTGTACATCTACTAAGAACCAGGATACAAGACAATTATATCCATGATATGAGAGACTTCTTCAGTTCAATCTCAAAATTATTAGACTCTGTCTGTATTATGAATCACATACTTTTGTTTTTGCTTTTAAGTATCAATATAAAAATGTTAATAATTTAACAGTGTTATATGAGATTTGATAGTCTTCCATTCCAGCAAAATAACTGTTTCTAGATAGAAGTGAAAGTTCATTGGGTTCATTACAAACTCATATTGAAACTCATTGGAGAAGACTGAGCAAATAGACTTTCTCCAATATGTATCAAGTGTCAAGGTTCAGTATCACTCAGCAGTTCAGTTCAAAAATGAAACATGAAATCTAAAAATAAAGTTGTAACAGTTTCACCTTTGTACGGCTGTGGTTTTGTGGTTCACTTTCCTACTGCGTTTGAGAACTGATATTAACCTTAGAAATATTTAGAGGGTAGGCTCATCTCAGGAGTGCCAGTCCACAAAATAATTTTGAAGTCACCTGTTTCTTCCCTTAAGAGACAATTTGTCACAGGATCTTCATTCTTGCTTCGATAAGATTCAACAATGTTTGCAATGAATTTAACCTCTTAAGTTGTCCAACACGTACCCAGGCCAATGCAACCTTGCCTATTATTTGTCATAGTTTAACTGAGTAAGTTATATCGCCCAGTCTTACCTCCCAGCCTGATTTGAAAGACATTTTGACCTCTCAGTATTTTTATGACAGAATCATGTTGTAGGATTCCTTGATAGCTTGTTTTATTTTTAAACATGTTAGCATACTGCTGAACTTCATTGTCAAACAACAGTGACAGAATTGAATTAAAATTATTTTACTGTGCTTTAATTGAGAAATATGTTTGTCATATGGAAGATAGAATGAGCATAGATATACCAACGTAGTATTGCAATAACAAAAGATCAATGGGAAGGTGTGTCCTGTAAATAGTATTATTCAGTGATTTAAAGACAAAACTGCCAAGCAACAAAATAACATCTTCTTGTTAGGTATATTTAATTACTTAACTTTCTGGTTGTTCACTGTAGTTTAGCTATCAGTCCAGTAAGGCACAATTTTTCCTGCAAAATTAGTAGTCTTATAAAGTTTTGCCAACACACTTTTGCATGAAGTGCTTAATAATAAAAGCAATATTAGAAATAAAGCTTTAGGTAATCATGTGTTTCAGCAACAACCTAAAAACTTAATTACTGAAGATCCAAGCAACTAATTAATTATTCCATTTTGACAGGTTCGTGTACAAAAATTTTGATTAAATGTTCATTCTCTAAAAAGTCTACCGTATACTCAATTAAGCTTTCATAAGTTGAAATAAATTAACTGGAAAGCGAACAAGATGAGAATGTGTGTATTATCTTGGAAACTTGCACTCTTATTCTGAAGAATTTACATTTTCAGTTAAAAATTGCTATGTATTAAATATTTAAAACATCAGAGTCTATAATTACCATTATTTTGCCATGACTGTAGATAAAATAATCAAGTTTATTTTCCATAATTTTATACTATATTGTCAAAATACACAATCTTTCTATTGCCAAAGGGAAACATAGACAGAGTCAGAGAATGTCAGGCTGCTGTGACTATGCCGTTCACTGGGTTGTCTTTCAAATGTCTGCTTTGTGGGAAAATATGAGCTGAATTTTCAATGGAATGCGAAGTCAGGATCGGAGGCAGACAAGTCCACAATTTCCCCCTGCTGACCAGCATGCCAGTCACCCACCATGGTCCACATCAGTGCAAATTTCATTGAAGCCTGCCAGTTGTCTTACAGTGTGACATTAACTACTTGGGGATTGCAATTGAACAGAGCAAGGAATGTGCCTGCTTTAAGACAGGTAAGGCTCTTTGGCCAGTACAGGGATCAAACGCACGACCTTGGCATTATTAGCACCATGCTCTAACCACCTGAGCTAACCAGGCACCATTTTTTAATGGGTAGCCGTTAGCCTAAGTAAGGCTGCCATTTGAGGGCATTTGCCAGAATCCATTTGGAATTTTCATGTGACAGGCTGAAGCTGAAAACTAGCCGATGAATTGAAGCAGCCTCCCAATGGCAGACTGAGGGGTCATAAATGCCTCATTGAATTTAATTCCGTCCCCCAGCTGTGATTAGCAGAGGGCCACACCTGTGGCTGCAGACTGTCCTGTGGTGGGGTTTCCCTCCAAAATGATGGTCTGGCAGCCGTGGTCACTTTTTATTTTTAATCTTTGAAAAATTCATCAGAGGGTGCCTATCCTTCCCATTTTGGTAGCTCCACAGGAAGGAGGGGGTGCTGCTAATCTTTCGGCGCTGGAAGGCCTCCAGATACACGAGCACACCCTCTGCCTTTAATTGGACAGGGCACTTGGAAGTGGCCACCTAATTGGCCGTCTCCTCAAAAAAAGGCCCTTCTGTCTGGGCACCAGCATTTGTGGATTGCTGACCCGCATTTTCTCCCGAAAGCAGGGTCAGGGCCCGGCAAAGAAAATTTAACTCTTTCTCGGATTAGTTCATAAAGCCAACTATGTACTCGCCAAAAAACAGCCAGTCTTAAAACTCATTTTTTTTAATGTTGTGAAACAATTTTACTCAATTATCAAAGGACTGCCAGTAATAACTACATAGTGAGATATACATCCAGAAGTATTTGATTCCCTTGTACTGCTTACATGAGTTTCCTAATATGCTCTGGCACTGCTCCACTAGGCTTTCAAACATAGTTTCAAACTTGCACTAGTTTCCTCATGTGCTTTTGTAGATTTTCCACTTGTTTCCCCACCGTATTTTGGCACTGGCTGCACTAATTTACAAAAATGCTTTTGCATGCTTCCACCAGAACATGGTTGAGATGAGTAGGCAATCCTTCCCAATTGAATGATCAATATTCTTCCGATCATGGAGCACCAAATAAAAACAGCGCAAAGGTCAATAATAATCACCACTTTAAATCCGTACGGTTTACTTTTGCTCGTTTCAAATAGAATTGGCAATATGGAACCACCCTGTCACTTCTCAAAAATAACCAATGTCTGGCAAATAAAAAATCAAATACTTTTGGTGGATTCCATGCATTAAATGTTCCTTGCACCCAGCCCCTCCCATCATTGCCATGGGAAATTCTTCACCACACTCTAATGTAGTGAGATACTGAATTTTTTGAGATTCTGGTACTTCTATTTTTATGTGTGTGTCGGACAATAGGAAGCTAAGCTGTTCAATGTCAGATTCACCTCTTCCAAGTCTGAAGCAATGTGGCAAGATTGCTTGCCCTTTTAGGGTTAGGATTGAAGCAGCACCACATGACTTACTAATGTTATCACTTTAATCTAGTATATATTGGGTGTTTGATCAAAGCTAAGATGTGGGGTAGTGCATGAACCTCTGAGAAGAGACTTGTGTGTTTCCATCAAGAACAGAAGGGGTTGTTGGATACATCTGGATATAAAACATCTGCACAAAACACAATGCCAAAGCTTCACACACTGTCTCCCCTGTATGTGGAACCTTATCCTAATGAGTATCAATGTCCAAGACACCTTCACCACATGAACACCAGTCCAAAAAGGCAGTTTAAGAAGACCTTCCCAAGGTCAACTAGACATGGACAATAAATGCCAGCTTATAGTAACACCTGTATACTGAGAATGAATATTAAAAATAAATGCTAAGTATAGTTCAATTGTATTATTTATGTTCTTTGCTCAGTTAGAATACCATTTTTGTAAGTTACTTTTTATTAAACATTTGTAATGGACAAAGGTAACAGGAGGAAATCACTGACGCCTTGTGTCATCTCCCCACCTGATTCAATCAACTGAAGCATGGACGGTGATCAAATTGCAAATGGTTTTAATGATTGAACTCTTGGCTGGAAAGGACCAGTAGGGGGCTCTAAAACCACTTGTAAAAACTTAGCTTTCAATTATTTCAGGAAGCTTTCATGCTGCACCTACAGGGATAAATGCGGCACAGAATTGGTAGAATAAGGATTAAAAAGAAGGAATTCAATATTGTGATGTTCCCTCCTCTTTATCTTTGGTTTGAAACAAGAGAGGGAATGCATACAGAAAAATAGAAAAGGGCTTTCACTGTGAAAATCGAAAGGCTACAAATTGAGTAAAGGAATTGAAGAGTTGCCACAATCCTCAAGATCATTCATAGATTTATGTATTAATGTGGTTCATTGATGTACCATTTCTTCCACCCACACACGAAAAGGTTTACCATGCTGTATATAAAGCTCAGTGATTGATATCCTTTAATCTAGGAGAAAATAGAACATTGAATAAACTTTAACTTGGGTTAGGATGGAATAAATGATACAGGAATTGAGTGGGGATGGTTTGTGTTTTGGATTTTTGATGACAACCTGATCATGTTAAATGTTATGGAATGAAGCAGACTTCATTATATTGAGAGGGAAATAATTAAAAAATGCTTTTCAATGTCCTGTTCTGTGTCTTATCCCAACTTTCCTCTCACTCGCAGTGCTCATGGCTCACCTCTCAGGATACACTCCCTTGCAATACAGGCTATTTATCCATGCTACATGGTGTATGTAAAATGGTTCCACCATGTTATAGAGAGTTTTAAACTACACAAGCATAGCTATAGTAACCAGACAGTCAAGAATGTGGCTGTACTGCATCAATCTCACTTGTGGCTGTCTCATAATTCTGGTTTAATCTACATGCACAGTCAGGAGCTCTGAATTATTCAGTAAAAGTCCAAGCCTCTGCTATGGGTTGTCATCTTGTTGCCAAGTCTTAAACCAGACTGGGGTCGAGATCCTGAAGAGAAGGAGATTTCTTTGTTGATAATAAAAATTAATTGATATCCACATTTAATGATGCCTCCACGTCTTAAGGAAGAAGAGCTGATGGATGATATAAACTTCAATTTCAAAATTGGTTTATGTTTTAAAATGATCCAGATGGGTAGCAATTCTGCTCTCTTAGTTCATGATTCTTTCCAATCTTTTCAAATGCACAGATGAGGACTAAGTTCCTGTGCTACTGTCTGGACACAAATTTAGTTTGTAATCACAACAGCTTTCTGGCTTTCACTGAAAAAAATAAACCACTAAAGTTCATTTTTTTGTGAAAGGCTTTTTCCTTTGTGAGGAGATTATAGTGTCCACACTGCACGTAGCTTGAAAAACATTACAGTAATTCCAATGGCTAACACCTCTCTTAATGGAATAGCGTACAAATCATTAAACAGTAAACCACTAAGATGCCCAACAGGTTAGAAGACTAAGTATAAAATAATTGTTTTGTAACTTGATATGTTGAAACAACTGAATTCAATGTTTAGCTTAGATGAAGAGACATTTGCCTCACGATATCCCTCATTAGTCTGATTTTTTTTCTCATCAAAGTGAGCCAAAGTGCTGCCAGTCCACTTACAGCTAAAACTTTACAGATTCCCACCCTCCCAACATATGCCATGGCATTAAGCAGCAATACAGCCTCCCCAATGGGAATATCCCAGTTCTGCATAATGATGGAGGAGAAAGAGGAACAGCAGAGGCTAGGGGCTCTGAGAGTGAGACGGTGTGGTGGGAGACAGTGGGCTGATATATTTTCTCTTTTGCTAACCTTGTACTTGCACTTGTTTTATGCCAGTTCCATTGTTCTGGTGTTGGCAAATGAGCTCTGGAGGAAATCTGGGAGAAAGTTCTGCTGTTTAGTTAGGCTAGGTTATGCTAGATAAAAACAAAAAGCTAAAAGCTACTGCGGATGCTGGAAATCCAAAACAAAAACAGAATTACCCGGAAAAACTCAGCAGGTCTGGCAGCATCGGTGGAGAAGAAAAGTTCTGCCGAAAACTGTTCTGCCGAAGGGTCATGAGGACTCGAAACGTCAACTGTTATCTTCTCCACCGATGCTGCCAGACCTGCTGAGTTTTTCCAGGTAATTCTGTTTTTGTTTAGGTTATGCTAGACTCATGTGGAGAACACACCTGGAGTACTGTGTACCATTCTGATCACCATATTATAAGAAAGATAGGGAGAGGTCACGTGAAAGATTTCCAAGGAAGATATCAGAACTGTAAGGTTATATCTGTCAGGAAAGGATGATCATGGAGGCAGAGGGGGTGACCTAATAGAGGTCTTAAAAATGAAAAAAGCTTTTGATAAAGTACAGAATGTGAGAAAAAGCAAAGTTAGAGGTCATCAATATAAGATAGTCACCCAAGAAATCAAATAGGGAATTCAGAAGAAAAGTTTTTACCCAGTAAGTAGTAAGAATGCGAATCTCACTACCACTGGGAAAATTGAGGCAAATAGTATGGGCTAAAAATTTGTTCACACAGCAACGCAATGTAGACTACATAGATCCCCCCAGGGATAGATAGTGCCACAGGCTGTTACTGCATGGTCCCTGTGTGTTTCCTCATGGATATCATTGAGGAAACTCATACAGATAACGGCCAGCAGGACTATCGATCCCTGGCGTATTTACACAGTCCACATAGCACTGCTATGAAGCATGCGGCAACACACAAAGTTTTGGTCCTATATCTGCATTTAGGGGAGGTTAGATGTTAGACATGTGGGAGAAGGGATTTGACAGAAAAACTGATAGAGTTAGATAAGAAAGGGATAAAAACAAAAAACTGCGGATGCTGGAAATCCAAAACAAAAACAGAAACAGAAATATCTGGAAAAACTCAGCAGGTCTGGCAGCATCGGCGGAGAAGAGCACAGTTGACATTTCGAGTCCTCATGACCCTTCAACAGAACTGAGTAAAAATAGGAAAGGGGTGAAATAAGATATAATATAATATAGATATAGATATAGATAAAATATTTCACCCCTTTCCTATTTTTACTTAGTTCTGTTGAAGGGTCATGAGGACACGAAACGTCAACTGTGCTCTTCTCCGCCGATGCTGCCAGACCTGCTGAGTTTTTCCAGGTATTTCTGTTTCTGTTTTTGTTTTAGATAAGAAAGGGGGCTTGACTGGTGCATAAATACTGGCATAAATTGGTTGGGCCAAATGGCCTGTTTCTGTGATAGATTATGTGTAACTCTACATAATGATTGAATTAGTTTTTGGTGTTCACCTTTTTGATTCATAGAATAGTCTCTTACAGGACTGATCCAAGAGTTGCACAGTCCAAAGAAGGACACCTCAACATAAACAGAAAAGGGAGCAGATAGAAAACAATATAACTTTTGATACCTGTTAACAACCATTTCCTAATAACTTGAAGTATTCTGCAGGAAAATGAGAAATCAGCAATAAATGCTATGCATTCTTATTTGCTCTGATGCTGGTGAGGTATTTAGTTTTTCAGTTATTAACAAGGGCATTTTGACTTTTATACTCTGCAGGTGGAAAATCAGTGGTGAAGTGACCGTACAGTGTGAGCTCAGAACCATATAGTCTCTATCCTTCTCACGCCATCTGGGTTGGAAATTCTGTACAATCTATTTTTATCATGGAAATCAGATAATATTTCCAATCTACATTAATAGTCATAATACTCAGATTGAATAATTTTAAGGTAGTTTTGTAGCTTTATACATTCACATTAATTCAGCAGACTAAATCTTTTTCACACATTAAATGTGCAGATGAACTATTAACAATATCTTTGCTAAACAACAGATAACATATGAATTTACTCAGCTTTTCAGCATTTCCTCAGTTCAAATTATTTCCTCAATTTAAAACAGGAATAAAGCACTGATAAGAGCCAGTGGAAGGCACTTTAAGAGCTAAAAGATAAATCTTTTGATTAACTCTGCAGCAAATGGTATCTAATTTCTATCTGGGTGCTTTTTTGAAAGGACAGAAACAATAGATGACCAGGGCCCATAGGTTTTGAGAGTGTAGAAAACAAAACTTGCAGTCCTCAGTACTGCCTGATGCAATGTGTGTACAATTGATATGCCTTGGTTTTGTATAGGCCAATAACAAGGCTCCTTAACAGATACACATTCTAATACCTTTGCCAGAACTGTAGACAAGAGTTAAAATGGAGATTTAATACACAATGACAATAAAAATAACCATTGTACTAAACTCCTGTGCTACTGAATCTCTCTGTACACCAACAGGAGGTGCTACATGGCCCAGATCTTGTAGTCAGCGGTGAAGTGAACATCACTTGCTGCTGATCTCAAATAAAGTTGCCCACAAGGATCTAGTGATCTGTGTGGCAGGATTTCACTTTTCCAACATTAATTTTATTCAAGCACCAGCTCTAGGGGATCTCCTACATCCAGAAATAGTGATGTCATTAAGTATGTTAAGCAGCCAATCACATTGCAGAATTCTTACAGACAGCGAACCAGGAAGTATAAAGCCCTGATTATCATTCACTTTGCATTTATTAATCACTTGTCCATATTTATTAATAATTTAGATAATAATCATATCAGATTGTAAGATGACAGTGAAGATTATGTAAAGGTCAAACAGGTAGACAAATTTTGTTATCCAGGAGGTATGTTAACATTGGACAGAAAGTCCGACCAAGGACTAAGATGAAGGAATGGAATGGCCAAACATGCATTTCAAAAAATGAAAAAGATTATGATCAACTCAAAATTAGGCATGAAAACAAAGCTGAGAATCCTGGAATGCTACGTCACACCAATTTTGCCATATGGAAGTGAGTGTTGGACGATCAGTGAAGCAATGCAGAGAAGAATTGAGGCTGCAGAATTGCGGTTTTTAAGGTGAATAATGAAGATATCTTGGACAAGTCACACTACCAATGAAGAGGCGCTAGTAAAATCAGAGCCCAAAAGAACTCTGACCAGAATCTTCTGGTCCCACCTACAGCGGGAAGCTTGGCAAATGGGGGAACTTAATTTGGTGGGAGGCCAAAAATCAGTTTCCCGACAATGGGATAAACTTATGCAATTAAGTTCTCGGGACTTCAAAGGTGGGTTAAGCTTCCCGATGAACAGTGTCGGGGAATTTCGTATGCACTTTCATGTCATCCATGCTCATTAAAAGGCCAGCTCTTCAATCCTTAAACGATTAAGTTCACCCTCCAAATTAAGCTCTCCTCCAGCCTTAAATTAGAGTGTTCACATTTATGACTGCTTATATAAGTAGCATGCACTTGGCAAAGTTAACTTCTACCTGGGCTTTGAAGTGAGTAGCCACTGCTTTGGCCTTCTTGGGGACCACTCACAAATGTCAGCCTCCTGGTTGAGCTCAGGTGCTGGTAGGCCAAACTGTATAAAGGCTGGACAGGGAAGGCAGGCTAAGGTGGGGAGGGAGGGTGGTAGGGTGTAGCAGAGGCTGGATAGGGGAGGCAAGCTAAGCAGGGAAGGGTGGACTGAGGACTGGGCAGGGGAGGCGGGGGGAATGAAGGCTGGACAGGGGAGGCAGGGGAAAGGGAGGGAAGGGGATGAGGCTGCCTGTTGAAGAAAGCCAGACTGTCCGGGTCATGTTAGAACAGAGTCCGGGGATGGAAGCCAGACTGTACCGTGGCTTGATTAGGAGGGTAAGTATGTCACAGATGTCTTGGTCCCATTGTAGGGCAGTGGATGCCCTCTCTGGACAGTGAGCATTGTAGATAGATGGGTCTAAAGTGTTCCATGAATTCAAGAATTCACTCCTATGGGTTTGAATGAGGGTACTGGAGACAGATGGTACAGTCACAGTCAGAGTGGGGATTGGATCAGGTAGGGTGGAAGCTAGGCTCATGGGGGATTAGTGAATGGTCTCATTAGGGTAGGGCACAGAAAGTCAGGGTACAGCTGGCCTCCAGAACGGGAGGGGTCAAGGTCAGGGGCGACATGGGTACATTGATGGTTATGGGTCTCTTTTCCTTTTGAACAAAGGGGCCCCCCATTAATTATTAGTCCATTCCATGGAGAATCAGGCTCAACTGAGTTCTGCTCTTGAGGTTCCAACGCTGAATAAACCAGCATTGCTCCATGACTAATCGATCGCGTTCCAGTGAGAACCCATCAAGGCCTGGAGCTGCCATACATTGTGCGCTAATTGCTATCTGCTGCTGTCAGATGCAGGGTTGAAGCGAGGGAGGGAGGTGGATGCCTCCAAGGGGCACGGCTGGTGGATAGCAGTAAGCTCCTGATTCCAAACCTCCATCCTCCCAGGTAAATGGCCATGGCTGACAAGGGATTCTGCGGTAAGTCTGTTTCGTCTTGGGTTCGGGGTCTTGCTTTAGGGTTTTGCCTGTTACCCTAAGAATGCTAGCATAGACTGTTATTCATAAAAAAAACATTCTTGTTTATTTATAGATCTACATACATCTCAAAACTCTACATGAGCTCATATTTCTGCTTCCCACCAAATCTGTCTCTTATGTGAAATTGCATTATAGTTTACATCAGTGGTTACATCAGTATCAGGTGCTTCTGATGTTAACCCTTTATTGTACAAAGTATTTTTATGATACCAAGGCAATGGTCTCTCTATAAGGTCATGATGGTAATGTAGGCAAGCTGAATAGTATCTGAGGGTTCTCGCACATAGATGCCATCACCCTGGTCAATGCACAATATCTCCATGCACAGTCACATTTGATTGGGAGGAACACTCATCTGTGATCCTCCAGGATGTCCTTCACCTTGAAGGGGTGCGGTGGGGATGCCATGTCTAGACGAAAGCCAGGTTCAGGGCTTAGCATTGGCTTTGAGCCTCAGAATAGGAGGCTATAATCTACAAAGAATATGCTCACTAGATGGATCACTGCAATTCGTTCACAGATCCACTGAGGCCTAGATGATGTAGGCTCCATGCAGCGCTGCCTTCTACTGGCTCTCGTGCAGATGAGATGGAACAGGGCCAGGAGGAGCAATGGCCAGAGCAGCAAGAGGGAGCATCTTCTCAAGAAGGTCAGGATGCTGGTGACCAGGGGCCAGAGCGACCGTGAGCATTGATCTGAACTTGGGTATACCACAGGCAGTGCAGCTACCTGAAGATAAGTGAAAGGCAATGCTGGAGGTGCATTAGGATATCGCAAAATATGATTGCTCACGTCTACTAGCTTCTCCATGAAGGCTTGTGTCCACAAAGACTTGGAGGCAATCCTATGCCAGTGGTATTAAAGGTCATTGTGGCCCTAAACTTCTTTGCCAGTGGCATTTCCCAGTCAGTGATGCATAAATGCATACAGGAGGTGACAGATGCTCTCTTCAGGAGAGCGCACCAATTTGTCAATTTATGCTTGGATCCCAGGCAGCCAGAGCGTTGGGTTTTGCAGCAATCATAGGATTCCTGCAAGTGAAAGGGGCTATTGTCTACACACGTGTGGCCTTGAAAGCTCCCTGCCATCAGCCAATCATATTCATAAATAGGAAAGGTTTCCGCTCTTTGAACATGCAGCTAATATGTGATCATACAAGACAAACCATACATACTTGTGCTCGATTCCCAGGAAACTCCAATGATGCAAACATTCTGAACCACTGCCAAGTGCCACAAGTTTTTGAAGGATCTCCTTGGGGATAAGGGATACCCCAGAAGCCCTGGCTGATGATGCCAGTTTGCCATCTGCAGAGTGCCACCGAGAAGAGCTAGAATGCCACACATGCCTCCATAAGTTCCACGATTGAGCAGACGATAGGCCCCCTAGAGATGAGGTTCAGATGTTTGAACTGCTCAGGTGGGGCTCTCCGATGCTCCCCACAGAGAGTGTCATGGATCATCATTGTGTGCTGCACCCTGCACAGCCTGGCACAACAAATTGCGGGGAGATGTCTCAGCTGAGGGAAGCATGGAGGACCGAGATGTTTCCTCTGACGATAAGGACATGGAAGGGGATGTTGGTGACGAGGGTCAGGATGTCGCAGAGTCACATGCAGAGGCCCTTGCAAGGGTAGGACGCAGCAGACAGGCATGTGACAATCCAATGGCTAACAGAATCCAGGCAGAGTAGGCTGCCGATATATTTCCTTTACTATTTAGTTTTCGATCCTCTGCTGGCTGGTAGGCCGGAGGTCCTCTTTTGTAACACACATTATACTTTGCTCTCGTACCTTGATTTATGATAGGTGAATTAAATTGCACTAGTTAATGTCTATCCCACTGGTGATGTGATCCTCTGCATGCACTAAAATGTGCTGATACACAGACACCTTATACCAAATGCACACATCAGAACCTGCACAGCACTCTGTTCTCCCGTGACTTCAGCCACCTGTAAGTGGAGGTGAGATTTTCACCATGCCCTCACAAAGTCTATATGCATGGCACATTGAAAGTAACTTGAAATCTTACATGGGCAGGGATGCATTCATGTTACCCTCATACCTGCTCCCAAAGGGGAGCAGACCATGCAGAAAGCACTTTCAGGCAGAACCAGATACATGGTGTGCAAGGGAGAGCAGCATGAGTAGACCATTTGATCCTTTGAGATCATTCCTCCATGCAGCTTGATCAGGGGAGTTCTTGTTACTGGTTCCCAATCGCCGCTCGCCCACTGTAACTCCATATCCCATTACCTTTTTTATCCCGAAAAGTTTCACAGTTACTTTGGAGTCCATTCACTGAGAGTGCCTCACCTGCACTATGGGGTGTTGAGTACCAACCATTCAAGATCCTCCAATTGCAGAAAATCCGACAAATCTCAATCCTGGATGCTCTTACTACTACTGCCAGACTGTGCTCCGTCATTCTGGATACCCCACCCAAGTTAAACATCTTTCCTGCATGGACACTGCAGAGCCCTGTTAGAGCTGCTGATGCTTCATGTGGATAGTCTCACAGTCCTCGGCATGGTCCAGCACACAGGCCCATTCTACTCTCTCTCCCCTAATGGGTCCCACCTAATACCCCGGGTCTTCAATGATGTCTGGTGCACTTTGCTTGCAATCTCTTTCTGCAAGGTCTATTCCTACCCTTAATATGGAGATGAGCAAGCCAAACAATTCCCCATGTGAGGTCACACAAAGGCTGCTGTCAACTGCACACACACCTATTTAATCCTACACTCAATCCTTCTTGCACTCAAGGCCAACTTTCCTGTTACCTCCTTACTTGAAGCCGTAGCCGGCATGCTAGCTCAATACAACAATTGAACAAGGGCAGTCAGAATATTCAGTAATCACAATGTTGATAATGTGAGAGAAGTGACTCTAAGGGGGGACATTATCGCACTCTGATGGGGGACCAAGTTCCATGCCCTTAAATACCTGTGGCCATTGTAGCAACTAGCAGCAAAATGATAATCCAGGAAACTTCCAAACAGTGCAAGTGAACATATATTTATCAAATCTATATATAACGGTTGTACCCATGTACCTTCAAAACTTATTAATCTTTTGTTGCCTACCACTATGTATAGGTGCAGCCCCAGCATCCACAGCTGAGGTGAAGGCAGCCTGCTGTGCCCTGTTGATTGTGAGGACTTTGGCGGGCATTCTCTGATGGCCCAAGGCCTGGAAGGCCCCAGCCTGCTGAAGGAAACCTGCACAGGTGCAGGTGCACTCTCCTTGGCTTGACCTGCTGGAGGTGATGGGGTCACTGGCAGGGGGGAGGTTGAGAGGCAGGCACCCTCGGAATGTTGTGGGATGAAGCCCCTGGGGTTCTTGGCTGGCACTCCTGCTCCTTGTGGGTGCACAATGGCACCTGCCTTACTCCTTGAGGAAGCACCTGGAGGGAGGTTGAGGTACCTTCTGCCCCTCTCACCTAGCCATGGCTGCACTGCACCCATGGCTAGAGTAACAGAGTGCAGGTCCAAGTGCATATCCGGTAACTACATTGCGTTCTGTTTGATCTGGGTCTCTAAGGCAGCTGCCACCTTTTCCATGGAGGCAGCAAAGTGCTCACATGCCAGAGCCATGATAACAGACAGAATGTGGATGGACTCCTCCAGCTTTTAGTCCAGTGCATGCATGGTCTCTGGCATCTCTGCCTGATGTTCCTCTGCCTGTCTATGCATCTTCAACATGTTGCTTAGGGCTCATTTCAGAGGCTTGTCATCCCCAAGGGGCTCAGCAGGGATCTGGTCTCCAGCAGTCCTCCAAGCATCAGAGACCTTGGCTGTCACTTCCTCTACCAACTGTGGACCCATGTCTGTGAGGTGCTCACCAGATTGTGATCCCGGGCCTACTCTAGAATGTGCACCCACCGGGGTGAATGTCTCTGCACTGGTGGAGGGTGCAGGGGAATGCCATGACAGTGCACCCTTTGAGGCATCATTCTCAGAGGTGCTTTTGGAGCTGCAGTTGTGACTGGTGTCGCTTCTTTTCCTCCCCCTTTGCTTGCTGGTACCTGGAAAGGAGAAGAGAAAGAATTAGTGGATGCCTAAGCAGGCTCCCTTACCTATTTAACACTGTCACCTCATCTGACAACTGCAGACTGGAGGCATCCTCACTGGTTTGCTGGAGAGTTCTGTCTCACCATCAGCGCAAGCATGGTCCCGCTCCTCTCCCGCTGTTTCTGTGGCCTCCTCTTTGAAAGTGTTTAGGGTTCTAATGCCTGGAAGGCTGCTGCCAGCCTAGGCACGCTCCGTCCTGTTGTGTGTTATCTTATCCTTCAGACAAACAGAAGGATTGAGTGTCATCTCAATGGGCGCATGAGTAGTTCAGAAGCATGTATGCCTATGTCAACTCAGTAAGTGATTAACAAGTAGGATAGCCTGTGGATGGGGGCGGTGGTGGTATAGTGGTATCGTCACTAGACTAGTAATCCAGGGACCCAGAATAATGCTCTGGGGACCTGGGTTTGAATACCATCATGGCAAATTCAATAAAATATCTGGAGTTAAAAGTCAAATAATGATTATGAAGCCATGGCAATTATCGTCAAAACCTATCTGGTTCACTAATTTTTTTTAGGGAAGGAAATCTGCCATTCTTACCTGGTTTGGCCTACATGTGACCACAGCAATGTGGTTGACTCTTGCATGCCCTCTGAAATGGCCAAGCAAGCCACTCAGTTGTATGAAACCGTTAAAAACAAGTCAATAAGGAATGAAACCAGACAGAACACCTGGCATCCACCTAGGCACCCGAAACAGCAAATTCAGCCCTGTCGACCCTGCAAAGCCCTCCTTACTAACAGCTGGGGGCTTGTGCCAAAATTGGGAGAGCTGTCTCACAGACTAGTCAAGTAACAGCCTGACATAGTCATACTCACAGATTCATACCTTACAGATAATGTTCCAAATACCCCCATCACCATCCCTGGGTATGTCCTGTCCCACTAGCAGGACAGACCCAGCAGAGGTGGCGGCACAGTGGTATACAGTCGGGAAGGGGTTGCCCTGGGAGTCCTCGACATTGACTTCGGACCCCATGGGGTCTCATGACATCAGGGCAAACACGGGCAAGGAAGCCTCCTGCTGGTTACCATGTACCACCCTCCCTCAGCTGATGAATCAGTGTGGTTCCATATTGAACATCACTTGGAGGAAGCACTAAGGATGGCAAGGGCACAGAACGTACTCTGGGTGGGGGACTTTAATGTCCACCACCAAGAGTAGCTCGGTAAAACCACTACAGACAGCCCAATCATACCGATGTGTTTTACAACAACATATAAAAGGCGTGCACTTGGCAGGCTGCACTTTGAGGGGAATTCGGAGGTGAGTACACAGTAACGTTGTGGAACGCTCACCTGGGTCGCCTGTTGGACTTCAAGGTTGAGGCGTGTTGGGGGGGGCACAAGGGCTGCCCTACAATTGATGTGCGTTGGGTCAGGGGCCATGGTCAATGGCAGCCCTGCAATTGAAGGTAGCGCACAAGCTGGCCAAGTCCTAAAGGACATAGCTGCTAGACTGGGTCTGCGGCAGGTGGTGAGGGAACCAACAGGAGGGAAAAACACACTTGACCTTATTCTCATCAACCTGCCAGCCACAAGTGCACCTGTTCATGACAGTATCGGTAGGAGTGACCACTGCACAGTCCTTGTGGAGATGAAGTCCCATCTTCACATTGAGGATACCCTCCATCGTGTTGTGTGGCACTATTGGAATGCTAATTGGGATACAACAGATCTAGCAACTCAAGATTGGGCAACCATGAGGTGCTGTGGGCCATCAGCAGCAGCAGAATTGTACTCAGCCACAATCTGTAACCTCAAGGTCCGGCATATTCCCCACTCTACCATTACCACCAAGCCAGGGGATCAACCCTGGTTCAATGAAGAGTGCAGGAGGGCATGCCAGGAGCAGCACCAGGCATATCTAAAAATGAGGTGTCAACCAGGCGAAGCTACTTGTGTGCCAAACAGCATAAGCAGCAAGTAATAAACAGATCAGCGGATCAGATCTAAGCTCTGCAATCCTGCCACATCCAGTCGTGAATGGACAATTAAACAACTCACTGGAAGAGGAGCTCCACAAATATCCCCATTCCCAATGATGGGGAAGCCCTGCACATCAGTGCAAAAGATAAGGCTGAAGCATTTGCAACAATCTTCAGCCAGAAGTGCTGAGTGGATGATCCATCTCACCGTCCTCTGGAGGTCCCCAGCATCACAGATGCCTGTCTGCAGCCAATTCGATTCACTCCACGTGATATCAAGAAATGGCTGAAAGCACTGGGTACTGCAAAAGCTATGGGCCCTGACAATATTACAACAATGGTACTGAAGACCTGTGCTCCAGAACTTGCCATGCCCCTAGCCAAGCTGTTCCAGTGCAGCTACAACACTGGCATCTACCTAGCTATGTGGAAAATTATGAAAAAAGCAGTACAAATCCAACCCGGCCAATTACCACCCCATCAGTCTACTATCAATCATCAGTAAAGTGATGGAAGGGGTCAGCAACTGTGCTATCAAGCAGCACTTGCTTAGCAATAACCTGCTCACTGACGCTCAGTTTGGGTTCCAGCAGGTTCACTCAGCTCCTGACCTCATTACAGCCTTCACTCAAACATGGACAAAAGAGCTGAAGTTAAGAGGTGAGGTGAGAGTGACTGCCCTTGACATCAAGGCCGCATTTGACTGAGTGTGGCATCAAGGAGCTCTAGCAAAACTGGAGTCAATGGGAATCAGGGGAAAACTCTCCACTGGTTGGAGTCATACCTAGCACAAAGGAAGATGGGTGTGGTTGTTGGAGGGCAATCATCTCAGTCCCAGGCATCACTGTGGGAGTTCTTCAGGGTAGTATCCTAGGCACAACCATCTTCAGCTGCTTCATCAGTGACCTTCCTTCCATCATAAGGTCAGAAGTGGGGATGTTTGTTTTGCTAGAGCTCCTTGATGCCACATTCTGTCAAATGCTGCCTTGA
This sequence comes from Cetorhinus maximus, assembly GCF_964194155.1. Lineage (NCBI taxonomy): Eukaryota > Metazoa > Chordata > Chondrichthyes > Lamniformes > Cetorhinidae > Cetorhinus > Cetorhinus maximus. The sequence continues at coordinate 26,635,487 of NC_135902.1, read as the reverse complement.
TGTCAAGGGCAGTCACTCTCACCTCACCTCTTAAGTTCAGCTCTTTTGTCCATGTTTGAACCAAGGCTGTAATGAGGTCAGGAGCTGAACGGACCTGCCAGAACCCAAACTGATCATCAGTGAGCAGGTTATTGCTAAGCAAATGCTGCTTGATAGCACAGTTGATGATTGCACAATGTTCAGCATCATTTGTGACTCCTCAGAGACAGAAGCAGCCCAAGTCCAAATACAGCAAGACCTGAACAATGTCCAGGCTTGGACTGACAAGTGGCACATAACATTTTTGCCACACAAGTGCCAGGTAATAACCATTTCCAACATGAGAGAATCTAACCATTGCCCCTTGATATTCAATGGTATTATGATCACTGAATCCCCCATTATCAACATCCTAGGGGTTACCATTGACCAGAAACTGAATTGGACTATCTATATAAATACTATGGCTACAAGAGCAGGTCAGAGGCTAGGAATCCTGTGGCGAGTAACTCACCTCCTGACTCCCTAAAGCCTCTCTTCCATCTACAAGGCACAGGTCAGAAGTGTGATGGAAGACTCTTCACTTGCCTGGATGAGTGCAACTCCAATAGCACTCAAGAAGCTTGACACCATCCAGGGCAAAGCAGCCCACTTGACTGGCACCCCATCCACAAACATTCACTCCCTTCACCACTGATGCACAATGACAGCAGTGTGTACCATCATCAAAATACACTGCAGGAACTCACCAAGGGTCCTTAGACAGCACCTTCCAGATGCAGGACCGCTACCATCTAGAAGGACAAGGGCAGTAGACACATGGGAACCCCACCATCTGCAAGTTCCCCTCCAAAACACACATCATTCTGCCCTGGAAATATATCGCTGTTCCTACACTGTTGCTGGGTCAAAATCCTGGAACTCCCTTCCTAACAGCACTGTGGGTGCACCTACACCACATGGACTGCACCGGTTTAAGAAGGCAGCTCCCCATCATCTTCTCAAGGGCAATTAGCGATGGGCAATAAATGCTGGCCTAGCCAGCGATGCCCAGATCCCGTGAATGAATTTTAAAAATATGATAGAACATTGAGAGCATGAAGTGGCTGGCACACATTCAGTGCACATGTCCCATCTGCTGCTGGGTCCTGCACCCAAACTCCTGTCTGACATCCCTGTGCACTCACACACTTACACTGCCTGATGCCCTTAGGAGTGTTACTTTGCAGTAAGTACTACTTTGGCAGAGTGCAGCAGATCATTCATTCTTTCTTGATACTGCTGGGCAGTTCTTTTGTGGGCTCCATGGATGCTAACCTCCATTGTGACCCGGGTCCAGGCCACCGTGGTCAGCTGGGAGGGCCTCTTGCTGCCATCCTGGGGAAATAACACCTCCCACCTTTCCTGGGCGGCATTGAGGAGAACCTGCCGGGAGGCTTTGCTAAACTGTGGGGCCACAAGCTGCCTGCTTTGCAACATTCTCTTATCTGTAGTAGGTCTCTCCCTTTGGAATGACAGCCAGTCTGATGCTCCTGGCTTGCAGCAAGTGAATGGCTGTCAACATACCCTTTAAATATGGCACCAAGACCTTTGACCCCATGAGTTAACAGTGGGGACAGCGACTTCCTGCCCACCCCCACCGTGAGATTCACTGTGTTTCTCACGCATGTATATGTAATGAGTTGTGTGTGAGATCATGCGTGGTCAGCCATCCTGCACCCAAGCGGAAGTCACTCTCATTTCCTTTCCTGACACCTAACTTATACTTCAGCCCTCTGCTGACCAAGATCAGGAAAAGACAGTCGAAGTTTCCTGGGCATATAATAAGAAATGATTTACGAAGTCTGATGTTGATGGGGAAGATCAACGTTAAAAGAGATCGAGGTAGACAAAGAACAATTTTTAAAGGGCCTCACAAACTGGATAAATGTATCACCAACAAAGATGATCCACACCTCTAGAGCAAGATTAACATGGAAGTTCATGGTTGCCAACACCCTCTTAGGGCATGGTACTGAAGAGAGACAGAGAGATTGTTAATAGTTCGTCTATACATTTAATATGTGAAAAAGAATTAATGCTAATGCATAAAGCTATGAAGTTATTCAATGTGAGTATTATGACTGTTAATGTAAATTGGAAAGATTGTTTGATTTCCATGATAAAAATAGAATTAGATGATGTGATAGAAAGTCACATATCCAAGTTTGTTGATGACACAAAAATAGGTGGCATTGTAAGCACTGTAGATGAAAGCATTAAGTTATTTTGAGATATTGATGGATAAAGTGAATGGGCAAAACTGGGGCTGGTAGAAATGAGTGTAGGAAAATATGAATTTTGGACAGGAAAGGATAGAACAGGGTATTTTCTAAATGGGAAAAACTAGAAACAATGGAATTGAAAGAGACTTGGGGGTCCAGGTATACAGGTCATTAAATGTCATGAACAGGTACAGAAAATAAGCAGACAGGCAGCCTCTGTAGGGAAAGAAACAGAGTTAATGTTTCAGGTCAATGACTATTCATTAGATTCATACATCATAGCAGGAGGCCATTCAGCCCATCCTGCCTATAGTGACTATGGAAACAAACTATCTAATTTGTCTCTCTTCACCGACCTTTACAATAGCCCTGAAAAATTTCGCTCTTCAACTATAGATCCAATTCCTTTTTTAAAGTTACTATTGAACCCATGTCCACCAGCCTTTCAGCCAGTGCATTCCAGACCACAACAATTCACTGTGTTAAAAACACTTATCATCTCCCTTTTGATTACTTTAACGTTTATCTTAAATCTGAGCCCTTTGGTCGCTGACCCTTCTGCAATTGGAAATAGTTTCCTCATTTATTTGATCAAAACTCAATATAATATTGGGCAGTTCTATTAAATCTCTCCTTAACTTTCTCTGCTCCAAGGATAACAAGCCCAGCTTCTCTGGGCTCTTCACATAACTAAAATCCCTCATCCCCGTTATAATCCTGTTCAATCTCCTCTGCGCTCTTTCCAAGGCCTTGGTTCCTAAATGTGGTGTCCAGAATTTGGTGCAATTGCCCAGCTGAGGCTGAGCCAAGTGAATTATAAAGGTTTAGCATAATTTCCTTCCTTTTCTGCTTCAGTTTATAAAGGCAAGGATCCAGTTTGTTTAACAGGTTCCTAATTAAGTCTAGAGCCAGCGTATGTTAAAATCTATCAAAGCTGCAAACCTAACAGGGAAATTAATTGGTAATCATGTTTGTGTGAACAACCATGAAATAAACTGGGACGCTTTTAGGAAGAAATTGAATTAGGAGGCAGCTTTCATGTCATAATTGAGGGGCTGAGAGGATTAGAAAGGACTGATCTTCATCAGAATACCTGAAACTTCTGGCATGTGCTGTCCATTTGAATGAAACCTTGCAAAATCCATATGACAAATGTATTACCTTGGCTGACGACTAATAATTATGCCTGCCTAACTGTGCTTTGCTTTGTGAAAATAAAAATCTTTAGAATAGAAGCAAAAAGATGGAACAGAAGATCAAAATTGAGTTAGATTTTTGAAGAATGTTTCTAAGAGAGAACATTTGAAGAAGGTGCTGCAAGAAGAGCTGTGTTAAGAATGAAAGCTGAAAAATTAAGGAAGGTTAAATACCTAACGTGATAGAAGTAAACTTGTAATATGTCTCACAAATGTCCAGGGCAAAGCAGCCCACTTGACTGGCACCCCATCCATAAACAGTCACTCCCTTCACCACTGATGCACAATGACAGCAGTGTGTACCATCATCAAAATACACTGCAGGAACTCACCAAGGGTCCTTAGACAGCACCTTCCAGATGCAGGACCGCTACCATCTAGAAGGACAAGGGCAGTAGACACATGGGAACCCCACCATCTGCAAGTTCCCCTCCAAAACACATACCATCCTGCCCTGGAAATATATCGCTGTTCCTACACTGTTGCTGGGTCAAAATCCTGGAACTCCCTTCCTAACAGCACTGTGGGTGCACCTACACCACATGGACTGCACCGGTTTAAGAAGGCAGCTCACCATCATCTTCTGAAGGGCAATTAGCGATGGGCAATAAATGCTGGCCTAGCCAGCGATGCCCGGATCCCGTGAATGAATTTTAAAAATATGATAGAACATTGAGAGCATGAAGTGGCTGGCACACATTCAGTGCACATGTCCCATCTGCTGCTGGGTCCTGCACCCAAAATCCTGTTTTTGAACACAGTACAAGAGTAAATTAACAATACAGAGAAACACAATGTAAAAGGTAAATTAAGCTCCGATAAGAAGAAGTTGGCTGATGAAAGAAAACATTGATCATGGATGGTGATTCACTGCAGTCTTCCCAAAGGTTATCACACACGTATTGCTGAATTACCAGAAGGATAATATTGTATGTCAGCATTCATATCACAAAGGGATATGCAAAGCTGTTAATTTACTCTATAGTACATGGAATACAAACAGGTAGAAGAGGCTTGGACATTATTCCAGTTTAACTAAGTTGTGTTCAAAGAAAATCCAACTACTTCTGAGCGATTGCCGGCTTCCCCATCGTCCAAGGTGCAATCGACTGCACACCGTCAAGGCGCCAGCAGGTGAGCCCGGTGCCTTCGTCAACAGGAAGGGATTCCACTCCATGAACGTGCAGATAGTGTGTGATCACAAGATGCTGATTCTACAAGTCTGTGCAAGGTACCCAGGCAGCTCCCACGACGCCTACATCCTCAGACACTCCCAGGTGCCGGGGCTCTTCAGTGCTCCAGCCCGGCTGGATGGTTGGCTGCTGGGTGACAAGGGCTATCCCCTCAGAAGGTGGCTCATGACGCCTCTCCACCATTCAAGAAGAGAAGCTGAGCAGTGTTACAATAGGAGTCAGGGCATCACAAGGGCTGTGGTGGAGAGAGCCATCGGTCTTCTCAAGATGTGCTTCCGATGCCTGGACCGCTCAAGGGGTGCACTCCAGTATCCCCCAGATTGTGTGTCGGTAATAGTGGTTGCATGGTGCACTCTGCACAATCTTGCGCTGGAAAGGGGGAACGCAGTGGACGATGAAGACGTCGACACACTGTCTGCGGCTGCACACGATGAGTCCAGCACTGATTCTGAGGAAGAGCATACGAAGGGGAATGCTGAGGGGGTAGACGCTGACCCGGGACTACACCAAGGAGGCAGGGAAACCCGGGAGGCTTGAATCCAATGAACATTCAGCTAGCACAACACAAATGGATCAGCAGGACCAGCCTTGCCTGGAGCATCCATACTCGATACCTACGTGCAAAATCTGCCAGATCATAAGGGTTCCTAAGGGAACTAAGGGTACAGAAATTTGAATGTTCAAACAATCACTCATGACAGTTTTCTTAAACATACACATGCAGAACAAATGAGCCACCCTCAGCCATGGTCACACATCTGAATTTTAATTTTCAAATCAGATGTTCTCCCAATTGTAAAACAATGCTATAACCAAGCAAAAAGAAATTCTAAGAACCTAATCTTGGACCAACACAAAAGCACCAGTGAGAAACCTGTGGTGTGCCTAATGTACCTTATGTTTCCGTTTGTGGGTGCTACGTCTTGGTGCCACCCCAGCGCTCGGAGTGGCATCTGAGACAGCCTGCTCACTCTGCTGTCCTGTTGGCCTTGGTGCCCTTGACGGTCATCCTCCGGCCCATGGAGCCTGTGCTGGGTCCACCTGGGAGGGAGCTGCCAGTTCCACAGCTGCCATCTCTCCAGTCGTTGTAGCCTCACCGGATGATACGGTCACTGGGAGAGGGGCGGAGGAGCTGCTGCCCTCATCCAGAGTGCCATGAAAGGAGCCTGTGGAGAGGACAGGCAGCTTCTGCGCTGTCCTGAGGTCGCCTCGGACCTCCCTGCTCACTGTGGATGAATGGGCAAGGAGCTGGGAGACTTGGTGCCCAGACCATCTCCCACACTGGCACTGACCAGCTGTGGCCAATGGTGCTGTGAGGGCTTGCAGGTCCGAGCACAACCCCAGGAGGACCTGATTGTTCTCCTGGAGGTGCTTCTCCAGGAGAGTTGCTACTCTCTCCATGGAGGAAGCATGGCACTCAGCCATGACACTCATTGCACCCGTGATGCTCCACATGGACTCCTCCACCACGGACACCAAGTGAAGCACAGCCTCGTGTATCACTCCCAGATGCTCCCGCACACCCGGCTGCATTTCCTGCAGCTGCTGCATCGCGGACGACTCCAGAGGCACATCATCACGGCCCGACTCAGCATGTTCCTGGTCCTCTGCAGTTATCTGGCTGCTGGCACCATTGGCTCTCTGTCTCTGCCAGGTCCTCCAGCGAATGTGAAGTGCCCTCTCCACTGTGCCCGGGGACACTAGCCGATGTTCCAATACCCACTGAGGTGCTAGTATCTGCGCCAGTGCCTGCCTCGCAGAAATGGTGTGACGCTGGTGAGACTTGAGGGCCCTGAGGTGTGAGAGGGGGCATCTGCTGCTCCTCCCCTTGGCCATGGTCTGATGATGCTGAAAGGAACAACAAGGACAGGGGATCAGTTACTGTGCACACAGTGACACACTTCATCCCTTTCCCCTGGCTCATTATGCGCTCAAACTTCCAGAACCTATGGACACGAACATTGGTGGGGTGGTAAATAGTGAGGAGGATAGCCTTACATTACAGGCAGATATAGACAGGCTGGTCAGAAGGGCTGATGAATGCCAAATGGAATTTAATGTGGATAAGTGTGAAGTCATGCACTTGGGCAGGACAAACAAGGCACGGGAATACACGAGGAATGGTAGGACCGTGGGAAGTAATGAGGATCAGAGGGACCTTGGTGTGCATGTCGACTGGTCCCTTAAGGTAGTGGGACAGGTACATAAGATGTTTAAGAAGGCATATGGCATACTTGCTGAGGCATAGAATATAGGAGCAGGGAGTTAATGTTCGAAATGTAGAAAACGCTGCTTAGGCCAGTTACAGTACTGCGTGCAGTTCTGAAATGTGCATTATGGGAGGGATATGATTTCAGTAGAGAGAGTGCAGAGGATGTTTACCAGAATGTTGCCTGGCCTGGAGAGTTTCAGTTATGAGGAGAGATAGCATAGACTGGGGTTATTTCCCCTGGAGCAGAGGAGATTGAGGGGGGACATGATTGAGGTGCGTAGATAGGGTAGACAGAAAGGAACTTTTCCCCTTGGCAGAGGGATCAGTAACTAAGGGGAATAGATTTAAGATAAGGGGCAGGAGGTTTACAGGGGATGTGATGAGCAACGTTTGCACACAGAGGGTGGTGGGAATCTGGAACCTGCTGCCTGAAAGGGTGGTGGATGCAGAAACCCTCCTAACATGTAATAAGTATTTGGATGTGCACTTGCGATGCCATGACATACAAGGCCATGGGCATAGTTCTGGGAAATGGGATTAGTAGACTTAGGAATGTGTTTGACCCACGCATCCTCGAAGGGCCGAAGGACCTTTTTCTACAATCCACACCTCTGACTCTATCAGTCTGTGACTGAGCAATGTTGCAATAATAACAAATTAAACAATCATCAGTGCTATGGATGTTGGGAGGACATTGCGGATCTCACTGTTGGCCTCAAATACCTGGCCATTCCACCCCAGCCTCACTGACACCAGTGAACCTGGGTACATGCCGCCTCTCCAGCTCAAGGGCCTCCTGCTCGAAGCGGTTTAAGATGAGGAGCTGTGCCTGGCCACCTCCAGTCCTCACATGCTCCAATGCATTATGAGCATTCTTCTCCTGAGAAAGAGAGAACACTATTCATTATGGCAATTTGCACATGGACTCTGCATGCGCACGCTGCACCCCAACCACAGTTGGCCATATTGGGCCTCCAGTGCCTCCTCTCCCCGCTACTGCTGATCAGACACACAAAGATAGTATGCCTGCTCCGAACCCCCCCCACCCCCAACGGCCCCTTGGACACATACTGTGTACATCACTTTAGGAACCACATGGTATTTGCTCCCATGGCAAGGGTGCATGAATACATGCAGCATTGAGGGCAGCAGGTGGCTCTTGGCCACGACGCCTTGAGGCTCCCCTTCCACCATCTCATCACCATCAATAAGACATGTACTGGCGTTCTGAGGATGCGTCTAGCTGCATCTCCTGCAGGTTGCCCCCAGACTAGTCATGTGCAACTAAGAGCAACGCAGGGTGCAGTAGAGAACTCATCTCCTCATGAACCACTCAGGCTGATGTAATCATGGGCACTATCTGCTTACCCACCCAGCAAAGGAAAAATGCCCTACATGACTCAATGCAGTCACGTCAGTAAGATTTAGGGGGGAGGGGGACGGCGGGCCACAAAGGCTAAGGCTACCTGCTGGGTTAAATGCTCAATGCCAGCATGGTACTCACCTTGCCAGAGCACAACAAATCGTTGAAGCGCTTACGGCACTGGATCCAGGTGCGTTGCACCGCGTCATGGGAGGTCACCACCTCCGCCACCTCCTCCCGGGCACGTCTGGTCATGTGGGCCGGTCTCCTCCTCCCATCCTGGGGAATCAGCACCTCCACCACCACCCACCACACCCCCCCTGCCCCCTGCCGCCCACCCCACCCCCCCCCACTGAACTGTGCTGCCACATCCTCGAGGAGGGCAGCAAGGCATTCATCTGAAAAGCGAGGGGCACATTGGCCCCTCCGCTGGCCTACCCTGCAGCCTGCCCTGCTCCTGTGGCAGACCCTGCAGCCTGCCCTGCTCCTGTGGAGGACCCTGCAGCCTGGCCCTGCTCCTGTGGAGGACCCTGCAGCCTGGTCTGCTCCTGTGGCAGACCCTGCAGCCTGCCCTGCTCCTGTGGCAGACCCTGCAGCCTGGCCCTGCTCCTGTGGCAGACCCTGCAGCCTGGCCCTGCTCCTGTGGAGGACCCTGCAGCCTGGTCTGCTCCTGTGGCAGACCCTGCAGCCTGCCCTGCTCCTGTGGCAGACCCTGCAGCCTGCCCTGCTCCTGTGGCAGACCCTGCAGCCTGGCCCTGCTCCTGTGGAGGACCCTGCAGCCTGGCCCTGCTCCTGTGGCAGACCCTGCAGCCTGCCCTGCTCCTGTGGCAGACCCTGCAGCCTGGCCCTGCTCCTGTGGCAGACCCTGCGGCCTGGCCCTGCTCCTGTGGAGGACCCTGCAGCCTGGTCTGCTCCTGTGGCAGACCCTGCAGCCTGGCCCTGCTCCTGTGACAGACCCTGCAGCCTGGTCTGCTCCTGGGGCAGACCCTGCAGCCTGCCCTGCTCCTCTGCCCTTCCCTCCAGCCTGGTCTGCTCATCCGACCCCCTGTGGTGAGCCCTTGAACTGGCCATTGTCAGTAGCCTACAGGAGGCTGCCAAGCCTTCTTTTAAACAGACTGCTGGGTCGCCATTGGACCCAGCGGTCTGTGCACGTCCGCCGCCGCCGCTGCCCACACACTCCCGCTATCCACGGGAGTTGGCAAATACAATGGGTGGGCCTTAATTGGCCCACCCGCGTAAAATGGCAGCGCGGACCCGATCATGGGCGGCGATCAGGTCCGCGCCCGCACCCACTCTCCCCCACCACCCCCCACAATGGAAAATTCTGCCCCAGAGCTCAGAGGGAGATGGTTCTAGAAGGAGCCTTGTGCTTATCTAACCCCTTACATAGTTGAATATAGTTAATAAACGTTTGGAAGTTCCTAGAGGCCTTATTTCCAGCAGTCGATGTTAAACACACCCTGGGACCATTTACACTGACGCTTCATGGTGGCTGAGTTCTGAGTTTCTCCAGCCCTCAACCATTCAGCTCCATGGTCTAGGGGGAATCCCATTGAAGGTACAAAGGCTACACTGCTGTACTTTGATGTAATGGAAGAGAACTTACCAACATTCGGTAATCCAGATTGCTCTTTATTAAGCAGAGAAGCTTATATAGTGTTGCAGGTCCTTTATATACCTGTTGCATTAAAACACGTTGAGCCAGAAAGGTCCAAGTCAATCTTCCTGGAAATAGTCCCACACCTGTACCCACAGGAGGCAATTCTAGAAATTGCACACCTCTTCGTAGAGAAGGTAGATGACGAATGTGGTGGTGGCCAGAACGCCATTGAGGGAGGTGACCAGAATACTAATCTGCCCGACTGTTCTAGTGATGATACCAGTGACTTAGAGCAGCCTGGTGCAGGAACTGACTTGCCTGAGGACAAACCAGGAAGTGAAGCTCCCAGAATGCCCAGTGAAACAATTGCAGAAAATAAATCTGACTTCGGAAAATCCGAACTCAAAGCTGAGGAAGTAATTGCTGACGTCCCACCCACTGATCTCACACACATTTCAGATTTATAAGGAAGAGGAGCAACAGAACAACAACCTAATCAGGTAAAACACTACCTAGCAATGAAATGGAGGTGAAGTCTAGCTCTACTCCAGATATTGATCTGACTACTAAAGCTCCTGAAGTGTCAAGGGTTAGAGAAGGTAAGAAACACACTGAAGTGAGAGCAGAATGTGTGCACATTACATGAACCCCTACAGTACCAACCAACAAAAGAGCCATCAACCCTGCTTGAGAATAATCTTCATTCTTCTGTTTATCCACCTGATTCATTCATCAATGTGATGTTGAAGTTCCACAGCGCTTCACCCTAGGGGCAGGAATCATTGAATGCGCTTAAACAACAGATACTTTTGCCTGCAATGGTTTTGCTGGATTGGAAGGTTACAGACCTATTACATCTGGACAAACACCAGGAGAAACTGACAAAGTCTTATTTCTTTGAGAAGGAGCAGCTAGTATCGTAAAGTCAAAAGGGAATTCTACCAAGAAGAGGAAGAAGAAGAGAACGTCCATCCCTCATCTTTCCACTACAAACTAGAAGCCTACAATTTAACTATGTTCCAGGAATTGTGCAGAGAGCATACATTCTACATGTCCTCCAAGAGAGCCGAGAACACGGTTGAAGATTAATGACACCACAAGAGACTCTGTGGGGCATGGTGGGTGGGGGGTGGTTTATGTAGGATAACATGTAAATGTTTAATAGGTAGTGTTAAAGATTTATGGGCAGATGTGGTATAAAGGGTTCATAACTATAATGCTAATATCTAATATACATCATCAGTGGTGTCAAATCAAGTGTGACCAGGGCTCAGGAAGAGATGGTTCTGGAAGTAACCACATGCTTATCTATTCCAGTACATAGTTGTATATAGTTAATACATGTTTGAAAGATCCTAGAGGCCTAGTTTCCCGCAGTCTATGCTAAACACACCCTGGGACCATTTAGGATGATATTTCAATATATACGTGGCACCTAAGATAATTTGAAATGCCTAACCATGTCACGGTATTATTTGTGCTAACATAGGTATGCAAAATAAAGGTTCATTAGTCAATGTATCTCTGGGTCTCACTTTGGTACGTGGCAAAAGTTCCACTCATTACATTCGTGGTTTTACTTTATGTCTGTGACGAATAGCTCAATGGATAACTATTAAGATACTTTGCATTAGGTTTGAAACAACATAAAGGCAAACTAATCAAAGCATCTTCTAAACTTCTATGCCATCACACGGTAGAAAAATCAAATCATTCAGCTCCCCTGTGATAAGGAAAAATGGAACATTCCAACCACAACAAACAAATATATAGTTACTCAATTTGAGAAATGTAAATTGAATGCAATCAATTGAACTTAAGTGGATTAGATTGTAGCATTTCATGAATTAGATTGTAGAATTTCAAATAATTATGTGAATGTATTAACATTTCTAACACATGTATTATGTTAACAGATAATGTGAATGTATTTATCACTCCGAACATCCAGGATAAATTTTCAGATTGGTGGGATCGTTCCCTAGAGAGATTTGGCAGTTGAACACTTATCCAACTCTTCACATGATTTAGGAGCTCTTGAATCATAATGTGGAAATTAATTTAAATGGTATTTTTCTCTCCAGCAGTGCTCTGTGTACTTGCTCACCTGTAAATATGATGATAAAGGGATGGATTTTACATACAGAGAAGCTTCCAAAACAGATGTTTTTGAGGGTTTCTCTGTCCTTTTCAGTGCTTTTCAGTGTTATATATTTTCTTTTTTTCATCAACAGATAGAAAATGTTCATTTTCAAAGGAAAGCCAAATATTGTCTGCAAAATGAGCAGAGAGCAAGCAGTAACTGAAGCATTTATAAGTATCAAGGACAGGCGGTCTTAAAACACTAAGTTATGATGCAGCTCAAGATGACAGAGGCATTCAACTGCATACCACAAAGTCCACCAAATCTGGGATCTCCCAACAGAAGGTCGGTCCTTATTCGGGCTGGGAAGCTTTCCATTCATCTCAGATTTGGGTCAGTACATGTGGGCACAAACCTTTCACACACTAAAATGAGGTTGCTTAGGAAATCCACTCTGTTATACATAAATTCAGTCAAGGTGATGTTCTCGGATTTCCAAGGTAGTAACCAATTATCTAACAATGAAGTATTATACAATAGATGCTGCCAGGTTATAATATATATTCTTTTTGTTTTCTCAGTCACTTTCTCTGTATCACAACTCAGGAGTCACATGTGCTAATGCACAGACTTCTTACAGCTAATTGGATCAAATTTCCTACTTATTTAATAGCAACGAATCAAAATCAGAGAGGCTGGAAGTGTATGAACGAAGCACAAGCAGTGGTTAGAAAAGCTACCAATGAGGGAGGACTAAGGACATAGTGCCCTGAATTTTATGTTCCGAGGTCAGGCGCACGCCCGACCCGAACGCACATAAAATGGCTCGAAATGACATTGGGCGTGCATACTGACGTCATTGCGTATGCGTGCAGTATTGAGGACAGTGGGCGCGCACAGGAGTCGGAGCCACGCCCGCTGACAGTTAAAGGGCCAATTAAGGCGATTAAAAAGCCCATTGACTGAGATTTGACGTTGCCTGAGCGATTTTGCGCTCATCATATGGGTAAAATGGGCAGGCAGGCATCAACTTGTCATCCAAGGACAGGATAAGATGGGTCAGGAGCATTGCCATTGTGAGTAGTGCGGAGTTTAGGAGGTAATTTGCTGCTGGCTGCTTGATGAAACTTGACAGCTTTATCTCTGTTTTTAGCTTCAGTCTTTGCATGCTAGCCTCCATTTCGGGCTCATTGGTGTCTCGATCTCCTCTGAGGAGGAAGAGAGGGGCAGGAGGGAGAGAAGGCCAGGTGTCGGCAGGCAGCGTCTAAGGGAGTGACCTGTGGGAGGAGAGATACAGGCAGGGGGGCACAGGACCAGCAGGGAGTCCAAGGCTGAAGGGAGCGCAGAAGATGCCACTATCCTGCTGCCTGAGTGTATAGGCAGTGATGCAGCTACCTCAACATGTCAGAGGTACAATGCTGAAGGAGGTAGACTGTGATCTCCATATGCCAGATGATTGAGCCGGAGATTATCTCCGGCTGTGTGGGTGGCCACCCCATGCCAGTAGCTCTAAAGGTCACAGTGGCCCTTAATTTCTATGCCTCTGGCTCTTTCCAGGTGTCAGTGGGGGATATGAGTGTAGACTCCAAATCAGCTGTCCACAGTGGCATCAAGCTGATCACTGATGCTCTGCTCAGGTGAGTACTGATATTTATTCATTACTGGATGGACAAAGCCTGTACAACAGAGTTTAGGGCCCCTCACGTCCAGCATAACATATTGGCATGCCCTGCACCTATAAAACAAGTGGACCATACTCAGGCAATTACTGAAAAGCAAAATTTTTATGTTAATGGCACTTACAGACAATGAACTTCACATTATGAAGTGCTAACAGTCACACCACTAAATAACTTTACAAATAATGGCAAAACAGAAGATCACCTATGAAAAGTCCCTCTTGTGCTCACGGTGATTAAACAAACGTTTGTGAGTGCTGCGTCTTGGTGCCCCTCCCTTGCTGGCAGCGACATTGGAGGCAGCATGTTGACTCGGGTGTCATGTCGGCCCTGATTACCTTGGCGGTCGTCCTCTGGCCGGCAGAGACTGCGCGGCCACTGCCTTTGAGGGTGCATCCAGCACCATGGCTAGGCATTCCTCGATCGTCAGGGCCTCATCAGGTGGCACAGCCACTGGCAGAGGGGTGGAGGAGCTGCTGCTGCCATCCAGAGCATCCTGAGCGTAGCCCGCAGAGATGGCACGAAGCTTGTCCGCCAACGTGAGGTTGGTCTGGACCTCCCTGCTCACCATGGATGGATGGGCACCCAACAGAGATACTAGACGCCTCCTCCATCTCCTACACTGGCACTGTCCTCTTGAGGTCTTTGCCTGTGTGAGGGCTTGCAGGTCCGAGCGCAATCCCAGAGACCCCTGACTCTGTTCCTGGAGCTGCCTCTCCATGAGAGTCGCCGGTCTTTCAATGGAGGAGGCAGTGCGCTCGGTGCTCAGGGTCAACGCAGTGCTCATGGACTCCTCCATGACAGAGACCATGGCACGCCAACCCTCAGGAATCTCTGCCAGATCCTCCCACACTTCCCACTGGACATCCAGCATCTGCCGCCTAATAGGCGAATCCAGAGGCTCGTCATCTACCTCAGGCTCAACATGGTCCTGGTCTCCAGCAGTCCTCTGACTGCCAGACTGCCGGTGCCCTGGGCACTCTGTGCCTCCACCAGCTCCTCATTCGAGTATGCTGTACCCTCTCCCCTCTATGCTGACATTGTAGCCGATGATCTAATGATCTAATGACAATCAGGGTGCTTGTATCTGTACTGGTGCCTGATGCAGAGAGCGGGTGTGTCTGACGGGCACTGGTCCTCCAGTGTCAAGAGTTGCTCCGCGGGGTCCTACAATCATAGAAACATAGAAACTAGGAGCAGGAATAGGCCATTCAGCCCTTCGAGGCTGCTCCACCATTCATTATAATCATGGCTGATCATCCAACTCAATAGCCCGCTCCCGCTTTCTCCCCATATCCTTTGATCCCTTTCGCCCCAAGAGCTATATCTAACTCCCTCTTGAAAACATACAATGTTTTGGCCTCAACTACTTTCTGTGGTAGCGAATTCCACAGGCTCACCACTCTCTGGGTGAAGAAATTTCTCCTCATTTCAGTCCTAAATGGTCTACCCCGTATCCTCAGACTGTGACCCCTGGTTCTGGACTCTCCCACCATCGGGAACATCCTTCCTGCATCTACCCTGTCAGTCCTGTTAGAATTTTATAGGTTTCTATGAGATCCCCCTCATTCTTCTGAACTCCAGCGAATATAATCCTAACTGACTCAATCTCTCCTCATATGTCAGTCCCGCCATCCCAGGAATCAGCCTGGTAAACCTTCACTGCACTCCCTCTATAGCAAGAACATCCTTCCTCAGATAAGGAGACCAAAACTGCACACAATATTCCAGGTGTGGTCTCACCAAGGCCCTGTATAATTGCAGCAAGATATCCCTGTTCCTGTACTCGAATCCTCTCGCTATGAACGTCAACATACCATTTGCCTTCTTTACCGCTTGCTGCACCTGCATGCTTACCTTCAACACCCAGGTCTCGTTGCACATTCCCCTCTCTCAATTTATGGTCATTCAGATAATAATCTGCCTCCCTGTTTTTGCTACCAAAGTGGATAACCTCACATTTATCCGCATTATACTGCATCTGCCATGCATTTGCCCACTCAGCTTGTCCAAATCACACTGAAGCATCTCTGCATCCCCTTCACAGCTCACCCTCCCACCCTGCTTTGTGTCATCTGAAAATTTGGAGATATCACATTTAGTTCCCTCATCTAAATCATTAATATATATTGTGAATAACTGAAGTCCCAGCACCGATCTCTGCGGTATCCCACTAGTCACTGCCTGCCTTTCGGAAAAAGACCCGTTTATTCCTATTCATAATAATCATTTACTGGACGGTGATTCTAGGGGAGGAAAACAACACACCAGCAGTATGAGTCATTACACTGTCACTGTGCACGCTAGGCGGGCTGATGAGCCAATGGAGATCTGCATTATGGTGCCATCGTCTTTCAACGAACAATGGGACTGAAGGTTTGAGGTGTAGATTCCATTGCTATTCCACACAACCTTTCTTCCTTGAACTCAACAGCTCCCTCTGTATCCTCTGGCAGCCTTCAGGGAGCTGCCTCTGCTGCTTTTGAATGCCTCACCACTGGACCTGGTGTCTGACAGGCTCCCGCACCCACCCCCACCCCAACCAGTGAAAAGGTGCGTTTCATGCTGGGCGGGCCTTAATTGGCCACACAGCGTGAAATCGCGTTGAAAACGTGAATGTTAAAAAGGATTCTACACCCGCTTCCCGGCCCGCTGACTTTGTGCATATGCCAAGCATGAAATTCAAGCCAGTCTGAACAATCAAATAGGAATAATCAGCAAAACCTGCCACTAAGAGAAAGCTTAAAAATCTTTTAGACTGGCATTATTTTGTGTCATTGAGCCAAAGACTTACAATTGGACCTAATGTTTGTAATGTATTAGAGGCACACTGATTAATTTTACATCCAGAATGCCTCTCATAATGGCTCCCACCGAGGTCAGTGCTTCTCTGAGAAGGGTGAGGTTTGAGTTGATGGAATTTCCCAGGCTTACTGCTGCAAGCTTAGGATACTCAACAAAGTAGCCAACTATAGCTCCAAGCATGCATCAGTGTCTGTGATTTCCAAATTTATTTTATAATTGACAGTAAAACTAATCATTCACAGAATGTTGCAGTTCATAAAATCAGAAGCACAGAATTATACACAGAAGGAAGCCAAAAGCAAAATACTGCAGATGCTGGAAATCTGAAATAAAAATTGAGAATGCTAAAAACACTTGGCGGATCAGGCAGCATCTGTGGAAAGAAACAGACTTAATATTTCAGGTCAGTAAAGGGTCACAGACCCAAAATGTTAACATAGAAGGAAGCCATTTCCCAGAATGCTTTTGCCAGTTCAAGCTTTTCAATTCAGGGTATCGCCTCATATCTCATTGCCATTGACGTACTGTACCCTTTCATTCACTCTAGCATCTGTGACCTAACAAAATTTTTGCAGAAATTCAAAATCACACCTTTGCTATTATATTCAATGCCCATATAGAAAATCTTAATTTGAATTCAGTTCATTCAAATATTTTGCATACTTAAATTTTTTGACCATTGAATTCTCACTTTACTGTGTATTAATGTTGCTTAACTAAAAATTATTGGATGATTCATAGTTTTGCAGGAAAATGGTTACAAGTTGTCAACAGTAAACTTCATAAAATGGAGAATTCCATTCACAATTTTTTGTCCTTTACTACCTAGGGAATGGCACTAGGTGAATTGTGCATTTGAAGAGTTGGCGCAGACATGACAGAACTCTGATTTCACCACCCCCCCCCCCCTCCCCTCATTTTAAAATCCTCTGTTTCATACTTTAGGTTGTTGTATTATTCTTAAGGCCGGGTAGTATTCCTACTTCCCATTCATTTGGTCTCTTGCTGCGCTGTAACAATTCTATGATTCTGTGATCCTACATTACAACAGTGGGTACACTTCTTTGGACTTCATTGGCTGAAAATCACTGTGGGATGTCCTGAGGTCATGAAAGATGCAATTATAAATACATGTTTCTCTTTCTTCTCTCTCTGGCCTTGACAGCTATAGTTCCTTCACTATTTTTATTGAAATGTATACTGTATTAATGGCACCACAATGGCCCTTAACTATGGAGAGGGAGATAAACAGCCCAAAATAGCATTCTTGATTTTTTTCCCTAATGTATTCATGTGAATAAAAACTGAGGACAGGCAGGCCATCGTGTAGAAGGACAGCATCTAGGGAGTTAGAGGAAGGTTGCTGGTCCTTTTGAAACGATACCCTGAGTATGGTCTGCTGCAGTGCATACAGAAAGGCAAAAGGAGATAATTTTATAAATACTGAGAATGAAATCAGCTTTCTTTATATACATATATATATATATATATATAATATATATTTAAAATCACAGATGGTATACCAAAATAAATCTAGCTGCACAATTTATAATCTGCTTTCAGGCTAAGTATTGCTTTGGCTGGCTACTGTATAGTGTTACAGACAGGAGGGGGTTTAATTTAAATAGCTCTGATTTCTCATAAACAGAGAGGTGTTTTGATTTTGATTTCCCCCTTTATAAGCAGTAGCGTATTCCCCAACCCCTCAGTTCTGGGTGTGATCCAATTTCTATTAATAACCCCACAGCAAACTTGAGATAGGTTGATCTCAAAGGTTTAGTTATTCGCACACACTCAGACTATTGCTGCAGGGGTGGTTGGGGATCGTTATGTAGTCCCCTGTGTATTCATATAATAAACGAGGGATAGAAGGGATAGAGAAAGAAACATTTACAAGGCAAAGACCACAGAGAAAAGAATTATTGTTTGGACTCACATGAGTCCAGAGTCCAGAATCAAAGTCCAATGGTGTATTCCTTCACAGAGGTTGGCAGGTTGAAAACTGATGCTGGACAATTCACTTTTCCAGCAGAAATGACTTCCAAGATGAGATAGGCATCGAGAGATGAATTAGTCTCGTAGGTGATGACATAGAAATTCAGAGGTCCCAGTAGAAACAGTTAATGGTGGGCCAGGCATTCAAACCTGGACAGAGCCCTTGTTCTGTGCTGCTGCTTGGTGGATGGAAGATGGCAGATTGCAAGACTGGTTCTCCCAGCTAGGGTGGTCATGTCACATGGCTCCCACCTCTCCACTTTGGCTTTGTCACAGGGTGTATATTCCTTTGTCTGGATTCCTGAGATTGTTAGTGTTCCAAGCACTAAGAATTTGAAAGGAAAGTTCGAGGGCTCTTTGTCCTAGCAGACTAGTAGACTCCAGTGGCCAGGCCCAGTTTATGAAATGTAGATGGCCTTTGTATAATTCCCTTTACATTTAATCTCTGCAGCCCACAGGAGTCGTTAGCATCTCTTCAGAGATAATGAGGTGCAAGGTGCCGTGATACTGCCAAATAGCACTTATTGTTTGAGAATCACAGCCAGACACAGCTTCAGTCATTTTAAAAGGTCATTGTCCAGTTTTAAATTTTTTGAAAGTAGCTATGAGGATGTACATATGTATACATGTTATAAAAATATAGAATGTGTGGTCTTAGCCCCGTTACATCCCTCACTGCCTTGAAGAAAAAAATGAATTCTATTTCATTTTTGTTTGTTGTTGTTTGGTCTTATGAAGGAAGAATAGGAAGTGAAGAAGTATACATGCATTCCCTTATGCACACTGGCACTTCAGACACACAGCTGGCAGGGGCAATGCCTTACTGAATTTTCTTTCTGAGGTTTAGACCTGGGTTGGCATCAGCAAGGTCATTGCCCTGTGTTGGTATTTGAAAGGTTAGGTGATTCGGCAAGATTCAAATCTGTGGGCAAGTCTAGCCGGGGCAAGAGTTCTGAACTTTCCTCTGTTGGGAATCAGGTATAAGCAAAGCCCTTGGTTTTGGAACTCTGCCTGTCCAACTTCTGATTAAGTACCCTCAAAAGTGTCTGAGGGTTATACAGTGTGGTTAGCACTCAGGGGGTGGGTGATGATCAAGCTGCTCTGGGTTATCCGCAGGAGAATGCTGTGTATCTCACTCTGTGAGTGCCAGGTCTTTTGATCAGAGGGCTGAAATGCTCTTGTCCAGCTTAGCTCCTGCCTGTCCACTTCAGTAACCTGTGGGTTCAGCTATTCAAAACCAGGGACTGTGGTCAGGCTGAAGCTCAGGGTATTGGGGTGTTTTAGAGGGACTTTAGCCTCTTTAGGGGATTCCAATTCAGTGTCCGGCTCAGGCATTAGCTCAACTGGGGTGTTCCAGTGTCTGTTGCTAGGTGCTTTGGGTTGGCATGGCAACAGGCAGGCAGTCAGCTCTAGACCTCGGGCCAGCCTTTCGGGTCCCGGGTGATAGGGAGATGGCCTTCTGGAAGGGGTCTCTCCCGTATCCACACTGGTTAGGGCTACAGGGCTGTGGCCTGGTGGGTTGTTATGGATTATTTTAACTGCAGGGGGCAACCCTGTCAGGTCACCTTGCGATTCTGCATTAAGGTGGGTGAGTAGGGGCTCCAATCTGGTTGGGATCCCTCTGCTGGTCAGTTGGGTGGTAGGCTCTGTGTTTTTTGGGACACTACTGCCCTCTGGTGGATGGTCAGCTCTCACTGTACCTCCTGGTGGCTTTTCTACTAAGTGAGGCATTATTCTTATTCTTTCCGGGCCAATTTGAGAACTTTCTTGGCCTCCTTTTAAACTCACCATAAAGCTACTGGTCAAACCAATCAATGGCTTCCTAGCTGGGGCCTTTGGCTTTAAAGAGGGCGCTCTCCTAACTTGTTCCATGCCCCCTGAAACGCTTCTTCCCTCAAGTGGAGGTGCAACTCCAGCTATACTCCCTTGTGATTTTCAGCTGGGGGAGGCATCTCACTCCTTATCTGCTCATCGGTTTGGGATGAGTGATGATCAAGCTGCTCTGGGTTAATTGCAGGAAAATACTGTGTATCTCACTCTGTGAGTGTCAGATCTTCTGATCATAGGGCTGAGCTGCTCTTGTCCAGCTTAGCTCCTGCCTGCCCTTTGCCCTATTTAATATCAGAAAGAAGGTTTCTGCCAGGCATACTTCCGGCAATTCCTTAACCTTTTCCTTTTCTGCTTTAATAACCTGCCTTCCTTCAGGCTCTTTGACTTATGTGGGGCTTCTCCCTCACTATCTCTCCCTCCTTTATGACTTCTCTGGTCTCTACTTAATTCTGGGATATTCTGTGAGCCTATTTTAGATTGGGGTGACCTTTCCTGGACCTCTTTTAACTTTACTGGCCTGGCTTTGGCCTTGCTACTTTCGAGCAGCCCTGGTTGAATGTTTCTGGGTGCTATTACACCTTTTGGACTTCTGGACCTCCCCCAGCTTTCTGCTCTCCTGCCCATTTCTGCTGGTTGGCATTGGCTCCTTTTCTTCCCCTAGCCAACAACTTGCTGCTGGCCAAATCTTTCCCCAGGAGGAAATCGATTCCTGCTACTGGTAGTTCAGGGACAATTCAGGGCCTGAAACAAGGTCACACTCTAGGTGGACCTTATGGAGGGGTGCAAGCACAGATACCCCTCCCACTCCACTGATGCTTTGGCATTCAGGGAGGACTCGGCGGGTGGGGGGGGCGGGGGGAGGGGGTGGTGATAGGTGTAAGTTTCCCTCTAACATTAGGGACTGAGTGGCCCCTGTGTCCCTAAACAGTACAACAGGCTTGCTCACATTTTGGTATGGGTAGGGGGCACTGCTCCTGAAAGGACAAAACTTCAGAAGCTCTCTGGGAGTTTGTCTGGCTCAGGCAGACATAGTGCCATGCCCTCCAAAATGTAAAGTTCTATAGAAAGAGCCTCTGTCTGCACTGCTGCGCTATCCATGGGGCCTTCCTCCAGGGAACAACTCATATGGAACCCTATTAGGCCAATGGGCTTTCCACGCAATCTCCAGCACTCAGGTCTGGAATGGCCTATTTTATTGCAACGCAAACAGGCCAGTCTCCTGGGGCTCACCTTTTGGGCTGCAGGAGGGCTTCTCGCCTGCTCCTTTGTGTTCTCTATTCTGGGTGGGGCCCTTTCCTATCTAGATCACCCTGCTTACCCTTCCAATGCTCAGGGGAATGGTTTGGAAATGGTCTGCCTGACTTTCCATGCCAATGAGTGAGATCATAGCTGGAATTGTTCTCTCTCCCTTTCTCTTTCTTTCTCCTGTTACCTTGCTTGTGCTTCTCTTTCCCTCTCCTGAGCCACACTTTCTCGTTCTTGCTCCCTCTACTTAAATTCTAGCTGTATTTTGAGCCTTTCCAGCTTGAATTGGGCTAAGGGAGGGGATTCAGAGTCATGGTTGATCTCTACATCTAACGCTCTACCAGTAACATGAGATCCAAATGTTCCACCAACAACCGGATCAGTTCACTTCTCTTCATTTTACTGGGCATTTTTAACTGTAGCCCCCAGCTACAACTTTCAGTTGCCCTGTGCTAAGTGTGGACAAAGTTTCACCGTACAAATTCCCTTATTTGACCCACATTTGGGCATCAAAACTTGTCATTTCCCTAGTGTTAGGGGGAAGGAATTTGCTGTGGTAAGTTACTTGTGTTTTAAAATTCATTCCAGCCACCTAGATTCCAATTGGCTCTACTATCAGATTTGGCTCATCTCTTAACTTGGTCTCTGGTCAAATTCAAATGGATTATCCTGGACTTGAGCTCCCAATTTCTGTTGTGGAAAGAAGGGGGTTTAATTTAAACAGCCCTGATTTCTCATCTCACCACCTGTCCGTAAACAGAAAGGTGTTTGGATTTTGATTTCCCCCTTTGTAAGCGGTGGAATATTCCCCAATCACTCAGCTTTGGGTGTGACCCAATTTCTATTAATAACCCCACAGCAAACTTGAGATAGGTTGAACTCAGAGGCTTAGTTTATTCGCTCACACTCAAAATGCTGGTGGGGGAGAGGGGGGGGCAGTGTTGCTACGTAGCCCCTCCGTGCATTCATATAATAAATGAAGGATAGAGAAAGAAAGATTTACAAGGCAAAGACCACAAAGCAAAGAATTATTGGTTCACATGAGTTCAGAGTCCAGAATCAAAGTCCAATGGTGTATTCCTTCACAAAGGTTAGCAGGTTAAAAACTGATGCTAGATAATTCACTTTTCCAGTAGAGATGACTTCCATGATGAGATGAGTGCACAGAGATGAATTAGTCTTGTTGGCAATGGTATAGAAGTTCAGAAGTCCCAGAAGAAACAATTAGATTGGGGCCAGGCATTCAAACTTGGACAGAGCCCTTGTTCTGTGCTTTTGCTTGGTACATGGAAGATGGCAGACTGATTTGCAGAACAGCAAGACAATGGTATTGGTTCTCCCAGCTAGGGGGGTCATGTCACATGGCTCCCACCTCTCCACTTTGGCTTTGACAAAGGTTGTATATTCCTTCGTCTGGATTCCTGAGATTGTTATTGTTCCAACCACTAAGAATTTAAAAGGAAAGTTCCAGGGGTTTTTGTCCTAGCAGACTAGTAGACTCCAGTGGCCAGGCCTGGCTTATGAAATGTAGATGGCCTTTGTATAATTCCCTTTTAATTTAGTCTCTGCAGCACACAGGGGTCATTAGTGTCTCTTCAGAGATAATGAGATGCAAGGTGCTGCGATACTGTCAAATAGCTCTTATTGTTCAAGGATGTTCACCATTGTTCACTTGGCTTCAGTCATTTTAAAAGGTCATTGTCCAGTTTTAAATTTTTAGAAAGCAGTTATGAGGATGCATACATATGTTATGAAAATATAGGCCAGAATTTTACAGCACTATCATGGTGGGAACGGGGCTGTAAATTGCGGCAAGCCATTCTAAACTCCAGTGACTTCGTCGGGATCATAAAATCCCGCCGACATAAAATTCCACCCATAGAGTGTGAGGTCTTAGTCCCATTACAAAAGGCAGAGAATGGAGCACTGTTTCAAATAATCATGTGCAGCATTGCTTTGAATATTCCAATCACTAATCAAGTACAGAGCAAGGCAATATTCTCAAATTGTTTTATTGACACTACTGCAGACAATAAGAATGGGAAGTAAGAATACTACCTGGCCTTAAGAATAATACAACAACCTAAATCAGTGGGATAGAATACCAAAGAAAAAAAAATACCAAAGCTACCATGGGCAGAATTTTCCCAGCCCTGTGGTGGTGGACCTGGATGGGGTGAGGGGAATAAGTCAGACCCTCATTGGGATGGTTTCCTAATGCATTCCCATCGCCAGAAACTTTCCCAGGTGTAGGAGGGGCTCCTGATCAGCTGCTATGATTGTGGGTGGCAAATTTACATAATTAGGTCCCCAATTATGGGTGACTTGGCAAGGCTGACGGCACATTGTCGGCAACAGAGTGGTATACCCATTGTGTACGAAGACTGCCAGCTCAATGGAAACAACCACCCTTACCCCTGCAGCAGTCTCACAGGTTATATCAGAGCCTCCTTTCAATGGTGAAGTTGGAGCACCAATAAATGGCCACAATTGTGGCAGTGCCCATTAGTGTGTGGGGCTTTCCCCCTCCTGTCCAACAGCACAAGCTCTTTTGCTCCTTCTTATATCTCTAATACATGGCGGGTATCCTGGAATGGAAGAGCCCTTGGGCTTCGCTACATCCTACATAAGGATCTACCTCTAAAGGTTGGGCTGCCAATCTTTCAGTGCTGGATGGCCTTTGGACTCAGGAGCCATCAGCTGTCCTTAATTCAATAGTGAGCATGGAAGCAGCCAATTAGGAGGCCACTTCTGGGAATATAGTTCTGACAGTCTTACTCTCAGCAAGTGCAACCTCGGGACCCCCATTTGGTCCCAAGATTGAGGTAACTGAAGCCTGCCCTATATGGCTGAGCTGATGATAAGGGTTGTATAGATTTTGACAGACAATCCATTGTAATTTGTAGGATGCAATGTGCTTCATAAGTCACAACAGAATCTTGTGAATCTGAATGAATTGTATTAACATTTTAAAAATTCCACACAGGTTCTTCGTTTCTGTTGAGCTGAGCTTGATACTCTGCCAAGCAGCAGTAAAATCCCGACTGATTTCAGCGTAGCAAGTAGGAGGCAACTGAGTGAACACATCTATGTAGAAACGAGCTGTCTGGTAAGCAGTGATATATCCAATTTGGAAAGGTATATTTACAAAATGAAAGTGGACAATTTGCAGAAAAAAGCCCAAGTTACCACTGAGTTACGCTTGAGGCACTCAAAGCTGCTTTATGGATTCTGCTCTGCTCTATCAAAAGGATTAGCCATAATTCTCAGAACAGCCCAGATCACAGTTATCATAAAAAATCAACTATTTTTATAGAAGACTAAGAATTGCTTATTAAACCAGGAACAGAAATTTGTCACTGCTAAGATGCCCGGGGCCATCTCAGAAGATTAAAGAAGATCAATTGTGATGTTACTTATTCTTAAAAATATAGCACTCTTAAACTCTGAATCTCAATAAAAACGAGTTATTACTTACAGAGAGAGAATGATGAATCTAACACCATATTCCTATCAGAAGTAAACACTTTAGGCAATAGATACGGTCTGAGATTCCGAAATTAAAAACGATTTTATTCTTACAGCCAGAGGAGTACCTTTTGAATTGTGGTCATAGTTATAAAGTAGGAAGAGGAGGACTAGAGAAGTGAAGATCTATAAATGCTTAAAGTTAGGACTGCAGGTTGAAAAGGACAGAAAAGGCAAACGGTAGTTTGCATTTTATAAGTCAACTGTTGAAAATTTGAAGTCATTTCCCTGCAAACATATGAATCATCCAGCAGTTCTAATTAATGTCACTTGATCAGACATACAGTGAATGCTGGTAGTATCTTGGAACTATGTGTGCCATGTACGCTAGGTAGGGGATGACCTTAAATCCAAAAATAGATCACTTGCTCTCATGTGTTCAGTGCTCAGTGACTAACACACAGTTAGTGTAATCTTGTTTCACAGCCTGCATAGTACCTTCAGGCAACATTTCTTTTGATTTTAGGAACATAGGAACAGGAGTGGGCCATTCAGCACATTCAATTAGATCACAGCTGATTATTTTCTTCAATGCCACGTTTCTGCACTATCTCTATATCCCTTGATGCCATTAGTCTCCAGAAATCTATTGATTTCTGTTTTGAACATGGTCAATGATTGAGCTTCCACAGCCCTCGCAGGGTAGAGAATTCTAAAGATTCACCACCTTCTGAATCAAGAAATTTCTGTGCTCATCTCAGTCTTAAATGACCTACCCCTTATCCTGAGGTCATGTCCACTGGTTTCACCAGCCAGGAGAAACATCTTATCTACATCCACCCTGTAACGTCCTGTAAGAATTTTGTAAGCTTCAATGAGGTCAGCCCTCATTCTTCAAAACTCCAGGGAATACAGACCCAGTCTCCCCAATCTCTCCTCATAAGGCAATCCCGCCATCCCAGGTGAACCTCTGTTGCAGTCCCTCTTATGGCAAGTACATCCCTCCTTAAATAAGGGGACCAAAATTGTGCATAATACACCAGGTGAAGTCTCACCAAGGCGCTATATAACTGCAACAAGACATCTTTACTTCTGTACTCAAATCCCCCTGTGATGAAGGCCAACATACCATTTGCCTTCCTAATTGCTTGCTGCACATGCATGCTAACTTTTAGTGACTCATGAACAATGACACCCAGGTCCCTTTGGACACCCGCACTTCCCAACCTCTCACTATTTAAGAAATGTTTCTGTCTTTTTGTTTTTTCTGCCAAAGAGAGTAACTTTACAGTTATTCCATCTGCCATGATCTAGCCCATTCACTTAGCCTGTCGAAGTCCTCGTGAAGCCTCCTCGCATCCTCCTCACAACTTACGTTCCCACCCAGTTGGTGTCATCAGCAAATTTGAAAATATTACAATTCGTCTCCACATCAAAATTGTTTATATAGATTGTGAACAGTTGTGGACCAGCGCTGCTCCTTGCGATACCCCACTAATAACAGCTTGCCATCCTGAGAATGATCTGTTAATTCCTACTCCCTGCTTTCTGTCTGCTAACCAATTCTCAATCCAAACTAGTATATTTACCCCAATCCCATGCGCTTAATTTTATTTACTAACCTCTTTTGTGAAACCTTATCAAAAGCCTTTTGAAAATCCAAATACACCACATCCACTGGTTCTCCTTTATCAATGCCACAAGTAATATCCTAAAAAAACTCCAAGTTTGTCAAACATGTTTTCTCTTTCATAAATCCATGTTGACTCTGCCCAATTTTACCATTCTTTCCGAAATGCCCAGTTGTCTCATCCTTTATAATAGATGCTAACATTTTCCCGACTACTGACATTGAGCTAATAGGTCTATAGTCCCCATTCCCCCTCCTTAAATAGTGAGGTTACATTTGCTATTTTCCAGTCACAAGAATGTTTCCTGAATCTATAGAATTTTGAAAGATAACCATCAATGCATCCACAACTCTATAGCCACCTCCTTCAACATGCTGGGATGAAGCTCATCTGGTCCAGGTGATTTATCAATCTTAAATCAGGAGAAGGAGCGCGAGAGGAGTCGGGAGTTGAAGAGGAGCGTGAGAGGAACCGGGAGTTGAAAAGGAGCGTGAGAGGAGTCGGGAGTTGAAGAGGAGCGCGAGAGGAACCAGGAGTTGAAGAGGAGCGCAGAGGAGCCAGGAGTTGAAAAGGAGCGTGAGAGGAGTCGGGAGTTGAAAAGGAGCACGGGAGGAGTCGGGAGTTGAAAAGGAGCACGAGAAGAGTTGGGAGTTGAAGAGAAGCGCAAGAAGAGTCGGGAGTTAAAGAGAAGCGCGAGAGGAGCCAGGGGTTGAAGAGGAGCACGAGAGGAGCCGGGAGTTGAAAAGGAGCGTGAGAGGAGCCGGGAATAGAAGAGAAGCATGAGAGGAGTTGGGAGTTGAAGAGGAGCACGAGGGGAGTCGGGAGTTGAAGAGGTGCTGGGAGAGTAGAGGTGACTGAGGGAGTTCGGTGAGGAGGGAACAAGCTGATCCTTTGAGTACCGTAAGTACGGCCGGGCAAGCATTTACTACTTTTATTGCTTATAGTTTTAAAGGTCTTATTTTGTGGTTCGTCGTTTGTAAGGGCTATATTCTGTAACGAGGAGCAGGGAAGAAGGGCTCTAGAGTAATTGATATTATTTGATATTAGGTATCTTCCAAAAGGTTTAATTTAATTTAAAGGGGTAAGTCATGGCAGGAGCGTTCAAAGCCATGGTGTGTTCCTCCTGCTCTATGTGGGAAGCCGGGAACATTTCAAGTGCCCGGGGCCAGCATGTGTGCGGGAAGTGTTTCCAGCTGCAGCTCCTGGAAGCCCGGGTTTCAGAGCTGGAGCAGCGGCTGGGGACACTGTGGAGCATCCGTGAGGCGGAGAGTATCGTGGATAGCACATATAGAGAGGTGGTCACACCGCAGGCTAAAAGTCCACAGACAGGAAGGGAATGGATGACCACCAGGCAGAGCAAGAGTACTAGGCAGACAGTGCAGGAATCTTCTGTGGCTATTCTCCTACAAAACAGATATACCGCTTTGGATGCTGTTGGGGGGAAGGGCCTCTCAGGGAAAAGCAGCAACAGCCAAATTCGTTTGGCTCTGCTGTACAGGGGAGGAGTAAAAAGTGTGGGAATGCAACAGTTATAGGGGATTCAATTGTAAGGGGAATAGATAGGCATTTCTGTGGCCGCAAACGAGACTCCAGGATAGTATGTTGCCTCCCTGGTGCTAGGGTCAAGGATATCTCAGAGCAGCTACAGGACATTCTGAAGGGGGAAGGTGAACAGCCAGTGGTCGTGGTACACATTGGTACAAATGACATAGGTAAAAAAGGGGATGAGGTCCTAAAAACAGAATATAGGGAGTTAGGAAGTAAGTTGAAAAGTAGGACCTCAAAGGTAGTGATCTCAGGATTACTACCAGTCCCACATGCTAGTCAGAGTAGAAATAGAAGGATATATCGGATGAATACGTGGCTGAAGAGATGGTGTGTGGGGGAGGGTTTCAGATTCCTGGGACATTGGGACCAGTTCAGGGGGAGGTGGGCCCAGTACAAACTGGACGGGTTACAGCTAGACAGGACAGGGACTGACATCCGAGGGGGAATATTTGCTAGAGTGGTTGGGGAGGGTTTAAACTAAAATGGCAGGGGGATGGGAACCTGTGCAAGGAGTCAGAGGAAAGGGAATCAAGGACAAGAACAAAAGACAGAAAGGGGAATAAGAAAAGTGATAGGCAGAGAAATCAAGGGCCAGAATCAAACAGGGCCTCAGTGAAAAATAGTGGGAACGGGACAAGTAATGTTAAAAAGACAAGCCTTAAGGCTTTGTACCTTAACACGAGGAGCATTCGCAATAAAGTGGATGAATTAACCGCGCAAATAGATG
The DNA here is from genome assembly GCF_964194155.1 of Cetorhinus maximus. Classification (NCBI taxonomy): domain Eukaryota; kingdom Metazoa; phylum Chordata; class Chondrichthyes; order Lamniformes; family Cetorhinidae; genus Cetorhinus; species Cetorhinus maximus. The sequence continues at coordinate 26,606,669 of NC_135902.1, read as the reverse complement.
TAAACAGGTATGATATAGTCAGGATTATGGAGACATGGCTGCAGGGTGAACAGGGATGGGAACTGAACATCCAGGGGTATTCAGTATTTAGGAAGGACAGACAAAAAGGAAAAGGCGGTGGAGTTGCATTGCTGGTTAAAGAGGAAATTAACGCAATTGTGAGGAAAGATATTAGCTCTGATGATGTGAAATCTGTATGGGTAGAGCTGCGAAACACTAAGGGGGAAAAAACGTTAGTGGGGGTTGTATATAGACCCCCAAACTGTCATGGTGATTTTGGGAATGGCATTAAAGAGGAAATTAGAGACACATGCAATAAAGGAACATCTGTAATTATGGGTGACATTAATATGCATATAAACTGGGCAAAACAAATTAGTAGCAATACCATAGAGGAGGAATTCCTGGAGTCTATACGGGATGGTTTTCTGGACCAATACGTTGAGGAACCAACTAGAGAACGGGCCATCCTAGACTGGGTATTGTGTAATGAGAAAGGAATAATTGGCAATATAGTTGTGCGAGGTCCCTTGAGGATGAGTGACCAAAATATGATAGAATTCTTCATCAAGATGGAGAATGACGTAGTTGATTCTGAGGCTCGGGTCCTGAATCTTAATAAAGGAAACTATGATGATATGAGATGATGCAAGTTGGCTATGATGGATTTGGAAACGTTACTTAAAGGGATGACGGGTGGATAGGCAATGGCAAACATTCAAAGAGCGCATGGGTGAACTGCAACAATTATTTATTCCTGGCTGGTGCAAAGGTAAAATAGGAAAGGTGGCCAAACCATGGCTTACAAGAGATATTAGAGATAGTATTAGATCCAAGGAAGAGGCATACAAATTGGACAGAAAAAAACAACAGACCTGAGGATTGGGAGCACTTTAGAATTCTGCAAAGGAAGACTAAGGGATTGATTAAGAAGGAGAAAATAGAGAACAAGAGTAAGCTTGCGGGGAACATAAAAACTGACTGTAAAAGTTTCTATGGTTATGTGAAGAGAATACGTTGGTGAAGACAAATGTAGGTCCCTTACAGTCAGAAACAGGGGAATTTATAATGGGGAACAAAAATATGGCTGACCGACTAAATGCATACTTTGGTTCTGTCTTCTCAAAGGAGGACACAAATAACGCACCAGAAATGTTGGGGAACACAGGGTTTAGTGAGAGGGAGGAACTGAAAGAAATCAGTATTAGTAGGGAAGTGGTGTTGGAGAAATTGATGGGATTGAAGGCCAATAAATCCCCAGGGCCTCATAATCTACATCCCAGAGCTCTTAAGGAAGTAGCCCTAGAAATAGTGGGTGCATTGGTGGTCATCTTCCGAGATTCTATAGCCTGTGGAACAGTTCCTACAGATTGAAGGGTAGCTAATGGAACCCCACTATTTAAAAAGGGAGGTAGAGAGAAAACAAGGAATTATAGACCAGTCAGCCTGACGTCGGTAGTGGGGAAAATTCTAGAGTCCATTTTAAAAGATTTAATACCTGAGCACTTGGAAAACAGTGGCAGAATCGGACAGAGTCAGCATGGATTTACGAAATGGAAATCATGCTTGACAAATCTATTGGGATTTTTCAAGAATGTAACTAATAGAGTTGACGAGGGGGAGCCAGTGGATGTGGTTTATTTGGACTTTCAGAGGACTTTCGACAAAGTCCCACATAAGAGATTAGCGTATAAAATTAAAGGGCATGGGACTGAGGGTAGTGTATTGAGATGGATAGAAAACTGGTTGGCAGTTAGGAAGCAAAGAGTAGGAATAAATGGGTCTTTTTCCAAATGGCAGGCAGTGACTAGTGAGGTACCGCAAGGATTGGTGCTGGGACCCCAGCTATTCACAATATATATTAATGATTTAGATGAGGGAACTAAATGTAATATCTCCAAATTTGCAGATGACACAAAGCTGTGTGGGACGGTGAGCTGTGAGGACGATGTAGAGATGCTTCAGTGTGATTTGGACAAGCTGAGTGAGTGGGCAAATGCATGGCAGATACAGTATAATGTGGATAAATGTGAGGTTATCCACTTTGGTAGCAAAAACAGGAAGGCAGATTATTATCTGAATGACTATAAATTGAGAGAGGGGAATGTGCAACGGGACCTGGGTGTCCTCATACGCCAGTTGTTGAAGGTAAGCATGCAGGCGCAGCAGCCGGTAAAGAAGGCAAATGGTATGTTGGCCTTCATAGCCAGAGGATTCAAGTACAGGAGCAGGGATGTCTTGCTGCAATTATACAGGGCCTTGGTGAGACCACACTTGGAATATTGTGTGCAGTTTTGGTCTCCTTATCTGAGGAAGGATGTTCTTGCTATAGAGGGAGCGCAGCGAAGGTTTACCAGGCTGATTCCTGGGATGGCGGGACTGATATATGAGGAGAGATTGAGTCGGTTAGGATTATATTCGCTGGAGTTCAGAAGAATGAAGGGGGATCTCATAGAAACCTATAAAATTCTAACAGGACTGGACAGGGTAGATGCAGGAAGGATGTTTCCGATGGTGGGGGGTCCAGAACCAGGGGTCACAGTCTGAGGATACGGGGTAGACCATTTAGGACTGAAATGAGGAGAAATTTCTTCACCCAGAGAGTGGTGAGCCTGTGGAATTCGCTACCACAGAAAGTAGTTGAAGCCAAAACATTGTATGTTTTCAAGAGGGAGTTAGATATAGCTCTTGGGGTGAAAGGGATCAAAGGATATGGGGAGAAAGCAGGAGCAGGCTATTGAGCTGGATGATCAGCCATGATCATAGTGAATGGCGGACCAGGCTCGAGGGGCCAAATGGCCTACTCCTGCTCCTATTTTCTATGTTTCTATGTTCAATCCAGTTAACTTTTCAAGTACTGCCTCTCTACTAATACTAATTTCTTTTAGTTTCTCGGTTTCACAAGTCCCTTGGTTGCCTTGTATTTCTGGGAGATTTTCTGTATCTTACTCAGTGAAGACAGACACAAAGTAACTCTTTAGTTTCACTGAAATTTCCCTGTTCTCCACTATAAATTCTCCTGGCCTCATCTGTGATGGTCCGACATTTGTCCTAGGCAATCTTTTCCTTTTCACATGCCTAAGGAAGTTTTTACAGTCCGCCTTTATGTTCCTTGCTAGTTTGCATTCATATTCTCCTTTCCTTTTCTTAATCAGTTTCTTGTTCCTTCTTTGCTGGTTTCCAAATTGATCCCAATCCTCAGGCTCATCACTTTTTCTGGCATTTTTATAAGCAACTTCCTTTCATTTAATGCAATCTTTAACTTTTTTTGTTAACGTTTTCCTTTAGGTGTTTGTGCCTTAGAGGAATGTATATCTGTTGTAAATTGTGTAGCATTTCTTTAAATACTAGTCATTGCCAGTCTACTGTCAAATCTTTTAGTGCATTTTCTCAATCCACCATAGCCAAATTGCCCCTCATACCTTCATAATTTCCTTTCTTCAATTCAAGACCCTAGTTTCTGAATGAACTATATCACATTTTCAAACTTAATGCAAAATTCTATCATATTATGGTCACTATTTCCCCAGGGTTCCTTTACAGCAAGGTCACTAATGAGCTCTTTCTCATTACACAATACTAAATCCAAAATAGTCCAATCCCTAGTTGGGCCCTCAACGTGTTGCTCCACCTCCAGAGCATTAATGCTGATTTGGTTAACCCAGTCTATGTATAACTTGAAGTCACCCATTATTACTGTATTACCCACGTTACATGCATCGCTAATTTCCTGATTTATACTGTGCCCAACATTACCACTACAGTTTGGTGGCCTACAACAATTCCCACCAATGTTTGCTGTCCCTTGCTGTTTGTTAGCTCCACCCAAACTGATTCTACATCTTGATCCTTCAATCCAAGATCCTATTTTACCAATGTACTAATATCGTTCCTTATTAAGAGTACTACCCCATCTCCTTTTCCTTTTTTGCTTATCTATCATAAATGCCGAATATCCTTGGATATTCAGTTCCCAATCTTGGTCACCCTATAGCCACATCTCTGTAATGGCAATTAAATCATACCCATTTACCTCAATTTGTGCATTCAAAGCATCAACATTTTGGCGAATGCTTCGTGCATTCAGATAGAGTGCCTTTAACACTATTTTCTATTCTGATCCTATTTGATGCTTGCCAATGCTTTGTCTGTCTTCTATTTTTTCTTTCTACTTTTCTACTTCCTTTTACCAGATTTGCTTCCCTCGAATTGGAGCTTCCTCTCAGGTTCCCAACCCCCTGCCAATCTAGTTTAAACCCTCCCCAACAGCACTTGCAAAATTCCCTAGGAGGATGTTAGTCCTGGTCCTGCTAAGATGCAGCCCGTCCATCTTGTACTGGTCCCGCCTGCCCTAGAATGGGGCCCAATGCCTCAGAAATTTGATGCCCTCCCTCCTACACGAGTTCTCCAGCCACGTGTTCAATTGCTCAATTCTCTTAATTCTATGCTCACTAGCACGTGGAACTGCAAGTAATCCTGAGATTACTGCTTGAGAAGTCCTGCTTTTCAATCTCCTTTCTCGCTCCCTGAAATCTGCTTTCAGGACCTCATTCCCCTTCCTACCTAAGTCATTGGCGCCAATGTGGACCACAACCTCTGGTTGTTCATCCTCACCCAGAAGGATGTCCTGCAGCCGCACTATGACAGGCAACCTACCATCCTGGAGTTATGTCTACAGCCACAGAAATGCCTGTCTGTTCCTTTAACTAATGAATCCCCTATCACTACTGCTCTTCCCCTTTTCTTCCTCCGCTCCTGTACATTTGAGCTGCCTGTGTTGCCATGAATTTGGCTCTGGCTACACTCCAAGAAACTAACACCCTCACCAAAATGTATCCAAAATGGAAAACCCATTAGTGATCTGGACCTCAGACGACTCCTAGACTACATGCATGGTTCTTTTGGACTGCTTAGCAGTCACCAATTTCCTTTCTGCCTCCATGCTCCTAGCCTGTGGTGTGACCACCTCTCTGAACGTGCTATCCACGTAGCTCTCAACCTTGCAGATGCGCCACAGTGACTTCAGCCGCCACTCAAGCTCCAAAGCCCAGAGTTCAAGTTTCTGCAGCTGGTAGCACTTCCTGCACATGTAGTTGTCTAGGTCACTGGTAACGTCCATGACTTCCCACATACTAAGGACACGCATTCCACGTGACCAAGCTGCCATGCTATGCCTTAACTTTACTTACATTAACTTTTTTTTTTGGTTTACTTATAACAACTTTATTTAACTTGGCCTTAATATAATACAACTTACAACTATTGATAAACCCTACTAGTACTAATAAATCCAACTAATACTAAACTCACTTCACTGGTTGCAATAAACCTTACCTCTTTCCCCCATGCACCAAATTCCCCTGTGAATCTGATTCGCTACTCACTTGGTCTACGTCTCACTCAGGTGCAATCTCCTGACCGTGCACCCCTTACTGGCCTGCGGTTTCTTACATCAAAATACTTTGGCGATAAAGATTGCACCCATTTTTCCAGGCGTAAAATGGAATGGCCACTGACGCATTTAGTAGTGGCACAATCTGTTCCTAATCTACTTGCATGTCCAGGTCGCTGCTAACTATGTCATATCCATTTTTCTAGGTTTCCTGGGTAACCAAGTAAAACAGGCCTTTTTTTTTAACCTTCCAGAAGTTACTTAGGGACTTTAAGCCTATTTAAGAGCCCCTGTGTAAAATTAGTTTATGATGAGTGGAACAGGTACCCTATGGTGACAAGCACCCATGAAAGGCAAGCTGGTAGCTGGTAGATTAAGAATGTAATCTTGTAAAACCTCCTTGCTGCGCAGCCAAGAGCAGAGTACTCCTCCAACTTCACAGTCATTGGCCAGGATTTTACGGCCCCGCTGTGGCATGTCACCGCCCCCATTGGATGCGGCGAGCCATTTGAATCTTCATTGAGTTTTTCCAGCATTTTCTGTTTTTATTTCAGATTTCCAGCATATAACTCTTCTTTAGAGTCATACAGTCTCGAAACGTTAACTCCGTCTTTCTCTCCACAGATGCTGTTAGACCTGCTGAGTTTTTCCAGCACTTTCTGCTTTTGTTTCAGATTTCCAGCATCTGCACTCTTTTGCTTTTAAATTAGCAAATCATGTTAGCTTCCATTGTGCTCCAAACTTGCAGATTATCCTTCCTTTCACCATAACCCATAGGTAGGAGAATCAACAGTTTGTATCTTCAATTAAATTACATGCTTTTATTGCATGCATGTGGCTCCTTAAATATTTGATTACAAATTTATAAAGCATCACAAACAAAACCTTAATTAAATGGGGGCTACAGAACTAAATGCAATTACATTTAGGGAATTAAGTTATATTGTGCATTAGAGCTAATGTGTACACTAAGATCACATTAATTTAGCATGCTAACGCTAATGGAACCTTAACAAATTTTTGCTTATGCTCTTAAATCTCGGGGCTAAATTGGTTTAACACATGTTAATACACAAATCAAGGCTAAGTGATCTTTGAGCTTTTTAAGCACAAATTAAATGTGAATGTGCAAAGTTATTTATGCTTTATTTTTGCCCTGGACTCGATTAATTACACTGCTATAAAGGTAGCATTGAGAAAGTAGTAATAGTCAACAGTGGCACTGCAAAGAATAAGCTATAAAACTTGATGCAGATGTTTTAATTTCACACAGAGGCTAGGCACTCCCCAGCTGGATTGGCCCAGAGTATTTCAGTGGCTGTTTCTTTAACCAAGAAACATTCTTGCAGGTGTTTGTTGATTTGTTTCTCAGTTATATATTACATTAAATGCATTAATCTGCCAGAAATGCAAGTTTATAAATAAGTGGAAATATATTTCATCGATAAAAGTATGATGTTGACTTCATCCTCATCAACTTAAACAGCATTTGCATTTGGAAATAAATTAAATCTTGTCACAATTCTATGGCAAATAACAGCAGCAGAAAACTGCATTTCGCTAGCACTCCTCTAGTGCAGAAAGATGTGTCATGGCACTTTACAATAAATGGAAAAAATGTGGCAGACACAGAGCATAGGAAAAGGACAGGGGAATAGACAGACTGGGACAGGCAAACAAAAAGGGAGAGAAATGAAGAGGCTCAGCAGAGGAACTGAAGACTCAATTCCAGCAATGTTTTTCATAAACAAGGTTTATGAAGCAAAGAGGGAGGTTGCTGAGTGGAGGGAAGTGGATAGAAAGCTACTGAGAAAGGATGTTAGTGGCTATATGAATGCCCACCATACTGAGGTGGAAGGAGCAATAACCTGCTCATTGATGCTTAGTTTGGGTTTCGTAAGGGCCACTCGACTTCAGGCCTCAATACAGCCTTGGTCTATACATGGACTAAAGAGCTGAATTCAAGATGTGACATGAGAGTCACTGCCCTTGATATCAAGGCAGCATTTGACTGACTGTGGCATCGTGGAATCCTAGCAAAAATGAAATCAATGGAAATCGGGGGAAAAGTCTCCACTGGTTACGACCAAAATGAATAACCTCAGATTTTCCCACATTTTACCCCATCTACTACCTTGTTAACTTGACCCACCCATATCGCTTTGTTGCGTCTTTGAATCCTCACAGCAAAGCCAGGGCTTACAGCTATTTTTATTACTTTAGCAAGTTCAAGCTGCATACCATCCATTCTTTATTGTGGAATTATTTAAAGAAAATGCAGAAGATTGCCCAGGTATGTCCTGTCCACAGAAAATAGGACAAATCTCTACCTGACCAATTATCACCTCATCAGTCTACTCTTAATCATCAGCAAAGTATGGAAGGTGTTGACAGTGATACCATATGCTACTTACACTGCAATAACCTGCTCATTGATGCTTAGTTTAGGTTTCATAAGGGCCACTCGACTCCAGGCCTCAATACAGCCTTGGTCCAAAAATGGACAAAAGAGCCAAATTCCAGATGTGATGTGAAAGTCATTGCCCTTGACATCAAGGCAACATTTGACCGAGTGTGGTATCATGGAGCCCTAGCAAAGCTGAAGTCAATAGGAATCAGGGGGGAAACTCTCCACTGGTTGGAGTCATACCTAGCACAAAAGAAGATAGTTGTGGTTGTTGGAAGCCAATCATTTCAGTCCCAGGACATGGCTGCAGGAGTTCCCTAGGGTAATGGCCTGGGCTCAACCAATATTCAGCAGCTTCATCAATGACCTTTCCTCTAATATAAGGTCAGAAGTGGGGATATTCATTGACGATTGCACAATATTTAGTACCATTTGCAATTCCCCAGAAAATGAAGTACTCCGTTGCCACGTGCAGCAAGACCTGGATTACATTCAGGCTTTGACTGGCAAGTAACATTTGCTCCACACAAGTGCCAGGCAGTGAGAGAATATCATGTGAAAAGAGAATCTAACCATCTTCCCTTGATGTTCAATGGCATTACCATCACTGAATCTCCACCATCAACTTACTGGGGATTATTATTGACCAGGGGCTGAACAGGTCCAGCCATGTACAGACTATGACTGCAAGAGCAGGTCAGAGGCTGGAAATCCTGTGGCGAGTAACTCACTTCCTCATTCCTCAAAGCCTGTCCTTGATCTACAAGGCACAGTCAGGTGTGTGATGTATATTCTCTACTTGCTTGGAAGAGTGCAGCTCCAACAACACTAAAGAAGCTTGACACCATCCAGCTCACCACCTTAAATATTCACTCCCTCCACCACCAGCACACAGTGGTAACAGTGTGTACCGTCTACAAGATGGACTGCTGTAACTCACCAAGGCTCCTTCGATAGCACCTTCCAAACCCATGACGTTAGCAATTAGAAGGACAAGGGTGGGAAACAGATGTATGAGAACACAACCATGTGCACATTCTCTTCCAACCCACACACCATTCTGACTTGGAACTATATTGCCATTTCTTTATTACCTCTGGATTAAAAGCCTTATATTCCCTTCCTATAAGCACTGTGGGCATGCTACACCACATGGACTGCAGCAGTTCATGAAGGTGCTGACCACCACCTTCTCAAGGGCCATTATGGAGAGGCAATAAATTTTGGCTTTGGCAACAATGTCTACATCTATTGAATGAATAAAGAAGCATTCCATTCAGCCAAATTGGCCTATAATGATGTCTATTGTCCACTCAATCCTTTTCTATTATTACTTCATATAATCCTATTTACATTTCATCCTATCCCCTTCTCTGTCATGTAAATATCTGGCTTTGCCTTACATACAACTATGGTATTTGCTTCAACCACTCCATGTGCTTGTGGGTTTCACATTCTAACTGGATAGTGAAAGTCTTATTAACTACAGAGTGAAGGGTATTGTTGTAAGATGTCGTGTGTAGTTCGGGTAGGTCTCACAAAGAGGCTCTGAGTCTTGTAGAGTTTAATAGTAAATCTTTATTAACTACTAGTAACTATGTACATATATACAGTATAAGGTCTAAGCTAGGAGTTGCCTCCATTCTTGCCTTACACACATATATGTCCAGTCCAAGACTGGCCTCTAGACTTGAGCCATGTGTTCTTTTACATCATAGTGGGTGGTACTGTACCCAACCCCATCTTAACCTGTTCTATGCCAGACCCTTATACTACAGGTGTTATGAAGGAAAAGGGTCACTTGTGGTTTGCACAGCAGGAAAGAGTTGGAGTGGCAAATAGAGAAAATTAATCCAGCAGAATGTGGTGGATATTAAGAAGGAGGTAATGAGCTTTAGTCACAAAGGAACATAGGCATCTGTTTCCATTAGAGTGAGGCAATTGGTTACATATAGCTTGAGGGACACAACTCAGCAAACATGGGACAAGGTGAGTAGGTAGGCCTCCATGAATGATCATGGCCAGCACAGGGACTGAATCTGTGATGTTGGTGGCATTTTGCATCACACTCGAGCCATCTATCCAACTAAGCTAACTGACCCCCGCACTAAACTAGAAGTCAGTAGTTAAAGGCTGTCTGATACCTTTACATCGCTGATATAATTCAGAAACCTGTTCAGAGCGCAGAATAGAGAAACATGAATTAACCTGCCTCTTTGATCAAACTTTTAGTTATCTGACCTAATATCTCCTTACGTGGTTAGTTGTCATACTTTATTTTATAATACTGCTGTGAAGCACTTTGAGCTATTTCATTATGTTAAAAGTACTGTATAAGTTGTTGTTGCTGTTGTTGTTTTTCTTGTGGTGCCATAGGACAGTGCCTGTAGCTTAATGCATTTCCCAGTAACCCTAATTCAGAGTTGTGGCTTATTCTTTATGTTTAACTTGCCAAGCTGCCTTATACAACAGGAGGACTGGTTTGAACTGATTCTGTTACACATCACATGAGTCTCTAGTACAGCCACGACATGTGGCCCCCTAGAACACTTGCTCATAACAATTAATTTCTAGTGTATTAGTTCCTAGCTCTTTAAAGATATTTATAGATAATGCAGCAATATATAACATCCCTCTTTCTTTAAAATGCAATGCCTATCAATGTAGCTGTTCCAGTCATTAACTTTTCTAAACTAAAGAAGATTATCAATCGACTTCTGGAAATAAACTGAACCCCTTCTTAGAGCCTTTTATAGCATGTATTCTTTTCAAAAAATATTATTCACGGTATCACTTAGGAGATAAGATGTTGTTTGGCATTCATTGCTCTTAGTGGTGAGTTGGCACGCTGCACAAGTGATGTTGTGCGTGTTGTTCCCTGGTGGTGCAGGAGTCATGCTTGCTGTTGCTAATCTTCTGTCATTTTCTGGTGATGTTGCTAATGTTGTCTCCCTGGATATTGATGTTTCCAAAGTTGCTGGTTCCAATTCTGTTTTTCTAGCTCTGGTATAGGTTGAATAAGGACTCTGTTTCTTCTCATTTGTTTACTGGTTTCGGTCTCAGTCAGGTGTCTTGGCTTCAGCAACAACTTTTGCTGGGCTCCAGGTTTTCATGATTGGATCCTGTACATGCACCCTTTGTCTTTTCAACAGCTCAGGTAAGGATTTAGCATGTTTGTTGAAGTGCTGACCTCCTCTATGCTATGCTTCAGTGAATTGTTATCTCACAGAAACACAGAAACTGATTGTTAGGCTGCAATTAACCACTTATAGGCCACGTCACTGATCCAAGCCTCTGGCCTTTTGGACATTACGGCTGGTTCTGAAGCAGCGGTGGGTGGAGCGTGAAATTGCATGGATCACAATTGTATGCTGGGGTGGGCAGGGTCTCAGACAAGAAGCCTGCCCTTGCACTAATTAAGGCCCTTAAGTGGCCAATTAATGGCCACTTAAGGGCCTTTTGCCACCCAGCCTCAATTTTTGGATTGGCAGGTGGATGATAGATCAGGGAGGGGCAAACCTGAAATTGAACAAAGTTCAATCTCAGACAGGAAGAGGGGGGACAACTCCATCAGAAGCTCCCTTCTGACTGAGGCGCCCTCCCCTTAGGGCCCGGTGACCTCCGAATCTCCCCCCCTCCCAACAACCTATCCTCCGAGACCCCCTTGCGACTGCCCAGGTCTTCCCTACCACCACATTCTCCTCTTGACTCATGCCACTTACCTCTTCTCTGGTTGCCAGCACTTAGTTCCAGGCAGCTAGCTGCAGTGCCTCTTCTGGCCACTGCAGTGCTGTTCCTGAAAAGACTGGAGAGCTGCCAGCCAATCAGATTGGCTGGCAGCTCTCCAAGGCAGGGCTTCCTCCCAGTGACGGGTGGGAGACCCGCCTTCTGCTAATCAATGCTTGTTAGAGTGTGAAATGGCATCCGGGCTGCTGGATGTGTTCCCTGCTGGACCCTGCCATCCTGAAAATTCTGGCTTACATCTTTGGGCTTCACAACCAGTATGCTGTTTGAATATCCAACCTGTGAACCACCAAGAGGCAGGCTCCTCCAGGCAGAACAACATACCCATCCAGCATGACTCTGCTGGAAGATTTTGTACCATGAGCTACAGAACTGTCTCAACCTCTGTGCACCTATTTCATCTTGTGGTATCATCCCCAAATGAAATCCTACAAAAATCCTACAACTCCAATCTTTAGCCAGCTGACCTTGAATGCCTACGTGAAAGAATTCCTGATTGGACTCTGACTTTTGACTCTGGAACTCACGTGAACTAATATTCATCTTCTATGGTCCTTGTAGTATAAAACTCCTTTTCTTTATCACCCTTTGCTGTGTGTTTGTGGGCAGAGTGGAATGAGGTGAACACTCCTTTTGTGGGTTTTGAATGGGGAAAATAAACCAGCTTTCTGAGTTAACCCTAAACCGAGTTTGCTGTGGATTATTAGCAAAATTGGATCACAAAAACCAAGGGATTGGGAAAACATGCCACTGCCTATTCTTTTAAAAATTAATTCAAAACACTCTTTGCTTACTGACAAGTGGTAAGTGAGAATTAGTGCAGTTTGACTGACTCTCTCCTGTCCATAACAGTAGTCTTATATTTTATTCCATTCAACAACTCTTCAGATAATTCCATGTCAGCCTTGAGAGGTGTGGATTGGAGTGACTATAAGGCAAGGCTTGGGTCTTCCTTTGTCTCTCGGCATTTCCCAAGGGTTCCTTTGACAATCTGGGTAATGTGGTGATGATGTTGAACCCATACTGTTGGGCAAATTCCTTAACTTCCTCGGATGTGAACTAGATACCATTGTCACATATTAACCTTTCAGGAATCTATTGCTCAGCAAACAGAGCTCATACTGCTGAGATGATTGTTGTCGCTCGCAAGTCTTTCATCTTCCAGATCAAAGGAAACTTTTGAGTAGTATGTGACATTGAGATCCCATTCTTGATTGTGTGTGAATAAATACCATAGTCTGGCTGGTACTTCAGTAGCTATCATCTCTTTCTGCTGTGTGTTTCTGTACTTCTGACATATATTTCATGTAGACACCATATTTTCAACCTCTTTGTATATGCCTATCCAATACAGAGCTGATCTGGCTCTGAGCTTACATTTCTCCATTCGCCTCATGTTTCTTCTAGAGAAGTTCTTCCTGCATTGTTTTGGTGTTTCTGGATCTGACTAGCAGAGCACCATCTTCCAGTGAGATGTTATCTCTTGTAGACCAATGCTGCCGCATTGTTGGCTGTGTTTGCTGTATTTTATCAGGTCATCCCTGGATCACTTGCTGAGGAAGCATCTGTAATTCTTCATCTTTGCTGGTTTTATCTCTAATTTCACTCAGTTTTGGTGGTGTTACATTCACTAGGTGATGGATCTTTATACCTCAATCTTCTTTCTTGTGTTTCTCTTGTGGCTACAGTTGAGATAGGGTATCTGCCAGCACCATATATCTTTCTGGCTTGTATCTCAGTGAAATTTTAACTCTGAAGCATCAAGAGTAACCTTTGTATTCTTGCTGGTGCTTTACACAGATTCTTTTTGTAGATCTGCTCCAGTCCACAATGATCACTCTCCACTATGAACTTTCTTCTGTAGAGATATGTATGAAACTTCTCACGTTCATACGCGACTGCCAAAAGCTCTCTTTCTATGTTGGCATATTTGGTCTCAGCTGAGGTTAGAGCTTTGGATGGGAATGCTATTGGCTTTCCCTCTTGTACCAGGGCTGCTCCCAATTCTTTTGTAGAAGCATCCACTTGCACTGTGACAGGTTTCTTTCTTTTGTAATATGACAGATTTGTTTTCTGGCATATTACCTTTTTGAGTTTGTTGAAACTCCGTTGTGTGATTCTGCCTCTGCATCTTCTTTCATCAGCTTCCACAGGTTCGCTGTGTGCTCTGATATATGTGGTATGAAGGAGCTCATGTATTGGATCAAACCAAGGAAACTATTTTTTTATATTCATTTACAGAATGTGGGCTTCACCGGCTAGGCCAGCATTTATTGCCCATCAGCTCTCTTATCTCTTGGGGCTTCCTTCCCAGAAATAGCCATGACTCTTTCAGGCTTAGCTTGATTCCATCAGGTGTACACACCAATCCGAAGAACTGACAATCTGTCACTTTCACAATGTATTTGTCTGTGTTTAACTGATCCCAGCTTGCCTGGTTCTCTGCATAGCTTCATGTATGGATGTTTTGGTTTCTTTTCCTGCCCATTCACCCTGTTGCGCTGACTCTGTTCCCTCATCTACCACCTTCTCCCTTTGTTTTGCACATCTTTTGTCAATGATCGGCCTTTCCACAAGCTCTGCAGATTGACTCACATGTGGGACATTTTCTTCTGTCTGTGAACTCATGTGGTCGTCCACAGCTCCTGCACGACTTTCTTTCTGTTTGTCGTACATTCTTTTGCTTCTGCTGCACTGCGTCAACCTTACTGCTTTTCTCTTGCCTTGACTGAAGGACAGCCATTTGGATAGTCAGTGTTTTCATCTGCCTCCTCGTAACTTCGTGTGCTCTGGCAAGTGGCTACAGCTCATGATATTGTGAACTTGTTGTTCCCAATTATCGCTTTCTGTACTTCAGGGTGTACAGCACACCAAATTAGTTGATCTACGAGCCTTTCATCTGTGTCCTTAAACTTACATTTTCTAGCTACATTTTTTAATCTTGTTACAAAGTTATCCATAGGCTAGCCTAATTCCTGTCTGAAGTCTTGACATTCACACTGGTTGATCTAATGATTCCATTTTGGCTGGAGATGGGGTACTGAATTTTTCAGAAATTTTGTCTGGGTCTTTGCTGTCCTCTTCAGTAAGCTCCCAGCTGTTTAATGCATTTAATCCTATATCTCCTGCCCACTGAAGGATATAGCTGATCCTCTCTTCATTGCTAGTGCCTTTTAGGAAATTACTGAATGTCAATCTGCACTTTTGTTTAAACTTCACAAATGCCTCTACATCATCGTCAGCTTCCCAATTCATTGTGGGCTATAGCTGTGCTGTGTTGTGCTGGTCAACATTTTGTTTTTCATTTTTACACCATTCACTCAGATTTTCTTTTGGCGCTAAATCAACACTAAAGTAAATTTAAATGCTTTAGGTTCAGACACTGGCTGCCACCATGCAATGTGTTCTTATTGCCTTTTGGCTCCCAGATGTTAGTCATAGTCACACTTTAAGCTTGGAAAGATCAGAACTCTTTATCTTTAACTTGCCATGCTGTCTTATGCAACAGAAAGACTGGTTTGAACTGGTTCTGTACACATCTCATGAGTCTCTAGTGCAGTCGTGAAATGGGTCCCCTTGGAACATTGACACACAACAATTAGTTACCAGCTAATTAGTTCCTTGGTCTTTACAGATATTTACAGATTAATACAACAACATATAACAGCCCACTTTCCTGGTTTCTGCTAGGCAGGTTAATTAGAATTATTCTCAATGGCCACAGAATGTACAATTATAGCAAAGATATAACAGAAAATTTTAACTTTCGTATGTTATCAGAGCTTGTTGGAGATTGTTCTTGAACATCTACAGGAACTAGTTAACAATGTTTAATGTAATGCATATTTATTGCATTTGAGCAGCATTCCAAATGCGAGTAGGGAGAAACTCTGCTGAATCAGCCCTCAGGGGATGCATAGTCGAAACTGTGAATGTGTATTTCAGACAAGGTGCAATAAGAAGGTCTTACTACATTGTCCAATATTATCCATCAACGTATTTTAACTCCATTAGTGATTATACAAATGTAGTCTCTTTATTGCTGAGCCAATATATTTGGCATCGTCTCAGAATGAAAAATTGAAATTAATGTCAAATTATGCTTCTGCTGTGAATGTCATTGGGAATGTAATTGTGTGGCCACATTTTACTTAGACTTTGTTACAAACATTAAAGTGTAAAGATCTCAGGCTTCTTTTGGTTTACAAGACATTATAACGAGAATTTCCAGCCAATGTTATTTGAATACTGGTGCCAACTCCTATATTTGGGTCACTGCTGGTGTTAAAATCAAGTCAATGAGAAAATTTATACTTGCATGATCTTCCCCACAAAGTCTCAGTGGAATGTTACAGATGTTATTAACAAGTTATGCAGTTCAAAATCAATTTATCTTTTCAAGATCATTTCCTAAAAACCAATTATAAACACTTGATTTCCCAGTCGATTTTAAGATTCCCTATTATCACTACTTTATATTTCTTATATCATCCTGATGATTGTCTGAAAATTTGCTATAGTATATACCCAAAGGTGCAATAGCTCCTCTATTGTTTCTCAGTTCTAACAAAATTCAATGGGCAGAATTTTGAGATCGGCGGGCGCACGCGGTCGGTGGGCTCAGGGGTGGCCAGGAAATGGGTTGCTGCCCATGATCGGCCCCTGGCCAATTAAGGCCCTCCCACTGTGAAATGCGGCTCCTCACTGGTCGGGAAGAGCTGAGTGGGGTGGAGGTGACCCGGCAGCAGTTTGAAAAGCCCAGGCAGCCCCTGGGAGGCTGCCATGGAAGAACATCTGTTCTGCATTAGCAAAGTGATAGAGTCAAGTGTGGTCAGAGACATCAGGTGGGAGGGCAGGTTAGGTGGGCACCCAGCCCCCTGCTTTTCGTGTGAGTGCCTCACGGTCCTCCTGGAGGAGGCGGCTGCCATGAAGGACACCGTTGCCCCCAGAGAAGCGAGGATGAGGCCACTGCACCTCACAAAGAGGGAATGGGAAGAGGTAGCAGCACTGGTTAGCAGCCATGATGTGGTGCGGTGCACATGGGTGCAATGCCAGAAGAGGTTCAGGAAGGGTGAGTACTGTGTTAGCATGGGTCCATGTGCAGAAGTGTTAAGGTGTGGCCGCGCCTCCCCCCACAACCCTCCCGGACTTCAGGGGTGCTAGATTCCGAGTGCCAACTGGTAATGATGCCGGAGCTGGCCAAGGGGGTGAGCCCTGGCAGCTTGCAGCTTGAAGGCCATGACTCAGATGTGCCCTGCTAGGTGTTTCTAGGCTGGGTTTGGCCAAGCTGCAATGGCGCTACAGGTAGACAGTGGGCTTTGTCCTTTCAGGAGAAGACAAGCCATAACCAAGCAGAGAGGTCATGTACAGGCTGAGGCCCGCCCAACCTGCTGCTGCTCACCAGGTTCGAGCAGGACGCCCTTGTGCTGGAGAGCCGGCACGCTCCACGTGCAACCGGGCATGGAGTCTGAACACAGTGCACAGAGGTGAGAGTTTCGGATTGTGCAACCATTCCAGTGTAGTCTCTTCATTGATTGGAGCCTGAAACCTGGAGTCCCCATTGATCACTGAAAGACGATGGCACCAAGATGCAGATCTCCGTTGTCTCACCAGGGTGCCTGACATGCACAGTGACAGCGTGATGAATTTAACGAATGATATGTCCTTGTTCTCCCTTTTAGATTCACCAGCATGCACTCAGTCTCCGTACTGGTCACCCCTGACATCGGAGGACCACCAGATTTCATTTGCACTTGTGTCACACCCGATCTCTGAACCAGGCACCAGCGCAGATACCAGCACCTTGGCGGGATTTAGATCGGCGGCTAGAATGTTGGTGTGCATTGGCGAAGGCACTTCACACTCGGTTGACGTGCAAGCAGAGGCAGAGAGTGCCCAGGGCGCTGGCAGTTGGAGGACTGCTGGGGACTAGGACAATGCTCAGTCGAAGGCAGATGATGAGCCTGTGAAGTCATCCATTAGGCAGCAGATGATGGATGTCCAGCTGAATGTGTGGGAGGATCTGGCGGAGATCCATGAGGGTCAGCGTGCCATGGTTTCCGTTGTGGAGGACAACTGCCAAGGTCATCAAGGCCAACAAGATAGCAGACTCAGCTGTCTCCAATGCTGATGCCAATGAGGGGGGTGGGGCGCACCAAGACATAGCAACGTAAGTTAAAGGCACCATAAGCACAAGAGGGACAGTTCACGGGTGATTTTCTGTTCATTTATGTTTGGTTTATATGTCTGCCGGTGTGGACATCAACATCAGTAATGGTAATATTTCCATGTGACAATAACATTAAATTTGTTTTGGCTCTGATGGCCTGAGTTTGCTTCACCTTTTCTCTTTCTGGTGCAGGGTATGCTAGTATGTAATGCTGGATGCGAGTGGCTCGATATTTTATTGCACAGGCATTGAGTGGACTTTGGGTGCAAATGAAAGGGTCATTTCAGGTATCCAGGATGGAGGCGGAGCCCTGGCATGAGGTAAAAGCAGATCTTTAGTAGCCTAGCAGAAGGGGCATTGGATCAAGGCATCGCTGGTATCCCTGCCTCCCTCGAGGTTACCGAAGTCTACCTCCGCGTCCTCAGCGTTCTCCTCACCGTGCTCCTCTTCTGACTCACTACTGGATTCATCATCTGTGACCTGTGCAGCTGCATCAAGATCCTCTTCCTCCAGTGGGTCCCCCCTTGCCAGTGCCAGATTGTGGAGAGCACAGCATGCAACCACTATCAGTGACACCCGCTCTGGGGGGTATTGTAGTGCGCCCCCTGAATGATCCAGGCATCGGAAGCGCATCTTGAGAAGACCTATGGTCCTCTCTATCACCGCCCTTGTAGAGGCATAACTCCTATTGTAATGCTTCTCTGCCTCTGTTCTTGGGCTGCGGAGAGGCAACATGAGCCACCTCTTCAACGGATAGATCTGGTCACCCAACAGCCATCCATCCATTCGGGCTGGAGCACCGAAGAGCCCCGGCACCCGGGAGTGTCTCAGGATGTTAGCGTCATGGGAGCTGCCAGGTTACCTTGCACAGACTTAGAGAGTATGCATCCTGTGGTCACACACTATCTGCACGTTCATGGAGTGGAATCCCTTCCTGTTGACAAAGGCAACTGGCTGACCGGCTGGCACCCTGATGGCCACTTGTGTGCAATTGATGGAACCCTGGATGTGGAGGAACCCAGCTTTGGCTGCAAAGTTTCTGGCTTGCTCAGCCTGGCTGGCCTCATCCGTATGGTGAAGAATAAAGGACAGTACCAGCCTGAACAGAGCTTCTGTTACCAGCTTGACACAACTAAGGATACCTGATTGGGAGACTCCACTCAGATCCCCCACTGACCCCTGGAAAGAGCCGGGGGCATAGAAGTTGAGGTGTGTGTGACTCTCAGAGCCACTGGTATGGGGTATCCACTCACACAGTCAGAGGTGATCTCAGGCCCAATCATCTGACAAATGGGTGTCACGGTCTCCCTGGAGAGGCGGAGCCTCCTTTGGCATTGCACCTCAGACATATTGAGGTAGCTGCATCGCTGCCTGTAAATCTTGGCAGCAGGATAGGGGTGTCTTCTGCGGCACCTTCCACCTTGGACTCCCTGCTGGCCCTGCACTCCTTGTGCCTGCGCCTCTTCTCCCAAAGGTCGCTCCCCTGGAAGCTGCAAAGGGAAACCTGGACTCCTCTCCCTTCTGCCCCTCTCTTCCTCCTCAGAGGAGGGTCCTCCAGCGGAGACCACAATCCCCATTCCCAGGGTAATGGAAGGCTGTCTGATAGCTGGAAGGGTCCACATGGTCTGAATCCTCCAGGGGCCTTGGAGACACGAATAAGTCCTGAAATGAAGCCTGGAAATACTAATAATGAAGCCCCGAGCAGAGATGAAGCTGCCAAGTACCAATAAGCAACCAGAAGCAAACTATCTCCAAAACTTCTCACTACTCATACTGGCAATGCTGATGACTCTTTTTATCCTGCCCTTGGATGAGGTTTTTGAAATTGTCGGCTGCCCACCTGCCCGTTTTGCCCATGCGACGAGAGCGAAATCGTACAGGAACATGAAATGCAGCTTTATTGCCTTTTTAATGGCTTTAACTGGCTTTGTAATTGTTGGCAGGCGCAGCTCCGATTCCTGCACATGCCCACCGACCGAAATATTGTGCGAGTGTGCATTGACCTCGGGATGCTCGCCTGATGTCATCCCGTGCTATTTTACGCTCAAGCATGTCGGGAGCGTGCCCACACACCGAGTGAAAAATTCTGCCCTATATCATAATTTCAATGTGGAAAATTGTGCCTGCAACACACCAACTTTATTGACCACACTTTAGGCATTTATACATCTACATTGCACCCCCATCCTTGTGTGCCTCACATTTTCTTCCCCAATCTACTCTTTCCCATTTTTGAGCTATTCTTTATTCTAATGTTGTTTGTCTCTCCCAGTCCCATGTGCACTTTATTTCTTCTCTCTAATGCTTCATCCTGGTGCCCCCCCACCACCTCCCAGCCCCCTACCAAATTAGTTTATGCTATGATATCAGTAAAGATTTAAAATGTACAATGTAAAAATCATTCTTATTTATTTACAAATCTATAGATTTACAGATCTATACACGTCTCAATACCCTACATGAGGTTGTACTTCTGCTTCCCACCAGATCGCAGTCTCTTAGTCATGTGACATTGCATCATAGTTACATCAGTATCAGATGTTCCTGATGTTAACCTTTGACTGTACAAAGTTAGCTCAAAAGGGACTTGACCATTGTACATTACTATACTTCTGCTCTTGCTCCTTTGCTACAATAGCATTCCTGAACATCAGCTGAGCCTAATCCTCTCTTCATCTGACATCCACATGCATGCGCTTCTTAGTAATGATAGCTCGATAATGGTCAGGAACTGGAGTCTGGACTCATTTCCCCCTTCCTTGTTCTGGGTATTACTGCAAACTTTCGTAATTTACCAAAGCACCAGCTGAGATAAGTATGGTCAGCAAAAACTGGAGTTGAAGCATGACACTTTCTCCCACTCTAAGACTCACTTATTTGCTAAGCCATCAAGAGAGCAGGTAATGTGTTTTCAAAGATAACCGAGCAAATGGAGTGCATTATGCCAAGTTTCCTGAAGATAAATTCATTCAGTGCATGAATACATCTTTTCCATTGGGGGGATTATATTATTGTATTATACATACACAAAATAATGAGACAAATCAATCTCAGTTCTCAGTGCTGGTGCTTAATGTGATACCTCATTCAACAGGATTATTGAAGCAGCGAGATCATTATATGCCATTGCTTTTAATAGATAGAAAACCAAAAATGAGACACGATTCAACCATTAATAATATATATGTTCATATTTTGAAATGCAGCTGAATACATTCAATGAGCTTCAAACAAATGACATTATACCTGAAAACAGTTACAGCTTTTTTACCTAACGTATGGGGGAAACATTGGGATTTTAGCTGAAAAATGAAAGCAGGATGTGCCAGTAATGCAGGCAGGATGCAGACTTAGTGCTGCCTGCTAATTTAAATGATGTTGGCATGCAGCCCAGTGCTAAGCATGGCTGCGTGGTTCAGCAGGGGGCCAGGCTTCATGCAAAACTGGTGTCACTTAAAGCTACCCAGGGCAAGGTGCATTCTGGCTGCAGTAGCTGCTGGAATTGCTTACAGAAAAGTCTCTGAGCAGAAAGAGAAGTGGAAACGGCACAATGGGTCAGAGACCTTGGCCCAAATGTTCCGTTCAGGGTGAGAACCCCCATTTCCAACCTTGATCAGACAAAAAAATGCACGCTTAGTTTCCTCCAGTTTTTCAGGGAATCTTCTAATGGCGGATCCTGCAGAACTCAATCAGCACAGGAAACCTCGGAGGGAGCAGCGGAGAGAATCCATGCAGAAACTATGCCTCCTTTTAATGGCAGTAGCTGCCATATTCTGTATGTAAAGAGTTTAAATGTCCCAAAGCCTCTATGAAAAGCTACGGAGAGAAGGTAAGTGGGTAAGGGGCTAGAGTGGGTAAGGAGATAGGTTGGCAGATGAGTAGGGTGGTAGGTGGATTGGTTGGTAGGTGGGTGAAAGGATAGGGTAGCAGGTGCGTAGGATGGCAGGTTGGCAGGTGGGTGAGGTGGTAGGGAGGCAGGTGGGTAGGGTAGCAGTGGATGAGCCGGTAGGGTGGCAGGAGGGTAGGGTGGAGGTGGCAAGAATGACAGGGTGACAGGTGGGTGAGTGGGTAGGTGGGTCAGGGGTTAATTGAGTCGGGTTAGGAGGGGTTGTCAGGATGGGGGCTAGTCATGTCAGGTTGGGGGGAGTCGGGTGGTGGGATCGGGTCAGGCCTGGTCAGGGGAGTCAGATGGTGGGGGCTAATTAGGTCGGGTTAGGGGCTAGTAAGATTGGACGGGTGAAGTTGTGGGTTGGAGGGGAGTCAGGTGGTGGGGGCTAGTCAGATCAGGTCAGGAGCGAGTCAGGGGGCTAGTGAGGGTGGTCAGTGTGAGTGATTGGGGGGTGTCAGTTGTGGAGTTAGGCTAGGTATTTTTCTATCTAACATTTCCTGGGTAATTATCCAGATAAGTAAGTTGGAACCGTCCAAAGTCTCTGACTCTATCTCAGAGTTGGAGATTTTCTTGGACGGTCCCAGGGAGCAGAGGAATTGCCCATTGGAAGTTCAAATTTCCCAGACAATTCCAACACCGTCCTTACGTTGAGACTTCCAAGGTCCTATATCGTATCTTCCAGGGTACATGCAGTCTCCGACTTTCCGGAGATCAGAAGATCTGTTCCCAAGTTCCAAGGTTCTCCGCTTCAGCTCTGGTGGTGTTGGTGCAGGAAGTGGATAGGATGATGGAGGTCCTCTTCCCGCAGGGGGCCAAGAGGGCCTCCAGACAGACACTATGAAGGCAGCTGGTGCAGGTAGACATTGCAGCTGCTAATGCCAACTGCCTAGCTTCAGGAGCTGGATGCAGTGCTGCAAGAAGTTAAATGACCTCACATGAATGGTCAAGGTCGGTGAATGCTTCTTCACATGCTATATCTTTACAAATGAACCACTAGTCTCACACACTGCTCTATTCATCCCACCACATTCTCTTCACTCACTTATCAATGGTCTATATCAAGCATGCTTCACACATTTATACCCTCACACACTTAGCACTGCTGCAAGCCTCATTCTCATATCTCACAGCTTGCAGAAGCTGCTGGCTGTTTAACTATGGTAGGCACATCACCCAAACACATTGCACCACACTCACTGATGCAATTAGTTCTCTCTTGCACGACAAGGTGGCCCAAAACTGGGGAGGCATTGGCGTAGAAGCAATGTCACTGGATTGGTAAACTAAAGTCCCAGGTTAATGTTCTGGGGCCATTGGTTCAAATCCCACTGCAGCTGGTGAAATTTAAACTCAATTAATAAAACCTGAAATAGAAAGCAAGTTTCAGTAATAGTGACTGTGCCCTGAATTTTACCTTTGGTGGGCGTGCGTGATTGGTGCTCCCAGGAGCTGTCAGGAAACGGGCCCCTGACTGCGATCGGCCCCAGACCACAATTTCAGAGCTGCTGTGGTGGGGCAGAAAAGAGTGGGCGATGACGTTTCCGTGCGTGTGGGTGAGCACTGCGAGAAAGCTCCCTGAAGGCAGACAGGGAGCTGCAGACCTGAAAATGCTCAAATAAAGGTTTAAAAAGCTGTAAAAAAAATTCATGCATCACAATCAATCACCTGATTATATAGCTGTTAGAAATGCTGTCCACAGATATTTATTTTTATTTTACTTCACAACAGGGGTTTCATCCGGCCCTTGGATGAGGTTTGATTAAAAATGTAAAGTCCGCCTGGCCGATTCGCCCAGCCGCCAGCCGTAAGGTTGGACAGGCCACGAAAAATCGGAGACAATTGTGCCATTAATGGGCTTAATTGCCCTCTTAATTGTTGGCGGGTGTGCTTCCAACTTTTGCACACACCCACCAAGCGAAACATTGCGCAAGTGCATGATGACATTGGGACACTTGCCCAACGTCTTCCTGCGTGATTTTATGCCCAGTCAGGGACACAAAACTCAACCCCCATGAAACCATTGTTAATTGTCGTAAAAATCCCATTTAGTTCACTAATGCCCTTGAGGGAAGGAAATCTGCTGTCATTACCTGGACTGGCCTACTCCAGATCCACAGCAATGTGATTGACTCTTAAATGGCCTAGCAAGCCACTCAGTTGCATCAAACTGCTAGAAGGTCAATAAGAAATGAAATCAGACAGACCACCCAGCATCAACCTAAGCACCAAAAATGATAATGGCAAACTCAGCCCTGTCGACCCTGTGAAGATCTCATTACTAACATCTGGGAGCTTGTTCCAAAATTGAGAGAGCTGTCTCACAGACTAGTCAAGTAACAGCCTGACATAGTCATATTCACAGAGTCATACCTTACAGATAATGTCCCAGACGCCACCATCAACATCCCTGGGTATGTCATGTCCCAATGGCAGGGCAGACCCAGCAGAGGTGGAGGCACAGTGGTACACAGTCGGTAGAGAGTTTCCCTGGGAATCCTCAGCATCAATTCCAGATCCCATGAAGTCTCATGGCATCAGGTCAAACATGGGCAAGGGAACCTCCTGCTGATTACCACATACCGCCCTCCCTCAGCTGATGAATCAGTGAGCCTCCATGTTAAAAATCACTTGGAGAAAGCACTGTGGGGGCAAGGTTGCAGAATGTACTCTGGTTGGGAGACTTCAATGTCCATCACTAAGAGTGGCTCGGTAGCACCACTACTGACCAAGCTGGCCAAGTCCCAAAGGACATAGCTGCTAGACTGGGTCTGTGGCAGGTTTCAAACAACTGTTCCAAAATGAAGTGCTACAGGATGCCAAGGCATTGCAAACAGAGATAAAAAAAGACACTGAAAATATATTTATTATTTATTAATTGGCCACTTAAGCATTTGAATTGGCCTAGGGGCAGGCAAGCTGACCCACCTCCCAGCACACTCCCAGGGGAGAGGGGGGGAGATTAAATTACAACCAGTGAGTTATTGGGCATGAGTGGCTGGCCAGCTGAGCAGGGGGAAAGTATGAAAGAATTTAGTTTCAACTTGGCAAAGGGCTTTACACAGAGCTTGGAGTCCACCCTTTCCAGTGGTGGTGAACTCCATCAGAACACTTGTGGGCCCAACTGTGATACATCATCTGATGCCCGATGTCTCATCTTCCATTGTAACACGAAGAAACCAGCCAATGTCTGACTACTGCATTTGAAAGACTCAGGTCATGAAATATTAAACGGTTGCCATACAGGCTAAGACTGCTGCCATCATGGCTGTGGATACTAATGCTCAAAGACGCATGCAGGCTTTCACAGCAGTCTTGTGCTCTAGCAGATTACTGGAAATACTGAGGCCCTTTCCTTAGAGGAGTAGCAGTGGCTCCCGGGATCACAAACCTGCTGTGCTCCCTCAGAATGATAGCATTCGTGCTCATACCACTGCCACTCCGCCAGTGCCCTTGCAGTTGCCTGTCAGCCAGCCAGCACATACTGACGATGCCTATGCACAGATGGTACAATGCACAGTAGGAACTTCTAGGCCCATAGGAGCTCGAAGGTATCTTGTAAGGCCATCTAAAGTCTCTCCCACTGAAAGTCAGCAGCCTTTCTCCAGCCATGCTGCAGCCACTTGGGATAGCACCACATAGGAGAATTCTGACTGTCAAAGGCACCCACAGGATAGACACTAAGGGGATGCACAAGAGTGCTGATATGTTTTTTGTGTGGAATATGAGGTAGTTTATGGATTATGTTGTTTTGGAATGGTTGTTCTGTGGTGGTTATTATTTCAGCATTGTGGCCCTAGGACACTGTGATGCACTGTGACAGAGCTGTGGGATTGTTGTACAGTGGGAATCTAGGTTTGTGTTCAGTTGAATGAGGCAGCCACAGACAGTCCAGTCAGAAAGAGGGTGTCATGGTGGCCTCTTCCTCTGTTTCTCCACTTCCTCTTCCTCCCCATCCTGCTTCTGAGCTGCTTACCGTATCCCTGGTGGCCAGAGCTGTGCCCTCATGGTGGCCAGATTGTGAAAGATGCAGCAGACACTCATGGGTCAGGATATAGATGTCAGTGAGTACTGCAGGTCTCCTCCAGAATGGTCCAGGCTGTTGACCTGCTGTTTCAGCACCCCAATGGTCTGCTCTATTCTGTATTCTCTATTCCATGTGGCAGCATGGCTCTCTTTGTATGTAAGCTGGCCATGTGTAGTTGGGTTGTGGAGCGAAGTCATGAGCCAGTGGATAGCCCTTGTCACCCAGCAGCCACCCTCTAGTTTGATGCAGGTACACAAATAGGAAGGAAACAGCAGACTGGTGCTGAAGAAAACAGCCCAGAAGGACCCCAACACAAAGAAGGTCAGGGCCATGGTCACCTTCACAACCACAGGCAGCATTGTTCTTATCGTGTTTGAGGTTGTAGGTCCAGTTGCAAAAAGTGGCAGAGTTCTGTAACAAACAGTCCTTTGTAAAGTGCAGACAACGCATGCACTGCTTCTGGCTTAGGTGGAGGTAACAGAAATGTTCCCAGATGACCTGAGGTGGAAAAGGTTTCTAAGTGAGAGCCCTTTGTCCCTCGTCCACCCTCTGTGAGCAGCCTGTCCTCTTCTGCCTCTGCTCAATCTCCACCTTGTACTTCAGCCTGAGTGAGATGGTAACTGTAGCACACATGGCTAGAAGCTTGTGGTGTGGCCAAAACTTCTAGAAGTCCCAACACCAAGGCCTGCTCCACGTGCAGCACCACTTCTTGTTGAATTCACCAATTTTAACCAGCTCTGCAAGTCACCAAACATTTCTACAAACTCAAACACAGCATGTAGAAATTAATCAGCAACTATCTTGCAAGTTGTTGGGGATTCTTTTAAATAACATTGGTGGGTGGGGCCTTGCGACTGCTAAACACATGTCAGCTGTGGATGTTTCAGAGAGGGCATTAGCTGGAACAGTGAGGTTGGAAATGGCAGAGCTACCTCCCAAATCAGCATTACACGTTGACCAGCATCACAATCAGCCCACTCTGTATACTTCCAGTGCAAGCTCATAATGCTTGTGCTAACAGAGGAGTAGGAATAGGCCGTTCACCCTGTTGAGTCTGCTCCACCATTCAATTGGATCATGGCTGATCATCTACCTCAATGCCACTTTCCCACGCTATCCCCATATCCCTTGATGTCATTAATCTCCAGAAACCTATCAATTTCTGTCTTGAACATGCTCAATAATTGAGCTTCTACAGCCCTCTGGGGTAGAGAATTCCAAAGAGTCACCACCCACTGAGTGAAGAAATTCCTCCTCATCTCAGTCTTACATGGCCTACCCCTTATTCTGGGATTATGTCCCCTTGCTCTAGACTCACCAGCCAGAGGAAACATCCTACCTATATCCACTCTGTCAGACCTCGTAAGAATTTTGTAAGTTTCACTGAGATAACCTCTCATTCTTTGAAACTCTAGAGAATATAGGCCCAATTTCTTCAATCTCTTCTCATAAAACAATCCCAACATCCCAGGAATCAGTCTGTTGAACCTCCATTTGCACTCCCTCTATGGCAAGTTTCTTAGATAAGGAGACCAAAACTGTACACAATAGTCCAGCTGCAATCTCACCAAGGCTCGATATAAGTTCAGCAAGACATCTTTACTTCTGTAGAAATCCCCTTGCGATGAAGGCCAGCATACCATTTGTCTTTCTAATTGACTGTTGCACTTTTAGTGACTCATGAACAAGGACACCCATGTCCCTTTGAACGCCAACACTTGCCAAACCTCTCACCATTTAAGAAATATTCTGACTTTCTGTTTTTTCTACCAAAGTGGATAACTTTATACTTACTCCCATAACACCCTCATCAAAACAGTGTTTGGTGTGAAACATGCCAGAAGTGTGCATACACAGTAAGGCCACCAATTTGGTGCCAAAATAGTACCCATAGTGACAAAACTATGGGTGCTTCGGAGCCTAATTGTGCAACCAATATGCTGCAACTTACTGATTCAAGTTTGTACTAGCTTTGAAACAACAGCAAAGCAAAACATGTCCTTTAGAGCATGGTTAAATAGAAGAATGTGATCATAACCAGGTCAGGATCAGCCAGGATTTTGAAACAAATCTCAAATAATCCCTTCTGAAATTGAAAACTATTTAGAGAAATATGTGGCAATCTGTTTTTCAATAAGAAAACATGCTACATTTAAAACAGAAGAACATTCTGGAAGAACTGATGGTTTGAAAATTCTTCCTTGCAAACTTTGAAGCCCAATTTGAAACCAAGTTTTGGCTATCTTAAATAACTTCCTAATTCAAAACTAGCCCTCAATTGTCCGAGCTGAAACTAGCTGACATCCTCAATGAGACAGACCACAATGGTGACCAGTAATAATGGTCATGAAGTTATCAGATGATGGTAAAAATCCTAACTGATTCAATGATATCCTTCAGAGGAGGAAACCACTTTTCTTACCTGATCCGGCCTAGAAGCGATTCCAGACCCACAGCAATTTGGTTGAATGTGAAATGGCTGAGCAAGCCACCACCTTCTCAATGGTAGTAGGGGATTGGCAATAAATGCTGGTCTTTCCAGTGATGCCCACATCCATGAATAATTAAATTTTAAAAATGAGCCCTGTTGTGGAAAATGAAAACTGAAGTTGGGGGTTTTAGGTTCTGGACTGGTCCCCTTACCAGTCAGGTAAAGTATATTCTGTCCTCCAGCAGCACTGCTCGTGCAAAAGGAGGTATGCAAAAGGCATAGGGCGGAATTTTCCCAAATTTGCACTAAATGCGGTAGCGGATGGGCAAAATGGCGTTCCACCCGCCGACGGTGATGGCGGGTTTTCTCACTGCATCGTCCCAAGCCCGCCATATTACTTATGCATTCCCAGGAAGCACGGCATTTCCATGGTGGGCGGGCTCTCATTCACCCACGCGTCATCACCCCGCTGTTGCATCACGTGGCTGCCATGTTTAAAAGGCAGCCGCCAGCACAGTGCTCATCACTACAAGCTCACTACTGCTTGCCCAGGAGACTAGGCAGAAAAGGTAAAAAGACCACAGCCCCCACCCCGCTTCAATGACAGGTCCCTCTAGTGACTGCTGGGTGCCATGGAGGCCCGCCAGGATGTGCTCTACCCCCACTCTGGCTGCAAGATGGGCAGCAACATCACCAATCTAGCATGGGAGGTGGTGGCAGTGGTGGTCAGCGCCAACACCCTTCAGAAGAGAACAGCCACCCAGTGCCACAAGAGGATGAATGATCTACTCTGTTCCGCCAGAGTAACCACTCTTCTCATCACTCTCAACTTACACACTCACAAACCCATCACACATCCACAGGCCCCTCACTCACAGCCAGTTCAAGGGACATCACCATTTGCTCTCTCATACTCACCGTCATTGTCCTCATCCTGTCCATGTGACCACACACCACCAACACAACCAGGCATACATATCATCTGGCCTGGCAGGCGTCCTGCTTACACTTTCTCCAGCTCTATCCATGCAGCACAAGCTGGCACTGAGCAAGAGAAAGAGGTTGCAGACTGGTGGCAGAATGCCTGAAATCAAGGTCCTGAAATCAGAGCCATCCAGCTGGCCGGTGAGGATCTGGGCCGGTCCTGTGCTGACGGTGAGGTTGGCGGTGTTCAACCAAGTGAGGGCCCAACAGTGCAACATCTATCACACAACCATGCCGTGAGTAATGTGTCCTCTTTCACAGGCCACTGCCATGCACTAATTATCTCTCCTTGCATACGCAGGCACATCTGCCAAACAGCCGACAGTGTCTCAATCAAGCCCTGAAGAAACCTCTGAAGATGGATCTGGAGGCACCCTCCCTGAATAACCATCACAGCGCTCACCCACATCCTCCACCAGCACAGCGACACACGCCTTGGTGGGACCTAGCTTTAGAGTAGCCCCAGGATCACAGTCTGGTGAACACATCACACTGTCTGATCCACAGCAGGCGACGACAGGGACCTCCCAGGTGTCCAGCACTAAGAGGACTGCTGGAGGTCAGTATGCTGATGAATCCAAGTCAGATGACAATCCTCTGGACTAGGACATGTCACAGTTGCTGGAGCTGCAAAGGCAAGCATGGGAATATCAGAAAGGGATGTCCGCTGCACTCCTCAGATTGCAAGGCATGGCGTAGGTGCCTGTCCACCATCAGGCTGAGGTAATAGCGCCGGCATGCCAATGCACTGAGGTCAACACTGGTAGGATGGCGGCCGCCATGGAGACCTTGGTCCAGGACTTCATTCCTGCACTGCTGCACCGGCTCAACTCCATCGCTGATGCCATGGTTGGCCTTCAACAGTGTGTAAATGAGAAGGGTGCCAGGTAGCTCGATCTCACTCCAGAACCCCCTGCTCTTCAAGGAGTCAGCCTCTGGCCCTCGGGCATCCATAGGGAGGAGGATCAGCAGGTGTGCATTCCGGGCCCATCCATCCATCTGACTCCGAGAATATCCAGCCCTCTCTTCCTGTGACCTCAGCAGCTCCAGCTCCACAGGCTGAGGAGGGTGTCACTGCCACACAAAAGGACCACGAAAGCAAGCTGGACCTCCAAGTCTCAGCCCTCCAGAGGACACCTGCCAAGGTCATCACAGACAGGGCGTAGCAGTCAGTAGGCTGCCTACACCGCTGTGGATGTCCAGGGAGCAACAAGACATAGCGACAGGGTTAGGAAAGTTAAGAAGAATTAGCTGCACAGCCTGTGCACAGGTGTTATTCACTTGTACATACTGTTCACTATTGTCAATAAACTCCCAAGAGTTTCTCTCTGCCTATGGCTCCTTGTTCTGATGAGCAGTGTTTGTGTCACTCAGATGTGAAACCTCTCTGCACAAGATAAAGGCAGGTGTCTCAGTCCAGGGCCTCTTCCCTGTGCTCTGTGCAGCCTTCAAAGTGATGGTCCAGCCTCACAATCCCTGGAAACATTACTGATGTCTGAACATCGGTGGTGCTTGTCATTGCTGCCAGAATGTAGTGGGCAGGCGCCACAGAGTACCATCATTCTCTTGATGTGCTCTCAGCATCTTTAAGGGGGGGCTGGCCCCCATCTCTTCAGCATCTGTGACCACTGATGCTGTGCTCCAGCTCCTAAAGGGCTCAGGCGCTGAAGGCGGACAAAGCATCAGATGTTTCTAAAGTTTCTTGGCTGCGCCTCTATGATATGACCCTGATCATGGAGCGCAAGTGAGCTGTCCTCGGCCAGACAGGAGTCAGACATTCTCAGGGGCTATGCGAAGATTTATGGAGCGTCCTCACTGCATGTCGTCATCCTCCTGCAATCGAGCGACTATTAGGGCTTCCATTGCATCTCCGTGGCAGGAGCATTCTCACAGAGGGTATTTGCGCTGCCATAAGCAAGTCATCATCCTCCACAAATCTAGCAGCTGTCAGGACCTCCCGAGTGCGCCTGCCTTGTCTGGCCAGTGCGAGGGCCTCTTTGCCAACATTGTCGCCTCCGAGGACCTCAGGGCAGCAGTTGCCCAAGATACCTCCTGACACCAGTCGCCTCCGATGCTGGGCAGCAGTTGCCCCCAGATACCCCCTGACACCAGTCGCCTCCGAGGCTGGGCAGCAGTTGCCCCCGGACAACCCCCTTTTCCGACAATAGTCAGCTCCGAGGCTGCCCGCAGACACACCCCCGACAACAGTAGCCTCTGTGGCAGGGCAGCACGTCACCCCGGCCCCCCTGAAGCCTGCAAAGCAACAGGCAACCCTGGTGAGCTCTGCAGAATGATGCTGTTCACTCACCTCCAGTTCCCCCAAAGTGAAGGCCACCAAGTGCATGTCACCTGTGTGCTGTTGTGAAACTCGTTGATGTGTTTTCCTGCCAACATGGACGGACGGTCCGACGGGGATCAAAGAGCCTGGTGGGATGGCCTTTTAATGATATGTTGATGTATTACCATGAGCTTCCCAATGACTTCTGGTGGGAAACGTGGCTTGCCGTCGACGGGCTGAACGGACAATCGTGACCTGCCTTCCCACCGTCGTGAAACCGATCACGCCATATTGTCCGCGCAAGCCACCTATCACGCCTGCCACCAGCAGGCACGGAAAATTCCACCCATAACATCACACTGGTGCATCCGCATTAGCATTCCATCTTTTGGACAAACTGCGATCACTTTGAACATATTACAATGTCAGTTTGACCAAGCAGTTGTTTGAGTCTGCTAAACAGGTCACTTACAATGTCGATTTGTGGCTGATTGTACACAGTAACACACTATTAAAAATCTACTTACTAAATTGACAGGATCAGATTTGTGCTCATAAATAGACACAGTGTCAACGAGCATTAAAATGTGCCCTGATTTACAGGGTACTGTGCCAATTCAGGCTTTTGTCTTCTATCATTCCATCATCATCAGTTTTACACTCTTGCTTAATTCCCCTCTGGCCACAGATCAGAGTTAACAGATTAGCAATTTTTCATAAGGATTTGAGGTCCAATGAGTGTATTACAATGTCAGTTCAACAGACAAATCAAGAGTAGTTGTTCTGGTCTGCTAAGCAGGTCATTTACGATATTGATTCCTGATTCTGTTGTAATTCCAGCCTGATCCTTACTTCAGGCCTACTCCTCCGTGTCACCTCCCCACCCTTATAAACACAGATTTTTTTTCACAAAACATGGCATTATTTGAAGGGGATCAGGGCAATCCACCAAACAAATTAACCGGTTATTGACCTCACTTTTACCTGTGGGACCTCACCATACTGTATTTTGTCCACAGAATAACGATCATTAATTGGGTGTGAAATGTTTCTGGACATTCACATTATTTGAAAGGCACTTCATAAGTGTAAGTCCTTTCTTTATAGTATCTACATACACAGACACACATATTTAATTCTCAGTTGTCGCGATGATAAATCAATGAAGAAACAGCTGTTTGCCAATATTTGACTACTAAAAGGGGTATTTATCTATTAAATATAATGAAGTGTGAATTGAACAACTCTCTTGCCATGCATGTAACCCCATGCACAAGTACAATCTTGGGTGTCTGAATCATTTTTTAAATGTATACTGTGAGTTATATTATTGAAATTAGGGAATGAATATGTTCATCAGCAAAAATGGCCTGTAGATTTTTTTTACAAACACAATAATCACATGCAGAAAATGAATTATCTTCCTTATTCATGTACTCTCTGATAATATCATTGCCAAATCTTTCTAGAATGGTTTATGAATGAAAATTTCAAAAAGTACAATGATCAAGTGCAGAATCCCAGACAGCAATGATTTTCCAATATCCCTTGGTACACTGTGTTCTTTTTAAATGGATTTAATACATTTGTTCCTAATATTGACCAAAGGAATCTTTTCTCTAGTTTTGTGTTTGAATTTTCTGGGTAGAAAAGACATGGATGAGAAATCCCATTTGTATTATGGACAAGCAGAGCACTAAGGGTGTAAAGCAGACTTTAGCACTTCAGTGCTTAACAGGTCATTTCTAATCCATTTAATTAAAAATAAGAAAAGCTGCAAACAGGCAATGCAGAAACAGAGGATCCTAGCCATAACAATAGACAGAATCAAGATGAGACCAATCAATCAAATGCAGCTCTTCTGTCTAGCACACACATGTCTGAGTTTTCCTGTCAACTATTGCTACTAAAGTACCTAAACAGAATATCAACACGTAACTCTGCAACATTTTCTGGTGATTATTCTAGACATTTTAGAAGAATAAATTATTTTTAACATTCATGGTCAGTTTTTTCATTCACCTTATATGTCATCTGAACAAGTCTGAACAAGGCTCTGCTTTATCTATATCATTTCACACTATATACACCTTATTGAAGCACCACCCTCCATAAGCCTTCTCTCTCTCTAGACTAAAAGTTCAACTTCTCTAAACTTTCTGTTCTAAAGAAGTTACTAAATATGAGAATAAAGTGTACCGTATATAATTTTGGATAATATTACAGATGTATCTTGTTTGTCAGTATGCATAATTATATGTTGATGTTTAGGTGTAGTAAGAATACATATTCTATTAATAGCAGAAAAAATGTATTGTCATAATTTATTTTCATAATTGCATTTTCTTCAATTTGCAAAATTTGTTAACATTGCAAAACATTTAATTATTTACTACTCTTTGGTAATCAAATGTCAATAGCTTCAACAGCTGTAACAGAAAGAAGTGATTAGGCATGATTAGGCAATACTTAGTTGAATTTTTAGCTTCTTGCTTTTACTGTGTGTTCACTTCTTATTTTACCTTTCTTGCCAGATTAATGTTATACTTTTTTTGAGTTTTAATTGGATTGGCCCAGTTAAAAATTTTGTACAACAACAACAAAAATTGCTGGAAAAACTCAGCAGGTCTGACAGCATCTGTAGAAAGGAAGACAGAGTCAACATTTCGAGTCCGTATGACTCTTCATCAGGGTGCTGATGAAGAGTCATACGGACTTGAAACGTTGACTCTGTCTTCCTTTCTACAGATGCTATCAGACCTGCTGAGTTTTTCCAGCAATTTTTGTTTTTGTTTCAGATTTCCAGCATCCACAGTATTTAGCTTTTAAAAATCTTGTATTGTTCACTCCAGTGTGGGTATATCTAAAACATTTTCACTGGAACAACTTTGAGAAGGTTAGTATGCTGTGTTCAACTTCCAAACTCAATTCTCTTATCACAAAGACAGATTGATATGTGGGGGCTTGCTGTGTGCAAATTGACTACGTATTCCCTACGCCACAACAGCAGCTACAATACAAAACTACTTCATTGGAACTTGGGAATTAGGGATGTCCTATGGTCATGTAAAGTTATTATAAAGGCAAGTTTTTTTTTTCCTTAACAGGCATAAAAGGGCAGTAAACACACTAGGTGAAAATTGACAATGCGATGTGTATACCATGGGGAACATTTCCCCCCCGTTGAGGGGGAAAGTGCAGGAGCGGGTGCCAGTGGCCGGTCTTCCTATCAGCGTCCCCGGTCAGGGGGGGCACCGCCATTTTACGTGGGCGGGCCAATTAAGGCCCACCCAGCGTGACGTCCTCCAGGAAGTGCTATGTGTGGACAGCGGGAGGGGGAAAGAGCACACAGATCTCCTTGAGGATAAGCGCTGCCTCAGGGATGTTGGCTCCGATTCAAAAGTTGACAGAAAGGTAATAGAAAAATTTCCCTGACATGTCCCCTCATGTGACAGTGTCACGTGAGCTGGGACATGTCCTTAACTTTTGTTTAAACATTTGATAAATATTTAAAAGCCCTCATGAAACCTCATTCCACCCGTGGATGAGGTTTCATGCTTTTTCCGAGGCCCGCCTGGGCTCCCGGCCTGCCCGCCAACCCTAAGGTTAGATGGGCAGGTCCATCAATCAAGTTAATTAGTTTTTTGATGGCCTTAGTAGGCCGTTGACAGTTCGATGGGTGCGCTGCTGAATCGGCTGCGCGCCCACCAAATTGAAAGTCTAAATGACGCGGGGTGACATCGGGACGCACGCCCAATGTATCCCTGCATCATTTGACGCATTGGCGAGCGGGCCTCACCCCCGCTCGCCGACTGGAAAAACCTGCCCCATAGCCGGAATTTTCCAGCCCCTTATGCTGGTGGGATCTTCCAATCCCACCAATGTGAATGGAGATTTCAATGGCTCATTGGCCCCACCGTGGGGAAACCCACCATGGGGGTGGGAGGGGCTGGAAAATTCCAGCCCATATGTCATAATTCTGTAAGGTGTTACGAACAGGTTAACAGGAGTGAACTGAATCCTCTCTTTGTCCCACCTGTGTTGGTTAGAACAGAGTTCGAATTTAAAGGGACATTATATTGCCAATTTAATATATATTTAGCTGTCCATAGCTCTGTGCAAGGAATAAGGCAGCCCCACTCCTTAAGTAAAGAAGTGAAGAGTTAGTTTTATTACTAAAACTCACTCAGGTAAAGATATAGAAATTATTAAAAGGTTTAAAATATACAAATATGTCCAACTGCCAATTAATGCCAAAACAATGCACATACAATCTGCCAAGCATGCAAAAAAGAAGTAAAACTCTGCAGAGTATCAGATATTAAAAACCTCACCAAGTAACAAGTAAAATTTGAAAAAAAAAAATTCAAGGAATGCCCAGATGCTTGTTTACAGCTGAAGGGTCCCGGTCCACCATAGCTGTTAGTTCCTGGAATTTCTCACTGGAGACAGTGGTGTTGATTCAGAATTTTTTTTTAAGAACTCTCGGCTTGCAGCAATGAGGTCTTCTGTTGGGTTTTTCAAATAATGAAATTTGATGAAAGATTTGAAAGATAAAATAGTTGATGTTTTGATGAAAGAGGTTTCAGATGAAACAGAGATGGGGTAAGGCTACTGCCCCTGTGGCAGTCTTCTTCTGACTATCCAAAAATCCAGTATCTTTTTCACACTCAAGAGTTGGATCATGTGACCTCTTTCAGAGAGCTCCATAGATGTGGATTCTCCACAAAAGCTGCTTGTATCCTTCACAAATGCAACATAGTAGCTGCTGTAGCCAATGTTCTTTGCTTAACAAAAATGTTCTTTTCAAAAAAGCTCAATACGTATGTATGTTCAGCCGAAGACATTAAAAAGTAATATATATCCAGCTGATGACATTATAAATTAATATTTCATATAACAAGCCTTCATAACAAAGGAAATAAAACAAATTACCAGGCTGAATCTTCCATGCAGTAGTAATCACTGTTAGGTTGCCATTCTGCTCCTATTTTCTTATCCAATGCCGGAGCTCCACATTTCTCGCCCAGTCTTCCAACCAGGCATCTTGAGAAATGCTCCTGGTCCTGGAGTCCCTCCCTCGTACTGTAGGAGCATTGGAGGAGGCCAAGCCACGCCCCCTTTTAACGGCACTTGCTGCCATAATCCAGTACGTTTAAATATCCCTTTGTTTAAATGCCACTTTGACAAGCTAGGAGAGCAGTTAAGTATGTAAGGTAAGTGGGTGAGGAGGTAGGGTGGGTCAGGGGATCAGCTGGTCCAGGATAGTCGGGGTGGAGGTGCAGTTGGAAGGTCAGGGAGGGTAGTCAGGGTGTCGGGGATTGGTCAAGGGTTGGGGATTGGTCAAGGGTTGGGGAGTATCCGATGGTCAAGGGGGGATTGGCAGGGGTGGTCAAGGGGTTGGTGGGGTAGTCAGGGTGGGGGAAGTTGGTTGGTCAGGGTAATTGGGGGTAGTCAGAGGGTGGTCAGGGGGTTCAGGGTTGTACTTGGGGGTTGGGGGAATGGGGGTAGTTGAGGGTTAGTTATGTGGAGGTGGAGGAATAGTCGGGTTGGGGGTTCGTCCAGTGGTCAGGGAGGTATGCGGGGGGTCCAATGGGGGGGTCAGTAGCATAGTTACCCAAGAGTTGGAACTGATTTTAATCCTTCTAACTTTTCCTGGGTAACTATTCTGCTAAGTAAGTTGGAACCGTCCAAAATCTGACTTTAATTCAGAGTTTTGGAGGGTTCCAGATGCAGGGTAATTGCTCGATGGAAGTTGAAACTTTCTGGGCAATTCCCGTGTAGTCAGTGCATGGGGACCTCTGAGGGTCCCTCAGAGCATCTTCCAGGATGCCTCTGAGTGCAATCACCTGGATAACGAAAGATCTGAGCCAATCTCTTTCATCACTCTTTCTCTCCTGATATCAAATATCAGTTCCTAACATATGCATTGGATCCAAATCATGGCAGGAGGGAACAATTATAATTAAACAAATTATATCTTATCAACTGACAGCAATTGTTGCTTTTGCCCAGTCAGTTTATCTCTTCCACATTCCTCTTGTTAAGTCATGTATAGTGATATTTCCCTTGAAAAAAATGGACTACTATCTCAGGTATTAAATACTTTTTTCCATTCCATGTGTCTTTACCATCTGCTATGATACACGACACAGTTTAATCTATGGTATTTTCTAGATCTGACTACACCCTCCGCTACTGTCGTAGTTATGGTTTTATTTAGTGTGTAATGTACCTTTAAGAATAATACTTGTTAGGGAAGATCACATGATCTGTAGTAACCAATAGGAGAGTAGTGCGGGCTACCTCAGCAGTCAATGCAGAGATAGGGTTGGAGTCGAAAGTACACGTGTTGTTGCTGCTGAGTATATTGTAAATAAATTTAATATTTCCACACAAGAAGTATCTGCTGATCAACTTTACCATCAATGGTAGCAACTCGGCCAAGAAACTGGTGATGAGGGTGGGATAGGATTGAACACAAAAAAAATCAAGTTAGAACGAAATCGGCACTGTACCTCACCCAGTGATTGTAAGCAGCAAGTTCCGTTAGAATTGAAGCAATTATCACATCTCAAAATGCCACAATTTGGGAGAATTGGTCCTTTTGAAGCAGCCACTACATAGAACGCCTCACATTTTTTTTATCAAGCGAATGAGATTACGGGGAAGAGAAGAGGCAAGCGATTGTCTTGAGCACTTGTGGGAGCAAAACCTGTAGTCTGATTCAAAGTTTGACAGCACCCAGTGCCCCAGATTCGAAGAATTTCGATGAATTGGTGGAGGGTCATTTTCAACCAAAGCCCTCAGTCACGATGCCGATGTTCAGGTTTAATTCATGAAATAGAGCCCCGGGTGAGACAATTGCATGCTGAGTGGCAAATGTGAAGCAGCTAACGGAATATTGTGAGTTTGGTATGACTCTAAACGACATGCTCAGAGGCTGTTTAGTATATGGTGTGAATGAGGACACTATTCAGATAAGATTACTGTCCGAAGTGAATCTGGATTTCAAGAAGGCGCTAGAGAAAGCAGTAGCCATGGAAGGTGGAGCAAGATTCAAAAGTAATACCGGGTGCGCAAGATGGTGCTGTCCTCCACATCAGGTGGGAAACCCCAGCTAAAAAGGGCGTGAAAATCAAGACTCTGCCAAGAAGCAGGAAACAGCCCCTGCGAGCCGAAGGATAAAGAAAAATAACTTAGCAGCGAAATTGAAGAATAATTTTAATAGAGGTAGAAACAAGCAGTCTTTTAGCGATTGGCAGTATAAAAAAATCGAATGCTACCGTTGTCATAGAAATGGACATATGATGAGACGATGCAAGGAAAGATTCAAGCAGGCTTGTAAACAAAAGAAGAAGCCCAATGAAATTTACAATGTAGAAGAGCCTGAAACAACAAATTCAGACATTTACTCACTGCTTAATCTAAAAGTTAGAAAGACAGAACCACTATTTGTCACAGTGAAAGTAAATGGCAAATCTTTTAGAATGGAAGTGGACACAGGAGCTTGCACTACAGAAATTGAGGAACATACCTGCAGATATCTGAATAATAGTGAACATCAATTAAGTTTAGAAGTAACAGCTGCCAAGCTCAAAACATAAATGGGTGAAGACATTCAAGTATAAGACATAAGCAGAGTAACTGTCCATTATGGAAGCCAATCAGCAAAGCTACCAGGGTTAGTATTGAGAGGCAGAGGATCAAGTCTCCTAGGGTGAAACTGGCTAAGGGAAATCAACACAAAAACAAAAATAGCTGGAAAAACTCAGCAGGTCTGACAGCATCTGCGGAGAGGAATAGGAATACAGTTAAGGGAAATCAACCTTGATTGGCCATGGAGATTCCAAAAGGAAGCTGAAAGCATTCCTGTTTTGAAAAAGGATTGTGTAAGGACTTAACAACCTGAAGAAATGCAAGCTGTCTTAAGCTAAAACCTGGAAGAACGGCAGAAGAAAACTGAAGAGACCCTGCTTGATGACAGAGTTCGAGGCAAGGTAAGCAACCTTTGCAGAGAAAAAGAAAACCTGTTGAAAGAGCTTCACACATTGCAAGATTCCCTCAGATCAGAGTCTGTACCTCTGGAAAAGTATGAAAAAAAACAGGAAGAATTCAGCACTTCTCTGAACAAACTGCGACTTGGGGGTGTGGGGTGAGAAGGATGACGGAGACATGGGGTCAATGGGGTATGGTGGGGCTGGGTTGGGGGGGTGAATGATGGCAGGCAGAGGGGAGACCACAGGTAGGGAAGCTGGAACCTGATATGGGAGACTAGAATGCAGACACAGAAGGGGATGGATGGGAATTGAACTGTATGAATGGGAGGGCATGGACGCAGACTCTGGAATAGGAAGGGGGTTGTTGTGTTAGCATAGCACAAGAGGGATGGATTGCACAGAGACTCATGGAGGGGGTGGGGGAAGGGAGACTGTGTTGCCATGAGAGAATGGGAGAGCTCATTGAAAGGCAGTTATAATGGCTGGTCTGGGACTAAGAGGTCAGAGTGAGAAATTAAAGGCAGTCCTGGGGCTTTGCGGACCATGCTACAGGGCTATGCATGGCCCAGACATCATAGTCCTAACCCTGGGAGGGCCAAGGCCTGAGTGCTCAATTGGGATAAGGCATAGCTTGGTGTACAGGGTGTGTTCATTGTCTTACTGTCAGTGGCAGTGTGGTTGTCTGGCTCGATACTGGGCTGCAGATAGGATGGGCATGGCTAGGCGAGGCACCAGCAGCCTCTAAATGGGAAAGAGGTAATAAAGTGGGGGGTTACTCAAAGCTCTCTTGGTGGCGGTGGAGAGGGGGGCTCTCCTCTGTGTGTGGAGGTGAGGGGGGTCTCCTTTTTATGTGACCATGCACACAGCCTCGAGATGGGGAGGGGTGAAGTCCATGGGGCAAGGGGATGCCAACAGTGATGGGTTCATGGGGGAGGGCTGGAAGGCCACCTAACGACAATGGGATCCACAGTTATTGGGGCAGGCTGGAGAATAACTGGAGGGAGGTCTACCTGCACAATGTGAGGTTCCATGAAAGTTGGAGAGACCCAAAACACTGACAGGGGGTGGGTCAAGTTGGTCTCAAAATAAAAATGCAACACCACCATCTTGAAACCCCAAAGTTGTTGCGCAGTTTAAAATCGAAACTGGAAAGGAATCTGCATGGGAGAGTTCTGAGGCAGTGTGGGAGGAACCCATAGCTGGACTAAGGGGCCCCTTCAGGGAGCACCCTTAAACTGCTTGGAGTCACAACATTGAAACAGAGTCAGAGCTGAGAGAAAAAAGGAAGACTTGTGGGAGTTGTGTACAGGCCCCTTAACAATAACCATATGGTAGGGTTGAGCATAAAGGAAGAAATAATTGGAGCTTGTTAGAAAGGCACTGTAATAATCATGGGAGATTTTAATTTACATAGAGACTGGAAAAGTCAGATGGGCAAAGGTAGCCTAGATGAGGAATATATTGAATGTTTTTGGGATCGTTTCTTAGAACAACATATTCTGGAGCCAACCAGAGAGCAGCCTATTCTAGACTTGGTATTGTGCAATGAGATGGGAGTAATTAATGATCTCATAGTGAAGGTGCCCCTAGGTAGCAGCAATTATAATATAATTGAATTTTACGTTCAGTTTGAGGGAGAGAGGAGTGGGTCTGAGACTACACTTTTAAACTTAAATAAGGGCATTTAAGAAGGCATGAAAGCTGAGCTGGCTAAAGTGAATTCGCAAATTAGGTATCAAACTTAAAGAAAAAGCATATAATTATGCAAAGATAGGTGGAAGGCCAGAAGATTGGACAGA
Source organism: Cetorhinus maximus (assembly GCF_964194155.1). Taxonomy (NCBI): domain Eukaryota; kingdom Metazoa; phylum Chordata; class Chondrichthyes; order Lamniformes; family Cetorhinidae; genus Cetorhinus; species Cetorhinus maximus. The sequence continues at coordinate 26,565,552 of NC_135902.1, read as the reverse complement.
ATATAAGGAAGAGCAAAGAATAACTGAAAGACTAATAAGGAAGGAAAAATTAGAGCATGAGAGAAAGCTAGCCAGAAATATAAAAACAGGTAGTAAGAGTTTTTATAAATATTTTAAAATGAAAAGAGTTAACAAAGTGAGCATTGGTTCAAAAGAAAGTCAATCTGGAGAATTGATAATGGAAAACAAGGAAATGACAGATGAAGTGAACAGGTATTTTGCATCAGTCTTCTCTATAGAGGATACAAGTAACATCCCTGAAGCACCTGTAAACCAGGAAAAGGAAGTGGGAAAGGGAGTCAGGAAAATTACAGTCAACGGAGAAGTAGTACTGAGTAAATTGTTGGAGCTGCGGGCTGACAAGAGCTCAGGTCCTGATGGACTTCATCCTAGGGTCTTAAAGGAAGTGTCTAGTAAGATAGTCAATGCATTGGTTTTAATTGTCCAAAATTCTCTAGATCCAGGGAAGCTCCCACTAGATTGGAAGATAGCAAATGTAACTCCATTATTCAAAAAGGGAGGGAGACAGAAAACAGGAAACTACAGGCCAGTTAGCTTAACATCTGTCGTAGGGAAGATGTTAGCAGCTATTATTATAGAAGTAATAGCAGGGCACTTGGATAAGCTCAAGGTCATCAGGCAGAGTCAACATGGTTTTGTGAAAGGGGAATTGTGTTCACCCAATTTATTGGAGTTCTTTGAAAAGTAACACGTGCTGTGGATAAAGAAACTGGTGGATGTACTGTACTTAGATTTCTAGAAGGCATTTAATAAAGTGCCACATCAAAACTTATTGCAGAAAATAAAAGGTACAGGGGGTAACATATTGGCATGGATAGAACATTGGCTTGCTAACAGGAAGCAGAGAGTAGGAATAAATGGGTATTTTTCAGATTGGCAAGATGTAGCGAGTGCCATACCACAGGGATCAGTGTTGGGAGCTCAACTGTTGATAATTTATATAACTGACTTGGATGAAGAGATGGATGGGATGGTTGTCAAATTTGCAGATGACAGAAAGATAGATAGGAAAGCAAGCTGTGGTGAGGACATAAGGAGGCTACAAACAGATAGAGATAGGTTCAGTGAGTGGGCAAAGATCTGGCAGATGGAGTATAATGTGGGGAAATGTGAAATTGTCCATTTTGGCAGGAAGAATAAAAGAGAAGCATATAATCTAAATGATGAGAGATTGCAGAGCTCTGAGGTGCAGAGGGATCTGGGTGTCCTAGTGCATGAATTACAAAAGGCTAGTATGCAAGTACAGCAAGTAATGAGGAAGCTAATAGAATATTATCATTTATTGCAAGGGGAATTGAATACAAAAGTTGGGAGGTTATGCTTCACTTGTACAGGGCACTTGTACACCACATCTGGAGCACTATCTACAGTATTGGTCACCTTATTTAAGGAAGGATGTAAATGTGTTGGAAGCAGTTCAGAGGTTTACCAGACTCATACCTGGAATGGGCGAATTGTCTTATGAGGAAAGGTTGGACAGACTAGGCTTGTATTCGCTGGAGTTTAGAAGAGTAAGAGGCGACTTGATTGAAACATATAAGATCCTGAGCGTCTTTGACAGGGTGGATGTGGAGAGGATGTTTCCTGTTGTGGAAGAACCTGGAACTAGTGGTCACTGTTTAAAAATAAGGGGTCACCCATTTAAAACAGAGATGAGGCAAAAGTTTTTCACTCGGAGAGTAGTGAGTCTTTGGAACTCTCTTCCTGAAAAGGTGATAGAAGCAGAGTTTTTGAATATTTTTAAGGCAGAGGTGGATAGATTCTTGGTAAGCAAGGGGGCGATAGGTTATCGGGGGTAGGTGGGATGCAGATTTCAGGTTACTGTCAGATCAGCCATGATCTTAATAAATGGTGGGTCAGACTCGAGGGGCTGAATGGCCTACTCCTGCTGCTTGGTCGTATGTTTGTAAGGTGCCATTGGAACCACTGCCTTCTGGTGCACTTTAATGAGAGACTGCAGGAGTCATTGGCTTCACAATATAGTTGCTCCTTTTGAGCATTAACAGAGAGGTATGTGAGAGTGGAAGATGCAGGCAACTGTTAAGGAAACACAGCTGCTGCATATCTGCCGGATCATCAATGGAAGCCTCTAATGTGTTTTCTCCATTTGGCATGGATGACGGGCTAAAGGGCATCCGGTCATTGGCGAAGTGCAAGTTGAGCTTAATCAGTTTACCAGATCAGAGATTGCAGGAGTGCTTATGGTAAGGTGGCACATTTCACGAATGTGTCCAAACCTCTTCCAACCTCTATGGGATTGAGATGTCAAGAATCAGGTTTGGTATCTTGGTCACCTAGACCTGTGAGTGTGTGCCTCAGCTACAACTACAAGACTGCATCAGTGAAAAGCTAGTAGCACAGACGCAGCTCTAGGGCATGACAGCAACTTTCTGCTAGCGAGTGGGAGGTTGACTTTATTTGCCCAGTATTCATCAACCTGGTGGATCTATCTATCCACAGGGAGAAGGAGGATTGAATAATGGAGCCTGCGCTCAATGCTGCCTTCTTGATGTCAGATCTGATTGAGGAAGGGGAGGGCCTGGCGTTGCCTAGCGCAGCTTCGAGAGGAGGCCAGGCCTGCAGTCCATGGTCCAGAGGAGCCCCAGTAACACCCAGAGGATGAGAAGGTTAGACCCATCCCACAGAGGCGACTCACACAACCAAGAGTCTACTGAAGAAGACGTTCCTTTCTGGAGATGAGTGAAAGACAATGCCACACATGTCTGCACTTGTCAAAAGATGTGGTGGATCATATCTGCCACATTCTGCGGAAGTATCTAATGCCCAATGGACTGGGAGGACATCCCCTGCCAGTGCCCCTGAAGGTCACTGCCATGCTCAATTTTCTTGCCTGTAATTTGTTCCAAGGATCCACAGGGTTCCTATTATAGTAGCGCTCATCATTATGTGAAGTTCACACTCAATGAAGCTAGGCAGCTAGATTTCTCAGGTTTGCAGCTATCTCGGGCTCCCTCGAGTAGAGGCTGCAATCAATTGCACACGTCACTTTGAGAGCTCCAAGGCAGCAGCTCCTGATGTTCATTAACAGGAAAAGGTTCCAGTCCCTGAATGTTCAACTGATGTGCAATGATCAGAAGCTTGGGAATTCCCATGACTCATGCATCCTGAGTCAGTCCCAGGTGCCTCACATATTCGAAGGAGCTCAGTGATTACAGGGCTGGCTGCTTGGGGATAAGGGATACCCGCTCAAACAATGGCTTGTGATACCTGTGTGTTATCTTCAGGGTGCCTCGGAGGAGAGAAACAATGAGGCGCATAGCTCCACATGATCCATCATCGAGCAGCCCATTGGCATCCTGAAGGTGCACTTCTGATGTTTGGACTGCTCAGATGGGATTCTGCATACTGTCCTCAGAGCATGTCCTGCATAATCATGATCTGTTATGCCCTTTGAACCTGGCACATCAAAGTGGGGGGATCCATTGCCAGAGGAAGACGTGGAGGAGGCTGAGATCTACTCAGGTGATGAACATCAGGAAGGGCAAGAACCTGAAGAGGGAGATGAGTGTCAGCTTCCATGTGAAGATGCCATTGAAGAAGCACGGCGTGAATGATATGCCCATGCCACACTGATAGCCACAAGATTCCAGGAGGAGTTAGATACAGGCAATGGGACAAGGCCATACTCTTTCTGTCCCTTAGTGCCATACCAGTGCAGTGAAAGGCCTTTACAACCAGTAACATCAAGGGCAAGTTCAGTATTCAGGCTTGTACCTTCAACCCTCAAGATTCACCAGGCCCTAATCTTTGGAAAGGTCAGTGGCGAACCCTGTATCTGTGCACTCTGGACAGTGAAAGTCGGCACAACAGTGCAAACGCTGTGTCAAAGGACTTGATGCAGTTATCGCCACCTTAATGAGAAACTTTTAGCGGACACTGAGATGCCGCATAGTTGGAGAGACCATCATGACTGCAGGTCTTGTGCTTTGATACTATCAATGAAGAAAGTCATCTCATTTGGAGAAACAATTACAGTTAACCCTCCAAGGCTACTGAGCACGCCTAACTCCATGTTGTCTTGTAAGGGGGAGAGGTTATTAATGCATTTTGCAAACATTTCCAGTAAGAGTTTGACACATCTCCCTGACATAACACAATGGTCGAGTAACTATATTGAATCAGTTGCACATCACATGAATGTGAGGCCCACAAAGAGAGGCAATCACTGAGTGGCAGCTTGGTTCACCCTTGCAATAAGAGGGCATATAGACACACATGCATGCCGCTTTCAAATAACAAGACTATTCTCATGAACAGCAAAGGTATTTACCAAGGTGGGTGATATACAGTGATTGAACACCCATGACTTAGAAGTGATGTCAAAGCTTCTTAATTTTTCTATCCCTACCTTGGTGCATCCCCGACATCTGCAGCAGAGGTGGAGGCAGCCTGCTGACTGCTAAACCCTGTTGTCTTTGTTGACTTTGCTGGGCAAGAGGTCTAGAGGTCCAAGACCTGGAGGGCCCCGGGCTGCTTTGGGTCTCCTGCTGTGGGGCAGGTGCACCCTCCTTGCCCTGTGCAGCTAGAGGTGATAAGGGTCACAGACAGAAGGGATTGGCATCAGCTAACACTCTTGAGTCACCTGGGTGGACGGCCCTGGGGTCTCCAGCTGCTGCTCCTCCTCCCAATGAGTGCCGAGGCCCCCTGAGGAGAAGGGGTTCCTGGAGGGAGGTTAAGATGCTTTGCCCCCTCTTGCTTAGCCACTGATGGATCCCACCAATGCCTATGCAGGTCCGAGCACAAATCTGGCACTATCTGCTGGATCAAGGCTCCACCCTTCCCAGGGAGACTTCGAGGCACTCGCATGTCAGAGCCATGACATCAGTCAGAACACAGATACAGATGGACTCCTCCATCCTTCATTGTAGTCTGTTGACTGTCTCTCACAGCTATCTGATTTTCCGCTGCCTGTCATTACATCTCTAGCACGTGCAAGATGACCGTTTCCAGAGGCTCATCATCTGACTCGGACTCAGTGGGTGCCTGATCTACAGCAGTCCTCCGAGTGCCAAAGACCTGGGCTGTTACTGCTTCAACTGCTGTGGAGACGTGTCAGTGAGGTGTTCTCCAGAAAGTGACCCTGAGCCTAATCTAGAACTATGACCCACTGGGGTGTGTGTCTCTGCACTGATGGAGGGTGCAGGTGAACGCAGTGACGTATCTTCTTCAAATGGATCCTCATCATCTTCCTCAGATGTGGGCTCGGGGCTGGGGCTTATGTTGGCTCTGCTGGTCTGTCTGGACCTGTCGCTGCCTGTAAGAGACAGCAGGTAGATTTAGTTTATGAACAGGCTGAATACAACATTGTATGTCACTCACTGAGAATCTCAGAATGTGATCAACTCATGGATAGCCCATACGTACTGGATTGCTGGGAGAGTCCAATCTCGCCTTCACCACAGGAGTGATCTCTGTCCTCCCCTGCCAACTCGGGGCATCCTCCTCGAAATTGGACAGCTCCTGTATGTCTGCCGTCTCTCCTCCAGCCTGGGATCTCTCCCTCCTGTTGTGGCAAACTTGGCCTGCATGAAGACTAATGAATGAGATGTGATGAGAAGGGATGGAGCAGAGGTTGGGAAGCATGCATGCCTCCTGTGTATGCTGAGCCCTCCCCAGTAAGGGCTGAGGATGGAGTTTGTGCAGCATGATGGATGAGATGCTGATGATGTTAAAATGCCCGTGAGACAATCAGTGTTGATGTGTCCCCAGCTAATATTGTGTGGGATCCTTGAGCAGTGTAACTCTTTGAGTGCATGATGTCATTATGTGAGTGTGAGATTGGAGTGGGCTGAACGTTGACATACACTGGCAGAGAAGATGAGATCATTCATCCTCTCCCTACACCGGACGGTGTTTCTTGGGTGAGTGCTGACGAGCTGACCTCCCTTGCAACTGCCTCCCAGGCCGGCGAGGTGAGGCTGGTGGGCCTCCTGCAGCCATCCCTCTGGTAGAGGACATCCCGGTGGTGGGGGACTCCACAGGTGAAGGCCTCAAGGGAGTCATTCCTGAACCTCAGTGCAGCTTTTTTCTTGGAGCCATATCGAAGCGTGAAAAAGGAGTTGCTTTATCATAGTGTTGCTCAAAGATCAAACTGAGGACTGCAAATCAAGGAGGCCCTGATGTCAGTTATTCCAAAAGCCAAGGTACATTACAAAATTAATTGTCATTGTTATGGATGGAGCAGCAAGATTACTAAGAGGGGAGATAATATCTTGGCCAAGTTCATCATTTATTAGGTCGAGATGGTGATAAAGGGTGGAGTTTTCCATTGATGAGACTAAGTGCGGCGGTGGATGGTTTCAGCGTTGCCCCACCCTGCTGTTCAGAATGGCGGGAACTCATGCCTGATTCTGCGCTTGGAAGCTCATTAATAATGCACAGCAGAATATCGGGCTGAATGACCTGGTGGGTTGGGAGCTGATACGTTCACCTCGCCATCAGCTGTGCAGAGTTGTAGGTCTAGGCGCCATATTTAAATACCAGTTGAACACACGCATCTCACTCTCTGCAGCCCACCTGTCTCCAGGAGACTGTTCCAGATGCCTTCCACGCACAAGAGGTGCATCCTGCTTCAGCCACGCACCCTCCATGCCTTGATCAGACGAGTATGGACGCATGAGGATGTGCTCCATCCCAGGGGTGGTTCAGGAAGCACACCGGCCTCACCTCTTGGGCCTGGCAGGCCATCACCAAAAAGATCACCAAAAGCTGCCAGCCACGCCTGGAACAAGCAGGAAGAGAATGAATGATCTCACCCGCTCCGCCAGGGTAAGTCATCCTTCAACAGCCCCTATCATCAAACTCTCGTCCTGGCATCATGTGCTGAAATGGCTCCTCTCTTCAGGGATCTCACACAACCATTACCATGGGACACATATCAGCACCGATAGACTAAAGGAACCTTTTACATAATCACCACCTCATCGATCATGCTCCGCACTCTCTATCCTCAGACTTGCTGGGGAGGGCTCACTGCACACAGGGGGCATGAATCTTTGCTAACCCATGGTCCATCTCTTCTCATCACATGCCTTTCTTGTGCTTTGTCCAGGCCAAGCTTGCCCACAACAAACGGGAAAGTTCCCAGACCAGGTGAGGTGGGTGGGTGCACGGCTGACATCATTGACAGAGTTTGAAGAGGCTGCAGTGCAGATTGCTGGGGAGGAGAGGAATCGCTCCTGTGGGGAAAGGGAAATCAGACTCTCCCAGAAATCCAGTATGGATCACTCCTCCACAAGTTCATCACATCCTGACAATTACAGTGAGTGACATGCAGTCTTATATTCCTCATGGTCATCTACTAAAACTCCATTCTCTATCTTAGAGGCACCTGCAGATTGAGGCCCACAAGGGACAACCACCAGAACACCCAGCCCCCAGGCCACATTTGAGAAGGAAGATGATGAAGAACCATCACAGCGCTTACCTGCACCCTCCAGCAGGGCACAGGCACACACCTCGGTGGGGCACATCTCTGGATGAGGCTCAGGCTCACTTTCTGGAGAACACTTCACTGACACATCCCCGCAGCAGTCGGAGGCAGGGACAGGCCAGGTCCCTGGCACTTGGAGGGCTGCTGGAGAACAGGCACCTGCTCAGTCCAAGTCAGTTGAAGCAGCCTTCCAACTCATGGGGCAGATTCATCCCAGATTTGCACTAAATGTGGTAGCAGGCAGGAAAAACGATGTTTTACCCACTGACTGCAATGGCAGCTTGTCACACCGTATCATCCCAATCCCGCCGCGTTAATTATGCATTCTCAGGAAACACGCTGTTTTTATGTGGGGGGGGGAGGGCGCAGGCTCCAATTCACCCACCACGCCGTCACCTCACCGCTTCATCATGTCGGGCACCACATTTAAAGTGCAGCCACGCGCACACCTCTCAGTGCATCCAGCCCAGGAATGCTGCAAAGAAGACATGGCCCTGATAGGCAAGAAGGTTGCAATCCCCAGGTTTAGTGATGCATCCTTGAGTGCCTTTTGGATGCCGTGGAGGCCCGCCAGGATGTCCCCTACCCCCACTCTGGCTGCATGAGGGGCAGCAGCATTGCGACACCACCTTGTGAGGCGATGGCAGTGGTGATCAGTGCCAATGTTGCACAGAAGAGGTTGGCCATCAAATGCAGAAAGAGAATGAATGATCTTATCTGTGCAGCCAGGGTATGGCAACCACATCAGCACTCAAAATTCACACATTCAAGCCCATCACATTCACTCGCATCTCACTCACTGCCAGCTCAAGGGACATGACCACTCATTCTCTCACACACCCTCACGTGTCCATCTGGTCTCATCTCCTCTGGAGACTGCCTCCTCAGCCCTCACCATCATGAGGCTACTTGCACAGATCAATGTGTGCCTCCACATACACCCTGGGATACACTCCATCCCCAGTACAACCCTTGGCCTGCAGCCTCTTCCCTTGCCTGAGGCACATCTCTCCCTTCCCCAAGCAAGCCTTATCTCTGCAGCTGTTGAAATGCCACCCATATATGACCGATATGGTAGGTAGAAAACTGCCCGTGAGCCCCCCTAAAAGTGATGTGATTCTGTCTGTGAAGCCTGGCGCTGATGACTGCGAATGCTGAAACAAGGCAGGCAAACAAACCTTGAAGTCCTGAGCAAAGTGCAGCCTGCCAACTGCACGCCTTATATATGCTGTTGTGAAACACGTCAGTGTACAATCACAATTCAGCGTGGGGGGATGATTCCGGTGGGCTGGGCTTGTAATGATATTCGGATGCATTACAATGACGGTCCCGACGTCCAACAGCAGGAAACGTGGCCCACCATTGACAAGCAGAGCAGACGATTGCAAACGGGTTTCACGATGCATGAAACTGATTTTTGGCCTTCTCGCTATATTGTCCGCTAATGTCCGACGCCAGCGGGCACGGAAAATTCCGCCCATGTGGATAGTCAGCAAGAGGTGGGGGAACATCACGCAGCAGTATTTGAAGTCCTCAAAGAGGACGACTGCCAAAGACATAAAAGGCAAGTGGGCAAACAATTCCACAGGCTGCCTCCACCCCTGCTGCGGATGTCAGGGCAACACCTAGGAGTGGAAGGCTGAGAAAAATCAAAAAATTTTGATCACAGCTTGTTGCCCAGGTGAAGACAATAATTGTCAGTATTTGAACATCTGCAAATATATTCACTTTCATTGCATATTGTCTACTGTTTTCTTTCAGTGTCCTTCTTAAGGCTCTGTGAGGGCCCCACCCCCAAGCAGTTATCCTGCACGCGGCTGGCCCCATGACTTAATCTGCAGGGTGAAGGTTCTGTGGCAGTGCCTCTCAGAGCCTCATGCAAGCACTCTCCTGTACACGCGGAGTTTTCATCCATCAAATTCATCTCACTGGTCCCTAGCACATTCAATAATGCATGCTGCGGTTCCCTTTCAGTTGTCCATTCGAGCTGACCTGCATCTCCCTCCACGCACTGACCCAACTCCCATGCAGCACCTGTGCCCATCCAACTCAAGACTCACTGAGGCTCACAAAGGTGGGTTTCCAACTTTTTGCTTCCACTGGATTCTCTGTTCCCACCTGCCTCGAAACCGGCTGCAGGATGGATGGGAAAATTCCACTTAAAGAGCCTGAATTTGAACCACATCGTGCAGATTGATTTGAACATTGTGAGCTGTATTGAAACTCATACATTGATTGCAGTCACTTCAAAATTCTGATGAAGAACTCAATGATAAAAATCTTCCTTCAAGCCTTGGGTTTCGTGCTGCAGTGTATTAAGTCTCTAGAGCAAAAAGGATTGCTCATTATGCGGAAATGCAGGATACTGTGAGAGTATCGTGAAAGAAATGAGCAAACTATACCCTGAGTTGATAGATCCTCCAGGGATTTTCTATTTGTTCTGATAAGCAGACATGTTGTTGCATTTCGACAAATTGAATTTGGAACTGTAAGGAAAGATTATCTGAATTTATGCAAAATAAATTTTTCTCTATGAACAGGTGAAAGCTATTCAGCTGCAGCGAGATGACCATAACTGGCACATATCCCATACATTATTATTGCTCGGGAAATTGAGATTGGGTAATGAACCCATAGAACTATGAGGCTTACCCTTACACTTCTCTTAGGTTTTCAAGATAACACCATAGTTCCATTCAACAGTTGGGAGACTTGGAATCAAAAATGTCACATGTTAGACTTTTTTTTACTGATCTTCCTGATGAGGTAGATTGCTTGATGAAACACATGGTCAGTTAGAAATGATTGAATGTTATAAAGCTGACAAATTTAAACCAATTCTAAAATAAAAGAAAACTTGAATTTTGGTTGTTTTATGAGTAGATTCCAAACATCAGGACCTGTGCGCTTCAGTTTTTCTGTATTCAGTTTTACCTGTGTGAGCAGATGTTTTTTTATCTGCCCTTGGACATGTACAATCAAAGAATAGATTTTTTACAGCTGACATATTTCAAAGTTTCTACTTCATGCACAACTGAATACAAATCAGAGTTCGGGTTATACTAAAAGACAAAGCATGTCCAATCATTTATTGGTTTGAAAGGCAGATTATACTTTGTGCAATGCAGACATTTTTATTGTAGTGGGAATATCATGAATCAAAGGTATTATTACTGATTGTCATTTTGTTTTATTATTGAAGAGAAATGATTCAATATTCTTCTTAGTGGTAATATATACAAATGCAGAAACAATATCATTTCTGGAAAATAATCTTCAGTTAAAATATTTGATAATTGCATTTTTGCTCTTAACTCCACAAAACAAAAAGTGTACCATAGGTTACATCAGAAGTATCTATTTTATAAATATATATATAGTACTTTAATTCAACATTACAGAATGTCATGAACTTCTGAGAGTGGCATTAAAAGCCTTGTTCTATTGAGATATAAAAACCATTACACTACACTGATTCCTTGGTTGAGGGGATTGTGCCATGAGGAGAGATTGAGTACACTAGGCATATATTCCCTGGAGTATGGAAGAATGAGAGGCAATTTCATTGAAGCATGTAAAGGTCTTGAGGGACATAATAGGGTGGATGCTAAGAAAATGTTTCCCCCTGGTTGGATCTGCAACACAAATTACAGTCTCAGAATAAGGACTGATGAGGGAAAAATACTTTCACTGAAAGAGTTGTGACCTTTGGAATTCTCTCCTCCAGAGACCTGTGGGTGCTCAGTCATTGAGTACGTTCAAGTCAGAGATCAATAGATTTTTGGATCTAAGGGAATCAAACGGTATGGGGGTAGTGTGGAAGGTACAGCTAAGGTAGGAGATCAGCCCTGACCTTACTGAATGGTGAGCATGCCCACTTTTGATATGTTCTTCCAGGACCTGAGTCATAATGTAAGCATCCAAATACTTCTAGTGCTTTGTCAGAGGCAATTATTTTCAGCTTGCGAGTTCAGAAAGGTTGTCTGCCTCTGCTGAAATTGTGACTTGAAGATTTATTCCCTCCTGATGCATAAGGAAGAAAGAGATCAGACTCCCATCAATATTTGCTTAAGTTATGTTGATGAGCTTTAAAAGTAAACTTGAGAGATTCCATCAGCTTTTCAAGATTTTTTTCTTGGTGAGCTGTTGAGTGGGTGTTGAACATGTTCCCTCATTTATGCATGGTTACATATTATGTGTACTTGGGCTCCGTAATCATTAGCCAGCAAGCAAGTCAATGCCTTCAGCAGTTAGGAAAAGAAGAAGGAAACTAACGAGAAAACAAAGTAGAGCTGGAAGAATTTCTGGATAGGAAAGGGATTGAAGGTAGCATGCTCACTATGGACACATATGATAAAGCATTCTACTCAATACTCTGACCCCAACCTGGCTGATCTGTTATTGTCGGGAGACATTGGTTTTCTTACTCTAGAAGAGATCTTGTTGGAGGTCTTTCCTTCAAAACTCTTTTATTTACATAACTAACTATATACAAGGTTACAGAACATCAGGACACAGCTACAGTTCCTCTCATAGGTGCTTCTCACTCACCTTCTCTCTTTGATTGGCATCACTATGACACAGCTCCTTAGGCACATGCTCAGTAGCTATTATTAGTTAAACCTTTACTCTACATCTCCCCTCAAGTCTTTACCCTCATATTACTAAACACACATCCTCTTATACCTTCCTACAACGTCTCTGCTCTTAAAGGGTTAGTCTCCTTGGTGGCTTCACCAGTCTCCCTGAATGAGTGCGGAGTTTCTTTTGAGGTCGTTGAGGATCTGGTTGCTCTGAACTCATTCTCTGAAGGTTCTCATTCATTGTTTCTCTTGCCTGTGCTTCTGTAAGCATGATGTTCTCCTGAGAATCAGGGTATGCAATCCATCCTGCTAATGGTTTCCTGTCCATTGAAATCAAGGTACTCCTGTTCCTTCGGATGATGCCTGTTTGTGTCTGGATCACATTCGATCTCAGTTGTTGGAAGTTCTCTATAAGCATGCCTTCGCACTGCTGGTCTCTGATCCACAGTCTCTGATGACTGTGTTCAAAGCACTGCCACAGGACTGGGTTACCAGGAATGTATTGTGGCCATCCATCAAGGCAGTAAGTGTGAATCTGCATACATTCTTCACCTCACCTTTAAGCGTCTCGAAATTCTCACGTTTGCTCTGTTGCTGGCATGTATTGTGTGGTTTTGCTGTGACTTCTTCAATGAATGTTTTTTCCTTTTTCATCTACTTTAAGAATTAGGTTCAGATGTATGCAGGCTTTCCTATTCAACAAAGAGCATTCTCAATTCTGAATAACATATAGTGTCTCAGAGATTTTCTTATCTTTGTACTTTAAGTGTTGTATCAAGCTGACCTTTAACATTCAGCTTGATTTCTCCCGGACCTTGGAGTTGAATTGATGAAGGTTGCAGGGTAATTTTTTGCAGCCATTGAACTCTGTCAGATAAAACTGAGACTCCATCTGTATGATGTCCATTGACTTCAATGTTAGCGCTCCAATATTGGGTTTTATTTTATTTTATTTCTCCAAAGAAAGTGATTTCCTGGTTGTCTGGTTCCTGTGACTCTTGGGTAGAGCTCCCTTTAGCAGATTTCTCCTTCTGCTTTGTAAACAGACTTTTTTGAATGGTATCTGTTTTAAAATGACCAATCTTGACACACCTATGGTATAGTGTGATTTGGGTGGGGCATTCTTTGCACCTGTGGACGCTCCTTCCTGCTACAGCAGGGACATTGGAAAATGGGATTGGTGCCTTTTCAGTGGGCTTCCCTGGTTGCTGTAGCGATATACTTTCAGTTTTACAGCCCACAAACTGAATGACTTCCTTGGGCTGTTGCTGCGGGATTTCCCTCACACCTCTCACAAAGCCACTATTTCACCTCCGCTCTTCAGCCTGCCTGGCCAGTTGTACAGCTTTACTTAGTGTTAAATCTTCCTGAGATTGTAAAAAATCAAAGAAGTTTTCATCTAAAACACTTATGACTATTCTATCTCTGATTGAGTCCCCTTTTAATGTTGGTACTTAATGTCAGCCAGACATTAGAGAGTGTTGATGAATGAATCAATTCCTTCACTCTGTTTTGGACTGCGTCAATTAAATTTTGCTTTGTCTATTATAATGCTTCAATGGAAACATGAGTCAAAGGCTCTGATGACATCCTTGTAGGAGGCTGATGCTTCGTTCACCCCCTCCCTGGCCAGCACGTCCTCCACGATGTTACCGACAGCATATAACCAAGTACTAACCTGGCTTTTGTTACTCTTGCTCACAAGACCTGAAGTGCTGCAGTACCAGGTAAAACCTCTTCTCCAGTTTTGTCATTGCTCAGTCTGTTGGGACCCTCTTTGTTTTCGAATGATTTTGAGAAAGGTAGGGTGGAAGTCATGGCTCACTCTGGGTTGAGGTTGCCATTTCCCATGCTGCTTGCCTTGATAGTTACTGGACTGCCATGATGTTTTCCTTAACCGGTATGGTTGCTGGGTTAGCCTCAAAGTTTTTCAGCTGCAGCTCTCTGCTGCTGCAGGGCTTCTCTTTGGACGGTTTCCCGCCATTTCCTTCTGTTCCTCTGTGGGTGTAGTCACTGCTGCCACCACCTGTTATTGCTGGGTTATCTCAGGAGACATTTGTTTTCTCAAGGAGATCTTGTTGGAGGCAATGATCTTTACTTCAAAACTCTTTTATATACATAACTAACTTTATGCAAGGTTAAAGAGCATCAGGACATAACTACAACTCATCTCTTAGGTGCTTCTTACTTATCATCCCTCAGTGAGTGACATAGTTGTGACATAGCTCCTTATGCACACACTCAGTAGCTATTATTAGCGTTAACTCTTTATTCCATAGTTGGGATAGATGAAAATTATTTGCGTCATCCAATCATCAGGGCTGTCTAATACTGAGTGTTGATTTTTTGGCTTGATTGTGGGTAAGAGAGAACATTGGTTTTCTTGTGATATTTCACTTCCCTCAAGTGATTACATTGAACTCAAAGAGAAAGATTTTTCATGGCTCAGTGGAAGGAAAGGACTTGGCGATCAGAATGACCTTTATTGTTCTATGACCTGTGTCCTAACACAAAAATTATATTTTCCATGTCAGCAAATCTCAGAGAAGATGATTAAATAATAATATTGCAATTTTTACTTTGCACTGACAAAGCAGGCAAGACTGGCAGGTGATGGTGCTCCAATGCACCTGCTGCCCTCATCCTTCTAGGTGGGTCATGGATTTGGAAGTGTTGTTGAAGAAGCCTTGGTGAGTTGCTGATGTGTATCTTGTATATAGCACACACTGTTGCCACTGTGCATCGGTGGTGGAAGAAGTGAATGCTTGAGGTGGTGGATGGGGTACTAATCAATGGGCTGCTTTATCCTGGATGGTGTCTAACTTCTTGAGTGTTGTTGGAGCCGCCCTGATCAAGACAAGTGGAAAGTATTCCATCACACTCCTGATTTGTAGATGCACTTTGGGGAGTCAGGAAGTGAGTTACTCACTGCAGAATTCCCAGCCAGACCAGATAAGGACAACAGATTCCTTCCCTTAAGGACGTTAGTGAACCCGATGACTTTTTATGACTATCAGAGATAGTTTCATGGCACCATTATTGAGGCTAGCTTTCAATTCCATATTTTTATTAATTATTTGAGTGTATCAATTAATTGAATTAAATCATACCAGCTGGCGTAGTGGGATTTGAACCCATGTCCCCAGAGCATTAGCCTAGCCCTCTGGATTACCCGTCTAGTGCCATTCCCACTACGCCACCATTTCCAAAATGAGGGGCCATAAATATAATAGGATTACAAATAAATCCAATAATTAATTCAGGAGAAACATTTTTATTCAGAGAACGGTTTGAATGTGGAACTCATTTTTATAAGGAGTAGTTGAGGTGAATAGCATAGATACAACTAAGGGAAGCCAGGTAATTGCATGAGGGAAAAAGGAATAGATGGCTAAATTAACAGGGTGAGATGAGTTGACCAGTAGACCACTTGCTTGACTGCATCATACACCCCAGCACTGACTTCACTCAAGGAAACATCAAAGTCAAAATCATTCAGATGTCTCTCAGCAATGTTTATTTGATGCGATTTGGAAGGATGAAGAAAATCTTACACAAGTTGGATGGATGAAAGAAAAAAATCTTGAGCTGTGGCACAATCAATGATACAGTGTATTGGGTGATTAACGCCATGACCAACTGCCAAGAAAGAACAGCTGCAATCCCTTGAAGAATGTGGCCAGCAATTTTAGTTAACATTCTCCAACGAACAGAATAGAAATTTCTGGGACCCTACCAGTGAGCAAAAATTCAGGACAGGGCAGTCAATCTCCAATACCCCATCTGGAAATATATTAATTTTATGAACTCCAAAAACAACACTCACTGAGCATCCCAGACACATGAGCACATCTTCCAAACTCCCAACAACAACCAACTGAACAACATCCCCACCACCTACCACCTATTTGCCGGTTTCTCCTATCCTGGGGTTGAAAATTAACAAGCACTTGCCAATCTGCAAATGTCCCTCACTTGCAGCAATCAACATTTAATTGACCTCAACATTTACAGCAATGAGATATTCAACTTTAGAGAGAATAGTTGAAACGGAGAAAGAAGCAAAATAATACCTTGAGCATTACATGGTATAAAGTGCCTAATGTTATAAGGCAGCAGAACGTCTGATTTATCAAGAGGAAAACAGCAGGATTTAGCTAGCTTAGCAAACAAAATGATGCCACCTGTTTAAAATCATAGGTACGGTAAACATTGTAATATTGACTACAGAAATACCTTGTGCAGTTTCTTCAGTCAGAGGAAACTTTAGATAGAATGAACCACAGTTTGCTGTGAAATGGACTGAAAGAGTTTTCTTTCTTCTGGCTTTTTCCCCAGGCAGATAACAGACATAAAAAGATCATATTTGATAATGAAATTAAAGTCACTCGAAGGATCTGTCTTTGCCTATTGCAATCCCTTGTTATTTCAGAGGCCTCCATACTCCTGCAACTTTTATATATTTCTGACACCATACAAACACATAGGGCGGAATCGTCCCAGAATTGCACTAAGTGCAATAGCGGGTTTTCGCCTGTATCGTCCAATTCCCACCACATTAATTATGCAGTCACAAGAAACACGCCATCTCGCTGACAGGCACCCACTGAATCGCCCGCCATGCCATTGCCTCATAGTTTCCTCACTCCGGGTGTCATATCTGAATTGCAACGACACATACAGTTCTCAATGCTTGCAGCCCAGGACTGTTCCAGTGAAGATGTGGCCCTGAAAGCCAAGAAGAGTTCAGTGACCCATCACTGGAATGCCTTTTGGAGGCCTGCCATGATGTCCTTCACCCCCCATTCTGGCCGCAGGATGTCCAACAATCTCAACAATTCGGCTTGGTAGGTGATGGCAGTAGTGGTCAGTGCAAATGATACACAGAAGAGGTCAGCCATTCAGTGCAGAAAGAGGATGAATGATCTCATACGTGCCGCCAGGTTAAGGCAGCCATCTCATCACTCTAAACTCACACACTCACTGGCATCTCACTCACTGCCAGTTCAAGGGACAACACCACTCACTCTCTCATACATACCCTCACATCTCCATCTGGCCTCATCTGTTCTGGAGATTGCCTCCTAAGCCCTCACCATCTTGAAGCCGCTTGCACAGATCAACATGTGCCCCCATGTACATGCTGGGTTACCTCCCTCCCCCCAGTACAGCCCTCGCCCTGCAGCCTCTTCCTTTGCTTGAAACCACTTCTCACCTTTCCCCAAGCAAGACCTAGCCATGCAGCCATTGAAAAGTCAACCCTGCCTTATAGTTGGTCTGGTCCGTAGAGACCTGCCCATGAGTCCCCCTAAAAGTGATGTGGTGCTGCCTGCGAAGCCTGGCACTGATGACCGCGAGTGCTGCCTGCAGCAAGGTAGGCAAACAAATCTCAAAGTCCCAAGAAAAGTGCAGCTCGCCAGGTGCACGTCTCTTGTGTACAGTTGTGAAATACGTTGGCGTGCAATCAAGTCGATGTGCCTGGATGATCCAGCGTGGTGGGATGATTCCAGTGAGCAGGGCTTACAATGGGATCCTAAAGTATTGAAATTAGGTTCCCGATGTACAGTGGCAGGAAACGCAGCTTGCCATTGATGGGTGGAGCGGATGATCGCAAACTGGTTTCACAACGGTGTAAAACTGACTTTTGGCCTTCTCGACATATTGTCTGCTCACACCGCCAAACACGCTCACCGCCAATGGGAGTGGAAAACTCACCCATAGAATGCACAATACAAAAACAGGCAACTTGGCCCAGCTGGTCTATGCTGAAAACAACCTTCACCCAGCCCTCTTCAGCTAACCTTATCAAAATTATCTTTTATTCCTTTCCAAAAAATGGCGGCACGCAGCCAATCGCGGGCAGCAATCGGCTAGGCACCCGCCCACACCCACTCCTGAACCACCCGCCCGACGGAGAGAAAATTGTCCCCCAAAAAATTATAATATTTTTCATCTGCTAATATCACTGTTGCTTTTCTTATGTACTGGAAGACAGGTGTTTGAAGTTAGAGCCAGAGTGACTGCACGAGTCTAAAACCAACAGTAAGAAGTGGTTTTGATATGCTAATGAACCAAGAGGAACTTCAATCAGAGTTTTACATAAACCAATAACAGGAGTGTTTTTGAATTGAGTTGTTTTGGCTCAAAGGGAGATATATGTAGGTTGTAAAAGGTGTAAATAAGGTAAAGATAGGGTAAGTTTGTTTGTCATAGGATAACGAATGAGTTTAATCAATTCTGGGAAGAAAGCATTTCTGAAGAGGCTAGTTGAGACAATACAGAGATCAAAGGGAACAAATGCATTTAAGGAAATAATGATGCCTATGTAGGGTGTAGCTGGTCAGATCTCCCAGAGGACAGCAGGGTAGCTGGGCAGCACTCCCAGAAGACAGTGTGAACAAGGTCAGACCTGAAGACCCAGTTGTTGTCAGTCTCAGAGGACCCCCAAGGCAAAAAGGCACTGTGAGGTAAAAATTACTGGAATTCTATAGATTTTAAAAAGGGGAAGGTTAGCTCTGAGGGTACTGTGGAACTGTTTTAAAGTACTGTTTATTGTGTAAAGCCATTCTTGTGTTTAAGTGTAATTGTGTTTTTTTTTTCTTTATTCTTTTAATAAATGTTTACGTTACTATAAAATCATCACAAGTACTTTGGGACATCATTTCCTGATTTCAGAACCTTTCCTGATACTATACAAATTGCAAAAACCGCTTTGACAGCTGTTTCAAGGTTTCCTTTGGGATTTGGGCAACTCGGTATTTACTACAAGCCATGCCATTACAAAATATATATATTCCCAAAAACCAGTTGTTCCTCACCAGCAATCAATTTGATCAAAAAAAATACATTTCAAGCAAAATGTTGAACAAATTTGAATGTCAAAGATGATACTGAGTTGATCTGAACTGCAATTTTTTTCTCAACTTGTGCTGTGGTATCTTTCAGCTCTAGCCCCAGGAATGTACAGTAAAACACATAGTTATAACTCTGGACTTATTTCATAAATATATCAGCAAAGTTGTTTTTTGCCAGCTTATTTCCATTTCTTAGTTCCTTCCAAGTATTTGGTAATTTTGGGTCTCTTTTTGAAATAATTATTTGTGATGTAACCAATATGTTGCATGATCAGATCCCAGTTGCTTTAAGAATCATATTTAGAAGCAAACAACATCACAAGTTGGTCACTGTTTATTTTCTATTGATTGACAGGAGTAAAGATGGAACTGAAAAGCTGTGAAAACACTATAAATGTCAAATACCTTTTGGGGATTATGTCAGATTCACTTGAAATGATGCAAGATCTTTTGTCAAGTTTGTGCATAGGATATTGAAATATAAGATGACTATACCCAATCAGTCCCATGTTTATATTATAACCTGGTGACAATCTAAAATAGATTTACAAATGTAAGTCTAAAAATTAATAGTGTAACTAAAATTATGCAGAGTTGGAGGTTGTCCTTTAGCCTCCGGGGTTTGAATCCAAACCAAAGTGCTTGAATGAGGGTCTTATTTGCCTAACAGGCATTATAAGATTCCTAGTGAAATTAGATTAAGCTTCCATAATTTAATTGACTGAATTCCCCTTAGCGTTTTAAATAAAAAGTAAGGCACAAAATATAATGGCTAATTAAGAAAGGTGAGATGGTATTTTAGGGGAAAAAATGCGTCATATAAAATAAATAGACGTTGGAAGGTTAAAGAGGCAGAACACATCCTCCATCCCAGAACATATATATTGTCCAGATTTTGTGATAGGAATAATGGCGGACCTGTTAATGTTCACCATCATCACTCCTCTGAAACTTCTGGACTCCACAAATGCACAGTTAAACACAGAAATCCAGAAGTTTCTGTCAGTGGTTCAATGCTTTGCCACAGAATGTGCTATTGAAATCCCCCCAGAATGCAATCAAATAAAAATCACTGATGAGAACTTCTACCTTTACGCTGTTAGGCACACTGGAAAAACCCTTTAAAAGGTAACATGGTATTGAATGAGTTTTTGACAGCGTACTAAATTTATAATTACTTATAAACACCCTCACTGACCCAGAAAGTGTAATTTTATATTTGTTGAAGACCTAATTTCTCCATTACGTAAAACATTTCACACATTTTTACTTTTTAAAGCTTATTTATGATACTTTAGCATGTACCTTAATCCTATGTGTATGGCCCAATCATTTATTTCATTATCCATAAAATTTAAAACTGAAAGTGAAGGGCTTCAGTGTTTTATTTTACTTCCTGGTTTTTTGTCTGTGAGAATACTTCAATGTAATTGTCTGCTTATTCTGCTTGATGACATCACTACCACTGGTTACCTGGAGAACCTCGTCTTGGTGCCAGATTCAAAGTGACATCAGGAAAGCGGAAGTCAACATTACAAAGGTTGCCAGATCTTTGTGGCCAGCTTTTTCCAAGGTCAGCAGTGAGCACCGTTGTTTCACTGCTGACTGTGAAATCCAGCCCAATAGCTTCAATAAAACAAATCCTTTCATTCTCAGTACAAGAATAATGACAATGTGGCAATTATTAGCAGTAAAAATGACCATGATTAGTTCCAATATTTTGTCTAATCAAATGTTTACAAAGAAATACAGAATGTCACATTACAAATAAAACAGGCAAATTAAATTTAATATATTTTACTAATCTCATTGTTGTATTTGGAAACTTGTTTGTGGAAAATTGGGAGCCATGCTGGTCAACAAAACAATATTTTCAAAAGTAATGAATTGACTATTTTAGGACCTCCCATGGATTTAAAAAGCACATTATGAATTTAAAACGTTCAATTTTTTCTTTGAGAATTAAATTTACACAGTAAATTTAGCATTGCCATGAAGTTAAATTGTGGAGTGTGTAATAGTGGTCAAGACCCGGACTGAATCAAAAGTAAAATAGACCAAGACTGTCTGCCCCACTGAGTTTCACTTCTGGACTTCAGTGTTAATTTGGGTCTTTAGTTTCAGGCTGCATTTGCACTATATTGCAGAGTAAGTAAAAAAATTTCCTCGAATGTGACAAGAAAAGAAAAAGTCTCATTTTATGCAAGTCGACGTTGACCATTGTGGCCATTCATCCAGTTTTATACCAGAAAGTCTGGCTTTCAGCTGATCTGTCCCCTGCTCTGTACTTGTCTGGTACTTTTATATTGAAATTCACACTGGTAGAAAGAAGGCCATCATGAAGACCTTTGTACTTCCATTTTGATTAAATATAGGCAAACAATTTACTTCATAGAGAAATACCATTAGACTCTGAAAATAGCTTGCTTTCCAAAGCTGTAAACTCTAAAACTGCAGTCAGTAAATTGTTCTCAGTTGTGCAAAGACATGGCTCGAAACTAAGTTTGATCCTGCAACTATGAAATTTGCAGGAGGCAGAGTTTGTGAAGTTTTAATGAAAAGTTATGTGATCTGGACAAAGTATACGTGGGTGATGACAAAATTATCAATGCAATATTAATTCTTATGCTGAGCACTTCTTGCAGTTCTGTATCTAATTTGCACCTACAGTGAATGACACAATCTCAGGTAAGGTGTACAAAACTCCTCATTTTCACACAGTGGTAAAATCAATCCAGGAATATTGCGGATCAACAGTACAGCCAGGAGCTTTTATTCAACAGCTTTTGTCTGAATGCAATTTAGCATTCAACATCAAGAGCATATACACTTTAAAATTGTGCTATCTGGTTTTCCAAGGGCTAACCTTCTATCAAAATTCTATCAAAGTTTGCTTGTTATAGAAAATGAAGGGCAAACTGTGAAGAAGAGTGCATGATACATCAAGATTTCAAGTTAACCTACAGCAATTAGCAACAAATTTTTGATTAAGAAAATTCAAGAATTATGTGCTAAATTTTTAAGCTATCAAGGGCAAATTTTCACAGAAACTCTTGTCATTCTCCATGCATTTGCCTTATTAGTACATTCTAGGACTGTTTAAAATGTTTCAAATTCCCAGGTTGTGATTTGTGTCCTTGATGTTGGAAATTGGTCTTTAATTGATAATCATTTTGTCCGGTATTCTTGAGTTCCATCACTGGCCACACTAATGTTGAATGACAAGACTTCCAAAAAGAAAACTAGTGTGACATAAGATACAGGGAAGCCTGCAAAATCACATTCACTGTGGAGCACCACCCTTATTTTGAGCCACTAAGGGGAGCTGCAACAGAGTTAACTGTAGAACTTTATTCAGCTCTTTGACTATCAATACAAATAAAGTCTGGGAAAATCTCTTCAACACTACAAAGCTGCAAAGGGCAGTGACTTAACAATCTCACCTGGTTACAGAGTATTCACTTAAAATAACAAAAAATATAATTGAAACAAGGTTGCCATTGCTCTTTTCTTATTCAAGTGCCCTTTAGGGGCAGGGTGGCAGGACTGCATCAACTCACATTGAACTTTTCATTGACAACTGGTTTAACAGAAGAATGCTGACCACATTTTATGAACTTGACCCAAGATGTTTTGCTTTCCGTTTCTAAAAATGATTTCAGTATGGGCACAAGTAAAATTCTATCAAAGTTTGCTTGTTATAGAAAATGAAGGGCAAACTATGAAGAAGAGTGCATGATACATCAAGATTTCAAGTTTGAAATGTAGGCTGATTAAGCCATTAAAAAGGTAAATGGGATTTTGGCTTTTATATTTAAGGGTGATGAGTTTTACAAAAGCCAAGAAAATGTTGCATTTCCAAGAGACACTTATTCGTTCAAAGTTGAAGCACTGGGTGCAATTCTGGAAATTTCTGAATAGGAAGGATGGTTGAGTCAAGGAAGGAAATAATGAAGTTACACTAGATTAAAATCAAGGATTCTTACAGCACAATAGGAGGCCATTTGGCCCATAATGTCTGTGCTAGTTCTTTAAAAGAGCCAATTTAGTCCGATCCTCCAGCTTTTCTCCATTATCGTGCGAATTAGTCCTCATCAAGTACATGTCCAATTACATTTGTAAATTGAGGTGTCAGCTGTGGCTCAGTTCATAGCACCCTCGCCTTTGAATCAGAATGTTGTGGGTTCATGTCCCACTCCCGGAAACCAAGAACTGTGAATGTACTCGAAAGAGTTACATGCGATCTGTTGATAACTCGAAAGAGTTACATTTGTAAATTGCTGTGGAATCTGATCCACCATACTTCCAGGTAGTGCATTCTGTTGTAAGGTGTTGGGCATAGTTCAGTAAGTCTTATTAAGGGTATCCATAGTCTTAGGTAGTTCAACAGTAAGAATTTATTAATTGCTAGAAACTATATACATAGGTACAGTAAAGATCCAAGCCAGGAGCTGTCTCCATGCTTACTTCTACACATGGCTTTGTCCAACACTACACTGACCCCTAGGTGTGGGTCATGTGCTTTCTTACATCCCTGTGCAGGCAGCACTGTGAGCAGTCCCATGTTAATCTTTTATCTGCCAAACCCTTAAACTACACCTCCATCCAAATCTTTATCCAACGTATTTACAAGTTATCTCAGTTTACCCCATGTATTTACATCATTACTACTATCCCATCTCCCCCCCTCAAAGTCTCTGAGTTCATCGGTACAGGTGATTCCTCATAGGTGAAGCCTTATAACCCTTCCATACCTTTATCTCCTTACTGTGGAGAGCAGTGGTAAACTCTATCGCTGCAGGTAAATTTTGTTCAATTGGAGGTTGTTCTGGCATCCAGGTGTCTTTTCATCCTCTTTTTCCATTCTTTGGCATTGAATCACTCTATTGATTCCCCAATTGTCGTGATAGATGTCTGTTAGTTTATCCCACCCTTTACGGGGTGGACAAAGTCTGAGCTTGTCTCTATAGCATTTTTCCTCTTCTTCCTTCATGTGGCTTGCCGTGACATGCACTGGGATGGAAGATGGCTATTCCTGTTGTGAGGTTGTGACTTGGTAGTAGCTCACCTTTGTGTATGGTGTGCTGCTATCAGTGGATGGCTTCTAATCGATTCCAGCATTGTTTGGGGGACTGTCATGCTGGCTGGGGATTGCAGTGTCTGTCTCAGGGTCTATCTCTCCAACTGGTGTTGGAGGCAGAGGTTGAGGCTCTTCTCATTGCTGGTTTCTCTCTTGACTGTTATCTACTCAAGGTGTCATGGCAACCATATGAGTGGTTGGCTGGTCTGACCAATGAGGTGCTTTTGCACCTGTAACAAAAGTAGACAAACTTCCTCTCAAAGAGAGAAGGCAATTCAAAGTTGAAGTTCCGGTTGAGAGAATCTTTCTTGTTGGAGCTCTCAGGTACTTGCAGCTCTGTATAATTTATGAAAGTGTTTGTCTTAACATCGTCTGCCATTTTGAGGATATTCAGGGCTACTCAGGTATCTCTGCTAAAGAGAGAAAAAGACTTGCCAAAGAGACGTACATCAGCTCGAAGATTTGTTTGCTGCCATACCTTAATGTTTCCAGAATCATGCCTATGCCTGGAATTTGGATTCCTCCAGCCCCATAAAGTATGGCCTGTTTGTTGCTCGCAGCCAGAGGTCTCTCAGCCACGGTTCTTTGTCCAATAGGACTGTAACACTGGCTCCCGTGCCCAAGTTTGTGAGATGGCCGTTAACCAAGATATCCAGGTTCCATAATGAAAATCCAGATCTTTGATCTCACCCAAGAAGCATCATTGTGTGTCTTCTTGGTGTGCTCTCTCGACCTCATGATCCTTTTAGGATCTTCCATGTTGTTTAATATTTGGCTTTGCACAGTTTCCCAAAGTATCCTATTCGGTTACATTGAAAGCATTGGGTTGAAATTGCCGGACATCATTCCCACCTGTGGGGGCGCTTTGCTCCACAGCACTGGCATGGTCGCTCTCCTGGTCGGTTAGGGTATTGCTTCCCTTGGCCTGGAGTGTCCCTGTTTTTGGGCTGTTTTGCTAACTGGACAGTGGGGCTTACTTTGTACTACAGTTTGCTTTCTCCCTTTAATATGGATCAGTGCTGCAAATGGATTTCAGATTGCCTGACAATCTGGACGGCTTTCTCAAGGGTTAGATCTTCCTTCACTTGAAGTATGTCTGAGAGTGCGCTGTCTGCCACTCTTACAACTATTCTATGCCTGACTAGCTTAGATTTCAGGTCACTGTAATCACAGCCTTCAGTCATTCTCTACAGCTCATCAATGAAGGAGTCAACAGTTTCTCCTGGCTGCTGGACATATTTATTAAATTTAGCCCTTCCAAGGACTTTGTGATTTCTGAGGTTGAAATAAGCGCAAATAATTTTAAAACTTCATTAACTGAAGCAGTCTATGTCCAAATGCAGCAAGACCTGGACAATATCCAGGCTTGGGCTGACAAGTGGCAAGTAACATTCGCACCACACAAGTGTCAGGCAATGACCATCTCCAACAAGAGAGAATCCAACCATTGCCCATTGATGTTCAATGGCATTACCATCACTGAATTCCCCACTATCAACATCCTGGGAGTTACCATTGACCAAAAAACTGAACTGGACTAGCCATACAAATACTGTGGCTACAAGAGCAGGTCAGAGGCTCGGGATAGTGCGACGAGTAACTCGCCTCCTGACTCCCCAAAGCCTGCCAACATCTATAAGGCATAAAAAACAAAAACAGAATTACCTGGAAAAACTCAGCAGGTCTGGCAGCATCGGTGGAGAACCAACCGATGCTGCCAGACCTGCTGAGTTTTTCCAGGTAATTCTGTTTTTGTTTTGGATTTCCAGCATCCGCAGTAGCTTTTTGTTTTTATCTATAAGGCATAGGTCAGGAGTGTGATGAAATACTCCCCATTTGCCATGGATGAATGCAGCTCCCACAACACTCAAGAAGCTTGACACCATCCAGGATAATGCAGCCTGCTTGATTGGCACCACATCTACAAGCATTCACTCCCTCCACCAGCGATGCACAATAGCAGCAGTGTGTACTATCTACAAGATGCACTGCAGCAATTCACCAAGGCTTCTTCGACAGTACCTTCCAAACCCACGACCACTACCTTCTAGAAGGACAAGAGCAGCAGATAGATGGGAACACCACAACCTAGAAGCTCCCCTCCAAGTCACTCACCATCCTGACTTGGAAATATATCGCCGTTCCTTCACTGTCGCTGGGTCAAAATTCTGGAACCCTATTCTTAACAGTACTGTGGGTGTACCTGCATCACATGGACTGCAGCATTTCAAGAAGGCAGCTCACCACCACCTTCTCAAGGGCAACTAGGGAAGGATAATAAATGCTGGCCCAGCCAGCAAAGCCCACATCCTATGATTGAATAAAAAAGAATTTGCAGATAATTCGTTGATTTTTTGTCTAGCTATTATATCATTGGTAGGCTATCTGGCCAACCGAATAAAGCATTGCATTAACTTGTCCAGCTTCTGCCTTGTTATCTGAACTTGAAACAATCATGTATCTAAGGAATCTCTTTCTCCAAAGTTCCCAACTTTGTGATTGATCTAGGCCTTGGATTTCTGATGCATGGTTAAAATTTTTAAATTGCTGCTTCAGCTTTAAGAGGTTTCCAAAAATCCATAATGGCACCACTGTGTGCTTCTGCCCAAAAAGTTTTCCTGCACTTGCCCGTTTTGGCAAGCTCCTGCAGTATTCACAGCATTTAAATTTTTTCAACAATGGCTGCCTGGATCGACCGGTTAGAGTCTTCACTGCTTTAGCACAATGTTCTTGGGTCTTAGCAGTGTTGAATCCTGGATTATGCTGAGGTTTTAAAGGTCCCTACTCAGTTATGATCAATTTTTAATTAATTATCTTTTCTTCTTTGTTCAGAGTGAGCTCGGTCACCATGTGTTCAGACGCCAACTCGGGAAAGGGAATTCTCAAACTGCGATTTAAATGGCAATTCCTGACACTGCAGTATTTAACCTTTATCAGGGCTTGTGTTGTCCAGGAATTTTAAATTTTTAGCTCACCCCTACTAGGTCTGCTGACTCTGCACAATCTGGATTTTGAAGCTGGACTTCCACAGAATCCAATGGAGTCTTCTGCTGCAGTGAGGAATTTAATTTCTGCCTTCAGCTTCCAGCCCTTTCTTTGGAGCTTTTCTCCGGGGATTTCCTTCTATGCCTTAGCTTCTTCAGCTTTTCTTCAGGTCAGACTGCTTCTTTGATTTTCCTTCAGTTTTCCAGGATTTTAATTTTCTTCTGCAGTCTCTGCAAGGTTTTGAGTTGTTCCATTCACTGGCACCATCTAAGGTGTTCGACGTAGCTCAGTAGGTCTTACTAAGGTATTTATAATCTTAGGTAGTTCAACAGTAAGTATTTATTAACTACTAGAAACTATATATATAGGAACAGTAAAGATCCAAGCTAGAAGCTGTCTCCATGCTTGCTTCTCCACACTGCTCTGTCCAACATGACACTGACCCTTCAGTGCTGGTCATGTGTTCCCTTACTCAAGTACTCAATCCTACATGTGCCAGATACTTACAATGCACATTCTAGATCTCAACAACATTCTGTGTGAAGAAATGTCACTAATTTTCCCTCTAGTTCTGTAAATTATTTTAATTTTCACTTTCCAGAGGAAACAGTTTCTCCCTACTTTTTCAAAACTCTTCATAATTTTGAACACTTCTCTTAGTCCTTTCTATAGCCTTCTCTGCTCAAAGGAGAACTTCGAAGTCCTTTATCCTTGGTACTACCATGTTAATCTCCTCCATATCCTGCTGAATGCCTTGACTTTCTTCCTACACAACACTCCAGTTGAGGCCAACCCAGAAATTTGTAAAGGTTTAGCAGCGTTTTATTGATTTAATATTCGATGTCTCTAATTACAAAGCCAAGTATCCCATAAGCTTTCTTAACAGCCTTATCAACTTGCCCTGTCACCTTCAAAGATTTTTGAATGTGCACTCCTATATCCTGACACACTTGCATCTGTCTCAAACTAGGATGATTTAGATTATACTGTCTCTCCATGTTGTATCTCCCAAAGTACATCGCTTGCCACACTAAATTGCACCTGTCATGTGTCAGCCCATTTTACCAGTCTATGTTCTCCTCAAGTCCACTATTATCCTGTTCACTATTTACTGCATTGCCAAGTTTTGTATAGTCTGCAACCTTCAAAATTGTACTACCTATACCCAAGTCCAGGTAATTTATATATAACTAGAAAATGGTCCTAATATCAACTACTGGGAGGCCCCAGTGCATACGTCTACTGAAAGAAAAATTGCCATTCACCATTATTCTCTGTCTCCTATCCCTTAGCCAATTGCGAACCCAAGTTACCACCTTTCCTTAATGCCATATGTTTCTATTTACTAGTATATCTGTAATGTGGGATTTTATCAGATCAACTCTCTCTGCTACTTCATCAAAGAACACAATCAGGTTAGTCAGGCATGATTTGTCTTTAACAAATCGATGCTGACTGTCCCTCATTAACCCATGTAACTTCAAAGTGTGAATTAATTTTGACCTTGACAATAGTATATCACAGTTTTCCAGCTGTCCTGTTCTGATGAAGGATTGCATACCCGAAACATTAACCCTATTTCTGTCTCCCGAGATGCTGCCAGACGTGCTATTTCCAGCATTTTCTGGTTTTATTTTGGATGAGATGACTTGTTGACATTGAGTGGTGTAACCTTTTTAAGATCTCCTTTCCATTTACTTTTATCCTGTCCAATGTCTCTACTTGTCCTCCTCCACTGTGATATGAACTTCACCCTCTTCTTTTGTAATGACAGTACGCAAAGTATTCAGTACCCTCAGTTATGCCCTCTGCCTTCACGAAACATTTTTTTTTGTCCCTAATCGGCTCCACCATTCCTTTAATTATCTCTTATTTTTTAGATATCTATAGAAGATTTTTTGGATTCCTTTTATCTTAACATTATAATGATACCAAGAAATAAGTGAAAAACAGATGCTTTCACACCAGCCTAGGAACTGAAGTTAGCAAGAGATTGAGTGGATATTTTCATAATTATGAAAGTCTTTGAGAAGATAGATAATAAAAAGTTGTTTTCACTAGTTGGTGAATTGGTAACAAGATGGCATAAATTCACAATTATCAGAACGATCAACAGGGCTGGTGCGTTGGGTGGCACTGTTTGGAGGGTGAGCCGGGGGGGTGGTGGCAAAAGACTGCCGGCTTTCTAAAACAATGGAACAGAAATCCAGCTGCATTGACATTGATGAGTAAACAGCAAATTTGTTTCCACTTTCCAGCAGATTGGGTTATTCATACTGAAAGGAAGGGATTGCGTCCATTACTCCAGCTGTGTTTTCCTTTTAGAAATAGTGGTATCATTTTATCTTGATCACTGTTTTAATAGTCTTTTAAAATGAGTTGCGGTGCCAGCTGGACCACCTAGTATGGCCATTACGACAATGTACTAGTGCACCCACCGTCATCTGTAGAGGTTCCCCGTGCTGCTAACACATTGGTTTACACAGATCATGTGATCTTGCAGCACAGGATTAGGCTTAAAGCTACAATCCAGCGTTTTCCAAAGCTATAATTACTACATTCCTCCCACTTAAACTTTTCTGTACACTTTGTATTTTATCTCATGATATTTCAATATTTACATTTACAGAATCACACAGTGCAGAAGAGGCCCTTCGGCCCATCAAGTCTGCACCGACACGTGAGAAACACCTGACCTACCTACCTAATCCCATTTACCAGCACTTGGCCCATAGCCTTGAATGTTATGACGTGCCAAGTGCTCATCCAGGTACTTTTTAAAGGATGTGAGGCAACCCGCCTCCACCACCCTCCCAGGCAGTGCATTCCAGACCGTCATCACCCTCTGGGTAAAAAAGTTTTTCCTCACATTCCCCCTAAACCTCCTGCCCCTCCACTTGAACTTATGCCCGTTTGTGACTGACCCTTCAACTAAGGGGAACAGCTGCTCCCTATCCACCTTACCCATGCCCCTCATAATCTTGTACACCTCGATCAGGTCGCCCCTCAGTCTTCTCTGCTCCAACGAAAACAACCCAAGTCTATCCAACCTCTCTTCATAACTTAAATGTTTCATCCCAGGCAACATCCTGCTGAATCTCCTCTGCACCCCCTCCAGCGCAATCACATCCTTCCTATAATGTGGCGACCAGAACTGCACACAGTACTCCAGCTGTGGCCTCACTAAGTTTCTATACAGCTCCAACATGACCTCCCTACTTTTGTAATCTATGCCTCGATTGATAAAGACAAGTGTCCCATATGCCTTTTTCACCACTCCACTACCATGCCCCTCTGCCTTCAGAGATCTATGGACACACATGCCAAGGACCCTTTGTTCCTCAGAACTTCCTAGTGTCATGCCGTTCATTGAATACTTCCTTGTCAAATTACTCCTTCCAAAGTGTATCACCTCACACTTTTCAGGGTTAAATTCCATCTGCCACTTATCTGCCCATTTGACCATCCCGTCTATATCTTCCTGTAGCCCAAGACACTCCACCTCACTGTTAACCACCCGGCCAAACTTTGTGTCATCTGCAAACTTACTAATCCTACCCTCCCCCCCACCATAGTCATCTATGTCATTTATATAAATGACAAATAATATGGGACCGAGTACAGACCCCTGCGATACACCACTGGACACTGGCTTCCAGTCACTAAAGCATCCTTCTGTCATCACCCTCTGTCTCCGACAACTAAGCCAATTTTGAATCCACCTTATCAGATTACCCTTTATCCCATGTGCATTTGCCTTCTTTATAAGTCTCTCATGTGGGACCTTGTGAAAGGCTTTGCTGAAATCCATATAAACTACATCAACCGCACTACCCTCATCTATACACCTGGTCATCTCCTCCAAAAAATTCATTCAAATTTGTTAGGCATGACCTCTCTCTGACAAAGCCATGCTGACTATCTCTGATCAAACCTTGCCTCTCCAAGTGGAGAGAGATACTTTCCTTCAGAACTTTCTCCAATTGTTTCTCTACCACTGACGTGAGACTCACTGGCCTGTAGTTCCCTGGCTTATCTCTACAACCCTTCTTAAATAGCGGAGCCACATTAGTTGTCCTCCAGTCCTCTGGCACCTCTCCCGTGGCCAGAGAGGAATTAAAAATTTGGGTCAGAACCCCTGCGATCTCCTCCCTTGCCTCCCTCAGCAGTCTGGGACACAAATCATCTGGACCTGGAGATTTGTCCACTTTTAAGCCTGCCAACACTTCCTGTACCTTGTCACTCCCTATATCAATTTGCTTAAGAACCTCGCAGTCTCTTTCCCCGAGTTTGATACCTTCATCCTCAATCTCTTGGGTACTCCTTCTGACTTGATTTTTTTACTGTATTATGATGTGTCCCTATTCTGCTAAAGTTCTGTGTCCTCTCCCCCTGCTGAATTAGTCTAAACTCCTCCCAACAGCACTAGCAAACCCGCCTGCAAGGATGTTAGTCCCGCTCTGGTTCAGATGTAGACTGTCCCGCTTATACAGGTCCCACCTTCCCCAGAAATGGTCCCAGTGACCCAGGAATCTAAAACCCTCCCTCCTGCACCAACTCTTAAGCCATGTAGTCATCTGTGCTATTCTCCTATTTCTGAGCTCGCTAGCACGTGGCACTGGGAGTAATCCAGAGATTACAACCCGAGAGGTCTTGCTTTTTAGTCTACTGCCTAACTCCCTGAATTCTTGATACAAGACCTCATCGCTCTTTCTGCCTATGTCATTGGTACCAATATGTACCATGACCTCTGCCTTATCACCCTCCCCCTTCAGGATGCCCTGCAGCCGTTCAGTGACATCCCGGACCCTGGCACCAGGGAGGCAACATACCATCCTGGAGTCACGTTGACGGCCACAGTGCCTATCTGTTCCCCTGACTATAGAATCCCCTATTACTATTGCTCTTCCTCCCTTCCTCCCCTCCTGTACAGACAGGCTGCTTGTGGTGCCAGAAGCTTGGCTCTGTCCGCACTCCCTGGAGGAACCAGCGCCCTCATCAGCCTCCAAAACGGAATACCGATTTGCGAGGGTGACCCCAGGAGACTCCTGAACTACTTGCCTGTTTCTCTTGGACTGCCTGGTGGTCACCCATTCCCTTCCTTCCTCAAGTCCCTTCGTCTTCAGTGTGACCACCTCTCTAAACATGCTATCCACAATGCTCAGACTCGCAGATGCTCCATAGTGTCCCCAGATGTCATTCCGGCTCTGAAATCCGAGCTTCCAGGAGCTGTAGCTGGACACACTTCATGCATACATGCTGGTCCCGGATACTGGAAATGTCTCCAGCTTCCCACATGGAGCACGAGGAGCACACCACAGCTTTGAGCACTTCTGCCATGACTTATCCCTTTAAACCTTTTAAGTCAATTACTCTAGGACTCTAGGGCCCTCCTTTCCTGAACCTCGTTTCTGTAGAATATACAAACTATAAACCACAAAAAGACCTTAAACTATAAGCGATTAAAGTAGTAAATACTTTACCAACTACTTACCAGTGATTCCTTTCCCTTGTAGCCTCTACTGCTGCAGCAGGGCAAGGCCCACCCTCTGAAGATTTAAGAAGTTGGATAGCAAGGAAAAAATGCAAAGAGCACCTCATCCCCTATGCACCAATTTCCCACTTTGCACCAAATTGTCAATACCCACTCTGGCTGTGCCCCACTCAGGATGTGCTCTCTCCCCTGTTCGTGTGCAAGCACACTGTCATGAAATTACAAGTTCAGTCTTTCAGGTGGTTTCCTGATCCGTGTGGAACGTTGTAGCTCCACGACTTCAGACTCTTTTGTAGGAAACACATTCTCCGGAACTGCATTAACATCAGGTACCTCATTAGGCACTTGCAGTTCAGTGTCACCACTCTGATAGAGACATCAGGCATGTCTGTTCTTGGTTGAGCATCTTCAACGGGAATTTTATGTCTTGGGTAAATGAGTTCGTTGGCCAACCAAACTCTAACTGCACACCTTCCTATGTTCTCCTCAATTGCTGCTTGCAATCAATAACAGGGAGAGACTGATGTAAGAATAAACAGTGATGATTTATTGAGACATAGGGCAGAGCACCAGATCATACGTGCTCACTCAGAAACCTCCGGAACTAGACTTACAGTTCGCAGTTGCCTGTGCGGTACAGTGATTTGTCAGTGCTGTCACATGATCAGTACACTTGCATTCTCTTAAAGGGATAGGGCACCTCACTTTACCACAAGGAATCAGTGGTTCAGTCATGGTTAAAGGCAGAACAATATCGTGTTGTGGTATCTCTCTTTTTCTTAAATGATCCACATGTTTACAGGTGATCCGGCCCTCCACTTCCACGTGGTTTGACAAAAGTCCGGTCACGGGACTTACTTTATCAGGTAACCACTTTGGCCCACTACTGAAATTCTTTACATATACTGCTTCTCCAACTATAAATTGTCTCTCACAACTATGCGAGTCATGCGTTGATTTCTGGTTCCCTTGACTTTTCTCCATGTTCCCCTCCAAATTGGGAAGTATTAAGTTCAGTCTTGTCCGAAGACAGCGCCTCATCAATAATTCTGCATCTACTTTCTACGTGTCTTCCACTTTTTACCACAGAATTTAGTCTTGACCTTTTTACTTCACTATAGGCCAGACTTCTCTCAGATATAATCTCAGCTTGGCTTAGTTCAGTAGCTGAGTCACCCAAGACTTCATTATCTGCATGTCAATTGGAAAGTTCTATGACTTTTGTTTTCAAAGACTCTTTAGCTTCATTTAGCTGATTCTTCAGCTCTTCTGTCTTTTTCTTGTATCTGTTGGCTTCCTCCTGGAAACTTAAACATTGCTGCATCTTCTCTGCCAACTGGTTCTTCACTTTGTTCAGAGAGGCGTCAAATTCTTCCTGTTTTCCTTCGTACTTTTCCAGAGGCACAAACGTTGACCTGAGGAAATCTTGTAGTGTGTGAAGGTCTTTTAACAGGCTTTCCCTTTCTTTGAGAAGGTTACTCACTTCATCTTGAACGTTGTCATTCAGCAGGGTCTCCTTGAGTTTCTTCTGCTGCTCCTCCATGTCATTGTTTAAGACAGTCTTTATTTCTTCAGGTTGCTGAATCCTTACACACTCCGTTTTCATCCTGTTGCGGTCCTTGGACTCTCCAGGCTCTTTCTGCAATACCTTGCCTTGTTCCTTTTTCAAGACAGGAACTCTTCCAGCTTCCTTTTGATATCTCATTGGCCAATCGAGGTTGATTTCCCTTAACCAATTTCACCCTAGAAGACTTGGTCCTCTGTGTTTCAATACCATCACTGGTAGATATGCCGATTGGTTTCTATACTGAACAGTTGCTCTGGTG
Organism: Cetorhinus maximus; assembly: GCF_964194155.1. NCBI lineage: Eukaryota > Metazoa > Chordata > Chondrichthyes > Lamniformes > Cetorhinidae > Cetorhinus > Cetorhinus maximus. The sequence continues at coordinate 26,531,256 of NC_135902.1, read as the reverse complement.
ATACCTTTTACTTGGATTTTTTCACCTGTGTGCATTTTCATTGCCAGATGTTTGTTCCAAATTTAATTGTTGATCACCTTTATTTAAATATCTGAAAGTGTGTTCTCCTATTACAGTGGTGATGTCTACTTCCATTTTTAATGGTTTACTATTCACTTGCACTATAACAAATATTGGATCTTGAGGAGGCTGTTGAAGGAAAGGAAAGTAGTGGCAAAGTGGATGGGCTTAAGAACAGCATTCAATGTGGGGTCAAAATGATTGAAATGGAAGTGGGAAGATGCAGAAGAGATCAGGAACAAATAGAGTTGTGATCAAAACAGATAGTTCCAGATGAAGAGCTACAAGTCGCAGAGGGTTGACGGACTGAATGATCTCCTTCTGTGCTTCTATTTCTGAATATATGATTTCTATGATAAGCGAGAAAGGGAAACATAGCGCTCTGAAATATTTACTTAATGAGGTTTCAAAAATAAAATTTCCATGAGATGTAATTTCAAATTAATATTAAACCATGCCTTACACAGGGCTGGATCTTACAGGGAGTGCTGCTCTTCCCCCCGGAAACCTGCCCTGCAGCGATAACGCACTGGGGATGGGCTAAACAGGCTGAGGGTCAGACCTCAGCCCCTCGATCTACAGGAAGTCCCACCCTTGAAAGTTGCTTGCCAATCTGATTGGTTGGCAGCTCTATCAGTCCCAGCAATGCCAGAAGTGAATAGTGGGCATTGCTGAGACTGCAGAGAAGAAGAAGAGGGATGGCCATCCGAGAGAGGTAAGTCCTAGGGTTTTAGGGCAGGGACGGATTGGAGAGGGGGTGGGGGGTTGGGTTTTAGAAAGCAAGTGGGGTGGAGCAACGGGGGGGAGTTGACATCTTTGGGGGGTGCCTCCAATGTGCACAGGGCGCGCCCCCCGCCCCCTGGATTGATGTGCCCCCCCCCTCCCTCCCTCTTCCTTCCCACCTTTTCAAAGAAGCCCTTTCAGGAACAGCCTTTACACTCTGGCCCACTTGCCACTGCCTAGAATTTATGGCAATGCAGGTGGATTGAGGCCCTTAATTGCCAATTAATTGGGCAGTTAAGGGCCTTAACAGGCCAAAGGGCGGACGGCCTAGTGGGCAACTTACCCACCCCTCGTATTCTCTCTTGTAGAGTTAAAACAATTAACTAAATTAACAATAACAAGGGAGAAATCAAGCACAGCCCCTAATTCAGGTCAGCTGTAAAATCAAGGAAAAACTTTAAAGGAACCTTACAAACATCAAACCAAAATGTGATTAAAGGGGTCAACAAAACCCCTCGTATTATGGGGAACAGGTCAGGGATGGGCGGGATGGAGGTGGGTTGGGTACCTGACATATTTCATATGCCCCTCCCACCCCTGCTGAAAACACACCCAGCAGGGAGCTGTAAAATCCATATAAATTTAAATTTAAAAAATCTTATATGGTGAAATGTTGGGTTTGTAGCTAATACTACAGGCAATGGATATGTTTGTGGTTCATCTTGTGGAAGATCCCTGGTTCCTGAGTGACAGTTCTCACATCTATTTTACTCACATGTTTCATTGTTTTGCTTATTTAACTTGACAATCCATACACACGGGGATTTCTGCAACCCTTGTGGCTGACAGATCTGCCCTCAAATCTCATCCTTTGAAATGTCAGCTTGTTATTAGCATTTTGAGTATGAGGAACTCAGAATCTAAAACATTGAATTTGTCCAAGTATTAAATGACAGAAAACCAGAATTTTCTGGTTCATGATACTCATAAAATGTTAACTGTCACTTGGAAAATAAGGTGATATATTCCTGTCACTCATTTTAAAATTTGTTTGTGAACTGTACCACTTGAGGTTTGATGCCCAAACCTAATTCATTCATTTTATTGAATTTTACTCTTTGAATATTAATGCCTTCTAATAATGTTCACTGCATTTATCATTCACATTAAAAATTGCATATTTGTGTAAATATCAACTCATCACTGTTCCTATGCCATATACTTAAGTAACACCAGAAGCAGATCCTCCTCTGAAGTTGTTATGAATGCAAGACATTATAAGATGGTTATGTTTTAAATTGCCTCCTTTAATTCAAGGTAAAGTGGAGTAGTTTGGAGAGAGGGCTGGGATCTCCTACTTGGAGGAAAACCCATTTGACCTCATACTGAATCTGCCTGGAGACAAACCTATGTGACCTGCTTATTACAGAGACAGAAACTCAAATTGCAACTCATTGAAAGTCAGATGCAAATTTTAACACCTGGACACAAAGCTGGCCTTACTGCCAACCAGACTCACAGACTCTCCAGGACAATCAGACTGAGAGTTTTGTAGACGGACAGCCAAATGGGTCCTGCTATGGCAAACAGCAGAAAAGGACTGCTTTTGGGATAACCAACCAGCAGAGGACTGGGGAGGATGGAACCTATGTTCGAGGAAACAAGGATTGCAAAGAGTTAAAGACCGTAGAATCACCAGAAAGTATCTTGCATTTGATTATGCTCAAAGGGTTGAGTGAATGGGGATTTTGTTTAAAAGGACACTGGAAGATTCACCCTGGTGAAGCATGAAGAAGAGATCTGTTGGAGCCAGGAGGAGCTTTGGTCCTTAAACTCGAGACTATGGCCTGGATTTTCATCCTCAAGGTGGGTAGCAGGGGTCATTTTCATTGAGGGGGTCGGGGGGGGTGGGAGGGGTGGTTACACAGGTGTGGGCTGGAGGTGGGCCAGCTGACCCAGGAAAAGTTTGCAGGCAGCCACAGGAGCTGCTGGGTACAGAGGCGGGCTGTTTAAAAGGTCCGCTTTGGTGCTGTGGGTCTTTAGCCAATTAAAATAAAAACAGAAAGATCCTCCAGCCCTCACCCCTCACCATCTAAACATTCCCCATACCCTATCCATGCCACCTTATGCCCCCCAACCACCTCATATGGCTTCTCATGCCCCCATGTCGAGCTATGGCACTTCCATGCCCATTCACTGTAAAGAAGAAGTGAACTATTTAGTGACAATAGGTGTGTAAAAAAAGAGCTTGATAAAAGTCATTCAATGATAACTTTCCACTTCCTTAAAAGAAAACTCCTTTATACTCACAGCCCAATAAAAGTGTCATTCATCCAGAATCTTAAAAGTTTCCATAGCTGAAACTGCATGCAATCTTGGGTAAATAAATATTGTGAAATTTACAGTATAGATTAGAGAGCCAGAGATGTCAATCAAGCACTGTTTTCTCTGGGGCTCAGGAGTTTTCAACAAGCTAATGGGTGTCTGGGCTCTCAGCCAAGAATACATAACGAGGCGTGGCTGAGATTCTAGACCATCATTAGAGTTTTCATTGCAAACCTGGCCCGACTCCATGAAAATTGTGGAGGACCAGGACATGCTTATCCCCGCAATGGAGCTGGCCAGGTTGGGAGTGCAGGGCACGGGCCTGCAAACCGAACCAACCCGCCCCCGAAAAAGGCACACCCAAGAATCAGAAATCCCAGGAATGGGGTCAGGAATCCCAGAATTGGGCCCCGGCTCCCATTATTAAAAAGGTCCCAAGTCATCCCGACTCAGTGATAATCCAGGCCTACGCGTCCACAGAGAACTTGGTGTAATGCATAAACCTGGCATAAAGCTTTTGGATGTGTTAAAAAGTTATGAGGGAATATCTTTTCTATAGTTTAGTGCATTACTTACCTACTATGTAGTGTTTGGTCTGTTTATTTTTAGTGTGTTTGTCACAGTAAATGTCTGAAATTGAGAAAAATGCTTGTGTGATCCTTTGACTCAGTCTCTGGAAAATTCATATCTCTTTTTAAACGTTATTGGTATCTATATTAAAATGTGCATTTTTGATTAATCCATATATTCATTATTAAATACTGAAGTGCTCATAATATTAAATATGCACAGTTTATCATTTAATGAGTTTATTATTGGACATTTAGAATTCATCCATCTCTAGTATTGATGGTTTTTTGAGTCTTTTACGCTTGGAAGTTTATAATCAATGGCCCAATGCTACAGATGCAGTAATCAATGGGCGGAATCACCCCAGATTTGCACTAAGTGCGCGAGCAGGCAGGTAAAAGGACATTTTACCTGTTGGCCACAATAGCGGGTTTTCGCACCAGATTGTCCCATTCCCAGTGCATCCCACCTCATTGATAATGCATTCCCGGGAAACACGCTGGATCGCTGGTGGGCGGTCTCTGAATCACCCGACCCACCGTCACCTCAGGCCTTCAGTAATCGGGGCGCCATATTTAAAGGGCACCCCTGTACAGCACTAGCACTCTCTAAAGCATCAGAAGCTGCTGGAAGCTCATGGTTGCCAAAGAGAGGTAACATACTGCCCCAAATTTAGTGATGCCTCCCTCGAGTGCATATTAGTCAGAGTGGATGTCTGCCGTGAAGTCCTCTACCCTCGGTCTGGGCGAAGACCAGCAAGCAACGTGACAAATCCAGCATGCGAGGCAGTGGCAGTGGTGGTCAGCACCAACGCCTTGCAAAGGAGGACAGCCACCCAGTGCCAAAAGAGGATGAATGATCTCCTCCATTCTGCCAGGGTAAGTTACTCTTCTCATCGCTCTCAACTTACGCACTCACAAGCCCAAAGGGATCTCACTCACTGCCAGTTCACGGGACATCACCATTCACTCTCTCTCACAAACACCGTCATCTGCCCTGCGGATCGTGTCCTCATCCCGTCCATGGCACCACTCAGCATTCCCGGTGCATCCCAACTCATTAATAATGCATTCCCGGGAAACACACCGGATCACCCACACATGCCAGGCATCCTTCTCATCTGGCCTGGCAGGCATCCTGCTTACGCTCTCTCCATCTGTATTCATGCAGGGAAAGCTGGCAAAAAACAAAAGAAGAGGTCGCAGACTGGTGGAGGAATGCCCAACATCAAGGTCCTCACAGACTTTGAAACTACAGTCATCCAGCTGGCCAGCGATGATCTGGACTGTTCCTGCAATAACGGTGAAGTCAGTGGTGCACAACCTAATGAGGATCCAGCAGTGCAACATCCATCAGACAACCATGCTGTGAGTGAGTTGCCCTGTTCCATGGTTCCCTGCCATGCACTAATTATCTCTCCTTGCTTTCGCAGGCACATCTGGCAAATGGGGGGCCACGAGCCAGGTCCTCAACTCCAGCCTAAGGGCGCCAGGGAAGAGGAATCCACAGACATTGCCATTGAAGACCCGTCACAGCGCTCACCCGCACCTTCCACCAGCGCAGAGACAGGAAGGACCTAGTTTTAGAGTAGCACTGGGGTCAGAACCTGGTGAGCAGACTGCACTGTCTGATCCACAGCAGGTGGAAGCAGGGACGTCCCAGGGTGCTGGCACTCGCAGGATTGCTGGAGGCCAGGAATTGCTCAGTCCAAGTCTGATGAGGAGCCTCTGGACTCGGTCACACCTCAGTTTCTGGAGCTGCAAAGACAAGCTTGGGAATATAGGAAGGGATGCCTGCTGCACTCCTCAGGTTGGAAGGCATGATGGAGAATTCTGTCCACTTTTAGACTGAGGTGATAGTGTCAGCATGCCAACACAATGAGGTCAGCACTGGTAGGGTGGTGGCCACTGTGGAGACCTTTGTCCAGGACATGCAGGAGCTGCACTCCCAACAATGTCACCCGGTCTATGGCCCCTTCTTCTAATGAGCAGTGTTCGTGTCAGTATGAAGTGAAAGCTTGGTTCCTGCCAATGATAAAGGCAGGTGTCTCATTTCAGGGACTCATCTCTGTGTTTTGTGCAACCTTCCCAGCACACTGATGGTGCACCTCCACAGTCATGGACACATCAGTCATGCCTGCACCTTGATGGGGCTTTTCATTACTGCCAGGAAATCCTAGGCCGGAGGCACAGAGTTCCGTCATTTTCTCTGTGTGCTTTTAGCACCTTTGATGTGCAGCTGGCCTGCCATCTCATCAGCATCTGTGTCCAATGACAGGGTGGTCTTGAAGGGCTCAGCTCACAAAGGATGCCATGGGATCAGGAGAAGTTAAAGTTTCCCCACTGCACCACCATGGTATGACCCTGTTCACAGAGCACAAGCGAGCTGCCATCAACCAGACAGGAGTCAAACATTCACATTAGCTATGTGAAGATCTATGGAGTGTCCCCGCTGCATGTCGTCATCATCCTCCTGGAATGCAGGGACAATGGGCATCCGCTGTGTCTCCATGACAGGAGCCTTATCCAAGGGGGTATGTGCGCTGCCATCAGCCAGACAGGAGTCAAATGCACACAGTTGTAATGTGAGGATCTATAGCAATTCTTCACTGCATGTTGTTATCATCCTCCATGAATCTAGTGGTTATGAGGGTCTCCCAAGCGCTCCTGCCTCATCTGGAAAGCACGGTGGCCTCATCACCATCATCCTTGCCTTCGAGGACCTCCTCACCATCATCCCCGCCGATGTCCTTCTCATCAGAGGAGACGTACAGCTCCTCCATCTCCTCCTCAGGCAGCTCCTCCCTTGTTGCAGCGCCAGCTCGTGAAGGGTGCAGCAGGTGACAATGATGTGTAACACCCTCTGTGGACTGTATTGCAGGGCTCCACCAGACAGGTCCAGGCACTGGAACCTCATTTTCAACATCCCAATGGTTTACTCCACCAGAGTACGAGTTGCAGCTTGAGCCTCGTTGTATCTTCTCCCTGCTGCAGCCTAAGTGCCTCGTGAGTGTTGTCAATGGCACTCTGCACCTATGGGAAACCTGAGATCTGCGCAAATCCCAGCGCTCTTGCTTCGTGGCTTTCCTGATCCCGGGCAAAATGCACAAGGTTGTATGGCTTCACGAATACGGCGTCCATGACCTCCTGGATGCACTTGTGTGTGGAGGCTTGTAATATCCCACAGAGGTCACCTATGGAGCCCTGGAAGCAGCCACTGGTGTAGAAATTGAGCACTGCGGTCACTTTCACGGCCACTGGCAGTGGATGCTCTCCGAGTCCCCAGTGTGCCAATTCCTGCAGCAGGTGGCATACGTGACTGACCAGTTCCAGGGACATGCATGTCTACGGCGATACTGGTTCTCAGTCATCTGCATGAATGACAAGCGATGTCTGTAGACCCTGAGTCTAGCTAGGTGCTGAGTCACAACGGCTCACTGTGGCTCTTCATCGGCGTGCACAGGAGCCCCAGCCGCAAATTTTTCTTGAGGGTGCTGCCCCTCCCTTTGCCCAGCCAAGCGCCTCTGTTGCTCTCTTTTTCTTCATCTTCGCTCCCTGTAAGCCATGAGGTATACAGCTAGGTCACCAGGCTTCTTGCTCCTGATGTACTCCTCCTGCAGGATGAAAGAGAGAGACATGTGGGTTAGCATTGGTCTCCTAGGGACCTCTCAAGCTTACATGTGTGGCTCCAGCTCCATCTCAAGGCATCTTAACGCACACCAGAGAAGGCTGGCCACCAGTTGGATGGCCGGAGGTTATTGAACTGCATAGCTGCCTGAAACCCCACCCTCCTCTGCCCCACTCCACCTGACCGATTGGCGGCAGCTTTGCCCATTGGACTGCATGCTGTGCTCTCAGCTCAGGCGCAGGCATTCTCCCAACCTGCACTGCAAGGCTGCACTGTTAACTTGAATAAGAGGGGAGACTGGTCTAAAACTTAATGAAGACGTTGCAAGGGGCTGTGAGCACCTCCGCCAGTGACTGCTCCATGGCCAGCTTTCACAAGGCCAACGGGGGTGGAAAATTCCAATGTTTCTGAACGCCTGTTGGAAAAAGCCATTTAACACTCTTTTGTACTTCAATTGTCTGTCTTCAGCATGGTTCATTTAGCTTCGGGAAAAGCCTTTTCTTTTCTATGCTTTGCTTATCACCAAAACTGCATTTATCAAGTAGTATATTTTAATTGCTTCAATGCTAATTGAAACCTCCAGCACTGCCACTCACTCAGCACAAATGTAAGCATCTGAAAGTCTAGTAAAGGACTGGGGGAAAAAACATGTCATTGTTACTGGAACTTGGTGATAAGACCACATTCTACATCAATGTGATAAAATGTGATTATTGTAGTGATAAATTATTTACTGTCCATCTTGAAGTATTTCACAGTTTCCTAATCTTATTGAAATTCAACCCACTGTTTGACATGCAGTACACAGGAAAAAGGATGTGGAGAATTGACTGAAAGCAAAAGCTTTGGTGGCTTGTGGTTTAAGTTGAACTGCTTGAACCATTTATTGTCAGCTGCAAGTTGTTTTCATTTCAAAGCAAATGTGTTTGCTGTATCTGCTTAGACATATTTTTGCCTACAATTATTTAAATAATTTAAAAATAAGACCAGGCAAGTTCATATAGGGGACAGAATGGGTTACAGTCAACCATCTGGTGAATTCAGTGAAGCAGTGAATTCAGGGCCTGATAGATTGGAAGTCTCAATGTCCTGAGCAGGTCGTGAAGATCTTGGAAAGTGAAATAAAATACAACTCGTCTGAGGATGATGTTGCATAGTGTGTAAAATAAGATAATTTCTGTTTAATATTCCCTGTTATGTTAAACAATTTATCGCAATTCTTTTCAAAAGTGGCTAGCTATAACTTTGTGGTGCTAGTACAAGTTTGAAAGCCCAGAATTATTCCACGGCACTAAAGCTCTCCAGAAATAAAAGAAAGGTACACTTTCAAACCCTTTCTAATATCTGAATTATTTTTTGCTTCATTTTCAACTAAAATTCCCTGTGTACTTTTTGTGATAAGTTCATCTTCAGCTGTATTGATCAAAGTTTACCATGTTATCACTCTTAAATATGCCACAAAATATTTTTGTAAGCAAATTCTTAAAAATTATGTTTTAAAAAACTGCCTGACTACAATGATTCATGACAGATATTACATTAGGTGATATGCAACTGAGGGTGGAATCGTCCCAGATTTGCACTAAGTGTGGTAGCGGGTGGGTAAAACGACGTTTTGCCTACCGGTCACAATTCATGCAGTATCGTCCCAAACCTGCCACATTAATTATGCATTCCTGGGAAACACACCTTTTCCATGGCGCGTGGCTCTCATTCACCCGCCATGCCATCACCTCACCGCTTCATCATGTCAGTCGCCATATTTAAAGTGCAGCTGTGTGCACACTTCTCAGAGATTCCAGCCCACCACTACTGCAAAGAAGACAGGGCCTTGAAAGGCAAAAAGACTGCAGCCCCCAGGTTCAACGGTGCATTCCTCGAGCACCTTTTGGACACAGTGGAGGCCTGCCATGATAACCCCTACCCCCACTCTGGCCGCAGGATGGGCAGCAATCTCTTTAATACGGCTTGGGAGGTGGTGGCACCGGTCGTCAGCGCCAACGCCCTTCAAAAGAGGACAGCCACCCAGTGCTGCAAGAGAATGAGTGATCTGCTCGGTTCCACCAGGGTAAGTCACTCTTTTCATCACTCTCAACTCACATACTCACAAACCTATCACACATCCATAGCGCCCTCACTCACTGCCAGTTTAAGAGACATCACCATTCATTCTCTCACACACACCTTCATTGTCCTCATCCTGCCCATGGGACCACACACCACCCACACATGCCAGATATACTTATCATCTGGCCAGGCAGGTATCCTGCTTACACTCTCTCCATCTCTATTTGTGCAGGACAAGCTGGCACACAACAAGGGGGAGAGGTCGGTTGCTGGTGGAGGAATGCCTGAAATCAAGGTTCTCATGGACTTTGAAAACAGAGCCATCCAGCTGGCCGGCAAGGATCTGGACCGTTCCTGAGCTGACGGTGAGGTCAGTGTTGCTCTACCAAGTGAGGATCCAGCAGTGCAACATCCATCAGACAACCATGCCGTGAGTGATGTGTCTTGTTTCACAGGCCACTGCCATGAACTAATTATCTCTCCTTGCTTTCGCAAGCACATCTGCCGAACAGCTGAGGAGATCCACGACCCAGGGCCTCCAATCAAGCCCCAAAGAAATCTCTGAAGAGGAATCTGAAGGCCCCCTCCTTGAAGTCCCATCACAGTGCTCACCCACACCCTCCACCAGCACAGAGACACACACCTCGATGGGACCTAGCTTTACAGTAGCTTCGGGATCACAATCTGGTGAGCACATCGCACTGTCTGATCCACAGCAGGGTTTTCCCGGGTGTTTGGCACTTGGAGGGCTGCTGGAAGCCAGGAATTTGCTGAGTCCGAATCAGAAGACGGAGCCTCTGGACTCGGTCATGTTACAGTTGCTGAAGTTGCAAAAACAAGCTCAGGGACATCAGGAAGGGATGCCCACTGCACTTCACAGATTGCAAGGCACGATGGAGGAGTCCATCCACCTTCAGGCTGAGGTAATCGTGCCACCATGCCAACTCACCAAGGTCAACACTGGTAGGACGGCAGCCGCAATGGAGACCTTGGTGCAGGATGTCGCTCCTGCACTGCTGTGCAGGCTGAACTCCATCACTGATGCCATAGTTGGCCTACAATGTGTTTGCAAGGTGGCTGCGGGGCAGCTCGATCTCACCCCAGCTATCCCTTCTCAAGCAGGGGCCCTTGAGCACCCATAGGGAGGAGGGTCAGCAGGTGCACACTCCGGGGCCATCCACCCAGGTGACTCCGGGAGTGTATAGCCATCCGAATCTCCTCTTTCTGTGACACCTGCAGCACCAGTTCCACAGCTTGAGGAGGGTGCCACTGCCAGACAGCAGGTCTCCAAAAGCAGGAAAGGACCCTCTAGGTCTCCAGAGACGCCCATCAGGGTCATCACTGACAGGACGAAGCAGTCAGCAGGCTGCCTCCACCTCTGCTGTGGATGTCTGGGGAGCACCAAGACATAGCGGTAGGGTTAGGAATGTTAAGAAGATGTAACTCTTTCGAGTTATCAACAGTCACAGATTGTAACTCTTTCGAGTACATTCACAGTTCTTGGTTTCCGGGAGTGGGACATGAACCCACAACCTTCTGATTTAAAGGCGAGGGTGCTATGAACTGAGCCACAGCTGACACCTCGTTAAGAAGATGTAACTCTTTCGAGTTATCAACAGTCACAGATTGTAACTCTTTCGAGTACATTCACAGTTCTTGGTTTTCCGGGAGTGGGACATGAACCCACAACCTTCTGATTCAAAGGTGAGGGTGCTATGAACTGAGCCACAGCTGACACCTCGTTAAGAAGATGTAGTTGCACAGCCTGGACACAGGTGTTAATCACTTGTACATAATGTTCACTATTGTCAATAAACTCCCAAGAGTGTCTCTCTGCCTATGGTTGCTTGTTCTGATGAGCAGTGTTTGTGTCACTCAGATGTGAAACCTCTCTGCACAAGATAGAGGCAGGTGTCTCAGTCCAGGGCCTCTTCCCTGTGCTTTGTGCAGCCTTCAGACTAAAATGATGGTCCAGCCTCACACTCCCTGGACACATTACTGATGCCTGCACCTCGACAGTGCTTGTCATTGCTGCCAGAATGACCTCCAGCTCGTGCATCTGCTCCTCAGCCAGCTCCTCTCCCCGTTGCAGGGCCAGGTTGTAAAGGGTGCAGCAGGCGATGACAATGCGTGACACCCTCTGTGGACTGTATTGCAAGGCTCCACCAGACCGGTCCAGGCACTGGAACCTCATTTTCAGCATCCCGATGGTCTGCTCCATGAATTTGCGAGTTTAGTATGAGCTTCATTATGCCTTCACTCTAATGCAGTCTGAGGCCGCCACATGGGTGTCATCAGTCATGTCGTTTGCAGGTAGCTCTTGTCCCTCAGGAGCCATCCCTGCAGCCTCTGTGGACCCTGAAAGGTGTCAGTGATCTGTGACCGACTGAGAATGTAGCAGTCATGCACACTCCCTGGAAACCATGTGCAGACCTGCAAGATGCACTTCTGGTGGTCACACGCCAGCTGCACATTCAGCAAATGGAGTCCCTTGCGATTGACGTAGTTGACCTTGTGTTGCGATGGAGGTGTGAGCACCACATGAGTACAGTCGATGGCACCCTGCACCTCTGGGAAACCCGAGATCTGGGTAAATCCAAATCTTGCATCCTGGCTCTTTTGATCCCAGGCGAAATGCACAAAGTTGTGCGCCCTCGTGAAGATGGCATCTGTGACCTGATGGATGATTTGTGGGTGGAGGCTTGTGATATCCCACAGAAGTCACCAGTGGAGCCCTGAAAGGAGACACTAGCGTAGAAATTGAGTACCACTGTCACTTTCACGGCCACTGGAAGTGGATGCCCTCCATGTCCACATGGTGCCAAATCCTGCAGTAGCTGGCAGATGTGACTGACTGGTTCCCTAGATATGCGCGGTCTTTGGCGACACAGGTTCTCGGTCACTGCAGGAATGAAAGGCGGCTTCTATAGACCCTGGGTGTCACTAGGCGCCGACCAGTGTCAACACGTTCTGGCTCTTCGGTGGCGTGTGCAGGAGCCCCAGCTGCCCCTTCTTCCAGACAGTGCTGCTCCTCCCTCTGCGCAGCCAGGTGCCTCAGTCTCTCTGTTCTCTATCGTCTTCGCTTTCTGTACACCACAAGGCATACAGCTGGTGCACCAGGCTCCATGATTCTGGTGTAATCCTCCTGCAGGATGAAAGGGAGAGATGCGTGGGTTAGCTTGGGTGCTGTAAGATCCTCTATTGGTTAAGTCTGAAGGCCTTTAACACATCCCGGAAATTGCTGGCCACCACTTGGATGGCCAGAGTTTAGTGCACTACATGGCTGCCCGAAACCCCACCGACCTCTGTCCCACTCCACCTGACTGGTTGGCAGCAGCTTTGCCCACTGGACTGCAGGCTGTGCTCTCAGCTCAGGCGCAGGCATTCTCCTAACCCGCACTGCAGGGCTGCACTGTTAGCTTGAACCATGGGGAAGACTGGTCCAAACCGGGATGATGACATTGCAAGGGGCTGTGAGTGCCTCCACCAGTGATGGCCAGCTTTATCAAGGAGATTGTACAATGTGCACAGTCGTCCAACTGTTCTGCGGTCCACTAATTAGTTTGCAGTCTGTGCCCAAGGTGTGAAAAGGTCTGGAGCGCTTCCTGGCACTTTGATGCCTCTGCATTGCTTGAGTGGGCAGGTGAGCAAGAGGCCCGACTCCAATCATATCAATGTGGCTGCGCCTGAACTCTATCAGCTGTAGAGAAATGGTCACTTTATATAAGGTGTCCTTATGCATGACCACTTCCCTCGCCCACCACATTCCCCCAAACCCCCACGTGCTTGTGCGCTACCTTCAACCTCAGGGCAACCTTTACCACCCCCCCTCCCACAACACGCCTCAACCTTGAAGTCCAGCAGATGTCCCTCGCAAGCACTCCTCAATGTTACTGTGCACTCACCTCCAAGTTCTCCTCGAAGTGCAGCCTGCTAAGTGCATGCCTTTTATATGCTGTTGTGAAACACATCGGTGTGATTTGTGGAGGAATGATCCAGCAGGATGGATGATTCTGGTGGGCTAGCCTTCCCCCCTCTGAAATCCTTCCTTTACACCTTCCACCCTCCTTAAACCTACCTCCCCTGTTGCTGTCTTCTCCCCATTACCCCATCCTCCCACCTTACTCCATCCCCCCCCTCCCAACCTCACCGCACCCCCACCCCCCGGACACCGCTTCCTCTCCCAGTCGATCCTAGACCTTCCTCTCCCACCGCCTGGTACATCTTTGTCTCCCAAACACAGCTGGGCCTTCCTCTCCACCCCCTTCGACCATTATCCGTTGTGAGCAGACCCTCGATGGTGACTTTCCAACTTCCGTGAGCTGCTTCACAGCAGGGTCATGTCCACGAGAACACACCCAGCATGCCATGGACGTTCCTCCAGTGTGCCATTGTGGGGCTCCAGCACCTTCTGCTCCTTGGATGTCCACGATGTGAGCAAGTCCCTGGTGGTAAGTCCCGACTTCTGCATGTCACGATCCAGCTTAGGGGGATGATTCTGGTCGGCTGGCCTTATAATGATATGCAGATGTATTACAATGAGATTCCAGATGTCCGATGGCAGGAAATGCAGCCCATCATCAACAGGCTGAACGGACATTTACAAACCAGTTTCATGACGTCGTGAAATCAATTTCTGGCTTTCACGCCATGTTGTCCACTCATGCTGCCAAGCATGCCTGATGCCAGCGGGCACAGAAAATTCTACCCTGTGTGTGTGCGAGTAAGTGTGAGTGTTAGTGAGTGTGTATGAGTGTGTGAGAGAGTGAATCTACGTGTGGGAGTGAGTGTGAGTGAATGAGTATGAGAGAGAGAACTCTGAGTCTGGGAGCGTGCTGGACACACACACTGGGCAGACCGTGCTGGGGACACGCACACACACACGCACCTCTCCTCCTCCTCACTCCCCAAAAACATATCCACACACCTGGCCGGGAAAGAAGGAAAACCCAGGCTGAAAGGTAACCTACTTGTGACCCTTACTCTCATGCGAAATCCGCCGAGGCCAGCTCAGAGTGTATGCCACTAGAGGCGAATGGAAGATCGGTGATAGTTAAACCCAGCTCCTTAGCTTGGCCCCAATGCCCTACCCCTTCCCTGGTGACCCGGGCTTAGGCCGAGTCAGTCTCTCTCTCTAGCTCTACTTCTTAAGCAAAACGTTAGCTCTGCTGCTTGGCACTTTTTAATTGTAATTTTTATTAATTATTCTTTTTAAAAATTTATCAATTTATTGCTTTGACATTTTTTTTTTGCTCAGCGAGTTGTTTATGTTTTATTCATATGTTAACTTATTTTTTGAAACTCATGTTTAATGTTGTACCAAACCAGATCTCAGGCAGCTGTTGCTGGGTTTCTTGCTGAAGAGGGATAAGAGACTCACAAGAAGCCTGATTGCTTTTTGGGGGTTAAAGAGATTATCTTTGCTCCAGTAGAAACAGGAAATGTTGGAAATGCTCAGCACATCTGTGCAAAAAGGAACAGAGGTCAGTGACCCTTCGTCAGAACCAGTGCAGACCGTGGGCTGAAGCATTGACTCTGTTTCTCTCTCCACAGATGCTGCCTGGCCTGCTGAATATTTCCAGCATTTTCTGTTTATATTTCAAACTTCCAGCATCTGCAATACTTTGCTCTCCTATTATATGCTCCATGCTGGGCATTTGTAAGTGTGGTTAGTTTCAATTTAAAATGAGAAAATAGTTATCACTGTAATTTTTCTGCTAATAAAGTCCACTCGTGTGGATAGAAATAGCACATGTTGCAGATGAATTGGTTGGTGCTAATTTACTGGAAGGTTTTGCCATTTTTAAACTTGGAAGTGAAAGCAGGAGTCATGTACCAATAGAATATGTCACTGTTAGTTCAAGATAGTCTCATTTGTACATGGGATTGTTGTTTGAGGTGCTTGTGAATTTCAAGTCTTTTGGATGTTGCTGTCCAGATATTGCACAGGGCGAGGTTCAAAGAAGGGGAGCTGGTTGTATAATATGAATGACCAAGTTGTGTACAATTGTCTGACATAGCTGTGGTTGTAAAGTCTATCATATTAAAACAATAGCTTTCAATGGGCTTTATAAATATAGGCATAGAATACAAACGCCAAAAGTTTTTCTAAACATATATGAAACAGTTTGACCCTAATGTGACTATGGTTCCCAATTCTGCACACCTGAAGGATATGAGGGGAAGGGTTAAAGGGAGGGTGTGGGAATGGAGATAAGGGGTGCTGAAACAGGAAAAGCACCAGGGCCCATAATTTCTCTCCCTGGCCCTGCCGCCAGTGGCTATCGCTTCCAGTGGGGCTGATGACGCTGCAGAACTGCCAGCCTCTGATTGGCCGACAGTTCTTGGCTATGGGATTTGGAACCACAGAAAAGTTACAGCACAGAAAGAGGCCATTCAAGAAAGAGCACCATGTCTGCACTGACCGAAAAAGTAAAATTAATAAAAAAATTGAAAACTAGCTGCCCATTTTAATCCCACCTTCCAGCATCTGGTTTGTAGCCTTGCAGATTACAGCACTTTAGGTGCAGATCCAGCTGCCTTTTAAATGAGTTGAAGGTTTCTGCCTCCACCGCCAAACCAGGCAGTGAATTCCAAACACTCATCACCCTCTGTGTGAATAAGTTTTTCCTCATGTTCCCTCTAATCCTTCTGCCAATAACCTTAAATCTGTGCCCCCTGGAAATTGACCTCTGCCAGAGGAATTAGGGCATCCCTGTCTACTCTATTTAGGCCCCTCATAACCTTGTACACCTCAATCAGGTCACCCCTCAGCCTCCTCAGTTCCAAGGAAAACAACCCCTGCCTAGCCAATCTTTTCTCATAGCTGCAATTTTCAAGCCCTGGCAACATTCTTGTAAATCTCCTCTGTACTCTCTCCAGGGCAATTATGTGCTTCCTGTATTGTGGTGACCAGAACTGTACAAAAGATTCTAGCTGTGGCCTAACCAGTGTTTTATACAGTTCCATCATTACATCCCTGCCTTTGCATTCTATACCATTAAAGGAAAGTATTCCATATGCTTTCTTTACCACCTTATCCACCTGTCCTGCCACCTTCAAGGTCCTGTGGACATGCACACCAAGGTCCCTCACTTCCTCTACCCCTCCCAATATCCTCCCATTTATTGTGTATTCCCTTGCTTTGTTTGCCCTCATGCGTTACTTCACACTTCTCTGGGTTGAATTCTATCTGCCACTTTCCGCCCACTCAACCAAACCATTGATATCATTCCAGAGACAACAGCAATCCTCTTCACTATCAGCTACACAGTCAATTTTTGTGTCATCTGAAAATTTCCCAATCATGCCACCCACATTTAAGTCCAAATCATTAATATATACAACAAACAGCAAGGGACCCAACACTGAGACCCGTGGAACACCACTGTAAACCATTTTCCATTCCCAAAAACATCCATCGACCATTACCCTTTGTTTCCTATCGCTGAGCCAATTTTGAAAATAAATCGCCACATTCCCCTGTATCCCATGGGCTTTTACTTTTCTGACCAGTCTGCCATGTGGGACCTTGTCAACTGTCTTACTAAAATCCATGTAGATAACATCCACTGCACTACCCTCCTTCTTACTTCCTCAAAAAATTTGATGAAATTAGTAAGACACAACCTGCCCCTAACAAAACCATGTTGACTATCCCTGATTAATCCATTCCTTTCTAAGTGACAGTTTATCCTGTCTCTCAGAATTGATTCTAATAATTTGCCCACCACAGAAGTCAGACTGACCAGCCTATCATTATTTGGTCTATCCCTCTCATCCTTTTTAAATAATGGTACAAAGTTCGCAGACCTCCAATTCTTTGGTACCTCGCCTGTATCTAGTGAGGATTGGAAAATGATCCTCAGAGCATCCGATATTTCCTCCCTAGCTTCCTTTAACAGCCTGGGATACAATCCATCCATCCACCTTCAAGGATGCCAGTCCTTTGAGTACTTTCTCTCTCACTATGCTTACTGTATCTATTATTTCACACTCCTCCCCTTTAACTAGAATGTCTGCATCATCCCTCTCCTTAGTGAAGACAGACACCAAGTACTCATTGAGAACCCTGCCCACATCTTCAGCATCAGAGCACAAGTTACCATATACATTTCTGATTGGCACTACCCTTTCCTTAGTTATTCTCTTGCTCTTAATGTACTGGTAAAACATCTTTAGGTTTTATTTGATTTTACCTGCCATTATTTTTTCATATCCTCTCTTTGCTTTCCTAATTACCGCTTTCACTTCACACCTGTACTTTCTGTACTCCTCTAGGCTTTCTATGAAGTTTTTTGTGACTGTCATAAGCTTTCTTTTTCTGCTTTATTTTACCTTGCATACTTCTAGATAACCAGAGGGCTCTAGATTTGGTAGTACCACCCTTTTTCTTTTTGGGGAAATGAATACACTGTGTCCATAGAATCTCGCTTTTGAATGCCTCCCACTGGTCTGTCACTGATTCCCCTTCGAGTAACTGTGACCAGTCCAGTTTTGTGAGATTACCTCTCAGCTTCGTAAAATTTGTCTTTCCTCAATTTAGAACTTTTACTCCTGTTCTATCTTTATCCTTTTCTATAATTATACTAAATCTAACTGTATTATGGTCACTATTTCCAAAATGGTCACCCACTGCTACTTCATCCACTTGCCCAGCTTCAATTCCTAAGACTAAATCTAGAATTGCACTCCCTCACACCAGGCTTGTTACGTGCTGGCTAAAAAGGTTCTCTTGAATGTGCCCTCTGTGCCTATTACACTGTTCATATCCCAGTTGATATTAGGGTAGATGAAGTCCCCAACTATTGTATTTGCACTCAGAAATTTGACTACATATTTGCTCTTCTATCTCCTCTTCACTATTCGGGGGTCTATAGTACACTCCTAGTGGTGTGGCTGCCCCCTTTTTATTCCTGAGCTCAACCCATATAGCTCTGCTCTACTGGGGGCTTAATCAAATGAGAGGTCTGATTCTGCCCAGGTAAGTGCCTGATTAATTGGTAATCGGACCTCCTGGAGAGAAGCAACACGGCGTTCTCACCAGTTCTCCAACTATTGGATGAGACCTCTGTCACACATTAAATTTCACCCTTAGGATCTCTGATATCAGAAAGTGAATGCTCCTGTCTAGGCTCTCCTAACACTAAAAAGTAAGTGTTGGCCAGAAAATTTGTCTCATTCGGAAACTGACATGATTAATGGGCCTGCAGTGTATGGTTGAAGCTCACTGGGTCCCATTTACATGATACCAGAGAGCTGCGGCTGCCTATTAGCTGTCCCAGCGCAGCTTGTTGGTCAAAGTCTTACAGCTGGGCTGCCAGTAAGTCCTCGGTAGCGAAAGCGAGTTTCTATGGGTGAACATTTGTTGACACTGCCATGTGATGCAATAGGAATGCTATGTTTTTGAGTTAAGGATGAAAGGGCTGGGTCTGATACGAGAAGGGATTTTTGTTGCAAGGGAGGGGAAAGGGTGAGTCAGACCAAATCTTCCTTAATGTTTTTATTGGAATACAGCTTTTGCACCTGATTGCTCTTCTTCCTGCCATTATTCCTGCTCCTGCCCCTTTACATCTTTCTTCATAAGTGGCTCTATAGGTTTGTCCAACAAAGTAACGAAGCAAGAAGCAGTCTGCAAGAAATCTAGATATCCTGCCATGTAGAGTTATATTGTGTGACATTTCCAGACCAACTCAATTTGTGGTCTCTTTAAGGGCTTAATTTTACCTCTGTGTAAGTGAATGAGCTTTGAGTGAGTCGGAATCAGTCCCACTGTGTTAGGGTGGTTTGCTCAACCAGAGCTGTGTTAGAGCTGTGTTGTTGTTGCTCTGTGTCCGTGTGTGGGTTTCTGAGAAGTGTTCAGAGCCACTCACAAGCAAATTAGCATCTTTAACAAAGCAGTTGTCCCAAGTAATTTTAATGAGGGGAGGCCTGACATATATGGGCTGCCTTTCATCTCACAATCTTCTTTACACCAAAAGGCAAGATAAGAGTGGGGGGAAATTGTTCACATACCACTCAGGGTTAAACCACGTTGGCTTAGTGTGACCTTAGGCAGTCAGCACTCGTGCCAGAAACAGGCAAAGAGTAATTAAAATATTCAAACAGGGTGAACTGATGCCAGAATCCAGAATGCCATTTGAATGTTACTCAGCACTTCTACACTGCTTCCTCAGCACAGTCACAATTCATGGACTGTACAGACTGGGAGGCAGCCATTGCACCATTGAAACCTCTCAAGGGCAGTTTGAAATGGGCAACAAATACCGATCTGGCCAGTAAATGGAGCATATTAAAGTGATATACACCTGCTCCCAAGTAAAACATTCCAAAGATTTGGGTTACATTTGGCATGATTCAGATGGTGAGTTTTGGTGGCATAAATAATTTTAAACTGCTTGAAATGGTTGTACAATCTTCTGAAATCATACAGGACTTCTGGAAACATAGCTTTTTTTACATGGGGATCATACTGACAATCAGTCTACAGAGGAGGAGCAATAAGCAAAGAGCTGCAGCTTCTTGGAGGCTGTCACAAAGTTATATAGTTTCCTGCAACAAGACCTGCAACCCACTGCCAGAGCTTTTACTGCAATGTCTCTTACAGTCATTGTCACTGCAGCCCTCAACTTCTTTGCCTCCAGTTACTTCTAGGCTCCCACAGAACATACCAGGTACATCAATCAACCTGCAGTTGGTGCTTGAAGTAAGCAGTTGACTGATGGCATGTCTACTAAAACAAACACTTTCATCCTTTCCCTGTGGACAGCTGGAAACAGCAGGATGGGACTCTGGGGTGTGCACAGATTGCAGGTTTCCCCCAAGTGCTCCTTCAGACAAGCTGTCTGCTTTCATGAATCGCAAGTGTTTCCATGCCATTAATATCCAACTGGTATGTTATCTCCAGAAGCACATTGTTTAAGTCTGTGCCTGCTTTCTTGGCAGTTGCTATCACACTTTTATGTTGCACCAATCCTCTCTCTGTCCCTGCACAGCAAGTGAGAAGCAGGCAGCCAGGAGACAAGGAAGATTTTCTATACAGTTGGCTCTTCATACCTCATAGGAACTTGTGTGGAGTGGCAAAATTCACTACAGTCAGACTGTGGTTCAACTGCAGCCCCCGGAGCAGCAAGTGCAATGCCTGAACAGTGCCCTGTTTGTAAAGGTTTGCTCTATGCCAGATAACTTTTCACCCTGATAAAAATATCCATCTGAATACAGAGTTGATTCTATAGCATAAGGGTTAATCTGGACACATTACAAACCCTAATTAGTAAAATGTTTGCTTTCCTGTAAGTATATATTCTGCATTCATTGTGCAAGGTCAAACACATTTGAATTGTGTTGCTAAATTCACCTAGGCCTGAATTTTTGTTCTTATGTTGGGTACGGAGAGAATTCCCGGCTCTGTGAACTGGACATCCATAAATATGGCTCTAAATGTCAGATTTTCAGTCCAGGAAGAGGCTATATTAAGAGTCCTTTATTAGGAGGCGGGCTCAGCATGGGTTGGGCAACCTGGTGGATGTAAAAAACAGGCCTCCATAAAGGCCTATTGTGAGGTAGGAAGTCTATGGTGAAGTCCCTGTGCCTTGGGGGAGACATCACTAACTTGTCAGGTGAGTGGGAACTCTGTAAATATTGTCCAACTGTTAGCTGATCCTAGGACAAATGGCCCAGGGAAAAAATGTCATTGTTGCTGCCTATTCACAGTGTACTGCGCTAAAGCACCTACAGCATGGATTGGCTTCACAAGACACAACCATGGAGATGACATCATCTTGGCACCGCTATCTGGATGCACCCGTACAGTTGATCCTCACATTGTTGTGGCATAACAGTGTGACTAAGAGGGAGTAAGCCAGTGGGGCTGTCAGTGATCACGGAGCACAGCATGCTACCTTAGAGTCACAGCCGCAGCATCCATGGCACTCAGTATTTGTACAGAGTGTTTTCTTCCCCAACACATTAACAGTAATCACTGATGATATGTTGACAATGCAGAGTGCATGTCAGTACACAAAAGTGAGTGAGAGCATTATAAGATGCATGGCTCACAACTCTTTTCACTTTACAATTGTCTTCATAAAATGTCACACAGCGGAGAGGCTGGGGAAGGAAAGGGTCCAGTTGCTCCATGATTCACAGATCAGGACCTCTGAATATTAGTCGCAGAAGTGCAGAAGAGGAGGGCGCAGCCCTCCCCGGTGCAGTCTGGCGCAGCCCTCCCCAGTACAGTCTGGCGCAGTCCTCCAGCCAGCACAAAGAAGGCCTGGCTTGAAATTTCTGCTGTGGTGAGTGCAGCAGGAGAGCACCAGAGGTCTTGAATCCAGTGCCGGAAAAGGTTCAATGACCTGCTGCATTCCGGCAAGGTGAGGAGCTTGGCTCATCCACACAGAGCTCCATGTGAAAGGTCGTATCTGCATGCTGCAGCTAAGGTCCAAGACCTGGCGCATACCTGTTTCAGCATTGAGGCTTGTATGTGTTAGCAGCTCATGTAGTTATGCACAGATCAGATGTGAATGAGCACTGTGATGCACAGTCACATTAAAGACAATAATCCCTAATCCCTGCATGCATGTTAGCATAAATTCATGTTATCTTTGCAATCAAAGAGGGTGAAGAATGCCAAGGAGGTGGCTCAGACTGGGGGGTTAGTTCAGCTCGGCTACAACCGATCAGAGCAGTGGAACAGGTAACAATGGAAATAGCCAGGGTACCTAAGCAGCTGTCTGTCCGTGATGGTGGATCGCCATTTGCAGGTGATAAAGGCGGTGGAAAAAGCACCTTGGAACATGGTGGTAATGGTGGAGGCCAATGCTGTCACTTTGCAGAGAACAAGATGTTGGCATGAGAGGGAGTGCAAGGATGGGGTTGCATTATAAGGGCAGCGCAAGCATAGTTAAAGCAGGAGTGTGCATCAGAGTGTGTTTTCACAATGAGAAAGGCTATACCTAAACATCTCATTTTATGTCTCACAGAAGTCCTGGCTCTGCTCGCTCACCACCAACCACCCACCCCCACCCTTCCCTACCCCCGCCACTCACCACTCACCTGAGCGAGAAATCATCCCTTGGACATCAAGTGGGGGGAGAGATGTCCAAGGAGGCAATGTTGCATCTGACTAGCCCACACTCCAGCAACTCAGATACCAGCGTGTCTGAGGGATGTAGTGCACACGTAGAGTCGGTGTCACAGGGCGCTGTACCAGAGTGCAGGAGGAGGTCTCAGAGTCAGAGATATCTGTGCACAGACTCCTCAGAGGAGGGAGGAAAGTCCTGATGATGCTCCAGTGGGCAGGGAATGTGGAGCATCAGGAGTCATCTTTTTGAGAACAGTATTTAGGAAATTACCAGCAGATGTGCGGACATCTGGGAAGTTCCCTGAGGCAGTGGGAACTCTAGGACTGCAAATGGAGGAGTCCATCACTGTCATGAGTTCCACATTGTCCCAGGGGCTCAAACATATTAGCTCCGACCTTGAGAGATTGGCCAATCTCATAGACAGACACATGCAGCAAAACTCGGAGCAGATGCAAGAGCAGTGTCTCAGCCAGGAAAGGGTGCATGAGTCCCTCAGAGTATGAGTACTGACGTCCACAGAATACATGAGGAGCAGCATAACCTCAACAGGACGGTCACACTGGTGGCACAGCGGTTGCTGGAATGGATGACAGTTGCGCACTAGCAGCCAGTCCCACCAACCCCACCTAAGGGCCAACCCAGGGCTGTGGAGGCCACTAAGGAGGATGAAGGTACTGAGAGCTTTTTAGCATCACCATCTTCTTCTGCCTCCCCAGCCCCTCTGCCAGGGCCCTCATCTGCTCTATATGTGCCAGTGAGCATGGCCACCCATGCAGAGATGCAGAGGCTGCAGTCTGAAGAAGGTCTTCAACGGGTGCTTACACAACGAGGCCAGTCATCACGCTCCTCATTACCATTTAGACCAAGAAATAAGCATCCAGCCTCCACCTCCTCTGGGTCAACATGAGGGCTCTTCGTAGAAGCGTGCACGAGCGCAGGGTGCTGTCTCGCCTGGAGCACGAATGGGTTCACCATGGTTACACTTTTCAATTTGTAAATATCGTAACTGAGTACTTTTTGAATATATACACTCCTAGCTGTCTCGGTGTGTGTTTGTACCCACAAAACTCAATAAGAATGTTAACATAATGAAGGACATTCTTTCTCATGACACTGAAAGTGGCATGCTGAAGTTCATTTCTTACTGACATCATCAGGAGCAAGGGTGTGGCCATATTTGTGAGGCAAATTAATGGAAAGCTTCTTCCATCTCCGGTCTTTCACGTAAGGTTGCAGTGTTCAAAGGCTCAAGGACTCAAGTGCTTCTTTCATCATTCATTGTCCATCTATGCTTGACTTTAAGGGAGACTCAATGATTAGACTCTACAAACAGATGGAAGCCAGCAGGTGCATCTCAAGCATGAGTGCCGGGTGCATGGCAGTCACCCGCATGTCACTGTTACACATTGGCTTCGGTATAGGCAATGCAGGTTGAGATATAAGCAAAAAGCAAAATACTGCAGATGCTGGAAATCTGAAACAAAAGCAGAAAATTCTGGAAAAACTCATGCCCACACGTCCATCCTTGGCCTGCTGCAGTGAAGCCCAATGCAAACTGGAGGAACAGCACCTCATCTTCCGATTAGGCACTTTACAGCCTTCCGGACTTAACATTGAGTTCAACAACTTCAGACCATGAACTCTCTCCTCCATCCTCACCCCTTTTTTATCCGCTTTTTTCAATATTCATTTTCATTTTTCATGTTTTAATTTTTATTTTTATCCACTTATTTTTATTTTTATTTATTTCCATTTTTAATCATTGTTTTATCCCCACCTTTTATTCTATTTTCAATCTTTTTTCCCACCATCGCCCCCTCCCCCCACCTCACCCCCAGAAAGGCCATCTGTCACTTGTTCATGTTGTTCTTTTCAGAGTGCTTACCCTTGTCCTGCTATTATCACATTCTGCTTTCTGACCTTAATGCCACCATCAGCACCTCCTTTAGCCAGTACCACTATCATTAACATCCCTTTGTTCTTTTGTCCATGACATTTCTGGCAATCTCTCCTTTGCTTCCACCTATCACTGGCCTTCTATCCAGCTTCACCTGCTCCACCCCCCTTAAACAGTATATATTTCATCACATTTTTACTTCTCTTTAGCTCTGCAGAAGAGTCATACGGACTCAAAATTTTAACACTTTTTTTTTCTCTCCACAGATACTAATAGACCTGCTGAGTTTTTCCAGCAGGTTAAGATATCATGGATGCTCTGAGGAATATTGTTCTCTGCTCTCCCCACTACTTTTGATGTCTTTGCACTCCAGGTGGCAGAAGGTGTGCTTTGTGAGAGTAGCCGAGGTTTATGGAAGCCTGGGAATATTGCATACAGCACCCACTCCAGAAACGGAACCATTGAACGAACGTGTGCAGCAGCCATTCCAGACAAAGAACTATAGTTGCACAGTTGTGGCCTCATCCTGCACAATATGCTTCATCTGCATGTATGTTTGTACATACAATCATATCATCGTGTATTGGGTGTAAAGTCTGAAGTCCTAATGGTACTTTCAGCATTGGGAACATGGTTTGAGTAGCTAGAGGGTGGCTTTGGTGCCTCATTTACAGGCACTCGTGTTTATGTGAGGGTTGTGATGAACTTTTTATAATGTGTTTGCAATATGTTGAGGTCAATGGCTATACTGGCGAGGGTTGCAGCCATTTTAATGTGGCTGAGCCAAACTCATTGATGTTGTTATTCTCCCTTGTTGGGTGTAGTAATTATGGTTTTGTTCAATGTTGGACTGTACCTTTAAGAATAGTCCTGTGATGTAAGATCACATGATCTGTGTAAACCAATGTATTAGCAATGCGGGCTACCTCCACAGTCCGTGTGGAGATAGAGATGGAGTTGAAAGCACACATGTAGTTGCTGCTGGTTGTATTGTAAATAAACCTAATGTTTCCACTTAGAAAGTTGTCTGCAGGTCAACTCTATTACAAATAGACAACTCAGCCACACTACAACAAACTGGTGACTAGGATAAATCAAGATAAATCAGAATCAGTACTGTACCTTGCGCAGCGATTGTGAGTATTAAAATAAAGGAAGATATACTCACCCAAAATGCCGCAATTTGGTAGAATTGATCCCTTTGAGCCAGCCACAGATAGGTCTCAGTAGATGCAACGCCTCGCATTCTTCTTTCAAGTCAATGAAATCACAGGGGAATAGAAAAGCGATCGTCTTGAGTACTTGTGGGAGCAAAACCTACAGTTTGATTTGAAGTTTGATGGCACCCAGTGCCCCAGATTTAAGGAATTTTAGAGAATTGGTGGACCTCATGAAGGGACATTTTCAACCCAAGCCCTCAGTCACGATGCAGAGGTTTCAGTTCAATTCGTGAAATAGAGCCCCAGGTGAGACAATTGCTAGCAATGTGGTGAATTTGAAGCAACTAACGGAACATTGTGAGTTTTTGAGACTCTGAACGACATGCTCAGAGATCGTTTAGTGTGTGGTTTAAAAGAAAACACTATGCAGAGAAGATTGCTGGCTGAAGTGAATCTGGATTTTAAGCAGGCATTAGAAATAGTGCTGGTCATGGAAAGCACTGTAAGAGATTCACAAGCAATACAAGGGGCGCAAAATGGTGCCATACTCCAAATCGGGTCGGAACAGTCAGCCGAATATGGCGCGCAAAAGCGAGACTCCGCCGGAAAGGGGGAAACAGCCCTCGCTGACCGAAAAATAAGAAGCAATAATTTAGCAGCTAAATCGAAGAACAACTTTAATCAATGTGGAAACAATCAGTCTTTTAGCGATTGGCAGCTTAAAAAAAGTAGAATGTTACTTTTGTCACAGAAGTGGACATATAATGAGACAGTGCAAAGAGAGATTTAAACAGGCTTGCAAGCAACAGAGGAAGCCCAATGAAACCTAAAGTGTAGAAAAAAGTGCCTGAAACAACAAATTTTGACATTTATTCATTGTATAACATGAAAGTTGGGAAGACACCAATTGAGGCACCTGAAATACATTTTTGGAATGCCAATGGCCTGCTCGACTGTACACCTTGTGATGATATGACTGCTGTTGTAGCTGCACCCTACTTCAGTTTGAGGGCTCCTAAAGGGGGTAATTAACAAGTTCATAAGGCGTAATTCCTGTCCCTGGAAGCCAACTATGGATCTACGAAGGTGGATGAAATAGCTGAAGGAGTTGGGAAGTCCTCATTATGAAGGAGTCATGGCAGCTACCAGGGAACCATAGAACCATAGAACACTACAGCACAGAAAACAGGCCATTCGGCCCTTCTAGTCTGTGCCGAAATATTATTCCGCTAGTCCCATTGACCTACACCTAGTCCATAACCCTCCAGACCTCTCCCATCCATGTATCTATCTAATTTATTCTTAAAACTTAAGAGTGAGCCCGCATTTACCACGTCAGATGGTAGCTCGTTCCACACTCTCACCACTCTCTGAGTGAAGAAGTTCCCCCTAATGTTCCCCCTAAACCCTTCCCCTTTCACCCTAAAGCCATGTCCTCTCGTGTTTATTTCTCCTAATCTAAGTGGAAAGAGCCTACTCGCATTTACTCTGTCTATACCCCTCACAATTTTGTAAACTTCTATCAAACCTCCCCTCATTCTTCTACGCTCCAAGGAATAAAGTCCTAACCTGTTTAATCTTTCACTGTAACTCAACTCCTTAAGACCCGGCAACATCCTAGTAAATCTTCTCTGCACTCTCTCAATCTTACTGATATCCTTCCTGTAGTTAGGCGACCAGAACTGCACACAATACTCCAAAGTTGGCCTCACCAATGTCTTATACAATCTCACCATAACATCCCAACTCCTATACTCAATACTTTGATTTATGAAGGTCAGTATGCCAAAAGCTTTCTTTACAACCTTGTCTACCTGTGACGCCACTTTCAGGGAATTATGTATCTGAACTCCCAGATCCCTTTGTTCCTCCGCACTCCTCAGTGCCCTACCATTTACTGTGTATGTCCTACCTTGGTTAGAACTTCCAGAATGTAACACCTCACACTTTTCCGCATTAAATTCCATCTGCCATTTTCTGGCCCATTTTTCCAGTTGGTCCAGATCCCTCTGCAAGCTTTGAAAGCCTTCCTCGCTGTCCACAACGCCTCCAATCTTAGTGTCATCAGCAAACTTGCTGATCCAATTCACCACATTATCATCCAAATCATTGATATAGACAACAAACAACAATGGTCCCAGTACAGATCCCTGAGGCACACCACTAGTCACATACCTCCAGTCTGAGAAGCAATCATCCACTACCACTCTCTGTCTTCTCCCACACAGCCAATTTCGAATCCAGTTTACAACCTCTCCATGGATACCAAGTGTCTGAACCTTCTGAACTAACCTCCCATGTGGGACCTTGTCAAAGGCCTTACTAAAGTCCATGTAGACAACATCCACAGCCTTTCCTTCATCTACTTTCTTGGTACCTTCTTGGAACCTTGCACATACTTGAAGGAACACTTTGTTGTGGTCACAAACTACCTGGACATTGAGTGAGTGGAAGGATTTTTGATTGACGAAGGTGTCCGAATGCTGATTTGGAGCCTATATGGTAACATGATTGCAATCAATGATACCCTGCACCTGAGGGAAGCCTGCTAATTGGGAAAAAGCTGTAGCTTGCTGCATCTGAGATGCCAGATAAACAGGGGAATTAATGTGCTCCCCTACATGAGCAAACAACACAACAGCTGTGTGTCGCTCACTGGGGTGGGCCAGACAGGTCTCCTGCTGAGCCCTGGAAAAAGCCTGAAGCATAAAAATTGAGAGCCACGGTTACCTTTACAACTACTGACAGCGGGTTGCTAGAATGTGGTTCGAGCTATTGCTGGACCATGCAACATATGTCAGTGACCACTTCACGGCTTACCTTAGTCACCTTTGGCATTGGTTCTCCAATGAGATATGACATCCGAAGTCAGTGCACCCTTCCCATGGGGTAGAACCTGGTTGTCTTCCCTTTCCTCCTCCTCCTTCCTGGTGTGTGTGGTGCTTCCTTTCTCCTGACTTTGTGCCCTTCCTCTGATCTCCAGCTGCTCACATTGACTTGCTTCTATGGTGCCTATGTGCCAGGGTGCCATACCCATCTTGTATCTTCCTCGCCAAAAAGCTCAATGTGTCCTTCTCTAGCACAAAGTTCTTCCTGCCACCTGGCTGCACAAGTCAGTAGGGGCAAAAAAAATTGCCTTGCCAAGTCCAGCAGCTCCACCCTCCTACTCCCTTGGGTTAAAGTCAGTTTGTTGCTTTTGAATATTGAAGATTGTGCCTGTTTAGAGTTTAGAAGAATGAGAGATGATATAATTAAGGTGTGCAAAATTCTTATAGGGCTCGATGGGGTAGATGCAGGAAGGATGTCTCCCCTGGTTGGGGGTCTAGAACAAGGGCACACAGTCTCAGAATAAGAGGTGGGCCATTAAAGACCTAGATGATGAATTTCTTCAGTCATAGGGTGGTAAATCTTTGGAATTCTCTACCCAAAGGGCTGTGCAGGCCCAGTCATTGAGTATGTTCAAAGCAGATGTCAATAGATTTCTAGATACCAATGGCATTAAGGGATATGGGGATAGTGCAGGAAGATGGCTTTGAGGTAGAAGATCAGGCATGATCCAGTTAAATAGTGGAGCAGGCTTGAGGGACTTGATGGCCTACTCCTGCTCCTGTGTTCCTACATTCCTAAATAGAGTAAATTGGAGTCAAATTGGATACAGAAAGAGAATTAGAAAGAGGGAAAGAAAGATTGGATTGAGAGAGGGAGAAAAGACAGAAAGGAAATTTTTTTAAAAATTAAATATCAAGGCCGGGATTTTCCGGCCCCTTTGTGGGTGGGACCTGCCACGTGCGAGGCGGCGCCTCAGCCGGAAGTTCATTGTCTTGCGGCAGGACCAGAAGATCATGGCAGCGGGCGGGTGTGGAAAATCCCGCCCTAAGTTTTTAAAATCTCTAAGGGCAATTTGCTATCTGCAGGAATGAGACTCCACAGTTTCAATTGTTTCCATTCTGGGCTGAAGAGGCTAATTGGCAATGCATGAGCATAAATTTCCTCATTAAAATGGCACTTTTACTGTTAATTAGCAGCCCTAACTTTAGGCAGCAAATTTAAAGGGCAATTAATATGGAAATGCAACAATTTCATGAAACTCACAGGGACATTAAGGGGGAGCTGCAGTTTCCACAAGGCAAATGATGGAGCACCGCAAATCGTCCATCAACTTGTGGTGATTTACAATTCATGGGGTATCCTTCCCTTTCTGCAAGTTTCTGGATGATTTACACATTGCTGACAGCAAACACCATTAAACTCGCAGGAATTTTGACAGCAAATTCTGGCCAATATTTGGAAGTACAATTTTTTTCTGATTTCAGTGTTTCTTTTGAATACCAAAGTGCACATATTCAGCTATTACTGATATATGTGCACTCCTCTCCTGAAGGTGTGGAGGAGGATTGGCATTTTTTAAAAAATTGTTCATGGGATGTGGCATCACTGCCTAGAAGAGCATTTATTGCCCATCCCTAATTGCTCTCGTTCAGAAGGCATTTAAGAGTCAACCGCATTGCTGTGAGTTTGGAGTCACATTTAGGCCAGACCAGGTAAGGACAGCAGATTTCTTTCCCTAAAGGACATTAGTTAACCAGATGGGTTTTTATGGCAATCGGCAATGGGTTTGTGGTGGGATTCGAACCCAGAGCTTTATCCTGGGTCTCTGGAATAGTAATCCAGTGACAATATCACTATGGAACCACCTCCCTTTATTATAACAATGACTGCGATCATACTGCCCATTTTGTTCTAGCTGGGCTGCTTTAGGTTCTTCGGAGCCTGATAAAGATAGCACACGTGGGTCTTAATAGGTACCATGGGTACTCAGCTCTTTCTTCTTTTATGATCTTTATTTCCTGCAAGTACAAACAGATTAGCTAAGAGCCCTGACAATGACAAATTTGCTATGACAAATGGCCAGTGGCTTCCTGTGACATGAGTCATGTGGTTGACTGTTGGAAGAGACATTATTCAGCCTACATTTTTGATTAGGTGAGTCATTTCATTGGAATGTTTTCTTGAATGATGTGTTGTACATAATATAGGAAACCTGGTGATTATGTGTTCCCACATGGAACTAAACAAATATATTTTCATTTGAGAAATATCTTCATGGATCCCCTTTCATCTCTTTAACTGTTGATTCTAGCCATAGAAAATATGTGTTGAAATTCAGCATAGAGAAAAGTAAGTACATTTTCTGATCTTAAATTCAAAGATAGCAACCATCCATTATTGCACCTCCCTCAAAACCACCTCTAGGTTTGCTCGTTCAAGTGAATGGTTCTCCCACCAGCTTCTTTGGCTCTAGAAGCATACTAAGCCACCTAATTTAAGTCAATGAATTTCAACTTTGACTGCTATTAACATGCACTGCTAGAATTGTTGCTGTTAAGTCATTTCATCGATTTATTTGATCTTCTGCAACCATTACTTGGTGAGTAAGTAACTTTAGTTGGTAGACATTGTAAGTGGAAGGAACCAAATAGGAAGAAAGGAATGCCAAGCAGTAACAATTTTGTCTGGGAGTATTACCAGGGAAAATTGTAATTTTAAAAGTTTTGAAATCTTACACTTTCAATAGCAAGTTTATTTCAGAATCTCTAGGAAATGTGTTCACAGTTTGGTTCAGCGTTACAAAAAATTCCATTCAATACTACTTGGCCAAGATTGTAGTTTAGTTATCAGAAACCTTCAAAATTCTCTGGCTTTTTGACTCAAACTGACAAGGCCTTCCTGATACTGGACATGAGTAGATTATCATTTCTAGGATGTCACTGTGTTGGAAAGCAAAATCACATCTGTATATTTGGACGTATGAATCCTAAGAACATTAGAATTAAGAGCAGCAGTAGGCCACACTGCCCCTTAAACCTGCTCTGCAATTCAATAGCATCATAGCTGGTCATCTATCTCAACTCTACTTTCCCACCTGATCCCCATATCGCTTGATTCCACATGAAGTCCAAAAACCAATCAATCTCAGCCTTGTACATACACAGTGACTGAGCATCCATAGCCCTTCAGAGTAGAAAATTTCAAAGATGTAGAATCCTCTGAGTGAAG
The DNA here is from genome assembly GCF_964194155.1 of Cetorhinus maximus. Taxonomy (NCBI): domain Eukaryota; kingdom Metazoa; phylum Chordata; class Chondrichthyes; order Lamniformes; family Cetorhinidae; genus Cetorhinus; species Cetorhinus maximus. Next base: position 26,499,688 of record NC_135902.1, on the reverse strand, counting down.
AAATTCCTCCTTATCTCTGTCCTAAATGGCTCCTATAATGAATCCTAGTTCTAGACCCTCCATCATTTACGCTATCAAGTCTTTTAGGGATCTTATATCTAACTCCAGAGTGTATGGGCCCACTCTACTCAATCTCTTCTCATAGGCCAACTTTCTAATCCAAGAAAATCATCTAGTGAACCTTCATTGCACCCTCTCTAAGGCCATATAATATTTCCTTAGGTACCGAGTCCTTAGGTACTGAGACCAAAGCCCTACACAATTGCAACAAGAATACCTTACTCTTGTATTTCAACCCACTTCCATTGAAGCCTAATCTACCAATTGTCTCCCTCATTGTGTATTATATCTGCATGTTAACTTTTTGTTTTTCATGTTCATCTAAATCTCTCTGAATAACAACATTTATTAGTTTCTCTACCTTTAAATAATATTCTGTTTTTCTATCCTTCCTACCAAAGGGAATAACCTCACATTTCCCCAAATTATATTCCATCAGGCACCTTATTTTCTGCTTACTAAACCTATCTCTATTCATTTGCAGGCTCTTTGTGTCCTCCTCACAGCTTACTTCCTCCCTATCTTTACACCATCAGCAAACTTTGGATATATTACACTCAGTCTCTTGATCGAAGCAATTAATATAGATTGTAAATAGCTGAGGCCCTAGCATTGAGCCTTGTAACACCCCATTAGTAACAACCTGCCAAGCTGAAAATGACCAATTTATTCCTACTCTCTGGTCAGGATTTTCCGCACACAATTGGGACCAGCCTGTTCGGTGGAGAGATCGGAAAATCTCGCAAGGCCCTAGGTGCGTTTCCCAGCGATGTAAATCCAGTTGTCCCCTCCCCCCATCAATGGCCAGCCACATTGCCCACCATCGGACATCAGGAACTTAATTTGAATACAATTGCATATCATTATTGTGACCACATGCCGGAGTCAAGCCCCATGTCAAATTTAAATCTCACGTTGGCATGATTTTAGAATGGCGTGATTTATAAGGCGTGCACCTGGTGACCTGAACTTCAAGGGGAACACGGAGGTGATTGCACACAACTTAAGAGCAGCACTCGTGAGGAACCCAATGCAACAAAATGGATCCGCAATTCAGGCAGGGTCACAGGTAAGTCTCCACAGCGGCTTCTTCGTGGCTGGCTTGTGGTGCTGGGCTAGGCCAACATTGCCGGAGAGAAGGGAAGCTCAGGGCGAGGGCAACAGTGCCAGAGAGAAGAGAACCTTGGGGCTAGGGCAACAGTGCCAGAGAGAAGGGACCCTTGGGGCAAGGGCAACAAGGCGATAGAGAAGGGACCCTCGGGGCAAGGGCAACAAGGCGAGAGAGAAGGGACCCTCGGGGCAAGGGCAACAGTGCCGGAGAGAGGGGCACCTCAGGGCTAAGACAACAGTGCGGGAGAGAAGGGGGACCTTAGGGCTAGGGCAACAGTGCAAGGTGGGGGGGTGTGGTTTATACTAACACATGCCAGGAGTTGTGGGGAGGGGAGAACACAGCCAGGCAAGTGGGAAAACATGTCAAAGTTGAGCACTCTTCCACAGCTGAGACCTTCTAGCTTGAGCTCAATAGCTCAATTGACATGCTTGGAGTCAGACTAGTCAAGCAACTGTGCCCACTCAAGCAGCATTAATTCCTGAGAGTGCCAATGATTGCCCCTCTACTTTTAACCCCTTGCGGCACCATAGCACTCATTCAACTTCAAAGTCAAATGAGTGCTATGGTGCCGCAGAACCATTAGGCAACTGGGCAAGCTTGAACTTTGGGAAAGGCGGCCATGGAACACTGACGGAGGCACTATTGCCCAAGCCCCAAGGTCCCCTTATCTCCGACACAGTTGCCCTAGCCCCGAGGTCCCCTTCTCTCTGGCACTGTTGCCCTAGCCCTGAGGTCCCCCTTTTCTTCCTTCTCTTTGGCACTGTTGTCCTAGTCCCGAGGCTCCCTTCTCTCCTAACGCCTTGCATTATGTTTAAGTAAACATTGAAAAATCACCTTCATGGTCCAGCAGCCCACGAAGCCTTGGAGCGCAGGTTAGGAAGATGCCTGCGCCTGCGATGTGAGTTCAGAATGCAGTTGAGTGGTCAAAGCTGTCACCACTTGGTCATGTGGTGTGGGGCGGTGCTGGGTGGGGGCATGGTGAGCCATCATGCGCAATAAACACTGGGCATCCATGTGGTGGCCTGGACTCTCTGACATGCATTAAGGGGCCTTGAGAGACAGCCGCAGGCAATGACTTGACCAAGAGTGGTCCTTAGGAGACAATTGCTGACCCTTGCGTCTCTCCCTTTGATACTGCAGTGAGAGGACCATCAGGAACATGGAGCCTGGCGATCTCATTGTCTGCCCTATTGCTTGCAGGCAGGAAGGCTTACAGACAGAGGAAGATGCAACGGAGGCGCCTGGTTTGCCAAAGGGAGGAGCAGAACCCTCAAAACCAAGGGGCGGCAGTGCCTCCTCTGCACACAGAGAATGAACCCCAGAAAGCTGCCGTTCAAAGGCGCCTCATTAGACACATGGTCTATAGACGGGCGCATGTGCTACCTGCAGATAAGACAGAACCAGTGTTGCCGTCGACTGCACATGTCAAAGTAATTGGTCACTCACGTATGCCACCTTCTGCAGGATTTGGCGCCATGGGGACTCAGAGGGCATCCACTGCCAGTGGCTCCTCCCAGTGCTCCAGTGGGGACCTGTGCAGAAGCTTGCAAGCCTCCACCCACAAATGTATCCAGGAGGTCATGGACACTACTTATGCCAAGGTACACAACTTTGTCAACTTCGACAGAGATCAGGTGAGCCAGGACGCAAGAGCACTGGGATTTGCTCAGATTTCCAGATTCCCACAGGTGCAGGGTGCCATCGACTTGCACCCATGTGGCTCTTAAATCACCCTAGCAACAAGCAGTCCAGTATGTGAACTGTAAAGGCTCAATGTTCAGCTGGTCTGTGACCATAAAAAACGGATCGTGCAAGTGTTTGCAAGATACTCCGGAAGCATCCATGACTCATACATCCTCAGCAGGTCTCAGATCCCTGGCATCTTCCAGAAACAACACAGCTGCAGGGTTGGCTCCTCGGGAACAAAGGATACCCGCAAAAGACATGGCTGATGACACCCGTGCAGCAGCCTCAGACTGCTGCTGAGAGAAGGTACAACAAGGCTCATACCGGAACCTGGAGCTTGGTGGACCAAACCAGATGGATCCTGAAAATGAGGTTTCAGTGCCTGGACAGATCTGGTGGAGCACTGCAGTACACTCCCCAAAGGATGTCAAGCATCATCGTGGCTTGCTGCATGCTACACAACCTGGTGATGCAAAGGGGGGAAGACCTAGATAATGAGGAGATGTAAGAGCTGCACGACTCCACCAATGAGGAGGAAGTCGAAGGGGGTGAGGGTGATGAGGTCCTGGAAGTCAAGAGTGCAGGCGATGAAGCGATTGCACTGGCCAGACGAGGGAGGCGTAGGCGTGAGACCCACATAGCTACAAGATTCCAAGAGGATGATGACGAGATGCATTGAGGACACTCCTGAGACCTTCACATTGCACCTGCACAGAAGAAAAAAACAGTTCAGACCAGTACTCTTATTTCCCAGTTTTTACTGGTATTCTATTTTAAGGTATACAGTTCAGACCAGTATTCTTATTTCCTGTTTTCACTGATTTTTTGTTCTGGGTGGGAACGTTTGACACCTGTCTGGCTAAGGGCAGCATACATACGCTCTGTGAAGAGGGTCATATCATGGAGACGCTGCTGAGAAACAGCAGGCACATGGACTTTAACAGCATTTGATCCCTTGCAGGCTTCAGCACCACACCTTTACCTGTCAGGAATGGTGTCAAGATGGGGAGCAGCTCCACCTCTAAGGTGCTGAGAGCACACAGAGAACATCACAGAGCCCAGTAATGCTTTGGTACGAGATTCTTGCAGCAAACAAAAGCCTCATCAAGCTGCACGCATCACTGATCTGGAGAGTGACTTTGAAGTTGGACAATCACTGTGTTCAGAAGGTTACACATTGCACAGGGGAGAGGCCTTGAACTGCGATACTTGCCTTCATTTGTGTAGGAACCAAGGTTTCACATCTGATTGAAATAAACACTGCTCATCATAACAAGAAGCCATAGACAAGGAGATATTCTTGTAAGTATATTTACAATTGTCAACATTACACACAAGTGATTAACATGTTGTGCAACTACATCTTATTGACTTTTCTAACCTTGCTGCTACATCTTGGTGAATCCCCGACATCCACAGTGGAGGTGGAGGCAGCCTGCTGACTGCTATGCCCTGTTGTCTGTGATGACCTTGGCAGTGTCCTCTGGAGGGCCGAGACCTGGAGGGCCCCAGCCTACTTTTGGGGTCCTGTTATGTGGAAGTGACACCCTTCTTGGCCTGCGGAGCTGGAGCTGCTTGAGTCACAGATCTGGATCGGCCAGCTCGAATGAGCTCAAGATGACCTGCCCCATCCTCTCATGGATGCCAGCAAGTGCCTCAGCGATGGAATGCAGCTCCTGCAGCAGTTTTTTAATAAGATTTTTATAATCTTTAGAATGATCGACCTATACGGAGTTGGTGTATTTGGTGACTGCTTTCATGCTTTCGGAGACAACGTGTTTGTCCAGTTCCCCTGGCAGCATGAGGTGGATGGCACTCTGGATCTCCCTGGCAGAGATGGTGTGGGACTTGTTGTAGTGAATGAGGTGCAAGGCCTCGGAGCCGATGCACTCGAAAATGTTGACAACGAAGGAGTTCAGAACACTTACGGCCTTGGACGAGATCCTGGTGGAAGGGTGGACCTGGGTCAGCACCCTGTACACGTAAGTGGAACAGCTCTGCTTGCAAGATTTCCTCCGCTTCTTGGGCGGCTTCTTGGTGACTTTAGTCAGCGACTGCTTCAACTGTCAGGGACACACCGCCCTTAGCCGCAGCCGCCACCTCAGGCATTCCACTCGACTTGGACCAACTCAAGTGCAGGACCAATATCCTGGATCAAGGTCTTCATGGTGGCCGGCACCCTGCCAGTATTGGCCTTGGTGCATTGGCATGCCGGCGCTATCATCTTGCTTTGAAGGTGGACAGAATCCTCCAATGTGCCTTGCAATCTGAGGAGTGCAGCAGACATCCCTTCCCATGTTCCCAAGCTTGTCTTTGCAACTCCAGCAACTGAGGTTTGACCAAATCCAGAGGCTCCTCATCTGACTCAGCAGATTCCTGGCCTCAAAAATCCTCCGAGTGCTGGCACCCTGGGAAGTCCCTGCCTCCACCTGCTGTGGATCAGGCAGTGTGATGTGCTCACCAGGTTGTGACCCTGAGGCTACTCTAGAAGTAGATCCCACCGAGGTGTGTGTCTCTGCACTGGTGGAGGGTGTGGGTAAGCACTGTGACGGGTCATCAATGTCAGTGTCTGTGGATCCCTCTTCCGTGGTGTCCTCAGGGCTGGAGTCGAGGACCTGGCTCGTGGACCTCCTCAGCTACTTCCCAGATGTGCCTGCGAAAGAAAGGAGAGATAATTAGTGCATGGCAGCAGCCTGTGAAACAGGACACATCACTCATAGGATTGTTGTCTGATGGATGTTGCACTGCTGGATCCTCACTTGGTTGAGCACTGCCGACTTCAGCGTCAGCACAGGAGTGGTCCAGATTTTTGCCAGCCAGCTGAATTGCTCTATTTTCAAAGTCTGTCAGGACCTTGAGGTCAGGCATTCTTCCACCAGTCTGGTACCCCTCCCTTTTGTTGTGTGCCAGCTTGTCCTGCATGAAGATAGATGGATGCCTGTCAGGCCAGATGAGAAGGGTGCCTGGCATGTGTGGGTGGTGAGTGGTGCCGTAGACAGGATGAGGACATGACCCGCAGGGCAGATGGTGTGTGTGAGGGAGTGAGTAGTGACGTCCCTTGAGCTGGCAGTGAGTGAGATCCCTGTGGATGTGTGATGGGTTTGTGAGTGTGCGAGTTGAAAGTGATGAGAAGAGTGAGTTACCCTGGTGGAGCGGAGGAAATCATTCATCTTTTGGCACTGGGTGGCTGTCCTCTTTTGGAGTGCATTGGCGCTGACCACCTCTGCCACTGCCTTCCATTGCTGACCTTGCTTGCTGGTCCTCGACCAGAGCAGTGGGAGAGGACATCACGGCGGGCCTCCACTGCATCTAGTAGGTGCTTGAGGGAGGTATTGGTAAATTTGTTTCCTTGCTTTGACAGCCATCAGTTCTCAGCAGCTTCCTATCCTTTGTAGAGCGCTTTTAGAACTCTAGGAATGTAGGCCATCGGGTCCAGGGGATTTGTTGGGTTTCAGTTATATTAATTTCTCCAGTATTTTTCCTTTAATATTCAGTACTTGAAGGTCTTCACTCTCATTAGACCATGGGTTTGATTCTGGAAGGGTTACTGCGACTGGAAAGTAGCAAATGTAACCCACTATTTAAGAAGGGAGGAAAAGGGAGAATGGAGAATTACAGACTTGTTAGCCTGACGTCAGTAGTAGGGAAAATGTTAGAATGTATTATAAAGGATGTGAAAACTGGACATTTAGAAAAGAATGGTAAACTTGGACATAGTCAACATGGATTTATGAAAGAGAAATCATGTATGACAAACTTGTTGGAGTTTTTTGAGGATATTACTTGTAGCATAGATAAAGGAGAATCAGTGGATGTGATGTATTTGTTTTTTCAGAAGGCTTTTGATAATGTTCCACACAGGAGGTTAGTAAATAAATTTAGAGCGCATTGGACTGGGGGAAATATACTAGTTTGGTTTGAGAATTGCTGAACAGACAGAAAGCAGAGAGTAGGAATAAACAGATCATGGATGGTAGGCTGTTACTAGTGGGGTACCACAAGGAGCAGTGCTACATCCACAGCTGTTCACAATCTGTATAAATAATTTAGATGTGGAGACAAATTGTAATATTTGCAAATTTGCTGAAGACACCAAACTGGGTGGGAATTTAAGTTGTGAGGAGGATACAAGGAGGCTTCAAGATGATTTGGACAGGCTAAGTGAATGGGTTAGAAAATGGCAGATGGAATACAACGTGAATAAGTCTGAAGTTATTCATTTTGGCAGAAAAAACAGAAAGGCTAAATATTTTTTAAATGGTGAGAGGTTGGGAAGTGCAGGTGCCCAAAGGCACCTGGGAGTTCTTGTTCATGAGTCACTAAAAACTAGCATGCAGGTGCAGCAAGCAATTATGAAGGCAAGTGGTATGTTGACCTTCATTGCAAGGGGATTTGAGGACAGGAGTAAAGATGTCTTGCTGTAGTTATATACTGCCTTGGTGAGACCTCACCTGGAGTATTGTGCACAGTTTTGGTCTCCATATCTAAGGAAGGATACACTTGCTATGGAGGGAGTGCAACGGAGGTTCACCAGATTAATCCCTGCGATGGCGCGATTGTCATACGAGGAGAGATTGAGGAGACTGGGCCTGTAGTCCCTAGGATTTCGAAGAATGAGGGGTGACGTCATTGAAATTTACCAAATGCTTACAGGGCGTGACAGGGTGGATGTAAATAAGATGTTTCCCCTGGCTGGTGAGTCTAAAACCAGGGGACATAATCTCAGATAAGGGGTAAGACATTTAAGACTGAGATGAGGAGGAATTTCTTCACTCATGGGTGATGGATCTTTGGAATTTTCTACCCTAGAAGGCTATAGAAATTCAATCTTTAACATGTTCAAGACAGAAATCGATAAATTTCTCGAGACTAATGACATCAAGGGATATGGAGCTAGTGCGGGTAAGTGGCATTGAGGTAGATGATCAACCATGATCTAACTGAATGGCAGACTTGATGGGCCAGATGGCCTAATCCTGTTCCTATGTTTCTATGTTCCCATTACTTATAAGATTTTTTTGCGTCTTCTATGGTGAAGACAGACACAAATGGCAGGGTTTAACACTCCCCTTCCAGTAGTTTGAAAGTGGAGGGGCATGTTAAATCCAGTGTCCAGCCTGCCTACCCACCTGCCCCTGCCCCCACTGCTTATACTAGCGGTGGGCATGGTGCAGGGTGTTACATTCTGCTTCCCAAAACTCACACACACAAGGATTGGTGAAACAATAATGTGTGTTTGTAATGTGAAGATAAAACTATATACAAGTACTGTTAAGGGGGAGACTCTATATACATGTCTGACCTTTGACTGCTGCTGCTTGCAGGTTGACAAGTTATGGGACTAATACATCACGTCCTGTCAAGTTGTGTAATGATTGACAGTACTTTAAGATACACCCTGTTAAAGGTATATGCACATTATATCACAACAGCATGTGGCTCACCAACCAGTGGACCAATTGAACCCCTTAAGTGAGCAATGAATGCCCACTTGAGGACCTCATCCTGCCACCGCTGGTGGTATTTAAGTGGCAGTGGGAGTGGCCCATGCCAACTGGCCAGCCTAGCAGGTTTCCCTGCGTGAGGTGGTGGGCGGTAGGCTTTCCTCCTTAATTGGCCTCTGGGCCCATTGGATGGCATCCCCCCTCCCCAAGGTGTAACACCCCCAGGTTTCCCTCCTCCTTTGGCCTTTTGAACCCCAACCCCCAAACTCCTCACTGACACCCTATCATCGTACCCCCTTCGCCAACCCCCAAACACCGCAGCTCGCCTCCTCATCACACGAGTGCATTACCAGCAGTAGTCACCGCTCCCACTGGCGCTACTGGTAGACTGAGAGCTGCCAGTCTCTGGTTGGCCATTAGCTCTCTGAGGTGGGACTTTCTGACCCTGAGGGCAGATATTCTGCCTCCAATCTATTAATGCCATTAAACGACTGGCCTATGGTTTCCTGTTTTGTGCCTCCCTCCCCACCCACCCCCACCCCCCATCCTTCTTGAATAGAGCGGTTATATTTGCTACTTTCCAGTTGGAAATGGTCATTGCCTCGCACTTGTGCGGCAGCAGTTAGACCATATATAAGATGAACTGCAGCAATTCACAAAACTCCTTCAACAGCATATTCCAAACATGTCACCTCTACCACCTTGAAGGACAAGAGCAGCAGATGCATGGGAACACCACCACTTTCAAGTTCTCCTCAATGCCACTCACCATCCTGACTTGGAACTATATCACCGTTCCTTCACTGTCATGGGTTAAAATTCTAGAACTCCCTTCCTAACAGCACTGTGGGTGTTCCTACACCATGAGAAAGTCAGCAGTTCAAAAAGGTAGGGCTCACTGCCACCTTAAGGGCAATTAGAGCTGGGCAACAAACTCTCTCTACATCCTGCGAAAGAATAAAAAAACAGCCAAAAGTCAGACCAGTTATGCACAAAACAGTATCAAAGCAAATCTATCTTCAAACTAACTTTTCAAAATTAATTAATATCTCAAAATTTGTCCCAAATGTTTCTGCTGGAAATGCTGAAACTATACACAGTATTTAAAAACTATTTGTTTTTTGAAATGTATTGTTATCTTTACAAAGTTCAAGCTTCAGACCCACATAATTTTTTAACATTGCAAACACAGTCATGGAAATAATGAGCACCTGATGGTTGCTGTAAAAATAACTTGTTTTCAACAAATAGACTTTTAAAATAATAAATCCAAATGTGCTTTGCAGAGTGATTAACAGGAGGATATACTGCAAAGATCAAACCAGGTATCCTCACCTTATATAAGAATTAGAGGACCCTCAGCTGACTAAAGAGATAACGGGATATATTTTTGATATGACTTAACAGTGAAAACGTTTTTTTTCTGTTGCTGTTACAATTGGAGAGCCTTGAAGGGGTGACTGGATCTGAGGTCTTCTTTGTCATTGACCTGGTCACAGTGCTGGAGAGTTAACATTCCAGACGTAGAGACAATGTCAGATGAGAATGAAAGACAGAATCTCACATCCCACCAAACAAAAACCTTTCTTTGAGCTGAGAAGTATACTGTGCATATGAAACTAGCCAAGAACTGACCTTGTCACTGCACATTGAGCAGCATTTATTCAGAATGTGGGATAAAAAAAATGACTGTGAAAGACAGAAGCAATGCAATTTCTTTTTTAAAAAAAGGAAGTGTTTCAGGGCAAATAGTCTCAGCCAGGAAATGCTAAGTGGCTCAGAGAGATTGACAGAATAAAAACTAGCAATGAAGTCAAAAATTAAACATCCATTTATAAAAATCATTATACCGGGGGAATACTTACCCGACTGCACAATTTGGATCCTGTCCTCCCATTAACGTTCAATTCCTCCTGATGGTTGAAGCGCAACAAAGCTTTTTACTGGACCATCTATTTATTTACATAAAATAAAGAAATGTCAGCAAACCCTGATTGCAGAAAGACAAACTTTACTACATTAAAGTGCATCGTTTGCATTGCATTTGCATTGAGGTCAATACAAGACAGCTGAGCTCATCGAGGAATATTGTATTTTGACAACTCTTATATTATAAAAGCATGAAATATCAACAGAATAATATTTTAAAACCCTCCTAAAGTAGGCCAGTGAAGAATTGAATGATTTATGATGTTGAAATAATTGTCAGTACTAAATTTCTGTCTGATTTCAACTTTGTCTCTCCCACAAAGTTATAGGTCTTATTTTCTAAAACAACATGGGGAGGATTGCTATCTACATTCTCAAATTTGAAGCTTGGAAACCTATTGCACGAATACCAAAAATCCATTTGTTTGAAGCAAAAGAAGTAAATGTGTAGCTTGAGAGATATGTAGCTAGAAGTCTGAGATAAAGGGCAGTTAGTATTAAATTTAGTAATTGTATTCTTTTCTGCATTATAGTTAATATTTACTCCATAAAATACTGAATGTTTGGTTTTAGAATGTAAAAAAAAAATAAGTTGGGTGAATAATTGTTCCAGTTGCTATGCATAGCAATATCCTACATGTATTCAAAAAAACACGAGGAATTTTCTGAGGCCCTCATGCCACTAGCAGGGCCTTGATGCAGCACTTAGCTGACAGGATTACCTGTGATTTTCCATCCATTAATGTTAATACACAGAAAATAGCAGACTGTGCACTTTCCAATAAGTTGCCTGCTACTCTAATGGAAAAAGGCCTAGGAAAGTTCTATCCATTCTTGCTATGACATTGCTACAAATAGCATCTATATTTCTTCCCCATACTGATGATTTTCCTTGTCTATAAAATAACCTACATATATTCTAATAGGTGTCTGATAATACTAGTATATAGTATAGATTTGAATTATAGTGTAAAAAACATCAACAACAATGCAGGATATGTCTGTTCCCTATAAAAGAACGCACTGATACCACAATTTGCCACTCGAAATATATATTGCCATATGCCAGGAAAATTGGACACAAATGTCTATTAGCCTGCTGATATAATCAGTTATAAAAAGTGTCAAAAATACCAGGGGGCTGATCCAGTTAAGCGTCTGTTGGAGTCAGTAGGTGTAATAATAACATTTCGACCCGCTGAGAGAGGGAAAAGCTGCTAATGCCTGGGCAGCAGGGATATAATGATCAAAGGATTTTTTTAGCCCAGAATTTGCAACTGTATTCTGGCTTTCTGATCAATTAACACTAGTGGCATGATGACAAACTGCATGAGTCTATTTCAGCTGAGCTATTTAAAGGGGAACTGTAAAGCTGATTGTTGAATGATTTTTCAGACGGTGGGACAGAGGAAACATCTCTAAAAATTAATTCCCAACATGTCATGCTTCAGTTTATAGATGCTGTCAGGGCCGACAGAGTGATGGCTTTCCCTGCCATTGGGAGGGAGAAGCCTGTCTTGGAGAGGAAGAAGACGTGACTAGATTTTCTGAGGAGAATAGCAGCAGGTGTGTGGCACCATTGTCATAGATACAGTGCTAGAAGGAGTTTAATGACCTGATCAGAGCAGGAAAGGTGAGTACAGTGACACATTCAACTATATCCTGATGTGTGTCTCACCCCAACCCTGACGCTCTACGATCAGGAAAGGTGAGCACAGTGACACATTCAACCATATCCTGATGTGTGTCTCACCCCAACCCTGACGCTGTACCTTCCCAAGCATAGTTCTGCACATCACTCCTTACACCAACTCATCTTGCAAGTGCACACGTCCATCTCTGTCTATCCACTTCTTCACATCCCTAGCTGACCATTCATCACTGATACTCACCCCCATCTTAATGCAATACCATGCCTATCCTTCATGGTCACCCTGAACAAGTGCTGTCCATCCATTCATTTGGCACAGTCTATTAGCCTCATTCATAAGTGACCCTCCGGCTATCTCAATGTTGACAGATGCAGGAGAAAGTGCTGGAGATAAACTGAGTTTTAGTGTACCTGACCAGAGATGGAAAGATGGGGACAGGATGAAATATCACACAGCCACATGACGCAACATTCACTCATGTTGACTTGACATCATCAGCTGGTGAAGTACGATCATGTGTACAATGTTCACTTAAGACCTATTAATCTTGAAAGTTCTAATGCATGTCTTCAATCTTCCACATATCTATCAAGTTGCACATGAGCAGGAGGTGGTATAGGAGGAAGAGGAAGACTCCTCAAAGGACTTCTTTCACTGTGAGGATACACTGTCACAGGACTCATTCGGACCATATATCAGCTCAGATATACACATTTCCATGGGTCTGATAAGACTGGTAGTTGGGTTTTCACCCAATGTCTCATAATCAAAGTGAGCAAGAGCAGGTGGTGGAGACAGGGACAGCAGTAGAGAGTCCACGTTGGAGGGTGCAGGGTGCTGCAAGCTCTGCTCAACTGGATACAGATGAGTAATCTTGGGAGCTGTCAATTAAGAAGATAATTCTGAAACAAGGTGTGACATATTGGCAGGCTTTCCTGTATGTTTGCAGAGAAGTTGGAGGAGTCCACCTCCAACATGAGTGTTGCAAGCTTTTGCAATGGTGTGTTCATCCCAGGAAAACGTGGCCACCGGCATGGAGCATCAGACTTAGCAGTCAAATGAGTGCATGCAGGGCATCACCAATGGCTTACATACTCTGAATGCCACCTTAAATAGGATTGATTAAAATATTGCCTTTGGCTGTTCAGCATTATGTGCAGCAAAGTGCTCTCCAATTCATTGATAGTAGGGAAGTAAGGTTAGAGCATGAGAGGGAAGATAGAGAAAGGGGATATGGAAGTAGGGTTTCTGCTCAAAGCTCTTCCACTTCTCACCTGTTTCCACCCAACGCCATCAACCCCTCCCCACCAACCCACCTCAGCCAATGATAAATATGCTGCCTTATAATACACCAATGGTCAAAGCAGAATAGTTACAGATGGAAGAGTCATTGGTCGGGCACTCATGAGCTTCTAAACCAAGAGGAAATCTCAGTAGTCAGAGCAAGCAATCTGAGCAGCCTGTCCCTACTTCAACTGAAACCATGGGGGTTGTAACATGTAGGTGTAACAGAAAAAGGAAGAATAAAGATTTCTAGTTGCACAAGGGTGGGTGCATAACACAATGTTAGATTGTTAAATTTGTATTTATTTTTTGAGTCACATAAAAATTACATTTGCACCTCTTTCCCATTTTGTCTATTTTTTGTCTGTTGCCTTGCAAGTGACCTTCTCACTTGTATATGACAAGACATGAAACCAAGCAGTAGATGTCTGAGGCAGGGATGCATTCTAATGTGCAGAGCACAGCACAAAATGATCATTCTCATATTAAAGGGAACCTTCAGATCTGTCCAAACACCTGTCAAAACTGAGCATCTTCAGCATTTCAATTGTTTATGCTATTATTATGTTGTCATATGGCTGTCTCTAAGGAGCCAGGGAGTAAGTCTGTGATGAGGTCTGGAGGGTTCAGGAAGAGTGGATTGGCACAGGATGCATGAATCATGGCAGCTCCCGGGCAATCTTGCAAATGCATACATGATGATCTTCTTGTGGTTGCACATGAGCACACACTGAGGTAGGCATGTATTCTAATGTTTAGAGCACAGCACAAAATGATCATTCTCGAAAACAAAAACAGAATTACCTGGAAAAACTCAGCAGGTCTGGCAGCATCGGTGGAGAAGAAAAGAGTCGACGTTTCGAGTCCTTACGACCCTTCAACAGAACTGAGTATAGTTAGGAGAGGGGTGAAATATAAGCTGGTTTAAGGTTGCGGGGTGGGGAGAGAGAAGTTGAGGGGGGTTGGTTGTAGGGACAAGCAAGCAGTGATAGGAGCAGATAATCAAAAGATGTCACAGACAAAAGGATCAAAGAGGTGTTGAAGGTGGTGATAGTATCTAAGAAAATGTTCTAATTAAGAATGGATGGCAGGACACTCAAGGTACAGCTCTAGTGGGGGTGGGGTGGAAAGACTGACAAGGTATTAGTTGTAGATTTAAAAATAGTGGAAATAGGTGGGAAAAGAAAAATCTATATAAATTATTGAAAAAAAACAAAAGGGAGGGGGAAGAAACAGGGTCGGGATGGGGGGAGGGAGTTTAAGATCTAAAGTTGTTGAATTCAATATTCAGCCCAGAAGGCTGTAAAGTGCCTAGTTGGAAGATGAGGTGCTGTTCCTCCAGTTTGCGTTGGGCTTCACTGGAACAATACAGCAAGCCCAAGAGAGCAGGGTGGGGTGTTAAAATGGCAAGCGACAGGGAGGTTTGGGTCTTTCTTGTGGACAGACCGCAGGTGTTCTGCAAAGCGGTCGCCCAGTTTGCGTTTGGTCTCTCCAATGTAGAGGAGACCACATTGGGAGCAACGAATGCAGTAGACTAAGTTAGGGGAAATGCAAGTGAAATGCTGCTTCACTTGAAAGGAGTGTTTGGGCCCTTGGACGGTGAGGAGAGAGGAAGTGAAGGGGCAGGTGTTGCATCTTCTGCGTGGGCATGGGGAGGTGCCATAGGTGGGGGTTGAGGAGTAGGGGGTGATGGAGGAGTGGACCAGGGTGTCCCGGAGGGAATGATCCCTACGGAATGCCGTCAGAGGGGTGAAGGGAAGATGTGTTTGGTGGTGGCATCATGCTGCAGTTGGCGGAGGATGATCCTTTGAATGCGGAGGCTAGTGGGGTGATAAGTGAGGACAAGGGGGACCTTATCATATTTCTGGGAGGGAGGAGAAGGCGTGAGGGCGGATGCGCGGGAGATGGGCCGGACACGGTTGAGGGCCCTGTCAACGACCGTGGGTGGAAAACCTCGGTTAAGGAAGAAGGAGGACATGTCAGAGGAACTGTTTTTGAAGGTAGCGTCATCAGAACAGATGCGACGGAGGCGGAGGAACTGAGAGAATGGGATGGAGTCCTTACAGGAAGCGGGGTGTGAGGAGCTGTAGTCGAGGTAGCTGTGGGAGTCGGTAGGTTTGTAATGGATATTGGTGGACAGTCTATCATCAGAAATTGAGACAGAGAGGTCAAGGAAGGGAAGGGAAGTGTCAGAGATGGACCATGTGAAAATGAGGGAGGGGTGGAGATTGGAAGCAAAATTAATAAATTTTTCCAGGTCCCGACGAGAGCATGAAGCAGCACCGAAGTAATCATCGATGTACCGGAGAAAGAGTTATGGGAGGCGGCCGGAGTAGGACTGGAACAAGGAATGTTCCACATACCCCATAAAGAGACAGGCATAGCTGGGGCCCATGCGGGTACCCATAGCCACACCTTTTATTTGGAGGAAGTGAGAGGAGTTAAAGGAGAAATTGTTCAGTGTGAGAACAAGTTCAGCCAGACGGAGGAGAGTAGTGGTGGATAGGGATTGTTCGGGCCTCTGTTCAAGGAAGAAGCTAAGGGCCCTCAGACCATCCTGGTGGGGGATGGAGGTGTAGAGGGATTGGACGTCCATGGTGAAGAGGAAGCGGTTGGGGCCAGGGAACTGGAAATTGTTGATGTGACATAAGGTGTCAGAGGAATCACGGATGTAGGTGGGAAGGGACTGGACAAGGGGTGAGAGAAGTGAGTCAAGATAACGAGAAATGAGTTCCGTGGGGGAGGAACAGACTGACACGATCGGTCTGCCGGGACAGTTCTGTTTGTGGATTTTGGGTAGGAGGTAGAAGCAGGCCGTCCGAGGTTGGGCGACTATCAGGTTGGAAGCTGTGGGAGGAAGATCTCCAGAGGAGATGAGGTCAGTGACAGTCCTGGAAACAATGGCTTGATGTTCAGTGGTGGGGTCATGGTCCAGGGAGAGGTAGGAGGAAGTGTCATCTCGCAGACACTTCCTCCTACCTCTCCCTGGACCATGACCCCACCACTGAACATCAAGCTATTGTTTCCAGGACTGTCACTGACCTCATCTCCTCTGGAGATCTTCCTCCCACAGCTTCCAACCTGATAGTCGCCCAACCTCGGACGGCCCGCTTCTACCTCCTACCCAAAATCCACAAACAGAACTGTCCCGGCAAACCGATCGTGTCAGCCTGTTCCTGCCCCACAGAACTCATTTCTCGTTATCTTGGCTCCCTTCTCTCACCCCTTGTCCAGTCCCTTCCCACCTACATCCGTGATTCCTCTGACACCTTACGTCACATCAACAATCTCCAGTTCCCTGGCCCCAACCGCTTCCTCTTCACCATGGACGTCCAATCCCTCTACACCTCCATCCCCCACCAGGATGGTCTGAGGGCCCTTAGCTTCTTCCTTGAACAGAGGCCCGAACAATCCCTATCCACCACTACTCTCCTCCGTCTGGCTGAACTTGTTCTCACACTGAACAATTTCTCCTTTAACTCCTCTCACTTCCTCCAAATAAAAGGTGTGGCTATGGGTACCCGCATGGGGCCCAGCTATGCCTGTCTCTTTATGGGGTATGTGGAACATTCCTTGTTCCAGTCCTACTCCGGCCCCCTCCCACAACTCTTTCTCCGGTATATCGATGATTACTTCAGTGCTGCTTCATGCTCTCGTCGGGACCTGAAAAAATGTATTATTTTTGCTTCCAATCTCCACCCCTCCCTCATTTTCACATGGTCCATCTCTGACACTTCCCTTCCCTTCCTTGACCTCTCTGTCTCAATTTCTGATGATAGACTCTCCACCAATATCTATTACAAGCCTACCGACTCCCACAGCTACCTCGACTACAGCTCCTCACACCCCGCTTCCTGTAAGGACTCCATCCCATTCTCTCAGTTCCTCCGCCTCCGTCGCATCTGTTCTGATGACGCTACCTTCAAAAACAGTTCCTCTGACACGTCCTCCTTCGTCCTTAACCGAGGTTTTCCACCCACGGTCGTTGATAGGGCCCTCAACTGTGTCCGGCCCATCTCCCGCGCATCCGCCCTCATGCCTTCTCCTCCCTCCCAGAAACTTGATAGGGTCCCCCTTGTCCTCACTTATCACCCCACCAGCCTCCGCATTCAAAGGATCATCCTCTGCCATTTCCGCCAACTCCAGCATGATGCCACCACCAAACACATCTTCCCTTCACCCCCCCGGCGGCATTTCGTAGGGATCGTTCCCTCCGGGACACCCTGGTCCACTCCTCCATCACCCCCTACTCCTCAACCCCCACCTATGGCACCTCCCCATGCCCATGCAGAAGATGCAACACCTGCCCCTTCACTTCCTCTCTCCTCACCGTCCAAGCGCCCAAACACTCCTTTCAAGTGAAGCAGCATTTCACTTGCATTTCCCCTAACTTAGTCTACTGCATTCGTTGCTCCCAATGCGGTCTCCTCTACATTGGAGAGACCAAACGCAAACTGGGCGACCGCTTTGCAGAACACCTGCGGTCTGTCCACAAGAAAGACCCAAACCTCCCTGTCGCTTGCCATTTTAACACCCCACCCTGCTCTCTTGCCCACATGTCTGTCCTTGGCTTGCTGCATTGTTCCAGTGAAGCCCAACGCAAACTGGAGGAACAGCACCTCATCTTCCGACTAGGCACTTTACAGCCTTCCGGGCTGAATATTGAATACAACAACTTTAGATCTTAAACTCCCTCCCCCCATCCCGACCCCGTTTCTTCCCCTCCCTTTTGTTTTTTTCAATAATTTATATAGATTTTTCTTTTCCCACCTATTTCCATTATTTTTAAATCTACAACTAATACCTTGTCAGTCTTTCCACCCCACCCCCACTAGAGCTGTACCTTGAGTGTCCTGCCATCCATTCTTAATTAGCATATTTTCTTCCATAATATCACCACCTTCAACACCTCTTTGATCCTTATGTCTGTGACATCTTTTGATTATCTGCTCCTATCACTGCTTGCTTGTCCCTACAAGCACCCCCCTACCCCTCAACTTCTCTCTCCCCCCCCGCAACCTTAAACCAGCTTATATTTCACCCCTCTCCTAACTATACTCAGTTCTGTTGAAGGGTCGTGAGGACTCGAAACGTCGACTCTTTTCTTCTCCACCGATGCTGCCAGACCTGCTGAGTTTTTCCAGGTAATTCTGTTTTTGTTTTGGATTTCCAGCATCTGCAGTAGTTTTTTGTTTTGATCATTCTTGAAACCCTGCCCAAGGAGAAAATCCTTACAGTTCACGAACACTCCTGCATAATCTGGCAGTGAGTTGATTGCAATATATGTGCAGTTTATCACAGCTTGCTCCTGTGGGAAGCCAATGAGAGCCCTAAACCTAAATGCTTGCACATTCTGACTGGCCTCATCAGTGTGAAAATGTACATAATTAACTGCCTTGGCAAATATGGTATGATTCACTGCATGACACATGTTGCGGGTGGCAGACTGAGATACTCTGCAACTATCTCCTGAAAATCTCAAGAGGGAACGTGAGACAAAGAGGTTGAGCATAGTGGTCACTTTTGGCAGGCACTGGCAAAGCCTAGCCTTCAGGTCCACTGGGCAGTAGGTCTTCCTCCAGCAAGTTTTGAATGTCTGTGATGAACTGACACATTGCCCTGAGCCTCCTGAGGTACTGGTGTTCAGACATGTCCAGGAAGCTGATCCTCTGCCGGTATACCTTGTATTGGGGATACTGTCTCCTTTAGCTTCATCTCTGTACTTGTCCCCTCTCTCCTGTAGAGGTGTATGTGTGTGTATTGGTATGGAGAAGATGGGTGCTGTTGCTGCTGCTGGTGGTGCTCTTGCTGCTTCTACACATCTTGGCTGTCATCAAGTTACCTTTGGACATGCAAACCACCAAAGTAGTGAAAGTAAACCTTAATGCAGTGAAAGTCACCTCCAAAGCAGTAGAAATCAGCCGTGAAGTACTGAAAGTACTGTCGTGAAGATATGCTTTATGCCAAATAATAATTTTTAATCCACTGGCTGGAAAGCTGAATTGAACTTTTAAAAACAGACATTTTAAAAAATACAGAGACTAAGGTAACTTGAACTCACATCCCAAGATGGCTACTCCAATTTGCATTACTATTTGTTCTACGTTCCAATTCATTGGAATGGAGTCAGTCTGTCTGCAAAACTCAGCAAAGCCAATGAATTCAGGGAAGTGTGAAGGACTCACATCTCCTGACTCATTAGCAAGGCATCTATGGCAATTACCTGAGGTATTCAACTGTTGGAGACAGGCCATTAAAACTAACCACTTGGACAATGGGACCCTGGCTAGATTAGCTTCCAGGCATGAGCTAACCAAGTTACCTTTGGAATACACGGACAATGGTTTTTTACAATTCCCTTTGGCAGTTGTAAAAGGAAGGTCACATGACAATCCAAACTTTTGTATGTTTAAAGCACATGTTTTCTCAGCAGAACTAAGGACAAACAGCTTAGGGAGAAGGCCTAAGTGGCGTCCCTCCTCCCTCTTTTCTCCAACCCACCTAGTAAGCTTTGAGGCCTGTTTGCTGACTGTGATCATCCAGGTCATGTTTCAAACAGAGATTTCTGAAAAGAATCCAACCCAGCACTACCATCTCCCAGAGAGCAATCAACTCAGTCATCTACGTCTTTAAACCAGAAGCATTGAGACCATTGAATTCAGCCTGAAGCCAGCTGAGTCAGATACACAATAGTTAGGAAAGATAGACAGAATGGCAAAGGAGGAGGAACGGCTCTGATAGTAAAATATGACATAAGAACAATAGTGAAAAAGCAACTGGCCTCAGGAGATCATGAAGTAGAATAAGTATGGGTGGGAATTAGGAATAACAGGATTCAGAAAACACTGGTGGGAGTAAATTGTACCATTGGGCAGAGAATTTAACAGGAAATTACTGGAGATTGCAACAAAGGCAATGTAATAATTGTGGGAGACTTTAATCTTCATATAGACTGGGACAATCAAACTGGCAAGAGTGGTCTAGAAGATAAGTTTGTAGAATATTTTTGTGACAGTTTCTTGAACAATACATTGTGGAACCTACTAGGGATAAAGCTATGTTAGATCTAGTATTGCATAATGAAGCAGGGTTAATTAGTAATGTTGCGGTAAAAGATCCTTTGGGAAATAATGATCATAATATCACTGAATTCCATCTTAAATTTGAAAGTTACATATTCCAATCACAAACAAGAATCTTAAACTTAAAACCAATTAAAAAGGTGTGAGGGGAGAATTGGCTAAGGTTAATTGGGCAAATAGACTAAAATCCATCTGACGTGGTAAATGCGGGCTCACTCTTAAGTTTTAAGAATAAATTAGATAGATACATGGATGGGAGAGGTCTGGAGGGTTATGGACTAGGTGCAGGTCAATGGGACTAGCGGAATAATACTTCGGCATGGACTAGAAGGGCCGAATGGCCTGTTTTCTGTGCTGTAGTGTTCTATGGTTCTATTTAAAGTATCAATTCAAAATCTTCAGAAAAAATATGTTCCATTAAAAAAAAACTCAACGAGAAAGACATCTATGATTCACTCAGGAAGTTAAGGATGGTATTGGATTAAAAGAAGAGGCTTACAATATAACAAAAAACAATAGCAAGTCTGAGGATTGGGAGTATTTTAGAAAACAGCAGAGGGCCACCAAAAAGTTGATAAAAAGAGAAAAAATAGAATAGGAGAGTAAACTAGTCAGGAATACTAAAACCACATCTGGAATATAAAAGAGCTTTTATAAGCATATAAAAAGGAAGAGAGTAGCTAAAGTTGGCCCCTTAGAAACAGAGACAGGAGAAATTATTATGCAGAATGAGGAAATAGCAGAGATATTGAACAAATATTTTGGGTCTGCCTTTACACTAGAGGACACAAGTTTCATACCAGAAATTGACAGTAATCTAGAGGCTAAAAAGAGTGGGGAAATCAATATCAGCAGAGAAAAAGTATTGACAAAACTTGAGGGACTAAAATCCGACAAATCCTCGGGACCTGATGGCCTACACCCTAGGTTCTAAAAGAGATAGCTACAGAGATAGTGGATAGTGGAAACTGGTAAGTCTTTTTCTTTAATTTGCCTTTAATTTTTGTAAGTTCAGTAGTCTAGTTAAAAGGTTGGTAAGGTAGCTGACTCAGCTGATTGTGTGACAGTTAACAGTCAATCACCTGAAGCCTGATTAGGGCCTGAATAGGTGTTAATTACTATTTGAAACTTAACTAGCGGTGAGTCAACTCAGCTCTATTTAAGAAAGGGACTTTCTAGAAGCACACTACAGTATGCTTGCACATGAAAAGGAGAGAGAGCACATCCAGAGTGGGGCACAGCCAGAGTGGGTATTCGGAATTTGGTACAAAGTGGGAATTTGGTGCATAGGGGATGAGGTGCTCTTTGCATTTTTTTTTCCTTGCTATCCAACTTCTTAAATCTTCAGAGTGTGCTGCAGCAGGAGAGGCTATGACGGAAAGGAATCACTGGTAAGTAGTGGGTAAGGTATTTACTACTTTAATCGCTTATAGTTTAAGGTCTTTTTGTGGTTTATAGTTTGTATATTCTACAGTAACGAGGATCAGGAAAGAAGGGCCCTAGAGTAATTGACTTAAAAGGTTTAATTTAAAGGGATAAGTCATGGCAGGAGCGCTCAAAGCCGTGGTGTGCTCCTCGTGCTCCATGTGGGAAGCCGGGGACATTTCCAATGCCCGGGACCAGCATGTGTGCAGGAAGTGTGTCCACCTGCAGCTTCTGGAATCTCGGGGACACTGTGGAGCATCCACGAGTCTGAGAGCATCGTGGATAGCACGTTTAGAGAGGTGGTCACACCGCAGATGAAGGGACTTGAGGATGAAAGGGCATGGGTGACCACCAGGCAGTCCAAGAGAAACAGGCAGGTAGTTCAGGAGTCCCCTGGGGTCCCACTCGCAAATCAGTATTCCATTTTGGAGGCTGATGAGGGCGCTGGTTCCTCCAGGGAGTGCGGACAGAGCCAAGCTTCTGGCACCACAAGCAGCCTGTCTGTACAGGAGGGGAGGAAGAGCAATAGTAATAGGGGATTCTATAGTCAGGGGAACAGATAGGCGCCACTGTGGCCGTCAATGTGACTCCAGGATGGTATGTTGCCTCCCTGGTGCCAGGGTCCGGGCTGTTACTGAACGGCTGCAGGGCATCCTGAAGGGGGAGGGTGATAAGGCAGAGGTCATGGTACATATTGGTACCAATGACATAGGCAGAAATAGGGATGAGGTCTTGCATCAAGAATTCAGAGAGTTAGGCAGTAGACTAAAAAGCAAGTCCTCTCGGGTTGTAATCTCTGGATTATTCCCAGTGCCACGTGTTAGCGAGCTCAGAAGTAGGAGAATAGCACAGATGAATACGTGACTTTAGAGTTGGTGCAGGAGGGAGGGTTTTAGATTCCTGGATCTCTGAGACCGTTTCTGGGGAAGGTGGGACCTGTACAAGTGGGACAGTCTACATCTGAACCAGAGCGGGACTAACATCCTTGCGGGCGGGTTTGTTAGTGCTGTTGGGAGGAGTTTAAACTAATTCGGCAGGGGGAGGGGACACAGAATGTTAACAGAATAGGGACACATCATGATACAGTAAAACAATCAAGTCAGAGGGAGTACAGCTGCAATGAGCTTCAAGGGAGTAAGGCAAGGCTGGATGGCCTCTACTTTAATGCCAGGAGTATTACAGGTAAAACGGATCAGTAAAGGGTGAGGATTGACACATGGAATTGTGATATAGTAGCCATCACTGAGACGTGGTTGAGGGAAGGGCAGGATTGGCAGCTCAACATTCCTGGATATAGGGTCTTCATGTGAGACAGGGGAGGGGGTAAAAGAGGAGGAGGCATTGCATTATTAGTTAAGGAGGCAGTTACTGCAGTAAGGAGAGATGATATCTTGGAGGGGGCATCGAATGAAGCTTAGGAATAAAAAAGGTGCAACCACATTATTAGGTGTTTATTATAGACCCCCCAGATAGTCAGCGGGAAATTGAGGAGCAAATATGTGCACAATTTGTGGAGGTGTGTAAAAACAATAACAATAGGGTATAACAATAACAATATTTGGTGATTTCAACTTTCCCAACATTAATTGGGATAGACATAGTGTTAAGGGCTTGGATGGAGTGGATTTCTTGAAATGTGTACAGGAGAACTTTTTAGGTCAATATGTAGAGGGTCCAACAAGGGACGGTACATTGCTGGACCTAATTCTGGGGAATGAAGCCAGACAGGTGGCTGAGGTGGTGGGGGCGAGCATTTTAGCGATAGCGACCACAACATGGTACAGTTTAAGTTTGTTATGGACAAAGAAATCAACAAGTTGCAAAAAAAATGTTTTGGATTGGAGGAGAGTGGATTTTAGTAAAATAAGGCAGGATCTGGCCAAGGTAGACTGGGAACAGTTACTTGTGGGGAAATCTACAGAGGAACAGTGGGGGGTGTTCAAAAAGGAAATGGGGAGGGTACAGGCTCAACATGTTCCCTCTAGGGTGATAGGAAGGAGTAACAAGCTCAGAGAACCATGGATGACCAGGTTGCGATGAGATGGAAAAGAGAGGCTTTTTTAGCAGGTACAAGGGAAGCAAATCAGCAGAGGCATTAGGGGAGTACAGACAGTGCAGTGTGGAGCTTAAGAAAGCAATTAGAGGAGCAAAGAGGGGATATGAGAAAGCTCTGGCTGGTAAAAGTAGAGAAAATCCCAAGATATTCTATAAGTATATCAATGGGAAGAGGATAACCAGGGAAAGAGTAGGGCCCATAAGGGACCAAGGGGGCAATCTATGGGTGGAGCCAGAGGACATCGCTAGAGTGTTGAATGAATACTTCACGTCCGTCTTCACCCAAGAGAATGAGGATGATGATATCGAACTCTGGGAGAGAGACTGCGAGATTCTTAAGCAAATTGATACTGGGAGTGACAAGGTATTGGAGGTGTTGGCAGGCTTAAAAGTGGACAAATCTCCAGGCCCAGATGATTTTTGTCCCAGATTGCTGAGGGAGGCAAGGGAGGAGATCGCAGGGGTTCTGACCCGAATTTTTAATTCCTCTCTGGCCACGTGGGAGATGCCAGAGGACTGGAGAACAGCTAATGTGGTTCCGCTATTTAAGAAGGGTTATAGAGATAAGACAGGGAACTACAGGCCAGTGAGTCTCACGTCAGTGGTAGGGAAACTATTGGAGAAAGTTCTGAAGGAGAGTATCTATCTCCACTTGGAGAGGCAAGGTTTGATCAGGGATAGTCAGCATGGCTTTGTCAGAGGGAGGTCATGCCTAACAAATTTGATTGACTTTTTTGAGGAGGTGACCAGGTGTGTAGATGAGGGTAGTGCAGTTGATGTAGTTTATATGGATTTCAGCAAAACCTTTGACAAGGTCCCACATGGGAGACTTATAAAGAAGGCAAAGGCACATGGGATACAGGGTAATTTGATAAGGTGGATTCAAAATTGGCTTAGTTGTCAGAAGCAGAGGGTGATGACAGAAGGATGCTTTAGTGACTGGAAGCCAGTGTCCAGTGGCGTACCACAGGGATCTGTGCTCGGTCCCCTATTATTTGTCATTTATATAAATGACATAGATGACTATGTGGGGGGTAGGATTAGTAAGTTTGCGGATGACACAAAGATTGGCCGGGTGGTTAACAGTGAGGTTGAGTGTCTTGGGCTACAGGAACATATAGATGGGATGGTCAAATGGGCAGATAAGTGGCAGATGGAATTTAACCCTGAAAAGTGTGAGGTGATAGATTTTGGAAGGAGTAATTTGACAACGAAGTATTCAATGAATGGCATGGCACTAGGAAGTTCTGAGGAACAAAGGGACCATGGTGTGTGTGTCCATAGATCTCTGAAGGCAGAATGGCATGTTAGTGGAATGGTGAAAAAGGTATATGGGACAACTTGCCTTTATCAATCGAGGCATAGATTACAAAAGTAGGGAGGTCATGTTGGAGTTGTATAGAATGTTGGTGTGGCCACAGCTGGAGTACAATGTGCAGTTCTGGTCGCCACATTATAGGAAGGATGTGACTGCGCTGGAGGGGGTGCAGAGGAGATTCACCAGGATGTTGCCTGGGATGAAACATTTAAGTTATGAAGAGAGGTTGTATAGACCTGGGTTGTTTTTGTTGGCAGAGAAGACTGAGGGGCGACTTGATCGAGGTGTACAAGATTATGAGAGGCATGGACAGGGTGGATAGAGAGCAGCTGTTCCTCTTAGTTGAAGGATCAGTCATAAGGGGGCATAAGTTCAAGGTGAGGGGCAGGAGGTTTAGGGGGGATGTGAGGAAAAGCTTTTTTACCCAGAGGGTGTTGACGGGTCTGGATGCACTGCCTGGGAGGGTGGTGGAGGCAGGTTGCCTCACATCCTTTAAAAAGTACCTGGATGAGTACTTGGCATGTCATGACATTCAAGGCTATGGGCCAAGTGCTGGTAAATGGGATTAGGTAGGTAGGTCAGGTGTTTCTCACATGTCGGTGCAGACTCGATGGGCCGAAGGGCCTCTTCTGCACTGTGATTCTGTGATTCTGTGTAATGCTGACTGTGATTTTCCAAAACTGCTTAGATTCAGGGTTGGTCTGATTATATTGGAAGGTTGCAAATATTACACCAATTTTCAAGAAAGGAGAAAGAGAGAAAACAGGTCAGCAAGCCGAACATCAGTTGTTTGGAAAATGCTGGTATCTATTATAAGGGGAGTCTTAACAATGCACTTAGAAGAGCATAGTATGATTAGAACAAGTCAATATGATTTTAATGAGGAAAATCCTGTTTGACAAATTTATTAGCATTTTTAAGGATGTAATTAGTAGGGTAGATAAAGGGGAACCAGTAGATATAGTATACCTGGATTTCCAAAAGGCGTTCAATAAAGAGCTACACAAAAGGTTAATAGGCAAGTAAGGGCTCATGCAATTGGGGGTAGTTTTTTAGCATGGGTAGAGGATTGGTTGATGGATAGAAAGCACAGAGTGGACATAAAAGGAGCTTTTTCAAGTGTGCGGGCAGTGAATAGTGGAATGCCACAAGGATCAGTGCTGGGGCCTTATCTATTTACAATCTATATTGGTGGCTTAGATGAAGAGGCATTGAGTAATGTATCAAAGTTTGCTGATGATACCAAACTAGGTGGGAAGATAAACTGTGGGGAGGACACAAAGACATATAGACAGGTTAAGTGAGTGGGCAACAAGATGGCAGGTGAAGCATAGGGATTGTGAAGTTATTCATTTTGGTCGTAAGGATAGAAAAGCAGAATATTTTTTCAAAGGTGTGAAAATTGTAAGTGTTGACGTTCAGCGACTTGGATGTGCTTGTACAAGGAATACAGAAAGTTAGTGTGCAGGTGCAGCAAACAATTAGGAAGGGAATGGCACATTAGCCTTTATCACAAGGGTTTTGGAGTACAAGAATAAAGAAGTCTTGCTACAGTTGTACAGGGTTTTGATGAGACCACATCTGGAATACTGTGTGCAGTTTTGGTCTCCACATTTTGGAAAGGATATAATTGCATTGGAGGCCATACAGTGAAGTTCACCAGATTGGTCCCTGGAATGAGGGGTTGTCCTATGATGAAAGGTTAAATGAATTGGGCTTATATTCTCCGGAGTTTAGAAGAATGAGAGACGATATCATTGAAATCTACAAAATTATGAGGGGGTTTGATAGGGTAGACCCTGAGAGATTGTTTATGTCGGTTAGCAATTCTAAACCACAGGGGCACAGTCTCAGGATAAGGGGCAATAATTTAGGATTGAGATGAGGAGAACTTACTTCACACAGAGGGTTGTGAATCTTTAGAATTCTCTACCCCAGAGGGTTGTGTATGCTCCATCGTTGAATACATTTAAGGCTGGGATAGACAGGCTTTTGGTGTCTCAGGGAATTAAGGGATATAGGGAGCGGACAGGAAAATGGAATTGAAGCCCAAGATCAGCCGTGATTGTATTGCATGGCGGAGCAGGCTTAACAACCATGTGGTCTACTCCTGCTCCTATATCTTGTGTGTCGCCAAACTACAGACAGTCTACTCTTTTACATTTTTTATGGACTCTAATTTGCCAACCTATCCTTTCCCACTCTGTAATTGGTATTTGTGCTTGTGTGAATTTCGAAAGAGAGAGAGAGAATGTGTGTGTGTGCGTGTGAAATGTCGGTGTGTATTTTATTATTTTACTTAGATCAGTTTAAGTACAATAAAGCTAACCTCTTTCTTTGTTAAACTCAAGAAAACCTGTCCTATTGGTTCTTTTATGATCACAGTGTGTAAACAGTTAAGTACTCATTGAATTGCTAAGTAGTTCCTTTTCAAACAAAAACCCCTGTTGCGATCAAACAAGGAGAAGGCAAAGAGAGGAGCCATTCCACCCCTCCTCATCTGGTCGTTACAACACTCTTAGCACTAGTAACATGGCTTAAGCAAGGATGCAGTGAGGTCTCAGAACTTATAGGATTTTTGCCTGTCATTTCTTCCAGCCCCTGTGCTCTAACTTTGCGTTCACTGAGTTCCAGGAAGATGGGGAAAACTCTGCACTAACAGTAAAAGTTGAAAAACCCCTATGAAAATATTTCTTAATGAGGTATTAACATATTTAGATTGACAATCTGCTTCTCCCGAGGGAGTTTCTCGCACGCAGCCAAAAGCACTGTGGTTAAATGTTGAAGTCAGCAGGTTAGAATCAATTTCCAGACATGCTGTTAATTTCAATGCTTCCAACCGTCTATCCACTTCCAAACACATTTGTTCTTTGAAGTTTAAATCACAGCACCCCCACCGCTCCCCCCCACCACCCCACCAGTCCATCTGGGCCATCAGCTTCTGCTTCACTGATTAATCATAATGAGCTAACATATTTGCATAAACTGCGACAAATCTGTAAGAGCATTTCTTCCATCATCATAGAGGGCACCGCCAAACTTGTGGTCCAACTAAAAGGTTTACTTAGAAGACCACAAACATTTTCTCGCTAACTACAAAGTTAATCTTTTGTTTACAATCAAACTATGAATAATTCTATTGCAGTTCTGTACAATGCAACTATAATTGGAAAAAGCAATCATTTTAAACTATTGCTATCTGCAAAATAATTGAAGCAACACTACTAGGTTCAACAAAAAAATTCAAACATTGTCATGTCAAGCTTTCAAATTCATTCAGCTTTGCATGTTCAGCTATATATCAGAACTTTTACATTATATAACATTAGAATTCAGTGACCCATAACTACTGGTTCTTATTAAACTTTTGAAATGATCATTAAAATAATGGGGCCTTGTGAAAATTGTGAACAAAAACTGGTTTTACATTTATTTTGAAGAAAGGCAATAATGAAACACTATTATGCACTGGGGAGGTAGCCTATCTTACAGGATGATCTGAAGATCAACAGCTGGCTGAGGAGTTCACTGGGCTGCCTTTTTGCTTTACTGTGATTATGTGATACATTTGCCTCCTGTTGCTTTGTTGTTTGCAATGTTTTGAAGCAAAACTTGCATTGCTTGACATTTGGTCCCAATTGTATTTCCCGTAAGTTATTTTCTGAAAATATAGCTGCACAGTATTTTGGACAAACATTAGTCTTCTCATTAGAGTATTCATGATTCATGCCACTGCAAACATATGTGCCTGTCTTCTGTCCCAAATGACTCTTATAAACATTTTTTTAAATTCTTCTCATGAGCAACTTGCCAACCTGGAAATCTCATGAAGACTAACATAAAATAGACGCAGCCCCCAAATTGCTGATACCTCAACAATGGTTTAATAAGTTTAAGTGGCGCAAAAACAAGTAAAAGCATCCAGTTAATGAGGGAGAGAGAGAGAGAGAGACTGGTAGGCAAGGGGGAAAGAATCATATCTTTATTGTCCTTAGAGGATGTGCATAAAGAGTGTTGCATTTACTTATCTTGGTCATGAAGTCATTAAACCTCTTTCTGAAATGTGTGGTAGTTCATCGTACTTTGGAGATGGGTTCTGCCACTTCCCTTCTCTCTGCTTATACCAATAACCTATCATGTTTCCCATTCTCAGTTCCTTGTTATCCTTCTTTCCTGGACCTCACATTGGCAAGTAAAATATCCAGAGATGCATCAGAGAACCTGGAGCCCTTCCTGATGTTGCTGCCCCTCTGCTCACCGAGGATGTTGCTGCTTTGGATATTCCAGATGACCTTCTGTTCTTGTATACATCCAAGGGCTGAATTTTGCCCTCGCTGGATGGGCGCAGCTGGGGGGCCTGAGAGTGACCACAAAACCAACCGCCGCCTGTGATTGGGCCCCAACCGCGATTTCACACTGGCAAGCCAATTAAGGCCCGTCCAGTGTGAAACGTGGCTCCACACTGGTCGGGAAGAGCCGAGCGTGGGCGAGGGCCTGTCGGCTGCTGAGTGCAATGGCGACCCAGAGGCCTGTTTAAAAATGGCCCAGGTGGCCCCTGGAAGGCTGCCACAGAAGGAGGTCTGTTCTGCGCTCTCAATATCCAAGTTATGGAGTCGAGTGCGGCTGGACACGGCAGGTGGGAGGGCAAATCAGGTGGGCACTTGGCCCCCCGCTTTTCCGATGAGTGCCTCGCCATCCTGCTGGAGGAGGTGGCTGCCAGGAGAGACACCCTTGTCCCCAGACATGGGAGGAGGAGGCCACCACATCTCATCAAGAGGGCATGGGAGGAGGTGGCAGCCCGGGTGAGCAGCCATGACATGGTGCGGCGCACCTGGGTGTAGTGCCGGAAGCGCTTCAATGACCTGCTGCACTCAGGAAGGGTGAGCACCGTGTTGGCATGGGTCAGTGTGCAGAAGTGTTAAGGTGTGGCCATCGCTCCGTGGACCTCAGGCTAGGGTCTGAGTGCTAACTGGCAATCATGCCGGAGCTGGTAAATGATTTGAGCCCTGGCTGCTTGGACTGAGTGCCTTGCGGCTCGAGGGCCACGACTCGGATGGGCCCTGCAAGGTGCTCCTCAGCTGGGGTTGGCCAGGCTGCAATGGGCTGCAGTTAGAGGGTGGACTAATCAATGCTCCTCTGTCCTTTCAGGCGAAGACAAGCCATAACCACGCAGAGAGGCAGAGGCTAGCCCAACCTGCTGCTGCTCTCCCAGTTCGAGAAGGACGCCCTTGAGCTGGAGAGCCGGCACACTCCCCGTGCAACCGGGCATGGAGAGGAGGGGGTGCCAGTGCACTGAGGTAACACTCTCAGATTGTGCAGCCATTCTAGTGCAGTCTCCTCATTGATTTGAGCCTCAAAACTGGAGTCTCCATTGATCGTTGGAAGACGATGGCATTGCATTGCAGATCTCCCTTGTCTCACCAGGGTGCCTGGCATGCACAGTGACAGTGTGATGACTTTAAGTAATCACATGTCCTTCTTCTCCCTTTTAGGTTCGCCAGCAGGCATCCCATCGGCAGACCCCGAAGGGCCACCCCTGACACCAGGCATTACTGTCACCTGCATCACACCGGCACTCTGAAGCAGGCACCAGCGCAGATACCAGCACCTCGGTGGGCATTAGTTCAGCGGCTAGTATCTCGGTGCACATTGGTGAGGGCACTTCAGACTTGCTTGAGGCACAGGCGGAGGCAGAGTGCCCATGGCGCCAGTAGTCGGAGGACTGCTGGGGACCAAGATAATGCTGGGTTAAAGGCTGATGATGAGTCTGGAGTCGTCCATTAGGTGGCAGATGCTGGATGTCCAGCGAGATGCGTGGGATGATCTGGGGGAGATCCATGAGGGTCTGTGTGCCATTGTCTCCATGATGGAGTCCACTGAGAGAGTGGGGGCTTTCATGGAGAGGCAGCTCTAGGGACAGAATGAGGGGTTCCTGGGGTTACGCTCGGACCTGCAAGCCCTCACGCAAGCACTGACCTCAGGTGGTCAGTGTCCATGTGGGAGATGGATGAGACACCCAGTATCCCAGCTAGGTGCCCGTCAATCAATGGTGAGCAGGGAGGTCCACAGTGACCTTACGTTGGTGCACGAGCTGCCTGTCATCTCTGTAGGCTTCTCTCAGGGTGCTTCGGATGATGGCAGCAGCTCCTCCGCCCCTCCACCAGTGACTGTGGCATGTGATGAGGCTGCAATGACTGAAGAGATGCCAGCTGTGCCACTGGCCGCTCCCTCCCAGGCAGGGTCAGCGTGGGTTCCACAGGCCAGAGGATGACAGCCAAGGTCATCAAGGCCAACAAGACAGCAGAGTCAGCAGGCTGCTTTCAATGCTGGTGCCAGCAAGGGGGCAGCACTTAGACATAGCACTAACAAGCATAAGTTAAAAGCACCATGAGCACAAGAGGGGCAGGTCACGGGTGATTTTCTGTTCATTTAGGTTTAATTGATGTGTACTGGTCTGGGACTTAAGACCAGAGAAGTTGATATAAATAGTCTGTACTTGTCAAAATGATGTAAATCTGTTTTTTTCATCATGGCCTAAGTATGCTTCGCCTTCTTATTTCATTGGTGCAGGGTACGCCAGTATATAATGCTGGATGTATGTGGCTCTGAACTTTATTGCACAGGTACTGAGTGTTCTTTGTGTTCAAATGAGAAGGTCCTTTCAGACATTTGGGATGAAGGAGGCAGCCCTGGCATGCGTGTGAAGCTGATCTTTGGTAGCCTAGCTGAAGGAGCATTGGATCCAGGTGTCTCTGCCTCCCTGGAGGTTACCAAGATCTGGCTTCATGCTCTTAGCGTTCTCCTCACCGTGTTCCTCTTTGGACTCACCACTGGACTTATCACCTGTGGCCTGTGCAGCTGCGTCAAGATCCCCTGCCACCAATGGGACCCCCTTGTGCCAGATTATGGAGAGCACAGCATGCAACCATCATCAGTGACACCCATTCTGGGAGGTATTGTAGTGTTCCCCCTGAATGATCCAGGCATCGGAAGCACATCTTGAGAAGACCTATGGTCCTTTCTACCACCGCCCTTGTGGAGCCATGATTCGTATTGTAACGCTTCTCTGCCTCTGTTCTTGGGTGGCGGAGAGGCGTCATGAGCCACCTCTTCAAGGGATAGCCCTTGTCACCCAGCAGCCATCCATCCAGTCAGTCTGGAGCACTGAAGAGCCTCAACACCTGGGAGTGTCTGAGGATGTATGCTTCATGGGAGCTGCCAGGGTATCTTGCACAAACTTGCAGAATCTGCAGGTTCATGGAGTGAAATCCCTTCCTGTTGATGAAGGCACCTGGCTGACTTGCTGGCACTTTGATGACCACATATGTGCAGTCGATGGCACCCTGAACGTGGGGGAACCCAGCAATCGCTGCAAAGCCTCTGGTTCGCTCAGCCTGGCTGGCCTCGTCCGTACGGTAAAGAATAAAGGTCAGGGCCCACCTGAACAGAGCTTCTGTCACCAGCTTGTCACAACTGTGGACAGCTGATTGGGACACTCCACACAGACCCCCCACTGAGCCCTGGAAAGAAATGGAGGCATAGAAGTTGAGGGCCACTGTGACCTTCAGAGCCACTGGCATGGGTGTCCACCCACACAGTCAGAGCTGATCTTGGGCCCAATCATCTGTCAAATGGAGGTCACGGTCTCCCTTGAGAGGCAGAGCCTCCTTCGGCATTTCACCTTGGACATATTGAGGTAGCTGCATCGCCGCCTGTAAACCCTGGCAGCGGGATAGTGGTGTCTTCTGCGGCCCCTTCTGCCTCAGACTATCTGCTGGCCCTGCACCCCTTGTGCCTGTGCTTCTCCTCCCACAGGTCCCTCCCCTGGAAGTTGCATGGGAACATGTGGCCTCCTTCTGCCCCTCTCTTCCTCCTCAGAGGAGGTGCCCCCGGCTGAGACCACAATCTGATTGCGAGGGTAAAGGATGGCTGTTTGATACCTGGAAGGGTCCACATGGTCTGAATCCTCCAGGGGCCTGGCAGACAGCAATGAGTCCTGAAATGAGGCCTGGAAATGCTAAGAATGAAGTCCCAAATAGAGATGAAGTTGCCAAGCACCAATAAGCAACCAACTGTTCTCTTGATACTTTACATGCTCCTGACCAGAGCAATGGCTAAAACAAAGTTCATCACCAGAGGTCAACGTAATAACACGAGCAGATGTTAGAGTAGTCAAAACTTTATTTAAGGATGAGGATAATTCAAAGGATGTGTTTGGCATGTCTTCCTTAATTGAGGCTCAGAAAACTGATCCAGAGTTAAACAAGATAGCACAATCAGCTCACACTGAAGTTGAGGGTGAAGGAATACCAGAGTGCTATTACCTTAAAAATGGAGTTCTGATGATGAAGTGGAGAGACCCTCACAGACCTGTGGATGAGGAATGGAGGTTGTTCATCAGACAGTGGTACCGCCCAAATATCGTAAGGAGATATTGTGAGTAGCACACAAGATACCCATGGCAAGACATGTAGGGATATGGAAAACCCAAGCATCAATAAACAGGCATTTTACCTGGGGAAGACTTCATAAAGACTTAGTGCAATTTTGTAGAACGTGTCACACATGTCAGATAGTAGGAAAACCTCAGCATGTAATCAAACCGGCACCTTTAATACCCATACCAGTTTTTGAAGAACCATTTAGTCAGATATTAGTAGATTGTGTAGGACCATTGCCCAAAACAAAAGCCGGACATCAATATATCCTGACAATCATGGATATGACCATCTCCTTCCAGAAGCTATTCCCTTAAGAACAATTACAGCGAAGGTGGTAGCGGAAAAGTTAACTCAGTTTTTCACTCGTTATGGCCCACTGATTGAAATGCAATCTGGCCACTGTTCTAACTTTAAGTCTAAAATTTTGCAGGATATAATCAGCAGTTTGGGTATCAGACAACTGAAGTGTACCACTTATCATCTACAGACACAGGGAGCTTTAGAGAGATATCGTCAGACTCTCAAAACCATGATTAAGACCTGTGGCCATGAACACACAGGGTGGTGTAGTGGCATTGTCACTGGGCTCATATTCCAGAGAACCAGAGTAATGTTCTGGGGACCTGGCAGATGGTGAAATTTGAATCCAATAAAAAATCTGGATACACCTAGATGTACTACATTAACTAACCATGATGTGTACATAGGAGACTCAGTGCCGATGAAACAACATCCATATTGGTTGAGCCCAGAAAAATGAGCTCAGTTAGAAGCAGAGGTCAAATATATGCAAGAAAATAAATTGATCAAGCCCAGCCAAAGCAGCTGGAGTGTTGGTTCCTAAGCCAGATGGATCCACTAGATTTTGTTTAGTCTATAGGGAAGTGAACGTAGTAATGAGGAAAGATTTGTACCCAATTCCTCGGTTAGAGGATTACATCGATAGGGTGGGCAATGCCTCATTTCTTTCTAAAATTGATCTATTGAAGGGGTACTGGCAAGTGCCATTAACATCCAAGGCTAAAGAAATATCTGCCTTTGTTACACCAAGTAGATTGTATCAATGTCTGGTGATGCCCTTTTGGTTTAAGAATGCAACAGCTACATTCCAAATGAATTGAGTCGTAGCTGAAGTACCTAACTATGTGGTTTATTCAGACAATGTCGTAATATATAGCAACACATGGGAAGAACATGTAAGGCAGTTAGACGACCTGTTTAAACAACTGCAATTGACTGGCTTAGTCATAAATCTGGCCAAAAGCAAATTTGCAAAAGCAAGGGTAACTTACCGAGGTCACATTGTGGGACAAGAACAGGTGTTGCCGAGAACAGCAAAAAGTGAACGCGTTAATGGAATTTCCCATTCCTAAAAACAAACAAGAAATTATGAGGTTTCTGGGAATGTGTGGATTTTATAGGAAGTTGGTGCCTAATTTTAGCACAACAGCTGTACTTCTAACCAATTTGTTAAGAAAACAGGCAAAAGTGGTATGGTCGGCAGAATGCCAAGCAGCCTTGCAGTCTTAATAAATGACCACGGGTTGGCTGCCCCTGACTTTTTCCAAACCTTTAAAAATGGCGGTTGACGCTAGTGACTTTGGGGTAGGTGCATTTCTATTACAAGATGATAAGTTAGGGATAGAGAAGCGGTGGGGTACTTTTCCATGGACAGAATATTGCCCAAGACAGGCGGGTGCGCACCCAACCCGAACAAGCGTAAAATGACGTGCGATGATGTTGGGCGAGTGTGCCAACGTCATTGCGCACTCTCGTGATATTTCGGTCGGTGGCGTGCGCGGGAGTCAGCAGCCTAGCTGGCCTATTAAGGCCATTAAAATAATAATTAAATGAAATTTTTAGTTACCCGTCCAACCTTTTGGTCAAGGGGCCTATGGATTTTTTAGGAAACCTCATCCACGGGTGGGATGAAGTATCCAACAGCAAATAAAAATTAAATAAAAATTTTAAAATTTCATTCATAACATGTCCCTGCTCATGAGGGGACATGTTTTTAACATTGTTTAAGTTTTTTATTTTTAATTTTAAAAATCTTCAGCTCCCTGAGGCAGCTCTGTGCCTCAGGGAACTTTTACTGTGTGCACCCGCATGCATGCTTGAACTTCAGCACTCGCACTTATCCTGCCCCGACCCGGCAGCGCTGCAGTGTGCGATTCGTGCTGGCTGGCCGTTAATTGGCCAGTCAGCATGAAATCGCAGTCAGAGCCCAATCGCAGGCGGTGGTCAGCTTCCCAACCGTTCCTGACCACTGGAAAATCCTAGCCCAAGAAACTAAATCAATATCAGAGGAAGTACTCTACAGTCAAAAAGGAAACTCTAGCATTGTTATTGTCTGTTCAACACTTTGAAGTTTATGCCCGATACGATAAGAAAGAAACGCTAATCTACACTGGCCATAATCTGCTGGCGTTCATTGAGAAGTTTAAAACTCAAAATGCGAGACTGCTTCGATGGGGTCTATTGTTTCAACCATTCAATGTAAAGATTGCCAGTAAAGATAATGTGATTGCGGATGCATTGTCCCAGGTGTAAATCACTGAAATCAGTTAATACTTAAGATTGTATAAGGAGGAAGGATGGATGAATGAGTGTAGGTTTCGTGTCTGGTGTCTGCCTATCACATACCCTGTGAGAAAACACATTTTTCAAATGGTGTTTCATCTTTTTAAGGGTGGAGGCATGTAAAGAACACATGCTTATTTATTCTTGGATTGTGGCTTTAAAAACTATCATGGCTGCAGCTTAAAAAAGATGTTCAATGGATCAGGAAGAAGAAAACCTACAATGTTGCTATCCTGGAACAGTGTGTGCCAGGTTGAGCAGAACGGTGCTAGAAAGGAGACCTGGTTTAAGAGGGAACTGCCTAGCAACTGCGTTTTGATTGGCTCCTGACCAAGTGGTGAGGTTCTGTGTGAGGACTATGCAGTAGATCCACTCCTAGCTTGAAAAGAGGAAAGACCTGAAACCTCTCTCTCTTGTGTTTTGTAAGACTCCAGTAAAATCCTGCCATAGTGGCTAGCTGGCTATTCCTTACATTGCCATATCCTGCTTTGAGAAACCCCTGTCAAGAAGAAAAGGGGGATAATCACCGGTAGAGACATTAAAAGCAAGTTTCAACCAAAGAGCCACAGACTGGAAGTGCTGAGAGACCACCTCATGCCAACCACAACAACTAGCAAGGAAGCTGGAAGAAAGCAATCAAAGTCAACCCATCTAATCCTGAACTCCCGATTGGTGCTATTGAACTGTTTTATCTCACCCTGAAAATCCAAGTTTTGTGTGTCTTATGTGTTTGTGTGTGTGTCTGTGTATAGGGGTTAAGAAGGGGTAGAATTTAAGTTATAGCGTTAAAAATTAGCAGTTCATGTTTCTTTCTTTTGCCACTGGTTATACATAAGAACATAAGAACTAGGAGCAGGAGTAGGCAATTCAGCCCCTCGAGCCCATTCATTACGATCATGGCTGATCTTATTTTGGCCTCAACTCCAATTTCCCGCCCTCTCCCCATAACCTTTCAACCCATTACTAATTAAAAGTCTGTCCATCTCCTCCTTAAATTTATTCAGCGTCCTGGCATCCAATGCACTCTGAGGTAGTGAATTCCACAGATTCATGACCCTTTGAGAAAAGTAATTCCTCCTCTTCTCTGATTTAAATCTACCGCCCCTTAGCCTAAATCAATGGCCTCTCATTCTAGAATGCCCCAGGAGGGGAAACATCCGCTCCACGTCTACTTTGTCTATCCCCTTTAGCATCTTATATACCTCAATTAGATCTCCTCTGACCTTTCTAAACTCTAGCAAGTATAGGCCTAAACTGCTCAATCTCTCCTCATAAGAGAAGCCCCACATCTCTGGAATCAATCTAGTGAACCTCCTCTGAACCACCTCCAGTGCAACTACATCCTTTCTCAAGTAAGGGGACCAAAACTGTGCACAGTACTCCAGGTGCGGTCTCACCAATGCCTTGTACAGTTGCAACAACACTTCCCTATTTTTATACTCTATTCCTTTAGCAATAAATGCCAAAATTCCATTTGCCTTCCTTATTATCTGCTGTACCTGCATACTAGCTTTCAGCAATTCATGCATGAGGAAACCCATATCCCTCTGCACTGATGCGTTCTGAAGTTTCTCTCCATTTAAATAATAAGTCGCCTTTTTATTCTTCCCACCAAAATGGATAACCTCACACTTATCACGTTAAACTCCATCTGCCAAATTTTGGCCCATTCACCTAACCTGTCCTTATCCATTTGTAAATTTCTTATTTCTTCCTTGCAACTTACTTTCCCACCTATTTTGGTGTCATCTGCAAATTTAGCTATAGTACCTTCTACCCCTGAATCCAAGTCATTAATAAAAATTATAATAGCTGGGGCCCAAGGACCGAACCCTGTGGCACCCCACTAGTTACAGCTTGCCATCCAGAAAAAGACACATTTATCCTGACTCTCTGCTTTCTGTTGGTTAGCCAATCCTCTATCCAACCTAATCCCCTAACTCCATGTGATCTTGTGTATTAATCTTTTGTGTGGCACCTTATCAAAGGCCTTCTGGAAGTCCAGATATACTACATCTACAGGATCCCCATTATCCACTTTACTTGTCACATCTTCAAAGAACTCCAACAAATTAGTCAAACACGATTTACTCTCCATAAAACCATGCTGACTCTGATGGATTGCATTTTGACTTTCCAAATGCCCCATTACTACTTCCTTAATAATGGATTCCAACAATTTCCCAACAACAGACGTAAAACTAACTGGTCTATAGTTTTCTACCTTCTTCTTCCCCCCCTTTTTGAATAAGGGCGTTATATTAGCATTTTTCCAATCCACTGGAACCTTTCCAGAATCCAGGGAATTTTGGAATATTATGGCCAATGCATCCACTATCTCCGCTGCCACTTTCTTTAAGACCCTGGGATGTGGGCCATCAGGTCCTGGGGACTTGTCACCCTTTAATCCCAATAGTTTGCTCAGTACTTTTTCTCTAGTGATGGTGACAACTTTTTAATAAACAGTTATTTATTTGTTAAGTTTACAAACCTGGTGCTCGTATTCTTTTAACCTAAATTAAACAGTTAGGTGGAATTGGGGCAATTTGGTGGCCTGATTTAACTCTCACATTTGTCATGGCTTGGGGAGCAGCGGGGCTTGATGCTACTACACACTATCCCCAGTGAGCCGTGACAGCTCACACAGGCGGAATGAAGATTTTCCTCACATTTAACCCACGATTGGAAGAAATTCTAGCCCTTATTTTGTGCATGTTTTAATATTTTGGAATCTATAATAAATGCAGAAATTGCTTGGATGTCACATGTAGAAATTTGCTGGATCTTATGGAAACCTATTTTCAATTTTCCATCTGGGATTGAGTTATATCTTTTTACATTTTAGCAGCAAATAATCTATTGCTGAAAGAAAAAAAAGTCACCCGGTTTCTTTTGTAAAAAAGGTTTTCTAATAACATATAAACAATATAAATCTAAAATTACTGCAACGGTCACAATCACACATCCAAATCCACCACCCCCACAATCAGATTTTCTACCCATTCTGGACCCAGTTGACAATGACTAGATAGACACCTCCTGCTCCTCCAGCCTTCTGAGTTCATTTTGTTCCTCTCCCAGGTCAGATTGGTATTTTTTATACCCTCTAGTCACCTCAGTTCACAATGACTTTCTACTCTTCCTTTCTCAATTCAATGTAACAATCTTTTCCACCTCCAATCTAATTCAAGCTCACACCCTTCTTTGGGGGGTGGTTAGCTCAGTTGGCTATATGGCTACTTTGTGCTTCAGAATAATGCCAAAAGCGCAGGTTCAACTTTTGTTCCAGCTGAGGTAGACTTGGGACCTGCCTCTTCGCTTGCCCCATGCTTGATGTGGAATGGTGCACCTCAAGCTATATAACCAATTGTCTCTATTAGAGAGAGATGCTAACTGTCCCTTGTAGACTCTGGTTAATCACCGACATCCCCACCCTTTCTTCATTGCTCAGTCAAGCAGACGCTAATTTTTTCCTCCCATTCGCTTGCAAGCTGGCATTCTTCTTGTCCCTCCCCCATTTCAAGATGGCATAACATTCTTTTCCCCCTCCAACCCACTCAATTTTAGCTGAAAGCCTCATACGAACATACAAATTGGAGCAGGAGTAGGCCGCTCGGCCCTTTGAGCCTAGTCCACTATTCAATAAGATCATGGCTGATTTGACTGTAACCTCAACTCCATATTCCTGCCTGCCCCCAATAACTTTTCACCCCTTGCTTATCAAGGATCTATCTACCTCTGCCTTAAAAATATTCAAAGACTCTTCTTCCACCACCTTTTGAGGAAGAGAGTTCCAAAGACTCACAACCCCCTGAAAGAAAAAAATTCTCCTCATCTCTGTCTTAGATGGATGACCCCTTATTTTTAAACAGTGACCCCCCAGTTCTAGACTCTCTCACAAGAGGAAGCATCCTTTTCAAGCAACCTGTCAAGACCCATCAGGATCTTATATGTTTCAATCAAGTCACCTCTTACTTTTCTAAACTCCAGCAGATACAAGCCTTGTCTTTCCAACTTTCCTCATAAAACAACCTGCCCATTCCAGGTATTAATCTGGTAAACCTTCTCTAAACTGCTTGCAACGCATTTACATCCTTTCTTAAATAAGGAGACCACAGTACTCCAGATGTGGTCTCACCAGTGCCCTGTACAACTGAAACATAACCTCCCTACTTTTGTAATCAACTCCCCTCGCAATGAATTATAACATTCTATTAGCTTTCCTAATTACCTGCTATACCTGCATACTAACCTTTTGTGATTCATGCACTAGGATACCCAGATTCCTCAGCGTCTCAGAGCTCCTCAATCTCTCACCATTTAGATAATATGCTTTGTTTTTATTCTTCCTGCCAAAATGGACAATTTCACATTTTCACACGTTATATTCCATTTGCCAGATCTTTGCCCACTCACTTAACCTATCTATATCCACTTGTAGCCTCCTATCTTTACCCTCTATCTACCTATCTTTGTGTCATCAGCAATTTTAGCAACCATAACTTTGGTCCCTTCATCCAAGTCATTTATATAGAATGTAAAAAGTTTCCTTTCCCTTCCCTGGTTCATGCTGGAACTTTCCTTTGCTGCTTTCTCAGTTAATGCTGATATTATTTTTCTTCCCCCATTCTAAACACTTCCATCCACTACCCTCATCACCCATCAAACCCAAAGGACCATTCCTGAGTTCATCCCACTTCTCTCCCAAAATGTTGCTCCCAGCTTCTCCCACCCTCTCCCCTCAAGAAAGAGCCTCACCTTCTTCCCCCTCCTCAAGCATCACTCATGCTGGCTTTCTCTTCATCCCATCTACTCCCTTACCCTCGAGGTATACTGTACTTCCCCCTTAAATATCATCCTTTGCCTATACCAACATTACTTCCCCTCCCCTTCACTGATCCTAGATCTCTATTTGATCCTGAACTCTGTTACTACCTTTTCCCTTTCCCCGCTCCACTTCCCTGTCCTATCTACTCAGTGCCATTCTGATCTGGGTCCTGATGCTAATCAAAGGGATTGTGGCTGCTTTAACATGGACAGGAATCCTTGTGAGGATATCCTATTTACCGAATGTGATGAATGCAGTGAGGTTGTCAAGAAACTATCCTATTTTTCCTGATATTACCGTAGGATATTTTAAAGCCGTCTTATGTGTGTATGTATGTATGCGTATGGTTTTGTGTGTGGGTATAATTTAATTAAATTAGAGACAATTAGACTGCAAGGCTTAAATTATCAAAGAAGTGAGGTGTAAAACAGGCATTTGAAATGGAGATGAGTAAAGCTAGGGTGATGTCAGTAGACACAGTGTGAACGAAATTTGCATTTTTAGATAAGCGGAGAAGTGTTTGATTTTCAAAAGGACATGGAGAATGTTTACAACTGACAAGATAAATAAGGCAAGGTTATAAAGTTGATTTTTTACACAAGTGCTGGCCATGAGAAGATAAAAGATTTTTATAGTCTGAGAAAAGTAACTTCTAAAGACAAGTAGAAACAGGGGGCAACATTTTCCCCCTGTCGGGGGGGGAAGTGTGGGAGCGGGCATGAGCGGGCGCTCTTCCGATCAGCGCCCCCAATTAAGGCCCGCCCAATGTGACATGCGCCAGGAAGCACTATGCACTCCCTGTGCGGGCATGGGGGGGATTCCCTCAGCTGGGAATACGCCTTTTCATGCGTGCGTGTGAAAGAGCGCGCAGGTCTCCCTGAGGCAAAGTGCCACCTCAGGGAGATCGGCACCGATTTGAAACTTTCAATAAAGATTAGAAAAAAATTACCCTGCCATGTCCCCTCAGGTGACACTGTCACATGAGCTGGAACATGTCCATAACTTTTATTGTAAAATTTTCTGCATTTTTAAAATTACTCAGGAAACCTCATCCCGTCCGTGGATGAGGTTTCATGTTTTTTCACAAGCCCACCTGGGCT
This sequence comes from Cetorhinus maximus, assembly GCF_964194155.1. NCBI lineage: Eukaryota > Metazoa > Chordata > Chondrichthyes > Lamniformes > Cetorhinidae > Cetorhinus > Cetorhinus maximus. Next base: position 26,457,690 of record NC_135902.1, on the reverse strand, counting down.
CCCAGCCTGCCGGCCAACCTTCAGGTTGGATGGGCAGGTCCATTAATTAGTTCAATTGGTTTTTTAATGGCCTTAATAGGCTGTTGGCAGGTTGGCGGGTGCGCATTCGAGTTGAATGCGCGGCTGCTGAACAATCTAAATGATGCGTGGTGACATCGGGACGCACGCCCGACGTCACTTTACACGTCGGCGAACAGGCCCCGCCTCCGCTTGCTGACCAGAAAGTGCTGGCCAGGGATTTATAGGTCAAAAAGGGAAAAATATATTTAAGGAAGGATGGAAGCCTGTGTGGGGAGTGGCTGTGTGAGATCTTGAAAGGTGACTGTGTGAAACAGACTTGGGGAAAAGCCTCTAGCCACCCTGAAGAAGTTTGCTGTTCCAGTAACCAAAGTTGCGTTAAAAGCCTTTGGAAGTCCATTGTCCAGTTGGTGCTTGTGGTAAAATTGCTGGATGACTTTATAAATTTGGTATCTGTTTGGACTATTACCTTAAATGGGGTATGTAGCTGGGAATCTGGTCAAGTGAGTACAGAAATAGGAAGATAAGATAGATGAATGCGTGGCTGGAAAGATGGTGCAGGAGGGAGAGCTTTAGATTCCTGGGACACCGGGACTGGCTCTGGGGGAGATGGCACCTCCAGAAGCCGGACGGATTGCATCTGAACAGAGCTGGGCCTGGGTTCCTTGTGGGTCATTTTGCTAGTGCTGTTGGGGAGGGTTTAAACCAGCTCAGCAGGGGTGTGGGACCAGTAGAGAATATTAGAAAGTAATACCAGCGCACACAGAATGCTGGGAGAGGCATGGCTGAGGTGTTAAATGAATATTTTGCATCTATTTTTACCTACGAGGCAGATGCTACCCAGGACATGGTGACAGAGGAGGAAACTCAGTCAGTAGAAGGGTTTAAAATTGGTAAGGAGGAGGTATTGGATAAGCTGTTGGTATTTAAAGTTAATAAGGTACCAAGGCTGATTGAGATGCATCCAAGAATATTGAAAGAAGTGAGAGTGGAAATTGCAGAGGCAATGGCAATAGTCTTTCAATATTCCCTGGATTTGGGGTAGGTGCTGGAGGACTGGAAAATTGCAAACATTACGCCCTTGTTCAATAATGGCTATAAAGACTGCCCTGCAATTACAGACCAGTCAGTTTAACTTCAGTGGTGGGGAAACTTCTAGAAACAATTATTCGGGATAGAATTAATAGTCACATGGAAAAATTTGGATTGATTTGGAAAATCATGTCTAACTAATTTGCTGGAGTTTTTTTTGAAGAGGTAACGGAGATGATTGATGAGCACAAGGCCATTGAAGTGGCTTATATGGACTTCCAAAAGGCATTCGATACAGTGCCACACAACAGACTTGTGAGGAAAGTTATAGGTCATAGAATAAAAGGGATAGTAGCAACATGGATACAAAATTGGCTGAGGGATAGAAAACAGAGAATAATGGTAATGGATATTTTCCGTGCTGGAAGAAGGTTTGTGGTGGAGTTCCCCAGGGGTCGGTATTGGGACCGTTGCTTTTCCTGATATATATAAATGATCTAGGTCTTGGTGTACAGGGGACAATTTCAAAGTTTGCAGATGACACAAAACTTGGGAGAATTGTAAACCGTGAGGAGCACAGTGTAGAACTGCAAAAGGATATTGACACATTGGTGGAGTGGGCAGATAGGTGGCAGATGAAGTTCAATGGGGAGAAGTGTGAGGTGATACACTTCGGAATAATGAACATGGAGAGACAGTATAAAATAAAGGATACTATTCTAAAGAGTGTACAGGAGCAGAGAAACCTGCGTGTATATGTACGTAAGTCATTAAAGGTGGCAGGACAGGTAGAGAGAACTGTTTCTAAAGCATGCAGTATTCTAGGCTTCATTAATACGTGCACAGAGTACAAGAGCAGGGAGGTTATGATGAACTTATATAAGACACTGGTTAGACCTCAGCTGGAGTATTGTGTACAGTCCTGGGTGCCACACTATAGGAAGGATGTGAACACATTGGAGAGAGTGCAGAAGAGGTTTACGAGAATGGTTCCAGGGTGAGACACTTAAGCGATGAGGAAAGATTGGAGAAGTTGGGACTGTTTTCCTTGGAGAGGAGAAGGCTAGGAGGAGACTTGACAGAAGTTTTCAAAATCATGAGGGACCTGGACAGAGTAGACAGGAAGAAACTGTTCCTGTTCATAAATGGTTTGAGAACCAGAGGGTACAGTTTTCAAGTGTTTTGCACAAGAAGCAACTGTGAAGTGAGAAAAAACTTTTTCACACAGCAAGTAGTTAGGTTTGGAATTAATTGCCTGGAAGGGTGGTGGAGACGGGTTCAATTGAGGCATTCAAGAGGGCATTGGATGATTATTTAAATAGAAACAATGTGCAGGGTTACGGGGAAAAGGCAGGCGATTGGCACTAAGTTAAAATGTTCAGACAGCTGGTGCATACAAAATGGGCTGAATAGCCTCCTTCTACATCGTAACAATTCTATGATTCTGTTATTCTGTGAAGCAGAAATTTTGGGAGCTGTTATAACTGTGTAACTGTAATCACAGAATCACAGTGCAGGAGAGGCCCTTCGGCCCATCGAGTCTGCACCGACACATGAGAAACACCTGGCCTACCTACCTAATCCCATTTACCAGCACTTGGCCCATAGCCTTGAATATTATGATGTGCCAAGTGCTCATCCAGGTATTTTTTAAAGGATGTGAGGCAACCCGCCTCCACCACCCTCCCAGACAGTGCATTCCAGACCATCACCACCCTCTGAGTAAAAAGGTTTTTCCTCACATCCCCCATAAACCTCCTGCCCCTCACCTTGAACTTATGCCCCCTTGTGACTGATCCTTCAACTAAGGGGAACAGCTGCTCCTTATCCACCCTGTCCATGCCCCTCATAGTCTTGTACACCTCGATCAGGTCGCCCCTCAGTCTTCTCTGCTCCAACAAAAACAACCCTAGTCTATCCAACCTCTCTTCATAACTTAAATGTTTCATCCCAGGCAACATCCTGGTGAATCTCCTCTGCATCCCCTCCAGTGCAATCACATCCTTCCTATAATGTGGCGACCAGAACTGCACACAGTACTCCAGCTGTGGCCTCACCAAGGTTCTATACAACTCCAACATGACCTCCCTACTTTTGTAATCTATGCCTCAATTGATAAAGACAAGTGTCCCATATGCCTTTTTCACCACCCTACTAACATGCCCCTCTGCCTTCAGAGATCTATGGACACACACGCCAAGGTCCCTTTGTTCCTCAGAACTTCCTAGTGCCATGCCGTTCATTGAATACTTCCTTATCAAATTACTCCTTCCAAAGTGTATCACCTCACACTTTTCAGGGTTAAATTCCATCTGCCACTTATCTGCCCATTTGACCATCCCATCTATATGTTCCTGTAGCCCAAGACACTCAACCTCACTGTTAACCACCCGGCCAATCTTTGTGTCATCCGCAAACTTACTAATCCTACCCCCGACATAGTCATCTATGTCGTTTATATAAATGACAAATAATAGGGGACCGAGCACAGATCCCTGTGGTATGTCACTGGATACTGGCTTCCAGTCACTAAAGCATCCTTCTGTCATCACCCTCTGCCTCCGACAACTAAGCCAATTTTGAATCCACCTTATCAAATTACCCTGTATCCCATGTGCCTTTGCCTTCTTTATAAGTCTCCCATGTGGGACCTTGTGAAAGGCTTTGCTGAAATCCATATAAACTACATCAACTGCACTACCCTCATCTACACACCTGGTCACCTCCTCCAAAAAGTCAGTCAAATTTGTGAGGCATGACCTCCCTCTGACAAAGCCATGCTGACTATCCCTGATCAAACCTTGCCTCTCCAAGTGGAGATTTCTTCAGAAATTTCTCCAATAGTTTCCCTACCACTGACGTGAGACTCACTGGCCTGTAGTTCCCTGGCTTATCTCTACAACCCTTCTTAAATAGCGGAACCACATTAGCTGTTCTCCAGTCCTCTGGCATCTCCCCCGTGGCCAGAGAGGAATTAAAAATTTGGGTCAGAGCCCCTGTGATCTCCTCCCTTGCCTCCCTCAGCAGTCTGGGACACAAATCATCTGGGCCTGGAGATTTGTCCACTTTTAAGCCTGCCAACACCTCCAATACCTTGTCACTCCCTATATCAATTTGCTTAAGAACCTCGCAGTCTCTCTCCCCGAGTTCGATACCTTCATCCTCGTTCTCTTGGGTGAAGACGGACGTGAAGTATTCATTCAACACTCTAACGATGTCCTCTGGCTCCACCCATAGATTGCCCCCTTGGTCCCTTATGGGCCTTACTCTTTCCCTGGTTATCCTCTTCCCATTGATATACTTATAGAATATCTTGGGATTTTCCCTACTTTTACCAGCCAGAGCTTTCTCATATCCCCTCTTTGCTCTCCTAATTGCTTTCTTAAGCTCCACCCTGAACTCTCTGTACTCCACTAATGCCTCTGCTGATTTTCTTCTCTTGTACCTGCTAAAAGCCTCTCTTTTCCTTCTCATCGTAACCTGAATATCTCTGGTCATCCATGCTTCTCTGGTAATCTTGTGTGTGTTTAAGTTTGTTCTTCTTTTGTTAATAAATGTTTTAATTTATTTAAAATCTCTAAAGGTGATAGAGGACTCGTTACTTCTGACTTCAGTTCACAAGCCTTCTCGTAATAAATACAATTGCAAAATTGTTGTGATAGCGTGGCCAAGTTTCCCTTGTGGATTTGGTCTGCCTGGCAAATACCACCCGCCATATCATAACAAAGTAACTTCAAATAGCAGCAGCATTGGGTAAGAATAGTGTACAGAGGAGAGGACCTTATTTTTGTCAATGGTTGCAAACATCCAACTGGACTCTGAAACACTCCTTTGTTTCGTCGTGTAAAGCGGGTGAAACTGAGTCAGCAGCCCATTTTCCATTTTTCTAGATTTCGGTTTCAGTAAAAATAAAAATCAGGACAGATGTAAAGCAGCCTGATGACTTCACTATCACCCATTTTGCACTGTTACACAAAGTCAGATCTACTTCTCCCTGTCCAATCAGGTTTGGAGAATTGGCCTCTATTCATAAGGAATATGATTACTACTATACTTTAGTCTTATTATGTCAACATTCATAATATATTGGTGCATTTGTGTTATAACTAATTATATAAATTACTGATTGCTACACAAGTGTAAAATGCTTCATAACCCATTTATCTATGCTCTAACGCATTAGTTCCACTGTTTTAAAAAAAACAACATAAAAGGTCATAGGAATACGGTGCAAGTTCATGCACTAATACTCATATCATCTAATTTCAAGAACTTTACACATAAAATTAGCTGTACAGAACAATTAAACATACTAAATAAGGAAGCTTTTGTGGAGGGAGAAACAGAGTTGATGGAGTGGATTTTCATTCCTGGATTCTGATCTTGGAGTGAATTCTAGGTTAGGATCCTTGAACTGGCAGCAGTAAGAATATGGAAGCAATTTTTGAGGAGGTGGCCAATTAAGTGATCACTTCTGGGATCCCCATCCAATTAAGGGTGGCAGGCAGGCCCCTGAGGCAAGGGAATCAATAGGAGTCTCTTCAGCACTGAAAGATTGGCAGTCCCACTGTCAAAGGTGAAAGTTGTCAATGTATGCAAGTGAAAAAGAGGGCACCTCAAGATGGAGGTGCCCTCTGCAGACCTTTTAGCTTTTAAAATTGTGAAAAGGACCCTGCTGCAGGTATGGCCTTTTGTCAATCACAGCTCCAGGGCTGTGGGTATGGTTAAATTGTAGGATGGACCGCAGTCTGCTGTAGGGAGCTTGCTTTCATCCCTTGGCTGGGCTTCAGCCTCAGTGGGGTGCCCACTTGTCAACTGTCAGAGTGACCTTAATAGACACTTTAGGATGCTACTCGTGGGCGGGTACACATCACTCCATGAACCAACCTGTTCAAAAATGGCCAGGAGGTGGGAAGATGCTGACAAACTTGCATTGAATAAAAGCAGGCCTCCCCCTGCCTCCATGCTCTCTTCTGCAGACCCTTCAAAAATCTGGCCCAGTGTATTCTGTCAATCACCTTTCATCAGAATGATTCCACAGATGCTGCTTGAGTGTTCAGTATTTCCTGCTATCTGTTTCAGATTTCTAGCATACACAAACATACCATTTTAGATTGTAAATTTTGCAGTACAGCCATCATTGAATACCAATTTTCATGATTAGAAACATTTCCAGGTTCTGACACCAAAAAAGAATTTAAAGTGCTTTATGGAGTTTAATCTCCTGAAAACATAAAGAATTGCAATGCTCTAAGAAGCATTGATCAATCGATGATGCAAGGTTATTGTTTCAAGAAATCCTCATGCATCTTTATTCCTCTTCATCTTTTAGATAAACTTGTGAAATCTGGTTCACTTCCAAGATAATTGTTTTTCTTCTTTATCTGATTGTATTGAACCTGAGAGTCTTCAGTGTCAATATAAAGATTTTATCCTCGATGAGGTGACAGTTTTACTTCCAAACATCATACTCTCGTCACCAAATCTTGCTGCCATTAGCAGATTTGCCACGAAGGAGTCAAGGGTGGGTGTTTTATGGAGGGGGTGTTAGGGGTGATGACGGCAGATTTGAAAAGAGTACCTGGACAGACGGAAACATTTATAATACCAGTTAGCATGGAGGCCAGGAAAGGAAGTTGGGTGGTCAGCTGTTTAGTGGGAGTGGGGTCAAAAGAGCAAAAGGCAGGTCTCATGAAAAAGATGAGCTCAGAGAGGGCATAGCGGGAGAGTAGGAGTAAAATGAGAGAAAAATGCGGGTTCAGGACTGGAGCAAGGGGGAGCCTTTGGAAAAGCTTGGATGCGCTTGTACAAGGAACGCGGAAAGTTAGCATGCAGGTGCAACAAGCAATTGGGAAGGCAAATGGCATGTTAGCCTTTATTGCAAGGGGATTGGAGTACAAGAATAAAGAAGTCTTGCTATAGTTATACAGGGTTTTGGTGAGATCACATCTGGAATAGTGTGTGTGGTTTTGGTCTCCACATTTAAGAAAGGGTATACTTGCACTGGGCCCAGTACCGCAAAGGATCTCTGACTTGTTCCCTGGGATGAAGGGGTGTCCTATGAGGAGAAGCTGAGTAAATTGGGCTTATATTCTCTGGAGTTTATAAGAATGAGAGACAAATTCATTGAAACCTACAAAATTCTGGAAGGGTTTAAGGGTAGATGTTGAGAGATTGTTTCTATTGGTCGGGGAACCTAAAACACGAGGGCACAGTCTCAGAATAAAGGGCTGATCATTTAGGACTGAGGTGAGGAGAAATTATTTCACTCAAAGGGTTGTGAACTTTTGGAGTTCTCTACCCCAGAGGGCTGTGGATGCTCCATCATTTAAGGCAAGGATAGACAGATTTTTGGTCTGGCAGGGAACTAAGAGATATGGGGAGAGGGCAGGGAAGTGGAGTTGAAGCTCAAGATCAGCCATGATCATATTGAATGGCAGAGCAGGCTCAATGGGTCGTGTGCTCTACTTCTGCACCAATTTCTTATGTTCTTTTGTTAAGCTTGCTTGGTGGGCTAGGGAAAGGAAGGGATCCGGTAGAGGCAGCTGAATGGATAGTCACAATCTTAGTGACAAAGAAGTCCTCGAGTTCCTTGCACTTGTTGGAAGGTAAGGCTTGAGGAGGAGGGGAGAGAAGGATTTAAAGGGACAGCTGGTCATGACAAAAGAAGGCAGGCGTTATGTTTGTATTCCAGGGTGTACCTGGAGTAGTGAATCGCTTTGGCAGAGGGGAGCAGGGTCCAATAGTTTTGCACTATAATCACTTAATTTGATGTCTCTTGAACTTGAGCAAAGATTAAGTCATTATAAGGGGAGTGGCCAGGGTGGGAAGGAGTTGGAATTTTACTGTGTACAAATGCATCAAAGGTGGTGGTGAGAGTCTGAATTAAGAGAATGATTGCTATAGAAATACAATGGTGAATGGTGGGCTAAAGACTATACAGCTGGGAATTTGAAAGTGTCACAGTAAGTTACTTGGGGGAGTGTCTTTTCCAGGGGAAGGCATAGAAGGAAATGGGGTTGGAAGGGTGATGTGAGTGGTGAAGGATACAAGGATGTGATCAGATATGGCTTTATCTGTGATTGGAATGCTGGGAATGGAGAGGCCACATGAGATATTAAAGTCGAGGGGATGGCCATGAATATGGGTTAGAGAGTTTATATGAAGGGAGCAGTTAAGGAATGAATGGAAGTTAATGACTTAAAGGAGAGAGAAAAAAGTGAGTAGAGATGGAGGCTAGATTCGTTGAGGATGAGAAATCGCTCTATGCAGTGGCTAAGGGAGGATAGCAGTGATGAGAAACAGTGATGAGTCTTGGGTGGCAGTAAAGAATGAGGATTTTAAGAGAGAGGTGAGAGGGGCTGGAACAAGGTGAGGTGATGAGAGGAGGAGAAGGTGCCAGGGAATAGAAGGACAGACCAGAGTGAGATTTGGGAATAAGGCTCACACCAGGACTGCAGTGGTTTAGGCAAACAGTGGGTGGAAGATATGGCTAGCCAGGCAGGCTTCCACACAAACAAGGTATTGTCACCCATGAGCCAAGATTCTGTAAGACCATTATTTCCATGCAATCATGTATAATAAAGGTCACAAATGGCAAGGACCTTGCCCCCAAGTGAATGGACAGCCTGGAGGGAGATGAGAAAAGGTATTGTTGAACCATAGGTAGAATCCATGTGGTCAATGGTGTGAGAGACAAGTAGGATGTGAAGGAAATTGGCAAGATTAGTCTCCTGTGGGTAGCTTGGGATGGAAATTCAGCAAGAGAGTAAAATGGAGCATTGGGGATGCTGCTTGTAAGAAGGCAGTGGTGACTGCCTCAATGGGCCCATTGCAGAGAGGCACAGGAGGAATCAGTGGGTCTATACAAGTTATGCTTGGGATGGCAGCAGGAAAGTAGGAATGTCAGGGAGTAGTGAAGTGTTGTGGTAAGTATTTGCGGGGACAAGGTGCCCGAGAGGACAGAAATGAAAGAGCCATGGCAATCAGGAAGGGGAGGAGTCGGGAGAGAAGGGTTCAAGAGGGGTAAAGAAAAAAAAAGAGATGGAAGGAATAGGTTCAGGTCCAGAGCAGCAACTGAAATGCACATGTGGTCCCACTTCATAATATGAAAATTAGAATCAGAAAAGACAACATCACCCCACATAATTAAGAAAAAAGTTAATTAATTTAGACATGCTATACCATTCTAGATTTCAAAAAGGAGTAGTACCATTAAATGGTAAAGCTAGTAATATATTTGCTAACATTTGATGCTGATAACCAGTTTGCCAATCAAAATATATTCTTTTAAAATTTAAAACTACTCTCTGGGGTATTAAGTGAAATTCAATCCGATTCTTTTACATTAATAACCAATTTGTAACATTCCATAGCATTATATAACATCTATTCAATGTTAAGTCATATTAATTTAAAACCGATTTAAAAAATATGTACCAATTAATGAACCATTTCTACTTGAAAGGAGAAAATGCCTGTAAGAAAAACTATTGAAATCACTGTCACTCCTGAAATAATTCACCAACTGTAAATCAATATGTCCTGTATTACAAAATTAATTAATTTGTCTTCCTCACCTACTCACAAATAAGCAGACACAATTCTTCTTCAACGAATTGCAAACACTTTAAATATAAAGACATTCATATTGTTTGCAGAGCAGTAACCAGAGTGAAATTTTTACTGAGGTAAATTTAGCTATCTTACTCATAATAAACATGATTGCATGCAGATTTTGGTACCTTATTCTGTATTATACTATATTTTAGCAAATGACCTTTTTATATACATATCAAATAAGGTTTTGAATTCAAACTTCCATTTTTACTAGCCTTCAGTTCCCCTATAGCTTTCCCAGCTATCAATTGCTCTATACAAAACAGAATTTGTTGGAAAGAATTTATGTATTTTGTTCTCAATGCTGACTAGGACTTTTTGAGTCTCTTTCTACTTTCAAAGCATTTAGTTTGCTGCACAGAACCACAAGCAACAGCTCTGCTATAATTCCAGTTGAAAACTAACCTTGATTCTCCCTGTGGGAAACACCCCAGTCAGACATTTGTCTTTAATTCTCTGTGTACCATAACAGCAAGACCCAATCTAGTTCACATCTACCATCCTGGTTGTCGCATGATACAATGCTAATGGAGTTAGTGAGTAATCCCTGTCAATTTGAATACAACAGACTCAGACACAAGGAAACTACCAATGGTGAAGTGCTTTTGCAACCACGGGTCCAAACTTGTTTCTTCCTCCCAAGCATGCTATGATGTTTCAAATTACTCATATACTATAACCTGCAATTTTACATTCTGAAAGAAATTTATGTAACCGGCATTTGGATAGGCAAACAAACTTTGTGTCGTATGCCAGTAGGCTATGTTTACCTTCAAGTTGGCACATAAGCTGAATCACAGTATCAATAGTGATTAGGTGAAAACTTTGAGCTTTAATGTAACCGCAAAGTCGAGCTAAACAATAAGTAATATAAAATAATAATTTTAAAATGGCCAACTACACATAGGAACTGGACTCTCGGCCACCAGAGGGCAATAACATATAACATGATGCTTTTTTCTTCCTCTGTACATCAAATTTCCCTCTTGTATCAACTAACAACGCCAAAAATATAAAACTTAACCAAGCTGAATGTATGCAAACAGCTTCTTCTCATCAAAATGAAATCTCAAGCGAACTAAGTGCCCAAAGAATGCAACATCATAAACCTAAGAAACAAAAAATGTCTTTTGCAAAAGGCAAACTAAACACATGCATAGGAATTGCAACAAACAGTATGCATACTGGGCATACAAACACATTTCACAGGGGTAGACTACTGTCCATCCACTGGACTTTATTCTGCCTCAAAATATAAGCATTAATCCTGAAGTACAAAATCTGCTAGATTTTTGGGAGGTGTCTCTGTCAACTAGAATGCCTCAAAGCAAGCACCAAGGGAAGAGGGCTAGTGGTACATGTAGATGGCTGGCTAGATGTGCCAAAAGCCATATAGGATCAGGGCTGCAAGACCAGACCAATTGGCTCATCAGATTGGGAATCTGCCCTGGAGACTGCAAGATTGGATCAGGTCATTGTAGGAAATCAGGGGCTTGTGCTGGGGACTGCAATACAGGAATAGGTGATGAAGGCCATGGCTCTGGATTAGGCATTGGCATCTCTGCACTGCTGGGGCAACTCAGGGATGTGTTCCAAAGTTAGTGATTGGGTCAGGACCTAGGAACCCATTGAAGGTTGGGCAGTTTGCATAGTTGACCATGTATTTGCCAGCCCTGGAGTTGTGGAAGAAGTCGACAACTTAGCTTCTATGTTAGGGTTTGCAGGAACGGGCTGGGTGGGTAGGGAGCATTCAACATGGGTGGTAGAACCATGCCGGAAGTGGAGCAGATCGCAGAGCCGGTACAGAGGGAAGGGACCTTGCAGCATTCTGATCTATTCACTCGATAAGTTGTGCTATGTAGCCGGGAATCGATGAACTTGCCAATATTGCACCAGCCATAGTCAACAAAGGTAACCAAGAAATGTTGGTGGGCCTCTGGCTTGTTGCAATCAGCATGAAGGTAGACCAGATCAGCAACATCAACAGAAGTGAGTGTTGGTTGCACTCTTCGAGGGGCCTTCCATTTCTGACTATATGCGTGTTAGACCTGTCAGAACCAAGGTTGAGTCTTAATAACCTTGTCATCGGATAGGGGAATCTGCATAAGGTGAATCAACATCTGGCAAGAGTGAAAGTTGTGGCTTACTGCAGGCCCAACATTGATGAATGATGTGATAAGTCAAAAATCTCCACGTTTCTTCATGAGAAATGATGGGCTAAGGTACTCCACAGTGACGCCCACATCTTCAGGTTGAGCAAAGACTCCCAGGCCTACAAGGCCATTACATTTTTGCTGCAACTCAACAAGCCTATCTCTGGCACACTGGTGAAGGTGACCTTTGCATTGTGGATGTTGTGCAGGTCCCATGCTAACATTAGCCTTGGACACATTCTTCAAGCATCATGCTTTTTGACTGACCATTGCCAGCGGAGCAACTAGCAATATGATCCATGCTTCCATAGCTATGAAACTCTGTTTTTGATGAAAATACTGCTGAAACTTAGAGGAAATCTTGGGTACAAAACATCCTTCCAAATAAACACATTGGCTGGGATTTTCTGGTCTTGCCTAAGCCAATGGGCTTTTGGTTAGCTCGCCACGTTTTCTGGCCCCTCTGATGCCGCCGCGGCAGGACTGGAAAATTCCAGCCATTGTCTCCAACCCAACATCTCAACAACCAGGATTCAATCCCCTGCCCCGGAGCATGCGGACAACCCTCAATAGAATACGGACTTGGCATGGCCGATGTACCACCTGATGTACAAGTGGCACCTCAAAACTTGGCCTGGCTTCAGCTGCGGAACTCTGACCAAACCATGGAGTGCATAATAACATCTTGCCCCGACTCAAGTTTGAGGACAACATCCTAGAGTTACACTTGCGCTTCAGCAGGGCATTGAACTGGTTAGGGACCTTGATGTTAAAACTGTGACTACAGCTTCAGCTCCTAAAGCCATGTGAAAGAAGAAGTAAAAGGCTTTCGAATGCAACATTATGATTTTCTCTGGACAGAGAGGACTATGTGTCACCAACAACATGTAAAGATGATGAACCATCAGCTGGTGAGCAGATTGGGATGAACTTTTGACTGCGACACCAAATTTCATAGCTGTGGAGACACAGATCATGTTAACACTGGCTCCACTGTAAATGGTCACTTGAATAGCATGGTGTTCGAAGAATATACCTAAGTAGGAGGTCTGAAAAATCTGTACACAGAGTGCAGCTGATTCCAACAAAACATCAGCAGGTTCCTCAGCTCTTCATCTAAATAAACATCTGCAATGAAAAGATCATCACCCAGGATAGCAACTATCTTATAAGTTTTAGCTGTATATTGGTGGTCTTGATCTGGCAGAAAATTACACTTGACATAATGAGCATGACACCCCATTGTGGGTGTGAATGAAGGGAATTGGGTGAGGGCAAAACTGCCTGACACTTCTGAAAGGAAGAAGCAGCAGTGCGGAGAGCCTTGGCATCAGCAGATGAGTGAATCTTATATAACAACAAATCCAAGTCTTGGGAGACCTTAGTGAGCTCAGTGCTGGACTTATGCTTCACTACACTTGGTAGGCAGCTGGGATGAATGAGTTATAGACATGTTGGACTGCTTTGTCCTCCAGTGAGGGTGACATCTCCTCATCCTCGTCAAGAGGTAGACCGTGATTACTGAGCCCACCTTTCATCATGATGTTGTCCTCAATGAAGGTCATCAGATACTGATACAGTTCCTCAGGCCTTTCATCTGACTGCATTCTGAAATCAAGCAGACACCCGTGGCCTGAAAATTATAATGCAGGTGGATAGTCTGCCACATTGAAGAAAGTGCCACTGATGCTTTAACTGCAGAGTTAAGTGATATAACAGGTCAGTAATTCACTATCTGCCTATCATCAGGTCGAATGAATTCACCTTTTGTTGAGCAGTGAGTTCTGGAGAAGCCCCATCATTTTCTGAGTCTCTGAATCCACAAAGAGGGTTATTCTTGATTCTCTTCTCTCCGGTGAAACTGTCACTGAGGAAGGGGGCAAAGAGAGGATCAAGTGTCAAAGTGAAGGTTAGATTTCGACGCCAGTGATCAAGTGAATTAACTGTCTTGATCTTCCCTAAGCACCATTGCTTCCATACTCGAAGCATGGCTACCATACTTGACACTTGATCCTCTCTTTGCCCCCTTCCTCAGTGACAGTTTCACCGGGGAGAAGAGAATCAAGAATAACCCTCTTTGTGGATTCAGAGACTCAGAAAGTGATGGGGCTTCTCCAGAACTCACTACTCAACAAAAGGTGAATTCATTCAACCTGATGCTAGGCAGATAGCGAATTACTGAACTGTTATATCACTTAACTCTGCAGTTAAAGCATCAGTGTCACTTTCTTCAATGTGGCAGACTATCCACCTGCATTATAATTTTCAGGCCACGGGTGTCTACTTGATTTCAGAATGCAGCCAGATGAAAGGCCTGAGGAACTGTATCAGTATCTGATGGCTTTCATTGAGGACAACATCAAGATGAAAGGTGGGCTCAGTAATCACGGCAGTTACAGTACCATAATACTGTGGACTAAGTAGACAATATCTGTGTATTAGTGCTGCATAAATTGACCAATTTCCTTTGATGAGAGGCGTGGAATGTTCCAACGCTGCCAGCACATCACTAGGCTGTGATTACCTTCAAGTTGGCATATAAGCAGAATCAGAGTATCAACTGGGATTAGGTAAAAAGGTAGAGCTTAAATGCAACCACAAAATCGAGCTGTACAATAGGCAATATAAAATGGGTGTGTACATATGGGAACTGGGTTCCCAGACAGCAGGGGGCAATAAAATATAATGGGACTGAAAACGATTGCCTTCTAATAAGACTAGCACAAAAATATTGACAAGACAGATAAAAAGATTTTTTTTAAGAACTGTAGGAACAACTTACTACCTGCTGGAGTGAGAGGCATAGCATCATTGGTCCCTTTATGGACTTCCAAGGTTGAATGTCATTTCATGGCCATAAATCATGTCATTAACAATGTCCTCTATGATATTCATTAGCAGACTAAAATTGTTGCAGAGGGAATTCGTAAAAATATCACAAGCCCAGCAATTCCATGGTCACCATTGATTTGAATGGGGAGCCTTGCAGCGAGAGTAAAGTTTTATCAGTTTTGGCAAGACTAATGATGGAGCGATGCAAATCATTAAGCAATTTTGGAGAATTGGCACTCATGACACATCCCTTTTGCTCAGCAAATTCATGGAACTTTTATGGATGATAATGACAAACACCATTAATGTGTCATCCTAATGGTTTGATTTCCTAAAAATTCCTGGTTTGCTATTTTAGCTGATTAATATTTAATGTTTGAATGTAATTGAAAAAGTCAAACAGTTCCTAAAATAATTCTTCAAATAATTTAAGATGTCAGCAACAAAAGTAGAGGCAAGTTCATGATCTAATGCAATGGCTCGGCCACTTTAAAAATAAGACATTCTTCTAAAATGTCCTGGCAGCCCGATGAGCCCTCCAAAATTCAGCGGGGCACAGTTTGTGAATTGTAACAAGTACTGGACCTCCAAATAAAGATTATTTATCCCATTGAATCAGGAAATGAGAATCTGTGAAAAATGAATTTAAAATGCCCCATTATATTTTATTCAGTTTGTATAAAGCTAAGCCCAAGTTCCCATACAAAATGCTGCAGGATATCAAGAATGTGAATGTAGGAAATGCAAGTAATTAAGGTTCCACTGTAAGTAACCAAAATGCCTTGACAATTCAGCAAAAACAAATATAGAAAAGTCACCCTGAATGGTAATTCACACAAATAATATTTTTGCTAAAATAAAAGCAACAGATACAAGATAACAAAAACAAGTACAACATGTTGTACTCAGAGAATCAAATCTATGTTCCAAATTCTTCTTACAAAAAAACTAAGAGTAAATATGAATTATATTCATATCTGGAACTCATTCTGTGAATCAATTTTTTGTTCCAGTGATGTGGTGGGTTAAGTTTTCTGGGGAAAGGGGAATAAAGAATGCATCGGTCTGATGTCAGGGAAGATCAAGAAAAACTGCAGAGAAATGTTTCTATGCAGAGGAACCATGTCAACAATGTTTCTTCAGTTGCATTCCTTGCACATCTGAATACTCTTGTCGAAGTATCTTCGGTTTTTTCTTTCTGCACCCAGAAAGTAGTCCTCTTATACTGAAGGTTAACTGGAACTGGTTAACAGGCTGCCAGAATGTTTTTGAAGAGTGGTTCTATTTCTAAAATGAAAACATGGGATTGTATCTGCACTTGTTGGCGAAAATGATTGATAAACGCCGAAATAATTTAGAGGGACGTTCAGTTATTTGCCAATTTCAATGTTGTCCTACTGTTTCCTTTATTGTGGCAGATTATCAAGGCTCCAGTGTATTCATGGTTGGTTACCTCTGATAGCATGAGCATTGCCAGAGTATGGAATCTATGTAGGTAGCTTGTTTGAAAATGATTTTTATTAAGGTTAGTGTTTTTCTTTAACTTGCAGATTCTGTTTCCTTGACTGTTGTGATGAACGTTTAAGCATTTAATTTAGACAGAAGTGGTGGGGCATAATTTTATTTGACTCAAATAAGATGATAGAGTCAGGTGCCATTATAGTGACACTAAAATGCAGCATTCTATGTGGTGAACTAGAATGGAGTTTTTTTTGGTAACATTCTCAGATCGTGGTTTTGAATCCATAAATAAAGTATTGCTGGCAAAAATAACTCAACTGTTCAACAGATCCTAATCATAAAATTAAAAAAAAATGCCCCTTTATGGGCAATTAGCCCTTGGCCATACCATTACATCAGGGCATGAACTTGCCTCTATTTTGTTGTAGGATAGCACCATATGAGCAGGTAAAACGATAATAAGATATAGCTGGAAAAATATAATCACAATGTTTCCTATATCTCTATTTGTATATTTGGCAACTACTCATAACAAGAGTTAATCTGTAATTTCCAACTGATGATAGAGATTACATTCCCTACAATGCCTTCTGCAAATATTCCTGACCACCCATTCTTAAATCAATCATTACTATATATCTTCTTGAAAAGCAAAACACAGGATGCCATTTTATCACAGCAATACTAAAGCCATGCTTTACTTTACTTTACTTTTATAATCATAAATAACAAATTAATGCATACCGGTCCTCTGAATTTATTTAAATTTGAAAAAAAAGCAGATCAGGCTGATTAGGTCAGACTGGAATTTTGCTCAGTGCACTCTTTCACATTCAGTGCTGCACCATGCGCTTGCCCCCTCCTAGAGACTGCCTCTATCTTGCCAAGCCATCTATAATCCCTCCAAGATCACTGTTCGTTTTCCAATTTCCTAGCAACCATTCCAAAAAACAATACTTGCTGAAATGCTCACCAGGATGAAAACTTTAATCAAAAATCTCCTTGATTTGTTCATGTTTTTTGAGACACTTCCATACTCTAAAGATGTGTCTCTGGCGATAAAGCTGTGGGCTGCAAAGGTCTGCAAGGAGATAATGTTCCCAACAGACAGGAGGAAGACACAGGCATGGTTGGAGGTGGCAGAGGTAGTCAGCAACAGAACTGTGGTGCCTTACTTCTGGATACAGTGCCAGAAGTTATACAAAGTTATATCCAGGAAAGGAAAAGCGAGTGGCATGGCATTTGCCCACTTTGCCTTCTCAAATCTTCACTTACATATTATTTCTCAGACCAACACTCCTTGGAGGTGTACCCATTCATCTCTGTCAAGGCAACTCCTGACTTCCCCATATAACCATTGGCCATTGACATCACTCTTGTCTTATTGCAACGTCATACCCATCCATCACTACAAATGTTGTCATTTGTCACGATGATGTGACTTGTGCCTGAGTAATATTAACCTGTAATTTCACCAGCTGACCAAACATACACTGTTTAAAAAGGTCATTTAAAGACAAGGAAAGACACTGACTAAAGATGGCTGTGACAAGTCACCTGACGTTTGGTATTGCCAATGACCAGTTTCTGAAAAGTTCCAATGTGGAATATAATTCAGACATGCATCCATCTCTGGAATTTCATACCTGAGCATGTCAAGAGCCACTTCAAAGGGACCTACTGAAATGTTCTGGGCATAGCATTTATATTTCTACAAATCACCTCTCCAGCAGAGACAGAAATGGAGGTATGTCTTCATATCCCATCAAGATGGATCATGACTCATTCAGGAGGATTAATGGCTGAGACATTATCTACTTAAACCCCAGCCATGAAACAAAAGCACCATCGGTACAGACATCGGAAAAACAAATGCCTTCTAAAATCATTATGGGGAGAGAATGGTCATGTCACTGAAGGAACCATGTTGAAATCTTTTTAATACAGCATGCAAGCTGCAAACCGTGTGATTAGTCTGGAAAAACTGCCAATGGAGCAGTGAGGTGCACCCTTCTCTTCTCTCCCTAGTTAAGATCCCATCTCTTACAGTTTAAAAATCCAGCATAGAGATAGTGAATTTTCCATCAAGAGGAACCTCAGTTGCAAAACTCATTGACTTCTGGAAGAGATAAATTACAGATTAAAAAGAAATTGTCTCTGGAAATTGCAGTTACATGAGCTTCAACTCAACTCCCCAAATGTAATGGAACTTGGAAGAAATCTCTGCCGCAATGACGGGTGACACAGCCAAGGACTCATAAACTGTGAACTCTCAATTTCTTTATCTTTCAGCATTGTACCTCAATTTGGCTAAGAAAGTAACTAACTACAGTATAACTTGTAAATTTTGCATGCTTTGTGCATGTGAATGTGGGTTTATCTTTTTAAATATTTTGCTATCTTCACCTGGTTGGGTTGTTAACTCATTAAAAACAAACTCCTTTTGTTTTAAACCTCAATGGAGCCTGTCAGACTCATTTCTTTGCACTCAGTGCATAAATAGCTAAACACAGACATTGAATAAAATATCTTCATCCTTTTAAATTCACAACAAACCCTGTTATGGTCAGTCTTGGGGTGACATTGTAAGGGAATTATATTTTACCCCTCATCACATGGTTGTACCACATTCCATTCTCCCAAAACATTCCATTTATCACACTCACAGGCCTCTTCTTTCTCTACTTGAGGGAGAAGAGAGCACAGAACACGGAGAAGCAGAGAACTGGACGTATCTCTCCAATCATATCCACCTTGATGGCTGTGCTGGAAATAAGCTGGGTCTTGGCATGCTTGGTCATTAGAAATAGAGAGACAGGGGGTGCAGTGGCTAGGTGGTGGGAGGGTTTCTGAACTATGTGGTGACAGGATTAATTAAAGCACAGCCAGATTGGCAAACAACAATCTCTCATGTTGACTTAATGTCTGCAGGCAATGGAAAATGATAATGTTCACAATGTACACCTTGTCAGTTCTAATTCATGTATTTCATCTCCCACAGGTCCTCAAAGCATCCTTTAGGCGCAGGAAGAGGACAAAGACCAGGGTGGTTACTCATGCTGAGGGTACACCAATATACAACTCATGTGCACCCTCCACCAGCTCGGATATGTACACCTCAGTGGTGCCATCAAGACATATAGATAGATTGCCGCATGGTGAGGCAAGAGCAGGTCGTGGAGACAGGGATAGCAGTGGAGAGTCCCTGTGCAGTGCACAAGACCCTCCAAGCATGGCTGAGCTGGAAGTGGATGCTGAGCCTCTGGGACTGTCAGTAAAGATGATAATTCTGGAGCACAGCAGAAAATGTGAGGTGCAGTCAGCATTTCCAGGGACATGCACACAATTGGAGAGAGAGAGTCAGGGAGTTTATTTCCATCATGAGTGCCATAGTATCTCAGGTTTTCATGCTGATTTCAGCATCCATGGAAGGAGTGGCAACCTGCATGAAGCATTAGTCTCAGCAATCAACTGAGCACATCAATGGCCTGCACCTTATTGAGGAAAACCTTGCCTTGGCCTCAATGATGTAGGGCAAAGTGATTTCCAGGTCTTGTCTGCGGGGAAGTGTAGTTGGACCACGAGAGGGAAGATGGAGCAAGGAGATATGGAAGTGGGGACTCTGTTCAAAGTGCTTCCATTTCTGACCCATTAACTATGCCCCTACACCCCAATCAGAGCTTCACATGTTGCCTTCCGTCCCAATGACCAAGTCTGTCCCTGTACAAGGGCACCTGGGACAATCTTTGGTGGAACCTTGCCAGTCTCCCAAATCCAGAGGGTGTTGGCCAAGAGCAGGAATATGTGTCCAGCACTGCTGAAGTGACAGGGATTGCACTATGTAGTAGTAGTGGGAAAAGAGAAAGGATTTGTAGTTGCATAAGGGTATTCACTTGGGTGGGTAATACAGTGATACATTGTCATATTTCTGATTCATGTTTATGCACCATAAAATTTATTTCACTGTTCTATTGTTCTGTCTTGCGATTTTGATTTGTAGAAGTAAAGACAAACAATGGGTGCGCCAGGTGGCTGCATTGTCTCAGTTTCACCGAAGTGTACCTGAATCAGAATGTCCCTGGCATCCCCAGCAGTTATCTGTGTGGTTGTTGGGAAAGTTTGAGTCTGAGACACTGGTGCCCAGTCCTGTTGAGGAAGCCTATATACCCTGTGCTGGGTTATCACATCCCACGAGCTGGAGCTCTGGTCTCATTCTTTCTGTCCTGTAGAGCAGCAGATTGTTGAGGAGAAGGCTGCTGCTCCAGCTACTCCTGCTGCCACTGCTGCTCCTGATGGTGCTGCTCCTGCTGGTGCTGCCCTTGATGGTGCTGCTCCTGCTGGTGCTGCCCTGATGGTGCTGGTCCTGATGGTGCTGCCCTGATGGTGCTGCCCTGATGATGCTGCTCCTGATGGTGCTGCTCCTGATGGTTCTGCCCTGATGGTGCTGCTCCTGCTGGTGCTGCCCTTGATGGTGCTGCTCCTGCAGGTGCTGCCCTGATGGTGCTGCTCCTGCTGGTGCTGCCCTGATGGTGCTGGTCCTGATGGTGCTGCCCTGATGGTGCTGCCCTGATGGTGCTGCTCCTGATGGTGCTGTTCCTGATGGTGCTGCCCTGATGGTGCTGGTCCTGATGGTGCTGCCCTGATGGTGCTGCTCCTGATGGTGCTGCCCTGATGGTGCTGCCCTGATGGTGCTGCCCTGATGGTGCTGCTTCTGCTGGTGCTGCCCTGATGGTGCTGCTTCTGCTGGTGCTGCCCTGATGGTGCTGCCCTGATGGTGCTTCCCTGATGGTGCTACTCCTGCTGGTGCTGCTCTTGATGGTGCTGCTCCTGATGGTGCTGCTCCTGCTGGTGCTGCTCTTGATGGTGCTGCTCCTGCTGGTGCTGCTCTTGATGGTGCTGCCCTGATGGTGCTGCCCTGATGGTGCTGCTTCTGCTGGTGCTGCCCTGATGGTGCTGCTCTTGATGGTGTTGCTGCTCTTGATGGTGCTGCTGCTCTTGATGGTGCTGCCCTGATGGTGCTGCCCTGATGGTGCTGCTTCTGCTGGTGCTGCCCTGATGGTGCTGCTCTTGATGGTGTTGTTGCTCTTGATGGTGCTGCTGCTCTTGATGGTGTCGCTGCTCTGATGGTGCTGCCCTGATGGTGCTGCTCTTGATGGTGCTGCTCCTGCTGGTGCTGCTCTTGATGGTGCTGCCCTGATGGTGCTGCTCTTGATGGTGTCGCTGCTCTGATGGTGCTGCCCTGATGGTGCTGCTCTTGATGGTGTTGCTGCTCTTGATGGTGCTGCTCCTGCTGGTGCTGCTCTTGATGGTGCTGCCCTGATGGTGCTGCTCTTGATGGTGCTGTTCCTGCTGCTGCTGTTCCTGCTGTTCCTCTTGTTTCTCATCTAAGGTCAAGGCAGAGCTGTATGAACTGTGTAAGTTGACAGCTGGGATGTGAAGATCAAGGACAAAAACCAAAGTCTTGGAAATCACCTCTAAAATGAAAATTAAAATGAAAGCACTCTCTCAGAACATGTGCTATCAGCAAAACCCTTTCACTTAGGCAAAGGAAGCAAGTGTCAGCTTTCAGTATTTCAAGTGGTTCTTGCCTACTAATTGCTCAGTTCTGTCAAATCCCACTCTCCACACACCTTGCCTCCCCTGGTGAGTTCCATGAAGCCTGAAAAACCCATGCGCACACAATTAAATTCAAAATCCCAGGTTAAAGAAGCAACCAATGAGTTTACAGGTGACTCACCAGGCCCACAGAGGTTGCCTTCATGCTGCAGATTGCACTCAGGTTAGAGGCAGATGTGGACAGGTTTCCTGACACACTGACGGTTTTTGCCGTTTAATTTGCTGCCCCGCACAGAAATCTGCCCACATTCTCAGGTTAAAATATCCCTCTCTACTCTTTGATACCAGAAAGTCTAGCTGTAGGAAGCATATACAAACTGATGGAACAACTATAGAACCATAGAAAAGTTACAGCACAGAAGGAGGCCATTCGGCCCATCTTGTCCATGCCAGCCTGAGGACACCCAGGTGCCCTTTCTAATCCCACCTTCCTGCACCCGACCCATAGCCCTGCAGCTTACAGCACTTAAGGTGCAGATCCAGGTACTTTTTAAAAGAGTTTAAAGTTTCTGCCTCTACCACCAACTTGGGCAGCGAATTCCAGACACCCACTACCCTCTGCGTAAAAAAGTTCTTCCTCATGTCCCCCCTACACCTTCTGCCATTTATCTTGAATCTATGTCCCCTGGTTCTAGAATTCTCCATCAAGGGAAACAATTTTATCCTGTCCACTCTATCTATTCCCCTCATAATTTTGTACACCTCAATCAAGTCACCTCCCAGCCTTATTTGTTCTAAGGAAAATAACCCCAACCTATCCAATCTCTCCTCGTAGCTACACTTTTCTAACAATGGCAACATTCTTGTAAACTTCCTCTGCACTCTCTCTAGAGCCATTACATCCTTCCTGTAATGTGGTGACCAGAAGTGCAGACAATACTCCAGTTGTGGCCTCACCAGTGTTTTATACAATTCCAACATTATATCCTTACTTTTAAATTCTATACCTCTGCCAATATGCCTTCTTTACAACCTTGTCTACTTGAACTGCTGCCTTCAGGGACCTGTGTACTTGTACACCAAGATCTCTCACTTCATCTACCCCTCTTAGTATATTCCCATTTATTGTGTAATCCCTGTAACTGTTTGACCTCCCTAAATGTATGACCTCACACTTCTCTATGTTAAAATCCAACTGCCACTTTACCACCCACTTCACCAACTCTTCTATATCATTCTTGATTTTCCCCCATCGTGATTTTCATTCACTGAAAACCTGATTGAGAGAATACATCTGTCACATTTCTAATCAAGCATAATGAAGCACTCATATTCATTAGAATGTGAACATGTAGATAATGATGCATCTACAAAGTATCCTAAACCTTCATCCAGTCTTGCAAAGAGCAGTGCTGAATTGCGATTACAAAATAGGTGGAATAAGTGAACTGTATTTGACTCACCAGTTTGATGCAGACTTCCTAATGATTGACTTGCTAGCATCAAACAGTGGCAGACATAACTACCTTTCTGTTCTATGTATGTGATAGAAAATTACAGCAGACCCAAAAGAATAAGCTTAAACAACAAATGATCCTTATTTAAAGGAAAGAGATTTGGTCCTTCTTAGTTCACCAACTAGAAGTTCCAATCACAGCATCAATGTTTTCTTAATTGATCCCGCAATTTTCATCTCCACTACTCTTCTCCAGTTCCTTTGCTCATTCCTTGTGTGAAGGACTTTCTGACATCAGTTCTAAGTTTACCTTTTTCTAATTTTGAACCTACTTAAATGACTTAGTCAGAAGTGGTGTACTGGATCTACCTTTTCTACACAACTATCTTATATATCTCATATACCAACTGAGAGTTTTTTAAATTGAGACTTTGTTTTTCAACTTATGTCATGTTGTCAGTATTTCACAACAAAAACCACCCTTGGTTTTTCACTGCTATTGGGGTTTATGGCCTAAATTTTACATTAGGCGGGCAGAGCTGATGCTGGCGCGGGCAGCGGCGGACCTGATCGCCGCCGGCAATTGGGACCGCACCGCCATTTTGCACGGGCGGGTCAATTAAGAGCCACCCAGCGCATTTCCCACTCCCATGGAGAGCAGGAGTCTTAAGTTTGCGGCGGGCGTCCAATGGCGACCCGGCAGTCTGTTTAACAAAAGGCCTGGTAGCCTCCTTTAGGCTGTTCACTATGGCCAGCTGCAGGTGGCACCACAGGGGGTCTGCACAGCAGGCCAATGTAGAGGGAAGTCAAGAGGAGGGGGGAAGGCTGCAAGGTAGGCCAGCAGGGGGCCAATATGCCTCTCGCTTTTCCGATGACTGCCTTGTTGCCCTTGTGGAGGAGGTGGAAGCATGGTGGGGGGGTGCTGTTTCCCCAGGATGGGAGGAGGAGGGCCCCCACATGACAAAGCATGCCTGGGAGGAGGTGGCAGAGGTGGTGAGCACCTGGATCCAGTGCCGTAAGTGTTTCAACGATTTGTTGTGCTCTGGAAGGGTGAGTACTATGCTGGCATTGAGCATTTAACCCAGCAGGTAGCCTTAGCCTTTGAGGACGCCCCCCCCAACCCCCCCACCCCCGCCCCCCGCCCCCACCCCACATCTTAGTGTTGTGACTGCATTGACTCATGGGCATTTGTCGCATGCTGGGTGGGCAAGCAGATAGTGACCATGTTTAGATCAGCCTTAGTGGTTCATGAGAAGATGGTTTCTCCCCGCACCATGTGTTGCTCTTAGTCGCACATGAGTAGTCTGGGGGCAACCTGCAGGAGATGCAGCTAGGCGCATACTCATAACTCCAACATATGTCCTATTCACGGTGATGAGATGGCGGAAGGGGAGACTCAACGCCTTGTGGCCAAGAGCCATCTGGTGCCCTTGGTGCCACACCTAGTTGTGCCTCCTTGCCACGGGATCTAAGACCATGTGTTTCTGAAAGTGATGGACGCAGAATGTGTCCAAGGTGGCTGTTGGGGGGTGGTGGGGGTTGGGAGCAGCTGTAGTATATCTTTGTGACCGATCACCAGTAGTGTGGACAGGAGGCACTGGAGGTCTCAGATGGGCCACTGTGGTTGGGGTGCGACGTGCGCATGCAGAGTACATGAGCGATTAGCCCCAATGAATGGTCTTCTCTGTTTTGCAGGAGAAAAATGCACATAATTTGTATGAACTTTCGCGCACTGGAGGCGGCCAGGCCCAGCTCGTAATATTGACCTGTTTTGAACAAGAGGCCCTGGAGCTTTAAATGCACCATGCATCCAGGTTCAGGTGTCGGTGAGGCTGGGGTGGAGCCAGGTATTTGAGGCCCACAGTCCCATCCGCTCTGTCTTCCCACCATCTGAAGCACTCATGATTGTTGGAATCGTTAATGTAGCAACACTGCTCATTCACAGACTGATAGAGACAGACGTGTGGGTCATAGACAAAGGTCCCTTGGCCCTTCGAAGATGCGTGTGTCTAGCACCTTCCAAAGTCGCCTTATCCCACTTCTGACCACTATCCCCATGGCCTTGTATGCCACGGCATCGCTACTGCACAGTGTGCTTATGACAGGTGTCAGGTAGAAAATACAATTGAGAACCAAGAGGAATACAGAAGGTCCAGAGGGGAGGTGAAAAAGCATATTTGAGAAGCGAAGAGGGATTATGAGAAAAGACTGGCAGCCAACATAAAGGGGAATCCCAAAGTCTTCTATAGGCACATAAAGAGTAAAAGGGTGGTAAAAGGAGGAGTAGGGCCAATTAGGGACTAAAAGGAAATTTACACATGGACGAAGGGGCCATGGTATTAAATGAATACTTTGTATCTGTCTTTACCAAGGTGGTAGATGCTACCCAGGACATGGTGACAGACGAGGAAACTCTGTCACTAGAAGGGTTCAAAATTGATAAGGAGGAAGTGTTGAATAGACTGTCAGTACTTAAAGTTGACAAGGCACCGGGACCAGATGAGATGCGTCCAAGGATATTGAAGGAAATGAGAGTAGAAATTGCAGGGGCACTGGCCATAATTTTTCAGCCTTCACTAGACTCAGGGGAGGTGCCAGAGGACTGGAGAATTGCAAACATTACGCTCTTGTTCAGAAAAGGTTGTAAGGATAAGCCTAGCAATTACAGGCCAGTCAGCTTAACTTCAGTAGTGAGCAAGATTCTAGAAACAATTATTCAGGATAAAATTAGTAGTCACATGGAAAAATATGGATTGATAAGGAAGATCCAGCATGGATTTCTAAAGGGGAAATCATGCTACTGCACATCCAAATACTTATTACATCTTAGGAGGGTTTCTGCCTCCACCACCCTTTCAGCCAGTGCGTCCCACGTTACTCTGTGCAAAGGTTCCTCATCAATTCACCTGCCAACCTCATGCCCCTAACCTTAAAAAAATGCCACCAGGTTAGTCATCCCCCCGCCAAGGGGAAATGTTGCTTTGTGTGCACCCGATCTATACCCCTCATAATGTTATGAAGCTCAATAATGTCACCCCTCAATCTCCTGTGCTCCACGGCAAATTTCACCAGTCTATGCTATGTGCCCTCATAACTCCAGCTCTCTAGGCCAGCATTCATCCTGGTCAGCAATCTCTGCACTCTCTCCACTCCAATCATATCCCTCCCATGAAGCACTGATCACAACTGAACACAGAAGTGTAGCTGTGGCCTCGACAGAGTTTTTTGCACTTGCCACATGACCTCCCTGTTCCTACATTCTATTCCTCGGCTAATAAAGGCAAGTATGGCATTTACCTTCTTAAATGCCTTATGTACCTGTACGGCTACCTTAAAGGACCTGTCAGCATGCCTAGCAAGGTCATTCTGATCCTCCTTACTTTCCACGGTCCTACCATTCCTCGTGTATTCCCCTACCTTGTTTGTCCTGCCCAAGTGCATCACCTCACACTTATCCACATAACATTCCACTTGGCGTTCCTTAGGCCATCTGACCAGCCCGTCTGTATCCGCCTGTAATGTTTGGGCCTCCTCCTGACTATTTGCCACCCTAACAATATTTGTCTTCTTAGGTTCTGGAAGGTTGAGCGCATTATAAGCCTGGGGGAAAGGGATGAAGTGTGTCACTGTGTGCACACTAACTAATCCACTGTCCGTGTTGTTAATTTCAGCATCATCAGACCATGGTCGCCAAGGAGGAATTGCAGATACCCCCTCTCACACCTGAGGGGCCTCAACTGTCACCTGCGTCACACCATTTCAGCGAGGCAGGCACCAGTGCAGAGACTACCACATCGGTGGGAATTGTTACATCGGTTAGTTTCCCGGGGCACAGTGGAGAGGGCACTTCACAATCGCTGGAGGAGCTGGCAGAGACAGAGAGTGCCGATGACGCCAGCAGCCGGAGGACTGCAGAGGACCAGGCACATGCTGAGTCGGGCCGTGATGATGTGCCTCTGGAGTCATCTGCCACACAGCAGCTGCAGGAAAAGCGGCCGGGTGTGCGGGAGCATCTGGGAGTGTTGCATGAGACTATGCTTCGCTTGGTGTCCGTGGTGGAGGAATACACGCGGAGCATGGGTGATGCCATGAGCCTCATGTCAGAGCGTCATGCTTCCTCCATGGAGAGAGTGGTAACTCTCATGGAGAGTGGCTTCCAGCAGAACAACCAGCTTCTCCTGGGGATACATTCGAACCACAGCGCCAGTGGCCACAGCTGGTCATTGGCAATGTGGGAGATGGTCTGGGCACCAAGTGTCCCAACTCAGTGCCCATCCATCTATGGTGAGCAGGGAGGTCCGAAGCGACCTCACGTCAGCGCAGCAGCTGCCTGTTGTCTCTGCGGTCTCCTCTCAGGGCGCTCCGGATGAGGGCAGCAGCTCCTCCGTCCCTCTGCCAGTGACCATTGCCTCCATTGAGGCTGCGATGACTGGGGAGATGCCAGCTGTGGAACTGGCCACTCCCTCCCAGGCGGGGCCAGCACAGGCTCCACGGGCCAGAGGATGTCCGCCAAGGTCATCCAGGCCAACAGGACAGCAGAGTCAGCAGGCTGTCTCAGAAGCCACTCAGAGCGATGGGGCGGCACCCAGACGTAGCACCTGTAAACATAAGCATAAGGCACCTTAGGCACACCACGGGCTTCTCACTGGTGCTTTTGTGTTGGCCCTAGATTAGGGAATTATTCTTTTTTGGAGTTGTAACAACATTTGGAATTCATTTTGTTGGACCATATGTTAGATCAAAATAAAATCCACATGTATTACCATGGCTGAGGGTGGCTGCTTTGTGCTGCATTTGTATGTTTTACAGACATGTCATGAGTGTTTGAGTGGACATTGAGGTTTGTGTGCAAAGCCCATAGTTGCAGCTGATGAAGTGGCAGATGTAGCACTTAAGTGCCGTGTATGAATGCGCCAGGCAATGCTGGTCCTCCAGATCCATTTGTGTGGAGCTAGTTGAAGGTTTGTAAGATTAAAGTCTCCCGGGTGTCCCTGCCTCCTTGGTGTAGTGCCGGGTCAGCGTTCAGCCCCTCATCATTGTCCTGTGCTTCCTCGTCATTTGAACCACTGCTGGACCCATCATGTGCAGCTGCATCCACTGCGTCAAGGTCTTCATCATCCACTGCGTCCCCCCTTTCCAGCGCAAGATTGTGCAGCATGCAGCATGCTACCACTATCACAGAGACATAATCTGGGGGGTACTGGAGTGCGGTCCAGGCATCGGAAGCGCATCTTGAGAAGACCTATGCCTCTCTCCACCACAACCCTTGAGGAGGCGTGGCTCCTATTGTAGCGCTGTTCAGCTTCTGTTCTTGAATGGCGGAGAGGTGTCATGAGCCACCTTCTGAGGGGATAGCCCTTGTCACCCAGCAGCCAACCATCCAGCTGAGCCGGAGCACTAAACAGCCCCGGCACCTGGGAGTGTCTGAGGATGAAGGCGTCGTGGGAGCTGCCTGGGTACCTTGCACAGACTTGTAGAATCTGCATCCTGTGATCACACACTATCTGCACGTTCATGGAGTGGAAGCCCTTCCTGTTGACGAAGGCACCAGGCTCACCTGCTGGCGCCTTGATGGCCACATGTGTACAGTCTATTGCACCCTGGACACGGGGGAAGCCAGCAATGGCCGCGAAGCCTCTGGCTCGCTGTATCTGACTTGCCTGGTTGCAGCAGAAGTAGATGAAGGTCAATGCCCATCTGAACAGAGCGTCTGTAACCTGCTGGACACAAGTGTGGACAGCTGACTGGGAGACACCGAGCCCTGGAAGGAGCCAGAGACATAGAAATTGAGGGCAACTGTGACCTTCAGAGCCGCTGGCATGGGGTGGCCACCCACACAGTTAGGACAGATCTCAGGGCCAATCATCTGACAGATATAGCTGACTGTCTCCCTTGACAGTCGGAGCCTCCTTCGGCACTGCACCTCAGTCATATTGAGGTAGCTGCTTCGCCGCCTGTAAACCCTGGCAGCAGGATAGTGGCATTTTCTGCGGCCCCTTCCACCTAGGACAACCTCTTGGCCCTGCGCCCCTTGCGCCTGCGCCTGGCGTCCCAAAGGTGGCTCCCCTGGAGTCTGATTGTGTACTCCTGGCCTCCTCCTTATTCTAGCCCTCCCTTCCTCCTCAGAAGAGCTGCCTCCAGTGGACATGTTAGAACTCATACCCAGGCTAAAGGGAGGCCTCTGGAAAGCTGCAGGCCCGATAAAGATTATTGACTGCAGAGTGCTGAGCTGAAGGTTCAAAGTACACAGAAAGGTGCTGGAATTCGTTCTGAACTGCTACAGATCACATAGGCAAGTTTAAAACACTTTTCTGCAATAAATACTTCACAGACCAGATTGACAACCCCACTGAGCCCTCATAACCTGCCCGTGGATGAGTTTTATTAAAAAGTCACTTACCTGCCTGCCCGTTGCGCCCGTGTGCCGAGCTGAAGATCGCACGGGCGCCTGAAAATCGGTGTTGATTGCTAAGTTAAGGGCCTTAACTAGCCCGTTAATTAATGGCGGGCGCGCGTCGCACTTCGTCACGCGCCCGCCCAATGAAATATCGCGATGGCGCACGATGACATCGGGATACTCGCCCGATGTCGCCACATGTAATTTTACGCTCCACTGCACGTCACACAGAAAATTCTGCCCTATCAATATCAAACATGCCAGAATTTCATAGAGTGCGCATCATATAAAAGGCCATTCTGCCCAACTGGTCCATGCTGGTGTTAATGCTCCACATAAACCACCTCCAAACATCTTCAGCGTATCTTATCCCTATTCATTTCCTTTCTCTCATGTGCCTATCTAGTGTCTCATTAAATACATCTATGCTACTGGTTCAACTGTTCCTCGTGGGACCAAGTTCCACATTCCAACACTTCCTGGGGAATGAAGTTTTTCCTGAATTCCCCACTGGATTTATTCATGACAGTTCTATGTTTATGATCCTGTGTGTTCTTTGTATAGCCAAGTTGAAGTAGGACATGAATCAATTAGATGCTACTTTTCTCAATAATTTGTTGTGTCAGGCAGAAAACATTTAAATGAATCATTGATTGCCAAGAATCCAAGAGTGCGGGTGTGTCTACTTGCTGTTTGTTCCCAAAGAAGTTACAGATAACAAATTAACTAAAAGACAGCTAACAACATTTTATTTTCCTCATAAAGAATATTTAGGAGTTTGCTTGAGTGTTGCATTTTGTGACAATTTAGTTTCTTCAATACTGGTTGCAGCTCTAAATGCAGTGACCAGCTTTATTTGGCAATTCCTGTTTTTATAATTACAGCATTGCTAGGTTTTGGGAATAAAATCGGGAATGGATCAGAACGATGTATTTAATGTCATTTTTTAAAAGGGACTAAGATACACATTCAAAATAATAATAGCATCCAAAATGAACAAAGCCAATAAAAGCACTGTATCAGGTCTCAAAAATCAAACTGTTTCGGAGAGAGCATGATCCATAGAAAATAATTTCCAAGCGTTTAGCACTCAGAGCTCATTAATTAACTTCTAAATCACCGCCAAGATTAAATTCACCGCAGTAAAAGTGACAGAATGTTGGGCAAATGCACAGAGTAATTACGCCAAGCCTACATCCCAGCACACATTGCTATCTAATTCATTGTCGGCATGTGTCATAGGCCTATAGTCAGGTTTATTTTGAGTGGTCAGCTTTTTACAGTTGTTGGTCATGTTTTGCTGTTCTTCTAGGTTAGAAAATGTGATAAGATTAGCTTTCAGTCATTTTCTTTTAATATTCCAAAGTTCAAGGTTTTCCAACCTTTCCATGTTAAATTTTATGAAAGACACCCCCTTAACCCCCCGACAATACTCTTTCAGGGGATTATCAACTACTTACAATTTTATTGATAGATTATTTCTGCCAGCTGTTGCTGTAATTCCATGCATTTTTGGTGTTTTCTTATGCATGTTTAAAGTTTCAATAGTCTACAGGAAGTGGTCTAGCTAGTGCTGATGTACTATTTTGGTGGCTTAAAGGTTTGTGCACAAACCAATTACTTCCCGAGATGGATGGTCCAGTAGGGCTTCACCTTGACATTAAGCATGACGATGGGGGGGTGGAGAAGGGGTGGGGGGGGGGTGTATGTGTGTGTGTGTGTGTGGCAGGGGGGGTGCGGGATGAGCAGAGGCCACATGATTAAAAAAGGGAGAAGGATGAGAAGGACTGTCAACAATTCTCCTTCCCATAATGTCCAGCACTGTGTCCCCCAAGGGGGTTAAACCATCCAAATGCACCTCTCCCTCGCCCAGTAATTCCTGCTGCCTCTTATTGCGACCACTTTCTCCAGAAAGAAAGAGGGAAATGTGTCAATGAGGGTCGTGCAATCGGCTTCAGTGATCTGACCATCATGGTTGAATTGATGCCATTGTGTGCAAAACTGTGGGTGTGAAACTTGTAGCATTGCTAAATGTGGGAGGGTCAGGTAAGGTAAATGAATGTTAGGTAAATCCTAGAAATCGTTGGTAAGTGAGATGGAGATGTAGTGAATTGACCAGCAGGTGAGGATGATGATGCAATTGGAAGGATTTTGCATTTTAAGATGCACTCCTGACCTTGACAACTTGTCTGAGAACTTCTTCCTGCACTACACCCAGGTCCTTGGGGATACACTGACATTGACCTCCACAGCCATCTCTTCCTCCTGCTTTCTGAGCATGTGACTGGAGGACCTCTGCTCCCCACTTCCCTCTCCCCTGAGGATACAGGACATCTCTCCTTCCTTTCATCTCTTCCACCAAGACCTCCAGTGCAGTTTCTGAAAACTTTAGTGCATTTTCCCATCGTCAGCCATTGTTGATTATTCCACAGTGTAATCCTCAATGATCTCAGCACTAATGGTCCTCCCCTTTAAGAGATGCAAGCAAGCTTTAAGTAGTGCTCCTCCCGATATTGGACCTCATGCTGGTAGGGGTGGCTGATGAACAGTGCAGGGTATGCTGCTGACACATAGGAATCATAGAAATAAACAGACAGCACAAAGTTGGCATCCTGCCTGCATTCCAATCCACAGGGGTGGGTTAATCAAGCAACGCAATCTCTGCATCCATTTTCATGGGTTATCCAGTTTAACTCATAAATCTCTTACAATTTTGCTATTTCATGGATAACTTACATCACTAGTTTTTATTTCTACTTGGAGGATTTCAAATGGTTTATTAAATATTACCATTATTCTTCTCATTTACATAATTTGTTTCACTCATTCAGAAATCAACTTTGTGGCATAAGCTTCCACAGGCTGGAGAAATGGTCTATATAATTTCATTAGTTGCCTTCTGTCTGTTTTGTTGGATTTACACAAAATGTTTAGGCACAGCTGCAGCAGATCATGTGTGCATGGCATAAATGTTGAGGTCTGGCTAAAGGGTAGCAATCCTTGCTATGAACTGTGGGCACATTTAATTACATAAGTTACACCAATGGCATGCTACATCTAAATTCATACCCTTGGTGCTGATAACGTGGATTCTTCTCTGGGCTGGCGTGACAGACAAAGGCTATTACTGATGTAGTTGATTTAGTATAATTGATATAGACTGCTGGTAGCTCCATGGCAAATTCTGACTGAGATTACACATGACGCACTCTCATAAGCTTTAAATAAATTCATAACCAAGATATGAACTGGCAGCAACACTAAGAAATTCAAAATGTTAAAGACGTTTGTCTGGGTTGAGTTTTCACTGTCTGCTGCACTATAATGTATTTGGTATCTGCCCCGGGCAGAAGCTCACTGCAAACAAGCTTTCAACTTATGTCCTACATAAATAGACTGGCCACTTGTGGGAAACTCAGGTACTCACTGTTTCAAACACAGACACTGAACTGCCATGGTAAAGATGAGTATATTCTGACACGCAAATAATTAACTGTATATTCTGGTTTTCCTTGATTTCTCTTTACATTTACAACAAAAAAGGGATTTAATTTTGTGGATCAACTGAATGGCTTTATAGCCCTGCCTCATCCTTCTTCGCTATCTGTAAAACATTGTGTAAAACCTAAAGCTTTCCTTGAATATCCTGAGCAATATTCAAATAAACCTCTAGTAAAAATATTCATCCAAATGGTTCCAATTGGGTAGCAATCAATCATTTACATTCCAGGATTACAGGGATTGCGTAAACAAGTAAACAATAATAGTTTATAGTAAAATAGCATCATTAATATAATTTATGCCTTAAGGTGCTTCACAGGAGCATGATAAAGCAAAATTAGACTCCAAGCCACATAAGGAGAGATAAGGGTTGACTGACCAAGCTTTTGGCTAAGTAGTTGGCTCTGAGGAGCATTTTAAAGAAGGAAAGAGAGGTAGCGAGGAAGAAATGTTTAGGGTGGGACTTTCAGATCTTAGACTCCAGGCAGCTGAAAACAGGGTAGAGTGAATAAAATCAGGATGCTCAAGAAACCAGAATTAGAAAATTGCAGGTATCTCAGAGAGTTGACTCTGGGAGAGCAGCTAGGAGTGCAGTGAAATAGTCAATAGAAGTAACAAAGGCAGGAATGAGGGTTTCAGATGTAGATAAGTTAAGGCAGGGCAAAGTTGGGCAATATTACAGAGGCGGTAATAGGCAGTATTATTGGGTGCAGATATCATAAACTCATGTCAAGGTCAAACATGACACCACAGCATCCTGAGAAACAGAAGAAAGATTTAAAAAAACAGGTAAGAAAATTAAGTATAACATAAGTAGATGGTGGAGAAATAGAACAAAGCAAAATAAAGAATAAATGAGGTTCAGAAAAAGAATGAATTAAAAAGAATGAGTTTTTAATTTTAATTTATAATTAATCCTGTATGCTTCACAAGCCATGACCTGATGCATCATTACTAATCATTTATTGAGCCATTCTGTGTTGCAGAAAAGTATAGGTGGATTATTTTAACCCATGTTTCCAAGGTAACAGCCTCAAGTAAAATAGGTAAATGAATTGGCAGAGTCTAAAATAATAGTCAATGTAAAGTTAGAGGATGTATTTATACATTCCTGAATACTAATTATGTCAGAAAGGCAGCCTCTTCAGTTAAATACACTGAAGGTTAGCTATTTATTATAGCGACAGGTACCAAAAGAGTGAAAGATTTGTAACATTAAGTGACATTAAACACAATAATAAGAGAAAGCAAGATTCACAAACTTTGGTTTAGTCTGTGGGGGCTAAATTAGATAGCCCACAAAAATGGCATGGAGATTACAAAGTGCAATTATCCCATATCAGTGTGTTGTGAGGCAGGCAGCATGGCATCTTCGTGCTGCCTGCTCATTATTAGGTTTCCTGCCTGCAGCCAGTGCTAACCACGCCATTGATTGACTGCACACATCGGCAGGGGGCCCAAAATTGTAACTTGCTGGAACTACTTAAATCTAGCCTGCATAGTTTAAAGCCAGCCTGCACCTCTTAAAGGGGATGAGAATCCTGGCTGAAGCAGGTGCTAGGAGTCCTTTGTAAGTTGAATCTGACCTGGAAAAGAGAGAAGAATGGCTAAACTTGTGAGAGAGTAGACACTCAGGTTTTCCAACACTTCATTGGAGGTCTTGGTGGAGGAAGTGAAAAGGAGGATAGACGCCCTGAACCCACAGGGGACCAGGAGGTCTTCCAGACACACGGTGAAAAGTCATTGGGAGCAGATAGCTGCATAGGGCAATGCCAGGAGTACAGCCCTTGGACCTGGATACAGTGCCACAAAATGTTTAATTAGCTCAAATGAGTGGTGAAAGTCAGTGAATGCATCTTCAAAATGCCATTTCTGCTAACTGCATCTGTAGCCTCAGCCACTGCTCAAATCCCCACACCCCCATTGCTCACCAACCAACAATCTCTATCACGAATCATTCCTCAACAGTTGTTTGCTCCACTTGCCTCACACAAAGCACTGTTGCAAACCTTGCATCCACAGCCTGCACAGACTGGCAACTATTCAACCATGGCATGTACATCACACAAACATATTGCACTTCCCTCTTTCTTGCAGGAGAAGATAGTGCACAACAGGGGTCAGCAGGAACTAAATAGAGGGGGAGAGGTACACTTACAATGCTGTACCCCTCTTTGGACGAGATGGTGAAGGACTATTGTTGAGGCTATGGCCAACAGCAAGCTTGAATCCATTGAAAATGATGGTATCCTCATACTAATTCTCCTCAGATCCACTTCCACCTCATCCCACAATCTCTTCTGACTTATAAGTTGCAGAT
Organism: Cetorhinus maximus; assembly: GCF_964194155.1. Lineage (NCBI taxonomy): Eukaryota > Metazoa > Chordata > Chondrichthyes > Lamniformes > Cetorhinidae > Cetorhinus > Cetorhinus maximus. The sequence goes on along the minus strand of NC_135902.1, from coordinate 26,422,345 downwards.
TCTGTACACATGCAGCTCTTACTTTCTGTGTCCTCCCAATCACAATCTGTCTTTTTTCTTTTAGCTACCCAAGAAGTGCCAACTGGCCAGGAAGACCAACAAGAGAGTGATAATGGTGACATATCATCACTTGATTTCACACTTGCCGCTACCAGCTCAAATACTGACACTATGTGTGTATCTTAGAGGGTAGCATAGAGATGAGATGTGCACATGAAGAGACACTGGGCACAAGTGTACTACAGCCAGGGCAAGGGGCAAGGTGGTTCAGGTACCAACTTGCCAGAGGACAAAACTGCTTGCTCCAGAGGACTTGGAGGGGGGTTTAATGAGCCAGGCCAAAGAAGAAGGCTGAATGGTGCACTCAACAAAATGCTTGGTGCATTGAGAAGCCTGCAAGAAAGGTTGCGGTCAATACCAAGCTGCATGGAAGAATCCAGCACCAACTTGGCATAACGCTATGCGCAGAGCTGGAGCCAATCCTTTCCAGCATGAAGTGGTGACTAACTCTATAAAAACACTTGTGGACCAACGTTGATGCAAAGTCTGATTGCCAATGTCTCAGCTTCCATTGCAGCACAAACAGCTTGCACCAGAAGTCTGAGTTCTGTAGTGGATATCATACTGAAGTCATGCGAGCTCAGGGTGGTTCTACCATCATGGTTCTGGATACCAGTATTCAAAAGAAGCTTGCTGGGTATCACAGCAGTTCAGCAATCTGTGCATCACCACATTATTGAGATTGATGCATCTTTACTCAGGGAATGGCAGTGACTCCATGGATGATGACAATAATCGTTCTTCCACCCCTGAAACTCCACTAGTGCCCTTGCTGTTGCATGGCAGCCAGCCAGACCAGACTTTTTTTTAATTCTTTCGTGTATGTGAGCATTGCTGACAAGGCCCACCTTTGTTGCTCATCCCTACCTGAAGGTGGTGGTGAGCCGCCTTCTTAACTTGCTGCAGTTCATGTAGTGTAGGTACACCCTCAGTGCTGTTAGGAAGAGAGTTCCAGGATTTTGACCCAGCGACAGTGAGCAGTGATATAGTTCCGAGTCAGGATGGTATGTGGCTTGGTGGGGAACTTGCAGGGGATTGTGTTCCCATGCTTCTGCTGTCCTTGGCCTCCTAGGTGGTAGAGGTGCTGTCAAAGAAGCCTTGGTGAGTTGCTGCAGAGCATCTTGTATATAGTACACATCATTGCCACTGTGCGTTGGTGGTGGAGGAAGTGAATGTTTAGGGCGCTGGATGGGGTGCTAATCAAGCAGGGTGCTTTGTGCTGGATTGTGTTGAGCTTCTTGAGTGCCACCCATACCAAGATGGTTCAATCTCATGCCAGGCCCTGTTGGCCCAAAGCTGCTTGTCTGCAGTCTCCTCCACTGAAAAAGCATCATCCTTCCACCAGCCATGTTGCAGTTATTGGGGTAGAACTGTGCAGGAGCACCAGGACAAGCAAAGGTTCAGGAAAGACAGGCACGAAAATAATGCACAAGGGTGATTAGTTTAACTTATTTAGGCAGTATGACATGATTTCGCTTACAAGTTTAGGTTGAGTGTTTATATTGTGTTGGCTTTATTATTACATTGTGGCCAAGAGAACAACGTGACATGTCAGCAACAGAAGAAAAGGGAATTGGGGTTGCAGTTCCTGGTATCGCATTTGGATTAGTTTTTCAATTGCAACCCAAGCAGAAAGAGGCTGTCTAGGTTGTAATCTTTTTTCAAAATTTGTTCATGGGATGTGGGCATCACTGGCCAGGCCAGCATTTATTACCCATCCCTAGTTGCCCATAGTTCAGGGGGCATTTAAGAGTCAACCACATTGCTGTGGGTCTGGTGTCACATATAGGCCAGACCAGGTAAGGATGGCAGATTTCGTACCCTAAAGGACATTAGTGAACCAGATGGGTTTTAACAACAATGGTTTAATGGTCAGCATTAGGCTTTTAATTCCAGATTTTTATTGAATTCAAATACGCCATGGGATTCAAATCCAGGTCTCTGGATTACTAGTCCAGCGACAATACCACTACGCCATCGCCTCCCCCAGGGAGAGGATCTTCTTCTTCATCATCTTCCTCCTCCTGCTTCTCCTCATGCTTTTGCTTTACAGTTTTGCACCTGTTGGCTGGTGGCGAGGACTGGGTCTTTATGATGGCGAGCCTGTGCATACAGCAGACCACCATGGCTCTTAAAACCTGCTCTGCCAAGTATTTCAAAGCTCCTCCAGAGTGGTCCAGGCAGTGAAATTGTTGCTTCAACATGTCAGTGGTATGCTCTGTTACACTTCTTGTGGTAGCATGGCTCTCACTGTATGCGTGCTGTGCACATGTGTGTGGGTTGCAAACCAGCTTCATTCGCTACAACATCAGTGTATAGACCTTGTCGCCCAGTAGCCACCCTTTGATTTGCTGTTGTGACTAAAATATAGCTGCTGCAGAATGAAGGCATCATGACTGCTGCTATGATACCAGGCATTTAGCTGTATGATGCACTGTCCATCTCCACACACCAGTTTGCACATTAAAGGACTGGTGTTCCTTTTGGTTCCGGTGCATGGCAGAGTTGACCTGTGGTAATGCAAAGGCAAAGCAATGTACATGTAATAAATTGCACCCTGCAACATGGGGAACCCTGAAAACCTAACAAATTCTTGTACTTGCTCCATCTGCTTCTTTCTGGCAAGAGAGAATGAAATGAAGTTATATGCATTTGAATAGAGAGTCAAAGTGACCTTCCTTACACAACATTGGACAGCAAACTGCTAATATCTTGATGCCAGCCTGAAAGGAGCCAGACAGATAAATGTTCATTGTCAATGGTCACCTTCATGGCCTCTTGATAATGTGGTCCTTGCCCGGCTCACAGGTTGAAGCTGTGGCTGCAGCAATTAGCAGATTTCAGTGACGACTTCCTTCATGAAGCACAGGCATCCAAAACATCAGCCACCACTAAATTTCAGTTAGAAGAATTGCTCCCTGAGCTTCCTGGGTGGATATGATGTCCTGCTGAAAGTCCTTGGCCCCTGCCTGCTTGTTTCATCTTCCAGCCTTGTATGCCCACTGGTCGTACTCCCAGAAGGCCTACTACTGCACCCTGTCTTCGGGCAAATGGTTAGCGCAAATGCCTTCAAGTTAGTAAAAAAGCACTCCAACTTCTGCCATAGATTTCTGTAGACTTTTGAAACTTGAAACAACTATGGAAAGCACCAAAAACCTGGAGGATCAAACATTCAGAAGAAATCAACCAGCAACTAATCCCTACATAATTGATGATCCATTTAAGTTGCGCTGGCTGGGGAGTTTTTCATTCTGCTTAATGCATATGCAATTGTACACACTTAAGAGAGACTGGAATATGAAGCTCCAAAATAGCAACACTGCCATCAAATCACTGTTACATACTAACTGATGTCTTGATCTGCCTGCTCTGCATACTTCGCGGGCTCATGTATGAGACAATGTTGCACGTTAACTACTTTCATGCTAGTGTCAATACCAAGGTGGTGTCTGACGTGCTTCAGATCAGAAGTGTGCACAGGTGCTGCAAATGCAATTTTGGATCCCTAAAAACGTTTGTGGCGCCCAAAGAACAGGAACTACTGAGCCCAATTTCTTGCTCTTTATCTTTCTTACAGGAGCATCCTCCATAATGCTTTGGTGAGCTGGTACAGTAACCATTGCTAGGAAAAGTCTCATCACAAATGCCCTCCTTTCAAGTTATTTTTGCAATGATGTGCCTCAAGCTGAGTTGGGGAATGTATTTATAGTGACGCTTTAGAAATCACAACTGTTTCAGACACACTATTTTTTGCATGTTCATATGCGATGTCCTGCATATGATGCTTATTGTTTTTCCACTCCAGGTTAGGAAAGCCCTGTCCTTGGAGACTCAGGTTATTTTACCTTTGCTTGTATTGAGTAAAACCACAGAGAATAGAGAATACACCTAAGGAGAGCAATGAAGACTTTGTCATTTGGATTTTAACTTCATACCTACCCTTCAAACATCATTCCAGATTAATCAAGTGGCATCCATATGGAAACAGAGAGGTTTTACTGAAGTACAAGATACAAAGATACAAATAACAAAGAACATACAGCGGGCCTGGCAATGAAGAATGAGGAAGGGGGAATATTTATTGTTGAAATAGTAATTCAAAATCCTGCTGTAATAAGTTTTAAAAACTTGAGATCCTGCAGTGGCAAAATAAAGTGTTTTGGACAATAAACTTAATACATCCTTACCTCAACTACCTTGGCAGCATTCAACTCTCTATGTGCTTGCTTATCAATATGAAAAATCCCTTTGGATAATTTCCTTATGTTTCAATGTGTCACTGACATCAATCAGCTTCAACTTAGGCCTGAATTTTTGCTCCCGTGTCAGGTGCACAGGGTCGGGAAGTTCCTCAGCATCACGAACCTGATCCAAGAAAAAAAGACCCAGAAGTTGGGATTTTCATTCTGGAGGGACCGGGCTGGATTAGAAGACAGGCCTGATGACCCAGGAATGAGTGCGGAGGCTGCTGAGGGCAGAGCCAGGCTGACCAGTGGGTCTGTCTCTATGCACCGGCACAGTGTGAAAGATTGAAAGTAAACCGATAAAACAAAAAACATCCCTCAGCCCTCACCCCCTTCACCCCACTACACACTTTCTATGCCCCATCCATGCAAACTCATGCCACCTCATGCCCCTGTACACAGCCCCATAATCCCACCATAGCAACCTATGCCCCTGTACCAACCCACACAGATCCCCATCAACTCCACGTCAACATATGACCCTGTATCCAACCCCCATGTCCCCCTAGATCCTTGATGCCAACCTATGCCCCTGTATGCATAGCAAGCAATTTTTTTTAACACTGGACATTTTTTTTTCAAAAATTTAAAGAGCAGGTTTTTTAAATGCCTTGACGGCTTGACAGCTCCCTTTGTCAGTTGCTTTTGACGGGTCCCATTGACAGTTCTGACAGGTCCTTTTGACAGTCTTGACAAGTCCTCTTGATAGCTCTGGCAGGTCCTCTTGACATTCTTGATAGCTCCCTTTGACAAGTCCCTTTGACAGGTATTTCTGACAGTTTGACAATTAATTTTTAAAGGTCTGTTGACAGTTCCATTGAGCTTATGCACATATTACGCACATTTATGCCTGCTTTAATAAATTCCAAAGGGCACCTTACTTCCCCCAAAAGGTGTCCCAGGACTAGATCCAAAGGAGTATCTTAATTGTCCAAAGGAGCACCCTGGCCATCCAAATGAATCCATGAAGTTCAAACCCACTCTTACCTGGTCTAATCTGCAAACATTGGGTTTCACACTCCTGGCCTATCAAAATCCCTCTTCAGTGGGGGCAGCTGATGATTTAAATGGCCAGATGCCTCCATAAACGGCGCTTGCCCAACTCCATTCCCGCCCCTCAAAAATAAGAAGTGCCACGTTCTGGGACAGAACTGACGATTTCTGGGCCAATCCGCCATTTTTGCTACAACGGCCTTAGACAGAAACTTGAGCATATGAATGACCTGACCACTATCAGCAGTGACATTGCAAATGTAAGTGACAGTCTCTCAGTATTCCTTGGGCAGAATTTTACATTCAGCATGCGGGCGCACGCCCAACACACCGGAACGCAAAATGACCATCACTACACACTGTCGTGATATTTTGCTAGGCACGCGCGCGATGAAGACAAAGGCGCGCTCGCCATTAGTTAACGGGCCAGTTAAGGCCCTTGAGGCACCAATTGTCTGTGACGTTACACAGCTCGTCACACGGGCGCAATGGGCAGGCGGGTAGGCCACATTTTCGAAAACCTCATCCACGGGCGGGATAAGAGGGGTGAATGGGCTCGCTAATGCGAGTTGTTAGTACTTTTGCTTATAACTTGCTGCTGCTTCCTTGTGCAAAGAGGACAACATCATTTCGCTTCAGAGCTGCTTTGACAGAATTAAGAGGCTTCAGTTCAGGACTCAGGAGGAGTCATACCGCTTGGGGCCTTGCTGGTATCAGACAGCTTTCCCTTACCCTGGTAATGAGGATTGTGGTCTCCGCTAGAGGCACCTCCTCTGAGGAGGAAGACAGGGCCAGAAGGGGGAGGAGGCCAGATGTCCCTTCTCAGTCTCCAGGGGAGTGACCTGTGGGAGGAGAGGCGCAGGCACAAGGGGCACAGGGTCAGCAGGCAGTCCAAGGCAGAAGGGGCCACAGAAGACTCCACTATTAGGTTGCCAGGGTTTACAGGTGGCGATGCAGCCATCTCAATATGTCTGAAGTGCAATGCCAAAGGAGGCTCCGCCTCTCAATGCAGACAGTAAGCAAATCTGTCAGATGATCGGCCCTGAGATCAGTTCCGACTGTGCGGGTGGGCACCCCATGCCAGTGGCGCTGAAGGTCACAGTGGCCCTCAACTTCTATGCCTCCGGCTCTTTCCAGGGGTCGCTGGGTGGTCTTTGTGGAATCTCCCGATCAGCTGTCCACACTTGTGTCAAGCTGGTGACAGACGCTCTGTTCAGGTGTGCATTGACTTTCATTCACTACCGCATGGACGAGGCCAGCCAGGCAGTGCAAACCAGAGGCTTCCCCCGCATCCAGGGTGCAATTGACTGCACACATGTGGCCATCAAGGCGCCAGCGGGTGAGCCCGGTGCCTTCGTCAACAGGAAGGGATTCCACTCCATGAATGTGCAGATAGTGTGTGACCATAGGATGCAGATTCTGCAACTCTGTGCAAGGTACCCAGGCAGCTCCCATGACGCTTACATCCTGAGACACTCCCAGGTGCTGAGGCTCTTCAGTACTCCAGCCCGCTGGATGGATGGCTGCTAGGTGACAAGGGCTATCCCCTCAAAAGGTGGCTCATGACACCTCTCCACCATCCAAGAACAGAGCCTGAGCAACGGTACAATAGGAGCCACACCTCCACAAGGGCAGTGGTGGAGAGAACCATCGGTCTTCTCAAGCTGCGCTTCCAGCGCCTAGACCGTTCAGGGGGCGCACTGCAATACCCCTCAGATCATGTGTCACTGATAGTGGTCGCATACTGCACTCTCCACAATCTGAGGGGGACACAGTGGAGGAAGAAGATGTTGATGCAGCTGCTCTGGCAGCAGACGATGAGTCCAGTAGTGAGTCCAAGGACGAGCACAGTCAGGAGAACGCTGAGGGGATAGACACTGACCTGGGTAACCTCCAGGGAGGCAGGGACACCCAGGAGGCTTTGATCCAAAGTTCCTTCAGCTAGCCTACTAAAGAAAAACCACCACCACATGCCAGGCTGCAGGCTCCATACTCGATACCTGACAGGAACATTTGCTTGGTGAACAACATGCACAATGTACCATTTCAATAAAGTTCAATGACAAACAAGTCACTCATAACATCATGGGTTACCCTGCACCTACAGAACTAATGAAGCACCCAGAGGCTTGTTGAACACAACCGCATTTAATGCTGTGGTGCCTGGCATACATAAAACAAATTAAATGGAAGGTGTTATCCATCACACCTAATAATAATTAGCATAACAGTGGGGGGAAAAAAATATCACCAGTGATAAGCCCGTGTTGTGCTTAAGGTGCTTTAAGTTTCCGTTTGCGGGCGTTCCGTCTAGGTGCTCCCCCCCCCGCTGGCACTGGCATTGGAGACAGCCTATTCACTCTGCTGTCCTGTTGGTCTTGATGATCTTGGCGGGCATCCTCTGGCCCGTGAAACCTGTGCTCGCCCCGCCTGGGAGGGAGCGGCCAGTGCCACGGCTGGCATCTCGCCAGTCGCCGCAGCCTCATCAGATGCCACGGTCACTGGCAGGGGGCAGAGGAGCTGCTGCTGTCATTCGGAGTCCCCTGAATGGAGCCCGCAGAGACAACAAGCAGCTTGTGCGCCAAAATCAGGTCGCTTTGGACCTCCCTGCTCACCATTGATGGACGGGCACCTAGCTGGGATACTGGGTGCCCAATCCATCTCCCACACTGACAGTGACCACCTGAGGTCATTACCGGTTGGAAGGCTTGCAGGTCCGAGCCCATCCCCAGTTGTCCCTGATTCAGCTTCTGGAGCAGCCTCTCTGTGAGAGTCCCCACTCTCTCTGCAGAGGATGCATTGCGCTTGGCCATGAGGGTCATTGCATTGCTCATGCTCTGCATGGACTCCTCCAGCACGGAGACCATGGCACACATTCCCTCACGTATCTCCGCAAAATCCTCCCGCACACCCTGCTGGACTTGCAGCATCTGCTGCCTCATGGACGAGTCCAGAGGCACATCATCAGCCACCGACTGATCATGTTCCTCCGACTGCCGGCTCTCTGGGCACTCTCTGCCTCCACCTTCAAGCGAGTGTGAAGTTCCCTCACCACTGTGCACCGAGATACTATCTGATGATCTAATGCCCACCAAGGTGCTGGTATCTGCACTGGTGCCTGCGTGGCTGAGAGGATGTGACGCAGGTGCATTTCTATGGTCGCTGTCCTCTGGGGTGTGCGGCGGGCCTTCAGGCTCTTTAACCCGACGGGCATCTGGTGAGCCTGAAAGGAAGAAGAACATGTTGTTAGTTGGAGTCATTACACTGTTACTGTGCATGCCTGGCACCCGGATCAGGATGCCCTCGTCTTTCCATTATCAATGGGGATTCCATGTTCGAGGCTCACATCAGTATAGAGACAACAGTGGAATGTGGGGGTACGTGTCGGTCTGTGCAAGTGACCTCAAGAGGGTGAGGGCAGAGGAGGCAGTCTCCAGAGGAGATGAGGCCAGGTGGACATGTGAGGGTATGAGTGTGAGAATGGGTGGTGATGTCCCTTGAGCTGGCAGTGAGTGAGATGCCAGTGAATGTGTGATGGGCTTGAGTGTGTGAGTTTAAAGTGATGAGATGGTAACCATCCCCTAATTGCATGGATGAGATCATTCATCCTCTACCTGCATTGGATGGTCAACCTCTTCTGTGCAACATTGGCACTGATCACCTCTGCCATCGCCTACCAAGCCAGAGTGATAATGTAGCTGCTCCTTCTGCAACCAGAACGGGGGGGGTAGAGGACACCACAGAGGGCCTCCACGGCATCCAACAGGCACTCAAGGGTTGCAGTCATACGGACTCGAAACGTTAACTCTGTCTTTCTCTCCACAGGTGCTTTCAGACCTGCTGAATTTTTCCAGCAATTTTTGTTTTTGCTGCAGTCTTCTTGTCTTTTGGGGCCATATTTTCTTTGCTACAGTCCTGGACTGGAAGCACTGAGCGCAGCTGTACTTTAAATGTGGTTCCTGGCATGATGAAGTGGTAAGCTGGGCGATGCGGTGGGCGAATGAGAGCCTGCCTGCCACGGAAATGGTATGTTTCCCAGTAATTCATAATTAATGCGGCGGGTTTGGGACGATACAGCGTGGCCGGTGCGTAAAATGTCGTTTTACCTGCCCACTACCACACTCAGTGCAAATCTGAGATGATTCAGCCCATTGTGTCTCTTCAACCAATCATATTTAAGAAGCCTCTGAGACATGCAGGGTAAGATTAAGTTAGTCAAAACCCATCCACTTGCACACAGTTAAAATCAGGCCCTCAGAATGTATACCCAGGAAATATACATTAGAATATTTTATTCAATGTAAAAATCAGCTATAGAAAATGAAATAAAGGGAAGTAAAGACGGGATGAAGGGACAGAAGAGAGAGGGACTTTAATTTTAAAACTTCAATTTTCCATTTTAAAAATCTCCACAATAATGAAATTCTAAAGGAATGAGACTCCAATGCTTGTAAAATTTAAATTTTCTGTGTCAGTTAGTTAAGACTTAACAAGTGAATAAAAGTAATTTACACCTGAATGCATCAGCCCTAATTTTTGCTGATATGTTTAGTAACTAGTGGGTAATTGCCACAATGTCATGCCTTTCATGATGTATCTGTCAGAGACGTACCAGTGGAGCGAAGCTTATGGAGAAGCAAGGCAAATTGAACAGGAGGTTCTGGATTTCCCCACTTAACTGCATATCTGCAGACATCAAAATTTGATGTCCAATTTACTCCATAATAATGGTGAGTGCTGATAGCCTGACCATCGTTCCTATTGCAAAACCCAGACTAGTGGTAATTCTTTCAGTGTCTCTTCCCCTTTTATTGAAATCTCAGACCATTTCTGTAACATAAAATTATTTTACCTGATGCTATAGTTGTTATTTTTAAATTTTAACCTACTTCCAATTTGAAATAGAAAAGGGACTAAATCGTGCATACTTCATCATTTGTCCTTCGAATCGGATATGAATATTTCAAGCTCTGCCCAGCAGCAGTAGAATCAAAATCTTCAAAAAATAAAATTGTGCTGCTTTAACACAAGCTATAATTATGTTGTGGTGATTTATTTAAAGCAGGTTCTGCATACATGTTTCTCTCATAGAAAATGTGATTGTCTTGGAAAGAAAGCCTCCACTGATACTTCAATTACTAGCAGGTGTTGGCCAATGACTTGATCAAACTGGGAAGAAGACCTGCAATGGCAGTTAGCTCACTGGCAATTGTTGCCCGTTGGCAGGTATATATACCTATATATATGGAAACATATATTACACACACATATATATACATAAATATATAAATATGTATGGTGTGAAAATAATTTATGTATACAAATACTCCTGGTTGAGTTCATACTCTGGCAAATATCTTAATACGAATGTGCTAGGACATATTTCAGCTGAACTTATTTTAGTTGATGATATAATATATACATTTACTGTTATAGATCCTATATTGTCACATTTTACAGTCTGGGCTTTTTACTATGGCAGAAAAAGACGTAAAATTACTGATAAAGGAGCTGGAAGTTACTCTACTAATTCACATGCATGCACAACTCACATAGTATAATTGCAAAGCCAAAGTATTTTTCATTTAAGAAATAACAGAGGCAAACTGCCACACTCATTTTGCCAGTCCATGAAGGCTGGTGATAAGTCAACAGTGTCAGTTCTTCACAACAACATTGTTCTCCATTTTATTTTCCCTGTTCACGTTTCAGCTGTACTTTCAGATCCACAAAAAAGATAACTGCTGCCAAATGTCAACAGAAAGTGGTTGAACCCGCATGGAGACCTAGTAGTGCTGAGGTTGGGATTCAGCAAAGTGTAGCTTCAGAAGAGTTTGGATGGAGATGATATTAATACCTTGCAGTTTGCCATATAGATAGATTATTGTCAAAATTAAGCAGTAATATATGGAATGTTAAAACCATAACAGAATTAAGTGGGTATACACTTGGTTGAAGATTAAGGCTAAGAAACGTCTATATGCATACAGGCTTGCACAGAGCTCCTATACTTTTAAAATATTACATTTGGAGTGAAACTCCCTATTTGTGATGGAGTTAGAATCAGAGAATGGTTACAGAAGAGAAGGCCATTCGTGTCTGTGCTGGGTCAAGAGCAATTCACCTAGTGCTACAGTCCTTCCTTTTCTCTGTAGCCCTGCAAATTGTCCCTCTTCAGATAAGTAGACGAAACCTCCTTGTTTTAGTGCATGGGTAATGGGAGTTACCCGGAGTTATACTTTCCTCTTTTGCATTGATGTGCAACATTGACGGGAAGTGGGGAAATACTCGAAAAGGAAGAATATTACAGAGTTACGGGGCACTGGGACGAATTGTATGGCGCTTTCAAAGAGCCATGAAGGTACAGATCCTAAATTGATTGCAGCTTTAAAAGAATTTACTCTGCCGGAGTGAAAATGAACATGAACAAAGTCGATGTACTGACAGCAGGGACAGGATCTGAGGAACAGTAGTCTTACTCTTTAGGCTATTGTACATTGATGCATTTAAACAGTATTAAATAAGAGTGCCGAAATAAAAATAAGTTTATTTCAGATTGTCCAAACAGTCCCTTTTTGGTATTTAATAAAAAGATGACATTCTAATCCAAAGGGATTCCAAACATTTTTTTAAACAAAACGATGTGAAAGTACTTAACAGCTTTGTGTGATGTGGAAGAAGCCCACGTTTCCTTTCTGGGATTTCCTTCAGTTCCACATATGATCTCTCGTTATTAATCACACTCCGCCCGGCTTAAAATGAGCAAGAGCAGTGGGCAGCCCCCACACGCGACATCTTCTTAATTGTTATTGACTGCAAAGGGCAGCGGGAGCAACAAATGAAAGCCATGGCTCCGAGTGTTGGCGTTTCAAAGGGGGAAGCGAGAGCCCGCGTCATCGGCGGCATAAATAGCGCTCGGCAGGACGGAGGGTACACCATCAGAGACATTTCATCACCCAGACAGTGGTCCAACAGTCCCGGGAAGTCGGGCTTCCTACCAATGATCAACTAAAAGTGCTCTGTCAGATCTTTGCCAGCACTGAGGATGACTCACTGATTTGTGGCTCTCCGACTCGAACAAAAACAGAAAACCATCTCCAGAACTCCGTCACTCAACTTCGCCTATATAAGTCCATCCATCACATGGCTTGTCAGTTTTACCAGGATATGTGGTCTGTCTATCTGTAAGTTTATTTAGATGGTCCTTTACTAGGGCAAAGAAGGTCAACTAGAAAAGAAACTTAAACTCACTTTAAGACCTTTGTTTAAACGCTGAGATTATATAAGAGGTGAACTTTCTTGCGGTTGGGTCCGTTCGTCTTTCTACCTCTGACCGATACAGAGAGATGGCCACTGAAGCTGGCCTCCCAGACTGGAACATCAGCACCATCTCCGCCAATGTCACTGACCGACTGCCAACAGCAACAGGTTCCGTGGAGGAGTTAGTAGTGACCTGCTCCATTGGCACCATCCTGTCCCTCATGTTCATTATCGGGGTGACAGGTAACATCTATACTCTGGTGGTGATGTGTCACTCCATGAGATCGGCCGCCTCCATGTACATCTACATCATCAGCCTGGCGTTTGCTGACCTGCTGTACCTCTCTACCATCCCTTTCATCGTCTGCACTTACTTTGTGAAAGGCTGGTACTTCGGGGACATTGGCTGCCGCGTACTCTTCAGCGTTGACTTTCTGACCATGCATGCCAGTATATTCACACTGACTGTGATGAGCACAGAGCGCTATCTGGCCGTGGTCAAACCCCTGGACACGGTCAAGAGATCCAAAAGTTACAGGAAGGCCATCGCTGTGGTGATTTGGCTCGCTTCCTTACTGCTCGCACTGCCCATGATCATTATCATAAAGTTAATGCAGATCCGAGGCAAAAGCATCTGCGCTCCCACCTGGAGCCTTCACGTCTTTAGAATTTACATGACCGTCCTCTTCACCACCAGTATTTTAGCTCCTGGGATGATCATTGGTTATTTGTACATTAGACTGGCCCGGACCTACTGGCTCTCCCAGGTGACTACTTTTAACGATAAGCAAACCAAACGCTCGCCAAACCAGAAAGTCCTCTACATGATCTTCACTATTGTCCTGGTCTTCTGGGCTTGTTTCCTTCCCTTCTGGGTCTGGCAAATGATCGAGTATTATCAATCCCCCCTCTCCCTATCCCAGAAGGCACGGGGTCATATCAACTACCTGATGACCTGCCTGACCTACAGCAACAGCTGCATCAACCCCTTCCTCTACACTCTGCTGACCAAGAACTACAAGGAGTATCTGGGGAATAAGCACCGGAGCTTCAGCAACAGCAGCTCCTTCCACGGGAGGAACCAGCGCTTCCAGCGCTCCTGTCGCCGCTCGCTGTCCTCCAGCAGCCAGCAGTACACCGAGTCCATGACTCTCAGCCAGATCTCCGGCTCCAACAACAGCAGCATCTAGGTAAGGGCATGACAGAGGTTCAGGTCTCAGAGTTCAGCCCCAGTTCAGGCTCTCTCTGGTCCTTCTGACGGTCGTCCTCCTGCTCAAATTGCCCATTTAGTTGACAGTCTGTCCTTCAAGACTAGTCTAACACTCAAGAGCATCGATTACCCGTGGGTTACTTAATTGTACATTTGTGCTAACACTAAATTCCGCTCTCCGCTATTTTAATGGGAGGAGTCTGCTATGTTGTTAGTCACAATTACAATAATGCAGCCATGAATTTAGTAATGGCTCGTTAAGAATTCGTATCGCTGCCCATAATTTCTAGTGTGAATTATTGTGTAGTTAGGGCAGCTGCTGAGATTAACTATCAAATTAACGTATCAAAATATGTCCACTTGCTTCCAGTATACAGTCTAAAATTCTGTTTCGCAGAAAAACATTGCTTACATTTAAAATAAGCAATTAATCTTTTGTTATCGATGCTTTAAGCTATTTGAATTCAATTCAATTAATTGCGAGATCTGTGAACAGTTAAATAAATTATAGTTTGAATAACTACTAATGTAAAGTATATGCCACATAAACAACTAACTCTGCTTAAATATACAAACCATTCAGTACTAACTCATTTACAAAGTCAATGTATACCAACATAATAAAAAGTCGAGACCGACTGATCAGATTCAACCATCACCCTGTCCAATTGACAAAGTATCTCTACTAGATACCTCACCGCCCAAGACCAAGTTTTACCAGCCCCTGGGAAGAAGGAGGGATGAAAAATCGTAGTCAATTTAGAAAAAGGAAATCTATAGCGCAATGAGCTAGATCCAGATGACTAGTTTCCAGTGACCCATCATCAGGCAAAGTTAATACTGCACATGCCCGAATATATCCCAATGATTTTCTTTCTCAGGAGATTGTCAAGTCTTTTATTAAAAGACCGGAGTGCCCCCGTACTCAGCAAATTCAGGGTTTCCAGATACACTTAGAGCTTACTAAAAGAATTTAGTAGTCAATTGCTTCATTTAATTCCTAGAAATCATTGCTTTAAGCACAATATGAACAAATAAAATGGGAAGTGTAGAAAAGTGCCTCAACAGGAGCAGAACCCAAACATGTAAATATCATTGGATTTAAATGCCCCCATTATTTTTCTGTGTAATGGTCTTGCTGTTTACTAATGATGGTTAGGTTTCCTAGAAAGAATAGTGGTCTATTAGTGTCAATAGATTGTTTGCATTGCTTTAGCATATCATTAAATTATGGTAATTACCAATGTGAAACATACAAATCAATAGACTTGCTATTAGACATTTATTTATGCTAATCCAAAGATATTGTTATAATTTTGTTTTGTTCATGTTCAAATATATTTGACTGATTTTAAAAGTATTATTTCAATCTAGTAAATCCTGCCACTTTCCCTCTTTAATTTTGCATTATAATAGATACATATTAAATCTGCAACTATACCTTTCAAATTATGGTTAATATTGAGTTTGTTGCCAAAAGGTGATTCAATCTCCAATGATAATATTGCAATTATCTACATTGAAAATTGTAATTTTCAGACAACTTTAGATGCTTCTCTGAAAATCCATGTTAAATGTTTCATATTTTACATATTCTCACACATATAACTTAATTCCATTCAGGTATATTGTTTTTTAATTAATGATCAGCAAGGTATGGTAAGCTTTATCTTTTCCACGAAACCCAATGAGCAGTAGAAAAGAAATAGCAGATCCACAAATGATAGCTTTCCAGTTAGGGCTTACAATTGTTTATTAGCCTAAACATGCTAAGCAAATTCTAAGAATGCCTAAAGATTAACCTGCATAGACTTAAATGGTATGTAATTCCATAAATATATAAATATTTCAAAGATATTAAGTAGCTCAGCCAACATAATGACAAATATTCTATAAAACCATTTTATTCTATTCAGCAGCATATAATTTAACAAGATAGCAATTCTATCTTTTGTTGATTGTACAAGGCAAGAGAAATTCCATGCTAATGTTACAAACTTCAAGACAATTGTACTGCAGTAAAACTGACTCATAATCATTGTGAATTTTAGAATATTTTAGATTAAAGTTACATCTTGCATTAAATTGAAAGTTTGAACCAGCTATAAGAAGTAATAATTCAGGAATCTGAAATAAGTATATTTATAAATAAGATAAAGCATTGTCAGGTTGTCCATTTTGTAAATCAGATATAAGAATTTCTAAATTTTAGTCTATAATCAAACAATGAAAATGACAAATAACAGCAAGTTACTGGAGAAATGATCAGACGCTGTAGAAATCTATCCTTATATTGCTATTTTTTATAAATTGAAAGAATTACCCAGTACACTGAGCAAAAACCATTACTCAATATAGAATTGTCATTTAAGTTAAATAATTAGAAGTCTTTCAGAGGCTATAGTTATGATAGCCTCTGAACACAATTACCCTACAGATTATCTTCTTCTCCTTTAAAGTTGCACTTTAACCGGTGAGACCAAACTGTTTGTTAAATAAGATGCTGAATTTAAAATGAAAAGGACACCAGCAATTCTGTAATAACATTATTCCTTCTGCTACTTTTTTTTCATTCTGAGCCTGTAAAACTTGTGTTAATTCTCAAGTCAACCTGCAATTTATTTTTCCCACATGCATTATTAAAATTCTAATAAACATTAGCCTAAAGACAAAGCAACTGGATTTCTGGTTTTCATGGAAAAATAGATGAGATCACAGAATTTGATCCCTAAAACTGGTGGAAACCTGAAAATGGTATTTTACTTGGTTAGTCATGATAACCCTGGGGCTGTAATTAAAGACAAATGGAATCATGGAATATGAATGGAATCCTCAAAAGTCTGGCAAAAGTTTCCAAATCAATAGAATAAAAAGAGAATTTCAGCTACCATAAACTAGTGCCTTTAAAGCTACCTTCGAAGTGGTAACTTGTGATAGATCTTATAGAAAAATGACTCATCAAAATCCATTTAGTTCATTACATCGGGTAGTAATTAAAAAGACAGAAGTACTTAGGTAATGATTGACCAAGTAATATTTCAACCACTTAGGAGCCAAAGTTTCACATTCCCAACTAATATTTCGAATACTTACATGCTTATTCATGCCCAGAGATGTAAAAATTCATTTAATGTGTTGCAACACCCTTAAAATGTATTTGTGAAAATTATTTCTCTTGACTATTCTAATTAAGTTGTAAATGTGATTTTTCTTGCCGTAAAGTTGGAAAAAATGAGGAAAAAAATCAAGCAGCTAACCTCATGTGTATTAATATCATCTTTTATTGAGCAACCAAAGTAAACGTGAATAACGTGTGGTCATTTTTCATTCTTTATTTTTGTGAAATGATTATGAACTTCAGTGTTAACTCTCTTATATGAGCGATTGACTGAGCGTTTGGACAAAAGTGAGCTGGCACAGAGAGCCACGATAGATTTATAAAGGATAACTCCTGTCAAAGGAACTGAGTTAATTATTTGAAGAGGTAATAAGCATGTTAGATGAGAGAGTGTCTTTGGATGTTATTTATATGGGCTTCCAGAAGACCATTGGCAAATTTATACATAAGAGACTGTTAAGAAAAAGGAGAGCACATGAGATTGGGGACAACCTAATGGCTTGGATAGGGGATTGGTTAGAAGAAGGGGACAGAGTTCAGGGTTATTCATTATGCACTCAAGTGGGCTCCCCCAGGTAATCTGTATTGGGGCCTCAGCTTTTCATAATACTGTAAATGACCTGATGAATAGACAGCCATAAAATATAACGGCAGGATTTTCCGGCCTCACCCACCACCAGGATCGTCGAGTCCCTCCGAAAGTCAATGGACTTTTGGCTAGGCCGCTGAGACTCCCGCAGTGGGTCCTGCCACGACAGGGCCAGAAAATCCCGGCCTAAGTTTGCTGACAATGTTATGTTGGGTGCTATTACTGTATATTGGAGCAGGAAACTGTAAAGGGACATTGATAGATTCAGTAAATGACCAACATTGTGGCAGATGGATAAAAACAAAAAGCTACTGCGGATGCTGGAAATCCAAAACAAAAACAGAATTACCTGGAAAAACTCAGCAGGTCTGGCAGCATCGGTGGAGAAGAAAAGAGCTGACGTTTCGGGTCCACATGACCCTTCAACAGAACTGTTGAAGGGTCATGTGGACCTGAAACGTCAGCTCTTTTCTTCTCCACCGATGCTGCCAGACCTGCTGAGTTTTTCCAGGTAATTCTGTTTTTATTGTGGCAGATGGAGTTCAGTGTGGAAAAGTGTGAGATTATCCATTTTGTACCTAAAACCAATAGATCGGAGTATTTTCTAATGGTGAGAAGCTGGGAACTAGTGGATGAATAGAAAGATTTATGTATCCAAGCAAATAAATAGCTAAAAGCTAGTGCGTAAGTACAAAAAAACCTTTAAAAACAAATCCAATGTTGGACTTTATCTCAAAAAGGCTGCAATGTAGAAGAGTGGAAGTTAAGCTACAGCAGTACTACTGGACTAACTACAGGAAGGATATCAGTAAGATTGCGAGAGTGCAGAGAAGATTTACTGGGATGTTGCCGGGTCTTAAGGAGTTGAGTTACAGTGAAAGATTAAACAGGTTAGGACTTTATTCCTTGGAGCGTAGAAGAATGAGGGGAGATTTGATAGAAGTTTACAAAATTGTGAGGGGTATAGACAGAGTAAATGCAAGTAGGCTCTTTCCACTTAGATTAGGAGAAATAAACACGAGAGGACATGGCTTTAGGGTGAAAGGGGAAAGGTTTAGGGGGAACATTAGGGGGAACTTCTTCACTCAGAGAGTGGTGAGAGTATGGAACGAGCTACCATCTGACGTGGTAAATGCAGGCGCACTCTTAAGTTTTAAGAATAAATCAGATAGATACATGGATGGGAGAGGTCTGGAGGGTTATGGACTAGGTGCAGGTCAATGGGACTAGCGGAATAATATTTCGGCACAGACTAGAAGGGCCGAATGGCCTGTTTTCTGTGCTGTAGTGTTCTATGGTTCTATGGTTCAGTACAAAGCTCTGTTTAGACCCCATCTAGAGTATTGCATTCAGCTCTGGGCATTGCCCTTCGGAAAGGATATGTTGGTTTTGGAAGGGGGTACAAATCAGTTTCACCAGAATCATACTGGGGCTAAAAGGATTAAATTATGAGACAGGTTGCATTGACTAAGCTTGTATTTTTGGAATATACAGGTTTAAGCGGTGATCTAATCGAGGCTTTAAAATGACCAAAGAAGTAGACTGAGAGAATCCACTTCTTCAGGGGAGAATCAAGAGCAATGGAGCATAAATCCTTAAAATTAGAGTTAGACCAAGGTGATGTCAGAAAGCACTTCTTCACTCAAGGGGAGTGAAAATCTGGAACTCTCCCCAAAATGCTTTTGAGGCTAGGTCAATTGAAATTTTCAAAACATGAGATTCATTGGTTTGTGTTAGGCAATAATATTGATGGTTACTGAACCAAGGTGGGTAGATAGAAATAAGCTACAGAGCAGCCATGAACTAATTGAATAGCGGAATAGGCTCAAGGGTTGAATGGCTTATATCAGTTCCTATTGCGCATTAATCTGGTTAACATATCTATCCTTGTGTTGCTAACTTTACTTTGTGTTTCCTTCAAATGGTTAGACAGAGCTTTGTGCACCTACTTCATCTATTAAAAAAAAACATAGTACATTGAATGAGGAATGGTCTAAGTAACTCAACACCAACTTCAGATAAGCACTCATACTTCAATATGACAATTGGACCTGAATTTCCTTGATGCGGTGCCAGAGATTTACGCTATTCACCAGCAAATGGAGGTTCTGGATGAAGTAATTTGCATCCGAAGTGGTGTCAGTTGTGATGTAATTGCATTTTAAAAGCATAATGAAAATCTCAGCTCCCAGGAAACTTGAGTTCAGAAGTGATGCAGCCTCTAAAGACCCAGGTGTGAAAGCACGTGGGTACAGCATGGCAGGCAACAGATTTTCTTTTCTTTATCACTTGTAGAATTGCAGAAACTGCCACAAAGTTAAGGGCTTCTTGCATGGAGTACAGTAAGCAGCAATACACTAAATGCAAGCTTATATGATCTTTTTTAGTGGGATATTGGTATAATGGTGTATGTTCCTAAAGGTAGAAGGGAATTTCATAACCATATTTTCAAATCTCACAATTAGTCATTTAGTAGTACAGAACTTGAGTATTGCTGAAAAAAGAGACATGTTGAAGCTTGTTGCCTTGCACTCATCAGGATACTTTGTAAGAATACCAATATAAGGGGAAAACAACAGAGTATACTGTTTAAGACAGTGCTGGTTGGTTGGCAAGTGGACACTGATTGGTAGAAGCGTTGCCATGGAGAATGCATTAGTAATGGTGACTGACAGTTAACTGCCAAGCATTGTTTGAAATTTAAACCAGACAGCTTGAGTCTGATTGGTCAAGTGATTGCCCTGAGGAATGAGTCAGCAAATGGCTGTCACTTATTTTGTTTAGCTGAAACAGGTGCAATGTGTGAATATGTTCTTTCTGTCTGCAAAGAACAGGGCCCTGTGTATTAATATATGTAGCTTCTAGTACACGCAAATGCACCACATTACGAGTCTGACTGACAATCTTAAATTGGTTGTCAGCGTAATTCTTAGCACACTGAGAATTATTTAGCAAATCTCCAATCATGGAATCACATCTAACGTTGGACACCATGTTTTGAGCTTTGCAAGCATGGGATAGTTTGGTACGGTCTGTACCCTGCATTTTGCGAACAGCGGAAAGGACATGCTGTTTGATACGATCCGCCTGTCTTTGGTACATATAGCTTACATACCTAGCATCACACTGGCACTGAAATTCATATACCACATTACTCCTTTGTGTGATAGGCAGAACATCATTTTGACTTGACGGCAGCATCCTATTAGTGGCAAATACCATTTGTGTTGTTACTGCATAGCAGCAGCGTGAAACAGCTAGCTTCACCTGTTGCTCTAATTTCTGAGATATGTTGCCCTTACAGGGTAATGTGAGGTAGACTGGGCACTTTTCAGGGCCAAAAGTGATGGCCTTAGGCCCGTTCATGAGTTTGGGTGATATACAGCGTGAAATGATCTGATCAGGTTAGCCATTATCCCGCAGGATGTTTTTGATTCACCCTATTTCAGCATCAAGCTTGCATGGTGAGCAAATGGCTCGGGCCTTATTTACAATGTTGCCGATAAGACCAATCTAGTAGCGTGTGGAACTGTAAAAATCCCAACGCATATATTGATCAATGAAGATAGGCTTGCGATAGGCCATGGTAGAGAACCCCTGGCAGATTTCTCAACTAGTATATCAAGGAAGGGGAGTTCATTTGACTGCTCCATTTCAAAGGTGAATTTGTGAGCAGGATGAAGCCCATCAAGATATGGGCCCTATTTACAAGGTTGCTGATAAGACCAATCTTATAGCATGTGGAACTGTTTTAACGACATCATGTATGCCCAAATAGACGCTGTTGCTATGGGATCCACTCTAGGTTTAGTTCTTGCCAATATCTTTGTTGGGTTCCATGAGAAGTGTGTCTTCGATGACACCTAACCTCCTACCCCTCACATATTTCCAATATGTGGATGATACATTTGATATGTTTAAATTCGCAACTGCATGTAGTAATTTGCTTACATGTCTTAATGGGCTCCATTCTTTGCTCCTGGGGGGTTGGGGGGTGTCAGTGGTCAGTGGGAGTTCAGGGGTGTCAGAGGTCAGGCGATTGGGAGTCCAATGTGGCGGGAGAGTGTGGGCGGCAGGATGTGGGGGAGTCTCACGGGGTTGGTCTGGGTCTTTACAATAGTTACTCAGAAGTTAGAAGAGGTTTTAATTCTTCTAACGTTTTCTGGGTAACTATTGGTATAACCCCGGCGGAACCATCCGAAGTTAGCAATTTAAACCACATTTTCAGATGGCTCCCAGTGCAGCGCAATTGTCCATAGGAAGTGTGCACTTCTGGGTAATTGTCATGCAAACCCTTACCTGGGAACTTCCCAGAGGGATTCCCTGGCGCATCTTTGGGGTACTCCCCCAAATCCAATGCTAGGGAGCTCACAAGTTATGGGCCAAAACTGAATACAGAAACTGTCTAACATTTAACAGTTCATGTGGCATCCACACAGAATTAAATGTTAGCTGTAAGTAAAGAAGACTGATGTAAATCAAAAGAAAAACCAAAGATGCATATTTTGGGATTGATCGAAATGCCAAATTGTAAGACAAAATGTTTCCTTTTACAGAAATTATAGTATAAATAATCTCCCATTTTGTAAATGTAGCTAATTAAGGAATTAAAAAGGCACCTCAGATGTGCCATACAATATCTTTCTAAAATGGCAATAAAGGCTGGGCTGGTAAGGTCTTTGTGTTGTCAAAGTGGTTATAGTTCACATGATAACCTGAAATTTGAGTGTTAGTAGACTACTCAAGCATTGTTGAGTAATAACTAGAGGGTACAAGGGCAGAGGGTTTAGATTTTAAGAGCATTTTTACTAAAGTGGTATGTAATAATTTACACTCACACCTATCTATTTCCAGTGTCTATATACACAATGCATTGCTGCACTGAACTAATGAGAGCCAGCCATTTGACCTTTCATGTTACTGTTGGTTCAAAAGTTCTGATACTCATACGCCATGATCTTCAGCTTTATAGCATTCATCACTGAAATGACCCTGTTTGCTATCTGAACAACAAGCGGGGTGCTTAGCTAAACTGTTTCAGTACAGAAAAACACAGGTATCTGCTTGGTAATATGCAAAATCTCCATGTCTAAAAAAAAGGACAAATCAATGATGGCCAATTACTATGTGGTTGGAGGTATCAACAGTGCTTTCAGTGACACTTGTTCACCATAACCTGTACACAAATGCTCAGTTTGGCTTCTGACAGGACCACTCAGCTCCAGATATTACAGCATTTGTCTAAAAATTGACAGAAGATCTGAATTCCAAAGGTGAGGTGAGAGTGACTGCCCTTGACATCAAGGTAACATTCGACCAAGAGTAACACCAAGGAACCCAAGGAAAACTGATGTCAATGGGGATAAAGGGAAAACTCTCCAGTGACTGGAGTCATCCCTGGTACAAAGACAGATGTTTGTGGTTGTTGAAAGTCAATCATCTCATCTCTTGGATTGCAAAGCTGCTGCATGTTTCTGCCATGTAGTCTTCACAGTTGAGTCTACACTTTGCAGTGGGGGTTACCGAATTGCAATTAGCAGTGGACACCATGGCCAATACTTTATCCTTGACTGGCCATTACTTGCTCATCTTTCACACCCTCAGCCAAGCCCCACCAGAATAATGGATCCCACAAATTGAGAATGAATAACTGTGAGCCCAGTGATCAAAATAATCCTTGGCAAGCATCATAAACAATTTGGGTAATGGCCACCTGCAAAACTGGAAAGGAATAGCCATGTGAAAATATGTGAACATTATTGATGACCAATTTATTTTGACTATATTTATAAGCAATTAAAAAGCTTATGATACAAGCCTGAACATATCCACGAAAAATGATACAATCATTACAATTACCTAAAAAAGAACTATTCCCAACTATCACATTGTGCCATTCATAGGTTTCTAAGAGATATGCCATCTCCACAGCATCTAAAGAAGAATTTAAGGTATTAGACCAGAATAATAATTTCCATGAGGTGTCAATTGACCTTCTATTGTTTAAGGCTACTTAGATAGACCGATTTGGATCATCTAGGAAATAGTAGCTTACAATTTATGATTTTTGAAAATAAAAGTTCTTGATTGTTTATTTAGTGAAATCTTTTGGGAATTTGGTGTGATTAAATTAATTGATTTTTATGCACAGAAATGTATACATTGAGTTTACTTACATTGATTGTATCATATTTAAGAAGACCCTTGACAAAATTAGATGAATGGTTATATGTTCTAGGATATTCCTTTAAGAAAGAGAAACTTGCATTTCTATAGCATCTTTCACATCCTCAAGGCAGGCCAATGTGCTGCACGGACAATGAAATATTTTTGGAATGTAGGCTCCATTATGATGTAACAAGCACAGAAGCCAATTTGTCAGATCCCACAAATAGCTATGAGATAAATGGTCAAATAATCTGTGATTTTTTTAATGGATAAGTGCTCTTAAGGACACCAAAGAAACTCCCTGTCCTCTTTTGAATAGTGTCCTACACTCTTTTACATCTACCTAAGAAGGCAGGCACAGCCTTGCTTTTAACATTTCATCCGAAAGATAACACCTCCAGCACTCCCTCAGCACTGTACTGAAGCATCAGCCTGTTATGTGTTCAGAAAATGCTGAATATCCAATTAAATAGATGGAGAGGAAAATGGTTTTTGTGGAGAGTTAAGTCTGAAAGAGAAGGCACCAAGTCTGATCCAGAGTGGGATCCTTATGATGATGTCATTGCCAAAGAGACTCAGAATTAACTGATAAACCTTTTGCATCGGAATCCAAAACAATGAATTCTGGAGGTTTTTAAAACACTTTGATTATGGTTAAAGATGTGCTTGCAGAATTAATTTATTCAATAAAATGGATCATATAGATTAATTTGAATTACCAGTTTTTTTTTCACATTTCAAACTGCCAGCTACGTGGACTAACACTTTTTATACTTGGCGAATAAGTTGACCCTGGTTTTTGTAAGGATTTTTCGAGGCTTCAAAAATTGATTTATATGCCATGACTTACAGTAAATATCTTTAGAAATCATTCAGGAGATTCTACAATCCTGTGTACTTAAGATTACTGATACAGTAAAACATAGTTTCCACACTTGAACTAACCTATTTAATGATTATTTATATTATTAGCATTGTTATTGAGGAGTTAATTGTAATAGAGAAACAAAAGCATCTTAATCATTTCCACCTGGAATCAGAAGATTCCTGATTATTTCAAGATGATGGTGCCTAGTATATCATAGTTCACTGCATGAGGGAGCTGGTTGGTTAAGCCAAAGTTAGTAAGGATACTGTCATGGTGAAGGCTTGTAGAACTCAAAACAGTGTAATGGTGAGCCAGACTCAATGATTAAACAATGGAAATAGCAAGAAAAAAATCACAGTAAAATACATATGTTTGTGGTAATGCGAATGAATAAGAGTATCAATGTATGATTCAACTGAGTCAGAATCCTGGAACTCCCTCCCTAATAGCACAGTGGGTGCATCTACATGATAGGGACTGCAGAAATTAAAGAAGGCAACTCACCACCACCTTCCCAAGGGCAATTAGGGATGGGCAATAAATGCTGGTCTGGCCAGCGATGCCCACATCCCATAAATGAATAAAAACAAAATCAACAACAGCAATAACTTGTGTTTATATGGCATGTTTAACGCAGTAATTCTTGCCAAGGTACTCCACAAGAGCATAATTAGGCAAAATTTGACACCAAGTCACATAAAGACATAGTAGGACAAGTGATCGAAAGCTTGGTCAAAGAAAAAAAAGGGGCAAATCTTCCTTTGGGCCCCCGACATCACATGCCATTTTTGTCTTTTCACATTGGGCTCTGGCTCAAGGTGCAGTTTGCAAGCCATGCTGGAGTGTGGGAGGAGTGCAAGTGTGGATGAGGCCAGTTAGGTCGCCTGCCTCCACTCTCCAACACAATTTTCAAACCCCCAACAATGTGTATAGAGACTCCCTAAATCTCACTTCTCACCTCCCTCACCCCCCTCACACCGGATGCCAGCCCATGCCCCCTCAGATCATCCATGCCACCCTATGCCACATTATGCCCCCATGTATCCTCCATGTCCACTCAGATCGCTCATTCCACTCCGTGACACCTCTATGCCCCCCCATGTACCCTCCATACCACTCATCCAGTATGCACTATGTTCACTCCTCAGATTCCATGCAATCCAATGGAACATATGTTACATTCCTTGGGGGAAAGAAACCTCTTACCCTCTAATAAAACCCTCAGTATCATTGATACTGATAAAAAAAATGCATTCATGTGAAAAATCTTGTAATACTTGTACTCCTATTAGCTTGAGTCAACAAACCAGAAATCACATCCAAAGGACAATCTATTATTACAAATTCTTGAAACTGTCATTCGTTCTCAGATGAATTAAATACCTGTAATCCATTAGCACTTTTGAATGGTGAAAGCTGTCAAGGCAATAGGCTACTCTCTGGGGAGGAAAGCACAGAAGGTGCTCATTTCAACTTAAAGCAGAGTGCTTGTTAATCAATCAAGGTGGCAGATAGTTAGATATTTTTCAAAGTGTAGATTTTTTTCAAATTTCAAAGCCAGGATATAAGGGAGCCCGTGGTTATTTTTTTCAAGTGTCAAAACCACTTTTTGTTTTATCAGCCAGAGCCATTTAAATCACAGTACAAAAGCTGACAGCACAGGCTTATATGGCATTTTGTAACTTTTTTCACTGTATTACAATGCTTTCTCCATTGGGAAAACATATGACGCATGTGACCAAATACACCAGGCTGGCCAATGTAATGGTCAATTTACCTTTAAAGGACAGATTCCCACGATGAATCACTGCATTAAAAACACATCCACATTACAATACAGCACTAATAGTGATATTTAAAGGTGTGAAAACACTTTACACTTACCTCTCAGAATGTCCTAGATGCCTCAGCAGGCTTTCCATTTTCTGAACAATCTCTCAAACGTGGCGTGTTTTAATAGGTTTCCATAACCCACCTGATGAAAATTATCTGCGGAAGGAAATCTGATTTTTGTCCCTCATTTAAAATGGGGAACAAGACCTCAATAGGGCCGGGTGTACGTTTTGCACACAAGACATTCCTGACCCACAGAAAGGCCAAAGGAAAATAGCCTGGAGTCCTCCAAAATTAAACTGTGTGTATGCACTCACCCTGCACCCAGATGAAAATTCGGCCCAAGTTTTCACAAGTGACTTAAAGAGGAGAGAGAGGCAGAGAGGTGGAAAGGTTTAGGGAGGGAATTTCAGATCTTAGGGCTGAGGAAGCTGAAGACATGATAGCTAATGGTGAAACCAAGAAACTGTCTGAGGCCAAACCATCTTCAGCTGCTTCATCAATGACCTTCCTTCCACCAAGGTCAGAAGTGGGGATGTTCACAGATGATTGCCCAATGTTCAGCATCCTTCACAACTTGTCAGATACTGAAGCGGTCCGTGCCCATATGCAGCAAGGCTTGGACAACATTCTGGCTTGGGCTGATAAGTGGCAGGTAAGATTCGTGCTGCACAAGTGCCAGGCAATGGCCATCTCCAACATGA
Organism: Cetorhinus maximus; assembly: GCF_964194155.1. Classification (NCBI taxonomy): domain Eukaryota; kingdom Metazoa; phylum Chordata; class Chondrichthyes; order Lamniformes; family Cetorhinidae; genus Cetorhinus; species Cetorhinus maximus. Next base: position 26,395,298 of record NC_135902.1, on the reverse strand, counting down.
GAGAATCCAGCCAACTCCCCTTGATATTCAATGGCATTACCATCACTGAATCCCCCACTATCAACATCCTGGGGTTACCATTGATCAGAAACTGAACTGGACCAGCCATATAAATACTATGGCTACAAGAGCAGGTCAAATTCTGGGAATTTTGTAGAAAGTGACTACCTCCTGACTCCCCAAAGCCTGTCTACCATCTGCAAGGACAAAGTCAGGAGTGTGATGGAATACTCTCCACTTGCCTGGATGAGTGCAGCTCCAACAACACTCAAGAAGCTCAACACCATCCAGGACAAAGCAGCCCACTTGATTGGTTCCCCTTCCGCAAACACTCACTCCCTCCACCACTGATGCACAGTAGCAGCAGTGTGTACCATCTAAAAGATGCACAGCAGGAATCACCAAGGTTCTTTAGATAGCACCATCCAAACTCACAACTACTGCCATCTAGAAGGACAAGGGAAACAGACATATGGGAACATCACCACCTGAACGTTCCCCTCCAAGCCACTCACCATCCATACTTGGAAATATATCGCCATTCCTTCACTGTTACTGGGTAAAAATCTTGGGACTCTTTCCATAACAGCACTGTTGGTGCACCTACACCACATGGACTGTAGCGGTTCAAGAAGGGAGTTCACCACCAGCTTCTCAAGGGCAATTAGGGATGGGCAATAAATAGTGTCCAAGCCAGCGATGCTCACATCCTGTGAATGAATAAAAAAAAGCTAGGATGAGAAGAGGGCTAATATCTTGAAGTGTTGTAGGGCTGGAGGAGGCTACACAGATACTGAGAGATTTGACAGATGAGAATTTTAAAATCAAAGCGTTGCCAGACCAGCAGTCAATATAGGTCAGTGAGCACAGAGGTGAATGATGTGAGTATATCCTTCAAATCAATAAAGCAATTTTCTGCATGATTGTGTTCCAGGGAATTGTGTGACAATCTTTCTAAGATAAAATCTTAAAAATCCAATAGCAAGCATGGAATCTTATGCATAAATAGAAACACTTACTATTGCATTTGAATGTTCTCACTGGATAGTGAAATTTTAGGGTGTGTTTATCAGGCTAAGAACATGAAGCAAAACATTCAAATTACTAGTTGCACAGACCAGGAGATCTTCAACTTCTTCCTAACAGATATTCTGGAGAATTTTCCCTGCTATGCGGTTATCCTTTGTGAGTGAGCAATTAGGGCCACTCAACAGAAAGCTACTACAGACATTACAAAATATTTACAAAATGTTTCCAACACAGAAACAGGCTATTAAGCCCAATGGATCCTTCTAGTGTTTATACTCCACACAAGCCTCCTCCCATGCCACTTTATCTAATTCCATCAGCACATCCTCCTAGCCCTTGTTCGCTCATGTGCTTTTCTAGATTTTGCTTGAATTTGCCTATACTACTTGCCTGTGATAGCGATTTCCATATTCTAACCACTCTCTGTGTAAAGAAGTTAATTCAAGCCAATGAGGTAATAGTTGGTGATTTCAGTAGCAATTACACTGATAGAAGAGATGTATTCAGAGATGTAATCAAGAAGTAGAACTAAAGCACATATGCAGAGCGAATGGAGTTCATTCATTTTTGTATTTATTGCACCAATGTTATTGTGTTGCAGAGAAAATGATGCACCATCTATTGCCAAGGAGAAGGAAACTCACTATTTCTAAGGAGCTACAACATCACATCTTGAAACCTGATCACTGCTTCCTTCCATCTGAAGCTGAAGGCCCAACCATATATGATGAAGGAAAGTGCATTCATGAGGATGATACACAGAAGTATCTTTTTTCAAAAACAAAAACTAAATTGTTTATATGGCTTCAGATAAAACAAAACATGCAGGCTAGTAATATTTGACATTCAAATCTGCCATTTTGTTTTTCTTTTCCTTGTTTGAAGTCCTTGAATTGAACAGCTTTCTTCACTCAAATCCTTTTGCATAAGTATGTTCATCCATAAAAAAATGGTTTTTAATGTCTAAAGGGAAAGAAACAAAATAGATTCCAGTGGCTGTTGTGAACGCAAGAAGCAAGATTCCCCATTACAGAATAATGTTTACATAAATTCTCTGTCTAGATGAGAAGTGTACCAGGATAGAAATTGGTTTGGTCCAGTTTTCGGGCACCAAATATATGCAGGCAATGATCTCTGCACTTGAAGGCGAATATCCAAGGATCACAAGAAATTTGTTGTTGGGCTTCATTGTGATAATAGCAGTGAGCTGTGATGGCACCAATCAGGCTCGCTCCTGCAATTTGCTGATCAAGGCCTTCCCAATTATGGTCTACTTGAATGCTAAGCGACCTTCAGATAAGCCCAGAAGGTTGGGGGTAGGCAAACAGTGTGGGGTAAGTGTGGGCTTACAATAGGACACAATTTTTCTGTGGAGCAAGGAGAAGTACTCCTGCTTCTCCTGGCTCTACCTCAGTGTAATTAGAAATGAAAAAAAAATCACCGTTTAGGCTACTGTAGAACTGGAGAAAAGTTGGAGCTTGCACAGTGCATGCACAAATATTGCAGAAGAATACTGAGACAAGTTGCAATATAAAAATTACACAATTTAAACAACTCTGATCATAGTTGTACTGCTCTGTGAAGAAAGCTAAGTTTTCATTTTAAAGCCTGAGCCTTCCAGAGTAATCCATGGTAGTAGATACATGTGCAAAATCAATAGCCTTCAGTATTCCTTTTTGGCCTCAGTGCCATTTTCCTAATTTTCAAACACAGTCGATACAATTCCACGCACACCCCCACCCTTCCACATGCCACCTTCATAACCAACATCCACAGTCTCTCTCTCTCTCTCTTTCCAAAGGCTGCTGACAATTTTACTCTGCTCTTGAAAGTCATAACTTACTTCTCTACTCTCAGGGATGATGTTTTCTTTCCCAAGTCCTAGGGTTGTGACCTCTCTTTGTGCTCCCTTGGGGCTCAGCTAGATTCTGGAACTTCCTGTCTAAGTATCACCGGATCCCATGATCCTTAAAGGACTTCCAACTCCCTCTTTGAGAGATGTCAGACTCAGATGCTGAACCTCCGAAGAGCCTCAGTACCTTCTCCCGGGGTCACAAACTGCACCTGCCCTCTGAATGCTCATAGACCCATATTGTTCCCAGCCACAGCTTGAATGCCCCCAATCCCCAGACATCAGTACTTCCCAAGACCCAGCAGATCTCATTTCCTTCAGACCCAGCTTCCCCACTCTCACTTAGCCTGAATCCCCAGTCACTTGCTTTCACTTTAATCCATGCATGTTCCAGGGCCCGCCAGTTAGCCTTTTTCTTCTTACCCAGTGCATGCTGGTTACTATTTTTCAACATACTTTGGATCTTAAGAAAGCGAAATGTTTGCAATGGGTACATTGATCAAGGTAAATGTGATAGAGCGATGCGGAGATACTGATAAAAATATAGAGAAGATCAAGAAGTCACAGGTAAGGAGAGAGTTACACAAAGAGTGAAGAGTGGGAAACAAAAGAGGCTGAGAGATAGTGAAAGTTACAGAAAGGGAAAGTGAGAAAGAAATTTAAAAAAATAACAAACAGAGAAAACAACAAATATTTAAAGTCAGTGAGAATCTGGGCGAGATTGAATGAATTGATTTAAATGTTTTTCCATCTGAATGCAATGTATAATCTCAAACATAAATATTGTATTTCACTCACCCACATCGTTTATTTTGTTTCCACAAGGAAATCAAAGTTAAGAATGTTCTCATGGGCTGCAACTCTTCTTTACATGTTGTTTCCCAGACTTTGCAAGAGGAAAAATAAAACGTTAATTTATATCAATCTAATTCCTGTGACATATCTGAAGTACAGCAACAATTATGGGGAGGCCATAGTGTAATGGTATTGCCACTGGACTGGTATTCCAGAGACCCAGGGTAATGCTCTGGGGACCAGGGTTTGAATCTGTTCGAATCACTATGACGGATGGTGAAATTTGAATTCAATAAAAAAAAATCTGGAATTAAAAGTCTGATGTTGACCATGAAACCATTGTTGATTGTTGTAAAAACCCATCTGGTTCACTAATGTCCTTTAGGGAAGGAAATCTGCCATCCTTACCTGGTCTGGCCTACATGTGACACCAGGCCCCACAGCAATGTGGTTGACTCTTAAAATGCCTTCTGAACAAGGGCAATTGGGGATGTGCAATAAATGTTGGCCTAGCCAGCGATGCCCATATCCCATAAACAAATAAATAAATAAAAATTCCACAAGGGGGTAATTGATAAAATTACCTTGTATGTAAAATGATAAACAAGCAGTATTCTTCTTGCACTTTATAAAATTTTGTATGTCCCAAAGCACACAGACATGTATATGGGAGATAACATTGCATGAGGTCAGTGCCTTGCCCATGTTTAAAGTATTCTTACTGCACTGAGGTAGAAAGGCAAGAGCAAACTTGTAATTTAATGCAGGGTAATGATAACAAAGTGAACTTTTTTAAGACAAGAAAATGTCAGTACCGGTGTTGTGTTTGTTTTTCGTTGTAACCTTTATTTTATTCATACATTCCTTTAATATTTTTAACAATGCTAAAAACGTGTTCTAATATTCAATACACCCATTACTCCCCAATTAGTATATTTTATATCTTTTCCTGTCAAGGAATACCAATGATTGCATCTTGTATGATTTTAGCATAAGTGCATTTAATTTATTTCCAACCTAAGAGTACATTATCTTTAAAAGAAACAATCACAAAAACATCAAGGCTTCTGTCCTTAACCCATTTCTCTGCTCTTTCCTTCCACAATTTCACATATTTCAAGTGTTTACATAAATTAGTGTTAGATGCTGTGACTGAAACAGCATCAATGGCCACTTGTGGTAACGTATTCCTCATCTGAATAACCCATCATGGATTCCACAGTTCATACTTCCCTGTAGCCACTTCACAAGCCAAAGACAATATAACCTTTCCTGACCTACTCTCGCAAGACTTTTCATATTTTTTAATTATACTATTAGATCTCCCTTAATGCTCTTTTCCCTGGTGACCACGGGCTTTCTTTTTTAAAGCCCTCAGCACAATTAAGCCTTTGATGCCAGATATTATCACAAAAAATTTATGTTGCACCTTTTCCATTACAAAATACCCAAAACTCACAAGCACTGCAATTATGGCCTTACTAATGCTCTGTACTTTTTCTGTATAATGACTCTCATCTTGAAATAATTTTTTTTTAACATTATATCTGTTTCTAAGGCTGATGATTGGATTTAGTTTTTGAAATGTAGTTACTAGCTAGAACACCTGAATCCATGAAGGCAAGCTGATTTTGCCACATGCAAATCTTTACTACTTACTGAATGTTCACATGGTGTTAAGAGACCTTCAATTTCCATCTCAATAAAATAGCATTAATGTTCTGTGTTTTCCAACAGATGGGGATTACAGAACATAAGAAATAGGAGCAGGTGTAGGCTATTCGGCTCCTTGAGCCTCTTCCGCCATTCTTTAAGATCATGACTCGTTTGGCATTGATAGAGAGAATAGAAAGATTTAAATTAGTCCTAAAGGTTACTACAACTTGTCAGCTTTTTTGAGTAAGTAATTCACATATCAACACCAGCTGTCCATACATAAAACTAGTTTTTTTATTTTTGACTTCAGGTCAAATTTATTTCCAGTAAAACTCAGAACAATTAAAATAAAACTACCTGCCTTGAGCAACTGCTGTTTAATTAATATAATTAGTTTTGTGTTAGAAACAGATTAAGACTTGAAGTATGCTGTCTCAATGGTGTAATGTAGTTAGTGTAATATGCTTATTATGGGCTGTAAATAAGTGTTTACATTTGAATATATATTCGCAATATACACTATTCCTACAATGTGATGTTTTGAATACAAAATAGAATAAATTGAATTTTTACAGCTTGATTTTATAGGCTATGATCCAGAATGTGGTAGCATTAACTGAATGGATATGGAACAGGAAAGCAAAATTGAAATTGCTGGCCAAAATATATATTATGCAAAAATACATTTAATATCAATTCAGTCCAAAATACAAAAGCAGTTGGTTACATTTATACTCTTTCACTCTTACGCTGTTTTTATTATTGATCTGAAAGCTTTGGCTATTATTGGAAAATAGTAATGATCATGACATGACTGGCACAATTTAATGACACATAAATTATCCTAAAATTGAGAAAAAAATTTAAACAAATGTTTTAACATTATGACCCAGTACTTATTGGCATATGTTTCTTTCACCAAATCAGTAAATATGCGACCCTCAAATATCAGGATTTCTGTGATATATTGTTGCAGGTATTTTGAACTCAGTAAGCAACATTAATCATATTATATTTCTAGGAGAGAAGTTAATTTGCATGATGCCACTTCCGGCTTCGTTTTGACGAAAAACTCATCTTCATGAAAAATATCTACAATTCATTTTGTTTTGTTTATTGTATATTTTTAAGCTCACAGGAATATTTTTTATGCTCACTGCTTGTGCTATAAACCCACAGAACATATCAACCACCTAATATAGGTGCCATCTGATCTCCATTCCCCATTGATTTCAGATGGCTTTGATGACCATTGAATAGGATGTACAAAGCAGTGTTTGGGAAGGTGTTTATGGAGGGTGGAGGGTGGGAGATTGGCTTAGAGAGCATTGGAATAGTAATATAAGAGCAAAATACTGCGGATGCTGGAAATCTGAAACAAAAGCAAAAATTGCCGGAAAAACTCAGCAGGTCTGACAGCACCTGTGGAGAGAAAGACAGAGTTAACGTTTCGAGTCCGTATGACTCTTCATCAGGACTAAAGAGAAATGGTGAAATACAAGCTGTTTAAGGGGAGGTTGGACAGGTGAAGCTGGATAGAGGGCCAGTGGTAGGTGGAGGCAAAGGAGAGATTGCCAAAGATGCCATAAACAAAAAGTGAAAGGGGTGTTGACGGTGGTGATATTAGCTAAAGGATGTGCTAATGGTGACATTAAGGGTGGAAAGCAGGATGAGCAAGTGACAGATGGCCCTAGTGGGGGTGGGGTGGGGGGAGGGGATCAAAAGAGGCTAAAAGGTGGGTATAAAACAATAAATAGAAATAAAATTTTAAAAATGAGTGGGAAAAGAAAAATATATTTTAAAAAATATAATAAAAAATAAATAAAAATAAGAAAAATAATTAAAATAGTAATGTCTGGAGGTGACAACGGCAGAGAAAAGGAGGAAGAATTTTCCCCCCATTCGGGGAGGAAAGTGCAGGAGCGGGTGCGTGCAGGTGTGCCTCCGATCAGCGCCCCCAATCGGCGGCCCGCCGCCATTTTATGTGGGTGGGCCAATTAAGGCTCCCCCTGCGTGACATCCGCTAGGAAGCGCTATTTGCTCCCTGTGCAGGCGGGGGGTGGATTCCCTCAGCTGAGAGTGCGCTCTTTTGCACATGCGCTGAAAGAGCGCACTCATCTCCCTGAGGCTAAGTGTTGCCTCAGGGAGATCGGCGTCAAATTAAAAAATGATCAATGCACAAAAGTAAAATTTCTCTGACATGTCCCCTCATGTGACACTTGTTACATGAGTTGGGACATGTCCATTACTTTAATTCAAGCTTTTATTAAATTTTTAAAAAATTACATGAAACCTCATCCCACCCATGGATGAGGTTTCATGCTTTTTCTGAAGCCCGCCAGGGCTCCCAGCCTGCTCGCCAACATTAAGTTTGCATGGACAGGTCCATTAACTAGCTGAATTAGTTTTTAAGTGGCCTTAATTGGCCGTTGACAGGTCGGCGGGCGCACAGCTGATTAAGCTGCGCCCCTGACGACCTGAAAATTGAAATGATGCGGGGTGATGTCAGGAGTTTCGCCCAACGTTATCCCGCGTCATTTTACACGTCGGCAAGCAGGGCCCGCCCCCAGCTCGCCGACCTCAATATCCTGGCCAAGGTTTTCAATAATATATGGGCAATGTTATAGAGATGACCTTGCCTGGATTTACTTTTTGCTTAATGATAATTTTTTTTTATCCTTTGGACCAGTCCCTCAAGCTCTCTTTATCTATAATTGAAGTACTTTGAACATGAACATGTCTTTTTCCCCAGATATTCATATCTAGGGTCTCTTGCCTTCTGCTCAAGTGGTGAAAATAAAACCTATACTCTGTGTTTCTTTAATATGGGGTAGCTTTGTGGCATAAATCTGGTTGAGATGCATCTAACCAACATAAGGCAAGATACCATAGATATGAACTTAGAGAGAATAAAATCAGATTAACATAGAACACATATGAAGAGGAAGGGGAAAAAAAATTCAATTATAGACAAAGAGAGCTTGAAGGACTGGTGCATAAAGCAGAAAGTAGAAAGTAAATCCAGGTAAATCCACTGAAACCCTTGTCTCTGATCTTGTTGTCTCCAGATGTTACTATACCTGTGTTCTTTTAGCCAGTCTCTCATCTTCCACCCTCTATAAACTTCAATCCTTCCAAATTCCTGCTTCTTGTTTTTACGTCAGCTCTTGCTCACCCATCACTCCAGTGTTGTTGCCTTACATTGGCTCCCAAAAAATTCAAATTTAAATTCTCATCCCAATATCTAATTTGCTTCATTGCCTCTTCCGTCTCCATCTGTAAAGGGGGGTTACTATTTTCAGGGGGGTGCACTTTGCGCATCAGAGGGCACCCCCCCCCACTAAGATAATACACCCTTTATTCCTACCCCAAAACCCCCACTCCCACACCCACTCCCCAACCCCTCCCTAAGCCTGGCCGAATCCTCCCCGCCCAATAGCCCAGATTTACCTTACTCCAGGGTCCATTGGGCCTTCTTCTTGCAGCTGGTTGCAGTCGGAGCAGCGCCACGAACGAGATATTGGCACTGCCAGGACTGCTGGAGCTGCCAGCCAATCGGGTTGGCCGGCAGCTCCCCAGGGCGAGTATTCCTCCCCAGTGAGGAGCGGAAGTCCCACTGTCAAGCAATTTAGTCCACCCGCAGCATATTATGGCTGCAGGACGAGCTGGCATGCAGCATGTTGGGGGGGGGGTGAGCCATCTGCCCCCTCCATGCCCCCATAACATGCAGTCCCATGGTGTAACTCCCTTGTGAACCTTGTGAAATTTGATTTGAAACATGTTTGGGCAACTGGTTGGACCTCCAGAGCCTTTTATAAACTTACTTCATAGCATCTTTTTAATGTAATGAGAAAGTAGAAGGCCCCATTCGTACTCTCCTAATATTATATAAACCCATATGTGCATATGTGAAAACAAGCATGCACACAAGCTCTCTTTTAATAGGCAGAGCTGCCAAATTACACATGACACTCAGGTATACAGTACCATTTAAGCTTAAAAATGGAAAATGCGTCATCGTTTAAACAGAAGTTCATTTCCCTTTAAACTTCAGATAAAACTTTAAGCAGGTCATTTCAACAAAGAATTCTGAAACCATAAGGTTGCAGACATAAGTTAAATAAGGAATGCCACCTCAATCTGGAGAATGTTAGTGATGAGTTCATGCTTTTTATGAAGAAAATGTGAAAGTTGAGTTTTTCTAATGTTTACTCGAAAGAAAGCATTTAACATAGAACACATGGTGACACATTTGCAATGAACCTAAACAAAACAGTGTTGTGCAATATGACGCATTTTGCTGAACGTAGAATCTAGAACTTTCCATCAGTATAAGAGCACCTGTGTTCAAGAAAAGTGTTTGCAAATTAGCCATTCACAGTCAACATTTTAAATTTAAAGGTGCAGTATGTTTACGCATCATCAGTTAGGGGCTATACTATACATTCACGAACTGACATTTAGCTCAATAATTCAGCCCCCAGAATGAATGTTCATGCTCTTCATCAAATGTTGAAAGGCGAGTATTCAACAGTGGTTTCCCGCAGCTTTAAGTAATTTTCCTGTGAAGTGGCTAATTTTGTTTGACAATTGTAAAATTGGAAAAACGCTGTTGTATAATGTAGGATTTTCTTGTGTCCAGACATGTCAGTTTTGGTTGTTGTTAAACGTACTTGTGTGAGGGAAAATCTCTTCTTGTTATTTGTGTCTCAGTTTGAAAACAAAGCTACATGTCTATGATTTTGCCACAAATAGCAAATTGAAGGTTTTCTGTCCATCCCAAAAGCCTATTGTAAATATGATTATAGATTTCTAATAAATATGTTACCTCATTCAATGTAACTTTTGTTTTGTGGTTTCTTTATTAAATATCTATGGCAGATTTTTTTTTTTAGAAGTCACATTTATCCATATTGCCTGCAACAATATTTGAACAACCTAGGAAAAGTGCTGTGAAATCATGAAGGATTTTGACCATCTTGTTGGATAAACCTAATATTCCTCAGTCAAAAAGACAAACCTACCAAGCCATCCATGACTGCAACTCCTTCCAAAGCAAACAAAAGCAATCCAGCACAAAAATATTCCCAGAAGTCATAATTCATTTGTGGGAAGCAAAAAATAGCCTATAAAATGTCACAGAAGAATAACCAGCAGCCTAGCAGCACAAACCAGCAGTGCACCCATATCGAATTCATGAGTCCTTTAACTAGTGCTCATGCTGGTCTTATTGATTGTTAGTGTCACCGTTTGTTAGATGAGTTTATCATGTAGCAAGTCAGTTGCTGGGCAGGCCAACTATAAAAAATTAATAGCAGTTTCCTCTTCAATCAACAAATAATGACAGCAGTGCAAGGAGGTTTATCTGTGACCTCTGGACGTCCAGATGTCAAACCAATTTAAATAATATTGCAATCAAAGCACTCACGTACTGTACTATTTATACAGCATTAAGTCTGCTAATGTCAACTGATATAAAGCAGGTTCCAACAAGATCATGATAGGGACAGTAAAAGCCATGAGTTCAGCAAGTGCATTCTTTCTTACAGCCTACCTACCTATCCTTTAGCATTTTCCTTAAATCATTTTCTTCTTTCCAGAAATATATCGAGTTGTTTCTTAAATCACTTCAATCACCTTCTCTGGCAACTGATTCCATCACTCTAGTAATACTTGGAGTAAAATAAAGTTCTACATTTCCCTCCTTATTTGTAAATTCTTCATTTTTAACTAGTGTCCCCTGACATTTGAACTTATTAATAAATGTGTGGGTCAATTCTCTTTGTCACCCCAAAAGAATGGAAACTCAACTTTCTCAACTTTCATTAGACAATCAAAATGGAACAACTCAATAAATTTCTCTTCATCCCTCTTCGTAATACAATGAAAAATTTGGAAACTTATTTCAATCATCAAATAATTCAACTAATTACTAATGGGCAGATAAAAGACAGGCAACATTCATGGAACAACACAGCTGAAGAAAACTGGACCTATGCAGCATTTTGTTAGTTAAATGGAGAATGACATTCAACTCCAGTGAAGTTGTAGTTAAATATTAATATTCAAATCTTTATTATTGATTTCTTTGTAACCTGGCTAAAATTTGTTAAATCTGAGACAGAGGGCGGAATATTCCATGCCCGCTGGCGTCAGGCATGCTCGGCAGTGTGAGCAGACAATATGGCGAGAAGGCCAGAAACCAGTTTCACGACGTCATGAAACTGACTTGCGAATGTCCGTTCAGCCTATTGTTGGTGGGCCGCATCGGACGTCAGGAACCTCATTGTAATACATCTGCATATCATTATAAGGCCAGCCCCCAGAATCATCTGGACCGTGACATGCAAAAGTTGGGACTCACCACCAGGGACTTGCTCACATCGCGGCCATCCGAGGAACAGAAGATGCTGGAGCCCCAAAACGGCACACTGGAGGAACGTTTGTGGCATGCTGGGTGGATTCTCGTGGACATGACCCTGCTGCGAAGCAACTCACGGGAGTTGGAAAGTCACCGTTGAGGGTCTGCTCACAACGGGTGATGGTCAAGGGGGTAGAAAGGAAGGCCCAGCTGTATTGGGAGACAAAGATGTATCGGGGCGGGAAAGAAAGGTCTAGGATTGACTGGGAGAGGGAGAGGTGTCGGGGCTGTGAGGTTAGGAGGGGGGGAATGAAGGTATCGGGGAGGGGTGAAGCTGGGAGGGGGGAATTGAAGATGTCGGGGGAAGTTGGTGGGGGGAAGCAGTATGGGGGTAGGAGGGGGTAACGGGGAGCAAGACAGCAACAGGGGAAGTAGGTTCAAGGGGGGTGGAAGTTTTAAAGGAAGGAGTTCGGAGCGAGGAAGGAGTGCAGAGAGGGGAGAGAATCCAGGGGGAGGTAAGAGTGCAGAGAGGGGAGGGAGTAAGGGCAGAGGAAGAAGTAACAGTGAAGGAAGGAGTCAGTAAGGGGGAAGGAGTAAGGCTGGAGGAAGAAGTAAGGCTAGAGGAATAAGCAAGGCTGGAGGAAAGAGTCAGGAAAGGGGAAGGACTAAGGGTGGCGGAAGAAGTAGGTGTGTCTGAAGGAGCCAGGAAAGGGGAAAAACTAAGCCGGGCGGGAGGTGGGGTGTGGGGGAGTCCAGTGTGGGGAAGGGCTAAGGGGAGGGGAGTCTGGGTGGGGTTGGGGGCAGGGGTTCCAAGGGGCAAGGGGTGGGGGGATGTTAAGGTGAACGTGCGAAGGAGGGCTCTGATAAGTCCATGAATGTCCCGTGGGGAGTTTACTGAGGGTGGGCGTTGTAGGAGGGAATGGTGAGAATGACCAAGGGCAATGGGTGGCGGTAGGATGAGGGTTCAACGGTAGAGGTAGAAGGGACAGCGAGGGTAGTGGTGGAGACTTGGAGGCAGACGCGAACCCTAGGGGTGGAAAGGAGGAAGTTGGGGAGGTTAATGTGGATGGGGGTGGGATATCCAGGAAGGAACGGAATGAGCACATTCACCTGGACATCCCTGAAGGAAAACGGCTGTGGCTGGTAGGTCACGGAGGGGAGGTGGAATGTGATGGCAGGGGGGGTTAAAAATTATGGGGAAAGAAAATGGGTATCTGAAGGAGGAGAAAGGATGGTGCAGCGAACGTAAAACTGAATAACCACCATGCTGCCTAAATGAAAGTGTAATGAGCGATGTGGCGGGCGAGATCAGGTGCTGCATGGGAGTATGATCAGTGGGTGGGCAGAAATGCAGGTCAGCTCAGATGGACAACTGAAAGCAAACCCCTGACAGGCAGCATTGAAAATGATCAGGACATTGATGTGAGTGTGATATGTGAGACGGGGAGGATCCGCGTGTGTAGGAGAAAGCTTGCACAAGGCTCCGCACATACACACACACATACTTCTCCCTCCAAAATCACTCGTTGGCCAGCTGCTCCCGCTGCGATGAGGTGAGAGGCTCACAGGCAAAGGGGACTCTGAGAGAGAGAAGACAGCCTCTGAGATTCCTGAGTGGATGGCCCAGGGGTGTCCAGCTCCTCTTCCCTTCAGGTGCCCGGGGGCTCTGGCCTGACTCCTTGAGGGGAAAGAGCACCTGGAGGGACATCAAGGTGCCCCATTTCCCTCTCACATTGCCATTGCAAGGACTCATTCATGGCTACTGCAATGGAATGCAGGTCTGCACAATTCCAAGTTCTGCTGGACCAGGGTCTCTATGGTGTCCACCATCCTCCCCATGGAGACCTCCATGCATGCACATGTGGGTACCACTTCATCAGAGAACAGGTGGGCACACTCCTCCGACTCAAAGCCACTTTGTTGAGGGCTTCCAACAGCTCTGCATGATGTCCCATGCCTTTCCAGCTCTTCAATGGAGGAGATGTCCTCTTGGCTGGAGGTGAGGACGTGGATGGAGTTGAGGGACTGGCTGGCTGAGGGTGTCGGTCGCTGAGAAGAGCTCCCTGTGAACCAAAGTAGAGATAATTATTGCCTGGCAGCAGAGTCAAAAGCAGGAGAGAGAGCACTCATATTTGCATTGAGAGAAGGATGAAGTGGTGCCGGATCCTCATGAAGGTGTTCACCACCGACATCAACGTCACCGCAGGCACAGTCCGCATCCTCACCAGTCAGCGCGATGGCACACTCCTCAAAGTGAGTGAGGGGCTTAATGTGGGCCACTCCATCCCTGGTCTGGATCCTCTCCCTGCTGATGTGAGCAGGCTTCTCCTGCATGGAAACAGATAGAGAGAGTGTGGAGAGGACACATGGCACTGCATTGAATGTTTGTGTGGTGAGCGGAGCCATGGGCAGGATGAGGACATGAGCTCGAGAGGATATGAGCCCGATGGAGATGTGAGGGTGTGTGTGAGAGTTAGTGGTGTTATCCCTTAAGGTTTGAGATCCCTTTGAACGTGTAATGGGTTTGTGAGTGTGTGGGTTGAGAGCGATCAGAAGGGTGACTTACCCTGGCGTAACGGATGAGACCATTTATCCTGTAGCTGCACTGGGTGGCTGTCCTCTTCTGCAAGGCATTGGCGCTGACCATCACCTCCCATGCTGGATTGGTGATGGCGCTGCCCCTCCTGCGCCCAGAGCAGGGCTAGAGGACATCACAGTGGGCCTCCACGGCCACCAAAAGGTGCTTGAGGGACCCGTCACTAAATTGGACTTGCCTTTTGGGGCAAGCCGTGTGGCAGCCCTGGGCTGGGAGCACTGAGAGGTGTGTGTGCGACTGCAATTTGATTGTGGCGCCCAGTGTGATGAAGCGATGAGGTGATGCCGTGGTGGGCAAATGAGACCTGCCCTGCATCAAAATAGTGTATTTCCCACGAATGCATAATTAATGTGGTGGGTTTGGGACGATACAGTATGAGAAGTCGCCACTGCGGCTGGCGGGTCAAACGTCGTTTTCCCTGCCGGCTACTGCACGTAGTGCAAATCTGGGACAATTCCGTCCAGAGCTCAAGTGGAATACTGTGAGAAGGTTTTCCTTTCTGTAGAACACAGACACAAAAGTTCTGGTGGGGAGTCACGACATGGAACGTTGACTCTGTTTCTCTCTGCACAGATGCTGCAGTCATGCTGGGTGTTTCCAGCATTTTCTGTTTGTGCTGCAGGTTCCATTCCTCGACTTCTTATTTATTATTTCACAGGATGTGAGTCTTGCTGGCAAGGCCAGCATTTATTGCCAAACCCTAATTGCACCTGCGCTTCTTGAATGCAACTGAACCATTTCGGAGGGTAGTTAAGAGTCATGTATAAATTAGATAGGTATGGACAGCAAATTTCCTTCTCTAACAGATATTAGTGATCCAGATGAGTTTAACTACAATCTAGCAGTTTTGTGGTCACCATTACTGATACTACCTGTTTTTGATGCCAGATCTTATTTCAATAATTGAATTTAAATTTCCCAGTTGCTGTGGTGGGATCTGAGTCCAGGTTTAGCCCATTAGTCCAGGCTCTGAATTAACAGCCCAGGAACATAACCACTTTGTTGCTGCACTGTCAATCAATAAACACCATCCTTCTAATTTTATTATTTGTTGCATAACAGGAACAATGAGGGATAATCTGATTATATCACCACAGATATTTACAACCATTGGCATAATCCTACATTGTGTTTGGTGACAGAGAGTATAAAAACAGGCCATTTTACAGTGCTGACTTTGTCTGCACTGGAGTGCTGCTTTGGGCTCCAGTAGAGTGCTTAAATTGGAGTTTGGTGACTGAGGGAGTTTGGTGAGGGGGGAACAAGGTGATCCTTTGAGTACTGTGAGTACAGTCACATAAGTATTTACTACT
Organism: Cetorhinus maximus; assembly: GCF_964194155.1. Classification (NCBI taxonomy): domain Eukaryota; kingdom Metazoa; phylum Chordata; class Chondrichthyes; order Lamniformes; family Cetorhinidae; genus Cetorhinus; species Cetorhinus maximus. The sequence goes on along the minus strand of NC_135902.1, from coordinate 26,379,696 downwards.
TTTGTCTCTTATAGTTTTTAAGGTCTTATTTTGTGGTTCATTGTTTGTAAGGGCTATATTTTGTAACAACGAGTAGCAGGGAAGAAGGGCCATAGAGTAATTGATATTATTTGATATCAAGTATCTTCCAAAAGGGTTAATTTATTTTAAAGGGTTAAGTCATGGCAGGAGAGCTCAAAGCCATGGTGTGTTCCTCCTGCTCTATGTGGGAAGCCGGGAACGTTTCCGATGCCTAGGGCCAGCACTTGTGTGGGAAGTGTCTCCAGCTGCAGCTCCTGGAAGCCTGGGTCTTGGAGCTGGAACAGCAGCTGGGGACACTGTGGAGCATCTGCAAGGCAGAGAGTATCATGGATAGCACGTATAGAGAGGTCGTCACACCGCAGGCTAAGAGTCCACAAGCAGGAAGGGAATGGGTGACCACCAGACAGGGCAAGAGGACTAGGCAGGCAGTGCAGGAATCTCCTATGGCTATTCCCCTGCAAAACAGATATAATGCTTTGGATGCTGTTGAGCGGAATGGTCTCTCAGGGGAAAGCAGCAACAGCCAAATTCGTTGCACCACAGTTGGCTCTGCTGCACAGGGGAGTAAAAATTGTGGGAATGCAATAGTTATAGGGGGTTCAATTGTAAGGGGCATAGATAGGCATTTCTGTGGCCACAAACGAGACTCCAGGATGGTATGTTGCCTCCCTGATTCTAGGGTCAAGGATGTCACAGAGTGGCTACGGGACATTCTGAAGGGGAGGGGGAGGTGAACAGCCAGTGGTCATGGTACACATTGGTACAAACGACATAAGTAAAAAAAGAGATGAGGTCCTAAAAACAGAATATAAGGAGTTAGGAAGTAAGTTGAAAAGTAGGACCTCAAAGGTAGTGATCTCTGGATTACTATCAGTGCCACATGCTAGTCAGAGTAGAAATAGCAGGATATATCGGATGAATACGTGGCTGAAGAGAGGGTGTGAGGAAGAGGGTTTCAGATTCCTGGAACATTGGGACTGGTTCTGGGGGAGGTGAGATCAGTACAACTGGACAGGTTACTCCTGGGCAAGACCGGGGCTGATGTCCTGGGGGAATATTTGCAAGAGTGGTTGGGGAGGGTTTAAACTAAAATGGCAGGAGGATGGGAACCTATGCAAAGAGTCAGAGGAAGGGGAATCAAGGACAAAAGCAGAAGACAGAAAGGGAATTAAGAAAAGTGATAGGCAAAGAAATCAAGGGCCAGAATCAAACAGGGCCTCAGTGAAAAATAGTGGGAACAGGACAAGTAATGTTAAAAAGACAAACCTTAAGGCTCCGTGCCTTAACACGAGGAGCATTCACAATAAAGTGGATGAATTAACCATGCTAATAGATGTAAACAGGTATGATATAGTCAGGATTATGGAGTCATGGCTGCAGGGTGCCCTGGGATGGGAACTGAACATCCAGGGATTTTCAGTATTTAGGAAGGGCAGACAAAAAAGAAAAGGCAGTGGAGTTGCATTGCTGGTTAAAGAGGAAATTAATGAAATAGTGAGGAAAGATATTAGCTCCGACGATGTGGAATCTGTATGGGTAGAGCTGAGAAACACTAAGGGGCAAAAAACATTAGTGGGGGTTGTAGATAGACCCCCAAACTGTAGTGGTGATGTTGGGAATGGCATTAAACAGGAAATTAGAGACACATGCAATAAAGGAACATCTGTAATTATGGGTGACTTTAATCTGCATATAAATTGGGCAAATCAAATTAGTAACAATACCAGACAGGAGGAATTCCTGGAGTGTATACGGGATGGTTTTCTGAACCAATACGTTGAGGAACCAACTAGAGAACAGGCCATCCTAGACTGGGTATTGTGTAATGAGAAAGGAAGAATTGGCAATCTAGTTGCGCAAGGCCCCTTGGGGATGAGCAACCATAATATGATAGAATTCTTCATCAAGATGGAGAGTGACGTAGTTGATTCTGAGACTAGGGTCCTGAAACTACGATGGTACGAGGCGCGAGTTGGCTGTGATGGATTGGGAAACGTTACTTAAAGGGATGACAGTGGATAGGCAATGGCAAACATTCAAAGAGCGCATGGGTGAACTGCAACCATTGTTTATTCCTGTCTGGCGCAAAAGTAAAACAGGAAAGGTGGCCAAACCATGGCTTACAAGGGAAATTAGAGATAGTATTAGATCCAAGGAAGAGGCATATAAATTGGCCAGAAAAAACAACAGACCTGAGGATTGGGAGCACTTTAGAATTCAGCAAAGGAGGACCAAGGGGTTGACTAAGAAGGGGAAAATAGAGAACGAGAGTAAACTTGCGGGGAATATAAAAACTGACTGTAAAAGTTTCTATAGGAATGTGATGAGAAAAAGATTATTAAAGACAAATGTAGGTCCCTTACAGAAGAAACAGGGGAATTTATAATGGGGAACAAAGAAATGACTGACCAGATAAATACATACTTTGGTTCTGTCTTCACAAAGGAGGATACTATTAACATACTAGAAACATTGGGGAACACAGGGTTTAGTGAGAGGGAGGAACTGAAAGAAATCAGTATTAGTAGGGAAATGGTGTTGGGGAAATTGATGGGATTGAAGGCCAATAAATCCCCAGGGCCTGATAATCTACATCCCAGAGTACTTAAGGAAGCAGCCCTAGAAATAGTGGATGCATTGGTAGTCATCTTCTGAGATTCTATAGACTCTGGAACTGCTCCTACAGATTGGAGGGAACTAATGTAACCCCACTATTTAAAAAGGGAGGTAGAGAGAAAGCAGGGAATTATAGACCAGTCAGCCTGACGTCGGAGGGGGGAAAATTCTAGAGTCCATTATAAAAGATTTAATAGCTGAGCACTTGGAAAACAGTGGCAGAATCAGGCAGATTCAACATGGATTTACGAAAGGGAAATCATACTTGACAAATCTACTGGAATTTTTTGAGGATGTAACTAATAGAGTTGATGAGGGGGAGCCAGTGGATATGGTTTATCTGGACTTTCAGAAGGCTTTCGACAAAGTCCCACATAAGAGATTAGCATGTAAAATTAATGCACATGGGATTGAGGGTAGTGTATTAAGATGGATAGAAAACTGGTTGGCAGACAGGAAACAAAGAGTAGGAATAAGCGGGTCTTTTTCTGAAGGCAGGCAGTGACTAGTGGGGTACCACAGGGATCGGTGCTGGGGCCCCAGCTATTCACAATATATATTAATGATTTAGGGAACTAAATGTAAAACTCCAAATTTACAGATGACACAAAGCTGGGTGGGAGGGTGAGCTGTGAGGAGGATGCAGAGATGCTTCAGTGTGATTTGGACAAGCTGAATGAGTGGGCAAATGCATGGCAGATGCAGTATAATGTGGATAAATGTGTGGTTATCCACTTTTCTGGTAAAAGCAGGAAGGCAGATTGTTATCTGAATTGCTATAAATTGAGAGAAGGGAATGTGCAACGAGATCTGGGTATCCTCATACACCAGTCACTGAAGGTAAGCATGTAGGTGCAGCAGGCGGAAAAGAAGGGAAATGGTATGTTGGCCTTCATAGCCAGAGGATTCAAGTACAGGAGCAGGGATGTCTTGCTGCAATTATACAGGGCCTTGGTGAGACCACATCTGGAATATTGTGTGCAGTTTTGGTCTCCTTATCTGAGGGTGTTCTTGCTACAGAGGGAGTGCAGCGGACATTTACTAGACTGATTCCTGGGATGGTGGGACTGACATAAGAGGAGAGATTGAGTCGGTTAGGATTATATTCGATGGAGTTCAGAAGAATGAGGGGGATCTCATAGAAACCTATAAAATTCTAACAGGACTCGACAGGGTAGATGCAGGAAGGATGTTCCCGATGGTGGGGGAGTCCAGAACCAGGGGTCACAGTCTGAGGATATAGGGTAGACCATTTAGGACTGAGATGAGGAGAAATTTCTTCACTCAGAGAGTGGTGAGCCTGTGGAATTTGCTACCACAGAAAGTAGTTAAGGCCAAAACATTGTATGTTTTCAAGAAGGATTTAGATATAGCTCTTGGGGCGAAAGGGATCAAAGAATATGGTGAGAAAGCGGGAGCAGGCTATTGTGTTGGATGATCGCCAATGATCATGATGAATAGCAGAGCAGGCTTGAAGGGCCAAATGGCCTACTCCTGTTCCTAATTTCTATGACAGTAGAAAAGAAAAATTAAACCTATAATTCCTATTGCTATCCATATCTTTTAAAAATAAATTACCTAGTAAAAAATATCTAGGTTTCTGATAGTCCATAAATAAAATAACTTTCATTTGTGTAGTAGTGCCTTTCATAGCCTCACATTGTTCCAAAGCATGTCCCAGCTAACAAAGTATAGTCACTGCTGCAATGTACGAAATGCAGCAGCCATTTGTATGTTATACACATAACACATAAATAACAACGAGATAAATGAATATGTATTTTATTGATATTATTTAAAGGGTAAATATTGGCCAGGATACTGGAAATATCCCCTCCTCTTCATTGGGTAGTGTCATGGGATATTTTAAGTTCATCTTAGAGGGCAGGCAGGGCCTCAATTTAATATCTCATTCAAAATGCAAAACCTCTGACAGTGCTTCACTCCTTCAATAGTAAACTGAAGTGTCAGCCAACTTATGTGTTCCCAGCTTTGGAGTGAGGCTTGAACTCATGACCTTCTAACTCAGTGGGTGAATATGCTACCACTGAACCAAAGCTGGCACCCTAATAAAGTAATAGTATCCATTTTCATCATGAGGATTTCTTTGTGTTCCAATACTTTGCACTGTTTTTATAATCCTCACCATTTATGGAATGTGGTTTCCAGCCCAAGCTGCGATCCTTTGAACGAGACAATGTGTTGTGCGTGATAACATAGAAGCAAATACACATCTACTTCATTAATATTGTAGCATCATGAAAAAGATCAAAACAATGGAAGAACAGAAATAGCAAACGGGGGAAAGGTAAATAACCCCCAAGGGTGGAAAAGGATGGCAATGACACTTGCTTAGCAGTTTATGTATGTCATTTTAGAAATTCTTCACTATTTATGGCAATTTTATAAGACATTGTTAACATTACAAATATAAGGGGGCAGAAGATATTAAGGGACATTTTTATCAACAAAATGCTTGATGTAAAAGATGTAAAAATGATACAGGAAATCATTTAGAGAATGATGCTACAAATGTTGGGAAGTTTTGTCCACTGGCTGTACATATCGGGAAATCACAGGCACACTGTCCATAATTTTCTGTCTATTAAATTTAATGAGTGGACAACTTATTACTATCTCCCCAATCCAGATGGCCAGTGATAGATGCTCCAAGCCAGGAGAATGTTGATAACTTTAACTCTTATTCCTCTTTCAGCGTTCAGGTCTTTTTGTTTTTTTTATATGCTTGCTGCTGCATCCTAAAATAGAGCATTTTTATTATTTATTCATTCACAGGATGTTGGTGCCACTGGTTAGGCCAGCATTTACTGCAATAGGGTTAAGAAGAGAAGTATACACGATGCTGATGGAATAATGATGTCAGATCACATGACTGAGAGGTTAGAGAGATCTGGAAGGAGGAGAAGCTCCGACCTCATGTCGAGGTTCAAATACATAAATACTTGCTGTAAATAAAGAATAATGGTCTGCACTGGAGGGCTGTGTTTGGCTGCAGTAGAGAGCTTCAGTTGGAAATTGGTGACCGAGGGAGTTTAAGGGTTAAATTAAGGGTTAAGTTATATCTAAAGTCTAGCCTTTCTTTAATTTAGCAATTAACTAAAAGTTGCTGTTAGGGTTGGAAGGTGAGTTTTAGACCGGAGGGGAGAGGCCAGCAAGAGCGGTATAAAAGGGCGCAAAAAACAGAGACCGAGACCGAGACCAGGGAGGAGAGGCATACCCTCAGAACCTTCTGGTGGTGGCGTTCGATGTGACAACATGATTCAAAAAGCGACGCGACGCAGAGGAGGCAGCTGATTGGTAAGTAGGCTTAAGTGAGTGCTTCTACGTCTACTTTTCCACTAATTAAACTGCTGCAGTCCATTAGCTTAAACAAAATAAGGTGAGGACATTGGACTGTAGTGGGAGTGTTTGGAGTGGAATAAGGCCCCTAGCATCATTAGTATTATTTAAAGGGAGTAACTAACAAGCTTCATCTAAAGGGAAGTCATGGCAGCAGTGCTTGCACCCGTGATATGCTCCTCCTGCGCTATGTGGGAAGTCATGGGCACTGCCAGTGGTGACCATGTGTGCAGGAACTGTGTCCAGCTGCAGCTACTGGCTAACCGCTTTTCAGAGCTGGAGCTGTGGGTGGATTCACTGTGGAGCATCTACGATGCAGATATGGTCATGGACAGCACCTTCAGTGAGGTGGTCACACCGCAGGTAAAGACTGAACAGGCAGAAAGGGGATGGGTGACCACCAGGCAGAGTAGAGGAATGCAGGTAGTGCAGGAGTTATTAATTATTTGTGTCCTCTTGGAAGATGCAGTATAACGTGGATAAATGTGAAGTTATACGCTTCGGTGTGAAAAACAGAAAGGCATGGTGATATATAGGGAAATGTGGATGTACAAAGGGATCTGGATGTCTTTGTACATCAATCAACGAAAGTAAACAGGCAGGTGCAGCAAGCAATTAGGAAGGCAAATGGTATGTTGGCCTTCATTGCAAGAGGATTTGAGTTCAGGAGTAGGGATGTCTTACTGCAGTTATACAAGGCCTTGGTGAGACCACACCTGGAGTATTGCATGCAATTTTGGTCTCCCTACCTAAGAAAGGATATACTTGCCACAGAGGGAGTGCAGCGAACATTCACTAGGCTGATACCGGGGATGGCAGGACTGTCATATGAGGAGAGATTGGTTTGATTGGGCCTGTATTCACTAGAGTTTAGAAGAATGAGAGGGGATCTGACTGAAACACATAACATTTTAACAGGACTAGACAGACTAGATGCTGGGAGGATGTTTCCCCTGGTTGGGGAGTCTGGAACCAAGGGCCACAGTCCCAGGATACGGGGCAGGCCATTTAGGACTGAGATGAGGAAATATTTCTACGCTCAGAGGGTGGTCAACCTGTGGAATTCTCTACCACAGAAGGCTGTGGAGGCCGGGTCACTGAGTGTATTCAAGAAAGAAATTGATAAGTTTTGGATATTAGGGGCATCAAGGGGTATGGAGAGAAAGCAGGAATATGGTGTTGAGATAGAGGATCAGCCATGATCATATTGAATGGTGGAGCAGGCTCGAAGGGCCAAATGGCCTGCTTCTGCTCCTAATTTCTATGTTTTGAGAAACTACAGACTCAATCAACATATTTTGGGACATTAGATAATCCCCAAATCCCCTATCTAGACCCCAACCACAAAATGAAACACTGCCAATCTCTAATTGCCCTTCAGAAGATGGTGGTGATCTGCCTTCTTGAACCACTGCAGTCCATGTGGTGTAGGTACTTGTGCTGTGAAGGAATGGTGTTATAGGGCGGAATCGTCCCAGATTTTCACTAAGAGTAGTGACGGGAGGAAAAAAGAACATTTTAACCGCCGGCTGCAATGGTGGCGCTTCACATGGTAGTGTCACAATCCTGCCTCATTAATCATGCATTCCCAGGAAACACGCTGTTTCGATGGCTGGTGGGCTCTCATTTGCCCCACCATGCCGTCAGCTTGTCACTTCCTCACACGAGGCACCATGTTTAAAGTGCAACTGCATGAACATCTCTCAGTGCTTCCACCCCAGGACTGCTGCACAGAAGACTTGGCCCTAAAAGGCAAGAAGAAGTCAGTCCCCGGTTCAATGCCATGCCCTTCGAGCACCATTTGGAGGCCATGGAGGCCCGCCGTGATGTCCTCTACCCCCACCCTGGGCAAAGACCAGCGAGCAAGATCACCAATCTGGCATGGATGGCAGTGGTCAGCACCAATGCCCTGCAAAAGTCAGCAATCCAGTGTCAAAAGAGGATGAGTGGTCTCATCCGTTCCGCCAGGGTAAGTCACTCTTCTCATCACTCTCAACTCACAAACCCATCACACATCCACAGGGATCACACACCCCAAGGGACAACACTGCTATCTTTCACACACACCCTCACATCTCCATCAGGCACATATGCTCTGGAGCTCGTGTCCTCATCCCGTCCATGGCTCCGCTCAGGACACAAACATTCCACGCAATGCCATGCATCCTGCTGACACTCTCTCCATATGTTTTCATGCAGGAGAAGCTGGCTGACAGCAACAGAAAGAAGTCCCAGACTGGGGCTGGAGTGGCCCACATTAGGCCCCTCATTCATTTTGAGGAGCGTGCCATCATGCTGACTAGTGAGGATGTGGCTGTGCCTGCAGTGATGGTGAAGTTGGCAGCGAACATCAACGTGAGAATCCTGCACGACACCATCCCTTTCCCAATGCAACTGTAAATTCTCTCTCTCCTGCTTTTGACTCTGCTGCCATGCACTAATTACCTCCACTTTGGTTCACAGGGAGCTCTGCTAAATGACCAACCCCTCAGCCAGCCAGTCCCTCAGCTCCATCCAGGTCCTCAGCTGCAGCCAAGAGGACTCTTTCTCCATTGAAGAATTGGAAATAAGCAGCCTGCAAGACCCGTCACAGTGCTTACCCACACCCTCTACTAGCACAGAGACACACACCTCCCTCAAGGAGGCATGCTGGTCCTTGGGCACCTGAAGGGAAGAGTAGCAGCAGCTGGACACCCCTGGGTCACCCACTCAGGAATCACAGAACCACACAGAGCAGAAGAGGCCCTTCGGCCCATTGAGTCTGCACCAACATGTGAGAAACACCTGACCTACTTATCTAATCCCATTTACCAGCACTTGGCCCATAGCCTTGAATGTTAAGACGTGCCAAGTGTTCATACAGGTACTTGTTAAAGGATGTGAGGCAACCCGCCTCCACCACCCTCTCAGGCAGTGCATTCCAGACTGTCAGCACTCACTGGGTAAAAAGGTTTTTCCTCACATCCCCCCTAAACCTCCTGCCCCTCACCTTGAACTTATGTCCCCTTGTGACTGATCCTTCAACTAAGGGGAACAGCTGCTCCCTATCCACCCTGTCCATGCCCCTCATATTCTTGTACACCTCGATCAGGTCGCCCCTCAGTCTTCTCTGCTCCAACAAAAACAACCCAAGTCTATCCAACCTCTCTTCATAACTTAAATGTTTCATCCCAGGCAACATCCTGGTGAATCTCCTCTGCACCCGCTCCAGTGCAATCACATCCTTCCTATAATGTGGCGACCAGAACTGCACAAAGTACACCAGCTGAGGCCTCACCAAGGTTCTATACAACTCCAGCATGACCTCCCCACTTTTGTAATCTATGCCTCGATTGATAAAGGCAAGTGTCCCATATGCCTTTTTCACCACCCCACTAACATGCCCCTCCACCTTCAGAGATCTATGGACACACATGGCAAGGTCCCTTTGTTCCTCAGAACGTCCTAGTGTCATGCCATTAATTGAATACTTCCTTGTCAAATTGCTCCTTCCAAAGTGTATCACCTCACACTTTTCAGGGTTAAATTCCGTCTGCCACTTATCTGCCCATTTGACCATCCCGTCTATGTCTTCCTGGAGCCCAAGACACACAACCTCACTGTTAACCACCCGGCCAATCTTTGTGTCAACCACAAACTTACAAATCCTACCCCCCCACATAGTCATCTATGTCGTTTATATAAATGACAAATAATAGGGGACCCAGCACAGATCCCTGTGGTACGCCACTGGACACCGGCTTCCAGTCGCTAAAGCATCCTTCTGTCATCACCCTCTGTCTCCTACAACTAAGCCAATTTTGAATCCACCTTATCAAATTACCCTGTATCCCATGTGCAATTGCCTTCTTTATAAGTCTAAAATCCATATAAACTACATCAACTGCCCTACCCTCATCTATACACCTGGTCATCTCCTCAAAAAATCCAATCAAATTTGTTAGGCATGACCTCCCTCTGACAAAGCCATACTGACTATCCCTGATCAAACCTTGCCTCTCCAAGTGGAGATAGATTCTCTCCTTCAGAAATTTCTCCAATAGTTTCCCTACCACTGACGTGAGACTCATTGGCCTGTAGTTCCCTGGCTAATCTCTACAACCCTTCTTAAATAGCGCAACCGCATTAGCTGTCCCCCAGTCCTCTGGCACCTCCCCCGTGGCCAGAGAGGTATTAAAAATTTGGGTCAGAGCCCCTGCGATCTACTCCCTTGCCTCCCTCAGCAAATCATCTGGACCTGGAGATTTGTCCACTTTTAAGCCTGCCAATACCTCCAATACCTTGTCACTCCCTATATCAATTTGCTCAAGAACCTCGCAAACTCTCTCCCCGAATTCTGTACCTTCATCCTCATTCTCTTGGGTGAAGACGGATGTGAAGTATTCATTCAACACTCTACCGATGTCCTCTGGCTCCACCCATAAATTGTCCCCTTGGTCCCTAATGGGCACTACTCTTTCCCTAGCTATCCTCTTCCCATTGATATATTATAGACTATCTTGGGATTTTCCCTACTTTTACCAGCCAGAGCTTTCTCATATCCCCTCTTTGCTCTCCTGATTGCTTTCTTAAGCTCCACCCTGCACTTTCTGTACTCCACTAATGCCTCCGCTGACTTGCTTCCCTTGTGCCTACTAAAACCCTCTTCTCCTTCTCATCATATCCTGAATATCTCTGGTCATCCGTGGTTCTCTGGGCTTGTTACTCCTTCCTATCACCCTAGAGGGAACATGTTGAGGAGTCATACGGACTCGAAACGTTAACTGTGTTCCTCTCCGCAGATGCTGCCAGACCTGCTGAGTTTTTCCAGGTATTTTTATTTTTATGTTGAGCCTGTACCCTCCCCATTTCCTTTTTGAACAACCCCCATTGCTCTTCTGTAGATTTCCCCACAAGTAGCTGTTCCCAGTCTACCCTGGGCAGATCCTGCCTTATTTTACTAAAATGAGCTCTCCCTCAATCAGAAACATTTTTTTACTTGTCTATTTCTTTGTCCATAACAAGCTTAAATTGTACCATGTTGTGGTCGTTATCACTAAAATGCTCCCCCAACACCACCTCTGCCACCTGTCCAGCTTCATTCCCCAGAATTAGGTCCAGCACTGCGCCAACCCTTGTTGGACCCTCTACATATTGACCTAAAACCTTCTCCTCTCCCTCCGAGTCCCGTTTGCCTGTGGCCCCCTCAACCTCAGTCACTGCAGAGGGAACAGCTGGCCCACAGGTGGATAGCCAAAGCAAGCCGGAGCCCCCCAGGCCTCAGCTTTCCAGAGGACCTATGCTGATGTCATTAGAGGCAACAGGGCAAACCATTGCACAGGCTGTCTCCACCCCTGCTGTGGATGTTAGGGCAGCACCTAGGAGTCTAAGGCATAGAAATGTTAAGAGATTCTGATCACAGTTGGTTGCATAGGTGAACACATTTTGTCACTTCACAACCTGAAAATATATTCATTTCGCAAATCATCCCCCTCCACCCCTTCACCCCACACCCCCCAAACTAGCAGTTCAGCTGTACGCAGCCGGCCTGTGAGTGATTCTGGAAGGAGAAATATGTGTGGGGACCTTTTGGAGCCTTTTGTAAGCACTGTCCCATGCACGTGGATCCTTCCCGTGTCACACTCATCTCAATGTCCTGAGCATTTTGAATGCTACCTGTTGGGGGTTCACTTTCAGGTGCCCATCTGAGCTGACCTGCATCTCCGCCCACCCACTGATCACTCTTCCATGCAGCACCTGTATTCACCCACCACAACTCTCATTTCAGTTTTGAATAAGCAAGCATGGTCGTGCTACAGTTTTTCTTGAGGCCACCCATCCTTTCCCCTCCCCCAGTCACCCATTTCCTTTCCCCCATCACTGTTGACCCCTCCGGCACCACCTTCCACTTCCCCATTGTCACCTACCAGTCACAACCCTTTTATTTTAGGGATGTGCAGGTAAATGTGCATGTTCCCTTCCTTCCTGAATATCCCACCCCCATCCACATTAATCTCCTGGACCTCCTCCTTCCTTCCCGTAGACTCCATGTCTGTCTCCAAGTCCCCACCAACAACCGTCGCCATCCCTTCTACCGATACCATTGCACCCTCATCCTCACACCCTACTGTCTCACCATTCCCTCCGACCATACACAGGCTCAATTTGCTCCCCAGGAGGCAGTCATTGACTCCACAGACCCCTCCCTTGCATGTTCACCTGGACATCCTCCCCTCGAGATTCCTTCCACCCTTGGAACTCCTTCCCCCCTCCCAATGCTTCCCGCCCTCAGACTCCACCCCCACCTTAGTCCTTTCCTCTTCCTCCACCCTTACTCTTACCCCTCTCCGGACTCCTTCCTCCAGCCTTATTTCTTTCTCCAGCCTTACTCCTTCCCCTCTTCAGGCTCCTTCCTCCAGCCTTATTCCTTCCTCCCCCTGGACTCCTTCCTCCCGCCGGACACCTTCCTCGCCCGGATACCTTCCTCCCCCCGGATGCCTTCCTCCTGCTGTACACCTTCCTCCCACTGGACTCCTTCCTCTCCCCCTGATTCCTTCCTCCCTCTGGACACCTTCCTCCCACTGGACTCCTTCTTCTCTCCATGCTCTTTCCCCTCTCTGGACTCTTTCCTCCCTTGACTCCTTCCTCCCACCGGACACCTACCCCTCTCAGGGCCCCTTCCTCCCAGATCCTTCCTCCCATCAGACTCCTTCCCCTCTCCGGGCTCCTTCCTCCCGGACTCCTTCCTTGCACTGGACTCCTTCCCTCACCTCGGAGTCCTTCCTCCCCCTGGATTCCTTTTCCTCTCCAGACTCCTTCCTCCCACTGGTCTTCTTCCTCCCACTGGACTCCTTCCTTCCACCAGTCTCCTTCCCCTCTCCGGGCCCATTCCTCCTTCCAGACTTCTTCCTTCCCCTCTCCGAACTCCTTCCTCCTCCCGGCCTCCTTCCTTCCCCTCTCTGGACTCCTTAACCCTCTGAACTCCTTCCTCCTGGTTTACACCTACCTTCCCAGTTGCCACCTCCTCCCCATTACCCACTTCTCCCCCATACTTCCTCCCCACAACTTCACCTCCCCTGACATTATCATTCTCTCCCCCTCCAACCTCACCTCCCTGACATCTTCATTCTCTCCCTCCCAACCTCACTCCCTGATGCCTTCATTCCCCCTCCCAACCTCATACCCAGACACCTTTGTTCCCCCTCCCAACCTCACCCCCAACACCTTGATTCTCCATCTCTCATCTCACCCTCCCGACACCTTTGTGCCCCTCCCTCCAACCTCACTTTCCTGACGCCTTTGTTCCCCCCTCCCAATCACACCTCAGCCCCTCCCCCGACACACCTTCCTCTCCCAGTCGAACGTGACCTTCCTCTCCTACCCCGCAGTATATCCTCCTCTCCCAAACACAACTGGACCTTCCTCTACATGTCCTCGAACATTGTCCATTGCAGACCATGCCCAAGACACTGAACAGTCCCTCAATGGTGACTTCACACCCTCCATGAGCTGCTTCATGGTGACGCCATGTCCATCAGAATCCATCCAACATGCAATGGATGTTCCTCCAGTGTCCCATTAATGTTGGGGCCCAGCTGTTTCTGCTCCTCAGATGCCCGCAATGTGAGCAAGGCCGTGACATAAGTCCCAACTTCTGAACTTCACATTTGTCAAGACGTGTTCTGCACCAGCGTGATTTCCCGCCAACATGCTCGGATATCCAGCGTGGTGAGTTGATTCCCGTGAGCTGGTCTTATAATGTATTACAACAAAGTTTCCGATGGTGGAAAAGGTGGCCCGCCATTAACGGGCAGAGCGGATGATTGCAAACTGGTTTCACAACATTGTGAAACCGATTTGGCCTTCTCGCCATTTTGTCCGCTTATACCGCCAAACACACCCAACGCCAGCGGGCATGGAAAATTCAGCCACAGTTCCAAGTCAGGATAGTGTGTGGACTTAACAGTGCACAAGGGAAATTTACTAAGTAAAACATTAATTTAACATAGATATTAAATTGTTTGCACAAAATAAATTACATTGCAGAGAAGTGAGAAAAAGTCAACAATACTACTGTTTAGATTGTCTTGTAAAACACTTGAATGAAGCCCTTCTTACATGATGCAATTATTGTTGATTATCAGCACATCTATCCTATGATTCAAAGCTTGCATCCCTGCTTAAACGGTTTCATTAAGAAACATGTTATACGCACAAGATATAGCAAGGAACTCAGATTTTTCTCTATTTGTCATTTGGACTTTCAGTTCTCATAGCACTTACGGTGTGAATTTCACATTCCACGATTATGCCTCATTAATTTTCTTGTCTGTTACTCATATGACATCCCAAGTAAATCTATTCCAAGATTTTGGGAAGCAAATTAAAAGGCCTTTCAATTTAAAAAATGACTTTATGGAATAGCTGACCTTACAAACCAATAAATTAACTCTCTCCACCATGAAAGAATTCTCACAATGCAATGCGAAAGAGCTGAAATTAGTCCAAAAGAACTGTCTGGCAATCTGCTATCAACTCCCTGAAAGAAGTGAGGTAATGGAACAGTTTCCCTCTGAAGATCAAAGCAAACCAATCATAATCTCACCCTTCTACCCTGAGAGACAGGTAATGTTTCCAAACAAAATTACAAAAGGCAACTAGAACAGTTCAGAGTGTCATATTAGAATGAAATTACCAACACAATGTCAGCTAATAAAGGAGACCTTCAGGATATCTGATTCTCCAGAAAAAGAGCATTCTCAGCAGGTTGTGTGGGTATGTTGTTGATCAATTTAGCTTTTTATTTAAATCCATTCAAGTTTAGAGAAAAAACATGTGATTGGAAAATAAGTTAGAATCAAAACCTCAAAGCAAGTGTTCATCTTCTTTTGAAATACAACTCAACAAATGTTAATGTTAACTGCTTTCAAACTGATGATTCAAATATTTTCTGATTAGTGTCTTTTTTATACTAAGATGGAGCACTGCATAAATGAATTGCTAAATGAACTCTGTTGAATAGATTTTCTTTCATAATCCTTAAGCAGGTCCAAAAAGGATAAAAACATATTAGGTTGCTGTTATTATTGGATACACATATTCCTCATGGCAAGTTTATTGCTTTCATTTGATTTTCAGCAGCCAAAATAATGAATAAGGTAATGGTAATTTTTTTCACAATACTTTGAAAACTCTCATCATGGATGCAAAATTCAGTTACTTAGCTCTGGAGGTGGCACAACAGGGGCGCAGCACCAGCAGCAGCTTCCGTGCAGCAAGACCTGTGCAAAATGCCACCTACCCAGCGTGTGCCAGAAGCTTGTGAAGCAACATTATCTTGACATCATACAGCCCAAATGGCTGGTGCGACACCAGGATCCTAAATTTGGGCAACATTATTGGCAGCAACAAATTTGCATATCACTTTGCAAAGATCAGGCTTGAGGCTATAAGGTGGGACCTGCACTAGCAATCCTTAAAGGGTCAGGCAACAAAATGGCAGGTAAAATAATTTTTGACAACTTCTTTCTATTGCTAAGTTTCTGGAAGTACACTGGAGTGTTTCTGGAGGTCTTTTGTGTCGAGTTCCTGGATTTGCTGGTGAGTGTTGCTGCATGCTCACAGAGAGAACAGAGGGACAGTTGACTGGCCCATACAACAGCTGCAACAGGTCACAGGGCAGCAATGGCAGTGCCTCTAAGGCTGCAGCATGACAGCAAGATGGAGCAGAGGCTGTGGAGGGGGCAAGCTCAACACGATGTGCTCTGTCAACTTGGAGTTGGACTCTCCACGTTCACCAACAGTGACAGGGTCTGTCTGGAAGGCAGGCCAATGCGCCCAGCTTTCTGTCCACCATGCTATTGAGATCCTCATCTGAATCCTCTGCAGCAAATTTCATCTGCGATCTCACCCTCCAGAGGGCTGGCAATTTTATTTTATTATTCATTCACAGGATGTGGGCTTCGCTGGCTGGGCCAGCATTTATTGCCCATCCTTGAGAAAGTGGTGGTGAGCTCCCTTCTTGAACCACTGCAGTCCATGTTGTGTAGGTACACCACAGTGCTTTTAGGGAGTTCCAGGATTTTGACCCAGCGACAGTGAAGGAACTGCGATGTATTTCCAAGTCAGGATGCTGAGTGACTTGGAGAGGAACTTCCAGGTGGTGATGTTCCCATCTATCTGCTATCCTTGTCCTTCTACATGGTAGTGGTCATGGGTTTGGAAGGCACTGTCGAAGGAGCCTTGATGAATTCCTGCAGTGCATCTTGTAGATGGTGCACATTGCTGCTACTGTGTGTTGGTGGGGGTGAATGTTTGTGGATGTGGTGCCAATCAAGAGGGCTGCTTTGTCTTGGACAATGTCAAGCTTCTTGAGTGTTGTGGGAGCTGCACTCATCCAGGCAAGTGGGGAGTATTCCATCACACTCCTGACTCGGGCCTTGTAGATGGCGAACAGGCTTTGGGGAGTCAGGAGGTGAGTTACTCGTCGCACAACTCCTAGCCTCTGACCTGCTCTTGTAGCCACAGTATTTATATGGCTAACCCAGTTCAGTTTTTGGTCAATGATAACTCCTCTGGATGTTGATAGTGGGGGATTCAGTGATGGTAATGCCATTGAACGCCAAGGGGTGATTGTTAGGCTCTCTCTTGTTGGAGATGGTCATTGCCTGGCACATGTGTGGCGTGAATGTTACTTGCCATTGTCAGCCCAAGCCTGAATAATGTCCAGGTCTTGCTGCATTTGGACATGGACTGCTCCAGTATCTGAGGAGTCGCGAATGGTGCTGAACATTGTGCAATCACCAGTGAACATCCCCACTTCTGACCTTATGATGGAAGGAAGGAAAGTTACCTGAACACTTTGCAGCAGGAGGTGGTCACACCCCTCAGGTTAGGTAAGTCAAATTTGGTCTGTGATCAGGGACAGGAGGGTGTGGCTGCAGGTGAAGCAGGTTTGAGGGCCCAGGGGGTAGCTTTCAAGGAGCATCAGCCCCTGCAACTGTCCAACAGTTACAAGGTTCTTGCAATCTGTGTGGATGAGATCGGGGACTGCAGGGAGGATGAGCGAACTGACCATGGTGACGTGGTACAGGGAACCATTCAAGTGGGGGGATGAAATGGGAATGTAGTAGTGGTAGGGGACAGTATAATTTGGGGGATAGATACTGTTTTCTGCAGCTGTGAACGTGAGTCCCGAAGGCTGTGATGCCTGCCCAGTGCCAGGGTTAAGGACACCTCCTCAGGGCTGGAAACCTGGAGTAGGAGGGGAGGGATCCAGTTGTCATCGCCCATGTTGGTACCAATAACATTGATAGGACTAGAAAGGAGTTTCTGCAGAAAGCATTTGAACAGTTCGGAGCTAAATTAAAAAGCAGAACCTCCAAGGTAATAATCTCCGGATTGCTACCTGAGCGTAGGGTAAATAAAGTTAGGGAGTTAAATGCGTGGCCCAGAGATTGGTGTAGGAGGAATGGGTTTCAGTTCATGGGGCATTGGCACCAGTACTGGGGTAGAAGGGAGTTGTTCCAGTGGGATGGGCTTCACGAGAAACGTGCTGGGGCCAGTGTCCTGGCGAACCGAATAACTAGGGCTGTAGAGAGGGCTTTAAACTAAATAGGGGAAAGGGTTCTGGAAAGGGGATACATAGGCTTACAAAGCAAAAGGACATGAAGCCTTGCAGGGCAGCTATTTAGGTAATGATACCCAGAGTGTGGCAGGAAGGGACAGTGTAAAGAAACAGCAGCAAATAGGGTCAAAAGGGGAAAAAATGGCAAATAGGCAAAATTAATGGCCCTTTACTTAAATGCACATAGTATCCTGAACAAATAAATCAATTAACGGCAGAAATAGAGGTTAATGGGTATGATATAACCATTATAGAGACGTGGTTACAATGAGATCAAAGCTGGGAACTAAATATTCATGGGTATGTGACTTTTCTAAAGGACAGGCAGGGAGGAAAGGGTGGTAGGGTAGCTTTGTTAGTATGAGATGGAATAAGTACGATAGCAAGCAAGGATCTTGGGTCAGAAGATGTAGAAGATAGAAAATCCATATGGGTGGAGGTAAGAAATAACAAGGGAGGGAAGACACTCGTGGGAGTAGTCCATAGGCTTCCTGGCAGTAGCTCTACTGTAGGTCAGAGAATAAATCAGAAGATAATGAGGGCATGTAAAAAAGGCAGTACATCAATCACAGGTGACTTTAATCTTCATCTAGATTGGGAAAATCAAATTGGCAGAGGTAGACATGAGCAAGAATTCATAGAGTGTATTCAGGACAGTTTCTTAGAACAATATTTTGTGAATTCAACCAGGGATCAGGCTGTTTTGGATCTTGTAATGTGTAATGAGGCAGGTTTAATAAATGATTTCAGAGTAAAGAATAACCTAGGAAACAATGACCATAATATGGTAGAATTTAGCTTTCAGTTTGAGAGTGAGAACTTGGGTTGGAAACAACTGTGCTAAACTTAAATAAGGGTAATTGCAATGGAATAAGGGCAGAGCTGGCTGGTGTGGAGAGGGATAGCTGTTTAGCAGAAAAGACGGTCGATGAACAACGGCAGACGTTTAAGAAAATAGTTCTTGGCTCTCAACAAAGATATATCCCGGTGAGGAAGAAGGATTCAAGGAAGGGGATAAACCAACCACGGTTAACCAAGAAAGTTAAGGACAGTGTCAAATTGAAAGAAAAACGTACAATGTGGCAAAGATTAGTGGTAAGCCAGAGGATTGGGAAAGTTTTAAGAACCAACAAAAGATGACCAAAAAATAATAAAGAGGGAGAAAATAAACTTTGAGGGTAGACTAGCATGTAATATAAAAATGGACAATAAGAGCTTCTTTAAATACATAAAACGGAAGAGAGAGGCCAAAGTGAACATAAGCCTCTTAGAGAATGAGGCTGTGGAAATAATAATGGGGAACCAGGAAATGGCAGATGAATTCAATAAATACCTTCCTTCAATCTTCACGATAGAAGATACTAAAAGCATTCCAAAAATACTAAATAATCAAGGAGCAAAAGGGGGGAAGGAAATAAATACAATAACTATCACTAGAGAAAAAGTACTAGGGAAACTAATGGGGCTAAAGGCCAAGAGGTCCTCTGGGTCTGATGGGTTGCATTTTAGGATATTAAAGGAAGCAGCTACAGGGATAGTGGATGCACTGGTAGTAATCTTCCAAGAATGCTTAGGTTCTGGAAAAGTCCCAGAGGATTGGAGAGCGGCCAATGTAACACCCTTATTCAAAAAGGGAGGGAGACAAAAAACAGGTAACTATAGGCCAGTTAGCTTAACATCTGTTATTAGGAAAATGTTGGAGTCTATTATAAAGGATGTAATAGCAGATCATTTAGAAATGCATAATCTAATCAAGCAGAGTCAGCATGGCTTCATGAAGGGGAAATCATGCCTAACAAAGTTATTAGAATTCTTTGAGG
Organism: Cetorhinus maximus; assembly: GCF_964194155.1. Lineage (NCBI taxonomy): Eukaryota > Metazoa > Chordata > Chondrichthyes > Lamniformes > Cetorhinidae > Cetorhinus > Cetorhinus maximus. The sequence goes on along the minus strand of NC_135902.1, from coordinate 26,360,274 downwards.
AGGTAACAAGCAGGATAGATAAAGGGGAACCAGTAGACATAATACATTTGGGTTTCCAAAAGGTGTTCGATAAGGTACCGCACATAAGGCTACTTAATGAGATAAGAGCCCATGGTGTTGTGGGTAGTATATTAGCATGGATAAAGGATTGGCTAGCTAATTGAAGACAGAGAGTTGGGATAAGAGGGGCATTTTCAGGATGGTAACCTGTAACTAGTGGAGTGCCACAGGGATCAGTGCTGGGTCCTCAATTATTTACAATATATATTAATGACTTGGATGAGGGAAGTGAAGGTACTATCACCAGGTTTGCAGATGACACAAAAATATGCGGGGCGGGACAGCAAGTGGTGAGGATGACACAAAGAGTCTACAGAGGGAAATAGACAGGTTAAGTGAGTGGGCAAAAACTTGGCAGATGGAATATAATGTGGGAAAATGTGAGGTTATGCACTTTGGCAGGAAGAATAGAGGAGCTGAATATTATTTAAATGAAGAAAGACTGCAGAAGGCTGCAGCACAAAGGGATTTGGGAGTCCTTGTGCATGAATCCCAGAAAACTAACATACAAGTTCAATAGGTAATAGAGAAGGCAAATAGAATGTTGGACTTTATGTCAAAGGGAATGGAGTGTAAAAATAGGGAAGTCTTGCTAAAATTATACAAGGCACTAGTTAGACCACACCTAGAATACTGTGAACAGTTTTGGTCCCCTTATCTAAGGAAAGATATACTGGCATTGGAGGCAGTCCAGAGAAGGTTCACTAGGTTGATCCTGGGTATGGAGGGATTTTCTTATGAGGAGAGGTTGAGTAGGTCAGGCCTGTGCTCATTGGAATTTAGAAGAATGAGAGGCGACCTTATTGAAACGTACAAAATTCTTAGGGGGGCTTGAAAAAGTAGATGCTGAGAGGTTGTTTCACCTTATATAATAGTCGAGGACCAGAGGGCATAATCTCAGAGTAAGGGGGTGCCAATTTAAAACAGAAATGGGGAGGAATTTCTTCTATCAGAGGGTAGTTAATCTGTGGAATTCTTTACTGCAGAGGGCTGTAGAGGCTGGGTCGTTAAGTATATTCAAGGCTGAGATAGACAGATTTTTAATCAGTAAGGGAATCAAGGGTTATAGGGAAAAGACAGGAAAGTGGAGTTGAGGATTATCAGATCAGCCATGATCCCATTGAATGGCGGAGCAGATTCGATGGGTTAAATGGCCTACTTCTGCTCCTATATCTTATGGTCTTATGATCTTATGGTCTAAGGTCATTGATGAAGCAGCTGAAGATAGTTGGACTGAGGACACTACCCTCAGAAACTCCTGCAGTGGTGTCCCGGAACTGAGATGTCTGACCTCCAACATCCACAACCATCTTCCTTTGTGCTAGGTATGACTCCAACCAGTGGAGAGTCTTCCCCCTGATTCCTATTGACTCCAGTTTTTCTGGGGTTCCTTGATGCCACACTCGATCAAATGCAGCCTAGATGTCAAGGGCAGTCACTCTCACCTCATCTCGGGAGTTCAGCTCATTTGTCCATGTTTGAACCAAGGCTGAAATGAGGTCAGGAGCTGAGTAGTCCTGACGGAACCCAAACTGGGCATCAGTGAGCAGGTTATTGCTAAGTAAGTGCCGCTTGATAGCACTGTTGATGACCCCTTTCATTACTTACTGATGATTGTAAGTAGGATGATGGGGCAGTAATTGGTCGGTATTTGTCCTGCTTTTTGTGTACAGGATACACCTGTGCAATTTTCCACATATCCGGGTAGATGCCAGTGTTGTAGCTGCACTGGAACAGCTTGGCTAGGGGCACGGCAAGTTCTGGAGCACAAGTTTGTCTTCAGTATTATTGCCGGAATATTGTCAGGGCCCATTCTTTACTCCTGGCCTGGCTGCAGCCCTTCTGCACCCTCCTGTACCCATGCATAATGCTGGCCCAGCCAGTGAAGCCCACATCCCGTGAATGAATAAAACAAATGTGACAGGTGAAAGGGTATGTGGCAGGACATTAAGGATCTGCATGCAGGGTCCTGAGACCAGACCCTGAGGTTTAATACTCATTTCATTTGCTATACAGTGTTGTGACCTGCGGAAACTGCCAGGATGCAGCCATCTATATGACTGGATGTGGTGGATCTTTGCCAACAGCGAATGACTGCTGTGCAGACACTCTTTACACATGTGCAATAGGCAGGCTTCACAATCCAAAGTTTCCAATGGAAGGCCCATGATGGGCCATCTCTTGCAGCATTAATAATTAGTTGGCCAACATTAACAACTTTAAGTTACATGGCAAATTTTTGAAGTCTCCTTCCACACAGCCTTGCAAATCCTTCACCTTCCTTTCTCTCCCAGTGACTGGCATCTAGGGTGGCCCTTTATATAGGACCCGAGTTGTGAAAGGCTGGACTCTGTACTCGGGCCCCCCTTTGCCTCCGAACTGTTTCCAGGGTCAGTGGGTCCGACTCCAGTCCGCAACCACCCACCCCAAAATGAAAATAGCAACTCCGGAGACACTTCTCCCCGAGATGGGTGCGCCGAGCCAGGTTTTTTTCCTGACTTCGCTAACTGCTTTGAAGATGAAAACCCAGCCCTATATCTCCAGTGTTCCTTATAGGTCAATGCCTAAGGCAACCCCAATTCTTTTAAATAACTGAATATCCTTAACAGCACTTTCCTGTCCCACAAAATTTAGAGAGTCTGGAAACAATGGGCGGGATTTTCCAAGCCCGCTGATGGCGAGCATGATAGGTGGTGTGCGCGGAAAATATAGCGGGACTTGCGGCACGCCTCGCCATTGGTCAGCAGGGAGCTAACTGTAATGCATTAGCACATAATTACAAAGTCATCCCACCAGGCTCTGGGAACCCCGCCATATAGTCCGTCCAGGTCGGCGGGAAAGCATGCCGACGTGTTTCACAACAACACGCAGGCGACGTGCACTTGACGGCCTTCACTTTGGGGGAACTGAGGTGAGTGAGCAGCAGCGTTCTCCACAGCTCATCCATTGGTTACAGGCCTCAGGGGTGCCAGGGGGAGGGGCAAACTGATGCCTGGCTCAGGAGGCCACTGCTGAGGAGGGAGGGATGATGTTCGGGGGCAAGTGCTGGCCAGCCTCAGAGGGGACTGGTGGGGGGGGAGGGGTCGAGTGCTGCCCTGGCGCTGCATCCTGCGCACAGGCAATTGAGGTGAGGTGGTCAGGGTAAGCGAGAGAAATGGCCACGCATTAGGGACACCAGTATAAACTGACCAAGCCTCTGCAACTGAGACAGATCAAGTGCAGCCACAGTGATATGATTGGGGTCAGGATCCTAGCCTGCCCACCCATGCAAGCAACGCAGAGGCACCAAAGGGCCACCAAGTGCTCCATACCTTACCCTCACCCCACCCCCAGCACAGGCTTCCAGTCCACCACCATTTTATTGGACCACGGAGCAGTTGAACTGCACACATTTCACAACCTCCTCGCCACTGCTGGCCATGTAACAGTCACTGCTGGAGGTGCTCACAGCCCCTTGCAATCTCAGCATCCTGATTTGGACCAGTGTCCCCCATGCCACAGGTTTACAGGGCAGCCATGCAGCATGCTCATCTCTGGACATCCGAGGGGTGACCGAGGGGCGGTCACACAGGGCCAGGAAAGGTGCTAAGTACAACCATGATAACCACACCTCTCTCTCTCTCTCTCTCTCTATTTCATGCTGCAGGAGGACCAGTCAGGATCATGGATCCTGGTGACCTAGCTGTATGCCTGATGGCTACAGAGACCGTAGGAGACGGAGGAGAGCGAGACTGAGGCTGCTGGCCGCGTAAAGGCAGGAGCAGCAACCTCATGAAGAAGGGGCAGCAGGGATTCCCGCACACGCTGCCCAGGACCGACAATGAGCCGGGCTGGTTGGTGCCTAGTGACACCCAGGGTCTATAGATGCCGTCTGCCATTCCTGCAGACGACTGAGAACCAGTATCGCCGATGATTGCGCATGTCTAGGGACCTGGTGGCTCACAATCTGCCACTTACTGCAGGACTTGGCGCCAAGGGGACATGGAGGGCATCCACTGTCAGTGGCTGTGAAAGTGACCGTGGCGCTCAATTTCTATACTAATGGCTCCTTTCAGGGCTCCACAGGTGACCTCTATGGGATTTCACAATCCGCCACCCTCAAATGCATCCGTGAGGTCATGGGTGCCATCTTCTCCATGGCACACAACTTTGTACATTTCGCCTGAGACAGGGACAACCAGGATGCAAGGGCCATTGGATTCACCTTGATCTCGGGATTCCCATAGCTGCAGGGTGCTATTGACTGCATGCATGCGGCACTCAGGTCTCCATCGCTACACTCAGTGGACTTCATCAACCGCAAGGGCTTCCACTCACTGAATGTGCAGCTGGTATACACACAATTTGCAAGGAATGTGCACGACGCCTACATCCTGAGTCACTCCCTGCAGTCTTCCAGCATCCACAGAGGCCCCTTGGGGACAAAGGCTACCTGCAGAAACCAGGGCTGATGACACCCGTGCTGCGGCCTCAGACTTCAGCAGAGCAACACTATAATAAGGCTCATGCAGCAATTCGCAACTTGGTAGAGCAGACCATCAGGATGCTGAAGATGTGGTTCCGGTGCCTGGACTGGTATGGTGGAGCCCTGCAATACAGTCTGAAGAGGGTGTCACACATCATCGTCATCTGCTGCACCCTTTACAACCTGGTACTGCAATAGGGAGAGGCGCTGGCTGAGGAGGAGATGGAGGAGCTGCACGTCTCCTCTGATGAGGATGAGAGTGAGGGTGTCCTCGGTGGTGACGATGACGGGGATGAGACTCTTGCACTGGCTAGATGAGGCAGGCACACTTGGGAAGGCCCTCATAGCCGCCAGATTTGTGGAGGATGATGGCGACATGCAGTGAGGTGTCCTCACAAAATGGTTGTGACCGTTTGACTCCAGTCTGGCTTATCGCAGCACCAATACCCTCTGTGAGAATGCTCCTGTCATGGAGATGCAGTGAATGCCCTAACAGTTGCTCGATTTCAGGAGGATGATGACAACATGCAAGTGAGGGCACTCCATAGATCTTCATATTGCCTCTGAGAATGTCTGACTCCTGTCCGGCTGAGGGCAGCTTGCTTGCTCTCCATGATCAAGGCCATCTCAGAGACGCAGCAATCAAACTTTAGACGCATCTGATGCTGTGACCCCTTCAGCACCTCGGCCTTTCAGGAGCTGGTGCACAGCATCACTGGTCGCAGATGTTGCTGTGATAGGGGCCAGCCCCACCTTAAAGGTGCTAAGATCATACAGGGAGTATGAGAGAACTCTGCGGCGCCTGCCCACGACATTCTGGCAGCAATGACCAGCACCGCTGAGGTGCAGGCGCCAGTAATGTTTCCAGGGAGTGTGAGGCTGGGCCATCACTGTGGCTTGAAGGCCGCACAGAGCACTGGGGAGAGGCCCTGGACTGAGACGCCTGCCTTTTGTTTTGTGCAGAAAGGTTTCACATCTGAGTGACAAGAACACTGCTCATCAGGGCAAGGAGCCACAGGCAGGGTGATGTTCTGAGGAGTTTATTGACAATAGTGAACGGTATGTACAAGTGATCAACACCTGAGGCAAGGATGTGCAATTACTTTTACCTAACTTTCCTAGCCCTGCCACTATGACTTGGTGCTCCCTGGGCATCTACAGCGGAGGTGGAGGCAGCCTGCTGACTGTGGCGCCCTGTCTGTGATGACTTTGGCCGGTGTCCTCAGGAGCGCTGAGACTTGGAGGGCCCTGGCCTGCTTTCGGGGTCCTGCTGTGTGGCAGTGGCACCCTCCTCAGCCTGTGAAGCTGGATCTGCAGAGGTCACAGGAAGATAGGATTCGGATGAGCTGGTCACTCCCAGAGTCACCTGGGTGGATGGCCCCGGAGTGTGCACCTGCTGATCCTCCTCCCTCTGGGTGCCCGAGGGCCCCTGGCTGACTTCTCGAGGAGAAGGGTTAGCTGAGTGAGATTGAGCTTCTCTGCACCCCTCTCACGTACACACTGTTGGAGGCCAATTATGACATCAGTGATGGGGTTAAGCCTGCGTAGCAGTGTAGGAGTGACATCCTGGACCAAGGTTTCCATGGCGGCTGCCATCCTACCAGTGTTGACTGCGGTGCGTTGGCATGCCAGCACTATCACCTCAGAGTGAAGGCAGGCAGACTCCTCCATCGTCCAAGTCCAGAAGCTTGAGTCCAGCAACCTCCAGCAATCCTTCGAGTGCCGGGGACCTGGGAAGACTCTGCCTCCGCCTAGTGTAGATCAGAAAGTGCGATGTGCTCACCAGATTGTGATCCCGAGGCTACTCTAAAGCTAGGTCCCACTGAGGTGTGTGTCTCTGTGCTGGTGGAGGGTGTGGGTGAGTGCTGTGACGGGACTTCAGGGAGGGTGCCTTCAGATTCCTCTTCAGAGGTTTCTTTGGAGCTTGATTGGAGGCCCTGAGTCATGGACTCTGTCAGCTGTTTGGCAGATGTGCCTGCGAAAACAAGGGGAGATAATTAGTGCATGGCAGTGGCCTGTGAAAGAGGACACATCACTCATGGCATGGTTGTCTGATGGATGTTGCACTGTTGGGTCTTCACTTGGTAGAGCAGCGCCGACCTCACCGTCAGCCCATGACCGGTCCCGGTCATCGCTGGCCAGCTGGATGGCTCTGTTTTCGAATTCTGTCAGAACTTTGATTTCCGGCATCCCTCTGCGACCTCTCCCTCCTGTTGTGAGCCAGTTTGTCCTGCATGGATAGAGATGGGGAGAGTGTATCAGGACACCTGCCGGGCCAGATGATAAGTATGCCTGGCCTGTGTTGGTGGTGAGTGGTCCCATGGATGGGATGATGACAATGATGGAGTGTGTGAAAGAGTGAATGGTGATGTCCCTTGCACTTGCAGTGAGTGAGGGCCCTGAAGATGTGTGATGGGTGTGAGTTGGGAGTGATGAAAAGGGGTACTTACCCTGGCAGAACAGAGGAGATCATTCATCCTTTTGCAGCACTGGGTGGCTGTCCTCTTCTACAGGGCATTCGCACTGACCACTCACTGCTGCCACTGCCTCCCAAGCCGGGTTGGTGACTTTGCTACTCATCCTGCGGCCAGAACGGGGGTAGAACAAATCCGGTTGGGCCTCCACGGCATGCAGCAGTTACTCAAGGGACCCATCATTGAAGCAGGGGGCTGCAGTCTTTTTATCTTTGCTGGCCATGTCTCCCGGACAGCAGTGGTGAGCTGGTGGCAATGAGCGCTTTGCTGGCAGCTGCCTTTTAAAGATGATGGCCGCATGATGCAACAGCGGGGTGATGGCGAGCAGGCGAATGAGAGCCCCCCCTGCCATGGAAATGGCGTCTTTCCCGGGAATGCATAAATAATGAGGCGGGCTCGGGAATATGCAGCTTGAAAACCTGCCGTTTCCATCTGTGGGTAGGACTCCATTTTGCCCACCCACTACTGCGCTTAGTGCAATTCTGGGAAAATTCCTCCCAATGTATTTGGACTTGCCAGCACATTCTATGGGTTAATGGGAAAGCTTAAAAAAAACGACTGGCTCAGTTAACGAGCATTTTTCTTTATCCGCTATATATCTGGCAGTCTATCGCTTCAGAATTGACCACTTTTCTAGGACAGAGGAAAAATAACTTTTAATTGAAGTGGAACCATCAAAAATCTATCACATTGGGCCATAGTTTGTTGTAGGAGTGAGTTTAACGGCATCTGACATGAGTTAGACTTGCCAGTTTAATCTTGACAATACTTTACACCGCAAGTTGTTGAAAGTGTGAGCTAAAAGGTCAAAGTGGGGTAAACAGAGCATCTGGGGCCTGAGTGAATAGGGCAATCAACTGTGTATCTTGTTACTGAGTCAGTTTGATGGGTTGTGAAATTAGCAGCGTAAGGATTGAGAAGGAAGTTATAAATTTAGGTAGGTGAATTCAATATCAAATCATGGACAGAAAGAGAAATAAAATGAGGGAAAGAAAGAGTGGATTAAGAGAGAAAGAGAAAAGAGATAGAAAGGAAAAGTAAAGAAAGTAGTGAGACATGTTGCTGAAGCTTTTTGTCTTGCACTCATCAGGACAAATGCAAGAATGCCAAATTTCAAATGTTCACAACAATTTCTACTACAGGTAAAAAGGGTGCTGATTGGTTGGCAAGTTGACTCTGATTGGCCAAGGCATTTCCATGGAGAAAACAACAGGGAGCTACAGGCTATTTAACTCCCAGGTAATTCATTTAAGAAGGCAGGAACAGCACATGCAATTTTCACCTAAACCAGCATCCATTGTGTCTGGATTACTGGCCTGTGGAGCCATATTTGACAGCCACTGAATCTGCAAAAGAACATGGACAAATTAAGTGAATGGGCAGGAAGGCGACAGATCGTATACAATGTGGGGAACTGTCAGGTTATTCACTTTGGTAAGAAGCATAGAAATACAGAATATTTGTTAAATGGTTTCATATACTATTGATATCTGTGTTCAGAGGGATTTGGGTGTCCTTGCACATAAAACACAGGAAGCAAAAATACAGGTACAGCAAGGAATTAAGAAAGCAAATGATATGTTGGCCTTTATAGCAACAGAGTTGCAGCATAAGAGTAAGGAAGTATTTCTACAATTGTACAGGGCTTTGGTGGGAACCACACCTGGAGTACTGTGTACAGGTTTGGTCTCCATGCCTGAGGAATAATATACTTGCCTTCGAAGGGCTGCAACAAAGGTTCATCAAATTAATTCCTGAGATGAGAGGGTTGTTCTATGTGGAGAGATCAAGTAGAATGGGCCTATCCTCTCAGCAGTTTCAAAAAATGAGAGGTAATCTTATTGAAACATATAAGATTCTGCGAGGGCTTGACTGGTAGATGCTAAGAGGCTGTATCTTCTTGCTGGAGAGAATAGAACTAGGGGAGATCATTGTGAACCTTTAGAATTCTCTACGCCAGGTGGTATTGGATGCTCAGTTGTTGAGTATATTCAAGACTAAGGTCAATAAATTCAATTGGACTCTTAGGGAATCAGGGGATATGGGGGAATAGGACAGGAAAGTGGAGTTGAGGTCAAAGATCAGCCATGATCTTATTGAACAGTGGAGCAGGCTTAAGGGGATGTATGTCCTAGACCTGCTCCTATTTCATACTTACGAATTTTTGTGAGACTTATAATCAGAACAAAATTATATCCATTCTATTATAACTAAACCAGGAAAACCTGATATACCTCTAAAGTAGCAAAACTCGTTGCCTGCCTGCCTCTGAACGTGAACCCCACCCAAAACATTTATCTGCTTTTTCTCTTGCAGATGCTGACCACCTGCTTTGTATTTGGAGCATTTTCTGTTTTTATTTCAGATTCCCTGCAATTGCATTCTTTCTTTGTATCTTTAAAGATAATGATCTCAGCCTTTTTGGCAAAGTTCTTATAACTGGTATTTCTCCTTCAGTGTGTAATGGTATGCTGATTACTGAATTGCTACAAAATTATACTTGTTCAAAATAGACAGCAAATTAAAATGGAGTTGACTTGGCTTCAAGACACAGTTTCCTTCTTTCATGCTCCTCCTTATTTTCCTTTGCCTCAAGGCAATTTTACAAATATTCACTTAAACTGTCACCGGCACTAAAAAGTCTTAATTTATATTTCCAGTAAAAAGAAAACATGATACAGCAAGACGGTCTCCCATTCTTTTTCTGATTACCATTTGATAAAGTTATTTTATTCCTGCCATTAACTTTTTGTGAGTATCATTGCCAAAAATAAATAAATAACATGCAGCAACATTCAATACATCGTGCATATCAATCCATCAATCATTTATTTTTCTTAACGGCATAAATGTTAATGTGGAAATGATTCTCGGGATTCATAACTGTTTATTTTGATCTTTTCAGTAGGTGTATGCCATGTTTATGATAGCCTGCATTTAGGCTGCCAGGATACATTCACAAATCAATATTATTTACTATAGCACAGAAGGGAAATTTAAATTTTTACATCAAAATTCCAGGTGATTTTAAGACCAGACCATAATTTCTCACCCATGTACTCTCATGTGCAAAGGCCAAAAGTGACAGTGATGATATTTTTGTACAGAAGAGCATGAAGCCCAAGAAAAATGAAGGTAATGATAGCGATCAAAATCAATCTAAGTAATTTTGTTGGGGCAAGGGTGGCCAAAAACTTGAGGAGGGAGATGTGGAAGCTTTTTTCATCTCATTTGAGAAGTTTGCAAAGGAAATGAAATGGTCAGCAGAGAGCTGGATGCTGCTAATGCAAAGCAGGTTAACAGGCAAGACATAAAGGTTTATGCTATACAAAAACAGAAATACCTGGAAAAACTCAGCAGGTCTGGCAGCATCGGCGGAGAAGAACAAAGTTGACGTTTCGAGTCCTCATGACCCTTCAACAGAACTGTCATGAGTCATGGATCATGAAGGCTCGAAACGTCAACTTTGTTCTTCTCCGCCGATGCTGCCAGACCTGCTGAGTTTTTCCAGGTATTTCTGTTTTTGTTTTGGATTTCCAGCATCCACAGTTTTTTGTTTTTACCTCAGGTTTATGCTATGTTGCTGAATGAAATTTCAGCAAACTACGAGGTGACTCAGTGCTTATGAGCTAGTACCTGACGCTTACTGGCAGAAATTCCGAATGCTCCGAAAACAGCCCAAACAAACTTACACTGAGTCTGAAAGGGTCAAGCAACTTGCTTTTGACCTCTGGATAGGAGCATTTAGAATAGAGAACAGCTATGAAAGCCTCAGAGAAATAATTCTCCTCAAAGAGTTCGAAAAATCATTTCCTATTTTCATAAAGAAACATATGGAAGGACAACGAGCCTCCAAAGTTAGACAGGCAGCCTCAGCAGCAGGTGACTATGAGTTAACCTACAGACCCCTGACCCAAAGTAAACTGGAATCTGGTAATTCCCAAAGACTGGGGGGAGATAGAAGGGAGATAGATGAAGCCGAGACCAGCTGGAGAGAAAAGTGGAACAATGAAGGAAGGACAGAACAGTCCCCAATTTTTAAAAGAAGAAAGCTGGAGGGGAGACTGGTAGGAAACTGCCTCATGTGCTTTCAATGTGGAAAACCGGGCCATTTAAACAAAAAGTTGCTGGCACGCGAAGAAACCATAGGGAACCATGTGACTAAAGCAGTATCCGTGGCCATGAAAGTGGTCAACTTGTGTTCTGGCATGGCTGACAGCCAAGGTAACGACCAGCAGTTTGTATTCACAGGGAAAATGACCCCTAACTGGTTAAAAGAGCTGGAAAAGGAGATCAGCATTCTCCAAGACACTGGCTACTTGCAAACTTTGCGAGTGGGGGAGATTAAAGAGTTCCCACCAAGAGCAGGATTAATTTCAGTGTATTAATCAAGGGACTCACAGGAGAGAGTGTAGGGGTAAGAATTTACTTGCAGAGTGAACTCGCTACAGAACTAGTAATAGTGGGTGTGATCCCAAGCTTACCCATGCAAGGGGTAAATATTTTGCTAGGGAACAACCTGGCAGGTTGGAGGTTGGCGCCCCCAAAAATCCAGGACAGTGTAAAGAGGCTGAAAAGGCTGGAGAAAGCCAGCAGAGTTCTGCAGGTGTGCAGAAAGCCAAGAAAGGTTCAGAGGCCCTGCAGGGTGGCAACAGAACCTGTGAGGGCTGGGGTAGCCAAAGAAGGGCCAACTGAGTTAAAAAAGGCCAAAACCAGGCCAGTAGTGTTAGAAAGAAACTAGAGTGAACCTGTTGGGTTAAAAAATACCAAAACCAAGCCAGTAGTTTTGGAAAGGATTACAGTAGAACCCAAGGAAGCTAAAAAGGCCACAACCAGGCCAGGAGAGTTGAATAGGGTCAAGGAAGGAACCTTGGCGTTTAATCAGGATGAAGTGTGTGCTGCAGGAGTATGGTTGGCAGACACCTTCTTTTCAGATTTAAACATGGACCAGGGAGGCTCCAAATAGACAGTGAGGGGGACATCCTACTTAGTTGAAAGGCCACAATGGAGTACAGCAGGAGCTGAACCTGTGTTCCAGAGGACATGGGACAGATTAGGGGGAGACCCATTCCCAAGACAAATGAGAAAGGGAAGGGAACAAACTCCAAATGAACACCACTTGTGGAAACCACAAGGGGTATACCAGTGAAATCCAAGTGGAATTATCTATTGGTAAATGAAATGAACAAGCTTCAGTTTTAAACTTCAAAAACCCATCAGAATAGATGCAAAGTCCACTAAAGGTGATGAACGGAAAGCGAGTCCAGGCACCCTACCAGAACTTAAAATCAAGTCACAAGCCATTGACTTCCTAAAAATCAGATTTCTAAGAGTGCCTGCGGTTGAACTATTCAATTCCTGGGTTATAGAAGTGGACAACGAGGGGTGAAATCTGGGCAGAGGAGCCCAGCCCTGCAGTCAAGAACATTTGTATAATACAATCAAATCCTTACAGCAGCTTGTAGGAAACCATTGGGCAGAATCTTCACTTCCCACCAACAGTGGGAATCGTGGGGGTTGGGGGTGGGGGCGGAAGATGTGGTGGAAGGCCAAAAAACAGCTTCTTGAAGTCGGGAAATCAGGTGGGAATCTTCCTCACCCCACTTTCATGGTGAGTTAATGGTGGGTCGCCTTTCCCGCTGGTGAAAGTCGAGAACACATTTCGTATCTCATGAATGCTCATTAATGGGGCAACAAACCGGAATCTTGCGCCATCGTCAAATCTACCACGACAACATCAGGAATTTATGCCATTCAGTTATCCGACTTAACAAATGCGGCATGCACCTGGCGAGGGAGACTTATAGGACTTACTGGTCAGTCAATGCTGCCTGCACCATTGGCGAGGACTGCAGGAGATGGTACACAAGAGAGTGAGGGTGTTGAAGACACAAGGAGGAAGGGGGGGGTGGTGGTGGGTTGAAGGCACGAAAGAGATGTTGAAGGCACAAGAAGACGGGAGAGGCTAAAGGCACAAGGTGGGCATTGAAGGCAGGAAGGGTGGGTTGAAGGCACGAACAGAGGGTGTTGAAAGCAAGGGGGTGGGGTTGAAGGTTGAAGGGTGGATGAGTGAGCAGGGAAGAGTGGGGAAGGGGGGAATGTTTTGCAGGGAAGGGTCACTGTAGTCAGTAACAGAGCCCTGGGGGGAAAACAGAGGGCCAGAGGGTCAGGGTGTGGCTATGTGGGAGGGTCAGGGTGTGGGTATGTGGGAGGGTCAGGGCGTGGGTATGCAGTAGGGCAGGAGGGTCAGGGTGTGGCTATATGGGAGGGCGGGAGGGTCAGGGTGTGGGTATGCAGTAGGGCAGGAGGGTCAGGGTGTGGGTATGTGGGAAGGCAGGAGGGTCAGGGTGTGGGTATGCTGGAGGGTGGGAAGGTCAAGGTGTGGGTATGTGGGATGGTCAGTGTGTGGGTATGTGGGAGGGCCAGGGTGTGGGTATGCGTGAGGGTCAGTTTGTGGGTATGCGGCAGGATCAGGGATGGTTATAAGGGAGGGCCAGGGTGTGGGTTAGTGGGAGGGTCAGGATGTGTGTATGTGGGAGGCTGGGAGGGTCAGGGTGAGGGTATGCAGGAGGGTCAGTGTGTGGGTATGTGGCAGGGTCAGGGATGGGTATGCGGGAGGACAGGAGGGTCAGGGTGTAGGTATGTGGGAGGGCGGGGGGGTCAGGCTGTGGGTATGTGGGAGGGAGGAAGGATCAGGGTGTGGGTGTGCGGGAGGGTCAGTGTGTGGGCATGTGGGAGGGTCAGGGTGTGAGTATGCGGGAGGGTGGAAAGGTCAGGGTGTGGATATGCAGGAGGGCAGAAGGGTCGGGGTGCGAGTATGCGGGAGGGTCAGTGTGTGGGTATGTGGGAGGGTCAGGGTGTGAGTATGCGGGAGGGCGGAAGGGTCATGGTGTGGGCATGCGGGAGGGTCAGTGTGTGGGTGTGTGGGAGGATCAGTGTGCGGGTATACAGGAGGGCAGAAGGGTCGGGGTGTGGGTATGAGGGAGGGTCTGTGTGTGGGTATGCGGGAGGGTCAGGGTGTGAGTATGCAGGAGGGCGGAAGGGTCAGTGTGTGGGTATGTGGGAGGGTCAGGGTGTGAGTATGCGGGAGGGCGGAAGGGTCAGGGTGTGGATATGCAGGAGGACAGAACGGTCGGGGTGCGGGTATGCGGGAGGGTCAGTGTGTGGGTATGCGGGAGGGCCAGGGTGTGGGTATGCAGGAGAGTCAGTGTATGGGTATGCGGGAGGGTCAGTTTGTGGGTATGCGGCAGTATCAGGGATGGTTATGAGGGAGGGTCAGGGTGTGGGTTAGTGGGAGGGTCAGGGTGTGTGTATGTGGGAGGCCGGGAGGGTCAGGGTGAGGGTATGCAGGAGGGTCAGTGTGTGGGTATGTGGCAGGGTCAGGGATGGGTATGCGGGAGGACAGGCGGGTCAGGGTGTGGGTATGTGGGAGGGCGGCGGGGGTCAGGTTGTGGGTAGGTGGGAGGGAGGAAGGATCAGGGTGTGGGTGTGCGGGAGAGTCAGTGTGTGGGCATGCGTGAGGATCAGGGTGTGAGTATGCAGGAGGGCAAAAGGGTCGGGGTGCAGGTCTGCGGGAGTGTCAGTGTGTGGGTATGTGGGAGGGTTAGGGTGTGAGTGTGCGGGAGGGCGGAAGGGTCAGGGTGTGAATATGCAGGAGGGCAGAAAGGTCAGGGTGCGGGTATGCGGGAGGGTCAGGGTGTGAGTATGTGGGAGGGTCAGGGTGTGAGTATGCGGGAGGGTTAGTGTGTGGGTTTGCAGGAGGATCAGTGTGTGGGTATACAGGAGGGCAGAAGGGTCGGGGTGTGGGTATGCAGGAGGGTCAATGTGTGGGTATGCGAGAGGGTCAGGGTGTGAGTATGCAGGAGGGCAGGAGGGTCAGGGTGCGGGTGTGCGGGAGGGTCAGTGTGTGGGTATGTGGGAGGGTCAGGGTGTGAGTATGCGGGAAGGTGGAAGGGTCAGGGTATGGGCATGCGGGAGGGTCAGTGTGTGGGTTTGCGGGAGGGCAGAAGGGTCGGGATGTGGGTATGCGGGGGGGTCAGTGTGTGGGAATGCGGGAGGGTCAGGATGTGACTATTCAGGAGGGTGGAAGGGTCAGTGTATGGGTATGCGGGAGGGTCATTGTGTGGATATGCGGAAAGGTCAGGGTGTGGCTACGTGGGAGGGCGGGAGGGTCAGGGTGTGGTGGATGTCATTCTAATTGGGATGGTCATTGAGTGGACAAGAATGATGGCACAGATAATGGGAGTGGGCAGGATCAGCATGGGCATGGCCACAGTGACTTGTATGGGGTCATCAGGGAGGGAAGGCAAGTCCAGGTTAAAAGGCCCAGGGTGATGGGGGAGGTTCAACGGTTACAGAGCGGAGTCTGAAGGTCACATTGGGGGAGTGAAGAGTGGTCGGGGGAAGTTGGTGGGTGACAGGGGAAGAGTAAAAGGTGGTGGAGACAGTTTGAAAAGTCACATGAACCATCACGGCAGAAAGGCAGCTCAGCAGCAAGGCAACCCCCTCGATGTCCAACTACAAAACATTGAGGTGGGAGGAGGGTCTTCTCAGGTGGTAGAGCTGAAGGTCAGCACAACTGGACAACTAAAGGAAACCCTAATAATCATGTGGAGACTGTCTGAGAGCTTTGTTCTTTTGAAATCCATACTGTATGATGAAGTCCACATGCAGCAGATTTGACCTAAAGAGTTCTCATTACAACAAAATCCCAGCAAGGTATATCCCAGGGCCTATGTGGTTAGTTTTTCTATTCTGACAAGGCAAAGGTCTTGCTATAGACCCTTGAGGCCAGTGGAAGTAAGTGGTACAGTGGGAGAAGGAGCCTTTTTACACAGGGCTCTCATCACCCTTGTCAAAGGGCAATGTCTCCATGCGTAGGCATGTATTAGGGCGTGAAACACCCATCTTTGGTCCTCCACGATGTCCTTTGCCTGGAAGGGAGGGAGTGGGTGTGACCATTAAAGCAACTAGCAGCAAGAAGAAATCCAAACAATACAACTGAACATGTATTTACAAGTGCCTTATGCAATCGGTGGGCACAACGAGGGCTGGGGTGCAACATCACTCCCAGAAATTATATTTTGGTTTAGTTATTTGTTTCCTTTGACATTTTGATTTTTTTTACAGTGCCCCATCAGCGACTGTCATCCCCTCTCATTTATTGATTATTGTTTTACGAAAAGAGTATATTTACAAGCGCCAGACTATATTCAATGATTGTACCAGCGTGCATTCAAAACTTCTTAATTTTCCTTACTCTACCGCTATGTCTAGGTGCAGCCTCGGCATCCACAGCAGATGTGGAGGCAGCCTGCTAACTGCAATGCCCTGTTGTTTGAAATGACTTTGGCGGACGTCCTCTGGAGGTCCAAGGCCTGGAGGGCCCCAGCCTGCTTTGGGTCTCCTGCTGTGGGGCAGGTGCACCCTCCTCAGCCTGACCAGCTGGAGTTGATGGGGTCACAGACAGAGGGGATTCAGAGCGGTTGGGCACCCTTGGAGTGTCCTGGGTGGTGGCCTCAGGGTGTCTGGCTGATGCTCCTCCTCCCTTTGGGTTCCTGAGAGATCTTCCCTGACGTCTTGAGGAGAAGGTACACCTGGGGGAAGGTCGAGGTGCTCCAACCCCCTCTCGCCTAGCCGCAGCTGGAACAGTCATGGCTAGAGTGATGCTGTGCAGGTCTGAGCACATATCCAGCAGAAACTGCTGGACCTGGTCGGCATGGTGTCCCCATGGAGACTTCCATGTGGTCACATGCTGGAGCACAACATCAGAGAACACACAGATGGACTCCGTCGTCTCTCGTGCCACTCTGTTGAGGGCCTCTGACATCTTAGATTGATGTTGCCATGTGTCTCTTTGTATCTCCAGCACATTCTCTACAGCCACATCCAGAGGCTCATCATTGGACTCAGGCTTAGCAGGTATCTGTTCTCCAGCAGTACTCTGAGTGCCAGAGACAGTGGCTGTCACTACCTCCAACTTCTGTGGATACGTGTGTGTGAGGTGACCACCAGAGTGTGAGCCCGAGCCGAAACTAGATCTATGACCCATCGAGTTGTCTGTTTCTGGGCTGGAGAAGGGTGCAGGTGAACGCTGTGATGGCTCTACAGGTGTAAAGTTGTCATCGTCATTCTCTGAGGTGGCCTGGGGCTTGGGCTGTCTTCTAAGGGGGACATTGGCCTCCCCCTCTTCCTGTTGGCATTTGGAATGGAGAAAAGAGAGAATGAGTGACTGCCTGCCCTACCCAAGAATTTTAATATATTTTGCGTCCAACAGCACTTAATTTCACCCATTTGACATCAGTTAAGCTCAAAAGCAATCATTTAGCTATCATTTAATATTGCAAGTAATGTAACTGACATCAATGTCACCAATTGCCCCAAACCACAGCACTGAAACATTTCCAGTTAGCAACATCACGTAAATATTCGGATACCAAAAATAATCATAGAGTTGATTTTCCATATTTCTGAATTTCCATAGCTTCAAACTCCTAAAACTGAGCAAACTTTAGAAGAAAAAACAGACTCTGTTTTAACATATGTTTAGATAAGCTAGATTTATGTTTTTCTTTGCAACCTATAACTCATGCATCATAACCATGTTCCCCCTACGCCCCAACCCCCAGACGGCATCAGTTTTCTGCCCCACCTAAGACCCCCGCAGTAATTTTCTCCCTCACCACCCTCCAGACCAATTTTCTTTCGCCACCGAAACCTCCCCTATCCCCCACCAGGTTGCAACAGTTCTATTCCCCTCTTTCATCTCTTCCCTCACTAACCCCATTCTGTCCCCCTCCCCCTCTCACTCTCCCTCTCTCCCCCTTTCCCTCTCCCTCCCTCCTCTCCCCTTCCTCTCCCCCCCTCCCTCCTCCACTCTCTCCCTCTCTCCCCCACCCCTCCCTCTTTCCCCTCCCCTTCTCCCTCTTCCTCCCTCCCTCCCTCCTCCTCCACCTCTCTCCCCCTCCCTCCCTCCCCTCTCTCTCCTGCCCTCCCCTCTCCCCCACCACCAACTTCCCTCTCTTCCTTCCCACCCCCTCACCGCACTGGAGCCGGAAGTGACAGTGAGGCTGGCCCTGATGCAATTTTGCAGCCAGCATTGGAGCAGCAATGGTGCCGGCAACAGGGTATTTGGAGGGGGTGGTGAATAGAGTCATAGGGGGGACGGAGTTCGGAGTTCGGTGGGGCCTGGAGTCTGTCAGGGGCTGGGGCCCAGGGCCTGGAGACTGGAGGAGGGGGAGAGTTTGGAGAACAGAGGGAGGGAGGAGAGAGAGTTTGGGGACTTGGGGGAGGAGGGGGGAGACAATTTAAAGACTGGAGTGGGTTGAGTTTGGAGACTGCAGGGGGGAGAATTTGGAGACTGGAGGGAGAGGGGGAAGAGAGTTTGGAGACAGGAGTGGGGTGGGGGATAGTTTGGGGGGTAGGGGGAAGGGGGAAGAGAATTTAGAGACTGGTGGGGGGTAGAAAGAGTGTGAAGACTGGGGAGGGATAAGAGTTTGGAGACTGGTGGAGGGGTGGAATGAATTTGGAGGCTGGAGGAAGAGAGGGGAAAGAGAGTTTGGAGACTAGAGGGATTAGTTGGGAGAGAGTTTAGACCCTGAGACTGTTGGGGGGTTGATGGGCAGGGGGAGGGAGTTTAGACCCTGAGACTTTAGGTGGGGGGGAGAAAGGGGAGAATTTCATAGAATCACAGAATTGTTATGGCGCAGAAGGAGGCCATTCGGCCCATCATGTCTGCACCGACTCTCCAAATGAGCATTATGACTTAGTGCCATTCTCCTGCCTTTTCCCCATGCCCCTACACATTGTTTCTATTCAAATAATCATCTAATATCCTCTTGAATGCCTCGATTGAATCTGCCTCCACCACACTTCCAAGCAGTGCATTCTAGACTCGAACCACTTACTGTGTAAAAAAGTTTTTTCTCACATCACATTTGTTCCTTTTGCAAGTCACTTT
The DNA here is from genome assembly GCF_964194155.1 of Cetorhinus maximus. Lineage (NCBI taxonomy): Eukaryota > Metazoa > Chordata > Chondrichthyes > Lamniformes > Cetorhinidae > Cetorhinus > Cetorhinus maximus. Next base: position 26,341,316 of record NC_135902.1, on the reverse strand, counting down.
AAATCTGATCCTTTTACGAGTGGGAACAGTTTCTCCCTATCTACTCTATCCAGCCCCTTCATGATTTTGAACACTTCTATCAAATCTCCTCTTAGCCTTCTCTTCTCCATGGAGAACAGTCCCAACCTCTCTAATCTATCTTCATAACTGAAGTTTCTCATCCCTGGAACCATTCTTGTAAACCTCTTCTGCGCTCTCTCCAATGCAAGTTCACATCCTTCCTATAGTTTGGCGCCCAGAACTATGCACAATACTCCAACTGAGGTCTAACTAGTGTCTTATATAAACTCAGCATAATCTCCCTTGCTCTTGTACTCTATGCCCCTATTAATAAAGCCCAGGGTACTGTATGCTTTATTAACTGCTCTTTCCACCTGTCCTGCCACCTTCAATGATCTATGCACATATACACCCAGGTCCCTCTGCTCCTGCACCCCCTAAGGATTGTACCCCTTATTTCATATCTTCTCTCCACGTTCCTCCTACAAAAATGCATTACCCAACACTTCTGCGAATTGAACTTCATCTGACACCTATCTCCCCACTCCATTAATTTAAACCCCGAGACAGCGGGGGAGAGAGAGTTTAGACCCTGAGACTTTGGTGGTGGGGGGGGAGAAGGGGATAGAATTTAGACCCAGAGACTGGGGACGGGAGAAGGTGGGTGGGTGGAAAGTATAGACCCTGAGATTAAAATGAATTAAGAACTGATGGCGATCTGGTGGGCATGTATGGTGGAAAAAAATTTTGGCCTAAATGAAAAAACGGAATAAATTCAGACATTATTTAAGTAATTAATTTCCTTGTATTTTTCAATGCAAGTTGCTGAGTGCATTGGATAATTTTGAGGGCATTGGATAACTCTGAGCGCATTGGATAGCTTTGAGTGCCTTTTGCCATTTGATCACATTTGATGTCAAAGATGGCAAAATGTTGCTGGACTGCGATCAAACTCATTCCAAATCAGAACATTTGATGTCAAATTGGTTACTGATTGTTTTTGAGCATATTGAATGCAAAGATTATGTCACAATTTTCAGGTAGGGTGGGCTGATTCAAACATTGCATGCATCAATCACCTTGATTTTCAGAATAATGTATGCTTCCTCACTGGATTCTTGGGAGAGACTGACCTCGCCTTCTGCACAGGCACAATCCAATCTTCCCCTGCCAGCTCTGCATCCTGCTGCTCAAAAGCAGTGAAGCGTTGCAGCTATGGCATCCCACCTCTTGACTTTTCTCTTTCTTCTTCTTCTTGTGGGCTGTCTTCTCCTGCATAAAGACAGATAGATGGATTGTGAGCAAGTCCGGTGAAAGAGCAGGTCTAGGCTACTAATTCTGTGGCTACTAACTGACCTCCTGACTCCCCAAAGCCTGACCACCATGTACAAGACACAAGTCAGGAGTCTGATGGAGTACTCTCCAGCTGCCTGCATGAGTGCAGCTCCAGAAAGAATTAACAAGGTAGACAGCATCCAGGGCAAACCAGCCTGCTTGATTGGCACCCCATCCACAACCTTCAATATTCAGTCCCTCTATCACCAATGCACAGTGGCAGCAGTGTGTACCATATGCAAGATGCACTGCAGCAACTCACCAAGGCTCCTTTGATATCACCTTCTAAACCCGCGAACTCTACCAGCTAAATGGGCAAGGCCAGCAGGTGCAGGGGAATAGCAGCATCGGCAAGTTGCCTTTCACTCCGCACTCCATGGCTGTCCCTTCACTGTGACTAGTTCAAAATCATGCTGCTGTCTCCCTAACAGCACAGCACATGGACCCCAATGGTTCATGAAAGCAGCATCCTACCACCTTCTCAAGGCATTTAGGTATGGGCAACAAAAGTGCTGGCCTAGCATGTGACACACACTTCCCCTGACTGAATCATAACATGAGTGTAATGTGCATTTGGAGTGAGTAGAAGGTTCATTCAACCTAGTGGCGCAGCTTAAATCATTCATCTGTTTGCTGCACTGCAGGCCTGTCTTCCTATGGACCCCATGGGTGCTGACTATCCTGGCAACCTCCTCCCAGGCTGCCATGGTCAGTCGGGAGGGCCTCCTGCTGCCATCCCTTGGAAAGAGCCTTTCCTTGATGGCCTGGAGGAGAGTCTCCAGGGAGGCATTGCTAAATTGTGGGGCCAGAGGTTGCTGCCTCCTGCTGCATATCTTCCTGCAAGGGTCCGTTAAGGAAGGGCTGTCCGGGTGTCTTTTAACTATGGCACCTGGACATGACAGGGGGTGTTTGATTTCCTGACCACCCCGCCACGAGGCTTAACATGAAGCACACGTGCATAAATACTGAGGCGGGGAACACATGATTGCATGTAATAGCCCAACCCATTCAACAGCGGAAGTCACTCTGACTTCCCACTCCCACCATGGAACCTAGGGTGGGAGGGGCGATTCCGCCCATTGAGATTGCAGAGCCAACAACCCGGGTGCTAACAGCAATTTGAGGAATCGAAACAACTAGGTTCCTAGCCCAACTATTAATGAATGTTCATGCCCAAAACCGCAAAAGAACAAAGAAAATTCGAAACCCTAATGTACAATTAATCTTTTCCAATGATCTCTGTGTTTTGTTTTGTAACCACTACCCAAAAGGAAAAAGCAATCATGCTATCCAAAGTCTAATTCAGTTTAGAATTACCTGGATACCAAAGCTACAATGGAGCATGGCTGTTTCCCTCAGATTAAAGTGTGAATGGGTGTGCATGTGCGTTGTTTTTGTTTATTTTTTTGCACCTTGTAATGAAATATTCCTACAAGTCGCATTGTATTTCGCATGACATGGAGGTATCAAAAAGATGTGCTATATCGAGTTAATTTGATATCTAATCAGCTGGTTTCACACATTAAACTTTTTATAAAGGGACATTTCACTGGAACACAAAGACACTGACTTAAAATGGCTGTCAATTTGCATCTGTGTATCCTTTTCATGGAGACATAGGCCAGAAATTTCCCCCCGTCGGGGGAGTTGTGCGGGGGCGAACCCGATCAGTGCCATGCCGCCATTTTACATGGGCAGGCCAATTAGGGCTCGCCCATTGTGATGCGCACCTGGAAGCGCTGTGCACTCTCTGTGCAGGCGGTGGGCGGGGGGGGGGATTCCCTGAGGGGTTCCCTGTGCTTTTTCGTGCGAAAGAGCACAGAGAGCTCCCTGAGGCACACAGGTGCCTCAGGGAGATTTGTTTCAGTCTTAAACTTTAAAATAAAGGATTTTTAAACTTTTAAAACATGTCCCCTCATGTGACACTATCATATGAGCTGGGACATGTCAATGAATAAATGTATACATTTTTATTATTCATCCCGCCCGTGGATGAAGTTTCATGAAAAATGCGAAGGCTGCCTGGGCTCTTCGCCTGCCCGCTGACCTTAAGGTTGGATGGGCAGCTCATTAAATTGAGTTAATTAGATTTTAACCGGCCTTAATAGGCCTTTGACAGTTTGGTGGGCGCGCACATGCCGAACTGACAATCTAAATGACGTGCAGTGATGTCAGGACCAACGCCTGATGTCACCGCGTTCCATTTTATGCATTGGCGAGCGAGCCCCGTCCCCCGCTCACCAACGGGAAAATGCTGCCCATAGAGTCCACAGGGGCCTCAATGGACAATGATCTCCCTGGATGTGTGAAAAGCTTCCAAATTGAAGAATGAACCATTCAGGAGTTAGTTGCAGAACATCAAAAATGAATCACCTCAGCTATCACAGCTAAGAGGAGCTGTGCCACATATGAGTTGATAAACTTCCTTTTAGAATGTACAACTGACATAGAGAGAGATCATACAAGCTTTTGTGTATTCCAACAAGCACCAAGATGTAGCTTAGCTGGTGGTGAGAAAAGCCATTCCCATCAGATCCTTCCTACATGCCAGGAGTCTCACCCTCTCTGCACGTTGCCCTTGAGGTGGCTGTGGTAGGGAAGAGACTGTTGTTCACCTCTTTGTGGAATGTGCCTTTGCAAAGAAGGTCTGGAGAGAGGTGCAGTGGTTTTTGTCGAGGTTCATCCCGAGCAGTGCTGTGACGCAGGACTCTGTGCTCTATGGGCTGTTCCCAGGGACACACACCAAGACAAACATCAACTCAGCTGGAGGATCATCAACTCAGTGAAAGTGGTCTGCCTGAAATTTGTTGGTCTTCCAGTGCAGAGTTGTTCCTGACCGAGTGTTGCAGACTGGCGCATTCCAAGGTCCAGGACTACGTGCTGAGGGACGCACTAAAGCTTGGGGCAGCCACTGCAAAGGCGCAATGGGGAAAGGCAGCTGTCTAAGACCTTTCTGCCAGAGTGCACCGAGGGGCTGGGAATTGTATAGACCCCTCGGGCTGTACAACTCACAATGAATGCATGTAGTGAATAGTAAATGTATCATAATTGTATTGAAGCACCTCAGAGTGCAACATGATGTATGTCGATAACTCCAATACCACTGCACTGTCTGACTGTCTGTAATGATCATATTGAAATGACTGTAATATTCATTGATTGTATTGAAGCACCTCCATGTGTTAAAGTTGAATATGATTGCACTTTTTGTGATGGTCATTTAGAAATGTTTTGTAATGTTCTTTCAGATATTTTATGAATAAAGTACATTTTTAAAAAAAAAAAGCTGCTTGACTTTGGGATTTGGCAGAGGTATTCTGCAGAATGAGGTATTCAGCAGAGGTAACCGCTGGAGAGAGTGGCTGCCTTTTGCCCCCTCCCCCACCCCCCTCGCACCCCCCACCCTCTTTTTCTGCAATATTCCATCTAAGCCTGTTTTGCTGAGTAAACAATGTGTTTACAATCCTACAGCAGACAGAATCTCACTACCAAAAGCCATTGGATTTCTTTAACAGTGTTTCTCGGAGAAAAGGGACAGACCAGCCACGGTTTTAAACAACAGCCTCAGCTGAAGAACCAATGCCTCTGGATACAAACCAATGCCTCTGGATACAATCAGTGAATCTATATTGACTTCCTTTTTATCTAATCTGCACTTTCACTTGGCAAAGCTTTATCTCTGATACTCTGTAAAGTTGTGCTATTTTCTGCATGCTTGGGGCTTGAGTGTGCATTCATGCTCATTAATGGGAAGTAGGCTGCATTTGAACATTTTTAACATTTTTAATATTTTTACCTGAGTGGGTTTTAGCAATAAAACTAACTCTTTATGTGTTTAACTCAGTAATACCAGTCTGGTTTAATTTTTACAAACTGCACACAGTCAAATCCATGCCAAATTGGCAACACTGCATCCTTTTAAAATTCAAAACCTCTGCTGTAACCAAACAAGGAGTGGTAAAAGAGAGGAGCCATTGCACCCCTCCTCACCTGGTCGTAATATTATCTAGTGCTATTCATGACCTCAGAATATCTCAAATTGCTTTACAGCCAATGATGCATCTCCGAAGTGTAGTCACGATGCTTGTGTATGAAACATAGCAACCAATATGCACACAGTATCGGCCCACATACAGCAAGGACCAAATAATGACCCGGAATTTGCAGGAAGAATAGCGGTGAGGCAACCAGTACTCAAATTCGTAGACAAGCTCAGAAATCATGATGTTGCTGTCCAAGTTGCCCTGCTCCTCCAGAAGCTTTTTTTACAACTGTATCTCACTGACAAACTCAACATTCAAAAACATGAAATAGCATGAAATTGTGGTACTTATAAGATGAATGTGTTATATACCCACTAAACTCAGTAAAAAAATGTTAAAGGCGGAATTTTCCGTGCCCCCTGGCCTGGGCGTTTTTGGTGGCATGTGCGGACAATATGGTGAGAAGGCCAAAAATCAGTTTCACAACAGTTTGGGATTGTCCACTCAGCCCGTCGATGGTGGGCCGCGTTTCCTGCCGTCGGACGTCGGAAAACTCATTGCAATACATCTGCATGTCATTATAAGGCCAGCCCACCAGAATCATCCCTCCACACTGGATCATCCGCCCGTGTTAGCGGTATTGCACGTGGAATGGGGCGGAGAAGGGTGGGGTTTCGGGCAGCTTAGTAGCGCACTAAACTCTGGCCATCCAAGTGGTGGGCAGCACTCTCCGGGATGCGTTAAGGGGCCTTAAGACACCAAAGCTAACCCACCCATCTCTCTCTTTCATCCTGCAGGAGGAGAACATCAGGAGCATGGAGCTGGTGAACTAGCTGTCTGCTTTGTGGCGTACAGAGAGCAAAGACAATGGAGAAGAGAGCAACAGAGGCACCTGGCTGCACAGAGGGCAAAGCAGCACCCTCAGGAAGAAGAGCGGCTGGGGCTCGCACACACGCTGCTGAAGAGCCACCATCGCTGGTCGGCGCCGAGCTAGACCCAGGGTCTATAGAAGCCGTTTTTCATTCCTGCAGATGACTGAGAACCAGTATCACCTAAAAATGCGCATGTCTAGGGGCCTGGTTGGTCACATCTGCCAGCTGCTGCAGGATTTAGCACCATGGGGACAAGGAAGGCATCCACTGCCCGTGGCCGTGAAAGTGACTGCAGTGCTCAATTTCTATGCCAGTGGCTCCTTTCAGGGCTCCACAGGAAACCTCTGTGGGATGTCACAAGCCTCCATACACAAATGCATCATGAGGCCATGGATGCGATCTTTGCGAGGGCACACAACTTTGTGTATTTCACCCGGGACCAGGAAAGCCAGGGTGCAAGAGCGCTGGAACTTGCCTAGATCTCGGGTTTCCCACAGGTGCAGGATGCCATTGACTGCACTCATGTGGCGCTCAGATCTCCGTCATAACAAGCGATCAACTATGTCAACCACAAGGGCTTCCATTAACTGAATGTGCAGGTGGTGTGCGGCTGCCACAAACAGATCCTGCAGGTCTGCGCACGGTTTCCAGGGAGTGTGAACGACTTCCATAGTCTCAGTCGGTCACAGATCCCAGAAGTCTTCCAGGGTCACAGAGGCTGCAGGGATGGCTCCTCAGGGACAAGGGCTACCCACAGAGGACGTGGCTGATGACACCCATGCGGCGGCCTCAGACTGCAGCAGAGAGAAAGTATAATGAGGTTTATGCTGCAACTCGCAGCTTGGTGGAGCAAACCATCAGGATACTGAAAATGATGTTCCGGTGCCTGCACCAGTCTGCTGGAGCACTGCAATAGACTCCACAGAGGGTGTCACACATCATTGTCATCTGCTGCACTCTTCACAAGCTGGCGCCGGAACAGGGAGAGGAGCTACCTGAGGAGGAGATGGAGGAGCTGCTGGTCTCCTTCTCCAAGGGTGACGTCGACAGTGATGAAGGAAACAAGGTCCTCAAAGGTAATGATGGCAGCAATGAGGCCCTCGCACTGGCCAGACGAGGCAGCCATGATTTGGAGGCCCTTATAGCTGCTAGATAAGGAGGATAATGCTGACATGCAGAGGGGAGACACCAAAGATCCTCACATTGCATCTATGAATGTTTGACTCCAGTCTGACTTCTGGCAGTGCATATACCCTCTGTGATAATGCTCCTGTCATGGAGTCGCAGTGGAGGCCCTAATAGTCGCTCGTTTGCAGGAGGACAACGACATGCAGTGAGAACACTCCATAGATCTTCACATAGCCTCTGAGAATGTTTGACTCCTGTCTCGTCGAGTGCAGCTCGCTTGCACTCTGTGATCAGGGTCATCTCATGAATATGCAGCCATGAAACTTTAAAAGCACCTGATCCTTTGTCCACCTTCAGCACCTGACCCCTTCAGGAGCACAGCGGCACTGGTCACAGATGCTGATGAGATGGGGGATAGCCCCACGTTAAAAGGTGCTGAGAGCACATAAAGAGAATGACGGAACTCTGTGACACCTGCCCATGACATTCTGGCAGCAATGACAAGCACCGTCGAGGTGCAGGCATCAGTGCTGTGTTCAGGGAGTGTTGGGTCGAGCCATCACTTTGTTCTGAAGGCTGCACAAAACACAGGAAAGAGGCCCTGGACTGAGACACCTGCCTTTATCTTGTGCAGAGAGTGTCTGAGCGACACGAACATTGCTCATCAGAACAAAGAGCCATAGGCAGGGGGACATTGTTGAGAGTTTACTTACAATAGTAGAAATATGTGCAAGCGATTAATATCCATGCCCAGGCTGCGCAACTAAATCTTTTTAACCATTCTAAGCCCCTGCCGCTACATCTTGGTGCTCCCTCGACATCCACAGCGGAGGCGGAGGCAGTCTACCGACTGCTACGCCCTGCAATAGACTCCACAGAGGGTGTCGCACATCATTGCCTGTGATGACCCTGGCAGGCATCGTCTGGAGGGCTGAGACCTGGAGGACCCCGGCCTGCTTTCAGGGTCCTGCTGTGTGGCAGTTGCACCCTCCTCTACCTGTGGAGCTGGAGCTGCTGAAGTCACAGGAAGAGGGGATTTGGATGGGCAGGGCCCCTGGCTGACTCCTTGAGGAGAAGGGGTAGCTGGAATGAGATCGAGCTACCCTCACACCCCTCTCGTGTACACAGTGTTGGAGGCCAACTGTGGCATCAGTGGTGGAGTTCAGCCCAGGCAGCAGCGCAGGAGCCACATTCTGGATCAAGATCTCCATGGCGGCCGCCATCCTACCAGTGTTGACCTCGGTGTGTAGGCATGCAGGTGCTATCACCTCAACCTGAAGGCAGACAGACTCCTCCATCGTGCTTTGCAATCTGAGGAGGGCAGCGGGCATCCCTTCCTGACTTTCTTGAGCTTCCCTTTGAAGCTTTAGCAACTTAGATATGGCTGAGCCCTGAGACTCATCACCTGACTTAGACTCAGTAAATCTCTGGCCTCCAGCAGTTCTCTGAGTGCCGGACACGTGGGAAGCCCCTGCCACCACCTGTTGTGCATCAGAAAGTGCGATGTGCTCATCAGGTTGTGATCCTGAGGCGACTATGAAGCTAGGTCCCACCGAGGTGTGTGTCTCTGCGCTGGTGCAAGGTGTGGGTGAGCGCTGTGACCGGAGTTCAAAAGGAGGCCTCCAGATTCTTCTTCAGAGGTTTGATCGGGACTTGATTTGAGGCCCTGGATCATGGACTCCATCAGCTGTTTCTCAGATGTGCCTATTAAAGCAAGGAGAGATAATTAGTGCATGGCAGTGGCCTGTGAAACAGAGCACATCACTCACAGCATGTTTGTCTTATGGATGTTGCACAGCTGGATCCCCACTTGGTAGTGCACCACCAACCTCACCATCAGCACAGGACGGTACAGATCCCCGTCAGCCAGCAGGATGGCTCCATTTCAAAGCCGTTGAGGACTTTGATTTCAGGCCTTCCTCCACCAGTCTCTGGCCTCTCCCTCTTGTGTGCCAGCTTGCCCTGCATGAATAGAGATGGAGAGAGTGTAAACAAGATGCCTGCCAGGCCAGAGTTGTTCGTGCCTGGCATATGTGGGTGGTGAGTGGTCCCATGAACGGGATGTGGGCAACGAAGGTGTGTGTGAGAGAGTGAATGGTGATGTCCCTTGAACTGGCAGTGAGTGAGGGCCCTGTGGGTGTGTAATGGGTTTGTGAATGTGTGAGTTGAGAGTGATGAGAACAGTGACTTACCCTGGCAGAACGGAAGAGATCATTCATCCTCTTGTGGCACTGGATGGCTGTCCTCCTTTGCAGGCCGTTGGCGCTGACCACTGCTGCCGCCACCTCCCAAGCCAGATTGGTGATGTTGCTGCCCATCCTGTGGCCAGAGCAGAGCAGGGGCAGAGGATATCACAGTGAGCCTCCACTGCATCCGAAAGGCACTCAAAGGACGTGTCATTACACCTGGGGGCTACAGTCTTTTTGCCTTTCAGGGCCATGTCTTCCATACAACAGTCGTGGCCTGGAAGCACTGTGAGGTGTTCGTGCCATTGCACTTTAAATATGACGCCTGACGTGATGAAGTGGGGAGGTGGTGCCATGGCGGGCGAATGAGAGCCCACCCACCATCGGAACAGCGTGTTTCCCAGGAATGCATAATTAATGCAGCGGAATTGGGACGATATGCGAGAAGCCGCCATTGTGGCCGACGGGTAAAACATTGTTTTTCCCATCCGCTATCACACTTAGGGGGAATCATCCGAGATTTGCACTAAGTCTTATTCATTGCAGTCTCAGTGAATTTTTATCCACATGGTAAATCTTAATTACTGTCAAACAATCTCTCTGGCATTGAAAGTTAACTTTTACATGTGTGGAGCCACATATCTTCAAATTTTAACCATTGCTTATTTATTTCATATCTCTTTTATCTCTCTCTTTTAATCCCATCCTTCTTTCCCTTTATTATATGCTTTCTGTATATAATTTCACATTGAATTAAATATTCTAACTTACACTTCCTAGTTCAACCTCTGTGTATCACAGTAAGGATTCTTCAATCTGATTGGTGAAGGGGTTGTACAGTTGCTTGCCCTCTTTGCACAGGTCCCAGATCTCCTTTAAGGGGAAACACACTGTTTTGGATTTCTCATTACTGCAACTTCCATTGCAAAATTCCATAGTCAATCTGTGGACCTGGGTAAATGTAATAAACAGCTGGTATTCATTTACCCCTGACTGCAAAATCTGGGTCATCTGTTTTTGATGTTGGTTGAGGGTAAACATTGGCCAGGAGACTGCTGAGAACAACCCTGCTCTTCTTCAAATAGTGCTATGGGATATTTACATCCATTAGAGAGGACAGTTTAACATCTCATCCATTTGTGCAGCAGTCCCTCAGTATTGCACTAAGGTGTCAGCTTAGGTTATTTGCTCAGGTCTCTGGAATGGGTCTTGAACCCACAACTTTATAAATCGGAGGTGACAATCGTGGGGAGAGAACATTAGAATACTAAAATCATCCATACATCCTATGACATAGCTGGAAATGTTTACACATTCCAGCAATAAGGTTAATATGTAAATTAATAGATTGGACGTATTATTCATAAATCTATGATGAAATAATTTCGATTTTTTTTCTCTTGAATATTTATTCTACACTCACTAGCTGTATGCGCTACAATGAAATAATCAATTTTGAAAACATTTTCTTTCTATCTTCTTGCATTATGCACTATGGTACAGCCACCTGAGCAATTGACAGATGATTTGTTCCTAACATTTTATCAGTGCCAGAATATCTCACTAGAACAGGTATGAAAATTGTCCCAATGGTCAGAACTATTTCTCCCTACGCACAGAGATTTACCAATTCTCTTATTACAGCTGAAATTTAGGTCATGGGGATTCATGGGCACAAAATCATGTCCTACTATGCCACACAATTATTTAGTTTGAATGATATAAGACTTGGATCAGTTTGGGTTATGGGTTCAAGGTCCACTCAAGATCTCCTGCTCAACATTTCTTCTTAAACCTGCACAACCAAAAGTAGATTAAATAATCACCAATCTACTTACACCCTGCTGTGTGTAAAATGGATGTCACGTTTGCCTACATAACAACAGCACCAACACTTCAAAGTAAATTCAGTTTATCTGAAGTGTTTGATGTTGTCTGAGAGTTGTGTGAAGCCATTATAGAGTTCACCAAGTTCATCAAGTTCACCAGATTTCATACATTTATCTAATTCCACTCATAACAACGTGGCAAATAGGAGTTGGAGTAGATCATTCAAGCCGGTTCCACCATTCAATAAGATCATGGCTGATCTTCTACCTCAACTCCAACTGCAAAATGGAGTGGATTTCTGCAGAGCTGGAAAAACTCTACAGAGCTTTAAAAATGGTGAGCGGTACCCTGAAGTGGAACTCCTGCCCCGTTTCCAACAGATCCAATTTTTGCCAGTAGGGAAAAGAGGGCGGAGTGTAATTCACACAGGAGGGAAACCTAAACTCAATGTGTACATTCGGACTCAGTGCTGAGTTGAAACCGGCTACATTTTGGCTGTTATAAGGGGCTTAACCAGCAGTGTGAGTCAAGAATTGATGGAGTAGACATAAATGCTCTTGAAGGCCAGATACGGTCTGTACAGCAGTTTAAACTTAAAATAAACAGGTTGCAGCTGTCACAGAGAGTTAAAAAAAACTCTGCCGGACTGCTTTGATTGACATACCATCTGCTGCAGGTTAGAAAAAGCATCTGATCGTGCAGTTTTAGTAGAGTTCTTTGTTGACATTTCTCCAAGGACTACTATTACATCATTATGAATGATTGGCTGAGTTTCATCAGCCACAATCTTCTCAGCAGAGGTTTCTGAGTTCACAGTTTGATTGACAGTTTAAAGATGCTATATTTAAAGAGGATTAACTGCCTTTGATGTTGGGTCTGTATAGGAATTTGTTTATTTTTTAAAAAGATCAACCACTTGAGGAGATTTAAAAGCTTTGAATGGATTTTATGAATGGGAGTTTTTCACTATCAAGCGTATATGAGTGAGAGCTGTACTATATTGTTAGAAGTATTTTTCTTCATCTCCACATGGCTCCTAAGCCTGCCCATTATGGATACTGGGTAAGTGGCCATGTAGGTTGCATGGAGAGTACGGAAGATCACGGGGGGAGGGGGATTGGGTGGAGGGCATGGGTTTGCACTGAATTGGCATGGAGGGTATGAGGGACATGGGGGTGGGTAGAGGGGCTTTCAGGGGTGTGAGAGCTACAGGGCCTATTATCTTCTGAAAGAACTGGGATGAAGTCCCAGAGAGCTGAGGCAGGTCATCTAAGCAGCCCGCCTCAGCACTCCCTTACCCCTGTGGCCACTCCCTTACCTCCGTGGTCCCTGTAAGCTTTGCTTCCAGGGTCAGTGGGGTAACTCCATCCTGCATCCACACCTCCGGAGTAAAGATCGCGTGATTCAAGATATATTTTACTAAGGCATGTCCGGTAAGTCAGGGAATTCCCCACCAAGCTACCCACCTTGGTAGTGAAAATCAGGCATACGAACATTAGAACATACGAATAAGGAGCAGGAGTAGGCTACTCAGCCCCTCGAGTCTGCTCCGCCATTCAATAAGATCATGGCTGATCTGGATGTAACCTCAACCCCACATTCCTGCCTAGCCCCGGTAACCTTTCACCCCCTTGTTAATCGATAATCTATCTAGCTCTGCCTTAAAATTATTCAAAGACTCTGCTTCCACCACCTTTTGAGGCAGAGAGTTCCAAAGACTCACAAACCTCTGAGAGAGAAGATTTCTCCTCATCTCTGCCTTAAATGAGCGACCTCTTATTTTTAAACAGTGACCCCTAGTTCTAGATTCTCCCACAAGAGGAAACATCCTCTCCATATCCACCCTGTCAAGACCCCTCAGGATCTCAAAGGTTTCAAACAAGTTGCCTCTTACTCTTCTAAATTACAGTGGATATAAGCCTAACCTTTCCAGTCTTTCCTCATAAAACAAGGTGCCCATTCCCAGTATTAGTCTAGTAGACTTTCTCTGAACTGCTTCTAACACATTTACGTCTTTCTTTAAATAAGGAGACCAATACTGCACACAATATTCCAGATGTGGTCTCACCAATGCCCTGTATAACTGAAACATAACCTCCCCACATTTGTAATCAATTTCCCTCACAATAATCTATCCCTTAATCCCTTAATTCCCTCATACCCAAAAATCTATCAACCTCTATTTTGAATATACTCAACAACTGTACATCCACAGCTCTTTGGAGTAGAGAATTTCAAAGGTTCAAAATTCAACTTTAAGATTTTGAAGTAGAGAGTAACAGATGGTGGAAATCTAACAGTTTTTGAACTTATGCCACATGGAGCTATATTTGACCCAGCAGGCACTGCAACTTTATCATTTGAAAACTACCTTTCAGAAACCATAATTGTGATGTAAACCATTTTGAACTAAGGTGCAAGCAGCTTCTATTCTTAGCTGCTGAAGTGAACTCAGGGAGGAATATGTGCAGCTCATATGGTAACATAGGCTGCAAACATTGTCAGTGTTTTGAACCCATGTATGAGATATCAAGGCTGATTAGGGCCTGAAATTTTATCTAAGTTTGGACAAAGCCTCCTTTGTGTATGGAGCACCTGAACAGCGCCCAGATGTTTAGCATCACTGGAATGGGAAATGCAAGTTATGTTATACTGTGCTAGTTTTTGCCATTACCTGCTGACTATATTTCCTCCTACAATAAGGATTCATTGCTGCGGGGACTTGGGTATCTGTCCATTTGTCCGTTTTGCAGCTGAGGTACATCATGATTTACATCACAATTATGGCCTCTGAAAGGTAGTTTTCAAACGATAAAGTTGCAGTGCCTACTGGGTCAAATATAGCTCCATGTGGCATAAGTTCAAAAACTGTTAGATTTCCACCATCTGTTATTCTCTACTTCAAAATCTTAAAGCTGAATTTTGAACCTTTGAAATTCTCTACTCCAGAGAGCTGTGGATGTACAGTTGTTGAGTATATTCAAGATAGAGGTTGATAGATTTTTGGGTATTGAGGGAATTAAGGGATAGATTATTGTGAGGGAAATTGATTACAAATGCGGAGAGGTTATGTTTCAGTTATACAGGGCATTGGTGAGACAATACAGTTTAATCAGTTCATAAACCTGCACCATATCTAACTTAGCACCTGCTTTTTAAAATGTTTCTGCTGTTCACCTTTTCAGGGCAACCAGCGGTTCTTTCCAAGCTGCTATCAACTGATAACACAATCCTTGCACTTGTGGTGCTCCCAGCCCTACCTGCCTGAAGCTCCAAATAGTAATTTAAATTAGTCAGCCTTGCGTTATGGTGTGAGGCAGCTTCACGCCCTGAAGGAATTCAAATCATTATAGGCACCTCAGTGTCTGCTCCACGGTACAACACAACTTCCTGTTTCTCCCTGGATGGTTTAAATTTGTGGAGTATAATTGAAGAATAATATACATTTTTGGAATTAGACATATTATGTTTGGGTAACTAACATCTATAACAGTTCACCAGCTTTTGTTGCTCATAGTCTCATGTGTTTAAATCAAATTACTAGTTTAATATTCTTTAGGCTGAGCTTCACAGCAAGTAGCAGCCAAAGTGGACCTTCAGCAGAGTGCAACAGTGCAGAAACAAAATGCCACTCTGCCCGAACGCAGGCACAGCATGAATCTCTGATTAATTAGATTTAATAACACTACAACAAGAGCTGCCTCAATCAACTGACCGGTAAATGATGGCAAATGACTGAGGCAATACAATGAAATTTGTATAATGTTCTTCAGTGAGCAGTTAAACTGAGGCCCTTCTGCCCTCTCAGGTGCACATTACAGATTCTAAACTACTATTTTGAAAACGAGGAAGAGAAATACCCCTCCTCCCCCTTGGTGTTCTGGCCAATATTTATCCCACAATCAGCTCCTAAAACAGATGATCTGGGCATTATCACATTGCTTTTGCAGGACCTAGGTATGCGCCAATTTGGGGATCAGCAGGAAAGGACCCTAACAATCAAGGTGGGGGAAAGGACAAAGGAGCACAGTTGGGGGGAGGGAAATGCCTGGAGGACCATTAATGCTCCTTCTGCTCCCTAAGAATTATTTAAAATAAGAAGAATGGCAAACGTTTGGCCTTCTACTGGGTCTGCTGCTCCTTCATGCCAGGCACCCCGAGTGAAGCCAAAACCGGGAGCCAAACCTGTGACACAAGGTGCTATTGCTTCCGACCTGATTAACATGCATCAGATCCTCACTTTTGCATGTCAGTGACCTCTGCCCTTTTCCTTAAAAATAACCTGTGCCCTTGAATTTAAATTACATTTGATGTCCAAAACATGAGAAAAGTAGTTCTTAGCAGAAGTGATTGATTCTTAGAAAAAAGAAATTTGCTTGGTTCAAGGAAGGGAGGATTTTCTGCCTCAGGGAACAACATTTTGTGGTTGAAGTAACGATGACAAAACATAGGTCAGGGCCAGGATTTATACTGTTCAAAATAAAAACAAAACCCTGTAACATGAAAGTGAATCTTTGAGGTGTGATTAAAATGAACAATCATTCAGTGAAAATGAAGCCCTGCTATAAATGAGACTGAAATTTTAAAAGAGCAAGAAAAAGAATCCAGACAAAGGTAAATAATTATCAATTGGAAGACTGGGAATTGAATGGAACCATTTCCTCTCCAAAATTCCCGAAATTGTTGTTGCCTTCCAAATTCGTGTCCATACTTCCCAGAACTCCACGCTGAATCCTTCCAATCAGATTTCTGCCCCTGCCACAGTATTGGCTCTTTTCCAAGTCACATAGTCACAGAAACATGGAATCACAGGATTGTTACAATGTAGAAGGAGGCCATTCGGCCCATTGTGTCTGCACCCGCTCTCTGAGCATTTAAACTTAGTGCCAATCTCTTGCCTTGTCCCCATAACCCTGCACATTGTTTCTATTTAAATAATCATCTAATGCCCTCTTGAATGCCTCAGCTGAACCTGCCTCCACCATACTTCCAGGTAGTGCAGTCCAGACCCTAGCTGCTCGCTGTGTGAAAAAGATTTTTCTCACCTCACATTTGCTTCTTTTGGAAAACACTTTAAAACTGTGCCCTCTGGTTCTTGATCCATTTACGAACGGGAACAGTTTCTCCCCATCTACTCTGCCCAGACCCCTCATGATTTTGAAAACTTCTATCAAGTTTCCACTTCCCTTCTCCGCTCCAAGGAAAACAGTCCCAACTTCTCCAATCTTTTCTAATAACTTAAGTGTCTCATCCCCAGAACCATTCTCTTAAACCTCTTCTGCACTCTCTCCAATGCGTTCACATGCTTCCTATTGTGTGGCGCCCAGAACTGTGCACAATACTCCAGCTGAGGTCTATAAGTTCATCATAACCTCCCTGCTCTTGTACTCTATACCTCTATTAATGAAGCCTAGAATACTGTGCTTTAGAAACAACTCTCTCTAGCTGTCCTGCAACCTTTAATGACTTTTGTACATATACAGCCAGGTCACTCTGCTCCTGCACACCCTTTAGGATAGTATCCTTTATTTTATACTGTCTCTTCATGTTCTTTGTACCAAAGTGTATCACCTCACACTTCTCTCCATTGAATATCATCTGCCACCTATCTGCCCACTCCACCAATGTGTCAATGTCCTTTTGAAGTTCTACACTGTCCTCCTCACAGTTTACAATTCTCCCTAGTTTTGTGTCATCCACAAACTTTGAAATCGTCCCCTGCGCGCCAAGATCTAGATCATTTATATAAATCAAGAAAAGCAAGGGTCCTAATACCGACCCTGGGGAACTCCACAAACCTTTTTCCAGCCTGAAAAATACCCATTAACCATTACTCGTTGTTTCCTACCCCTCAGCTAATTTTGTATCCTACCCCTCAGCTAATTTTGTATCCATGTTGCTACTGTCCCTTTTATTCCATGACCTTTAACTTTCCTCACAAGTCTGTTGTGTGGCATTGTATCGAAAACCTTTTGGAAGTCCATATACACCACATCAACAGCCTTGCCCTCATCAACCATCTCTGTTACCTCTTCAAAAAACTCCAGCAAGTTAGTTAGACATAACTTTCCTTTAACAAATCCATGCTGACTCTTCCGAATCAATCCATATTTTTCCATGTGACTATTAATTTTATGCCGAATAATTGGTTTTAGAAGTTTTCCCACCACCAAAGTTAAATTGACTGGTCTGTATTTGCAGGGCAGATCTCTACAACCTTTTTTGAACAAGGGTGTAATGTTTGCAATTCTCCAGTCCTCCGGCACCTCCCCCAAATCCAGGGAACATTAAAAGATTATTGCCAGTGCCCCTGCAATTTCCACTCTCAGTCTGTGACTGTGATAAAGAAAAACTATCCCTCCTCATTCTTCTCGACCTGTCTACAGCTTTTGACATGTTTGACCAAACCTCCTCACTGTTGTACAGACGGGTGGGACTGCTCTCACCCAGTTCCATTCTTATCTACCTGATCATAGCCAGAGTATCAATGGCAATGGCTTCTCTTCCTGTTTCCACTGTCCTCTGCTGTCCCCCAAGGATCTATCCTTAGCCCCTTCTATTTCTCATCTACATGCTGCCTCCTGGCAACATAACCTGAAAGCAAAACATTAGTTTTCACATGTACACACGTAACAACACCCAGCTCTATCTACCTCATGGCCACCTAATCCTCCACTGTTGCGACAGCATTAGACTGCTTATCTGACATCCAGTATGGGATGAGCAGAGACTTCTCCAGTTAAATATTGGGAAGGCTGAAGCCATTGTTTCTGGTCCCGCTCTGTTCACTAGCTAGCGACTCCATCCCTCTCCTTGACAACAGTTTGAGATTAAACCAGTCCATTCACAATCCTGGTGTCATATTTGATCCTGGGTTGAGCTTCCGACCACATATCTGTGTTATACTAAAAGCGCTCATTTCCACCTCCAAAATGTTGCTTGACTTCACCCCTGTCGCAGCTCCTCTGCTGCTGAAACCCTCATTCATGCCTTTGTTTACCTCTAGACTTGACTATTGATATACACCCCAGGGTCGATAAATTCTACCCTCCATAAACTGGAGATCTTCCAAAACTCTGTTGCCTGTGTCTTAACTCGCATCAAGTCCCATTCACCTATCGCCCTTGTGCCTGCTGACATTGACTCCCAATGAAGTAACATCTTGATTTTAAAATTCTCATCCTTATTTTCAAATGCCTCCAAAGCCTCATCCCTCCCATCTCCATAATGGCCTCCAGCCCCACAAACCTCCATAAATATCATCCAAAACTCTGTTGCCTGTGTCTTAACTCGCACCAAGTCCCATTCACCTATCACCCCTGTGCCTGCTGATCTACATTGGCTCCCAATGAAGCAACATCTTGATTTTAAAATTCTCATCCTTATTTTCAAATGTCTCCAAGGCCTCGTCCCTCCCATCTCCCTGATAGCCTCCAGCCCCACAAACCTCCATAATGTCTGAGCTCATTTAATTTTAACCTCTTGAGCATCCCAATTTTAATGGCTCCACATTTGATGGCTGTGCCCTCAGCTGTCTTGGCCTTAGGCTCTGGAATTCCCTTCCTCAGCCTCCCTGCCTCTTGACTATATTCTTATGTGGTTCAGTATCATATTTTGTTTTATAATGCTACTGTGAAGCACCTAGGGATATTTATTATGATAAAGGCATGATATAATTCTAAGTTGTTGTTATTGTAATCACAGAATCATTGAAAAAGTAAACGAAAGATTCAAAACACAATCATACTCGACATCATTTACGGGAGGCTTTGTTCTGAAGCTGAGAGAAGTGGCTTAGAGGAAAATAGTGTTTGTTCTGTTGGGAACTACACTGTTAGAAATCTGCCACTCCTCAACTGCTTCATCAGAAGCAAAGAGGTGAACCTACATACCCAGTTAGAGTAACAAATGGGGATTAAGGGAAAGAAAAGTAAATATAGGAATGGAAGATCCCATTCCAAGAGCAGCAATTCTAATTGAAACAAATACAATAGCTACAAAAAGAAAACAGAACCCCCCCCCCCCCCCCCCACCCCCACAGTAGAGAATAATGCTGTGTCTGAGGCAAAGAGAGTTCATCACTTGAGTGAAACAATACTTACATGATAAGCTAAAGTGCTCCAATGAAGGACGCATCAGTAATATAAAAAGGACCCTGAACACCCTAAGTATGAGGAGCATGTTTGATCAATTGGTCAAGGTCATTGATCAAGAGAAGAATATTAGAATCCTTTCTTGTAACCCATATTTAATCGATTATGGAGGGAACTGTCCCAGCAATGAGTTATTTACATGGAGTCTTAGGGAACTGAATTCGTAAATGGTCGCAGAGGTGGGGCCCTAGAGGCAGCTGGGCTCACAATTTCCCAGCACCAGCTGGTGTGCCGGTATGTTCCCGCCTCTAGGCTATTTTAAAAGTGGGTGATTGGTGGGGCGGTGTGACACGCGAGTGGCGAGTAGGCAATAAAGGCTTCTCCACAGTAGCAGTCTGCAGCTACAGGCAGTATAAATTCTGCCTATTAGAAGCCTTGTATCATTCATTAAAAAAACCCATGCCACATTTCCAAGTCTAATTTGTTTTATCGAACAAAAAGATCCAGTATTAAAATTGAACTTTGATTGCTCAGTAACTTCTGGTTGTGTTAGGACACCCAGGAAAATTTGCAACTTGGACAGAAAGAATTAATTTTGTTCTCAGATCAAAAGAACCCAATGGGTTAAAGAAGTTAGTAAACAATGGGCGGAATTGTCCCAGGTTTGCACTAGATGCGATAATGGGTGGGAAAAAGGATGTTTTACCCTCCGGCTACAATGGTGGCTTTTCACACCATATCGTCCCAATTCCGCCTCATTAATCGTGCATTCCCAGGAAATACGCTGTTTCGATGGCGGGTGGGCTCTCATGTGCCTGCCAAGCCATCACCTCACTGCTTCATCATGCTGGGTGCCATATCTAAGTTTCAGCAGCGCGAACGCCTCTCAATGCTTCCAGCCCAGGACTGCTGCACAGAAGACGTGGCCCCAAAAGGCAAGAACACTACAGCCCCCCAGTTTAATGACGCTTCCCTTGAGTGCCTTTTGGACACAGTGGAGACCTGCAGTAAGGTCCTCTAGTCCCGCTCTGGCCACAGGAGGGGCAGCAACATCACCAATCCAGCATGGGCGCCAATTCCCTGCAACAGAGGGCAGCCACCCAGTGCCAAGAGAGAATGAATGATCTCCTCCGTTTCGCTAGGTAAGTCACTCTTCTCATCACTCTCAACTCACACACTCACAAACACATCACACACCCACAGGTCCCTCACTCACTTCCAGTTCAAGGGACATCACCATTCACTCTCTCACACACACCTTCATTGTCCTCATCCCATCCATGGGACCACTCACCACCCACACATGCCAGGTATACTTATCAACTGGCTTGGTAGGCATCTGGCTTATACCCTCTCCATATCTATTCATGCAGGTCAAGTTGGCACACAACAAAACGGGGAAGTCGCAGACCGGTGAAGGAACACCTGAAATCAAGGTCCTCACTGACTTTGAAAACAGAGCCATCCAGCTGGCCGGTGAGGATCTAGACCGGACCTGCGCTGATGGTGAGGCTGGTGGTGCTCTACCAAATAAGGATCCAGCAGTGCAACATCCATCAGACAATCATGCTGTGAGTGATGTATCATGTTCTGCAGTCCCATGCCATGCACTAATTATCTTCCCTTGCTGTCGCAGGCACATTTGGGAAACAGCCGACGGACTCCATGGCCCAGGGCCTTCCGTCAAGCCTCGAAGAGACCTCTGAAGAGGAATCTGAAAGCACCTTCATTGAAATCCTGTCACAGCGCTCACCCCACCCTCCATCAGCGCAAGGACAAACACCTCGGTGGGACCTAGCTTTAGCGTAGCCTCAGGATCCGGTGAGCACATCACAATGTCTGATCCACTGCAGGCAGTGGCAGGGACTTCCCAGGTTTCCGGCACTCGGAGGGCTGCTGGAGGCCAGAAATCTGCTGAGTATGAGTCAGATGACGATCCTCTGGACTTGGTCATATCACAGTTGCTGGAGCTGTAAAGACAAGTTCAGGAGCATCAGGAAGGGATGTCCGCTGCACTCCTCGGATTGCAAAGCACAATGGAGGATTCTGTTCACCTTCAAGCTGAGGTGATAACCCAACATGCCAACACACCAAGGTCAACACTGATAGGATGGAAGCCACCATGGTCCAGGATGTCGCTCCTGCGCTGCTGTGCGGGCTCAGCTCCATCAATGACACCATAGTTGGCCTTCAAAACCGTGCATGCAAGAGGGGGTGCCGGGTAGCTCGATCTCACTCCAACTACCCCTTCTGCTCAAGGAATCAGCCAACGGCCCTTGGGCACCCATAGGGAGGAGGATCAGCAAGTGCACATTCTGGGGCCATCTATCCAGGTGACTCCAGGAATGTCCAGCCCATCCGAATCCCCTCTTCCTGTGACCTCAGCAGCTCCAGCTCCACAGGCCAAGGAGGGTACCACTGCCACACAACAGGACCCCGAAAGCAGGCCGGTGCCCTCCAGGACTTGGCCCTCTAGAGGACGCTGCCAAGGTCATCACAGACAGGGCGTCGCAGTCAGCAGGCTGCCTCCACTTTTGCTGCAGATGCCGTGGGAGCACCAAGACGTAGTGGCATGGTTAGGAAGGTTAAGAAGATGTAACTCTTTTGGAGTTAAACAATTAAACTAAATTAACAAAATAAGGGATAAAACAAGCACAGCCCCTAATTCAGGTCAGCTGTAAAACTAAGGGCGAAGTTTAAAGGAAACTTACAAACATTAAACCAAAATGTGATTAAAGGGGTCAATAAAACACCCCAGTCCCCGCAGTGCCCACCGAGCACGTAAGGCATCGAGAGTGCCGGCACACACCGCATGCTCCCTCTCCAGGGACACCCGGCCGCGAACGTAGCTGCGGAAGAGGGCCAAACAATCGGGCGGGATGACCCCCTCGATCGCCCACTGCCTGGACTTGTTAATGGCCAACATGGCCAGGCCCAGGAGCAGGTTCACGAGGAGGTCCACCTCCTTCCCGACCCCCCTCCGCACCGGGTGTCTGTAGATCATGAGTGTCGGGCTGAAGTGCAAACAAAACATTAATAAAAGGTTTTTCAAGTGACTGAAAAGGGAGTGCAGCCTATCACACCCTATATAAGCATGGTCCACAGACTCCACAAGACCACAAAAAGGGCAGGTGTCCTGGGAGTCCGTGAACCTAAACATTCTCCGGTTGTAGGGGACTGCTGCGTGCAACACCCTCCAACCCAGGTCCCCGATAGAAAGAGGGAGGACACCTCCGTAGAGAGCCTCCCAACGGGGGCCTCCGTCGCCGGACGGCAACAAGGCACGCCAGGGCGTGTCCGGGCGGCGGACGAGGGCGAGAAAATGAAAGGTGTGCAGCAGCAGTCCGTACAGAAAGCTCCTCTGCACCGTGCCAAATGGCACGGAGGGCATGTCCCCGAGGCAGCTCATATTGCGGGGCACCGGCACCCGAGGGAGGGTTCGGGGCTTGGGGCCAATGTGGAATTCCGTCTGAACAGGGGAACGTTCAGCAGGAAGACCACCGCAGACCTGGGCCACCTCAAGACCTAAAATTACATCGGGTCCGAGCATGACCGTCCTTAGGTCTCGGATGGCATCGGCTGCGAGCTGAACACCCACAGACGCGCGACGCGCCAACTCTTGCGGGAGCATCCAGACCAATCCTCCGCCACCCAGCACGTCCCTGATCCTGGTCACCCCGGCAGCCACAGCCCTCCTCTCCGCCAGCCACTGAAAAGGACGGAGGGGCGGATTCCTGAGCAGTGGCTCTCTGACGATAGCCGCTACTCCTGACGGGGGAGAGCTGTGTCGTGAGGCGACCATGTTCCAGACTTTGATCAGGTCCTGGTAAAAGACGGGCAACGCCTGCAAGGAGCCACCGAGGCCCCTCTGCTCTATAAACAGGAGCTGCACGTCATAATTCAGGCCGTGCACCTGGCAGAAGAAATACATCACCAGGGCACACCATATCGGAGGAGGCTCGACGTAAAGGTATCGCTGCAGGGTCTGAAGGCGGAAAGTCACCACCTGGTTGCGTAGGCACACTAGCACCTGACCGACCTCCCTAAGCGGGAGACTCAGAACCTCAGCAGCGACCCAGTGCAATCTTTTGTCCCAGAAGAAGTCGACTAGCATTCTCTGGATTTTTGCGACAAAGTCCGGGGGAGGGGTCAAAGTGACCAGCCGGTACCACAACATGGCGGCGATCAGCTGGTTTATGACCAGAACTCATCCCTGGTAAGACAGCACTCGGAGCAGTCCTGTCCAGCGCCGCAGGCGAGCGGTGACTTCCGTCTCCAGTTCCTGCCAGTTCGCCGGCCAGGATTCTTCGGCAGGGCAGAGATGGACCCCCAGGTAGAGAAGGCTGGTCCTGCTCCAGGTGAAAGGCCAGAGCTCCTCGGGTAGGGGATCCATCTGCCACGGGCCGACCAGGAGTCCAGAACATTTATCCCAGTTGATCCTGGCAGAAGAAGCGGCAGAGTAGACCTCCTCGCACTCGCACATCCTCCGCAGGTCAGTCAGGTCGCTAAACATAAGGAGCACGTCGTCGGCGTATGCCGAAAGGACCACCCCGATGCCCGGCCCGCGCAGAACCAATCCCGACAACCTCTTGCGCAAGAGGCGCAGGAAAGGCTTCATGCAAATAAAATACAACTGGCCAGACAGGGGGCAGCCCTGACGTACCCCTCTCCCAAAGCGAAGGGGCACCGTCAGGGACCCGTTAACCTTAACTAGACACTCCGCGGCGGTGTACAGAAGTCGGATCCAGGCGACAAAATGCGTCCCAAAGCTCGCAGAGTTCCAAGTAAATATTCGTGATCCACCCTGTCGAACGCCTTCTCCTGATCAAGGGACAGGAAGGCGCTCGACAGACCAGCCCTCTGGGAGTAATGGATAATGTCTCGGACCAGATGGATGTTATCATAAATTGTGCGGCCCGGGACGGTGTAAGACTGGTCAGGGTGGATCATGTGGTCCAGCACGGTGCCAAGCCGGGAAGACATAGCTCTGGCGAAGATTTTATAGTCCGTGCTGAGGAGGGAGACCGGGCGCCAGTTTTTAAGGCGGCGGAGATTCCCCCTTCTTCGGCAGCAGGGCAATGATCGCTCTGCGCCACGAAAGGGGCATCTTCCCGGTAGCGATACTCTCCCCCAGGACCCCTGTGAAGTCGCTCCCCAGGACGTCCCAGAACGCCCTAAAGAACTCCACGGTCAGCCCGTCTAGTCCCGGGGATTTGCCCCTGGAGAGACCGTCGAGGGCGCCGGTCAGCTCCCCCAGACTTATAGGGGAGTCAAGCTTTCCGGCGCCCTCCGGGATGACCTGCGGCAGGTCCTCCCACAAAACTCTGCGAGTATCCTCGCTGGACGGATCCGGAGAGAACAGGACAGTGTAGTAGGGTTTAGCAATGGCCCCAATGCCCTCTGGATCCAAGACAAGGGATCCGTTGTCGGCCAGCAGCGTAAGGAGCTGCTGACGGACCCCGTGCCTTTTTTCCAGCGAGTAGAAGAAGGGGGAGCCACTGTCCCGGTCCTGGAGGAACTGGATCCACGACCTCACAAACGCGCCCCGGGACCCAACGAGTTGCAAGTCCCACAGCGCGTCTTTCTTCTCGTCGTACACCGACTGCAGGGCCGGCTCTGCATCGGGCTGACGGAGATGTGACTCCAGGTCGAGCACCTCCTTCTCCAATTCCTCAACCCTGGATTTCCGCCTCTTTGTTGACCCCTTCGCGTACTCCTGACAGAAAACTCGGACGTGAGTCTTGCCCAAGTCCCACCATAGCCTCAAGGAGGGGAAGCCTCCCCGCTTCCTTCTCCAGCTGGTCCAGAAATGACAAAACGAGTCCAGGAACCGCTCGTCCTCCAGCAACAGGTTGTTAAAGTGCCAGCATGCGGACCCTGTCCGAATGCAGAACGGAGCGAAGTCCCCCCACACCAGACGGTGGTCCGTGCACGGCACCTGCTGTACAGAAGCCGATGGAACGCAGGACACATACGCCTTCGAAACGTAAAGATGGTCGAGTCTGGCCGCTCCGACTCCAGGTAACACAAAGGTGAAAAAGCTGGAATCAGGATGGAGATTTCACCAGACGTCCACCAAGTCAAAGGACCTGACCAGGTCCCGTAACTTACTCACACCTAGCGTGCGGTGCTGGGAACCGTGACGGTCCCGGGCCTCGAGGGTGCAATTAAAATCCCCCCCCAAGGACGATGCACTCGCCCGCGTCGATGGAGCCAAGATGCTCAAAGAAGCTCGCTTGCTGCTGCACACCCAGGGGAGCGTACACATTCACAAAGTGAAGCGCCGCGCCCCCCAGGCGCACAGTCAGGTGCAGCAACTGGTCTGGCACCGGCTCCTTGACCCCCAAGATCTCCGGCTGAAAATGTGGGGCCAACAAGATAGCCACCCCGCCAGAATTGGAGGCTAGGTGACTCATGTAGACCCCACCCCCTCACCACTCCAGGAGGCACGTAGCTTTGTCTCCCGGAACAGTATGGGTTTCGTGTAGGAAGCACACCGCATACTTCCCATCCCGGAGGACCGAGAAGTTCTAGAACCTGCGCTGTATGTCCCTGCTGCCGTGGATGTTGAGGCTGGCTATAGTTGTCTTCATTGTCAAAAGTACGTGCAACCATCACCTTGAGTAAAAGGAGAGGACATTTAATCCTTGCTCTCCTTCAGGAGCCCAGCGAGAAATGTATGGACCCTCCACCCAGCGTTCCTGTCCTATTCGGGAGCCTTGAGAGCCTCGCGAGTGGACCAGAACACTAGCGGAAAAGAATGCCACCGGTCCAAGGCCAACTGGACCCTGTCTCGGCCTCCGCGATGACTCGCTAAAAAGTCCTGGAGTTCCCGTGGGGGGACGAGGGGAGAGTCAGCAGAGGGCACCAGGGGATCCATCACCTCACTTGATACTGACTCAATGTCGTCCCCGGTACTCACCACCGAAACCCTGTCCACCTCCAGGTCGTCGCCTCCAGCTTCCAACCCCTCCCCCGCATTGAGTACGGGGGCTGGTCCGGAGCTGCCAATCGGCTCCACCTCCACCTCGATCCCACCCCCAGGATCAAGGCTAGAGGGGTCCTCTCTGGTCTCCACTAGTGGTTTCGGGTTGGAGGGTGGTGACATCTCGGATACCCGCTCTCCTCCCGGCACCGTCGTCCGGGGAGCTCAAGAATAGCTCCTGCCCTAAAACTAGGACGCCCGGTGCTAAATTTTGGGAGGGAGCGGGAAGGCCTTCCTCGCCACCACCACCCAATGACCCAATTAATTTTTTTAAATCATGGAAGCTGCAGCCCCCCGACGGGCCAGAGGATACCTCGGGGGTATTTAGTGTGTCTAATATGGGCACCCCCACAAGGGAGGTGCCCTCAGCGACCTCCGAGGGGCCCATCCTCAGGGGACTGCAGCAGGTTTATGGGGGGAACAATGGGTGTGGGGTTAGGGGCTTGGGTCTGCCCCAGAGGGCAGATCAAGGTTTTATTAGGCGGAGACACCACCATCACTTCATCGGGGGAGGGGACACACCCAACCTCTTCAGCTTGGGCGTTGCCCTCCCCCTCCTCTTCCTCTTCCGAGGGGTGACGTCTCTTCCGGAGTAGGCTGGGGGCTAGGGAGACCTCCATCTGCGAGGCCTCCTCCACCTTGTCCAGCCTTCCCGGACGCCCCACCCTCTGGGGTTTGGGTTTATCCACTGGCTCGGGGTCACGAGTCTCGCCCCTGCCAGCCCCGGGAACTCGTGCATGGACGACGCCGGGCCCAGCACATGGCACCTCAGCGCCCACGGGCCCGGGAGCATGCAGGGAGATGAAGCCGGGGCCGGATGTTAATATTTCCCCGAGCCGGTGTCTGCAGGGGTTTGGGGATCCTGGGTGGTTTGGGGATTTTGGGGGGTTTGGGGTGTCTCAAGGGCCGCCCCCGGGTTGTAGGTCTTCCTCCGCGCCTTCTTACGGCTCGGGGGCTCTCCCCCCGCCTCACCGGCAGCCGAGATGGCTGTGGCTGCCGGCAACACCTCCCCTTGCGGGGAGGGAGATGGAGTAGTGGCGGGGGGAGGAGGGGCGGTGCCAACCGCGGCCGCTTGGGTGGAACTGGCGGCCTTGGAGGTGGGGCAGTTCTTCCTTACATGCCCCACCTCCTTACAAGCCCTGGCACCACACGCCCTCCGCAGTCCAAAATACCCGGTAGGCGGTCCCCTCATAATTTATCATGAAGGCCCCCTCCAGGCACTCCTCCCGGGCCAAGCGGACGAATACCTGGCGCCAGAAGGAGTACACGTGGCGGAGGGCCGCGTCCTTGAGGCCAAGCGGGATCGGCGCTACCCCCGACCCGACCTCCCCCAGTTTACAGAGGTGGGGGAGGAGGAGCTCACTAGGTAGAAAGGGCGGGACGTTAGAAATTAAAATCCTCTGTGCGGTGGCCTCAAGACCGCCAGAAAGGTCCCGCCCACAGTGAGTCCCTTTTGCAGGGAGAGGTGCACCGCCCGCTCGGACCTCAGGAAGAATATGGCCTTCCCATACATTTTCGAGGCCGCGACTATGGCCGAAGGGCCATAGCCTTTACGCAGGCCTCGATTGTCATGTCGGTGTGAGCGTAGCTCTTTACCCCCAGGGCCCTCGTGAGGAGGCGGAATGGCGACAGGGCTGCGGGAGCAGCAGGAGCCGCAGAAGCAGCCACCCCCGCATAGGTCTTTTTAGGAGGCCCCGCCACCGGTGACAAAACCGCCTCCACATTTGCCCTCGAGGGCCCGGCCACAGGCAATGGTAAGCTGGCCTTTGGGCCTGAGCCACACCCACCCCGAGAACGATTGGCCATGATTTTTTGTTATTGTTTTGTATATTTCTTTTAATTTATATATATATATATATTTTAATTAAAGCTCCTCCCTGGGGGGAAAAAAAGGGGGAGAAAGGTGAAAATAACCTCCCCCTTTTAGATATATATAGAGGAGAGGAGAGGAGGGAGAGGGGTAGAGGACAGGGAGGCACAGGAGGGAAAGGGGAAAGTCTAGGTGGGTGTCTCTGGGTGGAAAATGGACAGTGGGTGGGGGCCTTGATGATCTTCCAGTAGTGGGAGGGCGATGTTTTCACCAGTCAACACTGGCCACTGGGAAAAGGCTGGGCGGGGGAGGGGTGGCAGCAAGATGGTTCTAACACACACACACACACCCTTTTCTTCCCCAAGTCCTGAGGGCAATCTTCTGCCCTCCCCCTACAAAACACAGTCCTTAGCAGCCCCCACCTGAACAAATAGAAAGTCCAGACTCCCACCTAGGATGTTATAGTTCTCAGTCCTGGCCTCCTGGCCTTCCTGTCCTGTAGCAGCAGCAGCAACAGCAGCAGCAGCACCAACAACAGTAGCAGTAGCAGTTCTTTCTCATCCTCTCTCTCCTTCCCTCCTTTGGCCCCACCAAAAGAGGCCCTCCAAACTCCAACTCCCCCAGGCAATGAAAGTAGAGTCCAAAGGACACAGGAGCAGCAACAGCAGGAGCTTGGAGCAGCAGCACAGCCTCCTCTCCGCAGTGTCTGGATCCAACTGAAGCAACAACGATTCCAACGATAAAAACAAAAAACTACTGTGGATGCTGGAAATCCAAAACAAAAACAGCAGGTCTGGCAGCATCGGCGGAGAAGAAAAGAGTTGACGTTTCGAGTCCTCACGACCCTTCAACAGAACTGAGTAATATTAGGAGAGGGGTGAAATATAAGCTGATTTAAGGTGGGGGGAGGGGGGGAGAAGTTGGGGGGGTGGGTGGTTGTAGGGACAAGCAAGCAGTGATAGGAGCAGATAATCAAAAGATGTGAATGAAGGTGAACAAGGCAGAAGAGGGTTGCGAAAATCCTGTCGGAGAGCAACGAGCTCATTAAGAAGATGCAGTTGCCAAAACAAAAACAGAATTACCTGGAAAAACTCAGCAGGTCTGGCAGCACCGGCGGAGAAGAAATCAGTTAACGTTTCGAGCCTTCATGGCCCTTCGGCAGAACTGAAGCATAGTTAGGAGAAGGGAGAAATATAAACTGGTTTAAGGTGGTGGGGGGGGGGGGGGAAGAGAGACGTTGAGGGTGTGGTGATTGTGGAGATAAGCAGTGATAGGAGCAGATAATCAAAAGATGTCACAGACAAAAGGGTCAAAGAGGTGTTGAAGGTGGTGATATTTGTCTAAGAAAAGTGCTAATTAAGAATGGAAGACAAGATATTCAAAGTACAGCCCTAGTGGGGGCTGGGGTGGACAGACTAACAAGGTTTTAGTTTTAGATTTAAAAATAATGGAAATAGGTGGGGAAAGAAGAATCTATATAAATTATTGGAAAAAAAGGGGGGGTGGAGAAACGGGGTGGGGATGGGGGGAGGGGGAGTTTAAGATCTAAAGTTTCTGCTCCTATCACTGCTTATCTCCACAATCACCACACCCTCAACGTCTCTCTTCCACCCCCCCCCACCACCTTAAACCAGTTTATATTTCTCCCTTCTCCTAGCTATGCTTCAGTTCTGCCGAAGGGCCATGAAGGCTCGAAACGTTAACTGATTTCTTCTCCACCGATGCTGCCAGACCTGCTGAGTTTTTCCAGGTAATTCTGTTTTTGTTCTGGATTTCCAGCATCCGCAGTAGCTTTTAGCTTTTTGTTTTTATCTTAGATGCAGTTGCCAGCCTGGGCACAGATGTTAATCACTTGTATATAATGTTCACTATTGTAAATAAACCCCTAATAATGTCTCCCTGCCTATGGCTCCTTATTCTGATGAGCAGTATTCATGTCACCCAGATGTGAAATCTTGGTTCCTACACAGGATAAAGGCAGGTGTCTCAGTCCAGGGCCTCTTCCCTGTGCTTTGAGCAGACTTCAGGCCAAAGTGATGGCCCGGCCTCACACTCACTGAACACATTATTGATGCCTGCACCTCGATGGGGCTCGTAATTGCTGACAGAATATCCTGGGCAGGTGATCACAGAGTTCCGACATTCTCTCTGTGTGCTCTCAGCACCTTTGAGGTGATATAAGTAGTAAATACTTAACTGACCGTGCTCATGGTACTCAAAGGATCACCTCATTCCTTCCTCACCGAACTCCCTCAGTCACCAACTTCAACTTAAGCACTCTACTGCAGCCCAAAGCAGCACTCCAGTGCAGACAAAGTCAGCCCTGTAAGAGGAGGGGCTGGCCCCCATCTCGTCAGCACCTGTGACTAGTGACGCTGTGCTCCTGAAGGGGTTAGGTGCTGAAGGCTGACAAAGGATCAGATGCATTAAAAGTTTCATGGCTACTTCTCCATGAGATGGCCCTGATCACAGAGCGTAAGCAAGCTGCCCTTGGGCAGACAGAAGTCAGACATTCACAGAGGTTATGTGAAGATCGATGGAGTATCCCTCATTCCATGTCACAGAATTGTTGCGGTGTAGAAGGAGGCCATTTGGCCCATCGCGTCTGCACTGGCCCTCTGAGCATTTTAACTTAGTGCCAATCTCCTGCCTTTTCCCTGTACCCAGCACACTGTTTCTATTTAAATAATTACCCAATACCCTCTTGAATGCCTCAATTGAACCTGCCTCCACCACACTTCCAGGCAGTGCATTCCAAACCCTAACTACGTGGTGTGAAAAAGTTTTTTCTCACCTTGTATTTGCTTCTTTTTCAAAACACTTTAAAGCTGTGCCCTCTGGTTCTCAATCCTATTTACTCTGTCCAGGCTCCTCGTTATTTTGAAAACTTTGATCAATACTCCTCTCAGCCTTCTCCTCTCCAAGGAAAACAGTCCCAACTTCTCCAACCTTTCCTCATAACTGAAGTGTCTCATCCCTGGAACCATTCTTGTAAACCTCTTCTGCACTCTCTCCAAGGTGTTCACATCCTATAGTGTGGTGCCCAGGACTGTACACAATACTTCAGCTGAGGTCTAACCAGTGTTTTATATAAGTTCACTATAACCTCCCTGCTCTTGTACTCTATGCCACTATTAATGAAGCCTGGGATACTGTATGCTTTGGAAACAGCTTTTGGAAACCTGTCCTGCTACCTTTAATGACTTATGTACATATACACCCAGGTCTCCCTCCTCCTGCACACCCTTTAAAATAGTATCCTTTATTTTATACTGTCTGTCCATGTTCTTTGTGCCAAAGTGTATCACCTCACACATCTACGCTTTGAACATCATCTGCCACCTATCTGCCCACTCCACCAATGTGTCAATGTCCTTTTGAAGTTCTACGCTGTCCTCCTCAGTTTACAATTCTCCCAAGTTTTGTGTCGTCCGCAAACTTTGAAATTGTCCCCTGCACACAAGGGTCTCAATACTGACCCCTGGGGAGCTCCACTGAAAACCTCCTTTCAGCCCGAAAAATACCCATTAACCATTACTCTGTTTCCCATCCCTCAGCCAATTTTGTATCCATGTTGATACTGTCCCTTTTATTCCATGATCTATAACTTTCCTCACAAGTCTGTTGTGTGGCACTGTATCAAACGCCTTTTGGAAGTCCATATACACCACATCAAGAGCCTTGCCCTCATCAACCATCTCTGTTACCTCTTCAAAAAACTCCAGCAAATTAGTTAGACACGATTTTTCTTTAACAAATCTGTGCTGGCTCTTACGAATCAATCCAAATTTTTCCATGTGACTATTAATTCTATCCTGAATAATTGTTTTTAGAAGCTTCCCCATCACCGAAGTTAAACTGATTGGTCTGTAATTGCAGGGCACATCTTTACAACTTTTTTTGAACAATGTTTGCAATTTTCCAGTCCTCCAGCACCTACCCCAAATCCAGGGAACATTGAAAGATTATTGCCAGCACCTCTGCAATTTCCACTCTCACTTCCTTCAATACTCTTGGATGCATCTCATCTGGTCCCGGTGCCTTATCAACTTGAAGTACCGACAACTTATCCAATGCCTCCTCTTTACCAATTTTAAACCCTTCTAGTGACTGAGTTTCCTCCTCTGTCACCATGGCCTAGGCAGCATCTACTTTGTAGGTGAAGACAGATGCAAAGTATTCATTTAACGCCTCAGCCTCTATGTGTAACTCCCCTTTTTGGTCCCTAATCGGGCCCATTCCTCCTTTTACCACCCTTTTACTATTGATGTGCTTATAGAATACTTTGGGATTTCCTTTTATGCTAGTTGCCAGTCTTTTCTCATAATCCCTCTTTGCTTCTCGTATTTACTTTTTCACATCCCTTCTGAACCTTTTGTATTCAGCTTTGTTCTCAATTATATTTGCTACCTGACACCTATCGTAAGCACACTTTTTCTTCTTTAACTTAATTTCTATCTCCTTTGTCATCCAGGAAGCTCTGGATTTGTTTGTCCTACCCTTCCCTTTTGAGGGAACATGCCTTGACTGAGCCCAAACCATTTCCTCTTTGAAGGTAACCCATGGTTCAGCTACTGTTTTTCCCACCAACCTTTGGTTCTAGTCTATCCAGCCCAGCTCCGTTCTTGCCCCATTGAAGTCCGCTGTCTGCCAGTTGCTTATTCTTACACTGGATTGACCAATATCCTTTTCCACCGTCATCCTAAACCTTATGATACACTGATTACTGTCCCCTAATTTGTTCCCCTCCTGTCACTTAATCTACTTGGCCCACCTCATTCCCAAGAACCAGGTCTAGCAGTGCCTCCTTTCTTGTTGGAATGGACACATACTGCTGTAGGAAATTCTCCTGAATACAATCTAGGAACGCTTGTCCCTTATTGCCCCTTACACTACTACTATCCCAGTCTATATCCGGGTAATTAAAGTGCCCCATTGTAACTAGTCCATGATGTTTACACCTCTCTAGCTGGTGGTCTATATATTACACCGAGCAATGTAATTGCACCCTTCTTATTCATTAGCCCTAACCAAATCGATTCTGTCCTTGAATACACTGACACATCCTTATTCTCCACTACTCTCCTTAACCAAATACTCTCCTTAACAAAAAACACCACCCCTCCTCCTTTTTTCCTCTCCCATCTTTTTTGGACACTTTGTAACTAGGAATATTTAACACCCAGATCTGCCCCTCCATAAGCCAGGTCTCCGTTATTGCCACAACATCATAATCCCACAAGGCAATCTGTGCCTGTAACTCTCCAATTTTATTAACTATACTCTGTGTATTCACATACATGCAGTGTAACCCTGACTTAGACTTCATTACTTGCTCCTTTGCTCCGACTCCATCTATTAACTTGCTATTCTCTATTTTAGTGCTATCTGCCTCTCCCAGCATTCCATGCACCCTGGTATTACTTTCTAATATTCCCTCCTGGTTCCCACACTCCTGCTGAGTTAATTTAAACCTGCCCCTACAGCACTAGCAAATCGACCCGCAAGGAACTCAGTCCCACCTCTGTTCAGATGCAACCTGTCCAGCTTGTAGAGGTGCCATCTCCACCAGAGCCAATCCCACTGTCCCAGCAACCTAAAGCCCTCCCTCCTGCACCATCTTTCCAGCCACACATTCATCTGTCTTATCTTCCTATTTCTGTACTCACTTCCAAGTGGTGCTGGGAGTAATCCGGAGATTACTACTTTAGAGGTCCTGCTTGCTAATTTTCTACCTGGCTCCCTAAATTCTGATTGCAGGACCACATCCCCCTTCCTGCTTATGTCGTTAGTACCAATGTGGACCACGATCTCTGGTTGTTCGCCCTCCCCGACAAAAATGTCCTGCAGGATGTTCTGTGACATCCTTGACTTTAGCACCAGGGAGGCAACAAACCATCCTGGAGTCACGTTGGCAGCCGCAGAAACGCCTGTCTGCTCCCCTAACTAAAAAATCCTCCATTAGTACTGCCCTTCCGCTCATCTTCATTCCCTCCTGTACAGCTGGGCTACCTGTGGCACCACGGGCTTGGCTCTTGCTGCACTCCTCCAAGGATCCATCACCCTCACCGATATCCAAAATAGAAAGCCGGTTAGTGAGCGGGACCTCTGGGGACTCCTGCACTACCTACCTGTTTCTCTTGCACTGCCTGGCGATCACCCATTCCCTATCCGCCTGCTTGCTCCTAACCTGTGGTGTGACCACCTCTCTGAACGTGCTATACACGTAGTTCTCTGCCTCACGGATGCATCTCAGTGACTCCAGCCGCTGCTCAAACTCTGAAACACGGAGCTCAAGCTGGTGCAGCCGGTGACACTTCCTGCACATGGGCTCATCTGGGTCACGAGTAGTGTCCACGACTCCCCACATGCCACAGGACAGGCATTCCGCGTGGCTGAGCTCTCCTGCTTTGCCTTAATCTTAAATTTTTAAATAACTTAAACTTTTAAATCCTACTTAATAAACTTTACCAAAAAGTACAGTTCCTACTTTATGCTAAACCTTAGGAATAGAATAAACCTTAAACACTTCTAGATACTTACGAGACACTCAACAAACAGCTAGCTTCTTTGCCAACCAACCAAATTGCTTCTTTCCTGTGGTGTCAGGTTGTAAAGGGCACAGCAGGCGACGACGACGCGTGACACCCTTGTGGACTATATTATAGGGCTCCATCAGACGGGTCCAGGCATCGGAACCTCATTTTCAGCATCCCGATGGTTTGCTCCACCAAGTTGCGAGTTGCAGCATAAACCTCATTATACCTTCACTCTGCTAAAATCTGAGCCCACTGCACGGGTGTCATCAGCCACGTCCTCTGATTGTAACCTTTGTCCCTGAGGGCCCATTCCTGCAGCCTCTGTGGACCCTGGAAGACGTCAGGGATCTGAGACTGACTGAGAATGTAGGAGTAATTGACACTCTCTGGGAACCGTGTGCAGACCTGCGGGATGTGTTTGTGGTGGTCGCACACCAGCTGAACATTCAGCGAGTGGAAGCCCTTGCAGTTGACATAGTTGACCGCTTGTTGTGGTGGCGTTCTGAGTGCCACATGAGTGCAGTCAATGGCACCCTGCACCTGTGGGAGACTGAGATCTGGGCAAATCCCAGCATTCTTGCATCCTGGCTTTCCTGGTCTCAGGCAAAATGCACAAAGTTGTGTGCCTTTGCGAAGATGGCATCTGTGACCTCATGGCTGCATTTGTGCATGGAGGCTTGTGAAATCCCACTGAGGTTACCTGTGGAGCTCTGAAAGGAGCCACTGGCATAAAAACTGAGCGCTGCGGACACTTTCACTGCCACTGGCAGTGGGTACCCTCCATGGCCCCGTGGTGCCAAATGCTGCAGAAACTGGCAGATCTGACCGACCATTTCTCTGGGCATGTGCAGTGTTTGGCGAGACTGGTTCTCAGTTAACTGTAGGAATGAAAGATGGCCTCTGCAGACCCTGGGTCTAGCTAGGTGCCGACTAGCGACGGCTCACTGTGGCTCTTCAGCAGTGTGCGTGGGAGCCCCTGCCGCCCCTTCTTCCTGAGGTGCTGCTCCTCCTGTCCAGCCAGACGCCTCTGTCGCTCTCTTCTCCTTTGTCTCTGCTTTCTGTACAACATGAGGCATACAGCTAGGTCACCAGGAACCATGCTCCTGATGTACCTCCTGCAGGATGAAAGAGAGAGACACGTGGGTTAGCTTAGGTGTTCTAAGAACCTCTCTTGGTTAAAGCTGAAATCTCCTTAATGCAACCCAGAGAGTGCTGGCCATCACTTGGATGGCCAGAGATTAGTGCGCTGTATGACTGCCCGAAACCCCACCCACCTCCACCTAGCCAGTTGGCTGTGGCTTCGCCCACTGGACTGCATGCTGTGCTCTCAGTTCAGGCGCAGGCATTGTCCTAACCTGCATTGCAAGACTGCACTGTTAGCTTGAACCATGGGGGAGACTGGTCCAATCCTGAATGATGACATTACAAGGGGCTGTGATCATCGCCACCAGTAGCTGCTCCATGGCCAGCTTTAGCAAGAAGTTGTACAAATTGCCCAGTTGTCTAATTGTTCTGCAGTCCACTAAAATGCTCAGTACTTTTTAGCATGTGCCTGAGGGGTGAAATTCTTTGGAGCACTTGGCGGTAATTTCATGCTTCTGCATTGCTTGAGAGGGCAGATAATGTGGATCCAAGCATGTCAGTGTGGATGCACCTGAACTGTCTCAGCTGCAGAGGAATGGTTACTTTATACAAGGTTTCCTAAAGTGTGGCCATTTCCCTCCCCCCAACCCCGCACGTGCTTGTGCATTACCATCAACTGCAGGGCAGCCCTTGTCCACCTAGAAGTTGCATCAACCACAGTGCAGTCTTTGAACCCCCCCCTGCTTCGACACTGCACTGTCAGCCAACCAGGAAAAAGTGGCTTGCCTGTGCACTCGCCTGAATGCATGGCACCTCAGCATTGAAGTCCAACAGGAGACCCTTGTGAGTGCTGCACAATGTTACTGAGTTCCCCTTGATGTGCAGCCTGCTTTATATACACTCTTATGAAACACCTCAGCATGATTGCTCAGATGATCCAGCGTGGGTGGATGATTCTGGCGGGCTGGACTTATAATGACATGCAGATGTATTACAATGAGGTTCCCGACATCTGACGGCAGGAAACGTGGTCCGCCATTGACAGATAGGGCAGACGATTGCAGACTGGCTTCACAACATCGTGAAACTGAGTTTGGCCTTCACATCATGTTGTCCGCTCACACCGCCAAACACGCCCGATGCCAGCGGGCATGGAAAATTCCACCCAATAGCAGTGAGCCTTTGATAAATGGTCTCATTATGCAGGAAGATAAAGGAAGTAAAGCCAAAAGCTTTCTTCCCCTGCATCAGGTGGCTGGAAATTTTGTCTCCGTTTTGCGGGGGTTGGGTTTGGGGGGGGTGGGGGAGGTGGGGAGGGGATTCTGGAAGGCAAATGCAGGGTGGCAGGGGTCGGAAGACAAGGGGTATGTGGGAAATCGGGACGCCTTGAAGGGGTGGGGGATGGGAAACCAAGGAGCATTGAAGGAGGGTGGGGTGGTGGGGAAACCAGGGAGCATTGAGGGTGGGGAATGTTCAGGAGGAGGGGTCAGTACTGTCTATGCTAGAATCTTGAGGGGGGGAGGCAAGCCGAGGGTGGTGGAAGGACACCATAATTGTGAGAGGGAGCAGTGAGATGAAGTAGGGCGGGAGGGTGAGGATTCGTCTGTCTGTGGTGGGTGTAGGTCTCGCCTGAGTCATTGGAGGGGACAAGAGCTTTAATACGGATCTTGGGTTTGAACAGGATCAGGGTGAGCATGGCGACAGTGACAGGTGTGGTCTCATGGGGGGAGGGAAAGCATTTGAAGGGTGATGGTCATGGGCTCTAGGGTGATGGGGTGAGGTTCAAGGGTGACAGGTAGGAGTGTGGAGGTAATAACGAGGGGGTCGATGGTCGATGTGGAGGATGGCGCCGGTTACTGGAGGAGGGTAGAAGGTGTTGGAAACAGTTTGTAATGTGACGCGTCCCATCCTCATGTGAAGGCAGATCAAGATGTCACCACCCTCTATGTCCAGCTGAAGAAATTCTAGTTGGAAGGAGGGTCTTCGGGTGGGTGGGAGCTGAAGGTTAGCTCAACTGGACAACTGAAGGAGAGCCCTGATAATCTATCATGACAAGGCAAAAGTCTCTCTATAGACTCCAAAGGGTAGTGGATGGAAGGGGAATAGTGTGACTGTGAGGCTTCTCGTGCATGGCTCACAAGGGCCTTGGGAAAGGGTGATGCCTCCATGCACAGTCGTGATTCAGCAGGGCATAGACCCAGCCTTGGTCCCTGGAAAGGGGAAGGGGTGTACACACAGGCAATAATCCAAGAAGCTGCAAGAAAAAACCCAGGAGACCTCTGTGAAATGCAATGATTAATCTATTTATAAAGGTGCAAAAACTATTTAGAATGATTGCACACCTGTGTCACTAGCGTGAACTTAATACTTCTTCATTTTTCTTACCCTATGACTACATCTAGATGCTTCCCTTACATCCATAGCAGAGGTGGAGGCACTGTTGACTACAATGCCCTCGTGTCTCTGATGGCTTTGGCGGACGTCCTCTGGAGGTCCAAGGCCTGGAGGTCCCCAGCCTTCTTTGGATCTCCTGCTCTGGGGCAGGTGCATCCTAAGCAGTCTCAGAGGCTGGAGCTGCTGGGGTCACAGGCAGAAGGCAGTCAGAATGCCTGGACACCCTTGGAGCATCCTGGGTGGAAGCCTAAGCGGGGTCCGCCTGATGCCTCTCCTCCCTTTGACACCCTGAGCAGAAGGGGCACCTCTAGGGAGGTCGAGATGCCCGCCCCCCTCTTGCATAGACACTGCAAAAGCTCACCCATGGCTAAGCAATTGAGTGCAGGTCTGAGCACATCTTTGGCAGAAACTGGGTGTTCTGCTGGACCAGGGTCTCCATGGCATCCACCACTCTCCCCACAGAGGCTTCGATGTGCTCACATTGTCAGAATCACTACATCAGAGAGCAGGTGGACACTCCTACACCTCATGTGACACTCTATTGAGGGCCTCTGACGCCTCTGCATGATATTCCCCTGCATCTTGCTGATATTCCTGCATGTTCTCCATGACCGCTCCCAGAGGATCATCATCTGACTCAGACTTAGCAGTGTCTCCACCAGCGAACCCTTAGCTTGTCTCCTCCAAGTGCCCGAGGCCTTGATGTCACTGCCTCCTCCTGCTGTGGACACGTGTCTGTGAGATGATCACCAGAGTGTGAGCCCAATCCTAAACTAGATCTATGAACCACTGAGGCGTGCGTCTCTGGGCTTGTGGAGGGTGCATCTGAATGCTGTGATGGTTCAACAGGTGAAAAGTCATCGTTGTCCTCTTCTGAGGTCTTCTAGAGGCTGGGGCTGAGTCCAGGTGTGGGGACTGGCTTTCCCCTCTTCCTACTAGAACCTG
The DNA here is from genome assembly GCF_964194155.1 of Cetorhinus maximus. Taxonomy (NCBI): domain Eukaryota; kingdom Metazoa; phylum Chordata; class Chondrichthyes; order Lamniformes; family Cetorhinidae; genus Cetorhinus; species Cetorhinus maximus. Next base: position 26,302,133 of record NC_135902.1, on the reverse strand, counting down.
GAATGTAGAGAATAGAGAGTGAGAGACTGCCTTCTACATTGAACACAGCATCACCCTCAGGTTCTGATTTTCAGAGATTAAGCATAGTTCCTCACTGGATGCTTGGGGGAGGCCGACCTCTCCATCGGCACATGCTTGGTCATGGGTCTTTCTTGCCAGCTCAGTAGCCCGCTGCTCATTACTGTGTGAGGGGCCAGATGTTGGTCATGCCCATACCCATCTTTTCCCTCTCACACCTGTTGTGTGCTGTCTTCTGCATAAAGATAGATAAATGGGTTGTGAGCACTTCTGATGCAGGAGCCAGTCGCATGCTGCTAATTCTCTGACTCCCCAAAGCCTGCCCACCATCTGCAAGGCACAACTGGGGGTTTGAGGGAATACTGTCCTCTAGCCTGGATAAGTGTAGCTCCAACAGGACTCGGGAATCTGGACACCATCCAGGACTATGCAAGCCGCTTGACTGACACCCCACCCAGTACTCAACATTCAGTCCCTCCACCACCAACCCATTAGCTGCTATGTGTGTGCCATGTGAACGATGAACTACTGCTTGGCCCCAAGGCTACTTCGGAGCACCCTCCAGGCCCACAAGCTCTAGCAGCTAGAAGGACAAGGGCAGCAGAGGCATGGCATCAGCAGCATCTGCAAGTTGCCCTCGACTCAAACCTTCGGCTGTGCTTTCAGTGCGGTTGGGTCAGCAACCCACAGTTGCCTCCCTACCAGCAGACCAGGTGGGCTGTGGTGCAACAATGAGGCAACACCCCAACACCATCTGAAGCGCTTTTAGGGGTGGGCAGCACCAATGTTGACCTTGACACCCATGTCCCATGACAGGTTCAGAAAATGGTGATATGAGCATAGAGAGTAGAGGGTTTCCTGCAATGCAGGGCGGTGCTCCTCTGCACCCCTGTGGCACTCACCACCCTGGCAACCTCCTCCTAGGCCGTTGTGGTGAGTCAGATTGGCCTCCTGCTCCCATCTCTGGGAAAGAGGCTGCTCTTCCTACCCTCCACAGCCTGGAGAAGAGTCTCCAGGAAGGCATCACTGAACCGTGGGGTCGGTGCCTGCTGCTTTCTGGAGCCATGTCCTAGACTCCTTGCACAATGAATTACTTGCTGTCCGAGTGCCTTTTAAATATGGCGGCCGGACATGATGGTGAGGTGCACGACTTCCTGCAAGCGACATAATCCTCCTGACTGCATAATTAATTAGGTGTGCAGTGCACGATTCGATGTGCTCTCCAGCGGGAGTCCCTCCCACTTCCTGTTCCCAGCACCGGACTTAGGCCCAATGTGGAAAATCCCGGCCTTAAAGCAGGAAACAAGTCTAGTAGCCATAAAAGTTGCTAAAAATTCATTTAGGCACAAAATAAGATTCATCTTTGTAACATTTATGGAATTACATAAGGAAATAACAAATAACAGCTGGAGTAGGCCAGGTGGCCACTTGAGCCTGGCCTGCCATTCTGCTGGGCAGAATAAGTTCATGGTTGGTCTACCTTAGCTCCATTTTACTGGCAGATCTCTGTTTCTCTTGATATCCAAGATTCTGTCGTTCTCAATCTTGAATATACTCAATATGTTACAGATACATTCTATTAGGGGGCTGTGTCTACAATGAAGCACAAGTTTTCAACAGTCATTCTGAAATCATTTCCTTGTTGTTCCTATAGTATTACAGGTTCTGTTCGGTATTATTTTATTGCTTATGTATAGAGTTAACATCATAAAGTAAGGCTCTGCTGAGAGTTGAACCCAAAATCTTCCATTTACTAGGCATGCACTTTAACCAACTAAACCATAAAGCCATCTGTTTGGTTTCAGTGTAATAGTTGAATATCATTGTGCATTTACCGTACATGTTAATTTGAATTGCATCAGAAGTAAATTCCTGTTTACCTGGTTATGGGATTATTTGTTCCTGTGCTGATTTGATATCCACTGCTCACTTACACATCTGCTAACGTCATTTCTTATCTGTAGCACTGCCTCCTCAACAATCGCATTTCCTAGTTTGCCACTCCTAATATAACTCCTCTACTAAGTATTCAGTGCTTCCTACCCTTCAGCCATTTATTTTAATCTGTTCCCAATTTTTATTCTGAACCCCTAACACTTCAGAATTGAGCAGCAAGAAACTGGGCAGAATTTGGTTACATAGGTGAAGCTATGAATCTTAAGTATGAGTCAGGATTGATGGAGATTATAGGTAGGTGAGTGATGGGGGTGTGTTGAATTGAGCAGGGTGTGAGACTAGTGGTGTAGCTGGTGAAATGGGGCACTTGAAGATGCAGTCACTGACATTGACAACTCGCGTGATATCATAAGGACACAAGAAATAGCAGGCTGGCTTGAAAGTTGAATTAAGTTATTGGCAAATGCAAAAACTGGCACAAGATGGGGAGACATGGAAAGACTACTATGAACCAAGGACCTGCCTTAAAACAGAGCACAAATGGTGATGGTGATGTTTGAATATGGCACCATGGTACTCAGGTAGTTCAATGTACAGAGATGTTTCCAATGTTCATCAATTCCCTCATTACCAATGGCTCAAGTTTCTTCCACCCTTTGAATAAATGTTCATCTTCAGTTAAACAGATCACAACTCTAGCTTTGTGTCATGAAGATAATAGCTCTATCGACTGTCCAGAGCTAAAAGCCCTGACTGATGGCAAATTCACAAGGTGGTTACGGATGATGAAGGTCATTCGATCCAAATTGACCTGGATCTTCCGAGAGGTAGCAATCATCATCAGATTGCCGCTTCGCTTGAACAATCCCCCGACTCGACGCTGCTCTGCATTTCTTCTGGGACCTTCTGAGCCTGGCTTTCCCAGGAATATGCAGCATGGCGTCCCTTGGGAAACTCCATTGCAGTGGAGTATTCGGGGGGAAGACAGGACATGGCCCCTTTTTATGGCACCAGCTGCCACATGGTAAGATTTTAAAGGTCCAGTTTGAACATTGGTGAATGGGTGAGCGGATGAATAAGTGAATGGGTAGTGTGATGGGATGGGTAGGTAAGTGGGAAGAGTGGGTTAGGTGGGTAGGGTGGCAGGTGGGTGGGGTGACAAGTGGATGAGGTGGTAGCTGAGTTGTCAGGTGGGTGAGGTGTCAGGTGGGTGAAGTGGCAGATGGGTGAGATGGAAGTTAGGTGGTCGGAGGAGTCGGATTAGTATGGGAGGGTAGTTGGGTCAGGGCGGGTCTGGGGGGTAGTAGGGTAGAGTCATGTGGATAGTTGGGTTGGGGTTGAGTCAGATCGGGTCAGGGAGAGTAGTTGGGTTGGGCGGGTGAGGGTAGTTGAGGCCAGTCAGGGGGGCAGCTGGTTCAGGTCAGGAGGGGGGAGTGGTTGGGGGTGGTCGGGGGGTGAACAGGTCTGATCGTGGTGGGTAGTTAGGTTGTTTGTGGTGGGGGAGGTAGTTGGGTGGTTAGGTGGTACTTGAGGGGTCTAAGGGGGAGTTGGGAGTCAATGTGAGTGATTGGGTGTCAGTTGTGTAGTTAGCCAGATGTTGGACTAGGTTTTAATCTGTCTAAAATTTCCTATTCAGGTAAGCACTGCAGAACTGTCCAAAGTCTCCAACTCTAACTCAAAGCCAGAGACATTTGCAGAGGGTCCCAGGGAGCAGACGAGTTGCCCATTGAAACTTCCTGAACAATTCCCAGTAGTTCAGAGCATCAGGACTTCCACAAAGTCTTGACGCACATGGGTCTGGTCTCAGACGATCCAGCAACTGGAAGATTTGGGCCATTAATTCATTCATCAAGAAAGTTTCTATAATCCATTGCAGTGGTCAATTGATTCTTCAATACGTACAATATTTTACCTCTATAGGTATATCTGGAAGCCCTGATCATTCTCTGCATGAAAGAAAACCTCCTGATATCAGTCCTAAAATTTCCTTTCACAAATTTGAACGTATTCTCACTTAATCTATTTCCACAATTTAATTTAAACAAATTTTATTTTTCAAATTTAACTTTTCCGTACTATTTACTATTGTGCATACCATTAAAAAGTCAGTTCTTCAATACCTATTTGAAGCCTTAACACACACACCAAATATTCTTCCAATGGTCTACACAATTGAATTACAACAACAATAATTTGCATTGATGTAGTGTTTTGAACATGGAAAAACATTCCAAATTGCTGCAGAGAGGTGTAGTTTTTTTTAAAAATGGTGCAAAACCAAAGAATGATTTTGGCACGGAAATGATGGTGAATCTATCAGCATTCACTGTCATTACTGCGCTGAAGCTGACAGCAACTTCAGAAATCCATACATGCAGACAAAACAACAGCAATCCAGGTGGTGCTGTCAGTGATTGCATGATTCTTCAGATGGTGTGCTGTTGAGGTAACCGGAGACTGCAATCAATGCGAAATCGATTAAATTGACAAGAACTTCCGCTGCTGTATTATCAGTTTCACTGTAAAAACCTTTGAAAAAGTACATCTTGTTGAATGAGGTGTAACCGGGTTTTTAACAGTCTACCAGCTTCAAAATTACTGCTAAACACCCTCATTGATCATAAAAAGTAACCTTATATTTGTGGAATGTCAAATTTCTCCAGAATATAAAAGAAATTCATATATTTCATTTTTTTCTCATTTTTTTAAAGGTTTATTCAAGCTTATTTTATCTTTTCTCTTCACGCAATCATAATCATTTATTTCTCTCTCTGAAAATTGAAATTAAAAGTGAAAGATATAGGGCGGAATCAACCCAGATTTGCACTAAGTGCGGTAGTGGGCAGGTAAAACGACATTTTAGCCACAGGCCGTGATGGCGGGTTTTCACACCGTATCGTCCCAAACCCACCACATTACTTATGCATTCCCGGGAAACATGCCATTTCCATGGCGAGGAGGTTTTCATTCGCCTGCCTGCCATCACCTCGCCGCTTCATCATGCCAGGCGCCATATTTAAATCCAGCTGCACGCACGCATCTCAGTGCTTCCAGCCCATGACTGCTGCAGGGAAGACATCAACAAAAGGCAAAAAGACTGCAGACCCCAGGTTCAGTGACGCATCACTGGAATGTCTTTTGGATGCCATGGAGTCTCGCCAGGATGTCTTCTACCCCCGCTCTGGCTGCAGGATGGGCAGTGGCATGACCAACCAGGCTTGGGAGGCAGCGGCAGCAGTAGTCAGCGTCAATGCCCTTCAAAAGAGGACTGCCAGCAGGACCACAAGAGGATGAATTATCTCCTTCGTTCCTCCAGGGTAAGTCACTCTTCTCATCACTCTCAACTCACACACTCTCAAACCCATCACACATCCACAGGGCCCTCACTCACTGCAGTTCAAGTGATATCACTATTCACTCTCTGGCACACCTTCATTGTCCTCATCCCATCCATGGGACCTCTCACCACCCACACATGCCAGGCTTGGCAGGCATCCTGCTCACACTTTCTCCATCTCTATTCATGCAGGACAAGCTGGCACACAACAGGGAAAGGTTGCAGACCGGTGGAGGAATGCTTGAAATCAAGTTCCTCATGGACTTTGAAAACAGGGCCATCCAGCTGGCCGGAGACGATCTGGACCGTCCCTGTACTGACAGTGAGGTCGGCAGTGCTCTACCAAGTGAGGGTCCAGCAGTTCAACATCCATCAGACAACTGTGCTGTGAGTAATGTGTCCTGTTTCACAGGCCACTGCCATGCACTAATTGTCTCCCCTTGCTTTCGCAGGCACATCTGGGAAACAGCCAATGGAGTCCATGACCCAGGGCCTCCAATCATGCCCTGAAGGAAACTCTGAACAGGTGTCTGGAGGCACCCTCCTTGAAGCCACATCATAGCGCTCACCCACACCCTCCACCAGTGCAGAGACACACACCTCGGTGGGACTCAGCTTTAGAATAGGTTCAGGATCACAAGAGCACATCATACTTTCTGATCCATAGCAGGTAAGGGCAGGGGCTTCCCTAGTGTCCAGCACTCGGACGACGGCTGGAGGCTAGAAATCTGCTCAGTCCGAGTCAGATGACGAGCCTCTGGACTCGGTCATGTCACAGTTACTGGAGCTGCAAAGACAAGCTCGGGAATATCAGGAAGGGATGTCCACTGCACTCCTCAGGTTGGATGAAATGATGGAGGTGTCCACCCACCTAAACTTTGAGATGATAGCGCCAGCATGTCAATGTACTGAGGTCAACACTGGTAGGATGGTGGCTGTCATGGAGACCTTGGTCCAGGACATTGGTCCTGCACTGCTGCATCGCTGACGCCATAATTGGCCTCCAACAATGCGTATACGAGAGGGGGACTGGGCAGCTCGATCTCATTCCAGCTACCCGTGCTCCTCAAGCGTAGATCCTCCTCCCTCAGGCACCCATAGGGAGGAGGATCAGCAGGTGCACAACCCGGGGACATCCAGCCAGGTGACTCCGGGAGTGTCTAGCCATCCAAATCCCCTCTTCCTTAGCAGCTCCAGCTCCACAGGCTGAGGAGGCTGCCACTGCCACACAGCAGGGCCAGAAAGTAGGCCAGGATCCTCTAAGTCTTGGCCCTCGAAAGGACGCCCGCCAAAGTCATCACAGACAGGGCATTGCAGTCAGCAGGCTGCCTCCAACTCCGCTGTGGGTTTCTGGGGAGCACCAAGATGTAGCAGCAGGGATAGGAAAGTTAAGGTGAATTAGTTGCACAGCCTGGGCATGGGTGTTAATCACTTGAACAAAGTGTTCACTATTGTCAATAAACTCCCAAGAATGTCTCCCTGCCTATGGTTCCTTGTTCTGATGAGCAGTGTTCTTGTCACTCAGATGTGAAACATTCCTGCACAAGATAAAGGCAGGTGTCTCAGTCCGGGGCCTCTTCCCTGTGCTCTGTGCAGCCTTCAGATCAAAGTGTTGGTCCGGCCCAACACTCCCTGGAAACATTACTGATGCCTGCAACTCAATGGTGCTTGTCATTGCTGCCAGAATGTCATGGGCGGGTGTCACAGAGTTCAGAATCACACAGTGTAGAAGAGGCCCTTCGGCCCATCGAGTCTGCACCGACACGTGAGAAACACCTGACCTACCTACCTAATCCCATTTACCAACACACGGCCCATAGCCTTAAATGTTATGACATGCCAAGTGCTCATCCAGGTACTTTTTAAAGGATGTGAGGCAACCTGCCTCCACCACCCTCCCAGGCAGTGCATTCCAGACTGTCACCATCCTCTGGGTAAAAAAGTTTTTCCTCACATCCCCCCTAAACCTCCTGCCCCTCACCTTGAACTTATGCCCCCTTGTGACTGACCCTTCAACGAAGGGAAACAGCTGCTCCTATCAAACCTGTCCACGCCCCTCATAATCTTGTACACCTCGATCAGGTTGCCCCTCAGTCTTCTCTGCTCCAACGAAAACAACCCAAGTCTATCTAACCTCTCTTCATAACTTAAATGTTTCATCCCAGGCAGCATCCTCTGCACCCCCTCCAGTGCAATCACATCCTTCCTATAATGTGGCAACCAGAACTGCACACAGTACTCCAGCTGTGGCCTCACCAAGGTTCTATACAACTCCAACATGACCTCCCTACTTTTGTAATCTATGCCTCAATTGATAAAGGCAAGTGTCCCATATGCCATTTTCACCACCCGACTAACATGCACCTCCGCCTTCAGAGATCTATGGATACACACTCCAAGGTCCCTTTGCTCCTCAGAACTTCCTAGTGTCATGTCATTCATTGAATACTTCCTTGTCAAATTACTCCTTCCAAATTGTATCACCTCACACTTTTCAAGGTTAAATTCCATTTGCCACTTATCTGCCCATTTGACCATCCCGTCTATATGTTCCTGTAGCCCAAGACACTCAACCTCACTGTTAACTACCCGGCCAATCTTTGAGTCGACCACAACCTTACTAATCCTACCCCCCACATAGTCATCTATGTCATTTATATAAATGACGAATAGGAGTCCCAGCACAGATCCCTGTGGTACACCACTGGATACTGGCTTCCAGTCACTAAAGCAGCCTTCTGTCATCATCCTCTGTCTCCTAAAACTAAGCCAATTTTGAATCCACCTTATCAAATTACCCTGTATCCCATGTGCAATTGCCTTCTTTAAAAGTCTCCCATGTGGGACCTTGTCAAAGGCTTTGCTGAAATCCATATAAACTACATCAACTGCACTACCCTCATCTACACACCTGGTCACCTCCTCAAAAAATTCAATCAAATTTGTTAGGCATGACCTCCCTCTAACAAAGCCATGCTGACTATCCCTGATCAAACCTTGCCTCTCTAAGTGGAGACAGATTCTCTCCTTCAGAATTTTCTCCAATAGTTTCCCTACCACTGACGTGAGGCTCACTGCTCTGTAGTTCCCTGTCTTATCTCTACAACCCTTCTTAAATAGCGGAGTCACATTAGGGCTGTTCTCCAGTCCTCTGGCATCTCCCCCGTGGCCAGAGAGGAATTAAAAATTTGGGTGAGTGCCCCTGCAATCTCCTCCCTCAGCAGTCTGGGACACAAATCATCCGGACCTGGAGATTTGTCCACTTTTAAGCCTGCCAACACCTCCAATACCTTGTCACCCCCTATATCAATTTGCTCAAGAGCCTCGCAGTCTCTCTCCCCGAGTTCCATATCTTCATCCTCATTCTCTTAAAGTCACACGGGATCAGAACTGAGCTGGCAAGATGGATACAGAATTGACTTGGAGGGCCGAAGGGCCTGTTCCTGTCCTGTACTTTTCTTTGTTCTTTGTTCTCTTGGGTGAAGACGGATGTGAAGTATTCGTTCAACACTCTACCAATGTCCTCTGACTCCACCCATTGATTGCCCCCTTGGTCCCTTATGGGCCCCACTCTTTCCCTGGTTAGCCTCTTCCCATTAATATACTTATAGAATATCTTGGGAGTTTCCCTACTTTTACCAGCCTGTGCTTTCTCATATCCCCTCTTTGCTCTCCTAATTGCTTTCTTAAGCTCCACCCTGCACTTCCTGTACTCCACTAATGCCTCCGCTGATTTACTCCCCTTGTACCTGCTAAAAGCCTCTCTTTTCCTTCTCATCGCATCCTGAATATCTCTGGTCATCCATGGTTCTCTGGGCTTGTTACGCCATCCTATCACCCTAGAGGGAACATGCTGAACCTGTACCCTCCCCATTTCCTTTTTGAACGCCCCCCACTGCTCTTCTGTAGATTTCCCCACAAGCTCCCAGTCTACCTTTGCCAGATCCTGCCTTATTTTACTGAAATCCGCTCTCACTCAATCCAAAACATTTTTGGATATCCATCATTCTCTCTATGTACCCTCAGCACCTTGAAGGTGGGGCTGGCTCCCATTTCTTCTGTATCTGTGACCACTGATGCTGTGTTCCTGAAGGGCCCAGGTGCTGAAGGCAGACAGAGGATCAGGTGCTTCTAAAGTTTCATGGCTGAGTCTCTATGATATGACCCTGATCACAGAGCGCAAGCGAGCTGCCCTCGTCCAGACAGGAGTAAGACATTCTCATAGGCTATGTGAACATCTATGGAATGTCCTCACTGCATGTCATCATCATGCTCTTGCAATCGAGTGACTATTAGGGCCTCCACTGCGTCTCCATGATAGGAGCACTATCACAGAGGGTATTCACGCTGCCATAAGCCAGGCTGGAGTCAAACGTTCACAGATGCAATGTGAGGATCTATGGGGTCTCCTCACTGTATGTCGTCATCATCCTCCACAAATCTAGCAGCTATGAGGGCCTCCCGAGCATGTCTGCCTTGTCCAGCCAGCGCAACAGCCTCATCTCCGTCGTCGTCGCCTTCGAGGACCTCCTCACCCTCATACCCGTCGGTGTCCTCCTCAACAGAGGAGACTTCCAGCTCCTCCATCTCCTCCTCAGCCAGCTCGACTCCCCGTTGTAGCGCCAGGTTGTAAAGGGCGCAGCAGACTATGGTGATGCCTGCGGACTATATTTCAGGGCTCCACCAGACCGGTCCAGGCAACGGATTCTCATCTTCAGCATCCTGTTGGTCTGCTCCACCAAGTTGCAAGCTGCAGCAAGAGCTTCGTTATACTGTCGCTCTGCTGCAGTCTGAGGCCGCCGCACGGGTCTCATCAGCCACGGCCTCTGTGGGTATCCCATGTCCCCAAGGAGCCTTCCCTGCAGCTTCTGTGGACCCTGGAGAACTTCAGGGATCTGTGACTGACTGAGGTTGTAGGAGTCATGGTCACTCCCTGGAAACCGTGAGCACACCTGCAGGATGCGTTTCTGGTGGTCGCACACCAGCTGCACATTCAACGAGTGGAACCCCTTGCGGTTGATGTAGTTCACTGTGTGTTGCGATGGAGATCTGAGTGCCACATGAGTGCAGTCGATCGCACCCTGCATCTGACGGAAACCCGAGATCTGGGCGAATCCATTCGCTCTTGCATCCTGGCTGTCCTGGTCCCAAGCGAAATGCACAAAGTTGTCTGCCCTCGCAAAGATGGCATCCGTAACTTCCTGGATGCATTTGTGGGTGGGGGTTTGTGATATCTCACAGAGGTCACCTGTGGAGCCCTGAAAAGGGCCACTGGCAAAGAGATTGAGCGCTGTGGTCACTTTCATGGCCACTGGCAGTGGATGCCCTCCCTGTCCCAGTGGTGCCAAATCCTGCAGCAGCTAGCAGATGTGACCAACCAACCTAGACATGCACAGTCTCCGGTGACACTGGTTCTCGGTCATCTGCAGGAATGAAAGGCGGCGTCTATAGACCCTGGGTATCGCTAGGTTTGCTGTGGCTCTTCGGCCGTGTGCGCAGGAGCCCATCCATCCCTTCTTCCTGAGGTTGCTGCTCCTGCCTCTGCGCAGCTGGGAGCCTCAGTCACTCTCTCCTCTGTCACCTTCGCTCTCTGTAGGCCATCAGGCATACAGCTAGTTCACCAGTCTCCATGATCCTGATGTACTCCTCCTGCAGGATGAAAGAGAGAAACACGTGGTTAACATGGGTGTACTAAGGACTTGTCATGGTTAAGTGCGAAGGCCCTTTAATGCTTCCTGGAGAGTGCTGGCAACCACTTGGATGGCCAGAGATTAGTGCGTTGCATGGCTGCCTGAATTCCCACCCACCACCACCTCACTCCACTTTGGCAGTAGCTTTGTCCATTGGACTGCATGCTATGCTCCCAACTCAGGCACAGGCATTCTCCTAACCCCCGCTGCAAGGCTGCACTGTTAGCTTGAACCACCGGGGAGACTGGTGCAAATCGGTATGTTGACATTGCACGGGACTGTGAGCGCCTCCAGCAGTGACTGCTCCATGGCCAGCTTTAGTGAGGAGATTGCACAATGTGTGCCGTCATCCAACTGTTCTGGAGTCCACTACACTGCTCATGACTTTGTGGTCTGTGCCCAGGGGTGGGGGAAACTTTGGAGCACTTGGTGGCACTTTGATGCCTCTGTGTTGCTTGAGTGGGCAGATAAGCTAGAAGCCCGACTCCGATCAAATCAATGTGGCTGCACCTGAACTGTCTCATCTGCAGAGGAATGGTCACTTTATACAGGTTTCCCTAATGTGTGGCCGCTTCCTTCACCCACTCTATCCCCCTCACCCCGAATGCTTGTGCGCTATATTCAACGGCAGGACAGCCCTTCAGAAGTTGCCTCAACTGCAAGGCAAATGCACCTTGCTGTTGTGAAACATGTCGGCATGCCTTCCCGCCGACAGGGATGGATGATCTAGTGGAAGAGGGGGATGCGGGGAACGATTCCGGTGGGCTGGCCTTATAATGATATGCCTATGTATTATAATGAGATTCCCGAGGTCCAATGGTGGAAAACGCAGCCTGCCATCAGTGGGCTGAGTTGACAATTGCGAACTAGTTTCTCGATGTCGTGAAACCGATCACGCAATATCGTCTGCTCACGCCACCGAGCATGCCCAATCCTGACGGGCACGGAAAATCCCGGCCATTACATTGTAGCATTTAAAAGATTTAATTAAATTAAAAGTTAATGATGCTTTAACTCCCGGATTTGTGAATATTTAGTGTGATTGACTGCTTACCTACTTGCTGACATCACTGCTGCTGGACGCCTAGAGATCCTTTTTGATTTGACACTAGATTTAAACTGCCATTTGAAAAGTGGAGAATATTGCCACAAATATCAATAGCTTTCTTCAAGGTCAGCCACAAGCACCCTTGCATTGCCATTGACTGCAAAGTCAAGGCCATTGCGATTAGGTGTTTGAAAGTAGAAAGACTAGGTTTGAGAGCGGTTGCAGCTTTTAAAGGGAAGGGAACAGTATCTGAGGAACAGCTCTAAGGAACAACTTAAAATGTCAGCTAGCAGGAGGTTCACATATTTAGGACAAGTGTGCACCCCAAACAATGATTAACAATCCCACCAAATCTTTAGCACTGCACTTCTTCCAGTGAATTCTGAGTATCCCTAATTCAGCCAACACCTGTCTCAGCTACAGCAAAGCCAACTTGCAGTTACATAGCAATTTTAACATCGTAAAATGCCCAAAAATGCTTCAGAGGCATAATTAAAATCTGCAACTGAGACAAAGGTGGACTTATTGTGGTTGGGTCTTTTGTGCATACAGTGACATACTTCAGGGTCATGAAGAGAACTGTCAATGTCAATGTCAGCAAGAAGGAAGGTCATGAAATGAAAATTTGTTGTCACCAGTGAGAATAGGGTAAATTGAGTCAAGTATTAGTCGCATGAATTAGATGAATTCAGAGGACACAGAACAGGTCTAGTGAAGGTGGAACCTGAAGAGAGGGTTGGGAAGGTAGGGAGAAGGAGAAGCAACTAAACAGATCATCTAATTTTGGTGACTAGAATTGCGCAATGACATATATTTTTCCAAATTAATTTGCGTGTTTTGTTGACAATAAACAGCAGTTGGTTCAAATGAGACATTATAATGCACATGATCCTGAGCACTTATAAGCTTATGTTATTAATTCAATTGGGATTTCTACAGATACTTCAATCTCTTATTTGTCAGAATCCTTCTAAACATACTGCATAAACCTCATACTGTTTTCTAAACCGGTTTCCCAATTTTTTAATTCAACAGCTTTATTTTTGGAGAGTATTGGGCAATTAATGCAATGCAAATACAAGGCAGAAATTTTAAAACCAGTGAAATGCTACACGTCATTTCAATCTTTCAATTCGACAAGGTAATGAAGACAACTCAAAGCTTAGCCAAGTCTTATGCGTAATTATTTTCTAATCATATCTTGCCAATTTTTTTTCCAAACATTGTTTTTACATGTTATTTGTTCACTGCTCTTCTGATTCCATGTTATTAATGTATGTGATGGTGTATTCTCTTCTTGTAACTGTCTGGTAAAGTCCACTCTGCTTTTACAAGACTTTTAATGGGTTTTTAATGCTGAAACATAATACCTTGTGACTGAGTAGATCATTGGTAAAATTTAGCACATCTGTACATTTGTTAGTGGATTCTACCTCCAGCTGAGACTCTGACTAATCAACATGAATGTGTTAAAACTATGACACAATTATAATGCTGGAGAACTGCTAGCAAAAAAAAATAGCTAAATGCAGCTTCTTATGTACTAGAAGGTAAGAAAGAAGCAGGAAACCATTTGTCAATCCTGAAATGTCTAGTTAGTAAAGGTCAAAGTGGAAAACTTTCCATGGAAAACATTCCAGTGATAGTGTGGATAATAATTCATACTGAAAGGAATAAAACTCTAAACAGTAATTGATTATTATTTTTCTCTGCAAAATGTCCAATTATCATAGAATCACAGAATGATACAGCACAAAGGAGGTCATTTGGCCCATTGTGCCTGTGTTGGCTTTTTGGTAGGCCTACCCAATAAATCTCACACCCCTCTTCTTTCCTTATAACCCTTCTTTTTCCATACAAGTATTTGTCAAATTCTCTTTTGAATGTTACTACTGAATCTACTTCCACCACACTTTGAGGCAGTGTATTCCAACTCACTGGGCAGAATTTTACGGCCCCGTTTTGGCGGGGACAGGGCCATAAAATGCGGTGAACCATTATAATCCCCATTGACTGCAGCGGGAACGTAAAATCCCACTGCTGTAAAATTCTGCCCACTGTGTTTAAAAAAAGAAGTTTCCTCATGTCACCTCTGGCTCTTTTGCCAATCAACTTAAGTTTTTGTGTCCGTTGGTTACTGAAACTTCTACCACTGAGAACAGTTTCTCCTCGTTTACTCAATCAAAACCATTCATGATTTTGAACAACTCTATCAAATCTCCTCTTAGCCTTTTCCACTCAAAAGAGAAAATCCCAACTTCTCCAGTCTCTCCATATCCTCATGCCTGGTAGGCTTGTCATAATGTTTGATAGTCATTACTGGCATTAACTGCAATGTTCATTCACTTGGTTAAAACCAAGAGAAATTAGAACATTAAATATTGTAGAATCCTGAATTAGATTTGTGCAGTTAGAAAATAAGTTTATATGAAAGTGTGAAAGGTTTTTTTAGCGTACTTGGTGTTTTGCCACGGAAGATCTACTTCGGAACATGCCATTGATGCAGTTCCTGCAGTCTGCTTAATTCTTTGAACCAACACCACCAAAACTGATATCTCTCTCATATTTAATTGCTTACCTTTTTAACACCTGAGAGATTGAGAATTAAAGCTGAAACAATATCACTCCAAATTCAACACCTTTTATGAGCAAAAAGCTTAAAACTTGAAGAGTTATAAAATAATTTTAGAAAACATATAGTCATCCCCTAGCCCATCTATGTTTACTGCAAGTCAATTGCATACGATCTAACGAGGACCAATCATTCTGCAGAGGGACTTCTCACCTTAACGGTCTCACTCTGACTCCATGCCGATAAGGGTTCTTAGCCTCCTTTTATTCTTTAGCTGCATAGCAACTGTCTTCGTGTCAATCCTTCTTTGCCCCCTTGATTGGTTTCTGGGACATGTGATCAGCCTTTGATTGGTCCACATTGAACTGAACTTAGTCCAAAATATCATGTGTAGTTGGTTTCCCCTGTAATCGTTTTTCCCCATGGTTGGTTTTCCTGTGCATGTAATTGTTTAACCACAGGGTATCGGGTGCACTTGCCTCTTGGTCTCTTTCAAAGTTCAGCTGTTTCACAGGTGGTGGTGAGAATACCCAAGTTATGTGTCGTTGTCTGAATCAAAGGCCATTTGAGAAACCACAGGAGTAAAAAATACAGTTTTTGCAAGCTACAAAATGTTTTGAGAATTGTAGCATGTTCCAAGAATTGTCAGCTTTTTCCACCACCCCTTTGCAATAATCTTAAGCATAATCTTACACCTTTACGTTTCAAGTTTTTATTGTATGCCTTTTATAGCAAAGGAAGGGCTATGCCAATTTAAAGTAGTTTAAGGAAGAAATAACTTCATTTATATTCTGACTTTCAAATGGTCAGAGCATCCCAGCATGCTTCACAATGAAAGAGGCGTTGTCACTATTGTCCATGCAAACATAGCAAGCAGTTTGATTACAACAAGCTTATATTTCACCTTTCTCCTAACTATGCTTCAGTTCTGCCGAAGGGTCATGAAGACCCGAAACGTTAACTGATTTCTTCTCCACCGATGCTGCCAGACCTGCTGAGTTTTTCCAGGTAATTATGTTTTTGTTTTTGATTACAACAAGGTCTCACAAGCAGCAGTTAGGCAAATCTGATTTTATTGTTGTTGATGGTGGGATAAATGTGGGCTAGGAGACTAGGAGAACTCCTCTGCACTCTTACGAAGAGGCATGGATTCTTTACATCCATCTGACAGGTAGATGGGGCCTTGATTTAACAGCTCATATTCTCAAAGCACACTAAGAATCAGACAAGGATCAGACCAGAAACAGACGATGTTAGCACAAACCATAATATGAAAAAGCCAATAGAAAAACTCAAAACAATAATTTATGTTACACTGACCTATGAAAAGTTAAGAGTTTTGAGAGAAAGACATATTTATTGATTGATTCATGGATGACACATTTTTTGATGTAATTCAGTTTAGTCTTTCTTGAAAAAGGACTAATAAACTTGTCTGCCAAGATTCCAATACTGAGCAAGAGCCTGTTTCACTTTTTTTCTGTGAACTGCGAGCCTGAAGGTAACTTTTCATATCAGATTGAAGAAGCACAAAAGGGATGGAATTAATTCCATTTAAGCTTAACATACATCTGAAAACACTGTTTCATAATTTAATACTGTGCTAGTTCAAGACATCAGAAATTGCTTTAACTAAATTTGCACCTTGTAGTATAACTTCATGGGCCAGATTGTGTAAATACTGGTGAAACCATAGCTCTAACTTTAATTATGGGCAAAAAAGACAGCAACTTCTGGCAAGTGCAAGTGAGCAGCTAAATACAAAAATTCGGAAGTTGCTGTCAAAAGTGTGGCTCCTACCTAAGCTGAGTGTAAACTACATCTCACTATCTGGCTTCCTGTTCAAATGTAATGAATAATAGGAAGTCCCTATACTGACATTGTATGTATGAACTAAACGCACCATTGAAATGAATGGCTTATCCAATCTAGTCTTAAGTACGCTTTTAAAGCATGGTAAGTCTTATTTACTGCTAAGCAACCTCTCTGGCACTGAAAGTTAACTTTAACAAGTGTGGATTCTCATTCTTACAGGTGTATTATTATTGTTGGAGGTTTAAAAAAAAAACTTTTTCTGTCTGTGTTTCCCCCACCCTCAATCTAATCCTTCTTTCCCTCTCTTTATTTTTCTTCCTATATCTAATTTGACAATGAATTCTAAATGACACTTACTTTCAGGTGTAGATTCTGCAATGTTCTTCAACCTGATTGGTTCATGGAATGCACAGCTGCTCAGTCTCTTCACACAGTTCCTAGATGCCCTGTACAGGGTACTTTGGATGTCTCTCTGACAGCAACTTGCAGTGCAAAATCTAATAAAGCAAGGCACAAATCCTATGGAATGTCAATGGGCAAGTGCAAAATCCAGGCTCAGGTTTCATTTAAATTGACAACTCTATAAATCAATTCAAAATATAAAGTTAAACTTTTTAATTCCTCAGTTATTTCAAAGGGATCAAAACAGACTCTGAAGTATCAAAAGAATTAAAAAAGGTCTTTTTACAATTTGCTTTTTAGTTTAAAGTTTAACATGAATAACTGTAAAACTGAAGTTCACAGAGGTAAACATCAAGAAATGTGATAAATTATGCATTTTAAATTGATAACAAAACACCCATGTTTGAAAGACTATTTCAACTTCTGAAATAAGCCAAGTTTCCTTGCTAATAATTTACAATACTATTAATGGTCATTATATACTAAGTCATCACATTCCAAAGGGAATTCATCATGCAGAGCACTTGGAGAGATTTCAACATACTAAACCACTATAATATTATTTATTTTACTTGCTATTTATTACGATGTTCTGGTATCTTGAACATGAATTAAATAGCTCAAAAGGATTAAAATATGTGCATAATATTCTGTTGTAATTTACATCATTCATTTAATCCGAAAGGGTTGGGTAAAATCTCAAGTTGTACATGGAGATTGTGTATTCAGTTCAGTGACTTTTGTATTTTTTATTTATCACCAGACAATTACAAATGTATAAAGCCATGTTGGTAAGACAGCCAGCATGACCCCAAAGTCTCTCTTTCGGAGCATTAAACTGATTCTTCATTGATTCCAGGACTTTCACCTGCATTGCATTAACTAGCAATCCATCCCATTCACTGATCACTCTGTGGGCGGAATCATGTGCCCACCCCTGTGGTATGTTTAGCGGTGGGGGGGGCATTTAATCAGACGGGAAAGTGGCAGTTGGAAACCCTGCCACCTTTCCACCTCCACTTCAATTAAGTCTGTGGCGGGAAAGCGTTCCTGCCCCACCAGCAACTGAGGCCTTTAAGTGTGCAATTAATGCCTACTTATGGACTTCATCCCACCACCTCTGATAATAATCCAGCAGCAGGTGAGATGTTCATCATGCAGGGAGCATGATAAGCAAACTCAAGCGTGTTTGCTGGCTGCTCCTGAGAACTG
The DNA here is from genome assembly GCF_964194155.1 of Cetorhinus maximus. Classification (NCBI taxonomy): domain Eukaryota; kingdom Metazoa; phylum Chordata; class Chondrichthyes; order Lamniformes; family Cetorhinidae; genus Cetorhinus; species Cetorhinus maximus. Next base: position 26,284,143 of record NC_135902.1, on the reverse strand, counting down.
GGGGGGGGTGGGGCGTCCTTTGTTCAAAGGCACTCAATGCCTGATTGAGGGACCCAGCATCGGGATGTGGGCGGTGCTGAAAGCCAGGCCCTGCCCTTGCTGCCTACCTTCCCCATGACCCCACACCCGCCTCCTGCCATCACTCACTTGTGCCTTGTGTCTCCCTTTGATTCCAAGTCCTTGGGAGGGTGTCGTACCAGCAGCAGCCACTACCTCCCCGGTGCTGCTGAGTACAGAAGAGATGCTGGCCTCTGGTCAGCAGCTCTTGATGGGCAGGACTTCCACATCCAGGGCCCTCGGTCCCGGGGAAGGCCTGCCACTGGACTGTCAAGTGACAGAGTGCTATAAAATGTGGCAGGCCTTCCCGAAAAGGGTCTCACCAGCTCTCAGCAGCCAAGACTCCCGTTGCCCTCCATAAGATTCCGCCCTGTGTGGAGAAGGATTTCCTGATATCAGTTCTAAATTTGCCTTTTACCAGATTGAGACTACAGTCCTTTGTTATACCCTCACATTTTAACTTAAATATTCTGGATTTACATTTTTCATACCATTTACTTATATTTCTCTAAGATTTCATCTCAGGCATCTTCTTTCACAGCTGGAAAGTCCAAATTCCTGCTATCAATTCTCAGACCTCTAACAGTAGGGAACAGTCTTGTGGCTTTTCTCTGTACTGTCTCCAATGCTTGAATATCTCCCTTTGGGAGTGATGGTCAAAGAAGGACAAGTACTTAAGGTGTGGTCTAGCTGAAGCACTGTACAGTTTGACCGTGACACTTTCTGATTTGTATTCTTTTGATTAGTTTAAAATTAGCTTTATTGAATGCTGTTCTGCAGTGTTTGGATAGGGTTGTTGGCTGTTACGTATATTGAGGCTCCCAAACCTTTTTCAACTTAGTCCTGAGCTATTTGACACTATTCATGAAGCACAAATGTTACCCAATTTTCCATCCTAAGGTACAATATTTAACACCTATCTATATTAAATGTTATCTTCCATTGTTCTGAGTTGAGATTTTAATTACCCCTCACCTTTAATGACAAGAAAATTCACCATGAAAATGAGAAGTTGGTGTTTATAAGAAGTGAACAGAAAAGGGATATCAACAAAAGACCATAAGAACCCATTGGTCTGAGGTTCCCATTTATAACTCTACATTTACAATGTTAAAGATACACCACACCAAGCTCTTTGGTTTCAGGAATAAAAAAATGAAAACTTAAGAATGAGTAACACCAGTCTACTCACACATATTCAGCAATGACTGTTTACAGGGTAACATTGCCAAAGTCAGTCACTGAGTTTCTGGCTTGTCCATCATTTACAGAAGGTGCAAAATACTCAGAAGTTAAAAGTGAAGAGAAAATATACCTTTTCTGAAATAGACAAAACTGTAGTCTTCCTTTTGTCTCCCCCCTTGTCCTAAAGGCACCAACTCAGGATGGCCTACAGTTCTAAGGCACTAAAAGCAGTCCTGTATCTCACTTTGTTAACAATTCATCATGGGTGATCCTAAATAGTGATGTCAGCAGAATGTTTGACCTTTAAGCCCAAAGGTATAGCTGACTGAATAATACAAGGATATAAAGTATCATTGGTACAGACAAAAATAAATATGAATTGTATATATTTCGGCTTAGTTACAGGTCAGAGAACTGGAGCAGAATTAATGGGGATGATAATGATAGAGCTCCTGATAACATAAAAGGGGTCGTCTTCACAAAGCATTAGAAAAGTCATTGGGTCTGGTGTATTCTCCCTTTCTAACTACAAATATCTTCATGGAGTCATATACCATGACTCCAGATGTCCATGTGATCATCCATTATTCGAGATTCTGAGTCATGGCTGGTATGTTGGATTGTCACATGAGCAGCTGGCATTACCATCCAAGAAGTGATAACTGGCATCACACATCAGCTGGGCACTAAATAAATGGGAAGCATTCCTAGGGAATGAGGTGCTTGTTGTTTTGAGCTTTCAATGCAATGTGTTACAGTTCACTCAGGGAGTCTGAGTTGCTGTGGCAGCATAAACTTTTTACATACATGTTGTAGTCTGGAGTTATGGACAGTGATGGTAGAGGCTCCAACGTTCTTTCCATCAGATAGTTGACTAGGACTATCTCCTGTTCTTACTACCTGCCATTGTTATGTGTTGGGAAGGTTTGCAGGTTGATACTTAACCAGTTTGGCCACGTTATGAACTCACATTCCTTGGTTATCAAGTCCAGGGCTGGAACACTAACTCAGAGCTTCTGACTCAGAGGAAGGGACACTACCCATTGTACCACAAGACCTCCCCAATGCAATATATATTCTATAAATTGTAGCTTGCACTAGTGGGAAGGCTACCTTACTGTAAAATTGAAATCCTCATTCTATTGTTCCACACATTCCATTGTTAAGTTGACAAACGCCAAGGCTTGTTTGAAAAATGTACTGATAACATTCTTAATGGTGTGCTACTTCCTGATTAATTTAAGGAAGCTGACCTGAAGGATCCAGTAGCAAAAAAAAATCCCAAGAAACTGGTCACGTTTACTGGTACACAAATAGATGCTTTCCTGGTGAAAGTGGACTGTCATTTCGGCCAACAACTGGCATAACTTCCCGAAGACCTCTGAGGAGAAGCACAATCTTTTGACAAATAATAGCATGTGAGTAACAGCATGTAGGAAACAAATATCTTTTGTGAGGTTTCATTCTAAGAATTTCCAATTTTGCCTCTTCCATATCCTTCTCCTCTTACTCTTCATAATACAGGGATCGAAGATAGAACAAGGATCAAACAGCAGGAAAACAATTTTTCACGTCCTTAAAATTTCTCACGTACTTCCCTAAAACCTCTCAAGAACTTTCAGCTCTGTTTTCAGAGAAGTTTGAGGGCAAGAATCAATCAAAGATTGTTGTGTAGGTGAAGTATGTATAAGTTTCAGTCACAAAATTTAAAATGGCCTCCTCAATTCAGTCTGCACCTCGGGGATATGGCTGACTGCTCATACCACCATTTATATAATGACAGAATTCTCAGAAGTTTGTTTTGTAGCCATACCTGAGAGAAGTGTTGTAGGAAAAGTGTTAGGATCAATCTCCATTTACATGGGGCAGGCTCTGAATGAGAGGTACTTTAGATTAGCGAGTGATCAAGAGGAAAATTTCAAATGTTATGACAGCTGTGGGTCACGCTGCCCCATTATTTGGTTTTAGTGCCCCAAGGCATGAAAATGATCTGTAACAAAAAATAAATCTTGCTTCAGATCTCTGAAAAGCAGTGCCACATAGTCCTAGATATATTATCCATAAGCATTTTTAGATAAAGTTGAATGAATTCCAAACGATAGTTATGGCAGAGCATCAGACAACTATTTGAACAAAAGTAGGAATTTATTTGTGGATACCAAATTGCACATAGTCATGCATGCCAATCTTGATAATTTAGAAAAGTACTACAATTATTGTCAGATAATGTGGGTCCTGTCCAGGCATGTCTCTAACCTTCCAAATATTAAGTCTTTCAGCACAAAAAAGACACGTACAGAACCACAATCATTTTTTGGTGTAATACAGATGGACATTCATGTGGTTAGGAACATAGAGCAAAACGATGTTTATTCAAGTTATCTTGTGTTTCTTATTTAAAGCTGAAGCCAGAGTCAGTGATGTAGATTTGTACTTGACCTTTTGGGCCTCACTGCCCTGTTGTCACTTGAAAGTGCATCAGGTCCTGTGTATGTCATAGGACCCTAACTGGTATGCAGTAATGAGACTCCAGCCTGACTCAGGTGGGCACCTGAGCTGTCCAGCAGAAAGCCCTAGTAAATGTAGCAGTGGACTCAATCTAAGAACAATAGGGAGGTAAGTATAGCTCATCTATTTTTAGGGCTGCTACTGCACTGTTTCCAGACTGAACTGGGTTAAAAATGACAGTAGTGCCTCTGCAAATGCACTTAATACATTTTTCACATGTGACATTGCACTGCATTAATGTAACATAACATAGCACATGCGTCATCACCCTGTTGGACTACTTGACTATACATCCAGACCTTTTGTTATTAACATTTATTTTAAAAACTATATAAAAATGTTTAGTTTATTAAAAGGAAATAGTGTTCAAATTTAAAAAGTTGTTGAAATGTTCCTCTGAATATATAACTAAAAATCACTCAATCGTTTCTGTAACACCACGAACAAATCACAAAAAAAATCACATTAGGAAAGAAGAGATCCAATAAACACAACATGATGAAGTAAAGTTCCAATATTTTGAAGGTGTAATATCTGAAACGAATGCAGAATGTTTTTCGATATAGGGCTAAAGAATCTGATCAGTTACCTAAACAGTACTCATTGCTACCTACTGTAAACCAATGGTCTCAATTATTAGTCCCATTAAATAAGCCATAATTTTATTGAGTATGAACCTCTATTTTGACTGATTCAATATATTCCATTTGTAAGTATTTTTAGAACAGTCCTGGTTATAGTTTGTTTGGTTGGGTTCACAAATAATATTTTATTTTAACTGTGATTCTCTTGCTTTGTAAATGTCTGCTTATTTGTCTCCACCCCTTTTAAATTTGTTTCATAGAACCATAGAACACTACAGCACAGAAAACAGGCCATTCGGCCCTTCTAGTCTGTGCCGAAATATTATTCTGCTAATTCCATTGACCAGCACCTAGTCCATAACCCTCCAGACCTCTCCCATCCATGTACCTATGCAACTTATTCTTAAAACTTAAGAGTGAACCCGCATTTACCACGTCAGATGGCAGCTCGTTCCACACTCTCACCACTCTCTGAGTGAAGAAGTTCCCCCTAATGTTCCCACTAAACCTTTCCCCTTTCACCCTAAAGCCATGTCCTCTCGTGTTTATCTCTCCTAATCTAAGTGGAAAGAGCCTACTCGCATTTACTCTGTCTATACCCCTCATAATTTTGTAAACTTCTATCAAATCTCCCCTCATCCTTCTACGCTCCAAGGAATAAAGTCCTAACCTGTTTAATCTTTCCCTGTAACTCAACTCCTTAAGACCTGGCAACATCCTAGTAAATCTTCTCTGCACTCTTTCAATCTTACTGATATCCTTCCTGTTTGACCAGGGTGACCAGAACTGCACACAATACTCCAAAGTTGGCCTCACCAATGTCTTATACAACCTCACCATAACATCCCAACTCCTATACTCAATACTTTGATTTATGAAGGACAGTATGCCAAAAGCTTTCTTTACACCCCTGTCTACCTGTGATGCCACTTTCAGGGAATTATGTATCTGAACTCCCAGATCCCTTTGTTCCTCCGCACTCCTCAGTGCCCTACCATTTACTGTGTATGTCCTACCTTGGTTTGACCTTCCAAAATGCAACACCTCACACTTTTCTGCATTAAATTCCATCTGCCATTTTCTGGCCCATTTTTCCAGTCGGTCCAGATCCCTCTGCAAGCTTTGAAAGCCTTCCTCGCTGTCCACAACGCCTCCAATCTTAGTGTCATCAGCAAACTTGCTGATCCAATTTACCACATTATCATCCAAATCATTGATATAGACAACAAACAACAATGGTCCCAGCACAGATCCCTGAGGCACACCACTAGTCACAGACCTCCAGTCTGAGAAGCAATCATCCACTACCACTCTCTGTCTTCTCCCACACAGCCAATTTCGAATCCAATTTACAACCTCTCCATGGATACCAAGTGTCTGAACCTTGTGAGCTAACCTCCCATGTGGGATCTTGTCAAAGGCCTTACTAAAGTCCATGTAGACAACATTCACAGCCTTTCCTTCATCTACTTTCTTGGTAACCTCCTCTAAAAACTCTACAAGGTTCGTTAAACACGACCTACCACGCACAAAGCCATGCTGACTATCCTTAATCAGCCCTTGGCTGTCCAAATAATTGTATATCCGATCTCTCAGAACACCTTCCAATAATTTACCTACTACTGACGTCAGGCTCACTGGCCTGTAATTAACTGGTTTACTTTTGGAGCCTTTTTTAAACAACAGAACAACATGAGCTACCCTCCAATCCTCCGGCACCTCACCCGTGGCTAAGGACATTTTAAATATTTCTGCCAGGGCCCCTGCAATTTCTACACTCGTCTCCCTCAAGGTCCGAGGGAATATCATGTCAGACCCGGGGGATTTATCTACCTTTATTCGCTGTAAGGCAGCAAGCACCTCCACCTCTTTAATCTCTATATGTTCCATGACACTCCTGCTTGTTTCCCTTCCTTCCTTATACACTATGCCAGTTTCCTGAGTAAATACTGATGCAAAAAAACTGTTTAAGATCTCCCCCATCTCATGAGGCTCCACACATAGACGACTACTCTGATCTTTAAAGGGACCAATTGTGTCCCTTACTATCCTTTTACTTTTAATATACTTGTAGAAACCCTTCGGGCTTACCTTCACATTATCTGCCAAAGCAACCTCATGTCTTCTTTTTGCCTTCCTGATTTCCTTCTTTAGTATTTTCTTACTTATTATTTATTATTATTACTTACTTAATATCATCTTCCCCTTTGTCTCTTGTTTGTGTTCTAACCTTTCTGATTCCCTTCTCATTATCTCATACACTTTCTCTGGTTTGTTATCTCTTATTCTTTTTTAATTATTATTCATTCATGGGATGTGGGCTTTGCTGGCTGGGCCAGCATTTATTGCCCATTACTAGTTGCCCTTGAGAAGGTGGGGGTGAGCTGCTTTCTTGAACCACTGCAGTCCATGTGGTGTAGGTACATCCACAGTGCTGTTAGGAAGGGAGTTCCAGCATTTTGACCCAGTGACAGTGAAGGAACGGCGATATATTTCCAAGTCAGGGTAGTTAGCGACTTGGAGGGGAACTTCCAAGTGGTGGTGTTCCCATCTATCTGCTGCCCTTGTCCTTCTAGATGGTAGTGGTCATGGGTTTGGAAGGTGCTGTTGAAGGAGCCTTGGTGAATTCCTGCAGTGCATCAAGTAGATGGTATACACTACAGCTACTGTGCATTGGTGGTGTAGGGAGTGAATGTTTGTGGATGTGGTGCCAATCAGGGGGGCTGCATTGTCCTAGACGGTGTCAAGCTTCTTGAGTGTTATGGGAGCTGCACTCATCCAGACAAGCGGAGAGTATCCCATCACACTCCATTCTCACCACTTATCAATACAAGGTTAATATTCCATTCTAAATAAAGGTATCTGATATTGTCATGATCCAGTTAGAGATTCTGTAGCAAAAGTTGAACGTGTTGTTGCTAAGAGTTATTTTTAGTCAAATTTACACACGTATCCTTAACCACAAATGCAATTTTAGCAGGGGAAGTACTTTCCCTGTGGGCTTCTGAACCTCACATCAAGCTCAAATGGAGGTTAGAAACCATTACTGTGCAGGAAACAAAAACAGAAAATGCTGGAAAAACTCAGCAGGTCTAACAGTATCTGTGGAGAGAAAAACAGAGTTAACATTTCGAGTCCGTATGACTCTTCTTCAGAACTTTGAAGGAAACCGTGCAGGAAATATTCACTCACCTGTGGTGTTCCCAAAGTGACCAATTAATGGCCAGAGGGTGGGATCCCCACCCAATTAAGGAACAGGTGGGTTCTCAAAGCTGGAGGGCCAATCAGAGGTCTGCTAGCTTGAAAGCAGCAGCAGGATACCATGGTAGATAGAGGGAGAGAGTGCTTCAAAATGGAGGTGGCCTCTCTCCAACTTTTTCAAATTTTATATTAAAAATGGTGCTTGCAGCTAAGCCACCACTCTGTTAGGGAGAGCCCCTCTACATGGTGGCCTGTGGCTGCTGCACCCAGGAAAGCAGTAAAGGCCTCCTAAGACTGCTTGGACCACTACCGCCCACCACACCACCCCCCACCATGGTCTGCTGGCAGGGCATCACCTCCAGGCAGCTAAACCATCTCTCACTGCCTGCAGGAACTTGAAGGCTAATGGGAAAATTCAAGTCGGCATTTGTTTGCAGGCCTTAATAGGCATTTAATTGGGTCAAATGGCTGTTCGCCACTTGTGGATGGGTAGCCCTGCTGTCCTTCATCTCCACCCCTATCCTGTCTCCGGGAAAATGGGACAGGATGAAGCCAAAAAACTGGCAAGTAGGCTGCTGGCGCGAAATTCTGCAATCATGCTCTCCACTTGTAGCCACGGTGGGGGCTAAAAATCCAGACCCTGTTCACATTCAAGGATATCTTCTCCACCAATTATGCTGAATAGGTTTCTATCCCCCTGAGCTATTATGGAAACTCATATCTGACTTAAATTTATTTTTTCCCAAGTCTTAAGCTTAAGACCTCAAGTTGATGAGCAAGCAAAATATCTGAATTGCTGCCGTGTTCCCCACTGATTGGCCGGGATTTTCCTTGCCCGCCGGCATTGGGCGTGTTCGGTAGCATGGGCTTGTCCTATGGTGCAATCGGTTTCACGACGACATGAAACCAGTTCGCGATTGTCCGCTCAGCCCACTGATGGTGGACTGCTTTTCCCGCCATTGGATGTCAGGAACCTCATTGTCATACATCTGCATGTCATTATTAGGCCAGCCTACTGGAATTGTACCCCTCCGCTAGATCATCCATCCACATTGGCAGGAGAGCATGCCGACGAGTTTCACAACAGCACATGAAAGGCGTGCAGTTGGTAGGCTGCACTTTCAGGGGAACTCGGAGGTGAGTACACAGTAATGTTGTGTAGGCTGCCAGGGTCACCTGTTGGCCTTTAAGCTTGAGGGGTGTATGGGGGATGGGGGTAGTTAAGGGCAGCCTTGACATTGAGGCGATTCGTGGTGGGGGGGCAAGGGCTGCCTTGCGGGGAGGGGGGTTAAGAGGAGCCCTGCCATTGAGGCAACTTGTGGTGGGGGTGGGGCGGGGCAAGGACTGCCCTGCTGTTGAACATAACGCACGAGCATTCGGTGTGGGGGGTAGGGCGAGCGAGGGAAGTGGCCAGGCATTAGGGAAACCTGTATAAAGTGACTATTCCTCTGCAGCTGAGGCAGTTCAGGCACAGCCACACTGATATGATTGGAGTTGGGCTTCTAGCTTATCTGTCCACTCAAGCAATGCAAAGGCATTAAAGTGCTAGCAAGTACTCCAAAGCCTTTCACCCCCCAGGCAAAGATCGCAAAATCATGAGCGTTTTAGTGGATTGCAGAACTGTTGGACGACTGCACACCTTGTACAATCTCCTTGCTAAAGCTGGTCATGGAGCAGTCACTGGTGGAGGCACTCACAGCCCCTTGCAATGTCATCATCTCGGTTTGCACCAGTCTCCCCCATGGTTCAAGCTAACAGTGCAGTCTTGCAGTGCAGGTTAGGAGAATGCCTGCGCCTGAGCTGAGAGCACATCATACAGTCCAATGGACAAAGCTGCGGTCAGTCAGTTGGGTGAAGTTGGGCGGAGGTGGTGGGGTTTCGGGCAGCTATGCAGAGCACTAACTTCTGGCCATCCAAGTAGTGGTCAGCACACCCCAGTATGCGTTAAGGAGCCTTCACACTTAAACCAGGGCAGGTTCTTGGTACCATGCTAACCATGTGTCTCTCTCCTTTTCATCCTGCAGGAGGAGTACATCAGGATCATGGAGCCTGGTGAACTAGCTGTATGTCTCATGGCCTACAGAGAGCAAAGACGATGGCGGAGACAGCAACTGAAGCTCCTGGCTGCACAGAGGCAAGAGCAGCAACCTCAAGAAGAAGGGGTGGTTGGGACTCCTGCACACGCTGACAAAGAGCCACAGTGAGCCGTTTCTGGTCGGCGCCTAGCAGCACCTAGGGTCTATAGGGCCTTTCATTCCTATAGATGACCGAGAACCAGTGTTGCTGAAGATTGTGCATGCCTAGGGAATTGGTCGGTCATATCTGCCACCTGCTGCAGGATTTGGTGCCACGGGGTCATGGAGGGCATCCACTGCCAGTGGCTGTGAAAGTGACCGCGGCACTCAATTTCTATGCCGGTGGCTCCTTTTAGTGCTCCACAGGTGACCTCTGTGGGATCTCACAAGCCTCAACACACAAAAACATCTATGAGGTCACGGATGCCATCTTTGTGAGGGCACACAACTTTGTGCATTTCACCCAGGACCAGGACAGCCAGGATGCAAGAGCAATTGGATTCGCCCAGATCTCAGGTTTTCCACAGGTACAGGGTGCGATCGGCTGCACTCATATGGCACTCAGATCTCCATTACAACATGTGGTGAACTACATCAACCGCAAGGGTTTCCACTCGCTGCATGTGCGACCACCAGAAATGTATTGTTCTCACTAGAGCGACAGAGATTGAGGGGCGACTTGATAGAAGTTTACAAAATTATGAGCGGCATGGACAGAGTAGATAGTCAGAAGCTTTTTCCCAGGGTGGAAGAGTCAATTACTGGGGGACATAGATTTAAGATGAAAGGAGAAAACTATAGCGGAGATGTGCGGGGCAAGTTTTTTACGCAGAGGGTAGTGAGTGTCTGGAATTCGCTGCCAGAAGAGGTGGTGGAAGCAGGTACGATAGTGATGTTTAAGAGGCAGCTTGACAAATACATGAATAGGATGGGAATAGAGGGATACGGACCCCGCAAGTGCAAAATGTTTTAGTTGACGGGCAATATGATCGGCGCAGGCTTGGAGGGCCGAAGGGCCTGTTCCTGTGCTGTACTTTTCTTTGTTTTTCTCTGTTCTTTGTTCATTCTACGGGTGTGCGCACGGTATCCAGGGAGTGTGCATGACTCCTACATGTTCAGTTGGCCACAGGTCCCTGAAGTTTTCAAGGGTCCACAGAAGCTGCAGGGTTGGCTCCTTTGGGACAAGGGCTACCCGCAGAAGCTGTGGCTGATAAAACCTGTGCGGCAGCCTCAGGCTGCAGCAGAGCGACGGTATAATTAGGCTCAGGTTGCAGCTCACAACTTGGTGGAGCAGACCATAGGGATGCTGAAGATGAGGTTCCAGTGCCTGGGCTGATCTGGTGGAGCCCTGAATTACAGTCCAAAAGGGTGTCACGCATCGTCGTCGTCTGCTGCGCCCTTTACAACCTGCCGCTGCAACGGGGAGACGAGCTGGCTAAGGAAGAGATGGAGGAGCGGGAGGTCTCCTCCGATGAGGAGGAAGCCGACGGTTACGAGGTCCTCAAAGGCGACGATGAGAGAGATGAGGCCCTCACACTGGCTAGATGAGGCAGGCGCACTCGGGAGGCCCTAATAGCTGCTAGTTTTGTGGAGGATGATGACAACATGCACTGAGGTGACCCCATGGACCCTCATATTGCATCTGTGAATGTTTGAGTCCAGTCTGACTCATGGCAGCACGAATACCCTCTCTGAGAATGCTCCTCTGTCATGGAGATGCAGTGGAGGCCTAATAGTCACTTGTTTGCAGGAGGATGATGACGACATGCAGTGAGGACACTCCATAGATCTTCATATAGCCTCTGAGAATGTCTGACTCCTGTCTGGCGGAGGGCTGCTCACTTGCACCCTGTGATCAGGGTCATATCATAGAGATGTAGCCTTAAAACTTTAGAAACATCTAATCATTTGTCTACCTTCAGCACCTAGGCCCTTCAGGAACGCAGCATCACTGGTCACAGATGCTGAAGAGATGGGGGCCAGCCCCACCTTAAAGGTGCTGAGAACACACAGAGAGAATGAGAGAACTCAGTGACGCCTGCCCATGAAATTCTGGCAGCAATGACAAGCATCGCCAAGGTGCAGGCATCAGTAATGTGTCCAGGGAGTACGATACCGGACCCTCACTTTGGTCTGAAGGTTGCACAGAGCACAGGGAAGACCATAAAAAGACCGTAACGCATAGGAGCAGATGTAGGCCATTTAGCCCATCAAGTCTGCTCTGCCATTCAATAAGATCATGGCTGATCTGATAATCCTCAACTCCACTTTCCTGCCTTTTCCCCATAACCCTTGATTCCCTTACTGATTAAAAATCTGTCTAACTCAGCCTTGAATATACTTAACGACCCAGCCTCTACAGCCCTCTGCGGTAAAGAATTCCACAGTTCACTACTGTCTGAGAGAAGAAATTCCTCCTCATCTCTGTTTTAAATGAGCGCCCCCTTACTCTGAGATTATGCCCTCTGGCCCTGGACTCTCTCACAAGGAGAAACAGCCTCTCAGCAACTACCCTGTCAAGCCCTCTAAGAATCTTATGTTTCAATAAGGTCGCCTCTCATTCTTCTAAATTCCAATGAGTACAGGCCCAACCTACTCAGCCTCTCCTCATAAGAAAATCCCTCCATACACAGGATCAACCTAGTGAATCTTCTCTGGACTGCCTTCAATGCCAGTATACCTTTCCTTAGATAAGGGGACCAAAATTGTTCACAATATTCTAGGTGTGGTCTAACTAGTGCCTTGTATAGTTTTAGCAAGACTTCCTTATTTTTATACTCCATTCCCTTTGAAATAAAGGCCAACATTCCATTTGCCTTCCCTAATATCTGCTGAACTTGTATGCTAGCTTTTTGTGATTCATGCATGAGGACCCCCAAATCTCTGTGCTGCAGCTTTCCATAGTCTTTCTCCATTTAAATAATATTCAGCTTCCCTATTCTTCCTGCCAAAGTGCATAACCTCATATTTTCCCACATTATATTCCATCTGCCAAGTTTTTGCCCACTTACTTAACCTGCCTATATCCCTCTGTAGACTCCTTGTGTCACTCTCACCACTTGCGTTCCCACCTATTTTTGTGTCATCTGCAAATTTGGCAATAGTACATTCACTTCCCTCATCTAAGTCATTAATATATAACGTAAATAATTGTGGCCCTAGCACTGATCCCTGTGGCACTCCACTTGTTACAGGTTGCCATCCTGAAAATGCCCCCCCTTATTCCAACTCTCTGTCATGATTAACAAAAACAGAATTACCTGGAAAAACTCAGCAGGTCTGGCAGCATCGGCGGAGAAGAAAAGAGTTGACGTTTTGAGTCCTCATGACCCTTCAGCAGAACAGAGTAAAGTTAGGAGAGGGGTGAAATATAAGATGGTTTAAGGTGGGGGTGGGGGGAGAGAAGTTGGGGGGGTGGGGGTGGTTGTAGGGACAAGCAAGCAGTGATAGGAGCAGATAATCAAAAGATGTCACAGACAAAAGGACAAAGAGGTGTTGAAGGTGGTGATCTTATCTAAGAAAATGTGCTAATTAAGAATGCATGACAGGACACTCAAGGTACAGCTCTAGTGGGGGTGGGGTGGAAAGACTGACAGGGTATTACAGTTATAGATTTAAAAATAATGGAAGTAGGTGGGAAAAGAAAAATCTATATAAATTATTGGAAAAAACAAAAGGGAGGGAGAAGAAACGGAAAGGGGGTGGGGATGGGGGAGGGAGTTTAAGATCTAAAGTTGTTGAACTCAATATTCAGTCCGGAAGAGATCTTTAGATCTTAAACTCCCTCCCCCATCCCCACCCCCTTTCCGTTTCTTCCCCCTCCCTTTTGTTTTTTCCAATAATTTATATAGAATTTTCTTTTCCCACCTACTTCCATTATTTTTAAATCTATAACTGTAATACCCTGTCAGTCTTTCCACCCCACCCCCAACAGAGCTGTACCTTGAGTGTCCTGTCATGCATTCTTAATTAGCACATTTTCTTAGTTAACATCACTACCTTCAACATTTCTTTGTCCTTTTGTCTGTGACATCTTTTGATTATCTGCTCCTATCTGCTTGCTTGTCCCTACAACCACCCCCACCCCCCCCAAGTTCTCTCCCCCCACCTTAAACCAGCTTATATTTCACCCCTCTCCTAATTTTACTCAATTCTGCTGAAGGGTCATGAGGACTCGAAACGTCAACTCTTTTCTTCTCCGCTGATGCTGCCAGACCTGCTGAGTTTTTCCAGGTAATTCTGTTTTTGTTTTGGATTTGCAGCATCCGCAGTGGATTTTTGTTTTTATCTCTGTCATGATTAGTTGGCTAATCCTCTATCCATGCTACTATGCTACCCTCAACACCTTGGGCTCTTATCGTATTAAGTAGCCTTATGTGCGGTACCTTATCAAACGCCTTTTGGAAATCCAAGTATATTACATCTACTGGTTCCCCTTTATCTATCCTGCTTGTTACCTCCTCGAATAAATTTGTTAGGTATGGTTTCCCCTTCATGAAGCCATGCTGACTCTGCTTGATTATATGATATATTTCTAAATGCTCTGCTATTACCTCCTTTATAATAGACTCCAACATTTCCCCAACGAGAAATGTTAAGCTAGCTGCCATTGCAGTTACCTGTTTTAATCTCCGTCCCTTTTTGAATAAGGATGTTACATTGGCAGTTTTCCAATCCTCTGGGAATTTTCCAGAATCTAAGGATTCTTGAAAGATTACTACCGGTGCATCCACTATCTCTGTACCTACTTCCTTTAATGTCCTAGATTGCAACCCATTAGGTCCAGAGGACTCATCGGCCTTTAGCCCCATTAGTTTCCTTAGTATTTTTTCTCTAGTGATAGTTATTGTATTTATTTCCTCACCTCTCTTTTGCCCCTTGGATATTTAGTACTTTTGAAATGCTTTAGTGTCTTCTACTGTGAAGACTGATGCAAAGTATTTATTCAACTCCTCCGCCATTTCCTGGTTCCCCATTATTATTTCCTCAGCCTCATTCTGTAGGGGCCTATATTCACTTTGGCCTCTCTTTTCCTTTTTAGATACTTAAAGAAGCTCTTACTGTCCATTTTTCCTTTCAGGAAGAGGCCCTGGACTGAGACACCTGCCTTTATCTTGTGCAGAAAGGTTTGACATCTGAGTGACAAGAACACTGCTCATCAGAACAAAGAGCCATAATCAGGGAGACATTCTTGTGAGTTTATTGTCAATAGTGAACAGTATGTACAAGTGATTAACACCCATACCCAGGCTGCGCAACTAACTCTACTTAACTTTCCTAACCCTGCCATTACGTCTTGGTGCTCCTCACACATCCATAATGGGGGTGGAGGCAGTCTGCTGACTGCGACACCCTGTCTGTGATGACGTTGGCGGTTGCCTCTGGAGGGCCAAGACTTGGAGGGCCCCGGCCTGCTTTCGGGGTGCTGCTGTTTGGCAGTGGCAGCCTCCTCGCTCTGTGGAGCTGGAGCTGCTGAGGTCAAAGGAAGAGGGGATTTGGATGCCCAGATGCTCCGGGAGTCACCTGGATGGACGGATGGCCCCGGGGTGTGAACCTGCTGATCCTTCTCCCTATGGGTGCGCGAGGGTCCCTGGCTGACTCCTTGAGGAGAAGAGGTAGCTGAAGCGAGCTGCCCAGCACCGCCCCCCCCGCCACGTACACACTGTTGCAGGCCAACCATGGCATCATAAGGACCTTGACTTCAGGTATTCCTCCACCAGTCTGCAACCTCTCCCTGTTGTTGTGTGTCAGCTTGTCCTGAATGAATAGAAATGGAGAAATTGTAAGCAGGACGCCTGCCAGGCTAGATGATAAGTACGCCTGGCATGTGTGGGTGGTGAATGGTCCCATGGACAGGATGACGACAATGAAGGTGTGTGTGAGAGAGTGAATGGTCATGTTTCCTGAACTGGCAGTGAATGAGGGCCCTGTGGATGTGTGATGGATGCGTGAGTGTGTGAGTTGAGAGTGATGAGAAGAGTGACTTACCCTGGCAGAATGGAGATGATCATTCACCCTCTTGCAGCACTGGGTGGCTGTCCTCTTTTGAAGGGCAATGGCGCTAACCACCACTGCCACCGCCTCCCAAGTCTGGTTGGTCATGCTAGCGCCCATCCTGTGGCCAGAGTGGGGGCAGAGGACATCATGGCAGGACTCCAAGGCATCCAAAATGCATTCCAGTTACGCGTCACTGAATCTGGGGGGGCTGCAATCTTTTTGCCTTTTGTGGACATCTTCCCTGCAGCAGTCGTGGTCTGGAAGCACTGAGATGTGTGCGTGTGGCTGGACTTTAAATACAGTGCCCAGCGTGTTGAAGCGGCGAGTTGATGGAAACGGTGTGTTTCCTGGGAACGCATAAATAACATGGCAAGTTTGGGACAATACGGCGTGAAAACCCACCATTGCGACTGGCGGGTAAAATGTCGTTTTACCTGCCCGCTACCCCATTTAGTGCAAATCTCGGACGATTCCACCCAATGTCATAGATCATTCCAATGACTTCAAGATAATTACAACAAATCTGTTCTTTTCTCCAAAGCTCACTGTAGGCTTATTACTATATTATGGATACCACAAATGTAATGTAGCATGCTGCTACAAAGTCTTAATGGTTGAAGGACAGTGGAAGAATTATATTCCGGCCTTTGACAATCTAGAAATTATTTGGAAACTGGGAGCTTTCTAGACTGAGTAGAATTGGACAAATGTACAGGTACTCTAGTGGTTTAATTGATTTATGCATACCTTGGCAGTTTCTGAAAATCTCCCTCAGGAAATAAGTTATAAACTAGTTATGAATTGATCATTAGCCCATGTGTATCTTGTATCTCAATCAGTATGTTCAGGAACAACTCTTTTTTTTAAATTATACAAATTGGTAGCTTCACTTAATGGTGGAATCATTCATTAGCGTCCTATGTAGGAATTATCTTGAGTGCAAATGCTTATCAGAAATAAAACTTAAATGATGGCTTCAAACCAACTTGCACTGTTTACTTCTGATGGGGAAGCAGATATATAGAGGAAGCCAATTTTGCAAACAAAATTTATGTCTCGCTCCAAACAAATAATTTTTGACAGTGCTGGCATATGCCACAGATGCACAGATGCGGGCTTATGCTGCTTCTCTTTAAAAATACTGGGATATTTATGATTAGTGAATTCCTGCAAAATAAAAACGATTTCCATCCCTAGAATCTCCAATTGTGCACCAAAGTAAATATTAGTAGTATTTAATTAGGATTGGTGGGAGTTGTCTGCAGTGCACAAAATTTTGCTGCTGAGATTCTAGTCATCAAATTACACTGTACGCAAGAGTGTAATAAGCCTAATTTATAATGGATATTTCAAGTTACAAAATGGTCATGCTTTTGAAAAAATTAGTTTTTCCCCTATTCAATTCAGTCTTCATTTAGCTCATTCACTACTAACAATGCAATTTCTACTACAGTTACCAACTGCTACGAAAATCCCAGATGTTGCCTGTTTTACAATGATGGAGACCAACTGGCATTATACCAAATGATATGGCAATTAAAGTGTGAAATGAATGGATTGTCTATTGCCAACAAACATCAGTTTATCAGATTTTTGGCATATCAAGCAATGTTTAAAACGACAACACAACTTACAGTTTGAAATAATGTAGGAATCCAATGATGATTGGAGTGCTGATTTTCAACCAAGGTCGTGTCTGGGCGACAGTTTATTCTGAAGTGCTCATTAGTATAGTGAGTGCTACTGAGGTCTCCATTGCAACATATATGACCTAGATTTTGGAGTCACCAGTGAATGAACAGCACACGTACACTTGCCCACAGACTTTTACGGGGTTTTGCACTAGATTTTGCAGTGAATATTAATCCATTTTTGTGCAGTCAACTCCACAGGGGATCTGGAATCCATGTGAACAGGGTGAGCAACTGTATGCCTCCTTAACCAATCAAATTGAATAATTTTAATGAGTCATGCAGTTTAAGGAAGTGCAAGTTAGAATAATTAATTCAATGTCAAATTATGTACAAAAAGTAAATGGAGGAAAAGAAGGATGAGATTAACAGGTAGAATTTTTTTAAAAAGTAGAAGTTAAAAAAAGATCTTCTGGTCTCCGGATAGTTGGAAGGAGCCCTCAGAAGTCCTGACACACTGACTCTGTGGGAATTGCTTGGGAAGTTTGGATTTATGATGGGCGATTCCCCCGCTCCCTGGGACCCTCCAAAGAGGTCTCTAATTCTGAGTTGGAGACTTCGGACAGTTCCCACTTACTTACCTGGATAGTTAACCAGGAAATGTTAGACAGATTAGATCCTAGTCTAACTCTTGGGTAACTATACAACTGATACCACCCCCCTCCCAAATCATTTACATTTAAATCCCCACTCCCCCGACCCCATCACTTCCCACCGCCCCCCCCACCGATCTGACCTGACAAGTCCCCACTCCCTGACTCTCCCCGTCACACCTCCACCACCTAATTGCCCCTTGACCCACCCCATTTCCCCCAACCTACCCAATGTCCCCCCCAACCCGACCTCACCACCCTACCCAGCTGCCACCTTACTCCTTACCTATTTATCTTACTTACCCTACACCTTTACCCACATACCTTCCCCACCCTACCCCCTTACCTCAACCACCCTACACAATTATCAGCTTACCTTCCCTCTGTACCTTTTCAAATAAGCTTTGGGACATTTAAACTCTTTTACTTACCAGAATACGGCAACCATTGCTGTAAAAAGGGGTCATGGCTTTACAGATTCTCCCCACTGCTCCCACTGAGGTTTCCTGAGTTCTACAGGATCTTCCATCGGATGATTGCCCAGAATCATTGGAGGAAGGTAAGAGTGTATTTTCTTTATCTGATCAGGGTTGGAAGTATAGGTTCAGACCCTGAACGAAAGATTTGGGCTGATATTTATTTTTATTGTTTAAACTATCAACAATAATTAAAATCTGAAGAAATGAGAATCCATAATTATGAAAGTTCATTTTAAATCCAGAAAAGGATGCTTGGCAGTAATTTGAACTTATCAGACAATGAAAAATTCACTTAAGACTTGAATGGACAAGCTCTATTCCTGATGTGTGCATTGGGTATCTATCATATACGCACCACAACTTTACACCCTTCCATGTATTTGAATGCCTGGTCTCTCGGTAACATACTAGTGCGGCGAAACATCTGAAGGAGCAGAGAAACTCAGAGAACAACTTCCTGATTTCTGCATTTAACTCCCTCTACATCGTTGCCAATGGTTGCTGTCCAATTTACGCTTTTGTCATTGTGAGTGCTGCCTGATAGCCTCAGCATTATTTTTACTCCAAAATTTAGACCATTGTTCATTCCTGTGCTAGAGCGCTTTATCGTTCACTGAAACCACTTATCGGATGGATTGAACTCCAGATATTATCAATTTAAATAATGAATCGGAGCAGATGGCATGTAATGTAACCAGTTTATGCCAAGATGTAAAATCAAATCATTCTGTTGGATTTATTTTTAATGTTTATCCCTATCCTATTTGGAGACTTTCCTTGCTCTATTAGTTTGTTCCCTGATTACCAGTTTCTCTCCCTAAACATATATTCAAATGTCCTCTAAAACAACTCTACCATGAAAAGTACATTTATTCATTATGAAATATATTATGTTTATCTATATTCACTATGCATCCTTCATTTTAGCTAGGAATTGGATGCTCCACAGTTAACATTTTATAAAAAGTACGAGGGAGGGGAATTGGATTCATATCTGAAAAGGGTGTATCTGAAAATACTGGATAGCCGTTGAATGACTGTACCCTGGGGACTATAGATGGTACTGACATAGCTTACAATAACAAGAGAAAAATGGAGATAATAATGCAGAACATTCAACAGAAACAGGGTAAAACTACACTTCAAAAATGATCAATGAAGCAACGCTGTTTTGGACAGTAATTTTTGAAGTCTTTGAAGGACAAAGGGAATATGTCCAAGGTGTAAGGAAGCAATAATAATTTGAGGTGAATCCAATGTAATACCAAAATGTAATTAATATATAAATAGAAAAAGTAATGTACATGCCTTTACATAGCATTTAATGACCTTAATCTGCATTAGCAGCTGATAACATATAAATGTTTATTTTTGATCGTGTTTTAATTATTATTATAATGTTCACCGTGAGCTGAATTAAAAGTCCTCATATGTTGAATAATCTATTGTTTCAAGGAGAACATTTAAAAATAAGTTGAAATGAGTACTTCACAAAGGTGTTAACGACTGTCAGAGTGTGTTTGTCTTGAAAAGTAAAAATATTTACAGTCACATGCAATCTCATTACCATTTGCTTGAAACTACTTTTTTTGGGGACATTTTAAAATACACATTTGGAGGTTTAGTTCTTAATGAGCATTTACTTCCTCTCAAATTAATAAAACTCCTGAATTCATTTGTATTGAGATGAAAAACATAAAGCTGATAATAAGGAAGATGGAAAAGGAGCTTGAGAAATGAGGTATTTCCTTATGATAAGTCTTCACATTATCTTCGGGCTTGCCTTCAGGCTTGTCTTAACCTTTCTCTTTCAGTGACTTCAAAGTCAGAGCACAGAAATGGCTCTCAGCATTGTGATCTAGACTAGAATGATTCATGCTGGTCTTTCTATAAAATGCAGGGTAATGTTCTGTTCACTAACTCTCTTAACAAGGAAAAATACAAAGCAGCTTCATTTTTATGGACAAGAGAGTCTAATAATGCTCAATAGCAATTCATTCTCAGAAAATGGAAAAAGTGAATGAGAGATCCAGAGAAGATGGTGCTACTGCTCTGTGCACTCCTCCTGATGCAATTTGAATTTCTGTCCAAACCTATTTAAGTTTTGTTCTAAAACCCTTGCAGATCCTTGCCGGTAAGCTTTACACATCCTTCCACAAAACCCTTGCACAGCAGCAATCAAATACTGTCACGACTCACTGGAGATAGCGCTCTGTAATGTCAACCCCCACTGCTCCCCGAGCCATGACAAATGTGAGAAAGTTTAATCAGACCACCAAATTGCCCCAATTTTACCTAACTGCGTAATTTAATTTAGATTAACAGAATACGAGCACCAGTTTTGTAAACTTAACAAGTAAATTACTGTTTATTAAGCAAATTGTTTTTAACCAATGACCAAAGAAAGAAATATGAACTGCGAACTCTTAACTCTATAACTTATTCTATCCCTTTTTAACCCCTATACACAAACACACACACATAAGACACACAGAACATAGATTTTAAGGGTGAGGTAAAAACAGTTCAATAGCACCAATTCAGAGTACAGGCTTAGATGAGTTGATTTTGCTTGAAGTCTTCTAAGTTCCTTGCAGACTTGTTCTGCTGACACGAGGTGATCTTTCAGCACTTCCAGTCTGTAGTTTACTAGTTGAAAACAGGCATTTAATGTCTCTATCAGTAATTTCTCCCCTTTTCTCTTGACAGGGGTTTCTCAAAGAAACAGGATATGGAGATGTGAGCGATAGCCAGCTAATTACTATGGCAGAATTATTGGAAGTTTACCAAAAACAGAGGAGAGAGATGTTTTTAGGTCTTTCCTCTTGGCAGTTCGGGATCCTTCTGCTGGCTACTGCTATTACAAAACCCTGGTCACCTGGTCAGCAGCTAATCAAACACCATCATTAGGCAGTTCTCTCTTAAACCATGTCCTTTCCGGCACCATCGTCCAACCTGGCACATGCTGTTCCAAGAAGTAGCAACGTTGTAGATTTTGTCTTCCTGCTTCAGCGAACATGTTTTTTTAAATTGTAGCCACTGTAAATTTTTAAAGCCACAGTTCAATCTTAAAGTCACAGTCCAAGAAGTTTTTTTTTTAAATGTTCTTTACAAATCCTTCCTCAAAACCCTTGCACTGCAGCAATCAAATACTCAAAATTCAGTCTCATTGATAGATTCAAAAGCTTTTGGGCCGTACAGTTCTTCTGAACAAAAATCTGAATGTTTCTGATTTAATTGGTGGATCACTACACATAGTGGGGATGCATTGAACCCCCAAAATGCTGCCTAGTTTACTTAATCCTCCGGCTTGTCCTTTATTGGTGACAATGCTCTAAACCTAAGTACCAGAGGTGAAAGCAACACATGCATAACTTGATTTCATGATTTCAATTTACGCTAATAGGTGCATTCTGGACCAAATCCCATAATTCTCATTGTTCAGGTATCAAATTTTATATTGTACCACTGGTCTTTTGTTGTGAATTGTACTGAGAAAAGATTAACATGTGGACTCACAGCAGACAACCATTATTGAACTAACCTTATTTACACCTCCCAACAGAGAGGGCAGCAGAGATGGTAATATGACAAAATGCTCAGATTTTGCAATATACTACACTCCCTCCCCATCTAAATAAACAATTTGCATATTAAAATATAATATGGTACATGTGCATAATTTCCCAAAATATAATATGACTAAACCAAAATCAACAATACCTGAAAATTTAACAGATTGGGTTGCATACTTGTTTTCCTGGAATCGCAACAAAAGCATATACATGACCAAAATTACCAGAGTAATTTACATGTAAAAGATAATTTTTTTCCTTAACACTAATGTGTTTAACAAAAAAATCATCATTGGACAAGAAGTAATGAAAAGAACAACTTATTTATTCTTCTTTTCTACATACTTTCAATTAATCTATCTGCCTTCTTTCTCTTTCTGTCTGGGTATTATATGTTTGCTTGTTTGCTGTAAATCTTATATGTCTAATTTACCTCAGATCAATACAAGGATGTCACTAGTTCCAAATATATAACAGGTTTATTTACAATACTTTAAAACATCTCAGAACTTACAGAATTTTCTATACTCACACATGGTGGCAGACAGAACCCTGGGGCAGAATTTCACCCGAGCGGGCTCGGTGGGGGAGGGTGGGGTGGGGGGTGGGGGGTCAGGAAGCCGTCCACTGCCCGCGATCGGGGCTGGAAGCGATTTCACATTGGCGGGCCAATTAAGGCAGGCCCAGCATGAAATGCAAGCAGCAGCACTCAGCGCTGCCTGTGGGCAGGGGGAAGAGGGCAAGCAGGTGCGTGCTTCATAACCTCCCTGAGGCACAGAACTTCCTCAGGGAGATGAGGAGTTATATAAAAAAATAAAGAAAATAAAAATGTAATAAAACATGTCCCTTCATGACTACCAATTCCGCTTAATGGTTGGCATTCTAACATTGATTTTGTCTCAATCAAAAAACCTGACTCACTTTGCTCTACCAGTGGATTCTATGATACCAGCAAATGTTCAGTTTCTCTTTGATTTTCACTTTCTTTTTGACTTTCACTTTTGGCTGTAAGAGGAATTTGGATTATAGGAGGTTTCTCCTATTCTCCCTTTGTCAGATTTCCATTTTCAAGTGAATGATCTACATGACACTGATGGAGTCTCTCTCCAATCTTCACTAAATATGTGAATGCACCTAGTCTCTTTACAATAACTCCAATCACATACTTCGCCTTGTCAACTTGGTAGTTTTTCACGGACTTTCTGACCAGCAATGAACTCTCTAAGTTTCCTGCCTGGTGTATCATGATTCATCTTCACTTGGTCTTGCTTTCCTCTTACTTTGCTATTGACGTCAGACTTAAGCAAACTAAACCTTGTCCTAGCATCATTTTTAAACACTAACTCGTAAGGTGAGCAACCTATTGTAGACTGTGGGGTTATTCTGTAAGAGAACTGAGAATTGTTTAGCCAGTGTCAAAGAGAAACATGGGAATTACTGCCTAACTTATCACCTAGCAAATACTTCTGCAAATACCACTTCCCAAACTGTACTGTATTTTCTGTAGCACCATTCAATGCTGGATGATATGGCGTATTAGAGTGTGTTTGACTGCATTCTTACTCAGGAATATTTCAGACTCTTCTGACCTAAACTATGGACCATTATCTGACACCAACACCTCTGCCAACCCATAAATTGCAAATCAACTCCTCAAAGCTTTAATAGTTTTGGCACTTGTGGTATCGGGCACAGACTCAACATTTATCCACTTGCTATAGCTGTCGACCAAAGCAAGATACTCTTTCCCTTCCACTTCAAAGAAATCAACATGTACTTATTCCCATGGTTTTGTTGTGATTGACCATGGAATGAAAGGAACCTTGGTTGGACCATTTCTCATTCTGAGACACAGTTCACAACCTTTCACCAACTCACCAATTCAATATCTCTATCTACCTTTGGATATCAAATATGATTTCTTGTTACTGCTTTCACATGGACAATGCTCTTGATGAAGTTCCTCTAAAGATCTCTTTCTAAATCTTAATGGAATAATGACTCATAAACCCCATAGGAGACAGCTTTGATCTACACCCAGTTCATTTCTGCGTGTAAAATGTTCCTGCAATTTCTCATCATTGAACCCTTTAGGCCAGCCATTCATAATATAATTGAACATTTTACTGAGCACCACATCCTTGCGAGAGTCTTCACTAATTTCTCCGGCAGATACTGACATGTCATGTATGTGTAAGGTAATTCACAGGTAACTCAGTGGCTAAAAATTAATCAGTCTTTATGGGAAAACTTGCAAGAATGTCCACATTTATATGATCTGCTGGCTTATGATACTTAATATCGTACTGATGGCTAAGTTTATCATTTGGTCCTCCTTACTCAAAGACCACTTTATGCTCTCTTAGCACTTCCTCAATGACAGATATACTCTTATCGATCCCTGCTGCAAATAACCCAGTTTAACCATGTCTTCTTAATTCAATTTCTTCCCATCAGGGAGACTTTGTTGCCTCCTACTGGTACCAATAGGACGTATCATCATATTCCACCCTAACACTAACCTGACCTAGCACTGGAATACTGTTATTGAAATAACTAGTTCATTTTGAAATAGGTCTTATGGCAGAGTGGGTGGCATCCCTGCCTCTGAACTAGAAGCTGTTGTGTTCAAGTTTTACTCCAGGACTTGATGGAAGCAAAACACAGCAGGTGCTGGAAACCTGAAATAAAAACATAAAATGCTGGAAAAACTCAGCAAGTCTGGCAGGATCTGTGGAGAGAGAAACAGAGTTAACGTTTCAAGTCTGTATGACTCTTCTTCAGAGCTCTGAGACTTGAAACTTTAACTCTGTTTCTCAGTCCACAGATCCTGCCAGACCTGATGAGTGTTTCTAGCATTTTATATTATTATTTCCACTCCAGGACTCGGTGGCCGAGGAAATTGCATTCATAATACAGCCAAGCAGGTTGAATATCAACTTGTAAATCCTTCCAACACACTCCAATGGCAGGCAGTAAGAGTGGCAGAGATTCCTGGTCAGCCATGTGATGGAAAGAAATTGGAGCCTCTACCACCAATATTCATAGTCTCAGGCTACAACATGCATCTAAAAGTATATGTTGCCACAACAACTCAGGCTCCTTGGGTGAGGGGTGGCAGGGCGCCGGAGGGGGTCAGTTGGCTAGAAAGATGGTGTGGATCAGATTGGTGCCAACAGCACGAGGTTTGATCCCTGTTCCAAGCTTGGGTGGATTCGCGACCTGCCTCCTAGCCCTAGCCGCGGTGAGATTGCAGTGCTGTGGATCGCACTTGCCTTTGGGCACAGAACTCGAGGAGTCAGTTTCACACCAGTTTTGCATAAGGGAATTTGACTTCTTGTACTCTACTTCTGAGAGAACAGAAACGATTGCAGCTGTATCAATGATGAAAGTAAGTTGTGAATCTCCAACTTTCATTTTCAGTGTGGCTTCTGAAGTGATATCTTCAGTCCTACCATACCTGAAAACTTTGACAGAATTCTGCGCGGAACAATGTTAACCTGCTTTGGGTGCGATATTCTGTGTTCTGAAGTGATATTTCAGTCATTATTTGATATCCGATAGTGATCAAGTGAAATCACTGACCTGAAATGAATTCGCACAGCACTTAAATCGCATCCATTGCGAATATTTATTTGCCTACAAGCGTTCAGCTGACATCACTGGTGTTCAACTGACATGGAATGAAGTTTACTCAGCTCTCAGCTAGCATCAACTGTGCTCACAGCAAAGGCCTAACGTAACCAAGCGGGTTAAGGGAGCTTGTTTAAGCACTTACAGATAGAAATTTAACTAAGTCCCTGCAGTTGTTTAAGTATACATACTTGGAAATTTAACAAACTCCCTGCAGTGCGGTTCAAATGTGCATACTAGAAATTATTATGATGGACCGGCCTCTAGTGAACACATCGGCCTCCCAATTTCTGGTGTCACGGAATATATTTCCAGCATTTTCTGTTTTTATTTCCAGCATCTGCAGTATTTTGCTTTTATTTTCTTAGTAGAATCCAGGAAAGGATTAAACCCACTTCTAACTCCTAGCTAATATGCTACTGAACACCATCACATACCCAATGCCCCACCCTTGCAGGTCAGGGATGACTGGAACCAGAAGAGACATTGGGGCCAGCCGGAAGTGACATCAGAGGCCTGCTCAGCACATTTCAAGCCTGCGTGGGACCATATTGCACTCCAGAGCAAGATAAATTTTGGATCTGGGGTGCGGGGAGTGATTGGTGGACGGCAGGGAGAGAGAGACACACACACACAAAGAGAGACTGAGAGGCAGAGACAGAGAGAACTGAGAGAGACAGAGTGAGAGAATGAGAGAGGGAGGGGGTGGGGAGAGAGAGAAAATAGAGAGCGAGGGGCGGGAAGGAAAGGAGAGAGGGAGGGGCTGGCAGGAGAGGGAGGGGTGCAGGGGGAGAGGTAGACGGAGGTCTGGGAGGGAAAGGGGGGATGCTGGCAGAGAGAGAGGCAGGGGTGAGGGAGAGAGAGGGGGGCTGGGGAGAGGGGAGGGGCTGGGGGGGTGAGAGAGAGGACCTGGGGTGGGGAAGAGAGAGAGGAAGAGCAAGAGAGAGAGAGAGCAGGGGGGCGATAGAGGGAGGATTGGAGGAGAGAGGGAGGTGGGGAGAGAGCAAGAGAGGGGGAATAAGCTAGAGAGAGAAAGCGAGACAGAGCTCATGTGAGGGGGAGTGAGGTGAGGCTGATGGGGGTGGGGAAGACTTGAAGAGAGACGGGAAAAAGTCCCGAGGCTGGGGGGGTTGTCCAGAGTTGATCCCGAGACTGGGGTGTGGGCTGGCACACAATCCCATGTAGGTACATTTCCGACAGGCCTGAGTAGGAAGGGCAGGGTCCAGGCCAGCCTGAGGGCTGGGTGCTGCCGACTTACTGCAAAGGGAATGGGAACAGGGAAGAACTGTAGTGGGGGGTGGGAGGTGTGCTACAAGATTGAGGTTTTTAGTTATGCATTGGATGTTTTTTTTTTCTTTAAAAATTTTTTATTCACAATATGTTTTTACTTATTTCTGATCTTTCCCCTTCAGGAGTAAACCTTGCTGGGATGTCTGGGTTTCTTGGGCAGCAGCATGATCTGGATGTTGGGGAGGACCGTGCCCTGGGCTACAGTGACTCCTCCCAGCAGCTTGTTGAGCTCCTTGCCATTGCTGATGGCGACATGCAGGTGGTGGAGTTGATGTGGGTCTTTTTATTGTCCCGGGCTGCATGCCTGCCAGCTCCTTGATCTCCGCAATCAGGCACTCAAGAACAGCAGTCAAGTAGACGGGGGCTGTTAGGGAGGGAGTTCCAGGATTTTGACCCAGCAACAGTGAAGGAATGGCGATATCGTTCTAAGCCTGCATGATGTATGACTTGGAGGGGAACTTGCAGTTGGTGGTGTTTCAATGCATCTGCTGCCCTTCTCTTTCTAGGTGGTGGTTGTGGGTTTGGAAGGTGCTGTCAAGGAGCCTTGATGAGTTGCTAGCTTTCTTATTTCATTATATACTTCTAAATTTAATTCCACTGCACTGTTACTTTTCAGTGGTGCCACATTTACTTTGTTGCTTACATTGTTGACAATTTCTTTACTCCTCCACCCCATCACCCACTCCCCGGCAAAGTGTCCCTTGCATTTCTCCAGAGATGGTGACCCTGGTGTCGGCACAGCAGAGGCATTGGAGAATGATCAAAAGGGTTAAAATGCTAGCTGAAATGGAACGGATAAGGGAAGTTCTTAGGAAAAAAATTCAAAAATAAGCAGGATTATTTATTTATTTTTTCCATCATGACATGTTGGAAGCTGCACTGACATCCTCCTGATCGTTTTGATGCCTAATGATCGCACTTAATGTCTATAATGCCTGATGATCACTTTTGAACATGAATGATCGCTCCACGAATTTAACAAGCTGTGATGGCTTTTGTTGAGTGCTTTAATGATCTGCAATCAATACTCATTCTGAATTATACCACTTGAAGTTAGATTGTGTACCGATAGGTTTGAGCTTATTTGAATGCTGAATCGTTGTAAGATCTTTTGGTGAGGGATATTACTCTCATCTTCTGAAGATGTGCTATTTCTCTTGCTCTCTGACTGAGTACAACTCTTGATTTTCCTGCTTGATAACATCAACTTCTGTTTCCATGGGCAGCTTTTTCCGGTCAGTGAGCCCGCTGCCGATGCATAAAATGACGCGGAGAGATGTTGGGTGTGCATCCCGACGTCTCCCCGCGTCATCTGGATTGTCAGTTCGGCGGGTGCACAGCCGACTCAGCTGCGCGCCCACCGACCTGTCAACAGCCTATTAAGGCCATTGAAAAAGTAATTGAAGTGATTAATGGACCTGCCCATCCGAACTTAAGGTTGGCGGGCAGGTGAAGAGCCCAGGCGGCCTTCAGAAAAAGCATGAAACCTTATCCACGGGCGGGATGAGTTTTCATAAGGGATTTAGAATTTTCGGAATATTTTTCAATAAAAGTAATGGACATGTCCCAGCTCATGTGACAGTGTCACATGAGGGGACATGTCAGGAAATTTTTTTCCAGCCTTTAAAAAATTTTCATCACTTCAAATGATCTCCATCAGGCGGCACTTTGCCTCAGGGAGATCTCGAGCAAAAGAGCGCACTCACGGCTCAGGGAAATCCCCCCCCGCCCGCACAGGGAGCGCACAGCGCTTCCAAGCAGATGCCATGCTGGGCGGGCCTTAATTGGCCCACCCACGCAAAATGGCAGTGCGCCCCTGACTGGGGGCGCCGATCGGGAACCTGACCGCCCGCTCCTGCACAATCCCCCCGATGGGGGGCGGGGGGGAATGCTGCCCCATGCCTATCATGTGCTCATTCAAGGACTTTCAGACTCCTGAACTAGCTTCAGATCTACCATGACCTCGAATTGGTGCATGACTGAGTCCTGGAGCTTTACTATGACCTGGGTCATGACTGTTTCCCCTACTCCTACATGCCGTCTGGATACGAACAACTTTCCCACAGGCATAGTACTTTGACTGGAAATAGAAGGATTTAAATGTTTGGTGGCTACCAAACAGTGGTATATCTAAATTTCTGACTCTGGGACTGTAAACCTGACTGCTGTGGCCTGGATCCTGCCGAAATCAGGTGGACCTTCCCTGCCAGCTCAGGAAAAGAGCTCCTTTGTAATTTGCAAATATCTCTTTCTGTCAATTCCATGGCTATGGCCTCCAATCAGGCCTCCTTTCTTGTCTTTGCTCAAAATCTTGGCCTAGATTTTATTGCTCTTTAGGCCTCCTACTGACATGTTTCTAAGATTGCCTTCTAAGTTCACACCATAGGCACAGTGGAGAGAGAGGTTCTTTAACTCCAGAATGTAATCTGCAACAGTCTCACTTGGCAACTGCTTCCTTTGACTGAGTGCAACCATCAGTGCAATTTCATTCATAGTCGTACCAGAATATGAATCCAGAGTTTCATTAATTTCAACATATTCCATTGAACTGGGGTCTCTCAGGCAACATTGAGTAAACACCACATCAAAAGCATCTGGCCCCAACATGATGAGGAAACATTTTACTTTATCCTAATCTCCAATTTGATTCACTTTCAGATAAATGTGTAACCTTCATTCGTAATTATACCAGTCCTATGTGTTTGGGTTAAATTCCCCCATTGTCCCCAAATATACCTTCAGTGCCACCTTTTTTCAATTATGTTCGGTACTGACTCAGTGTGTACCTGAATGGGATGTGTGCACGGAGCAATCTCTCAAATTGCTCAAGCTCTTTCAAAATCAACTTCAAGAGTTCTAGAAATGTGTCACAATGTTCATCAGTCCTTAATTTCACAAATGAAATTTTTTTAAAAATTCCATCCCAGCCTCTTCATCATCTTTCTGTTGTGTGTTGCATGGGAAAAAATTAACATGTGGATTCATAGCAGGCACCCATTGTTGAACTAACTTTAATTACACCTTCCCAGCAGAGAGGGCAGTATAACAAAATGCTCAGACCTTACAATATATGTAATAACTTGATGGAGCAGCATGTTTGGTGAAGAAAAGGCTAAACTTTACTTAGGCGACATGTAGAGGTGTTTGTACGCTAGACGTGATCTCTGTTGGAAGCCCCACCCGCAGGATTACCCGTGCAATAAGCTTATTGGTCGAAGCCCCTGTAATCGCATCATATGATGAATAATTGACAGGAGGGAGTGACAATACATCTAGTTACTACACTTCCTCCCCCTTTGTTTCTTAAATTTACAATGAAAAAACATGTTAGAAAAACCAGCAAACATTTATACAGTCTCTGGTGATTACAAATCAAATCTCTGAAGAGCTCGGCGGAGAAGGTTACAGTGGTGTAGTTCTACCGAAGGGGGTTTCTGAACAGGATTAAGAGGATCTGGAGCTGCACTAGGAGATACATCGTTGGAACTAGGTAGTTCTGTATTTGGCAACTTGTTAGATATGTCTAGAATATCAGTTCTAGGACGATCACACCCTCAGAAGTCAGCAGTGAAACATTAATCACAGGTTGATCTTGCATTTGTTGGGATGTTTCTCTAGCCCTAATATGATCTCACGTTTACGCACAATTCTATCTTCGACTTACACTTAAAAAGATAATGGACCAGCCTCCGAAATGATGGCTTCTGGAGTCTAACAGGGTCCACTTCCAAAATTATGCATGTCGCCTACATGGAGCATACAAGCCTTGCTGTGCAAATTGTGGTTCAATGTTTGAATATTCTGGCTCTGTGTCACCTTCTCCTCTAGATCTGGAAACACCAAATATAAACGCTTACGCAAACGGCATTTCATCAGTAACTATGATGGTGTCGAGCCCGTAGCAGTATGTGGCATTGTACGGTAACTTAGGAGAAATCTGGAAAGGCGAGACTCCAGAGTACCTCCGGATAACGTTTTCATACCAGCTTTAAAAGTCTGGACAGCTTTTTCGGCGAGACCATTGGATGAAGGGTACCAGGAAGTGGTCTTTATGTGCCAGATATTGTTCAGGTCTGTGAATCTCTGAAATTCCATGCTGGCAGGCGCTGTTCCATCATCAGAAACAATAATCTCAGGTAAACCATGTATACTGAAGAAATAATGTCACTTTTCAGTAGTTGCAGCTGACGTTGGCGTTTTTACTTCGTAGACCTCAAGCCATTTTGAATGTGCATCAATGATTAATAGGAACAAGGTGCCTAGAAACGGTCCCATATAGTCATTATGCAATCTCACCCAAGATCGACCTGGCAATTCCCATGGGTGAAGAGGAGATGAAACAAGTAGCTTCTGGTGTTGCTGGCAAAGGGAACAGTGTTTAACCATGCTCTCGATGTCACTGTCTATTGCTGGCCACCAGACATAGCTAGGCCCCAGCATCTTCATCTTAGATATGCCTGGGTGTGCACTGTGGAGCTCTGCCAAGAGTGACTCTCTACCCTGTGATGGGACCATGACTCTTGAACCCCTCAGCAAAATTCCATCTTGACAACTCAAAGTTTGATGTTTCTGGAATAAAATGGTCATAAGTCATCAGACACATGTCCTTGGCCATTCTTGTAAAACAAAATCTTTGGCCGGGATCTTCCGTGCCCACTGGCGTCGGGCGTCTTCAGTGGCATGAGTGGACAATATGGTGCGATCAGTTTCACAACAGCATGAAACCAGTTTGCCAACATGTTCTCTGCCATCAGATGCTGGGAACCTCATTGTAATACATGAGCATATCATTAGTAGGCCTGCCCACTGGAATCGTTCCCCCTCCACTGGATCATCCACCATGTTGACGGGAAAACACGCCGAAGTGTTTCACAACAGCACATAAGTAACAATCACCTGGTGGGCTGCACTTCGCTTGGGACTTCAAGATTTGTTTGCCTACCTTGCTTTGGTCAGCGCTCAGTGATCAGCACCAGCCTTCACAGACAGCACCACACCACTTCTAGGGGGGCTCACGGGTAGTTCTCTACCTACCAGATCAGCTATATGTGGGTGGCTTTTCAATGGCTGCAGGGCTAGGGCTTGCTTGGCAAAGGGGAAGAAGTGGCCTTAGGCCAGGGAAGAGGCTGTTGGATGAGGGCTTTACTGGGGAAGGAGGGTAACACAGGGTGTCTGTGGGGGCACATGGTGATCTGTGCAAGGGGTCTCAAAATGATGAGTGCTGAGGAGACAGTGTCCAGAGGAGATGAGGTCAGATGGACATGTGAGGGTATGTGTGTGAGAATGGGTGGTGAAGTCCCTTGAGCTGACAGTGAGTGAGATGTCAGTGAATGCGTGATGGGCTTGAGTGTGTGAGTTTAGAATGATGAGATGGTTGTCATACCCTGGCTGCACGGATGAGATAATACATCCTATATCTGCATTGGATGGCCAACCCCTCAACCTCTTCTGCACAGCATTGGCGCTGATCATCACTGCCACCGCCTCCCAAGCCTGGTTGGTCTCGCCGCTGCCCATCATGCGGACAGAGCGGGGGTAGAGCACATCCCAATGGGCCTCCACGGTGTCTAAAAGGCATTCCAGTGATGTGTCTCTAAACCTGGGGGCTGCAGTCTTTTTGCCTTTCGTGGATATGTCCCCTGCAGTAGTCATGGGCTGGAAGTATTGAGATGCGTGCGCGCGGCTGGACTACAAATACGGTGCCCGGCTTGATGAAGCGGTGAGGTGATGGCGTGGTGGGTGAATGCCCGCCATTGAAACGGTGTGTTTCCCAGGAATGCATAAAATATGCAGCGGGTTTGGGATGACGCAGTGTGAAAACGTGCCATTGTAGCCGGCAGGTAAAACACCGTTTTACCTGCCAGCTACCGCGCTTAGTGCAAGTCTGGGACGATTCCGCCTTTTGACTTTTGACAATACTGGGTCTCTTTTCACCTAATTCTTGATCTGGTTGACACATACAGGTGATGAATCCAAGAAATTTAACAATAACACTATCTCTTGTGGAATGGATATATTGACAAGACTACCTGGTAACGGAAGACAACTAAGTCCATCTGCATTGGCTATATGTGAGCCAGGGTGGTACATGAATGTGTACTCGTAAGTTGATAGCGTCAAAGCCCAACGTTGGACTCTTGCTGAAGCTATAGGCGGAATAGCTTTGTCTTCACTGAACAAACCTCTCAGTGGCTTATGGTCAGACACAATTTTTTTAAATTCTTTTCTGGGATGTGGGCTTTGCTGGCTGGGCCAGCATTTATTGCCCATCCCTAGTTGCCCTTGAGAAGGTGGTGATGAGCTTGTAAAATGTCGCCTATGTAGTTATTGCTGAAGCCTCTTGACACCAAATACAACTGACAAACCTTTTTCCAATGGAGAGTGGCCCTTCTCAGCTTGGGAAAGTGTTTTTGAAATGTAGCGAATGGGTCTTTCTGATCCGTCCTCCATTTGGTGACATAGAGTGGCTTCTACACCAAAAGGAGAAGCATCACATACCAACACTAGCTCTTTAGATGGGTCATAATGTATCAACAAGCATGATGAATGAAGTAGTTTCTTCACTATTACAAAGGCTTCTCCTTGCTGTGAACCCCATGACCAGCGATTGTTCTTCCTCAGCAAGAAGTGTAGCGGTGCCAGTACAGTGGATAGATTAGTTAAAAACGGCGATAGTAATTAATCATACCTAGAAAAGATTTAAGCTCTGTCATATCAGAGGGTTATGGTGCATCTTTAATTGCTTGGACCTTGTCTTCAACATAACTCCATAATGCCCACTCTGTGACCTAGGTAGGTTACTCCGATGCTTAAAATGTGCAATTCAAACGCACAACTGCTTCCATAAATCCTCTCAGCACTTCCTCAAGGTTGACTAAATGTTCAGCTTCGGTCAGTCCAGTGATGAGAACATCATCTAAGTAAACGACCGCCTGTGGAAGTCCCTGCAGGAGTCTCCGTGGTTCGCTGAAAAATAGTTCATGCTGATGAAACTCCAAAAGGTAATCTGGTGTACTGGTAGAGGCCTTTATGGATATTAATTGTCACATTTTCTCTTGATGTGCTACCCAATTTGAATTGTTGATAGGCATGACTCATGTCTAGTTTTGTATATGACTTGCCTCCTGCTAATTTGGCATACAAGTCATCAATTCTAGGAATGGGGTATTTGTCTAACTTTGCTGCTTTGTTGACTGTCAGTTTATAGTCATCGAATGTACGTATAGTCTGGTCCGGATTGATAACTGGGACAATGGGTGCGTCCCACTCAATAAACTGGACAGGATGGAATATTCCCAGGTTTCCAACCTGGACAACTCTGCGTTCATTTTTTGTTTTAATGAGTAAGGCACCAGCCAGGCCTTGAAGAAATGTGGTGTTGCCTGGGGATTGACATGTATTTTAGCTTGCATACCCTTCAGCTTTCCCAATTCATCTTGAAAAACAGTATCATATTTCTTCATGAGCTCTGGAATTCCAATGGAATATTTTTGACCTGTCAAGTTTCATTTTCTGCAGCCAATCTCAACCCAAAAGACTGGGCCCTTCCCTTTTTTACGATTATCACAGGCAGTTGGGCTTTCTGTTGTTTGCAGCAGACTGGGACAGTAGCAATGCCTTTGACCTGAATGGATTCTCCAGTGTAGGTTCTCAGCTTGGCGGACGTCCGCTTCATGTCAATGGCTGACTCCCTTCACTGAGGTACTTGAATGTGTGCTCCCCAACAACAGTAGTTGAAGCACTAGTATCCACCTTCATCTGCAGTTGCTTATCATTCACTTGCACTGTCATTGTAATGAGCTCAGATTTAACAGCAGTCCCATGATACAGGGAGTATACATCAGTAGAAGCAGCCTCAGCCTTTGCTGTATCAGTTAGCTTAATCAGATTTGTTTGTTGTTTTGCTGTTTGCCTATCCTTGGTTCTGCACTGCCTAACCAGGTGTCCTTTCCTGTGGCAATAATTGCATTCTGCCTCTTTGAATTTACAAACATCAGCTCCATGATTTCCTCCACACCTGTAGCAAATGCGTATCTGATGTGTTAGCTGATGTGTTACCATTAGGCTTCCTACGTCTTCGTGTAGTGGGCGTAGAATCAAGTTTAAAATCTGCTGTTCTGTTTCTCGTCAGTGACAGGTTCCCGCCCAACGTGGAGTACGGCACCATTATCCACACGCTGAAAAGCCTGCTAGTATTTCGCGGCACTTTCCGTAGCGAGAGAAAGTTCCAGGACATGCTTGAAATCAATATAGGGTTTGGCTAGTAAACAGCTGTATGGTATCGTCCCTGACTCTGCATACAAGTCTGTTCTGCAACATATCATTCAAGGTATCCCCAAGCTCACAGTATTCAGTTAACTGTTTAAGATTCACCACAAAGGTAACAATGGACTTTCCCGGGACACGAACTCTCAAATTAAACTTGAATCGCTGCATGATCACAGTTTGGGTTAAAAGTGCGATTGCACGAGTTTCACTAACTCACTGCATGAGTTAAAACTGGGTGTGTTCAGGGCTGTCAGGTTTCAAATCAGGTTATATGTTTTGCTTCCACATGCACTCAGCAGGATAGCTTTATGCTTTTCTTCAGCAGTAATCTCGTTCACGACGAAATAGAACCTGAGTCGCTAGACATACTGACTCCAATCTTCAATGTTAGCATCATATGAATTGATTCTTCCAAACAGCACACGACTGGTAAGTATTGTTCAACATTGTTTTACTCACATCAATTGGAACGAAGTATGCAGC
The DNA here is from genome assembly GCF_964194155.1 of Cetorhinus maximus. Taxonomy (NCBI): domain Eukaryota; kingdom Metazoa; phylum Chordata; class Chondrichthyes; order Lamniformes; family Cetorhinidae; genus Cetorhinus; species Cetorhinus maximus. Next base: position 26,248,524 of record NC_135902.1, on the reverse strand, counting down.
AGAAGTCGGTTTTATCCTCATCGCCAAATGTAATAACTTGATGGAGCTGCAGGCTTGGTGATGAAAAGGCTAAACTTTATTTAGGAGGCATGTAGTTTGCACACAAGACGCGATCTCCGTCGGAAGCCCCACCACAGGATTACCCGCGCAATAAGCTCATTGGTTGAAGCCCCCATAGTCGCATCACATGATGCATGATTGACAGGAAGGACGGACAATACATTCAGGTACTACAATATATTATACCTCTGGACAGAATTTTACGTTCCACGGGTGGGCATGCCCCCAACCTGATTGGGCATAAAATTGTGCGAGATGATGTTGGGCGAGCGTCCCAAAGTCATCGCTCATTCACGCGATATTTCACTCGGCGGGCACGTGCGCAATAAGACCTAAGACATAGGAGCAGAAGTAGGCCATTCGGCCCATTGAGTCTGCTCCACCATTCAATGAGATCATGGCTGATCTGATAATCCTCAACTCCACTTTCCCCATAGCCCTTGGTTCCCTTACTGATTAAAAATCTGTTTATCACAACCTTGAATATACTTAACGACCCAGCCTTTACAGCCCTCTGCGGTAAAGAATTCCACACATTCACCACCCTCTAAGAGAAAGAATTCCTCCTCATCTCTGTCTTAAATGGGTGACCCCTTACTCTGAGATTATGCCTTCTGGTCCTACACTGTCCCACAAGGAGAAACAACCTCTCAGCATCTACCCTGATAAGCCCCCTAAGAATCTCATCTGTTTCAATAAGGTCGCCTCTCATTCTTCTAAATTCCAATAAGTACAGGTCCAACCTACTCAACCTCTCCTCATAAGAAAATCCCCTCATACCTGGGATCAACCTTGTGAACCTTCTCTGGACTGCCTCCAATGCCAGTATATCGTTCCTTAGATAAGGGGACCAAAACTGTTCACAGTATTCTAGGTGTGGTCTAACTAGTGCCTTGTATAGTTTTAGCAAGACTCCCCTATTTTTATACTCCATTCCCTTTGAAATAAAGGTCAATATTCCATTTGCCTTCCCACTACCGGCTGAACTTGTATGCTAGCTTTTTGTGATTCATGCACGAGGACCCCCAAATCCCTCTGTGTTGCAGCTTTCTGCAGTCCTTCTCCATTTAAATAATATTCAGCTCCTCTATAGTCGAAAGCCCGCCCGTCAACAATTAAACTGCGCAATTGAACACGTTTTTCATGGCCCGTCCAACCTTACGGTTGGTGGAGGGGCCAATCAGCCTTTACATTTTTCATGAAACCTCATCCAAGGGCGGGATGAAATCCCCATTAGGAAATAAAAAAATAAATACCTGGGGACAGCATTTTTATGAGGTATGCTTTCAGGTGCTTGATTGTGCTGCATGGACATTTTTTCAGATTTTTTATGCTTTATTTTATTATTTGTAGGTCTGCAGCTCCCTTGAGGCAGCTGTCTGTCTTCAGGGAGCTCTCTCAAAGCGCTCACCCACGCCCAAGGTCGTCGCCTGCCATCTTCCTGCCCCCACCCCAGCAGCGCTGAGCTTTTCAGCACAGGTTTCACGCTGGCTGGCCGTTAATTGACCAGCCAGGGGTGAAATCGTGGTCTGGGGCTGATTACAGTTGGGGGCCCATTTCCCGACTGCTCCCAGGCCCACCAATCGCATGCACCTGACGACGGAAAAATTCAGGCCTTAGTTTCTAAATTCTGAAGATGCAGAGTGCAATGCCATTATTACCATTCAAAAGGTATGTGATTTAGATTTAGATTTTTAATGTTAAGACTGTGTGCACAAAAATATGTATCATTATGTGGCAATTCAGATTAATTAATTTCCATTTTATTTGGACCCTCTTCAGCCACCTTTTAGTGGGTCTTCCTTGTATCTCCTTCTTTGGCTCATGTCCACTTTTGTCTAATTAGCCTAATACTTTTTGTGTCATGGTGCATGAAGTTGTATCTGGTGTCAGTGTTACAATTAAAAAGAAACAGCAAGTCAAATTTCTGTAATTTTATTCAACAGTTTACAAATGCTTTAGTTTAAAATATAAGATTTACATTTGAAAGATTAAGGTAGATAGAATAACCATCATTTCAGGGTCGAAAGAGAGATGGACTTGCATTATATAATACCTTCCCAATGCAATCACTGCTGTTATCTAGGTGATGCGGCAGATTAGACTCGGACAACGCAATTTTTTCAACTGCCCAATAGGTTACACTTAACAGAATTGTATTCCTGTAGAATTGGGTAAGGGCAAATAGTGTCTTTTTACAAAATATATTTCAAAGGATGAAACATTGAACACAAATATTCTTTATTGACAAAGGGCTAAAAATGTACAGGAAAGTAGTTATGGTAGCTAGCAGCACTATTTAATTTGCTTTAGCAATGAGCCTAGCAATTACAACTAGCATTCAGATTCCAGGTGCAGTAGTTAGGAGAAATTAATATTCAAGTTCTGCCCAATTTCATGTAAAGCAACTAGCAGCATTTTGAGAAATGGTTGGATAATTCTACAAAAGTCAGTTATTAGATTGTGAGGTATAGGTAGACACTATCTTTATTATTTCCATGCAATAGGAGCTTAGATTTCAACCATGATCAGAAAGTCATGTGTACACAATATATGAAACATAAGATAGCAAGTAGTCACTGCTTTCTCAGTATAAAATTGTTCAATTAAAATGTTACACTTGAGGAAGTCTGTAATTCAAAAGAACGCATTGGCAACTCCGGTACCAATGTTGCGTGTGAAATTATCCCAACTGGGGTTTTTTTTTATATACATTCTTATTAAAGTCTTTGGTCTCTACTGTTTACTTGCATCAGCTTGTTAATCAGAACATGCCTAACTGTTAGGCCACCTTTTTATTGGCAGTTTAATGAATTTTCTTTACAACTAAACTAGAAACTCCAGGAAATCAAATGCACAGGCACTCCTGTTTGCTGATTTCTTTTAAAAATCGGGCAGAGTGCATTGTGGGCTGCCAATATAACATTGCCAATTCGATGCAATGGCTCATCTTTATCATTCCATTTATATAAGTAATCAGAATCTTGACTTATTCCATATTAGTTTTTTCATATCATTACTCACTAGTAGACAAAAGGGCATGAAGGATGGCATTATGTTGAATGATAATCTCGATGACAGTATTATACGAACACTGTTTCGAGAATAGACTTTGTTAGTGATGAATCCAGTTACTTTAAAAACAAAGGTTTCCTACGTTTAAGGGTGATTTCAATTCTATCTGCCTAATGGAAACTGGGCAATAAAATGGGTTGGAAGACTGCTGATGTCCTGCAGACAGCAAGGCCAGCAGGGTCCTTCTTTAAATAACGGTATCAGGCCCTGAGCATAATTTTAACTGGTGGTCTGAGTGAGGAAAGCATTGTGGATTCCAGCCAGGCATGGATACCACAAAAAGAATCCAGGGTCGGGAGGCTCAAACAGTCAAGTTTTAACACTTTTGTGGGTCTACAAGAGCAACAGTGTTTATCTGGACCCTACAAGGAAAGTTTAGGGATTTCCCTGGTCAAAATTGCCCCATTCCCTTTCTAAATGCAAGATCCTCCCAATATCCCTTTCCATGAATTAGCTGAGCAAAACCTTTCCATCAGAGATGACCCATATTCTTCTCCCAACCATCAGTCAGCTTCTACCTCTTGTCCGTTGCAGGAGCACAACAAACTGCAGATGATACCCTATCATTAAAGTCACCCAGGACTTATGCAGCAGAGGTCAGGAGGATGTTACCTCTCACCTCGTCCACACCCTCCCAATTCACATTCTGGGTTAAATTTGGAGTATTATTAGTTTTATATAGAAAATAAAAGCAAAATGTCCATAATTATTCAGATTTTGTATATTCATTTGAACAATTTTCAGTTTTTCAGATTTGGAAAATAATCCTTTGTTTTGAAAAAAAACTAAGAAGCTTAAGCAGTCTTTGGGTACACAGTAAAAAATTAACCATGGACATCACTGAGGCAAGTGTTAGAATTATCCAGAAATCAAAAGATGATAGAATTAATTATTTTGTGCCAATGAAGAATATAAATACCATGTGAAGGCATAGGGTTTATGGAATAATTATTAGTGCTATGCTAAGGTGCAGTACAAGCAATACCAAAAGAACAATTATCCAGGACTTTAAAATAAAAATTGGTTGCTTAAAACTGAATTATTCTGTCTTTGTCATTAACACCTGCTCGCTAATGTTTTGCATGTGTGAACATTGAGTATTGAAAGATTATGACTTCTGGAATGTATTGCTTTGAACAAAGCAAGCCTTTCAAGCTCCACAAATGCATTCTCAGAGAAACCCACTGCTGCAAACGATTGGAACCATGTGTTCCAATACTCTTAAACATTTGCTTGCCAATATTTTCTCCTTTTCTGCTGGTTTTGGCTGTTCGTTGGGTGTATTATATACAGGCCCCTATAATTACCTCACCAATTTCTATACTCAACAGTGAATATCAGCAGGGTACTGGCTTGGGGGTATCAAATGCAAATCGGATCCTGTCCTTGCCCAGTAAACACATACATATACTTCCAGCAAGTTATCAGATATGCATTAGAAGTGTGAAACCTGGCTGTTTTCCTTGGTTATCTCAGGGCCCCAAGCTAATCTTAGTACCTCTACTGGCATTGGCTGAGACTGGCTTGACCAGCAAATTGAACCCAAGGCCTTCTTGATTTGTACAGTTCAGCTACTGGATCAGCTCATTGAACCATGGTATCAGACATAACTGAACTAATGTGTGCAGTTACACCACACATTGGTGAACAAGTCACTATATTCCTAAGGGACAAGGTACAAGTTCACAATTCGATTCATTTCAAGTTGGTTGGAGATTTACAGCTAGAATTTTGGAACTCACCAGTGTTATTAAACTTCTGATAAAAACAAAAAGCTAAACTTCTGTTGTTTTTAATTGATGTAAAATCCACTACACATGTCAGCTGTGACTTTTTAACCTGCAGCTGCAATAAATAAAATACATCACATAGCCTTTTTTAATCAAACATGATTTGAAACAAAATATCAAATATTGCTAAGAGAGACATGAAGCTTTTTGTCTTGCACTCATCAGGCCAAATGTAAGAATGCCAAATTTCAAGTACTCACAACAATTTATACTATAGGGTGAAAGGGTGCTGATTGGTTGGCAAGGTTTTGCTAAGGAGAAAGCAACAGGGAACTATAGGCTCCCCAAGCTCCCGGGCAATTCAAAAAGGTGCCAAGGCTTGAATGTATTCCTTTTGTTTGTAGAGAGCGGGAACCTGTACATGATACAGTTGCTTCTAGCAAAGGTAAATGGGCCATGTTATGAACTCAGTTGATTATTTTAAATTGCTTGTTAGTGTAGCTATTTGCACACTCACGATTGTTCAGCAAGTGCTGCCCAACACGAATCACATCTAACAGTGGATGGTTTGTTGTAGGTTTTGCAAGCGTGGGCTAGTTGAGTACTCTACCTATTAGGAAAAATGAATTTCAGTGCTAGTGCAATGCCAAGTACAAAGGCTGTATGTCCCAATGATTGGCTGATCCAATCAACACCATATTCCTTTGGTTGTTCGGGTAAGGAGAATAGTCGGGTGGGGGGTAGTTGGGTCGGGTCGGGGGTAGTCAGGTGGGGTAGTTGGATCGGGTCAGTTGGGTGAATTAGGTGGGGGGTGCGTCAGTTGTGGTGCTCCATTCAATTGCGCTGGCTAATCACTGAATTAGACCAGTTATTAACTAGTGTAATGTTTCCTGGGTAAGTACCCAGCTAAGTATCTGGCCCAAGTCTCTGACACTGAGCTCAGTGTTGGAGACATTTTTTGTGGAGGGTACCAGGCTGTGTAAATCAGCCCATCAGAAGTTAAACTTCCCAGGCAATTTCAGCGCATCTGTGTGCGTCCAGACTTCCACAGGGTCCTAACGCACATCTCGTATCTTAAGTCCAGATTTTGACAATACAAATACCAAAAGATTTGGGCCAATACATTCAGTGATATGCAAATGAGTTTGAATGGAAATGCAAGCAAATTATTTCAGGCCATAAATTCAATAAGGCCCACTCAGTGGTATGGGTAAATGTTCATTTACCCTTCACCCAGTCGAGATGGCGCAAGCAGCATGCAAGCTTCATCCTGTCTGCCCATCAGCATGACTGTGGTGCACAGCCCAGCACAAAACACACTGCTGACTGGCCAGACATTCAGACAAGAGGCTAGAAAATACTATAGCTACCCTGCACTTCTTAAAGTCAGGCTGCTATTGTTAAAGAAGAGGTTCATTCAGGCTAGAAAAGCCAGCAGAACTGTTTGTGATAGCCTTTCAGTGAAGAAATAAGATTACCAATGGAGCAGCAAGCTAGTGAGACAATTGCCAGATTCTCTGATGTGGCAGTGGAGGCATTGCTTAAACAAGTGGAAAGGAGAGAGATTATGTTTCAACAGGGGATCAGAAGGCACATGCTGTAAAAGGAATGACAGCAGGCAGCGACAGAGTAATCTGTCCTCAAAGAACTAGTGGCAGTGCTGGAAAAAGTTCAATGACCTCACGTGTGTTGTCAAGGTCAGCAAATGCGTCTTCAAATGCCATATCCCAGCCACTGCACCACCAACCTCACACACTGCTTAGTGCAACATAACCCCATCTCTTAACTATCAGTAAGCTCCAGCAGTCGGGATTCATGCCTAATGTTCAGCTGCTCCACCTCACCATCACACACTTACCAATCCTGCAAGCCTCACAATCACGTCATCTACATACTTTCAGCTTTGACAGGCACATCACCCAAACACACTCACTGACACAATTCTCTCTTTATTGCAAGACACGTTTGCACTTAACGGGTGATATTTTGTGCCTTTATTTGAGGCAGGTTTGGAGGTGGGCAGGGCATTTAACCATGTGGAATGTTGATGCGTGGGGGCTCTCCCACCTTCCCACCTCCACCCGATTAAGTCGGTGATGGGAAGGCCCATGCATAGCCTTCCCACCCCACCATCATTTGAGGCCCACTTGAGGTCCTCATCCCACTGCTGCTGTTATTAACCCAGTGGCAGGTAGGCCTGTCACCACATGGGGAACACTATAAGCAAATCTGTGTAGGCTGTTTGTGATCTCTCAGTGAGGGGGTTTCCCCTTCAAAGTGCCTGATCAAGGGACCTGGCATCGGGAAGTGGGGAGTTTGCTGAGAGCCATCCCCATGCCCTTTCTGCTGACCCACCATAAAATTTCTCCCAACAGCAGAAAGCAACAGGAGAGAATAGTAGAGAACTGGCAGACTTGAACTTGGCTGCATCTCCTGAGTCCCTTGGAAGAGAAAACAATGCTTGGAGCTATTGGACTGGCTGTGACTGAGTTCGCTATGGCTGGCATCACCGAGAACCATGATGAGGTATGTTCCTGTCTTATGCACCTTCTCAAATCTCATTGCCCCCTCATTCTGTTATCTGGCACAAGTGCAAGCTACAGATGGTGTGACTATGCTTGCAGTTTTTCCAACATACCTAACTTTCCTCATCCCAACCATTTCCTTAGCATTTCTGATTTCATCTACCCAAGAACTGCTGCTAATGCAGCGTAGCCTCACTATGAAGGGTGAGAGCAAGAGAAGACATCTGAAGCACCGTCACTTGATCTGGCACTTGCAGCCACCAACTCAGACACTCGCACTGTATATACTTTAGAGAGTAGTGTCATGCCCACAAATTTATGAAAAATGGGCACTTTACTTTTAAAAGCAGAATGGAAAATTGACAACTTACCTTGAAACTAGATGGAGTCAAGGGGGTTAGGTGACTTCCCTCCTTGGCTACAAATATACATGAAACTGCCCAAGGCTGGAAATAGCCTGATTGTCTGGTCAGGACATTAAAATGTAAATTACCTTTTTGGGGTATTCCATTGAAGAGACATTAAAATGCAACAGGTCTCTCCTGTATAGTAAACAGCTTCTATTGTTTAAATGACTACAGAAACTGATGTATAGTGGCCACCCCGATTTAGTGGCTTTGGAATGAAATTTCACAGAATGGGTGTGAAGGAAAACCACTCTATCAAAAGAAGTTGCAAAAAGCTGAGATTCAAACCCCATTGTGTGTCAGTGTTCATGTCATCAAGGACCATTTGTTGGGGTGATGGGAACACCATGACATAAACCAGCTAATGATAAGAAACATCTATTAACACACAAACTTAAGGCAGAGGTCAGTCAGTCTGGGAGACAAAGAGACTTAAAGGGAAGAGATCCCACAGAGCAAAGGATGAACTCTGCCTAGAAATTCACCAACATACGAATATATGAATTAGGAGTAGGTGTAGGCCACTTGGGCCCTCGAGCCAGCTCCACCATTCATGGCTGATCTGAACGTAACTTCAACCCCACAATCCTGCCTACCCCAGGTAACCCTTCACCCACTTGTTAATCAGGAATCTATGTACCCCTGCCTTAAAAATATTCAAAGATTCTGCTTCCATCACTTTTGAGGAAGAGAGTTCCAAAGACACTTAACTCTCTGAGAGAAAAAGTTTCTCCTCATCTCTGTATTAAATGAGCGACCCCTTATTTCTAAACAGTGACCTCTAGTTCCAGATTCTCCCACAAGAGGAAACATCCTCTCCACATCAGGATCTTAAAGGTTTCAATTAAGTCGCCTCTTACTCTTCTGAACTCCAGCGGATACAAGCCTAACCTGGCCAGCCTTTCCTCATAAGACAACCTGACAATTCCTGGGGAAAAACGTTCCCCCCATTGTGGGGGGGGGAAGTGCGGGCGGGCACGCCTCCGATCGGCGCCCATGATCGTAGGCGCACCGCCATTTTATGTGGGCAGGTCAATTAAGGCCCACCCAGCGTGACGTCCACTAGGGAGTGCTCCCTGTGCGGGTTGGGGGGGCGGGGGGGGGGGGGTGGATTCCCTCAGCCGGGAGTCTGCTCATTCGTGCATGCACGCGAATGAGCGCACAGATCTCCCTGAGGCTAAGTGCTGCCCCAGGGCGATCGGCTCAGAATTGAAATTTGTAATACAAATGATAGAAAAATTTCCCTGACACTGTCACATGAGTTGGGGCATATTCACAACTTTTATTGAAACCTTTAATGCAAACTTAAATACCCTCATGAAACCTCATACTGTCCATGGATGAGGTTTCATGCTTTTTCCGAAGCCTGCCAGGGCTCCCGGCCAGATCCATTAATGACTTTAATTAGTTTTTCAATAGGCCGTTGACAGGTCGGCAGGCGCGCAGCTGACTTGGCTGCGCCCCTGCCGACCTGAAAATGGAAATGACACAGGGTGACGTCGCGGGTTCCGCCCGACGCCACCCTGCGTCATTTTACATGTCGGTGAGCGTGCCCCACCCCTGCTCGCCGACTGGAGGATCTTGCCCCTGGTATTAGTCTGGTAAACCTTCTCTGAACTGCTTCCAATGCATTTACATTCTTCCTTAAATAAGACCATAAGACGATAAGACGTAGGACCAGAAGTAGGCCATTCGGCCCATCGAGTCCACTCCGCCATTCAATGAGATCATGGCTGATCTGATAATCCTCAACTCCACTTTCCTGACTTTTCCCCTTAGCCCTTGGTTCCCTTACTGATTAAAAATCTGTCTATCTCAGCCATGAATACACTTAACGACGCAGCCTCTACAGCCCTCTACACTAAAGAATTCCACAGATTCACTACCCTCTGAGAGAAATTCCTCCTCATCTCTGTTTTAAATGGGCGCCCCCTTACTCTGAGGTTATGCCTTCTGGTCCTAGACTCTCCCACAAGGAGAAACAACCTCTCAGCATCTACCCTGTCAAGCTCCCTATGAACCGCATATGTTTCAATAAGGCCGCCTCTCATTCATCTAAACTCCAATGAGTACAGGCCCAGCCTACTCAACCGCTCCTCATAAGAAAATCCCTCCATACCTGGGATCAACCTAGTGAACCTTCTCTGGACTGCCTCCATTGCCAGTATATATTTCCTTAGATAAGGGAAACAAAATTATTTACAATATTCGAGGTGTGGTCTAACTAGTGCCTTGTATAGTTTTAGCAAGACTTCCCAATTTTGATACTCCATTCCCTTTGAAATAAAGGCCAACATGCCATTTGCCTTAAGATAAAAGCAAAATACTGCGGATGCTGGAAATCTGAAACAAAAACAGAAAATGCTGGAAAAACTCAGCAGGTCTAATAGCATCTGTGGAGAGAGAAACAGAGTTTTAACGTTTTGAGTCCGTATGACTCTGCTCTGTTTCTCTCTCCACTGATGCTGTTAGACCTGCTGAGTTTTTTCAGCATTTTCTGCTTTATTCCAATTGCCTTCCCTATTATCTGTTGAACTTGTATGTTACCTTTTCGGGATTCATGCACAAGGACTCCCAAATCCTTCTGTGCTAAAGCCTCCTGTAGTCTTTCTTCATTCAAATAATATTCAGCTCCTCTATTCTTCCTGCCAAAGTGCATAACCTCACATTTCCCCACATTATATTCCATCTGCCAAGTTTTTGCCCACTCACTTAACCCTGTCTATATCCCTCTGTAGACTCCTTGTGCCATTCTCACCACTTGCCTGCCCACCCATTTTTGTGTCATCCGCAAACTTGGCGATGGTACATTCACTTCCCTCATCCAAGTCATTAATATATATTGTAAATAATTGAGGCCCCAGCACTGATCTCTGTGGCATCCTGCTAGTTACAGGTTGCCATCCCGAAAATGCCCCCCCTTATCCCAACTCTCTGTCTTCTATCAGTTAGCCGATCCACTACCCATGCTAATATACTACCCCCAGCAGCATGAGCTCTTATCTTATTAAGTAGCCTTATGTGTGGTACCTTACCGAATGCCTTTTGGAAATCCAAATATATTACATCTACTGGTTACCTTTTATCTATCCTGCTTGTTACTGCCTCAAAGAATTCTAATAAATTTGTTGATTTCCCCTTCATGAAACTATGCTGACTCTGTTTGATAAGAAAATGTATTTCTAAATGCTCTGCTATTACATCATTTATAATAGGCTCCAACATTTTCCCAATGACAGATGTTAAGCCTATAGTTACCTGTTTTTTTGTCTCCCTCCCTTTTTGAATAAGGGTGTTACATTGGCTGTTCTAGAATCTTCTGGGACTTATCCAGAATCTAAGGATACTTGGAAGATTACTACCAGTGCATCCACTGTCCCTTTAGCTACTTCCTTTAATATCCTAGGATGCAACCCATCAGGTCCAGGGGACCTATTGGCCTTTAGCCCCATTAGTTTCCCTAGTACTTTTTCTCTAGTGATCATTATTGTATTTATTTCCACCCCCCGCTTTGCCCCTAGATTATTTAATATTTTTGGAATGTTATCAGCATCTTCTACTGTGAAAACTGAAGCAAAGTATTTATTCAACTCCTCTGCCATTTCCTGGTTCCCAATTACTTTTTCCCCAGCTTCATTCTCTAAGGGGCCTATGTTCACTTTGGCCTCTCTATTCCTTTTTATATTCCTATTTTAAGAAGCTCTTACTGTCCGTTTCTATATTACTTGCTAGTTTACTCTCAAAGTTTATTTTCTCCCTCTTTATTATTTTTTGGTCATCTTTTGTTGGTTTTTTAAAACTTTCCCAATCCTCTGGCTCACCATTAATCTTTGCAACGTTATACGTTTTTTCTTTCAATACTGTCCTTAACTTGCTTGGTTAATCATAGTTGGTTTATCCCCTTCCTTGAATCCTTCTTCCTCACTGGGATATATCTTTGTTGAGAGTCACGAACTATCTTCTTAAACATCTGCCATTGTTCATCAGCTGTCTTTCCTGCTAAACTGCTTTCCCACTCCACTCCAGCCAACTCTGCCCTCATTCCATTGTGATTACCCTTATTTAAGTTTAACACAGCTGTTTCTGACCCAAGTTTCTCACTCTCAAACTGAAAGCTAAATTCTACCATATTATGGTCACTGGTTCCTCGGGAATCCTTTACTCTGAGATAATTTATTCAACCTGCCTCATTACCTGTTACCAAATCCAAAATAGCCTGAACCCTGGTTGGATATCGTTCTAAGAAACTGTCCCAAATACACCCTATGAATTTTTTGCTTGTGTCTACCTCTGCCACTTTGATTTTCCCAATCTACATGAAGATTAAAGTCATCCATGATTAATGTACTGCCTTTTTAAAATGCCCTAACTAGCTCCTGATTTATTCTCTGTCCTACAGTGTAGCTACTGTCAGGGGGCCTATAGACTACTCCCACCAATGTCTTCCTCCCTTTGTTATTTCTTACCTCCACCCATATGGATTCTACATCTTCCAATCCAAGATCCTTTCTTGCTTTTGTACTTATTCCATCTCGTACTAACAAAGCGACCCCGCCACCCTTTCCTTCGTGCCTGTCCTTCCGAAAAGTCACATACCCCTGAACGTTTAGTTCCCAGCTTTGATCTCCTTGTAACCACATCTCTGTAATGGCTCTAAGATCATACCCATTAACCTCTACTTGTGCCGTTAATTCATCTATCTTGTTCCGAAGCTATGTGCAATTAAGTGAAAGGCCAGTAATTTTGTCCTTTTAACCACGTTTTCTCCCTTTGACTCTATTTGCTGCTGTTTTTTTATATTTGTACACTCTTCCCCTTCCTGTCACACTCTGGGTATCATTACCTAAATAGCTGCCCTACAAGGCAGCCAAGTCCTTTTGCTTTGTAAGTCTATGTATCCCCTTTCCACAATTCTGCGCCACCACTCTATTTAGTTTAAAGCCTTCTCTACAGCCCTAGTTATTTGGTTCACCAGGACACTGGTCCCAGCATGTTTCAAATGAAGCCCATCCCACTGGAACAGCTCCCTTCTACCCCAGTACTGGTGTCAGTGCCCCATGAACTGAAACCCATTCCTCCCACCCAATCTCTGAGCCACACATTTAACTCCTTGACTTTATTTACCCTGTGACAGTGTGCCTGTGGCTCAGGTAGCAATGCCAAGATTATTATCTTGGAGGTTCTGCTTTTTAATGATGACTAATATTGTACACTGAACACCAGATATGGTCTCACCAATGCCCTGTACAACTGAAGCATTACCTCTCTACTTTTGTAATCAATTTCCCTCAATAAATGAAAACATTCTATTACCTTTTCTAATTACTTGCTGTACCTGCATACTAACCTTTTGTGACTCATGCACTATGACACCCAGATCCCTCTGAATCTCGGAGCTCCGCAATCTCTTGAGATGTCTCTGAAAATCAGTTTAAATTTTCTGCTATGTCTGGAGTAGGGAGCCAAGACGGCCACTGCATCAGGTGACTTCACATCAGTGTTGAGTCATGGCCCCAAATCAGGGTCTGTGGTAATTTAACGAACAGTCTGAAACCTTCTTTCAACTGTGGTTAGGTGGGCAAAGATTAGACAAGGCAAATTTGCATATTTCTTCTTCTTCTAAGGCTGTCCCTTGGGGTCGAGGATGACTTGCTTCCACATTAAAAATGAGTTTTCAGGTGACTGACGAGTCCAATGCATGACCTACAGCCTCTGTCACAGGTGGGGCACCTGGGCCAGACAGAGACGTGGGACTTTTTTACCTGCAGATTATATCTTTGCTGCAGGGGCTTGACTACAACTTTAACTGGAGCAAAACCAGAAACCTACCGTTGTAAGGAGTAAGCCACTGTGAATTCATTGCCAGAAACTTCTAACCTCCATTTTTTTTTTAGTGAACCGAGAAGAAATCATCAGACCTGCAACATTTTCCAGCTTCCATTTTGAAAGAGAATAGTATAGTGATTTTTTTGGATTCTTTAAAGCTCTAAGAGCATGCTATACCTTATGTAATCACCTTTTCTTGTATGTGCGTGTCTTGTGTGAGAATGTGAGTTGGCTCTGTTGCAATTGCATGCAGGTATTGAGAATAAACACATTTTTTTTTAAACTTACAAGAAAACCTGTCTTATGTCTGTTCTTGAGAGTCACAGTACTCAAGGAGGTTAAAACACATCTTTTAAACATATCTTGTAGTGGTCAGTCGTGAGGTGGGAAAAAGGGAGTGTTAATGTTGCAATCCTGTCACAATTAAGTGCATGCTCTAGTTGTAAGTGAGAGCAGCTGTACTAATTGGGGAAAGGTTAGGGCATTATTCTTAGGTGTATAAAGGTTAGGGCATTATTCTCAGGTGTATGTATAAGAACTGGTTTCTACCTGTGAGGGGGGTGGAAAAGGAAGTCTGTACCTGTGTTCTCTGGATTTTGCGAATAAACCTCTGTTAAGGAAAGACTGACTCCAGATTCTTCCTTTATTCAATGAATAAGCAGCGAATTATGACATGGTAACAGAGAATGAACAACGAGCTGTGGTGGTTGGAAGCTGAATAAGAAATTTTCTCTCTATCATCTGACAAAAGTAGTACTCCTGGCAACCTCTGGCGCAAGATGGCTGAAGCCCAATGCATATTCTCAAGCTTTGATTATCCACCATTGTTTTGGAGCCTGAACTGTATGATGTAATGAAATTCAAACTTACCTTAATGTCGGGAGTGGAGGTTGAGAGTTTCAGCTCCCGACAGGCCTGGGAGCTTTTGCGTGAGCAGACCAGCTGCACACGCACAGATCAACATTTTCACATTCTGTGGGCCCAGCGTACCTGTGCAAGAAAGAAAATGACGTGAAAACCTAGGTCAGGTGACCAGGAGCAGAGCACCATCACAGGCAAGTGTCCCAGGCAGGCTCAGGGAGAGGGGACAGGAACAGGAAAAAGTCCCAGTTCAGTTAAAAAGAGAGGAGCAGAGAAACAGGTTCCAAACAGGAAAAGCGCTGCAGGGAGCAGGGTTTAAGTGAAGAAGGCAGCCGAAGGTTGGTGACTCCATGCTACGGGCAGTTGGGGCAAAGGTACCCCTTTGGCATAGTAGTGTCCTGCTCGGCATGGCCAAAGATCTGAAGTTGTACTTGCAAGTTGGTGCTTGAGTGTATACTCAGGAATCCAAGGAATGGAATCTCAGGAGACAAGATTCAAACCCTGCAAGGTGAGCCATTGTCGATGCTGCCTTAGCCCATTGCAGACAGCAGCCGGGACATGCTGTTTGATATGATCCACCAGTCTTTGGGAAGTATGGCCTATATACCTAGCATCACACTGGCACCGGGTACAGGCCGTTCCCAGCCAGCCCATGCTTGCAAAACATAAAATACAGTGTCCAATATTAGATGTGATTCCACGATTAGACAACATTTACTAAATAATCCACAATGTGCTAAGAATTACGCAGACAACCAATTTAAGATTGTCAGTTGGGCTCGCAATGTGGCACAGTTGCATATACTGGAGGCTAGATGTATTAATACACAGGGCCCTGTTCTTTGCAGACAGAAATAACATGTACATACAATGCGCCTGTTTCAGCTACACAAAATAAGTGACTGCCATTCGCTGACTCATTCCTCAGGACGATGCCTTGACCAACCAATGTCAAGCTGCCTGGTTTAAATTTCAAAGAATGCTTGGTAGTTAACTGTTAGTCACCATCGGTGGTGCATTCTCCATGGCAACGCCACTTGCCAACCAATCAGCACTCTCTTCACATACAGTATAAATTGTTCTCCCCCCTTATATTGGTATTCTTGCGAGTGTCCTGATGAGTGCAAGACGAACAGCTTAGACATGTCTCTTTTTTCAGCGATACTCATAAAGTTAAATGTATACGGTCTTTGGTATTTGTGCAGCTTATTCATCTAAAGAACGAAACCCTAAAAAATTTTAGTACTGCTGAGCAACTACTCAACAGTATTAAAAATGTTTAGGGTTTCCTTCTGTAAATCTTTTAACTTAGAATCTATAAATAAGATGTTTTTGTTAATTTATTATAAATAAATCTCTCATACTCCATTTCTAAAATGTAATTGCTAACCACTTGGCACAAGGTAGCTTATTCGGAATTATTTATTAAAGCCAACTTCCATCGCAGCCAACGTTGTTTTACCATTAATTTAAGTGAAATACGAAAAAAAAAGAAAAAGAATTTGCCGGCAGCATCGCAGCGAACAGCACCACCATAGATTCACGAGGCAACCATAACTTCTTTTTTGAGATTGTCTATCGCTTGAACCACTCACATTGCCCTCCATTTGATGCAGAAATCCTTCCAAACACCTCTATTTCCGAATGTGGCTGTACTCCTGCTCCACACTACACAGAGGTTCAAAATCAATAGTTCTCTAGAGAGTGTCTCTGCAGACGAAGGTGTCGGTGTCTTTATAGAATTTGAGGGCAAGAGAGTAGAATTCACTCACATGGAGGCCCACCATTTCGCTATCTCCTCGGCCTGTGTCTGCCCCTCCTGCTGCCGATGCTTCCATCCCCTGAGCCTGAGCCAGGTCCTGGTCCCAATTTGAGCACTGTGGCTGCTGACCTTGGATAAGTGTTGCTGAGTGAGGCCTTCCGTTGCTTGTTGCAATCCTGCTCTCCCCCATCTGCCATCTGGGTTAGGGTTCAGTGTGATGATGGCAGCAGGACCGTGCACAATAACTGCTTCAACTCCTCCAAATACAGCTTCCCTCTCTCCCACCCCTGCTGCTCCTCCAATCATAAATTCTGACTCTTGAGGTGTCAGCCAGAGCAGGAGAGAGGGAACCTGTAATTGGAGGAGCTGGGGCAATGGGTATGGGAGAGGCAGGATCTGTGATTGGAGGAGCAGCTCCTCACAGATTCTGTCTCTCCCATGTACAGGGAGACTTTTCTCTCAGTTGTCGCCCCCGTCAGTGTCTCTTTGCGGGCTTTGCGGGGGCTTTCGAGGGCGAATTCGCCTGCCAACCCATGTATTTTGGACCCTGTATCCAACCTAGTTTCCTGAACATCAGGCTCAGGTGAAATACTGCTAACCTTCTAAAGCTGAGCAGCCCACTTAATGTCCTGAGAGAAAAGTTTTACAAGGTTTCTCCAAATTCCTCCCAAAAAGCAAATCCAGTGAAATTCAACAACAAGCAGCTGTTCTATATGTTCTATATTCATCGTTCAATTATTTCTTCCTTGGTGTAACACTCACATGATCCTGAAATAATCTCACAACATTAGATAATTTCTACCTGTACACATTCCTAAACTTCACAATACAACACCTCTTGAGGCTGGTTGACTTTATAGTAATATTCTTCAAATCTGACACTACTTATCGGCCAAGTTAAATAACCTACTGACATTTTCACTATCCATTTCCAAATATTTGAAAACCATGTGCCCTTTCAATTCTGTTTTCCCCAATGAAAACAAGCACATTTTAGTGAGCGTCTCCACAATTGAAAGCCCCAAGAATTATTAAAAGAATAATCCTTCTCTTTCTCTGAATACTTTCCACAAGTCCACTTCATTTCTATACAGGTGTTATTCATAAATGACTGCACTTCATTTATCATGGAGCTTCATTAAAGATGAAGGATAAATGCTTTGCTGAAGAAATCCCCATGGTAAATGTTGTAAGGTGGGTTAGGCTGCATGCTGAGCATAATGAAATTCGTGTACTTTAGATGAACAATTGCTAAATGTTGTCTCAAAATCAGGAGCAAGATTCAGTCTAGCTGAGAATAATTTCACAAACACCAACTGCAAGGGTTAGTGACATGAAGTGACTGCTAGCTTTGCTATCCGTGGGCAATGTGAACCACAGGAGAATACCAATTTTGCTCTGTCATAAATGACTCACTCATAACATTGCAGTCTTAGAAATTGTACGATGCAAGGTCACAATTTTGTTAATGAATCATTCAGTATGTAGAAAAAATGTATCTATGTTGTTCTCCTTTAAAAGAATAATTTCAGGGCCAGAATTTTCCGTTGGCATGTGGGGGCAGGTCCCGCACGCCCGTATGTAAAATGACGCGCGGTGACGTCGGGCGAGCGTCCAGACGTCACTGCGTTCCACCACAATATTTCGTTGGGCGGGCGCGCGATGATCTCCGATGCGCGCCAGCCATTAATTAACGGGCCACTTAAGGCCCTTGAGGCGCCAATCGACGGCGACTTTTCGGCGCCTGTGCAATCTTCAGGTCGGCGCATGGGTGCAACAGGTAGGTGGGTAGGACACATTTGTATAAACCTGATCCATGGGCGGGATAAGAAGGCTCAGTGGGGTCGCGAGTGTGCTCTGTCAAATATTGTTTTTTCAAAGTTACCGATCTTTGCCTGTGTGATCTGCAATACTTCAAAACGCTTACCAGCTGCTTGGTCTGGACTCACAACCTTCAGGTCACCACTCTGCAGTGACGAATCTTTCTTGGGCCTGCAGATTTCAGGAAGCCTTCCCTTAGCCTTGGAATGGGAGCTGAACTTTTCACTGGAGGCAGCTCCTCTGAGGAGGAAGAGAGGGCTAGAAGGGGGAGGAGGCCAGGAATCCACATTCAGCCTCCAGGGGAGCCACATTTGGGAATACAGGCGCAGGCACAAGGGGCGCAGGGTCAACAGGAAGTCCAAGGTGGAAGGGGCCGCAGAAGATGCCACTATCCTGCTGCCAGGGTTTACAGGCGGCGAAGCAGCTACCTCAATATGTCTGGGGTGCAGTGCCGAAGGAGGCTCCGTCTGTCAAGGGAGACAGTCGACTATATCTATCAGATGATTGGGTCTGAGATCTCCACGAACTGTGTGAGTGGACACCCCATGCCAATGGCTGTGAAGGTCACAGCTGCCCTCAACTTCTATGCCTCTGGCTCCTTCCAGGGGTCGATGGGTGATCTTTACGGTGCACCCCAATCAGCTGTACACACTTGTGTCAAGCAGGTTACAGACGCTCTGTTCAGGGGTGCATTGACCTTCATCCACTACCGTTGGGACCAGGTAAGCCAGGCACAGTGAGCCAGAAGCTTCGCGGCCATTGCTGGCTTCCCCCGTGTCCAGAGTACAATAGACTGTACACATGTGGCCATCAAGGCGCCAGCAGGTGAGCCCGGTGCCTTCGTCAACAGGAAGGGCTTCCACTCCATGAACGTGCAGATAGTGTGTGATCACAGGATGCTGATTCTACAAGTCTGTGCAAGGTACCCAGGCAGCTCCCACGATGCCTACATCCTCAGACACTCCCAGGTGCCGGGACCTTCAGTGCTTCAGCCCAGCTGGATGGATGGCTGCTGGGTGACAAGGGCTATCCCCTCAGAAGGTGGCTTATGACGCCTATCCGCCATCCAAGAACAGAGGCCGAGCAGCGGTACAATAGGAGCCAGGGCACCACAAGGGCTGTGGTGGACAGAACCATTGATCTTCTCAAGATGCGCTTCCGATGCCTGGACCGCTCAGGGGGTGCACTCCAGTACCCCCCAGATCGTGTGTCACTGAAAGTGGTTGCATGCTGCGCTCTCCACAATGTTGCGCTGGAAAGGGGGGACTTGTGGACGATGAAGACGTAGACGCAGTGGTTGCGGCTGCACACGATGAGTCCAGCAATGAGTCCAAGGATAAGCATGCACAGGGAAACGTTGAGAGGGTAGACACTGACCCAGGCATACTCCAGGGAGTTGGGACACCCGGGAAGCTTTAATCCAATGAATCATCAGCTAGCACACCACAGATGGACAAGCCTGGGCTGCAGGCTCCATACTCGATACCTAAGTGCAAAATCTGCCTGGATAGGAACATTAACTAAGGGCCTTGTTAATAAAGCTGAATGTCCCACAAATCACGCGTAAAATATTTGGAAACCATCCACCTGCAGAAGAAAAGAGGCACCCTCAACCTTGGTGACATGTCTAAATCTAATATTATAATCAAAGGAAAGTAAGAAAACAAAATGATAAAGGTGTTAATCATCACACCAACTCAGGAAGACCTCATTGCGGCCCAACACAAAAGCACCAGTGATAAACCTGTGGTGTGTCTAAGGTGCTTTATGTTTATGTTTTCAGGTGCTACGTCTTGGTGCTGCCCCATCGCTCGGAGTGATATCTGAGACAGCCTGCTGACTCTGCTGTCCTGTTGGCCTCGATGACCTTGGCGGTCATCCTCTGGCCAATGGAATCTGTGCTGGGCCCGACGGGGAGGGAACTGCCAGTTCCGCAGCTGGCATCTCGCCAGTTGTTGCAGCCTCACCAGATGCAACAGTCACTGGCAGAGGGGCAGAGGAGCTGCCGCCCTCATCCGGAGCGCCCTGAGAGGAGCCTGCAAAGATGACAGACAGCTGCTGCGCCGACGTGAGTTCGCTTTGGACCTCCCTGCTCACCGTGGATGGACAGAGCTGGGAAACTTGGTGCCTAGACCATCTCCCACAATGGCACTGACCAGCTAAGGTCAATGCCAATATGAGGGCTTGCTGGTCCAAGCGCATTCCCAGGAAGCCTTGATTGGTCTCCTGGTGGAGCCTCTCCATGAGAGTTGCCACTCCCTCCATGGAGGATGCATGGTGCTCAGGCATGAGGCTCATTGCTTCGGTGATAGTCCACGTAGACTCCTCCACCATGGACAGCAAGCCAAGCATAGCCTCATGTATCTCTACCAGATGCTCCTGCACGACCGACCGCATTTCCTGTGTTTGCTGCATCGCGGACGACACCAGAGGCACATCATCAGGCACCGACTGAGCATGTTCCTGGTCCCCTGCAGTCCTCCGACTGCTGGCGCCATGGGCACACTCTGTCTCTGCCAGCTCTTCCAGCGACTGTGAAGTGCCTTTGCCACTGTGTCCCGGGACACTAGCCGATGTTCTAATTCCCACCGAGGTGCTAGTATCTGCGCTGGTGCCTGCCTGACAGAGATGGTGTGAAGCTAGTGAGTCCGAGACTTCAGGGCCCTCAGGTGTGAGAGGGGGCCCCTGCTCCTCCTCCCGGCCCTGCTCCGCTGATGCTGAAAGGAAGAACTAGAACATTGGATCAGTTAACGTGGAGACAATGTCAATGTGCATCCCTGTCCCCTGGATCATTATGCGCTCATCCTTCCATAAGCAATGGTCAAGCCATGTTGCAAACTTCAATCACTGAACATTCAGCACTGTCATGGCTGTTAGGAGAACAATGGTGACCTCACTGCTGGGCAAACATACCTGCCCGTGGCACCCCAGCCTCACCGACACCGGTGGACCTGGGCACACGGCGCTTCTCCAAATCTAGGGCTTCCTGCTTGAAGTAGCTGAGAATTGCCAACTGGGCCAGCCTGCTGCCAGTCCCGACCCGCTTGGCGACATCATGTGCATTCTTCTCCTGAAAAGGAGAGAAGAGCATTGATTAGTGCGACTTGTACCTGGATTCTCTTCACGGCCGGCCCACCCCAACCAGAGTGGGACATTGCAGGGCTCCAGTGCCTCCTCACCCTCCTGCTGCTGGCCACTCTCACAAAGATGCTAGGCCTGTCTCTACCCCACCCCCCAACCCCCTTGGCCAAATGCTGCCTACATCACATTAGACACCACACGGTCTAACCTTCCATAGCAAGGAAATGCAAGCATGTAGAGCGCAGGAGACAACAGATCGATCGGTGCCAATGCCACCTTGAAGCTCCCCTCCCAGCATGTCATCACCCTGACTTTGACATGTCCTGGAGTTCCAGCACTGCGCCTTGGTGCAGCTCCTCCAGGTTGCCCCCAAAACAGTCATGTGGGTCTCAGTGTACCACGTGCTGTAGGTGCAGAGCCCACCTCTTCACCACCCTCTCCGGGTGACCTCGGCATGAGCAATGTCTGTTGGGCCACCCGGAGAAGGACACGAAGGTCAATGATTCAATGCAGTCACTACACTCAGACTCGGGGTGGTGGGGGAGGTGACGCCAGGGGAGAAAGCCTACCTGCTGGGTTAAGTGACCAATGCCAACATGGTACTCACCCTTCCTGAGCGCAACAGGTCGTTGAAGCGCCTGCGACACTGGGTCCAGGTGCATCGCCGCACCACATCGCGGGAGCTCACCACCTCCGCCACCTCCTCCCAGGCACGCTTATTCATGTGGGAGGGCCTCCTCCTCCCTTCCTGGGGTACGAGGACCCCCCGCTGTGCTGCCACCTCCTCAAGGAGGGCAGCAAGGCAATCATCAGAAAAACAAGGGGCACAGTGCCCCCCTGCCCTACCCTCTTGCCTGGCCTGCTCACCAGCAGCGCTCTGGGGAGCCCTTCCACTGGCCATGATTCACTGCCTTTGAAAGGCTAGAGCAACTTTTTAAAACAGGCCACTGGGTCGCCATTGGACCCGATGGTCACTGCAGTCCCGCTGCCGCCCGCCCACTCCCGCTGTCCTTGGGAGCCACAATTCATGATGGACAGGCCTTAATTGGCCCGCCCACGTAAAATGGCGGGCGGCAATCGGGTCCGCGCCCACCCTCACCCACTCCTGCCCGACAGGCAGAAAATTCTGCCCCAGGTCTTTTAATATATTGTTTCATTAACAAGATGGTAGAGGAAGACAACTGAGGTAATAGAGCTTAGGAATTGATTTGTATTTTCTCCCCATCTATTTTCCTGTAGGAACCTAGGACCAGAGGTGGCCATTTAGCCCCTCATGCCTGTCCCTCCATTCAATGATATCATGGCAGATGTCCAACTAGCTCCCACTGCCTTGGAGCCCTCTCCTTTCAAACCTTTGGATATCAATCTCAACTATAAAATTTACAATTGATCTAACAGCAACTACCATTTGTGGAAGGAAGTTCATAACTTTCGCCACCCTCTCTGTGTAAAAGTGTTTCCTAATATCTCTTCTAAGGGTCTATTCCTAGTTTTTTAGGCTCTGCCCCCCGGTCATTGATTCCTTAACCAGCAGAAATAGTTTCTATCTGTCCTGCCTGCCTCCCTTAATTTCTAAAAAAAAATTGATCAGATCACCACTAAATTACTTCTAAATTCCAGAGAATAAAATCCTAATTTGTATAATCTCTCCTCGTAATTTAAACGTTGGTGCCTAGGTATCATTCTGGTAAATCAGCGCTGCATTCCCTCCAAGGCCAGTATATAATTTCTAAGGTGTGGTCCCAAAATGCTCACAGTACCCCAGGTGTTGTCTAACCAGGCCTTTGTATAGCTGAAGCATGACTTCAACCTGTTGTAGAGTGTTGGTTACAGTTAGCTCACCCCTGCTAGGTCTGCTGACTCTGCACTCTGGGATTAGAAACTGGATTTCCAAAGGAGATTCAATGGAGTTTTCTGCTGCAGTAAGGAATTTTAAGTTTCTGCCGGCAGCTTCCAAGCCTTTCTTTGGAGCCTTTTCTTGGTGATTTTTCCTCTGCGCCCCTGCTTCTGGAGCTTCTTTTCAGGTCAGTCTGCTTTGTTAATTTTTTTCTCAATCTTCTAGCATTTTAGTTTTTCTCTGCATTTTCTGTGAGGGTTTTTCCACAAGCTGCCACCATGTTGTAGGGTGTTGGTTACAGTTCGGTAGGGCTGAAGAAGTCTTCATAATCATGCGTAGATTAACTAGGTCTTTACTGACTTTTAGAACTATTTACAAATATACAGAAAAGGATACAAGCTAGGAGCTGTCCCCATGCTTGCTGGTACATACAGCTCTGTCCAACACTAGACTGACCCTGAGTGTGGGTCATGTGCTCTCTTACACCATTGTGTGGGCAGTACTGTACTCAGTCCCACATTTACCCTATATGTGCCAGACCCTTATATTTCATTACACTCTTGTACTTCAGTCCTCTAGATATTAATGCTAACATTCCATTAGCCTTTTTGTTTATATTCTGTACCTGTTCATGGCATTTTAATGACCTGTGTGCTCGGATCCCCAGGTCTCTTTGGACTTCCACAGTTTCTAGCTTTTCACTATTTAGAAAATATCTATTCTATCCCTCTTAGGTCCAAAGTTGATGGCCTCACATTTGTCTACATTGAAATCCATTTGCCACAGTTTTGCTCACTTACTTAATCTATCATTATTTCATTGCATTTTTATGCTTCCATCTACATTGCTTACAATGCCATTTATTTTTGTATCATTGGAAAATTTAGTAATGTGCCTTTCTATTCCATCATCTAAATTGTGAATAAATGGTAAATAGTTCAGACCCAAAACAAATCCTTGTGGGATACCACAAATCCTTTCTAGCCATTTAGAGTACCTATCATCTCTAATCTTTGGAACCTGCCGCTCAGCCAATTTCCTCACCAGGTCAATAATTTACCTTTAATTTCATTATTTCAACCTCCATGTAACATGCCATTTCTCAACTTTCCAGTCACCATTCCAGTAGATGTCTTAGAATCACCCCCGGCAACTCATTCCCCAAATTTCCTTGTGATTCACAGTGAGGAAATGATTGGCTTCCTCTCTCAGTCTCTGCTAATGGCATGGTTAAGCCTGGGAACTCATTGTTGGAGCTGCTAGAAGATGTGTCCTTCCATTCCATGACAACACATTGGATCAACACTAACAATGTGCTGTTTTTTTTTAAAGCAGCAGAAAAAAATAGAATTATTTATGCTTTGTGTATGAAATAAATTCTGTATTAGCTGCCACCAGCTAACCCCATTTGCTCTGCAAAGCAGGAAGCAAAATAACGTTTTCACAAAATATCTCTAACAAAACATATTTAGTACTATTAATAATAATAAATAAAAACAGAAAATGCTTAGAAACTCAGCAGATCTGACAGCATTTGTGGAGACAGAAACAGAGTTAACGTTTTAAGTCTGTATGACACTTCTTCAGAGCTATTAACTTCTAAAACAAAGCAAAATAGGTTGTACCAATCAGTAGGAATTTTTCCAAAAATACTTTTATTCTTTCATTTAACCTTTGAGAATTTGATTTTGATCTTTTTTCTTTGTGTTTAAAACATATTCTTTGATTTTCTGAAGCTAGTGGAGCATTTCACATCTCAATCTACAAACCTGTGTGGAGTCGGTTCCCATTCTCAAAGAAAAAAATTAAATCAAAAGCTGATAGGCTTCATTTTGAAGCAGCATCAATCACATTCAGAAAGCCGACTGATAAGAGAGCTGCTAATCTAATTGACAAAAGAAACGCTTCATAAATCGATTGCACTTCTTAAAGATGTGTTTAATACAAGCACAATGAAACGTCCCCGCAGTCAATTAAAGTATCATCGGGGCACACTAGCTCTACACTCAGGAGAGCATGATTAACTATCAAAGTTGCCAGAACCTTCGCTTCAATGCAGAAATCACACCATTTTTCTCCTTGTCTTTGAAGTTGTACACATTTGTAAGTCAAAGTTGATGCATTGGTAGCACTAAATATTTATATCTGTTAAGAGCACAAAGAATAGAAAGACAGTCGCAGGTCTTTCACAGAACAAAAATGTAAACTATCTGCAGAAAGTATTTGCACTGAACAGGTTTCTAAGCACTAAGTCCCGGATTGTGGAGAGCCTCTCCGCTGTGGCAAAAATGGCATGAGTGTCAGAACACGGCACTTCCCACTTTTGCAGGGCCTGAATGGGGGCAGTTTGCGTTTCGCACATGTGCAGTTCATGGAGGCAGCTGGCCATTTATATAATCAGCTGCTCTACTGACGTCAGATTTTGGTAGCCCAGTGTGAAACCCACAGTGTGCAGAGTGGAACTGGTAAGAGCAGGTCTAAACTTTGTGCATTTCTTTGGATCTGGTCCTGGGACACCTTTGGGGGAGGTAAGCTGCCCTATGGGAGAGGTAAGCTGCCCTTTGGAGGTGCCCTTTGGAATTCTTAAATTGAATGTGCGTAAAATTGCATCAACTCATTAACTGTCAAGGTAATTGGAACTGTCAGCAGAACTGTCAAAATCAACTTTCAAAACTGTCAAAAGCAACTGTCAAGAGGACCTGTAAAAAGGTCAACAGGAACTGTCAAAAGCTCCTGACAAAGGGAGCTGTCAAGACATTTTCAAGTCCTGTCCTTTAAATGTTTGAAAAAAAATTCTCCAGTAAAAAACATTGCTTGCTATTTCACTCTGTCTGTTGACATAAACCTGAGGGCTTCCATTAATGGATTACTGCTGCATGACTGATTTCACAACTGTCCATAATCACAGATTGTGCACTTGAATGAAATGTTTGTTGTTATAAGGCTTTATGTAGTTGAAAGAATATAAATATAGCTAATGGGTCTTACAGGCAGGGTTTTTCGAATGGCAGGGCTTCAGGGCCCAACACCCCATACAACAGTGGAGAATGCATCACCATGGATAAAGGCTGCCTCAGAACCATTTACTGCCCAACAAGTGTTAATTGACTGGAGATAGGACATCCACCCCTCAGAAGGAAGTCTTGCCTCAGACCGCTGCCAGACAATCAGATTGTCTGGCAGCTCTCTAGTCCCAGTGCACCAGAAGCTGCCATGAACATGACTGGGACTGCAAGTAGTCCCCAGTGTCTAAGTCCCAGAATCCAGGACCAGGTAAGTGTAAGGGTCTCAGGGCAGGGAAGGGAGATGCGGCCTGGAAGTGTGGGCAGAGGGGAGTGGTGTTCCCTCAGGGAGATGAAGAATATATTGAAAAAATTATTAACAGCACAAAAAAATTAATGAAACATGTTCCCTCATATGACTCTGTCATATGAGCAGGGACATGTTTTTAGTTAAAAATTAAAGTTTTATTTCATTTGTATTTGATTTTAGAAACCTCATTCCGCCTGTGGATGATAACTTAATACGCCGACTGAACTATTGCACCACTGCATGTTGACGTTGGCACACTTGGCTGACGTCATCACGTATCATTTCATGCTCGGTCAGGTTGGGCGCGCACCCACCCGCCGAGCTAAAAATCCTGCCCTTAGGAATTTATTTTATAGAACTTTATTATATCTCATCTCATGGTTCCCAAAGTCTGCCTACGGCTCTGAAAAGAATCATACAGACTCAAAACATTAACTCTGTTTCTCTCTCCACAGATGCTGCCAGGCCTGCTGAGTTTTTCCAGCATTTTCTACTTCTATTTCAAATTTCCAGAATCCGCGGTATTTTTTTCTGCCCATGATGGATACTGGGTGAGTTGGCATGGTAGGTGTAAGGGCAAAGGGTGGTGGGGCATGGGTTGGTGTGAGTTGGCACTAAGTTGGCATAGAGGCTATAAAGGGCCATGGGGGTAGGTACAGGGGCATAGGTAGGCATGGATGTTATGAGGGGCTATGGGGTGTGGGTACAGAGGCATAGGTTGGCATGGAATGTATGAGGGGCCATGGGGATGGGTGCAGGGGATTATGTTGGCATACTGGGTATGAGGGGCCAAGAGGCATGGGTGCAAGGGCATCGGTCGGCATAGAAGTTATAAGCAGCCATGGGGTTTAGTACAAGTGCATTGGCTGGCATGGAGAGTATGAGGGGTTATGGGATGGGTACAGGACATGAAGAGGTATGGGTTGGCATGGATGGGACATGGGAGTGTGTGGGAGGGTGAGGGAGGGGCGAGGGCTGGAAGGATATTTCATGTTTAATTCTTTTAAAAAAAATTTTGGACATAGTGCCAGAGCCCTGAGGCCGGCCTTCCACCCAGACCGCTCCCGGCATCCTTCTCACTGCTTTTGGGGTCACCTGCCCTGGCTTCTTATATATGCCCATCTGCAATAAAAATCTGATGTCCATGTAGCAAGTTGTGTTCACGGAGCCGGGAATTCTCCTGACTCTGCGCACCCGCCTCATGGATGACATTCCAGGCCTAAGTGGTTGCAATTTTGGAGTGTATTAGATTAAAAGTGGCAATGGCAAAACAGCAACTTTATTATTAATATCACATTTCAACTCTTTACAGCTTAACATTTTCTATGAAAGAATACTTCCATTAATTTTCTTTCCTACATTGTGGCCAGTCCAATTTCAATAAATTGACACTTACAATTAAGATGTTAGAGATTAATTAAGAAAAAATGCAAATAAAAGCACAAAATCAATGAGCATTAGGTAAAATCAGCAGCACGCTTATCATTATCTCATAAATTTATGATATCATGGAACCTTGAACTTCTGTATTTAACAATCCTGAGCTAAACCTGACCTGGTAAGACTTGAACCATTACAACTTCAGCATGTGATCCCAATACCGCACGTCATAAGTCTTTACTTCCCACTTATTTAAAATTGCTAGCATGTGTCACTCCTGGAACAGCCACTGCCCTAAAGCAGGGTTAGCCTGAGGTTACATACAATCCACAAAACCTGGCAGTTTTTTAAATTTGAAGTCCTGGCACTTGATATCCTATTTGGACTTAAGTGTTTACATTTACTCCCTTGTCCCATTTGAAAAGAAATGTTCTACCCATTGCCTCATTTGTGGATGAATCTAGGATCAGTATTGTCAGCAACTGGAGAGATATGCAAATTAATGAAAACATGGATGTGTACTTTGTGCGGTCTGCAAGGCTGCACAGAACAAACTTAATAGGCCCAGAGAGACAAAGGCTGGGATTTTCTGTTCCTGTATGCAGTGGGCGTCATGGCAGGCGGGAGCAGAAAATATGGTGAAAGGGCCAAAAATTGGTTTTAGTCATTGTGAAACCAGTTTGCGATCGTTGGCTCCCCCTGTCAATAGCAAGCCACGTTTTCCACCATGGCACGTTGGGAGCATCATTTTAATACATTTGCATTTCATTAGGGCCAGCAAGACCCCCTCCAGACGTAAGGGATGAGACTCACAGGGACATCGTATTTAGGCGGCTTGCAAGACCCAGGGTCTATAGAATTCACGTCTTCTTTGCAGATGAACGAGAACCAGTGTAGCCGACTGCCTCGCATGTCCAGGGGTCTGGTGACTCACATTTGTCACATTCTCCAGGAATTGGCACCACGAGGGTATCCATTGCTACTGGCTGTGAAAATAACAGCGGCTCTGAACTTCTACATGATTGGCTTCTTCCAGGGTTCCATTGGAGACCTCTGTGGGATCTCTCAAGCGTCCACGTACAAATGCATTCATGAGGCCACAGATGCCCTTTTTTATCAAGACCCACAATTACGTCAACTTCGACAGAGATCAAGCAAGCCAGGACGCCAGAGCACAGGGCTCTGCTGAGATTGCCAGATTCTTGGAGGTGCAGGTGCCATCGACTGCACTCATGTAGCTATCAAAACTCTCTGCAACAGGCACTGTAATACATAAACCAAAAAGCTATCACTTGCTCAAAGTACTGCTAGTCAGTGACCATAAGAAACTGATCATACAGGTTTGCACCAGATACCCAGTAAGCGTCCATAACTCATAGATCTTGAGTAGATCACAGATCTCAGACATCTTTGAGGGTCCAAAGAAGATCGAGGGTTGGCTCCCCAGTGACAAAGGATACCCGCAAAGGATGTGGCTGATGACGCCTGTGTGGCAGCCTTAGACTCTTGCAGAGAGAAGGTGCAATGAGGCTAATGGCACTAGCCGAGTATTCGTGGAACATGCCATAGGGATCCTAAAAATGCGATTCTGATGCCTGGACAGATCCGGCAGAGCATTCCAGTACAATCCCCACAGGGTCTCATAGATCATCGTGGCTTGCTGTGTGCTGCACAACCTGGTGCTGCAAAGGGAGGGGGGGAAGGACTTGCCAGATGAAGAGATTGAGAAGTTGCACATCTCCTTTGATGAGGAGGACCTCAAAGGTGATGAGGGTGATGAATTTAAGGGGAAGAGGCCATAGCATAGGCCAGACAAGGCAGGCGTGCATGTGAGGCCCTCATTGCCACCAGATTCCACCTGAGGATGGCAAGTTGTAGTGAGTAGTACCCTACTGGACATGGGCCCTCCTTCATGGGCCAGCATGAGTGTTGCAATTCCTCTTATTTCATCCATGCACTTCAATATGAGAATGAATAGTTACACATCAGGCTCACATTGTCCTGATCCTTTGAAGGATGATGAACCAATGGCAGCATGTGTCCTTGCTGACATTAGGTGCTAACTGGAAGTGGGCATCACAGCGTTAGACATCAGAAAGTGCTGCCTCTTCAAGCATCCCTCCAGCATCCCAATTGCAATGGCACCTACAAGTGCCAGGAGCTGTCGGTCGATCCTCAGTGGTCTCGTAGCTGTGTGCCTTCAACGTGACAAGGCTCCTCAAGGAGATCTATCTGATGCAATGGAACTAAGCACT
The DNA here is from genome assembly GCF_964194155.1 of Cetorhinus maximus. Classification (NCBI taxonomy): domain Eukaryota; kingdom Metazoa; phylum Chordata; class Chondrichthyes; order Lamniformes; family Cetorhinidae; genus Cetorhinus; species Cetorhinus maximus. Next base: position 26,218,592 of record NC_135902.1, on the reverse strand, counting down.
CTGTGTAACATTGATTGTGAATCAGATAATTCACACTTGGGACAAGGCAGCCGATGACCTTCTGCTGCTGTGAATCCATTTAGAGATGACTCAGTCACAGGTGATGCATTCTTCTAAATCACACTGACATCCGGCATTCTCAGTTAGGGATCCTGGGCTGCATAGATATTCCGCATCCGTATCCTCACTTGATATGGATGCGGACTATCTGAGCATGGCGACCTCAAACACTTGCCTGCCAAGCATTTAACACAGACATTTAAAAAAATTTGTTCATGGGATGTGGGCATCGCTGGCTAGGCCAGCATTTATCACCCTTTGTTCAGAGGGCATTTAAGAGTCAACTACATTGCTGTGGCTCTGGAGTTATATGTAGGGACCAGGTAAGGGCAGCAGATTTCCTTCTCTAAAAGACATTAGTGAACCAGATGAGTTTTTACAACAATCAGCATTGGTTTCATGGTTGTCATCAGACTTTTAATTCCAGATTTTTATTGGATTCAAATTTCACCATCTGCCATGGTGAGATTTGAACCTGGGTCCCCAGAGAATTGCCCTGGGTCTCTAGAATACTAGTCAGTGATAATACCGCTATGCCATCACCTCCCCCATGATGGTGACATGTGCGACAAGTGGGGCAAGGGGCCTTGGCATGTCACCTGAGTGACTGCAACACAGCTCATCATAACAAGGAGGCATACACAGGACATGTGGAATAGGTATGATTCTATTTACAGTTGTGAACATTACATATATGTTGTGAACATCCGTGCCACCGTTGTGCTCCTATTATTTTCTTGATTCCCTAATCTTACTGCTATATCTGGATGCATCCCAGAAAACCACAGTGGAGGTGGAGGCAGCCTGCTAAGCCCTGTTATCTGTGACGACTTTGGCAGGCGTCCTCTGAAGGGCCAAGACCTGAGGGCCTTGGCCTGCTTTGGGTCTCCTGCTATGGGGCAGGTGCACCCTCCTTGGCTTGTGAAGCTGGAGGTGATGGGGTCACAGAAAGAGGGGATTGGGATCAGCCGGACATTCCTACTGTCGCCTGAGAGGATGGCCCAGTTTGTTCATCTGCTGGTCCTCCTCCCTATGGGTGCCTGGCTGATTCCTTGAGGGGAAGAGGCAGCTGGAGTGAGATTGAGGTGCCCCATGTCCCTCTTGCGTTGACACTGATGCCTACACCAATGAAGTGCAGCTCCTGCAGCAATGCAGGTTTGATGTCTTGAACCAAGGTCTCCATAGCAGCCGCCATGCTACCTGTGTTGACCTCGGTGCATTGGCATCACCTCAGACTGAAGGTGGATGAACTCCTCCATCGTACGTTGCAATCTGAGGAATGCAGCTGACATCCCTTCCTGATGTTCCCGAGCTTGTCTTTGCAACTACAGCAACTGATTTATGACTGAGTCCAGAGGCTTGTCATCTGACTCAGACCCAGCCGGCGACCTCGGATGTCTCTGCATCCGCTTGCTGTGGACCAGATTGTGCACTGTGCTCACCAGATCGTGATCCCAAGCCTGCTCTAGATCTAAGTCCCACCGAGGTGCGAGTCTCTGCGATGGTGGAGGGTGTGGGTGAACACTGTGATAGGTCTTCAAGGCTGCTGTGTTCTTATTCCTCATCCAAGGTGTCCTCAGGGCTGGAGCTGAGGACCTGGCTGGCTGGCTGAGGGCGTGAGCGCTTGGCAGAGGTGCCTCTGAAAGAAAGTAGAGATAATTAGTGCATGGTAGCCAAGTAATAAAATAGGAGATTGCACTCACAGTAGTGTGCACTGATTGGTGTTCTGGAGCAGGATCCTCACCTGGGTGTTTGCTGCTGACCTCACTGTTGCCATGTCCACGTCCTCTCTGGCCAGCTCGATGGCTCTGTTCTCGAACTCCGTTAGGACCTTGAGCTCTGGCACTCCACTCCCGTCTGGGGTCTCTCCCTGTGATTGTGCACAGTCTTCTCCTGCATAAAGACAGCCGGAGAGAGTGTGAGCAAGATGAGAAGGATGCCTGCCACGTATGGGTGGTGAGTGGTGCCTTGGACAGGATGAAGATACAATTTGCAGAGGAGGTGGAATGTGAGAGAGTGAGTGGTGATGTCCATTGAGCTGGCAGTGAGTGAGATCCCTGTGAATGTCTGATGGGCTTATGAGTGTGTGAATTGAGAGTGATGAAATGGTTGAGTTACGCTGGCGGCACCAATGAGATCATTCATCTTTTTCTACACTGGGTGGCTAACCTTTTCTGTGCAGCATTGGCACTGACCACTGCTGCCATGCCTCCCAAGCCTTTGTGGTGAGGTTGATGGACCTCCTGTGGCCAGAACAGGGGTAGAGGATATCGTGACGAGCCTCCATGGCATCCAAAGGTTTTCCAGTGAGGCGTCACTGAACTTTGGTGCTGCCATCTTCTTGGCTTTCGGGGCCATGTCTTGAGTGAAGCAGTCCTGGGCTGCAGACATTGAGAACTGTGTGCGAGGCTGCAGTTTAAATATAGTGCCCAGAGTGAGAAAGAGGAAGTCACGGCATGGCAGGCGAACCAGAGGCTGCCAGCCAGCCAAACGGCATGTTTCCCATTCCTGCATAATTAATGAGGCAGGAAGCAGACGATATGGCATGAATACCCGCTATTGCAGCCAGCAGGAAATATACCCATTTTTACGCCCACTACTACATTTAGTGCAATTCAGATAAATCCCACCCAAAAGCATAGACATCCAGCACTAATAGGCGGGTTAGCTCTATTATATTCTTTTGTTTCCTCAACATGTAGGCAGCACTGTATTATTGTTCGCCAGCCCTTAGAATGTGATCATAGACCTTTATGAATCCCTGAAATCTCAGCCATGGTGATACTCGTACAATGATGTTAGATAGGGAATTCCTGGATAGTGATCCAACAATGCTATAAGAACAGTGATATACACCCAGGACAGTATTGGTTTGTGTTTTGGAGGTGGATTTGCAGGTGATGCTGTTAAAATAGCATTGTTACTCATGACCTTCTTGGCTGTAGAGGTCTCAAGGGCTGGAGATGTGGCCAAAGTAACTTTGGCGAGTTGCTGCAGTACATCCTGTAGATTGTGTATACTGCAGCCAGTGTTCCAATAATGGAAGAGTAAGTATTGATCTCTGGCAGATGCACTTAAGAAGCAAACCATTCTATCCTGTATGACACTGAAAGCTGTTCCTATCCATACAAGTTGTTCGGAGCTAGAGATAGTTTAAGTAAGTTATATTTGTATTTGTGGGTGTTAGGAATGAGTTTTAGCTTTAAGTTTAATTTGTGTTAAGAAAGGGAAAACTTGAGTTTTAGTTTCACTTTAAAAGGTGCCTGCATTTTTGATTAGGTTTTACGACTCTTGAAGGGGAGTTAAAACAAACACAAGGCAGAAAAACTGTGCCATTGCCTAGCAACAGGGATCCAGTGAGAGAGGCTCCTCAAAGCCTCTCAAAGACACAAAGAAACTGAAAGCAGTTTGAGTTTAGTTGATCATTCTGCTGTAAGGTAAAGGGAGCAGTTTAAGTCTCTCTCCAGCTGACAGATTAGCAGACTGCTGAGGAGAATAAGTCTAAGAATATTAGATGAGTTGCTCTAAGGTTAAAGTAACAGTGAATGTCAAGTGAGTTCTGAATCTAAAGGGAGATACCAAGTTGTCAGCAGTCTACTGGGAGAGGGAACTGCATGGGGCAGGTCCTAAAGGAAAAAGAGAAAGGCCCAAGGAGCCCTTTAATTTAAGTCAAAGGACAAGGATGAGAATCTGGAAAAGGTCCTGTTAAGTGAAGTTAAGAGTGAGGAGCAGAGAAAGGCTCCAAGCTTAAAGGGAGAAAGCTGCAGGATGCAGACTTAAAGCAAAATAGGCTTGCGAGAAGCCAGAAGATCCAAGGAGACGGCCAAAAGTCTGTAACTCTTTACTATGGGCATGTGAAGCAGTGGTATTCTGTTGGCACAGCTGAACATTTGAGAGAGAGTGCATGAAAGGCAAAGCTTGATTGCATGTGGCGATCAAGGAGAGTGGAACACCAGAAGGAGAGTTCAAAACCCTGGAGGTGGACCCTTGTGGAAGGCATCCGAGAGAAAGTGTCATTTGGGAGAAGATCCCAAAGCAGGTTCTTCGAGAGTGGAGATTGGAAACCTTCATGTGAAAGACGAAGTTCAATGAGACTGGTTGGCTCATGGTGTGATAAATATCTGGGTGGTGGGCGGGGGAGTTGATGAGGGATCTATAGCACCTGTTTGGGGTGGCACCTGTCAGTTGGCTTCAGAGTGTGGTGTGCCTAACCACAGGTCACCTATTGGTTTACAGGAGCGGTGTACTTACTGTGAACATTAGAGTATAAGGTAGCTTTTGTAATTTGTGCTATCCTTATGAATCTGAATACATCTGTAAAGATACTGTTGTGGATGAAGGAGTGTTGTAATATAGTAAATAATCTTTTCTTGTTTAATAAGTGTTTTATTCTTTTGTTAAAAGTTCATCTGTGACTCCTGTGAGTCTGTTCAGTAGCCGCCCTCCACATTTCTAAACAAAAAATAAAAGTTAGGATCTATCAAGCCGGGTTCCACCTTGGATCTGACTTGTCCAGTAGTAACATCAGCTGGGATCATAACAAAGTAATGACTATTCCATCATATTGTTGTCTTTAGTCTTACTGATGATGTTAAGGTATGTGAGGAGTCAGATGAGCCACTTCTTGCAAAGTATCCAGCCTTTGTCCTGCTCATGTAACCAAGTGTTAATATGGTTGGCCTTATGTAATGTTTAGTTGCTCCTTATGTGAGTTAGTTCAAAGGAAACACACCAGAAACATCAGCACATTAAGAATTTTGTGTTGCTTAGGTGCACCCTCAATGGGGTTTCCACTTTTACTGTTTTCACCTAATTTCCTAAAGTTAAATTTGCAACAGCAACTTGCATTTTATACAGCACCCTTAACGTAAAACAATGTTGCACAGACAAAAATTGAGCCAAGGAGGGAGATGTTAGAAAGGTTAGTAAGTGTTCATAACAACTACATCAAAGCAGAGTTTTAAAGGAAGTAAGAAAATTGAGAAAGACGGATTTATACCTTTCCTCTATATTGTTCTTACTATTAATTGGTCTTTCAAATCTATGGGCAGAATATTGCCGCCGACCTGTAAAATGACCTGCGATGACGTCAGGCCGGAGGTGGCTGCGCACCCGCCAAGCTCTCAACAGCCTATTAAGGGCATTAAAAAAGCAATTAAAGTTGTGAACCATGCTGCCCGTCTCAAGCGGCCTTCGCATTTTTCAGGAAACCTCATCCAGGGGTGGGATGAGGTTTCCTTAAGTTTATATAAAATAATTAATTAAATTTTGCAAAATTTACAAACATGTCCCAGCTCATGTGACACTGTCACATGATGGGACATGTTTAAATGATTTCTTACTTCCTTTATTAAAAAGTTTCATTATCAACTTAATCTCCCTGAGGCAGTTCCGTGCTTCAGGGAGACTGCAGCACAGGCACTGACTCTCCTTCCTCACCGCAACCCCCACCACCCCCCCCCCCCCCCACCCACTCTACACAGGTAGCGCTGAGTGCTGCGGAACACGTATTATGCTCGGTAGGCTTTAATTGGCTCGCCCACGTAAAATGGCGGTACGCAGCTGATCACCAGCGGCAATCGGCTCTGCGCCTGCTGCCGTCCAGCCCGCCCGTCATAGGTAAGATTCAGCCATATGTCCACAAAATATATGATTCTGACTTGACTGTTCAGACTGCTGTGCCAGGAAAAAATATGAGTTTGATTTGAATTACCTCTTGATAAATGTGAGGCCACACATCATGTGCTCCTAAAGCTAAAGAGCCAAATGAATTGAAGGTAACAATGAAACATTAATGTACAGAAGAACAAGTTACCTCTAATCACATTATCTGACAATAGGATAACTTCAAAATATCACCAGTGAAAATATAATGGCCTCATAAAAATGTCACCTCATTTCACATTGGCTGCTTCAGGTTGCAACTGTGCAATGGTAAAGAGAATTTTGAAATGTATTTGAAAGTAATCATTATCAGTTCCAAAACTTAGATTTAAAAATAATCATAAGTCTAATTTTAAATTGAAAAATGCCAAAGTAAATCATGTGCAGTCTCTGTCTCCTTAACAAATATTAATCTTTTACTTGGTGGCAATCTCACTACCCATGGAACTGTCATTTGATATTGATGAAAATGAATAACAATAATAGTGCAGTTTGTAGTTACAAATGAAATTCTGCACAGGGAGACTGGCCTGTGGAACACAGGAAGCATATTACAGATCTGCTGATGTTAATGGTATTACTCCTAAAGTTGGTTCAGGGCAGTGAAAGAATATATGACACAATGTCTATGCAAATCCCTTCTCTTGCTTCATTGTCATTACTAAAAACATTTTATATTTAAATGATAATAGATGTCGTCCTGCCATGCTCACTGGATAAATGTACCATCTACTTGGGCACTGACCTATACATATGAAGAAAGCTCAGTTTTGATAGTTGGTTTGGGCTCAATTAACTGATCTCAACAAGTGTATTAACAGATTCTGTAATTGCCCTCAGAGCTTCCAGGACAAAAAATGAAGCAAGGTTCCACAGCTAATTGCTTTGCACCACTGATTTCAGCTGGGATGCATCTGTACATTGACCTTTTGGGTATAGGACATGGTCAATTGTGAGGTGTCCCATACAGTACCTGCTTAAGCCTGCTTTTAAGTCTTGTACATGAACACTAGCTATTCAGTGGACGTATCGAGGTGGGCGGGTCTCAATGGCTGTGGGACCATCTGCCATGGCCTTCAGGGGATACCAGAAATAAATAAACAAAAACATAAACAATAAATGTAAAATAAAGCACCATTTTCACCAGTTTTGGCCCATTACAGGTTATACTGCAATACTAACAAAGACTTCACAAATCGCTCATGTATGAGCTGGATTTAACACTCTCCTCCTGTCAACAGGTTTAAAGGTGGGGGCATGTAAAATGTAAAAATCATCCCTGCTCCAACCACACTTATACCAGCATCTGGGGTAGTACTGGGTAGCCTGCCCACCAGTGGGCCAACTGAGACAATTAATGTCCACTTAAGGGCTTCATCCCAATTCTGCCAGCATTTAACCGGGTGTGGGAGAAGCCCATGCCAAATGGCAAGCCTGGTGATGGGATGGTTGTGGGCAAGGGGAGGCCCATCAGGTGAATGAACTAGATATTTGTCTGAAATGGATGAACCACCTTCTGTGTCTCACTGGTGGTGAGTTTGCAAAATACCATGAAGACTAAGAGCTGCAAACACCAAATCACACAATGCAAGCCCTATTCTAAATCAGTTTAGCATATTTTGAAGGGAATTATTATAATTCTGCATCAGTGGTCAGATATCTCAAGAGCTAAAAGTACTCATCTGGATCATAAGAAAAGTCAAAAAAACCTGTGAGCCATTGAAGCTCATCCCCCCACCATCCTAATTCATATATTCAAACCATATGGCAGTTTATATTCCTCATGGCGAGCAACACTGAGAATTGTCAAACATTGAATTTCATGACCAAAATTAACAAATGAATTTATTTTATCCAAGCTCCCCCCTTTATTTTATTTAATACATGACATAAACGGAATGAAAGTTGATTTAAATTGTCAATTCCACTTAAGAAAGGAATAGTTTATTAAAAATTTCGGTTCAAATGAAACTTTTCTTCACTGTTAACACAGCCAATCAAGAAGACATGTTTGAGTTAAATTTCAAGACAACAACAATCACGACACCCTGGAACTGGGAGCTGGCTTGAATCCAGCCCAGTCTGATCGCATGAACATTTTTTCTGTCTGTTGGCAGTACGTGCACCAGATGAAATCATTTCGAGCAGATATAATCCTGTTCCTGGTGTCTGGGACCACAGCACAAAAATACTCCTTACTGGGCACTTAGTGACAATCTTACTTTGAGAATCCACATGATGGATCAAGTGGAAAAGACTGGCATTTGTATAGCATTTTTCACAATGACCGGGAGTTTCTGTGCCCGCTTGTGTCGGGCGTGTTCGGTGGCGTGAGTGGACAATATGGTGAGAAAGCCAAAAATCAGTTTCATGATATCGTGAAATCAGTTTGCGATCATCCGCTCAGCCCATAGATGGCGGGTCGTGGGGGGAGGGGGGGGTGGGGTGGGGGTGGGTAGTGAGGTTGGGAGAGGGGAATGAAGGTGTCGGGGTCGGGGTTGCGGGGGAAGATGGTAACTAGGGTGGTAGGTGTAAGGGGGGTGGAAGGTGTAAGGGAAGGAGTTCGGAGGGGTGATAGAGTGTGGAGAGGGGAAGCAGTAAGGGTGGAGGAAGAAGCAAGGGTGAAGGAAGGAGTCGGGAAGGGGGAAGGAGTAAGACGGGGGAAGAAGCAAGGGTGCCTGAAGGAATCAGGAAGGGGGAAGGAGTAAGGCTGGAGGAAGAAGTGAGACTGGAGGAAGAAGTAGGGCTAGAGAAAGGAGTTGAGGAGGGGGAAAGGACTAAGAGTGGCGGAAGAAGGAAGGGTGTCTGAGGGACTAAGCTGGTTGGCGGGGTGGTGGGGGAAGGATGGGGACTAAGGGGGAGTGGGGGAAGGGGTTCCAGTGGGGAAGGAGTCCGGAGTTGGGGGGAGGGGTGGGAATGCGCAGGTGAACATGAAATGGAGGGATCTGATGGGTCTATGACTGCCTCCTGGGGAGTGAACTGAGGGTGGGAGTGGAACGATGGAATGGTGAGAATGACCAAGGGCAGAGAGAGGTGGGAGGGTTGGGGGGTGAGGGTTCGATGGTAGTGGTAGAAGGGACGGCAAGGACGGTTGGTGGGGACCCGGAGGCAGACACAGACCCTGGGGGTGGGGAGGAGGAGGTCGGGGAGGTGAATGTGGATGAGGGTGGGAATTAATTGGGAAGGAATGTGCATGTTCACCTGGACATCCTCGAAGAAAAAGGGTTGTGGCTGGTAGGTCACAGTGGGGAGGTGGATGGTGACGCCAGGGGGGGTCAACGGTGATAGGGGAAAGGAAATGGGTGGCTGGGGGATGGGAAAAGGAGGGGGAGTGCAACCGAATCCAGACCATGCTGTCTTAATGGAAAGTTAAACGAAAGTCAATGTCAGTGAGATCAGGTGCTGCATGGAAGTGTGTTCATTGGGTGGGCGGAGATGCAGGTCAACTCAGATGGACAACTGAAAGTGAACCCCAACAGGCAGCATTGAAAATGCTCAGGACATTGATGTGAGTGTGATATATTAAGGCTCCACGTGCAAGGCGACTGCTTGCATGAGGCTCTGAAAGCACACAAACGCACATGCACACCTCCAGAATCACTCGTGGGCCAGCTGCTCCCTCTGTGGTGCCGAGGACGAGTTTGAGGGGCTCACATGCAAAGGGGAATCGGAGGGAGAGGATGGCCTCTGAGATTCCTGAGAGGATGACCCAGGGTGTCCAGTGCCTTTCTTCCACCCTTCTGGTGCCCGGGGGTCCTGGCCTGACTCCTTGAGGAGAAAGAGCACCTGGAGGGATGTCGAGATGTCAGGTTCCTCTTGCGTGTTGCCACTGCAGGAACTCACCCATGGCTCCCAGGATGGAGTGCAGGTCTACGTGCATCTCCGTGTTCTGCTGGACCAAGGTCTCGAGGGGGTCCACCATCCTCCCACGGAGACCTCCATACACGCACATGTGGGCACCACTTCATCAGGCAGCAGGCGGACACATTCTTCCTACTTGCATGCCACTCTGCTGAGGGGTTCCAACAGCTCTGCATGATGTTCCCACGCCTTCTGCTGACTCTCCAGGATGAGTTGAAAGGCCAAATCTAGAGACTCGTCATCTGACTCAGACCTCGCAGATGCATGATCCCCAGCATCCCTCCGAGTGCCGGGGAGCTCACATGAACCTGCCTCCTGCTGCTGTGAACATGTGTCCGTGCAGCGACCGCCAGATTGTGAACCTGAGCCTGCTTTAGATCTAGGTCCCACTGAGGTGTGTGTCTCTGCGCTGGTACAAGGTGTGGGCAAGCGCTGTGATAGGTCTTCCAGGCTGCTTATTTCCAGCTCTTCAATGGAGGAGTTTGTCCTCTTGGTTGGAGGCGAGGATGTGGATGGAGCTGAGCGACCGGCTGGCTGAGGGTGTCAACTGATTTTGGAATGTATGTCAGGAGTTGAAATCTTGTGACTGGAATATGGGTAAAGGATTGAAACCATCTGGTTTTGAATTATGTATAAAAACCTTAATCAGTTGGATTTGTTGCATTATATTTTAAGCGATTTTAAGTGAGAATATGCTGTTCTTGTCAAAGTATTTAAATATTGCAGAGCTCCCTGTGAACCAAACTAGAGATAATACTGCATGGCAGCAGAGTGAAAAGCAGGAGAGAGAGCACTCACATTTGCATTGAGAGAGGGATGGTGTGATGCAGGATCCTTATGAGGGTGTTGGCCGCCGACCACGCCGTCACCATAGTCACGGTCCACGTCCTTCATTCAGCACACTCCTCAAAGTGAGTGAGGGGCCTAACGTAGGGCACTCCAGGCCCGGTCTGGGACCTCTTCCGGCTGATGTGAGCAGGCTTCTCCTGCATGAAAACAGATGGAGAGTGTGAGCAGGACACATGTCACTGCGTGAAATGTTTGTGTGGTGAGCGGAGCCATGGACAGGATGAGGACGCGAGCTCGAGAGGGTATGAGCCTGTTGGAGATGTGAGGGTGTGTGTGAGAGTTAGTGGTGTTTTCCCTTGAGGTGTGAGATCCCGGTGGATGCGTGATGGGTTAGAGAGTGTGTGACTTGAGAGTGATGGGAAGAGAGAATTACCTTGACGGAACAGACAAGACCATTCATCCAGTAGTGGCACTGGGTGGCTGTTGTCATTTTCAGGGCATTGGCGCTGACCACCGTTGCCACCGCCTCCCAAGCCGAATTAGTGATGTTGCTGCCTATCCTGCGGCCAAAGCGGGGTAGAGGATATCACGGCGAGACTCCACTGTGTCCAAAAGGAATTCAAGGAATGCATAATTGAACCTGGGGGTTGCAGTCTTTTTGCTTTTCGGGGCCATGTCTTCTTTGCAGCAGTCATGGGCTGGAAGCACTGAGAGGTGTGCATGCGGCTGGACTTTAAATATGGCACCTGGCATGATGAAGTAGCGAGGTGATGGCATGGCGGGTGAATGAGAGCCCACCCGCCATGGAACAACGTGTTTTCCAGGAATTCATATTAATGCGGCAGGTTTGGGACAAAACGGAGTGAAAAAGGAGTGAAACTGGACAGACTACCGGCATCGACATTGGCACTGGAAATGACAATGACAAACTCAGCCCTGTTGACCCAGCAAAGTCCTCCTTACTAACATCTGGGGGCTAGTGCCAGAATTGGGAGAGCTGTCTCACAGACTAGTCAAGCAACAGCCTGAAATAGTCATCCTCATGAAATCATACATTTCAGGTAATGTCCCAGATGCCACCATCACCATCCCTGGGTATGTCCTGTCCCACCAGAAGGACAGAAGCTGCAGAGGTGGCGGCACAGTGGTATATAGTCAGAAGGGAGTTGCCTGGGAGTCCTCAACATCAACTCCAGACCCCATGAAGTCTCATGGCATCAGGTCATACATGGGTAAGGAAACCTCCTGCTGATTACCACGTATTGCCCTCCCTCAGCTGATGAGTCAGTGCTCCTTCATGTTGAACATCACTTGGAGGAAGCTATGAGGGTGGCAAGGGCGCAGAATGTACTCTGGGTGGGGGACTTCAATGGCCATCAGTAGCACCACTAGTGACTGGGCTGGCCAAGTGCTAAAGGACATAGTTCCTAGACTGGGTCTGCGGCGGGTGGTGAGGGAACCAACAAGAGGGGAAAACATACTTGACCTCATCCTCACCAACCAGCCTGCCTCAAATACATCTGTCCATGACAGTATCGGTAAGAGTGACCACCTTGTGGAGACGAAGTCCCGCCTTCACATTGAGGATACCCTCCATCGTGTTGTGTGGCACTACCACCGTGCTAAATGGGAACAGATTTCGAACAGATCTAGCAACTCAAGACTGGGCATCCATAATGTGCTGTGGATCATCAGCAGCAGCAGAATTGTACTCAAACACAATCTGTAACCTCATGGCCCAGCATATTCCCCACTTTACCATTACCATTAAGCCAGGGGATGAACCCTGGTTCAATGAAGAGTGCAGGAGGGCACACCAGGAACAGCACCAGGCATACCCAAAAATAAGAGTCAGACGGACTCGAAACGTTAACTGTGTTCCTCTCCGCAGATACTGTCAGACCTGCTGAGTTTTTCCAGGTATTTTTATTTCTGTTTTGGATTTCCAGCATCCGCAGTTTTTTGCTTTTACCCAAAAATAAGGTGTCTCCCTGGCGAAGCTATAGCACAGGACTCCTTGTCTGCTGAACAGGATATGCAGCAAGTGATACAAAGAGCTAATTGATCCCACACAACCAACAGATCAAATCTAGGCTCTGGAGTCCTGCCACATCCAGTCGTGAATGGTGGTGGACAATCAAACAACTCACTGGAGGAGGAGGCTCCACAAATATCCCCATCCTCAATGATGGGGGAGCCCCGCACATCATTTCAAAAGATGAGGTTGAAGCATTTGCTACAATCTTCAACCAGAAGTGCCGAGTGGATAATCCATCTCGGCCTCCTTCGGAAGTCCCCAGCATCACAGATGCCAATTCACTTCACTCCACGTGATATCAAGAAAAGGCTGAAGGCACTGGATAGTGCAAAGGCTATGGGGCCTGATAATATTCCAGCAATAGTACTGAAGACTTGTGCTCCAGAACTCGCCACGCCCCTAGCCACACTGTTCCAGTACAACTACAACACTGGCATCTGCCCGCCTTTGTGGAAAATTGCCCAGGTATGTCCTGTATACGAAAAAGACAAATCCTACCTGGCCAGTTACCGCCCCATCAGTCTACTCTTGATCTACAGTACTTGATCTGACTACAGTAAAGTAATGGAAGGGGTCATCAATAGTGCTATCAAGCAGTACTTGCTTAGCGATAACCTGCTCACTGATGCCCAGTTTGGATTCCGCCAGGGCCACTCAGCTCCTGAACTCATTACAGCCTTGGTTTAAACATGGACAAAGGAGCTGAGCTCCTGAGGTGAGGCAAGAGTGCCTGCCCTTGACATCAAGGCTGCATTTGACTGAGTGTGGCATGAAGGAGTCCTGGTAAAACTGGAGTCAATGGGAATCTGGGGAAAACTCTCCACTGGTTGGTGTCATACCTAGCACAAAAGGAAGATGGTTGTGGTTGTTGGAGGTCAGTCATCTCAGCTCCAGGTCATCACTGCAGGAGTTCCTCAGGCTAGTTTCCAATGCTCAACCATCTTCAGTGCTTCATCAATGACCTTCAATCCATCACACGGTCAGAAGTGGGGATGTTCGCTGATGATTGCACAATGTTCAGCACCATTCGCGACTCCTCAGACACTGAAGCAGGCCATATCTAAATGTAGCAAGACCTGGACAATATCCAGGCTTGGGCTGACAAGTGGCAAGTAACAGTTGCGCCACATAAGTGCTAGGCAATGACCTTCTCCAACAAGAGAGAGTCTAGCCATTGCCCCTTGACATTCAATGGCATTACCATCACTGAATACCCCACTATTAACATCCTGGGGGTTACCATTGACCAGAAACTGAACTGGATTAGCCATATAAATACAGTGGCTACAAGAGCAGGTCAGAGGCTAGGAGTTCGGCAATGAGTAACTCACCTCCTAACTCCCCACCATCTACAAGGCACAAGCCAGGATTGTGATGGAACACTCCCCATTTGCCTGGATGAGTGCAGCTCCAACAACACTCAAGAAGCTTGACACCATCCAGGACAAAGTAGCCCGCTTGATTGGCACCACATCCACAAACATTCACTCCCTGCACCACAGTAGCTACAGCGTGTACCATCTACAAGATGCACTGTAGTAATTCACCAAGGCTCCTTAGAAAGCACCTTCCAAACCCACAACTACTACCTTCTAGAAGGATAAGGGCAGCAGATTATGGGAACACCACCACCTGGAAGTTCCCCTCCAAGGCCATCACCATCCTGACTTGGAGATATATTGTTGTTCCTTCACTGTTACTGGGTCAAAATCCTGGATCTCCCTCCCTAACAGCACTGTAGGTGTACCTACACCACATGGACTGCAGTGTTTCAAGAAGGCAGCTCACCACCATCTTCTCAAGGGCAACTAGGGATGGGCAATAAATGATAAATGCTGGCCCAGCCAGCGAAGCCCACATCCCGTGAATGAATAAAAAAAAGGAAAAGCCGCCTGCTATCACATTTATCGCAAATCTGGGGTGATTCCGCCCAATGTTGGAATGTCCCAAAGCAATTTATAGCCAATGAAGTACCTCTGAAGTATAGTCATTGTTGTAGGAAACATGGCAGCCAATTTGCACACAGTAAGCTCCCAGAAGCACTAATGCGATAACCACATGATTTGCATCTTGAGGGATAAATAGTGCATTGATCTTTTAAGCCCACCCTGAATGGGTAACATCTCATCTGAAAGACGGCATCTCCAACTGTGCAGCACTTCCTTGGCATTGCAATGGAGTGTCAGCCTAAATTTTTGTGCACAAGTCCTGGAGTGGAACTTGAGCCCACAACCTTCTGACTCAGAAGTAAGAAGGCTACCAACTCAGCTACAGCTTTCACCTAGAGAAGCATTATTCTGGGTCAGTGCTCCACCTGACTTGGGAATGACAGGTGCTTGAAATGTTCAATTCCTCATATCCTGCACTGAGCTGAGTGTTAGGAGGTAACAATTAGTACACAGTGCCACATTGTCTTTCTAGCCACTTGTGTTTTCGCCCACGGTTGTGGAAGGTGGCAGTTCTCATTAAAGTTCATCTTCATCTGAGATGTGATCTTCCGTCATTTTAGTTTGGCACCAATTGTAGTTGATGCGAAACCTGTCATAAGTTATAAAGAAAAATAAAATCTCTTGTAGTGCCATCCTACTATTAGTGGCAAAAGAGGTTCAGTTATTCTCACTCAGTACAGCTGCATATAGTGACACCATTATTCCCAATCAGAATGATTGAGTAATTCCCACAGCAATTGGACTATAAATATCTGGGATTGTTTTACATACATAATTTATATGGAACTATCCTCTACTCACTATACTTTGCTTGAGAAATCATGTTGCTTTTGTCAGGAGGCATTGCTGCAGTTTGAACCATGCATGACTGCTATTTGCTGCAGTTCATAGGGACTCTTTTTAAATGGACTCTGTCAATAGACTATGTTTGCTTTGCTGAGTAAATAGATTTACTTGCTCTAAATTCTGCAATTGGTTCCGTCCCATCTCCAACTCATTGGCTGACAAGGCCACCATTTTGGTGATGTGAGTGGACAATGTAACTGTGGCTTCACTGCAAACATAACTTTACATATGGTATCAGTACCGATTCTAACAGCAGTACCTATCCAGAAATTGACAACTCAATTCATCAGTCTCTCACATTCAATGAGATCTTCTATGAACACAAAGCCTTTAGCCACCTTCTACTGTGCAGCAATTCACCTCTGCAAACGGCTACTTTTCAAAAAAATTCTGTTGATCTCACTACCAGAAATAACAACAATAAAGGAGGTTATCAATTTTTACTTACCATTATGGGATGCTGGAAGTTGTAATAAAGATGAAACTGTTGCCATTTGCACCTGACCTTAATAAGTTTAAAGTCTATAATGGATTATTTCATCACCATGAGGAAACAATATCTCTCATTTTCCAGTAGAGACTTTTGAAAAACCACAAAATAATCCAAAATATTAGTTCAGACTGGGGATAACTCATTGTGGAAAAACCACAGTACAGCCATACTTGCTTTTTAACAATATTACTTATTAGCCAACTAGCCATGACAGTGGGCGGAATCGTCCCAGATTTGCACTAAGAACAGTAGTGGGCAAAAAAAATGAGGTTTTATCCAGCGGCCACAATGGCGTATTTTCGCGCTGTATCGTCCGCTTCCTGCCTCATTAATTAGGCAGCCACAGGAAACACTCCGTCTTGCTGATGGGCAGCCTCTGAATCGCCTGCCACATTGTCTCCTCAATCTAGGTGCCATATCTAAACTGCAGCCGTGCACACAGTTCTCAATGCTTGCAGCCCAGGACTGCTCCAGCGAAGACATAGCCCTGAAAGTTAAGAAGAGTTCAGTGACCCATCAGTGGAATGCCTTTGAGGCCCGCTGTGATGTCCTCCACCCCTGCTCTGGCCGCAGGAGGTGCAGCAATCTCACCACTCCGGCTTGAGCAGAGGTGCAGTGGTGCTCAGTGCCAACACTGCAGAGAGGAGGTCCGCCATGCAGTGCGGAAAGAAGGTGAATGATCTCATCTGTGCCAACAGGATAAGGCAACCATCTCATCACTCTAAACTCACACATTCAAGCCAATCACATATTCACTGGCATCTCACTCACTGCCAGCTCAAGGGACATCACCACTCACTCTCTCACACACACCCTCACATCTCCATCTGGCCTCATCTCCTCTGGAGACTGCCTCCTCAGCCCTCACCATTTTGAGGCCACTTACACAGATCAGCTTGTGCCCTCACACGCACCCTGGGATACCTCCCTTTCTCAGTACAGCCCTCATCCTGCAGCCTCTTCCCTTGCTTGAGGCCATTTCTCCCCTTTCCCCAAGCAAGCCCTAGCCCTGCAGCTGTTGAAAAGCCACCCGCCTTACAGCGGGTCTGGTAGGTAGAGACCTGCCCGTGAGTCCCCCTAAAAGTGATGTGGTGCTGCCTGCGAAGCTTGGCATTGATGAACACAAGTGCTGCCCGAAGCAAGGTAGGCAATCAAACCTCAAAGTCCCGAGCGAAGTGCAGCTCGCCAGGTGTGCGTCACTTATGTGCTGTTGTGAAATACATCAGTGTGGTACCCGGATGATCCAACGTGGGGGGTGATTCCAGCAAGCAGGACTTATAATGAAATGCTAAAATATTGAAGTTAGGGTCCCGACGTGCTGCGGAGGGGAACGCAGTCTGCCATTGATGGGTGGAACGGACGTTTGTAAAGTGGTTTCACGACGATGTAAAAGCGATTTTTGGCCTCATCATATTGTCCGCTCATGCTTGCCATGCCAACAGGACCGGACAATTCCACCGTCTCCTCCGAGTTTACTGCTCTCCTGTCCTTCCTTCTCTCTCCTTCTCCGTAACTCCCCAACCCATTTTTATTGTCACCCCTCTGACCTTGACATCCCACTACTCCCATCACATATAAGCCTACCTCTACTTCCTTGTATTGCTACACACACACTCTCTCGTTCCCTTCCCAACCCTACTTCCTCCTGTAACCACCCCTACAAAAATACCCTCTCACAATTCAGTTTTAACTGCAGTTTCACAATCCCAACTGTCTAGATTTTAGCCCTCATGATATTTCTGCAGCTATGATCTGCTCAACCACACCCTCACCTCCACCTTCAAAACCCTGGTCCTCTTAAAACCATTACTCTTTCTTCCCCTGGTACAGCTCTCATCTCCGCTCCCTTGAAACCAAGATGACAGGCTTGAATAGATAGATATGGTGGGTTAGTCATTCACTGCTAGATCTGGCTGGAGCAAATAAGGCACTCTTGGATCCTGTTCTCATCTGCCAAAACTGCTCAACTGTTCCCGCATCATCTGGAATGCAAAAGATAACACCAAGTTTTTTTTCTCAACTGCAGACCATCTTCTCAGACACCTCTCCCGTCTCCTCCATCCCCACCTCCAACTACAAGTAGGAGGAGCTGCTGGATTTTCTTTGTAACTATGATTGAGAAAATCCAATCAGCTGTCTCTGCCACTTCCATCCCTTCCCCTAGCCCACCAAACAAAAATTCTTCTACAATTCACCCTACCACACCCCAGAACTTGTACCTTTCTTTAGTTTATCTCCCTTGTCACTTCATCTTGTTCATGAGACCCACCTCCTGCTCACTCAAACCCATTCCCACTAAACTGTTAATCATCCAGCCCCTTCCTGGCTCCAATATTAGTTGATATTATTACTCACCCTTTCCCCTCAGGTATTTTGTCTCCTTCAAGTCTGCCGTCATCACCCCATCCTCAAAAAAAAAACAATCCTTGACCCCCTCCGTCCTTGCATCTGACATTGACCTCACACATCCCATCTGCAATCTCCCTTTTTCGCCAAAGTCTATGAACCTGTTATCGCCTCCTGAGCTTGCGCCCATTTTTCCCGGAATTCCATGTTTGAATCTCTCCAATCATGTTTCCACCTCTGCCAAAAAAGCTCTTATAGAAGATACAAACAGCATCCAATGTGACTGTGACACAGGTAAATTTTCCTTCCTCAGCCTTTTCGATTAGCCTGAAGCCTTTGACACAATTGATCACACCATCCGCCTCCAACACTTCACCATCACTGCACTCCTGTTCCTGTTTGTAGCTCCTCCTACCAAGAGATCTGCTGTCATGATTTGTCATACTCATCCGTCTTGTGCCATTCTCACACATCCACTGTAGCTCGTCTGCAACTGCTCGGCAATGTCCGTCCTCCAACTATGCCAAGGTCGACCCTTCCTTCTGTCAAGTTCCACTTTACCCTCTAGAAGAGATCTCTGTAGCTTTTCAGCTCTGATCAAATGATGAAAATACTGACTTTTTTTCTGGATCTCACTTTTTGAAGAGTTCTTTTTGCTCTGACAATTTCAAGCACCTCTTCATTTGCTTTATGGCCTGTATAGAATTTTAGGCATACATCTTAGCCTCTACCAGGCCTCTATATCCTTCCACAGATCTTTATTTATTGTTCAAGTTTCTGAGGCATAAAGGAAAGTGAATAGAATATTGCATTTTATCATTTTTCTTTGCTAGAAACTTGACTTTTCCCATTGCTAACACATTAAATCATTCTGATATAAAAGGCAAAATACTGCGCATGTTGGAAATCTGAAATCAAAACAAAAATGCTGGAAAAACTCAGCAGGTCTGACAGCAGCTGTGGAGAGAGAGAGACAGAGATAACATTTCGAGTCCGTATGACTCTCCTTCAGATCTGAAATCATTCTGGTTTTCTCTATCCTTCTTCTGACTTTGGCATCACATCTACCATCTTCTGTTATTATTTGTCCTGAGTAGACAAACTTATCTACTTGTTCCAGTGTGACACCATCCAAATCAATTTTCACTCTATTTTCTTCCAATGTATTCCTTTGAACTACCATTGTTTTTGTCTTTTTGGTGTTCATACTCAATCCATACTCTAAACTTCTAGATTTCACTTGATCTACGATATTTTGCAAGGCCTGTTCTGATTCTGCCAGTACTGCTGTTTTGTCAGTGTACTGCAAGTTTGGTCTGTTTTTTCCATAAAATTTTACTTCTGGATGTACATCTAACTCTGAATATTTGTTCTGTGTACAGATTGAATAATTTTGTCGCACCCCTCTCTTCACTTGATTGTTCATCTTCTAACCTGATGCTCACTACTATTTCCCCAATATAGGCTCTGAATAAATCTCACATCTTTACTGTCAATGTCACATTTCAGCAGCGTGTCTATTGGCCTCTGGTGAGAAACACAATTGAACACTTTTTCATAGTTTATGAAGCATATATTCTTGTTCTTGTTTACTTCTGGATATTTATCAAAGATTGTTCTTAGGTTAAATAATCCCTCTCTTTTCCTACTCCAGGACTAAATTCAGACGCATTTCATCAATTTTTGCTTCAAGTCTGTCATTATTTCTTTCTATTATGATTTTCAAGATCACTTTAATTAGGTTACTCATTAAGATTATCATTCTAAAATGATTGCACTTGAATATTTTAGGTTTCTTCGGTAACTGAAATAATGAATGCCTCAAGTTACTTGGAATGTATCTTTTGGTATATATTTGATCACAAATTTCTGTTAACACTTCTATTTCTGCTTCTCCAAGGGCTTTTAGATGTTCTGTTCTCTTCATCTATGCCTGGAGCTTTTCCTGTACTCATCAATTTCAAAGCATTCTTTGACTTTTCCCATTGCTAACGATTTGGATCATCATACAATTCACTTATATATTCGATCTATCCCTTTGCTTCTGCATCCCTTTCAAACAATATTTTTCCATCTTTGTCTTTCATGCATCCACTATCTGTTGTTCCCCCTTTCTATCTGTCAAAGATTTCAGCCTCAGCTGTAAAGCTCTGATTTTGAGAATTCTTTCCAGCTCCAAAACTTCATCGCACATCCTGTTATATCATTTACTTTTAGCTTCCCTACATGCATTCTTTATTCTCTTTTCAATTTCATCATACTCAGGTGCGTTTTCAGACTGCACCCACCTGGTTCCATTTTCATCTATCTAACCATAGCCAAAGAATCAACTGCAAAGGCTTTTTTAACCACTCCTGTACTGTTTACTCTGGAGTCCCCCAAGGATCTAACCTTGGCCCCCTTCTATTTCTCATCTAAATGCCAGCTAAGGACATACTGTTGGTTTCCACATGTTGTTATGACTGGGTGAGGAGGAGTGAGTTGGCTCCCCTTCTATTCAGCCCTCTCAGTCGGTTGCAACAAAGGTTTTAATTTTTTCTCGTAAATGCCTTTTCCAATCCAAATGTATTTATTTGTTAATAAGGAGCCAACCAAATGAGGTTTTCTTGAGTCAAAGAAAGATTAAATTTCTTAATTACAAAACCTGAGAAAAATAATAAAGGTGTGATGACACACACGCACATGCACAGACACGCATCGGAAGTAGGGTAGTTAGAGTCCAATAAAAATTAAAAGAATATATGATTAAGTCCTTCGTTTGTCTTTGAGGTGTAGATTGTTGAATGTTGTAACGTTAAAAAATATAAATTTCCTAATCTAGGGCCAACACAAAAGCACCACTCAGAAACCTGTGATGTGCCTAAGGTGCCTTATGCTTACGTTTACAGGTGCTACGTCTGGGTGCCGCTCCATTGCTCGGAGTGGCTTATGAGACAGCCTGCTGACTCTGCTGTCCTGTTGGCCTGGATGACCTTGGCGGACATCCTCTGGACCGTGGAGCCTGTGCTGGCCCCGCCTGGGAGGGAGTGGCCAGTTCCACAGCTGGCATCTCTCCAGTCGTCGCAGGCCCAATGGATGCAACGGTCACTGGCAGAGGGCGGAGGAGCTGCTCCCCTCATTGGGAGCGCCCTGAAAGGAGCCCGCAGAGACGACAGGCAACTTCTGCGCCAACGTGAAGTCACTTCCGACCTCTCTGCTCATCATAGATGGATGGGCACCGAGCTGGGACACTTGGTGCCCAGGCCATCTCCCACATTGTCAATGACCAGCTGTGGCCACTGGCGTTGTGAGAGCTTGCAGGTCCGAACGTATCCCCAGGGGAAGCTGGTTGTTCTGCTGGAAGCCACTCTCCATGAGAGTTGCCAATCCCTCCATGGAGGAAGCCTGATGCTCTGACATGAGGTTCATGGCATCACTGATGCTCCACATGGATTCCTCCACAACGGAGACCAAGTGAAGCACACTCTCATGCAACACTCCCAGATGCTCCCGCACACATGGCCGCATTTCCTGCAGCTGCTGCTTCGCGGACGACTCCAGAGGCACATCATCATGGCCCGACTCAGCATGTGCCTGGTCCCCTGAAGTCCTCCGGCTGCTGGCGCCATCAGCACTCTCTGTTTCTGCCATCTCCTCCAGCAATTGTGAAGTGCCCTCTCCACTGTGCCCCAGGACACTAACCGATGCAACAATTCCCACCGATGTGGTAGTCTCTGCGCTGGTGTGACTGAAATGGTGTGATGCAGGTGACAGTTCAGGCCCCTCGGCTGTGAGAGAGGGCATCTGCATGGCGGCCTTGCTCTGATGATGCTGAAATTAACAACAAGGACAATGGATCAGTTAGTGTGCACACAGTAACACATTCATCCCTTTCCCCCCAGGCTCATAATGCACTCAACCTAAGGAGATGAACATTGGTGGGGTGGCAAATAGTCAGGAGGAAGCCCAAACATTACAGGCAGATACAGATGGGCTGGTCAGATGGCCTAAGAAATGCCACATGGAATGTTATGTGGATAAGTGTGAGGTGATGCACTTGGGCAGGACAAACAAAGTACGGGTATACACGAGAAATAGTAGGACCATGGAAAGTAAGGACGATTAGAGAGACCTTGCTGGGCATGTCGACAGGCCCGTTAAGATTGTGGGACAGGAACATAAGGCGTTTGTTTAACAAGGTAAAATACATACTTGCCTTTATTAGCCAAGGAATAGAATGTAGGAACAGGTAGGTCATGTTGCAAGTGCAGAAAACGCTGTCGAGGCCACAGCTACACTTCTGCGTTCAGTTGTGATCAGCGCTTCATGGGAGGGATTGGAGTGGAGAGAGTGCAGAGGTTTGTGGCTCTTTCAAAGAATCCAGTTAGTCCCACTCCACTTTCCCTGCATATCCCTGCAATGTTGTCGCCTTCAAATATTTACCCAATTCCCTTTTGAAGGCTACTATTGAACCTGTATGCACCACCCAAGCAGGCAGTGCATTCCAAATCTTAACGACTTGTGCGTAGAAAGCTTTTCCTCATTTCACCTCTAATATTTTTGACAAAAAGCTTAAATCTTTGTCCTCTGGTTACCAAAAATTCGAAACAGTTTAACCTTAATTAATCTATCAAAATCATTCATGATTTTGAACAATTCGATCAAATCTCTTCTCAGCCTTCCTTGCTCTAAGTGAACAACTCCAACTGCTCCAGTCTCTCCAAATAACTGAAGTCTTTCCTCTCTGGTGACATTCAAGACATTCATTCTGCACCTCTCTAAGGCCTTGACATCTTTCCAAAAGTGTTGTGTCCAGAATTAAACCCAATACTCCAGCTGAGACTGAACCAGTGTTTTATAAAGGTTTAGCATAACTTCCTTGCTTTTGTATTCTATTCTTCTATTAATCATGTCAAGGATCTTATATGCTTTTTAACAGCTCTCTCAACTAGTCCTGTCACCTTCAAAGATATGTGGACACACACTTCCAGATCTCTCTGTTCCTGCACCCCCTTTAAAACTGTTCCATTCAGTTTATAGTGTCTCTCCTCATTCTTCCTATCAAATGAATCACTTCACACTTCTCTGCATCAATTTTCATCTGGCATCTGTCTGCCATATCATTAGTCTGTCTATGTCCTCCTGAAATCTGTTACTGTCCACCTCATTATTTACTACATTTCTGAGTTTCATGTCATCTACAGACCTATAAAATTATGTCAGTTGGCGCATTCAAATCATTTTCTACATATTAAATTCAAATTTGGCAACTCCTCCAATATCACAGTGGAATTTGTTGGTTATACATCTTGGTGAGTCTCCCAGAAAAAAAGGTCTGTTTAAATTATGACAATCAGTTAAAGATATTTTGGCACTCAGCATTGTTGAGCTTGATAGATGTTGATGTCAATTGGCCTACACCATAAGCAATGGGCCTGTAGAGCAGCATTTACTGAAGTCATAAAACAGCCAAAAATCTTGGAAATATATTTTTCACAAAATTTAGTAATTAATTACATAGAAAATGCCAATTCACTAAATATGCTTTAACTTACAAATTATATAACTTTCTTAACAAGCAAATAATAGTTGTTTGTTCATCATTCCTTAAAACCTTGCATTGTAGGATCCAGGAAGTAGATATCAGAATGCGTTGCATTCTTGCCCAGCAGTAGCATGGTTCTGATGGAAGGTCACATTGTGAAATGTTAACTCTGTTTCTCTCCTACAGATGCTGAGTATTTCTAGCATTTTTCCGATTTTTATTTCAGATTTCCAACACTTTGCCTTTGGAGTAGCATAGTCTACCTAAATTTAAAGTTTTCCATTGGTATGCAGCTATTGTTTAAGGTGGTTGTCCTTTCTTTGATTGAGTCTCCTGTCTTCTTCCCTCCCCGATATTACACTTCCTCAGTTATTTAGATGATGAGTAAAGTTATTTTTCCATTTCATATTTTCTTCCCACAAGATTAAGTTGTTAATTGTAAGACACTGCACCAGGAGAGTTTGTTACCAGCGTCAAGTATCCAAGAAACAGCAACATTTTGCCATTGATTGACTTTGGCAGTAATGCTTGAGCTTAGTAGCAAAGCATCTCATGAAATTTACTCTAGCTTAATGCATCTATCACTTCACCACAGTGGCAGAGAAAAGACCCCACCACCCAGACACTACTAAGGGCTATTCAGCAACCTAAATTGTACAAAATATTTTAAAAAATGAACTATATTAATTGGATTGCCCCATGCACCATATTTCACAATTATTTTTCTGCCAGGTTGCCATATGATTTTAGATTTTTATAGTGCATTCTGTTTAGTGTGGTTTCACAAATAACTGGTGAATACTTACTCACTTTAAAATCTAGAATTAGCACATTGTCCTAAACAGGGTTTATTCTGGAGTATTGGGGAGGATAAGGGTGAGATACCATGGCAGAGATAATTTTTGAGGTTGGTCGAAGGTTTCAGAGAAACCAAGATACTATATGAGATACACTCAAATGCATGTCAAAGGAGCCAAAAGTAGTGGCTTCTCGAAAACAGATATGTTTAATCACATGCATGGTAATAACTGAACTATTGCATTATTGAGTTATTTAAACTTGTGATGCAATTTTATACTTTCAGAAGGATGTACATCTTACTGTTTGAAATTTCTTCTGAGCCTTCTTCCCATTATTAAATTCTTTAAAGTCTCCCACATGCAATACAATTAAAGATTTTTTTAAAAATTAACCACTTGAAAATATGATAATTGAAGTGACATCGTAAATGGTCCCAGGGTGTGTTTAACAGAGACTCCTGGAAATGACACTCCCAAAATTGTATTAACTATAAACAAGTATGTACATGGATAGATAAGCATGAGGGTCCTTCCAGAGGCATCCCTGAGTTCCAGTGACATGTGATCTGACATCACTGATGATGTCAGTTAGCATCATAGCCATTAACCCTTTATACTGCATCTCCCCCCAAATCTTTCATTCTACTCATTAAATACTTACATGTCCTACTTCCCCCACACCCCCCTTCACAATCACCTGCACTGATGGTGTCAATCTCAAAATGTGTTCTCGCCTCTCTTAGAGGGCGTGTAGGACATATGTTCTGTATTCTTCCTGGAACACACTTAAATCAGTAGATAGAGATTCCTGTTTCTGGCATACTGTATAAAGGTGATGAACAGATGTTCTCTTCTTCTTCCTTATACCACTTTATAGGTTGTGCTGCTGACTGCACTTCCTCAAAGGAATGAGACCTGGTAAACTTCTGTTATGGTTTGTATAGTTGTAATGGATCTACAATCTTCTGATCCAGCAATTTTGTTGCCCGGCAAAAGTATCCATTGCTTAAGAATGGGATTGCACAGCACTTCATTCTGGTCAATGTCACATTCAAGAATGAAACTGTTGGACAAACAGAAGAAATAAGATTATTCTCAAGTGGAGTTGTTGCTGCCTTTGTTAATACTGTGGCCATGTGACACTGTGCTTTCACTTCAGAGTTTGTTGTTCACTAGGTATTCACATCGAGAGCTTCAGCAGTCAAGGCAACATCTGGAATAGAGCTGAATATCACCTTGGGTTCTGTTACTATACAGTGTTTTACTGGGTTAAGTTATTGTTCTGCTGCCTCTACTACGTTCAAAGAAGTTACACTTCCTTGTACATCTGAATGTGTGTGTGATCAGTAGCTTGCATATCAGCAGTTTGTTGTCATTTCCTCTTCTGCCTTGACAGGGTTTAGGGAGTCAGCTTTGTGTTCTTCAGTTGTCTCACTGGCCAATGTCAGAGCTTTTGTTCCCCGTTTCTCTTATCGGTGTCCTTACCAGAATAGTCAGGTGGATTGGAACCTTGGTCACATTCATCAGCAATGTTCTGGTCACACTCAGTGGTATCTTGGTTATCGCCCTCATTCACCCTTCAAAAAGTAGTGTGAGGTCCATTCCTCTGGCTGGTCACCGTGGTCAGTGGTGGTCCGGTCTCCTTAATCCACCCTCTCCTCAAAGAGTAATGCAATTTCCAGAATGTCCTGCTATGGCTGCAGCTGTGGAGCTTCCTATATGGAGACTGGTTCAAACGTTGTGGGTTTCAACTGCAACTGTTGAATAAAGAAGCTGCAAAGCTATACATGCTTCTCTGCTTAATAAAGAGCAATCTTGATTATGAATAATGTAGAGAGTGTCGGCGAGTTCTCTTCCATTACATACAAGTGGCTGTCATCTGCCCTTCGATCTTCAGTGGACCATGGGAACAGACAGTAGACGGCTTGACGAGCTTATGCTTCAGCCATTGTACTGTACTGCAAAGAATGGACGCTCCTGCACCTGTGATCAACTTAAAATTGATTTTGTGGCCATTGACTGTGATATCCACACTCTAAAAGGTTGCTTTGAATTTTGAAACTTCACCCAAGAAAGGCACTTTGTGTTCCTCTGTATCTTCTACTTCCTGGATACTGGTTGATCGCCTTTTAAATGTTGGAGTAGGAGGCTTTCTGATGCGGCATACTATTTTAAAATGGCTCCACCTTTGGCAGGCATGACACTCTGCATTTATAGCTGGAGAGGCTTAGTGCCAATAGGGTTTTTTCATACCACAATGGGATCACTGGACAATGGCAACAACTGCTGCCTCTTCATTCTGGGTTTCTTTTTAGTGGGTGTGCTGGTACCTCTATTGCTCATAAACTGGACTGAGTCAGCAGTCTGACTCCATAACAGTTCTGTATCACCCTGGGTTAAGACCCGGTTTTGCTTTCATTGTTCAGCCTGTCTCATTAATTGAACTGCCTCGGATAATGGTAGCTGTTCTCTGGACTGCAAAAATCAGATAGGGCTTCATCAAGCACACCCACTATGATGCAATCTCGGATAAGTTCAACCTTTAGGGCCCCTTGCTTGTAACTAACAGCCAAATGATACAGGTCATTGATGAAAAAAAAAATCAATACTTTCGCCAGATTCCCGAGTGCACCTGTTAAAGCTCGCCTGGTCTATAATAA
This sequence comes from Cetorhinus maximus, assembly GCF_964194155.1. Lineage (NCBI taxonomy): Eukaryota > Metazoa > Chordata > Chondrichthyes > Lamniformes > Cetorhinidae > Cetorhinus > Cetorhinus maximus. Next base: position 26,191,562 of record NC_135902.1, on the reverse strand, counting down.
TGTTCCTCTGAAGACTGAAGTACAATCCAAGGCCATAATAACCTCCTCATAGGTTGCTGTGTCCTCATTGACACCCTGTCTTATTAAAATGTCATCTGCATTGCTGCCAATGTAATAGAGGAGGGTGCTGACCTGTTTTTTATCAGGCTTCTGTGAGAACCCCAAAGCAGTCCTATACCTGCTGAATCTATGTCACCAGTTTTGCCAGTATGCTGCATGGTTGGGATCTTCGACATGGTCAAAGGAGTCGGGTAGTCCGTCTTAGGACTTAATGCTTTTCCTCCTGATTCTTTGCTGTAGTCATTCCCTCACTGCTTTACTTTCAATGGCTTTCATTTCCTGCCTCCAGCAATTTCATCAGGGAACCTTGCAATTCAGTAAGTTTACCGTTGCCACCATGAAGTATCATCATAAACAGTCCTAGGGTACATTTAACGGAGACTACTGGAAACAAGGCATCCTGGAATTTCTAAACATTTATTCACTATATAAAAATATATACTGGAATAGATAAACACGAGGCTCCTTCCAGAAGCATCTCTGAGTTGCAGTGACACATAATCTGACATCTTTGATGATGTATGTTAGCAATTAGCACAATAGCCATTAATCCTGTATACTACAGTAATTTGTAGAAACTACAATAAAATGTATGTGATAAATTCATACCAGAAAATCGGCCTCTTTTCTAAACTAATTAAAATTTCAATGTCCTTCTGCATGAAAATAAATATGTTTAAAAGAATGTACCAGATGTTAAGGCAAAAAACGTCTTCAGTTTTCATATGTGTACCAAAGTGATAACAAAAGCCCAAAATCTCTCTGCAATATCATAAATCAAATATGTAATTAAGGCAGCAATTTATTTTTCAATACTATCTGCATCTTTGAGATTTTACTATAACTGGGTAGAAGATTAAAACTTACAACAAAGAATTCAACTTTAGTCATTCCACTGTTGCACTGTAAGCAAAATCTCAAAATTTACATTTAAAAGGCTCAATCTAAATCCAATGATTTCTTGGAATTTAATACGCTATTGTGGAAAGGAGGAGCAGATGCAGGATGCAATGTAAGATTTTTTTTTGCTCCTGATCTTATGAACATTGTGTGCAACAATTAAGATTAGATTTGTAACCAACATGTTTACGTCAATACCTTTTGGATGAGTGTTTAACTTGACAGCTGAACAGCAAGTGTCAGGTTCCTCTATCTTTACGAATGAGAAATACTTTAAGGTCCCATTGCTGATCAGTTAAATCTGACAGTATTTTATTAACCCTTCAACTGCTAACAGCTCCAAGGATTAACAGTTCCCTGAGAAACAGTTTTGTACATGTTTTACTCACTCCATTGCAATACTGAAATAAACTTACTAGTACAATAGTTAAACAATATTAACTCAATAGATTTAGAACAATTAATGGAAATGGAAATAAAATGTTTAAAAATGTGACCACTTTAATTTAACAATTTTTCTCTTCTGTTCTCTTTTATTCAGTTATTTCCTAAAAAACATAATTTTCCCATTTTATCTCTCCTGATCAAATCCACCTTATCTTTTCAAATCCTAGTTTTGATTGGAGGGTAAAAGTTATAAATATTCTACTTACCTGCTTGATCTCATTGTCTTTTGCAAGTGGTAGCAATTTTTTTATATGAATGGTAAATAAGAATGCCTTTGATTGCTAAATGTAGCAACACCATTTTATTAAATAAAAACAGAAAATGCTGGAAATGCTCAGCAGGTAAGGAAGCAACTGTGGAGAGAAATAGAGTTAAGGTTTTGGACCGATAGCACTTCATCAGGACTTCTAATGAACGGTCATCAACCTGAGACTTTAACTCTGTTTCTCACCACAGATGCTGTCTGACCTGCTGAGTATTTCCAGCATTTTCTGCTTTTATATCAGGTTTTCAGCATCTGCATATTTCACTTTTGCAGCACCATTTTATTGTTTGCTTTCAATTTTGCTTTGAATATCAATTGCTTATCCATATTAGATTTTCTCCTTGATCCACTGGAGTTTTTTTTCATCCACTCATGGGATGTGGGCATTGCTGGCAAGGTGTTGCTCATGCCTAATTCCTCTGAGAAGGTGATAGTGAGCTTCCTTTTTCAAACACTGCAATGATGTAGATATTCCCAAGGTGCTGTTTGGTTAGGAGTTCTTCTTGGTCAGTAATTCCAAGACTTGAACCCAGCAAAAATGGAGAAACCTCAATGTATGTATGTATAGATAACACGTGACTTACAGGGAATTTAAGACTGATAGTGATCCTGCAACACTGCTATTCTTGTAATTTTCAGTGATGGGGCTCATGGGCAGCAGAATTAAATTTGGTAATTTGCTGCAATGCATCTGATAGATAGTATATGGTGCAAACACAGTGCTCTATTGTTGGAGGGATTAGATATTGTGTCCAGCAACAGAGGATAAAATAGAAACTTGATTGTGAAGATTTTTTTAGTATTTACTGTTGTTGAATTAAAATATCAAAATACTTTGGTCTGGAAATTTGATTGCGCTATGTCCATTTTCAGCCACGAAACAAGTGATTATGGCTCCGATACAGTGGGCGACACTTGCTAAATACATTGAAAAATGTTAGTCACAGGCTTAAATTGGGGTCCAATGCTTTTCTTTGACTCATAAATTTGGTCTGCCTCAGCCCCTCAAATTACCAACTGGCAAAAATCTCTGCAACTCATAACTAGTCATGCTGCATCTCTTCACTCTACTGAAGGACCAACTCTTACCAATACCTTGGCAGCAAGTAATGGGGGAGAAGGGCAACACAGAGAGGAGGAAGAGATCAGAGAGCAACTCACTGAAGGGCTCTTCACCTGAACCAGCTCTCCCATCACCATGTGCGAAGTCCTGCAATCCTTGTTGCCACAATAATATATACCTTACTCATTCCTTGCTTATGTCCAGAATTATAGCAATGTGCTGCTATTAGTCAGGAGGCTTCAGAATAATAAAGACAAGGGTTTATTAGGTTCCCAATAAACTAAACTTTGTTCATAACACTGGGCATCCTAAGTTCCACAAACATATGAAAAGTTGTTGGTATATCCTTAGATTTTATTCCAAATCAAAAATATTTCATGGAAGATATTAGTCTAATTCTACAAAACAAAATATCAGAAAAAGCTTTTTGGTCACAAAGCCCATTCTTAGAGAATATGTCAAGTGTTATGTTTACTATGAGTGCTTTAGTGAACTCCACAAATTTCCTGACACACTTGCTAATTGTGGGGAAAAATTATGAAACAACATTGCATGAGAAGTGCCCTGTCTATCAAATCTTGCAAAATTGTAAGACATTGAAGTAACATTACATTTAAATTGTTCACCTGGATAAATTGTGTACTATAGACAATATGCCTGTATCAACTTCAGAGAGAATCACTCTGAATATATGATTAAAATCTCAAATCCAATTATGGAACATATATTTAACGAGTTATTTTTAAATCAGTATGTTCTTGGCAGCTGCTGAAGACAGTCTGTTCTGCATATATTCTATTCTGTAATGAAAATGTGTTTCATCTCTGGTCTCACTTGAGGCTTATTATCCTATAGGATTGCAATCACACTGTTTTCTGAAAGTGAACATTATTAATGTCCACCAAGAAAACTAATTATGATGGGGACTTACAGTAGTACCTTTACTCATTAAATGTTCTTCAGTTGTTGCATTTATATAACAGACTCTGATGTTTCTCCCTATAAAGGTGTCAATAATTCCATTGAATGCTTTTCTGATCATTCTGAAATTGAGAGAAACATGAACAATTTTTCAATCTATTGGTACTTTCTCTGCACTTAATGATCTGCAAAAATTCCAGTCACAGCTGTCTCATTTCCACTCTCCTTTCCTTAAGTAGCAGTGGAAGCATTCCATCTGGTTTCTTTTCCCTTATGAATATTCTTAACGACAATTTCGTTATTAATCCCAATTAATCTACATGAATTTGGTGCATCTTTTATCCCTCTATGAGAAAAGGCATATACTATTTTCAATGGTGACAATTTGTCAAAATCCTTCAAATTATCTTGAAAAATTATAAATATTTTAAATAATTTAGCAAATGCTGTAAACAGAGGCAAACAATTAGCTATTCAAAATGCAATTAGGTGCCAGATGGGAAAGGTAATGTACTGTACAGTGAACTGTAGAGTGTAGGTTGAATGGTTTTTCCTCATCCTTCGTTATTCCTATGTTCTTATAATCCACGGTAATATTTTCTTCTCCATCTGTTTTATGACATATTTTACCACTGCTCTTTTTCTCCCATTCTCTCCTCAAGGCAGCTTCAACACAAACCATACAACAGTGAGCATCAGGGCAGACATCACAGCCAAACCTGACCCAGTTGATACGCAGTATCAAAATACAAGCTCTTTCCAGCAAGCACAATGGGTAGTTGAAGTGAGGCTTTTGAGCTGTACAGCAATTATGGGGTTAAAATGATTCTTGGATGCTAAGCTTATTAGGTGCAAAAGCAACTTCATTGCAGACGTGCGAGTCACATGGTTTGTTTCAATAGACAATATCACAAACACATTTCCTGAGGACATCTTAGCACCCACTTTGATCCAGCAAATCTGTTCTGGACAGACCTGCTCAATGCTGATGTTATTTCCACAACTGAAAACAATGGATCCTACCAAGATGAGCTGTCCCTGCCTCCAAAATTTATCTTTATGTAAAAGATTTCTCTCCTGTGACAGGAACGAATGAACGTTGTCTGGGGCCATTTGGTTCTGACAATGGCCTCCTCCATTTCTTAATTAGATTACATGATGGTGGTTATTCTGTGTCATTGTTATGATGTCCTAAATTCCAGTCCTTCCTAATGGTATCAGTTCTGTTGTAGGCAGCACTGTGATTGTAACGCAATTAGAATACTACATAAACTGCTTGAAACTCTGTATTGTGGGAGAAGTCTCCTGGTTTACCAGTAGAGATTGTCTCCCCACCGGTGTAAAAAATAAAGCCTACTTGAAGTTTGAATGAAAGACCCTGTGTTGAGTGTTGGTTTAAAATACTGCACAACAGTAGCAATTAGAACTGGTACCCCTAGCAATATTATTTTAATTTCTCTGCACAAGACTACTAAGGCCTATTGCAGCACTATCACAGGTGGCCCAATTAATAGGAGCTAACAATACCCCCTTTAATTTCTTTTCACATTAGATCATCTTTCAACAGTTCCCAATTTAGATTTATTTATTTCTTAATTCTTCACCTTTCTGACTTTATTAACTCTTAATTAGTAGACTCATGGGGCGGGAATTATCCCAGATTTGCACAAAGTGTGGTAGCAGGCGGGAAAAAAGTCGTTTTACCCGCCAGCCGCAATGGCGGGTTTTTGCACCGTATCATCCCATTCCCACCTCATTAATTATGCAGCCACAGGAAACACGCCATCTTGCTGGCGGGTGGCCTCTGATTTGCCTGCCACACCATTACCTTGCCGCTTCCTCACACAGGGCGCTATATTTAAACTGCAGCTGCACGCACGCTTCTCAATGTTTGCAACCTAGGGCTGCTCCAGTGAAGGCATGGCCCAAAAAGCCAAAAACAGTGCAGCTCCCCGATTCAGCAGCACATCTCTGGAATGTCTTCTGGATGCCATGGAGGCCCACCGCGATGTCCTCTATCGCCATTTTGGCCCATCAGTCTCACCACACTGGCTTCAGAGGCAGTGGCAGAGGTGGTCAGTGCCAATGCCGCACACAAGAGGTTGGCCATCCAGTGCAGAAAACGGATGAATAATCTCAACTGTGCCGCCAGCGTAAGGCAACCATCTCATCACTCTTAAGTTCACACACTCACACATTCACTAGCATCTCACTCACTGCCAGCTCAAGGGACATCACCACTCACTTTCTCACACATACACAACCTCACATCTCCATCAGGCCTCCTCAGCCCTCACCATCTTGAGCCACTTGCACAGATCAACATGCGCCCCCACACACACCCTGGACCCCCCCTTCCCCAGTGCAGCCTTCGCCCTGCAGCTTCTTCCCTTGCCTGAAGCCACTTCCCCCCATTCCCCAAGCTAGCCCTAGCTCTGCAGCCATTGAAAAGCCACCCCCGCCTTACAGCTGGTCTGGTAGGTAGAGAGCTGCCCGTGAGCCCCCTAAATGTGATGTGGTGCTGCCTGCGAAGCCTGGCACTGATGAGTGCTGTCAGAAGCAAGGTAGGCACACAAATCTCGAAGTCCCGAGTGAAATGCAGCTCGCCAGGTGAACATTGCTTATGTACAGTTGTGAAACACATCGGCGTGATGATGGAAGATCCAGCGTTGGGGGGATGATTCTGCAAGCAGGGCTTATAATGAGATACTAAAGTATTTAAATTAGGTTGCCATCATGCAGTGGTGGTAAACTCGTCCTGGTATTGACGGGCAGAGTGGGCGATTGCAAATTTGTTTCACAATGGCGTGAAAGCGATTTTTGGCCTTCTTGCCATAATGTCCCCCCTCCACCCGCTATGACGCCTGACGCCAATGGGGCTGGAAAATTCCAGCCATGAATTTGGTCAGAGCATGGAGAGTTGTGGACAAGTGCAGAATGGTTAATCAGACTGGTTACAAAAGAGAAAACAGAGAGTAGGATTTGAGAATAGATACACTGGCAAAACATGGGAAGTGGTGTTCCAATGAGATTGGTGCTAGGACCACTGTTGCTTACAATTTACATAAACGATTTGGACTCAAGAATCAGAAATACAATTGCAAAATTTGTGGACGACACCATATTGGAAGCTGTTATTGATACCCTGTACTGAGGAAAAATATGACAAAACACAAGAAGACACTGACAAATATGCAGGATGGGCATATAATTGGCATATAGCTACGTGAGATGGTGCATTTCAGTAGAAAGAATATTGGGGTTACATAATGTTTGGACAATAAGAATCTAAATAGATTAGAGGAGTAAAGGGATCTAGAAGCACAGATACAAAAACCATTAAGTATCAACAGAGATTAATCAAGGTCATCAAAAAAAAACATGCACTGGGTACATTTCCTGTGGGATGGAATTGAACAGGAGAGAGGTTATGTTAAACTACCATAGAAACTTGATTAGACCACATAAGACCATAAGGCATAGGAGCAGAAGTAGGCCATTCGGCCCATCGAGTCTGCTTCGCCATTCAATTGGAACATGGCTGATCTGATAATCCTCAACTCCACCTTCCTGCCTTTTCCCCATAACCCTTGATTCCCTTACTGATTAAAAATGTCTATCTCAGCCTCGAATATACTTAATGACCCAGCCTCTACAAACCTCTGCGGTGAAGAATTCCACAGATTCACTACCCTCTGAGAGAAGAAATTCCACCTCATCTCTGTTTTAAATGGGCACCCCCTTACTCTGAGATTATGCCCTCTGGTCCTAGACTCTCCCACAAGGAGAAACAACCTCTCAGCATCTACCCTGACAATCCCCCTAAAAATCTTATATGTTTCAATAAGGTTGCATCTCATTCTTCTAAACTCCAATAAGCACAGGCCCAACCTACTCAACCGCCCCTCATAGGAAAATCCCTCCACACCTGGGAACAACCTAATGAACTGCCTCAAATGCCAGTATATCTTTCCTCAGATAAGAGGACCAAAACTGTTCACAGTATTTTAGGTGTGGTCTAACTAGTGTCTTGTATAGCTTTTGCAAGACTTCCTTTTTTTATATTCCATTACCTTTGAACTAAAGGCCAACATTCCATTTGCCTTCCCTATTACTTGTTGAACTTGTATGTTAGCTTTTCGTGATTCATGCAAGAGGACCCCAAATCCCTCTGTGCTGCAGCTTTAATCAGTCTTTCTCCATTTAAATAATATTCAGCTCCTCTATTCTTCCTGTCAAGTGCACAACCTCACATGTTCCCACATTATATTCCATCTGCCAAGTTTTTGCCCACTCACTTAACCTGTCTATATCCCTCTGTAGACTGTTTCATCTTCACCACTTGCCTTCCCATCTTTTTTCGTGTCATCTGCAAACTTGGCGATAGTACATCTACTTCTGTCATCCAAGTCATTAATATATATTGTAAATAACTGTGGCCCCAGCACTGACCCCTGAGCATTCCACAAGTTACAGACTGCGATCCTGAAAATGCCCCCCTTTCCCTAACTCTGTCTTCTATTTGTTAGCCAATCCTCTATCCATGCTACTATACTACCCCCAACACCATGGGCTCTTATCTTATTAAGTAACCTTATGTGCGGTATCTTATCAAACGCCTTTTGGAAATTCAAACATATTACTTCTACTGGTTCCCCTTTATCTATCCTGCTTGTTACCTCCTCAAAGAATTCTAATAAATTTGTCAGGCATGGTTTCCCTTTCATGAAGCCTGACTCTGCTTGATTATATTATGTATTTCTAAATGCTCTGCTATTACATCTTTTATAATAGGCTCCAAAATTTTCCCCCAATGACAAATGTTAAGCTAACTGCCCTGCAGTTACCTGTTTTTGTCTCCCTCCCTTTTTGAGGAGTTTTCCAATCCTCTGGGACTTTTCCAGAATCAAAGGATTCTTGGAAGGTTACTAGCAGTGCGTTCACTATCTCTGTCGCTACTTCCTTTAATGTCCTAGGATGCAACCCATCAGATCCAGGGGACCTAATGGTCTTTAGCCCCATTAGATTCCCTAGTACTTTAGTGATAGTTATTGTATTTATTTCCTCCCCACTTTTGCCCCTTGATTATTTAATTTTTTGGAATGCTATTAGTTTTTTCTACCGTGAAGACTGATGCTAAGTATTTATTCAACTCCTCTGCCATTTCCTGGTTCCCCACTGTTATATCCCCAGCCTCATTCTGTAAGGGGCCTATGTTCACTTTGGCCTCTCTCTTCCTTTTTAAAAACTTAAATAAGCTCTTACTGTCCATTTTTATATTACTTGCTAGTTTACCCTCAAAGTTTATTTTCCCTTCTATTTTTTGGTCATCTTGTGTTGGTTTTTAAAAGTTTCCCAATCCTCTGACTTACACTAATCTTTGCCACATTGTATGTTTTTTCTTTCAATTTGATACTATCCTTAACTTCCTTGGTTGGCCATGGTTGGTCTATCCCCTTCCTAGAATCCTTCTTCCTCACTGGAATATATTCTTGTTGTGAGTCACTAACTATTTTCTTAAATGTTTGCCATTGTTCATCAACCATCTTTTCAGCTTAACTCCTTCCCCAGTCCTCTCCAGCCAACTCTGCCCTCATTCCTTTGTAATTACTCTTATTTAAGCTTAGCATAGTTTTTCTGGCCCACGTTTCTCACCCGCAAACTGCATGCTAAATTCTACCATGTTATGGTCACTTTTTCCGACAGGATCATTTATTAAATCTGCCTCATTACACATTACCAGAGCCAAAATAACCTGATCCCTGGTTTAATCCACAACATATTGTTCTAGGAAAATACATTATATGAATTCTTGCTCAAGTCTACCTCTGCCAATTTGATTTTACCAATTTACATGAAGGTTAAAGTTACCTGTGATTAACTTACTGCCTTTTTTACATGCCCTCATTATTTCCTGATTTATTTTCTGTCCTACTGTTAATGGGCCGATAGACTACTCCCACCCATGTCGTCTTCCCCTTGTTATTTCTTACCTCCACCCATACAGATTTTACATCTTCCGATCCAAGATCATTTCTTGCGATCGTACTTATTCCATCTCGTGCTAACAAAGCTACTCCACCACCCTTTCCATCCTGCTTGTCCTTTTGTAAAGTCACATAGCCCTGAATTTTTAGTTCCCAGCTTTGATCTCCTCATAACCATATTTCCGTAATGGCTATAATATATCCATTAATCTTTATTTGTGCCATGAATTTGTTTATTTTGTTCCCAATACTACATGCATTTAAGTATAGATCCCTTAATTTTTGCCTTTTTACCATTTTTTCCCCCTTTGACCCTATTTCCTGCAGTGTTTTTTATGTTTGTACACCCTGTCCCTTCCTGTCACACTCTGGGTATCATTACCTAAATATCTGCCCTACAATGCTCCCATATCCTTCTGCTTTGTAAGCCTGCGTACCCTCTCTCCAGAACTCTCCTCCCCCCACCCGCCTCGCATTTAGTTTAAAGCCCTCTCTACAGCCCTAATTATTTGATTTGTCAGGCCACTGGTTCCAGCACAGTTCAAGTGAAGCCCATCCCATCTGAATAGCTCCCTTCTACCCCAGTACTGGTGTCAGTGCCTCATGAACTGAAACTCATTCCTCCTACACCAATCTTCAAGCCACGCATTTAACTCCTTGACTTTATTTACCCTATGCCAATTTGCCCATGGCTCAGATTAAGTTCCTCTCCAGCCCTGAGGAGGTGTCCTTTACCCTAGCACAGAGCAGGCAACACAGTCTTCAAGACTCACACTCATGGCTGCGGAGAACAGTATCTATCCCTCTAATTATATTGACCACCACCATCACCTTCCTATTTCCTCTTCCCAGAATTTAAACTGTAGATTTCAGTTTAATACCAACTATAAACTAAATTAGAAACAGAAATACCTGGAAAAACTCAGCAGGTCTGCCAGACCTGCTGAGTTTTTCCAGGTATTTCTGTTTCTGTTTTTGTTTTGGATTTCCAGCATCCGCAGTTTTATGTTTTTACAAACTAAGTTAGGTTTGTACAAAATAAGAATTTACACTTTTTTATGCACAACTGCACACACTTAATCCTAGGTTAAACTGTGTTTGCTAGCTGAATTTATATGCTCCTAACACAAAAGGCCTAGCTGAGTCACTTAATGAGGATGCAGTTTCAGCTGGTTCTTAATTAAGCTGCTCTTTCACTGGAACCCTTGAAAAATCCCCATTTAAGGCTGGCAACTACAGGGTTTAAACTGTAGATTCCAGTTTAATGCCAATTACAAACTACAAACTAAATTAGATTTGTACAAAATAAAAAATTTAGACTTTCTTACCCAATAACTATGTATAATCAGTCCTAGGTTAAACTGGAATACTGTAAAAATCTAGGTACCCTTATGATTAAAAAAAAGAGTGTACAGGCACTGGAGAAGATGCAAAAAGGATTCCGAAGGTGATACCAGAACTGAGAAGATATACTTATCAGGAGGGGGCTCTCCTCTCTAGAAAAGAAAGGATTGGGTGTGACCTAATAGAGGTCTTTAAAGTTGTGGACGGATTTGATTGAAACTAGATGTTATAAATATAATAAATCAAAAATGGAATTCAGGAAAAATCTCTTTACCCAATTACTATCACAAGGAGTAGTTGGCAGAGATGCATTCAAAGCAAAGCTGAATAAGTGCACGAGGGAAATGTGGAGTATCTTACCTCATGACTCCCCAAAGCCTGTCCAACACCTACAAGGCCCAAGTCAGGAATCTGATGGAATGGGGTCCACTTGCCTGGATGAATGCAGCTCCAACAGTAGTAAAAAAGCTCAACACCAACCTGGACAAAGCAGCCCAGAATGGATCAGCACTCCATCCACCACCTTAAACATTACCCCCTTCACCACCAGTGCACCGTGTACAGGATGCACTGCAGCAGCTCGTCAAAGTTCCTTTAACAGCACCTTCCCAGTTGGAGACCTCTAGCACCGAGTAGTACAAGGGGAGTAGGCACATGAGAATACCATTGCCTGCGAGTTCCCCTTCAAGTCACACACTATCCTGATTTGGAAAAATATTTCTGTTTCTTCAATGTCACTGGGCAAAATCCTGGAACTCCCTCCCTAATAGTGCTGTGGGTGTACCTACACCACATGAACTGCAGCGGTTCAAAAAGGTTGCTCACTACCACCTTCTCAAGGGAAATTAGGGACAGGCAACAATTGCTGGCCTTGCCAGCGATGCCCACATCCCATGAACAAATTTTAAAAAAGGAATCGAAGTATAGGCTGATAGGATTAGTTGCAGAAAGGCAAGAAAGGGCTTGTGAGGAGCTTAGTAGCCAGCATAGACCATTTGAGACAAAGGGCCTGCTTCTATGCTTTCGACTCAATATAACAATAAAACATTTATAAATTTAATAATACTGAACCATTTATGTCTATGTTTTGATATTAGGTTTCTATTTCTTTGTGATGTATGTTTACATTGTACCTTTTCCAATAGACACTTCAATACATTCCATTTTTGTTTAGCATTTTGTTTGGCTAAGAGAGTGCATGAGAAAGCATTGGTGGGTAGAATAAAGGAAAATCCAAAGGGTTTTTTTAATATATAAAGAGCAAGAGAATAACTAGGGAAACAGTAGGGCCAATTAGGGACCATAGAGGTAATCTGTCTGTAGACCCAGAAGATGTGGGTACAGTCCTCAATGAATACTTTGCGTCAGCCTTCACAATGGAAAAGGATGACGCAGGTATATACATCAGGGTGGAGGACTGTGAAATATTAGAGGAAATTAACATTGAGAGAGCGAGGAGGTACTAGCGGGTTTAGCAGCCTTAAAATTGGATAAATCTGCAGGCCCGGATGAGATGTATTCCAGGCTGTTGAGGGAGGCAATTGAAGAGATATCGGGGCCCTGGCAGTAATTTTCAAATCCTCTCTGGCCACTGGTGAGGTGCCAGAGGACTAGAGGACTGTTAACGTTGTCCCATTATTAAAAAAGGGAGGGAGGGATAGACCAGGAAATTACAGGCCAGTCAGTCTAACCGTGGTGGTGGGGAAATTACTAGAAAGAATTCTGAGGGACAGAATATATCCGCACTTGGAGAGAGAGAGACGCACATGGATTAATCAGGGATAGTCAGCATGGATTTGTTAAGGGAAAGTCATGTTTGATAAATTTGATCAAATTTTTTGAGGTAACCAGGAGTGTTGATGAGGGTAATGCATTTGATGTGGTCTGCATGGACTTTAGCAAGGCTTTTGATAAGGACCCTCATGGCAGGCTGGTCAAGAAAGTAAGAGCCCATGGAACCCAAGGCAAAGTGGCACGTTGGATCCAAAATTGGCTGAGAGGCAGGAAGCAGAGGGTGATGGTAGAGGGATGTTTCTGTGACTGGAAGTCTGTTTCCAGTGGGGTTTTGCAGGGCTCGGTGCTGGGGCCCTTGCTGTTTGTGGTGTACGTAAATGATTTAGACTTATGTGTAGAGGGTATGATCAACAAGTTTGTGGATGACACGAAAATTGGTAGGGTGGTAAATAGTGAGGAGGATAGCCGTAAACTGCAGGAGAATATCAATAGACTGGTCAGGTGGGCAGAGCAGTGGCAAATGGAATTCAACCCAGAAAAGTGTGAGGTAATGCACTTGGGGAGGGCTAACAAGGCAAGGGATTACACTATGAATGCTAGGACTGTGGAAAGTACTGAAGATCAGGAGAACTTTGATGTGCATATCCACAGATCCTTGAAGGTAGAAGGGCAGGTAGATAACGTGGTTAAAAAGGCAAATGGGGTACTTGCTTTTATTAGCCGAGGCATAGAATACAAGAGCAGGGAGGTAATGCTGGAACAATATAAAATGCTGCTTAGGCCACAGGTGGAGTATTGCATGCAGTTCTGGTTACCACATTATAGGAAGGATGTGATTGCGCTGAAGAGGGTGCAGAGGAGATTTACCAGGATGCTGCCTGGGCTGGGGGGGTCTGAGCTATGAGGGAAGATTGAACAGGCTGGGGTTATTTTCCTTGGAGCAGCGAAGGTTGAGAGGGGGCCTGATAGAAGTGTATAAGGTAATGGGGGGCATAGATAGGGTGGATAGGAAGGCACTTTTTCCATTGGTAGAGGGGTCAATAACCAGGGGGCATAGAGTTAAGGTAAGAGGTAGAAGGATAAGAGGGGAGTTGAGGAGAAATCTTTTCATCCAGAGGGTGGTGGGAGGCTGGAACTGACGGCCTGAAAGGATGGTTGAGTCAGAAACTCTCATAACATTTAAGAAATATTTAGATATTCACATAGCCTCCAGGACAATGGGCCAAGCACTGGAAAATGAGATTAGTGTAGTCAGATTTTTGTTGACCAGCACGGACACGATGGGGCGAATGGCCTCCTTTTGTGCTCTAAACGTCTATGAGTTTGTGAGACTATTTTCCTTTCTGGCAATGCTTCCCAATATATCATCTCATCATGTCTTCATCACTTTAGAATTAGCTTGCTTGAAACTTGTTTTCTTCAATGAATTTCTTTCTTCTGTCTTCGTCACAATATCAAATCTAATGGTATTTTGATTTCTGAAGCACATGTATTTCATGATGCCAGATTTTCTATATCGCGTTCCAGCTGAATATATTACAACGGGGACTGGAAAATTTAAAAGTCAGGTTGGTGAAGGGACAGAACAGGCACAGGAGAACTGGTACATCTGACTCATATCCATACAGCCTTATGGAGTCTATCGGAGGACCTTTTAAACTGTTCTTTTCAAAATGAGCCATACAGCTTCATTTAAATATTTAGATACTTTTAAATGAAGCTGAGCGTGATTTTCTGTACATATAGCATAGATTACACTATACCAAGGGATGCTCTCTTCAACTATCTGAAGTGGGCCCAAGGAATGTTAAGGGCAATGGAGTTCTTGAAGCACGCAGGCATTTAAATCATCTTTTCCATTTCAAATTTTGTTTCACTACTGGTTTTTGTCATTAATTTGTTTTGGCATTTTTAAGAGAATTTTTTTTCACTTTTTTACTGTTTTGTTTTTAAAATCTTTTCTCATAAACTTACGCAGTGGTTTTGTGAAGCATTTAAGTAAGACAGATTGTCTGCTTCTCAACTGGGAAGCCAACTGTAATTAAAGTGTTTCCAAGACTTCAACACAACAGGAGCTGCTGAAAAACTAAGGGACAAGAACTACTAGTACTTACCCCAACAATATTTCTTGGGAATTCAAGCAGTGAAATAACATTTAAGTGAACAGTCCCTGTGGGGGTCAGCAAGACTCGTTAAAATTAGTGATGAGATTTGGTTCTGAAGTACCACAAGTACAGTATTTCATAGTCTGAGTGGTATGTAACGAAAGAGGGCATGCCAAGAAAACTAGTACATATCAGAGTAGATAGAAAGATACTATTCCCTCTGGATGGGGAGTCCATTCATCTAAATTGAGGTGTTTGAGATGATAAGTAAAGTTGATTAGGTAGACAGTGTCACAAATTTTTTAAAGGTGTTTTCCCAAAGCTGCCTGTGAACAATATATTTGTATGTATGTGTGTGTGTGTGTACATTTTACCCTTGAACTAAGTAATTCAATTTAAAAATAACATAGCAGCAAAGCCTTTTTACTTAAAAAAGAAAAGGTTAGTTTATTTCACTCAATTGCTCTGGAAGTTACTGTTAAGAACATAAGAAATAGGAGCAGGAGTAGGCCATTCGGCCCCTCAAACCTGCCCCACCATTCAATAAGATCATGGCTGATCCGCCCCAGGCCTCAACTCCTCTTTTGTGCCAGCTCCCCATTGCCCTCAACTGCCTGATATTTCAAAAATCTATCTACCTCCTCTTTAAATACTTTCAGTGATCTAGCCTCCACAACTCTCTGGGGTAGAGGAATCCAGACATTCACTACCATCTGAGAGAAGAAATTCCTTCGTATCTCAGTTTTAAATGAGTGTCCCCTTATTCTGTAACTATGTCCCCTAGTTCGAGATTCCCCCACTAGTGGGAACATTTTCTCAACATCTACTCTGTGAAGCCCCTCAGAATCTTGTACGTTTCATTCTTCTAAACGCTAATGAATAAAGGCCTAACCTGTTTAGTCATTCTTGATAAGTCTTGTTGTCAGATGTGTTCTTCTATCTTGGACATTAGGCATGAGACTTGGATTGATGAGGCTGTGGACATACTCTGGTATTTGTTTAACAATTGTTCATTAGTACTACAGCTAAACAGGTTACAGAGTAGGCATGTAGCTGTTAGGCATGATTCCAACACCTCTGCCGAGAATCTAACACATGACTGACTGGTGTCAGTGGTACATCATCATCTATGTCATACATTAGCATCTCCCATCTGTTAACCCTTTACATTACAACTCCCCCAAAGTTTGCTATCCTACTTTTTAACAACATGAAACTATGCCTTTAACTATTTGCACTGTATTTCAGTAACTCCCTGTTTACAACTACAGATTCTAGCAACTCCAACTCCTACTCCTCCCTCCCCCAAGTCACAGTGCTAAGGGATTCAATTTCCCTCAGTATTCATGGCCCTTAGGGTAGATGGCTTGGTGAGATGAGAGCTTTCTTATGCATCTGGCAAGACGCCATCATTTGCAGAATAGGACAACACTTTATCAGCATTGCTGGAAAGCTTGGTATAGGTTTAAGGATGACTGAACTGCAAAGACAACAAATACTTTTCAATGAAAGACTAATCTTAAAGAGAAGACCAAAGAGAATTGACCTTTGGACCCTCTGGGACTAGAAGTGAAGAACTCAGGATACTCTGAGGAGTGCTCCCTCTGAGGTGTGCTCCCTCAAAGAACTCTGGAAGATGTTTCTGAAGAAGATTGAGCTTTAACGCTTGGGAAGATGATCACAGGTGTATCATTAGCTGCTGTATCAAAGACAGAGAAGCTACTGAAGATCTGAAATTTTAATGAACTTAGCAGCAAAGGAAAAAAAAAACAGAATTCCAGTGAGCCTTTCAGGGAAAGAAGAGATGATTTCCTAATGATATTTCAAGAGGACTGTCTACTTTCTGTAGGCAGTGATAAGACAGCCACACTTCTCTCTGTACAAGGTTGCTCCACTATAGGCAATGGGAAGATTTGCTGAGATTATGGAGACAAGACAGCCCCATCTTCTATAATGAGAGGAATTTCCTGTAGACGATTAACTTGGGGACAAGATTGCTGTACAGGATTCTGCAGCTTCAGAAGTGCTAAAGGTTCTGCCGCAGCTTCTGTGATGAACTCCAGCTCTGAAAGGAAGAAGACTTTCAGCTGGGACTGAAGTATGGGTGACAATTAAATTTCACCCTGGGAAGGTACCAGCACTATAACAGTGTGATCCTCAATGGACTATAACCTGGACTCAGGCAAAACATTCTCTGTTGAAGACTCTTCATGAACAACAGGAGATAAGGAAGGCAGATTCAGTGGAACTAAGATCTGAATGCCATTCAGCCCCTAAAAGCACAGCTGATTCTTCTAAAAGAGAACAGTGACTTCATAAGGTGCATCTAACAATGGGAAAGATGAATTATTCTCTAGGATCATAACCTCCAAGAGACCACTCAGTACTGCAAGGGATTCTTCCTCATCACTCTCTAAGGAAGAACCATTTCAGGTCCAGCAGGTCTTCATGGGGATGGTCATCATCTGCTGCTGTGCCTTCTGTATCCTCTACCTCTGGCCGTACATCATGATGAACTGAGGGATTCATAACTTCCTTGAATGCCCAGGGTCTAATGGATGGTGTCTCTGTGTTGATTGTATAAACTTCCTCAGCTTCTGAAGGCTGAATTTCCACTGCTTCTAAATAATGAAGACTGATGAAGATTGTTGCATAAAACACGAGTCATCTGAATGGTAGACATCGGCAGCTTTGTCTATGATTCCTAGAAGTATGTCAACCTCGCCATGTATGCTGATTATGAAGAACATAGAGAGATAGTCGTTTGATAGTCCAGGACTTGAGTACTGCTGAAAAAAGACATTTTGTTGAAGTTTTTCGTCTTGCACTCATCCGGACAGTTGCAAGAATACCAATGGTTAGGGGAAGCAACAACTTTATACTGTATGAGAAGAGATTGCTGATTGGTTGTCAAGTTGACTCTGATTGGCAGAGGCATTGCCATGGAGAATGCACCAGTTAATGGTGACTGACAGTTAATTGCCAAGCATTGTCTGAAATTTAAACCAGGCAGCTTGACTCCAATTGGTCAAGGCATTGCCCTGAGGAATGAACCAGCAAATGGCTATCACTTATTTTGTTTAGCTGAAACAGGCACAATATGTGCATATGTTCTTTCTGTCTGCAAAGAACAGGGTCCTGTGTATTAATATATGTAGTTTCCTGCACACGCAAATGGACCACATTGCTCACTGGTTCATTCCTCAGGGTTAGACTCCTCAGAGTCTGACGAATGATTGACTGGTGTCAGTGGTACATCATTATCTATGTCACATATTAGCATATCCCATCTGTTAACCCTTTATACTACAGTTAGCTAAGAAAAGATAAAGTTACTAACAGATACACGCACAAAGATTAGTTGCAAATGAAGATAAAACAATACTTATAAACATAAATGAAGATTAGTCTGTTTGTTCGGTACAGTCCTGATGTATTTTGAAGTTGAGATGTTGTATTCTGTGAAGTGAAGGTTTTGTGGTTGTCAAATTGTCTCTGCAGCTGCAATAGCTTGCCTTGTTGAATTGCCGGAGGTTACTTTAACAGGTGAGTTTAATAGTTGGAATAAGAGTTTACCACGGAGGAGAGAAGGCTCTTACTTTTGATTTGCAAGCATGGTATTTTTAGCTGCTCAGTTACTTACAGCAGACCATTAGTCCTCTCTGGATGTCTCTCCCTCTCGGTCTGGGTTGAAGCTCTTGCCTGCTTCTCTGAAGGTGTTTCAAGATGGTTCTCTCTTGGTCTGCCTTTTTCCTGCCCTTTTCAATGCTTTTGCAGGTAAGCCAAGATGGCCACTTTTATCATGTGACTTGTACAACAATTTTTTATATACAAAAACAGAATTACCTGGAAAAACTCAGCAGATCTGGCAGCATTGGTGGAGAAGAAAAGAGTTGACGTTTCGAGTCCAACATGACCCTTCAACAGAACTGAAGTATAGTTAGGAGAGGGGTGAAATATAAGTTGGTTTAAGGTGGGGGGGCGGGGGGGAGAGAGAAGTTGAGGGTGGGGTGGTTGTGGGGACAAGCAAGCAGTGATAGGAGCAGATAATCAAAAGATGTCACAGACAAAAGGATCAAAGAGGTGTTGAAGGTGGTGATATTATCTAAGAAAAGTGCTAATTAAGAATGGATGGCAGGATACTCAAGGTACAGCTCTAGTGGGGGTG